>NC_064644.1:76940717-78292717 GCF_023864345.2 Schistocerca serialis cubense | reverse complement strand
CTCCTTTCAAGACACTGTCCATTCCGTTCAACTGCTCTTCCAAGTCCTTTGCTGTCTCTGACAGAATTACAATGTCATCGGCGAACCTCAAAGTTTTTATTTCTTCTCCATGGATTTTAATACCTACTCCGAACTTTTCTTTTGTTTCCTTTATTGCTTGCTCAATATACAGATTGAATAACATCGGGGATAGGCTACAACCCTGTCTCACTCCCTTCCCAACCACTGCTTCCCTTTCATACCCCTCGACTCTTATAACTGCCATCTGGTTTCTGTACAAATTGTAAATAGCCTTTCGCTCCCTGTATTTTACCCCTTCCACCTTTAGAATTTGAAAGAGAGTATTCCAGTCAACATTGTCAAAAGCTTTCTCTAAGTCTACAAATGCTAGAAACGTAGGTTTGCCTTTCCTTAATCTTTCTTCTAAGATAAGTCGTAAGGTCAGTATTCCCTCACGTGTTCCAGTATTTCTACGGAATCCAAACTGATCTTCCCCGAGGTCGGCTTCTACTAGTTTTTCCATTCGTCTGTAAAGAATTCGTGTTAGTATTTTGCAGCTGTGGCTTATTAAACTGATAGTTCGGTAATTTTCACATCTGTCAACACCTGCTTTCTTTGGGATTGGAATTATTATATTCTTCTTGAAGTCTGAGGGTATTTCGCCTGTTTCATACATATTGCTCACCAGATGGTAGAGTTTTGTCAGGACTGGCTCTCCCAAGGCCGTCAGTAGTTCCAATGGAATGTTGTCTACTCCGGGTTCCTTGATTCGACTCAGGTCTTTCAGTGCTCTGTCAACTCTTCACGCAGTATCGTATCTCCCATTTCTTCTTCATCTACATCCTCTTCCATTTCCATAATATTGTCCTCAAGTACATCGCCCTTGTATAGACCCTCTATATACTCCTTCCACCTTTCTGCTTTCCCTTCTTTGCTTAGAACTGGGTTTCCATCTGAGCTCTTGATGTTCATACAAGTGGTTCTCTTATCTCCAACGGTCTCCTTAATTTTCCTGTAGGCAGTGTCTATCTTACCCCTAGTGAGGCAAGCCTCTACATCCTTACATTTGTTCTCTAGTCATCCCTGCTTAGCCATTTTGCACTTCCTGTCGATCTCATTATTGAGACGTTTGTATTTTATTTTCCTGCTTCATTTACTACGTTTTTATATTTTCTCCTTTCATCAATTAAATTCAATATGTCTTCTGTTACCCAAGGATTTCTACTAGTCCTCGTCTTTTTACCTACTTGATCCTCTGCTGCCTCCACTACTTCATCTCTCAAAGCTACCCATTCTTCTTCTACTGTATGTCTTTTCCCCATTCCTGCCAATTGTTTCCTTATGTTCTCCCTGAAACTCTGTACAACCTCTGGTTGTTTCAGTTTATCCAGGTCCCATCTCCTTAAATTCCCACCTTTTTGTACTTTCTTCAGTATTAATCTGCAGTTCATAACCAATAGATTGTGGTCAGAGTCCACATCTGCCCCTGGAAATGTCTTACAATTTAAAACCTGGTTCCTAAATCTCTGTCTTACCATTATATAATCTATCTGATACCTTTTAGTATCTCCAGGGTTCTTCCATGTATACAACCTACTTTCATGATTCTTAAACCAAGTATTAGCTATGATTAAGTTGTGCTCTGTGCAAAATTCTACCAGGCAGCTTCCTCTTTCATTTCTTAGCCCCAATCCATATTCACCTACTATGTTTCCTTCTCTTCCTTTTCCTACACTCAAATTCCAGTCACCCATGACTATTAAATTTTCGTCTCCCTTCACTATCTGAATAATTTCTTTTATTTCATCATACATTTCTTCAATTTCTTCGTCATCTGCAGAGCTAGTTGGCATATAAACTTGTACTACTGTAGTAGGCATGGGCTTCGTATCTATCTTGGCCACAATAATGCGTTCACTATGCTGTTTGTAGTAGCTTACCCGCATTTGTATTTTCCTATTCATTATTAAACCTACTCCTGCATTACCCCTATTAGATTTTGTGTTTATAACCCTGTAGTCACCTGACCAGAAGTTTTGTTCCTCCTGCCACCGAACGTCACTAATTCCCACTATATCTAACTTTAACCTATCCATTTCCCTTTTTAAATTTTCTAACCTACCTGCCCGATTAAGGGATCTGACATTCCACGCTCTGATCCGTAGAACGCCAGTTTTCTTTCCCCTGATAACGACATCCTCTTGAGTAGTCCCCGCCCGGAGATCCGAATGGGGGACTATTTTACCTCCGGAATATTTAACCCAAGAGGACGCCATCATCATTTAATCATACAGTAAAGCTGCATGGCCTCGGGAAAAATTACGGCCGTAGTTTCCCCTTGCTTTCAGCCGTTCGCAGTACCAGCACAGCAACGCCGTTTTGGTTATTGTTAGAAGGCCAGATCAGTCAATCATCCAGACTGTTGCCCTTGCAACTACTGAAAAGGCTGCTGCCCCTCTTCAGGAACCACACGTTTGTCTGGCCTCTCAACAGATACCCCTCCGTTGTGGTTGTACCTACGGTACGGCTATCTGTATCGCTGAGGCACGCAAGCCTCCCCACCAACGGCAAGGTCCATGGTTCATGGGGGGGATTATTCTTATTATTATTCTTACTATTACTATTATCACTACTGGCGGCTGCAGATGCAGTAGTACAAGTAATGTCAATACTAACTTTGTTAGTTCATGGCCAGTATAATTTAATTACACTGCCACTTCAGATACGCAAATCATTTTCATACTAGTTGTTGCGCTAAAATTGTTATTTCTTAGGGCACTACGATGTAATACTTACTGTCTGTGTGAAACACTGGTCCGATGTAAGAGAGGGCCTGACGGCCGTAATAAGATCAATTTAAATAAATAAATAAAAGTAAATAAGTAAAGGACTCAGTTGAGAAGAACTGGTAAAACATTCTTCTTGACCTTCACTGATGAACCCAAACATTCTGAAAACTGCACTATACGAGAGTGAATGCCGTCTGGTAGAGCTGGTGGGCATGTGTGACGGTAAAGAAAGTATATATTCGGAGCATAGACGAATAGGAGATCATTCTAGCCAAGATGCGGGGCGCAAATGGACCAATCCACTGAGATAAGCGACTTTGATAAAGGGCAAACTGTTATACCCCGACCAGGCGAGGTGCTGCAGTGGTTAGCACATTAGACTCGCATTTGGGAGAAAGAGGGTTCAAACCCGCGTCTGGCCATGCTTATTTAGGTTTCCGTGATTTCCGTAAATCGCTTCAGGCAGATCCCGGGATGGTTCCTTTGAAAGGGCACTGCCGAATTCCTTCTCCATCCTTCCCTAATCCAATATGACCGATGACCTCTCCGTTTGGTCCCCACCCCAAATCAACCAACCAACCAACATGTTATGGTCCTGCTCCTGGTAACGAGCACCTCGGGAACCGCTGAAGGCGGTCGACCGTTCGCGTGCTACTGTCGTCAGCATCTGGGGAAAGACGTGGAGTCCGATGAAGCCAAGAAACAGGCGGCAAGATGTTGGACGTCAGGGCCTCATCACAAAACTTGGAGATCGGCAGCTTTCCCGCTCTGTAAAGCAGAACTGGCGGCAACCCGTGACGGATCTGTCGACAGAGTACAGAGCTGTCACTGGCACAGCTGTTTCGGAGCACACTACCCAGGCGAGCGGCTGCTCGAACCATGCAATGTGTCACAGAAGCAGGCCGGTGAGGCCAGTATTATGCTGTAGGGGACATTCATCTACGTTTTCATGGGACCTGTGGTAGTCATCAGAGACACCACTGGCAGCCGTGGAGCACGTGAATATTGTTGTGTACCACCGATCCTTTCTACATCTACATCTACGTGCATACTCTGAAAATCACACTTAAGTGCCTGGCAGAGGGTTCATCGAACCTCCTTCACAATAATTCTCTATCATTTCAATCTCGAACAGAGCGCGGAAACGACGAATACCTATATTTTTCCGTGCGAGATCTGATTTCCCTTATTATATTGTGATGATCGTTTCTGCCTATGTAGGTAGGCGTCAACAAAATATTTCGCATTCGGAGTAGAAATTCGGTGATTGAAAACTTCGTCAGAAGATCCCCACCTTTGTTTTAATGACATCCACCGCAAATCCTCTATCATTTCAGTGACACCCTCACCCCTATTTCGCGATAATACAAAAGTGCTGCTCTTCTTTGAACTTCCTCCTCATACTCTGTCAATCCTATCTGATAACGATTCCAGAACGAGCAGCAGTATTCCAAAAGAGGACGGACAAGCGTTGTGTAGGCAGTCTCTTTAGTAGATCTGTTACATCTTCCAAGTGTTCTGTCAATAAAAAACAGTTTTTGGTTCGCCTTCCCCACAACATTTTCTGTGTGTTCTTCCCGTCTTAAGTTGTTCGTAATTGTAATTCCTAGATATTTAGTTGAATTTGTGGCCTCTACATTTTGCTGATTTGTCGCGTAACCAAATTCAATGGATTCTTTTTAGCACTCGTGTGGATAACTTCACACTTTTCATTATTTACGGTTAATTGTAAATTTTCGCATCATACGGGTACTTTCTAAATCGTTTTGCAATTTGTTTTGATCTTATGATGACTTTAATAGCCGATAAGCAACAGCGTCATCTGCAAAAAATCTAAGACTGCTGCTCAGATTGACTCCTAAATATTTTACACGTTGATAAGGAACACCAGAGGGCTTATAACACTATCTTGGAGGAGCGCCAGAAATCACTTCTGTCTTTCCATCAATTAACGAACTGTGACCTCCCTGACAGAAAATTACTAACTGTGACCCCTCTGACAGGAAATCACGAATTCAGTCACATGACTGAGACGATATTCGATAAGCACGCAATTTCACTACAAGCCACTTCTCTGGTACAGTGTTAAAAGCCTTCTGGAAATCTAGAAATAAGGCATCGATTTGAAATCACTTGTCAATAGCACTCAACCTTTCGTGTGTGTAAAGTGCACGTTGTGTTACAGAAGAACGATGTTTTCTAAATCTGTGTTGACTGTGTGTCAACAGACAGTTATTCAAATTCAAATGGTTTAAATGGCTCTAAGCACTATGGGACTTAACATCTGAGGTCATCAATCGCCTAGACTTAGAACTACTTGAGCTTAACTAACCTAGGGACATCACACACATCCATGCCCGAGGCAGGATTCGAACCTGCGACCGTAGCAGCAGCGCGGTTCCGGACTGAACCGCCTAGAAACGCTCGGCCACAGCGACCGACTAGACCGTTCTCTTCGAGGTAATTCATAATGTTCGAACGGAATATATGTTGCAAAATCCTGCTGTATATCTACATTAATGATACTGGCCTGTAATTTAGTGGGCTACTCCTACTACCTTTCTTGAATAATGGTGTGACCTGTGCAGCTTTCCAGTCTTTGGGTACGGATTTTGCGTCGAGCGAACGCTTGTACACTCCTGGAAATTGAAATAAGAACACCGTGAATTCATTGTCCCAGGAAGGGGAAACTTTATTGACACATTCCTGGGGTCAGATACATCACATGATCACACTGACAGAACCACAGGCACATAGACACAGGCAACAGAGCATGCACTATGTCGGCACTAGTACAGTGTATATCCACCTTTCGCAGCAATGCAGGCTGCTATTCTCCCATGGAGACGATCGTAGAGATGCTGGATGTAGTCCTGTGGAACGGCTTGCCATGCCATTTCCACCTGGCGCCTCAGTTGGACCAGCGTTCGTGCTGGACGTGCAGACCGCGTGAGACGACGCTTCATCCAGTCCCAAACATGCTCAATGGGGGACAGATCCGGAGATCTTGCTGGCCAGGGTAGTTGACTTACACCTTCTAGAGCACGTTGGGTGGCACGGGATACATGTGGACGTGCATTGTCCTGTTGGAACAGCAAGTTCCCTTGCCGGTCTAGGAATAGTAGAACGATGGGTTCGATGACGGTTTGGATGTACCGTGCACTATTCAGTGTCCCCTCGACGATCACCAGTGGTGTACGGCCAGTGTAGGAGATCGCTCCCCACACCATGATGCCGGGTGTTGGCCCTGTGTGCCTCGGTCGTATGCAGTCCTGATTGTGGCGCTCACCTGCACGGCGCCAAACACGCATACGACCATCATTGGCACCAAGGCAGTAGCGACTCTCATCGCTGAAGACGACACGTCTCCATTCGTCCCTCCATTCACGCCTGTCGCGACACCACTGGAGGCGGGCTGTACGATGTTGCGGTGTGAGCGGAAGACGGCCTAACGGTGTGCGGGACCGTAGCCCAGCTTCATGGAGACGGTTGCGAATGGTCCTCGCCGATACCCCAGGAGCAACAGTGTCCCTAATTTGCTGGGAAGTGGCGGTGCGGTCCCCTACGGCACTGCGTAGGATCCTACGGTCTTGGCGTGCATCCGTGCGTCGCTGCGGTCCGGTTCCAGGTCGACGGGCACGTGCACCTTCCGCCGACCACTGGCGACAACATCAATGTACTGTGGAGACCTTACGCCCCACGTGTTGAGGAATTCGGCGGAACGTCCACCCGGCCTCCCGCATGCCCACTATACGCCCTCGCTCAAAGTCCGTCAACTGCACATACGGTTCACGTCCACGCTGTCGCGGCATGCTACCAGTGTTAAAGACTGCGATGGAGCTCCGTATGCCACGGCAAACTGGCTGACACTGACGGCGGCGGTGCACAAATGCTGCGCAGCTAGCGCCATTCGACGGCCAACACCGCGGTTCCTGGTGTGTCCGCTGTGCCGTGCGTGTGATCATTGCTTGTACAGCCCTCTCGCAGTGTCCGGAGCAAGTATGGTGGGTCTGACACACCGGTGTCAATGTGTTCTTTTTTCCATTTCCAGGAGTGTATATAACTGATGAGTATGGGGCTATTGCATCAGCATACTCGCAAAGGAAAGTAACTGGTACACATTCTGGACCGGAAGACTTGCTTTTGTTAAGTGATTTATGTTGCTTCCCTACTCCGAGGATATCTACAGAAATGTCACTCATGTTGGCAGCTGTTCTTGATTCGAATTCTGCGATGTTTGCATCATCATTTTTGGTGTAGGCATTTCGGAATGTTGTGTTCAGTAGTTCTGCTTTGGCAGCACTGTTATTGGTAGTATTCGTGTCAAGCACAGAAGGCATTGACTGTGTCTTGCCGTTAGCAGGCTTTATACAGGGTGAGTCACCTAACGTTACCGCTGGATATATTTCGTAAACCACATCAAATACTGACGAATCGATTCCACAGACCGAACGTGAGAAGAGGGGTTAGTGTAATTGGTTAATACAAACCATAAAAAAATGCACGGAAGTATGTTTTTTAACACAAACCTACGTTTTTTTAAATGGAACCCCGTTAGTTTTGTTAGCACATCTGAACACATAAACAAATACGTAATCAGTGCCGTTTGTTGCATTGTAAAATGTTAATTACATCCGGAGATATTGTAACCTAAAGTTGACGCTTGAGTACCACTCCTCCGCTGTTCGATCGTGTGTATCGGAGAGCACCGAATTACGTATGGATCGAAAGGGAACGGTGATGGACCTTAGGTACAGAAGAGACTGGAACGGCACATTACGTCCACACGCTAACACCTTTTTATTGGTCTTTTTCACTGACATGTATATTACCATGAGGGGCGAAGTACACGTACAGACGTGGTTTCCGTTTTCAATTATGGAATGGAATAGAGTGTGTCCCGACATGTCAGGCCAATAGATGTTCAATGTGCTGGCCATCATTTGCTGCACACAATTGCAATCTCTAGCGTAATGAATGTCGTACACGCCGCAGTACATCTGGTGTAATGTCGCCGCAGGCTGCCACAATGCGTTGTTTCATATCCTCTGGGGTTGTAGGCACATCACGGTACACATTCTCCTTTAACGTGCCCCACAGAAAGAAGTCCCGAGGTGTAAGATCAGGAGAACGGGCTGGCCAATTTATGCGTCCTCCACGTCCTATGAAACGCCCGTCGAACGTGTACCTCACCCCTCATGGTAATGTACATGTGCGTCAATGAAAAAGACCAATAGAAAGGTGTTAGCATGTGGACGTAATGTGCTGTTCCAGTCTCTTCTGTATCTAAGGTCCATCACCGTTCCCTTTGGATCCCTACGTAATTCGGTGCTCTCCGATACACACAATCGAACAGCGGAGGAGTGGTACTCAAGCGTCAACTTTAGGTTACAATATCTCCGGATGTAATTAACATTTTACAATGCAACAAACGGCACTGATTACGTATTTGTTTATATGTTCAGATGTGCTAACAAAACTAACGGGGTTCCACTTAAAAAAACGTAGGTTTGTGTTAAAAAACATACTTCCGTGCATTTTTTTATGGTTTGTATTAACCAATTACACTAGCCCCTCTCCTCACGTTCGGTCTGTGGAATCGATTCGTCAGTATTTGATGTGGTTTACGAAATATATCCAGCGGTATTGTTAGGTGACTCACCGTGTATAAGGCCACGAAGTCTTTGGATTTTCTGCCAGGTTTCGAGACAATTTCGTTGTGAAAACTATTATAAGTGTCTCGCATTGACGTCCGCGCTAAATTTCGAGCTTCTGCTTGATATCTTCTCCGAGGACGATGGTGTCTTATAGCAGGATAATTATGCGTGTTACAAACCCAAAAGCGCGCCACAGTGGTTTGTCAAACATGGTAGTGAACTGACGTTGATACTTTGGACACCAAGTCTAGAGGATCTGGGCCCGATGGAATCCATCTGGGACGTATCAGGCTCCAGCTCCGCGGCTACAAACCGCCTACGTGTACATTTTATGGAACTTCGCGACATTTTAAGCCATATAGCTCTGGAATCCCGCACCACCTACAATCGTTCCACTACTGATTCCCAAAGGCGGACTAATCCAACATTAAATAAGTGGTCCTAAGGTACCGGCTTGTCAATTTACAGGTACGAGGATCACTATTAAACCAAAAACCGATTTGTAATGGAGTAGGAGAAACTTTATTTACCAACGTAAATTGCATCACAAACTACAATATGCATATTTTTCAGTTTTTAACATACTGACCACGAACACTTAAACATTTGTCAATTCGTGGCACCAGGTTTTGGATCCCGAAATCAAAGAACTCTGCCGCCTGACTGTTAAAATAGTTGGTAACAGTTTCTTTCAACATGTTATCATTTTCCAAGCGCTTTCCCCGAAAAGTTTCTTCAGTTCTGGTAACAGATGAAAGTCTGAAGGTGCTAAGTCAGAGCTGTATCGGCAGCAATTGAGAGATTTATACCAAATAAATTAACAAAAGATGGAGCTGATCCTCCTTGGTACACGAAACGGGTTAGAACACTGTTGCAGAAACAACGAAACAAACATGCCAAATTTAAACAGACGCAAAATCCCCAAGATTGGCGATCTTTTACAGAAGCTCGAAATTTAGCGCGCGGCGGTCGCAGGTTCGAATCCTGCCTCGGGCATGGATGTGTGTGATGTCCTTAGATTAGTTAGGTTTAAGTAGTTCTAAGTTCTAGGGGACTTATGAGCACAGCAGTTGAGTCCCATAGTGCTCAGAGCCATTTGAACCAATTTAGCGCGGACTTCAATGCGAGATGCCTATAACAGTTTCCACAACGAAACTTTGTCTCGAAACCTGGCAGAAAATCCAAAGATATTCTGGTCGTTTGTGAAGTATGTTAGCGGCAGGAAACAATCATTGGCTTCTCTGCGCGATAGTAATGGAGATACTATGGAAGACAGTGCTACCAAAGCAGTTACTAACCACAACTTTCCTAAATGCCTTCAAAAAAGAAGACGAAGTAAATATTCCAGAATTCGAACCGAGAACAGCTGCAAACATGAGTAACGTAGAAGTAAATATCGTCGGAGTAGTGAAGCAACTTAAATCACTTAATAAAAGCAAGTCTTCTGGTGCAGACTGTATACCAACTACGTTCGTTTCGGAGTATGCTGATGCATTAGCTCCATACTTAACAATCATATACAACCGTTCGCTCGACGAAAAATCCGTACCAAATGACTGGAAAATTGCACAGGTCACACCAATATTCAAGAAAGGTAGTAGGAGTAATCCACTAAATTACAAGCCCAGTCGTTGACGTCGACATGAAGCAGGATTTTGGAACATATATTCTGTTCGAACATTATGAATTACCTCGAAGAAAACGGTCTATTGACACACAGTCAACATGGGTTTAGAAAACATCGTTCCTGTGAAACACAACTAGCTCTTTATTCACATAGAGTGTTGAGTGCTGTTGACAAGGGATTTCAGATCGGTTGCGTATTTCTGGATTTCCGGAAGGCTTTTGACACTGTACCACACAAGCGGCTCGTAGTGAAATTGCTGATTTCCTGTCAGAGAGGACACTGTTCGTAGTAATTGACGGAAAGTCGTCGAGAAAAACAGAAATGATTTCTGGCGTTCCCCAAGGTAGTGATACAGGCCCTTTGCTGTTCCTTATCTATATAAACGATTTTGGAGTCAATATGAGCAGCCGTCTTCGGTTGTTTGCAGATGACGCTGTCGTTTATCGACTAATAAAGTCATCAAATATCAAAACAAACTGAAAAACGATTTAGAAGAAATATCTGAATCGTGCGAAAAGTGGCAGTTGACCCAAAATAACGAAAAGGTCATCCATATGAGTGCTAAAGGAAGTCGTTACTTCGGTTACACGATAAATCAGTCTAAATTAAAGTCGTAAATTCAGCTAGATACCTAGGCGGATGATCCGGTAATTACCAATCAAACTTGCCCAGTTGAGTCTTTGTTGTTGCCGCATCGCTAGCCCGAGCATTGTCGTGAAGCAAAACGATGCCACTAGAGAGCAGTCCCCGCCGGCGATTCTGAATAACGCGGCTAAGCTTTAATATTGTTTCACGGTACCTCTCAGCATTCATTGACATTCCTATGGCAAACCAGTCTAACAGATGAATGCCTTTAAGGTCCCAAAAAAGAGTGCCCATGATTTTTCGTCTTGAAGGTTCTTGTTTGAATTTTCGTAGTTTCGCCGGAGTGATGCCACTGACTGGGTTGACGTTTATTCTCTGGGGTGTAGTGCGCAATCCACGTTTCATCACCGGTCACAGTGTGACTCGAGAACTCGCCACCACCCTTGTGACAGCGCTCCGAAACGTGAAAAGAATGTGTCATTACCGTTGTTTTGTGTTCCTCTATCAATATTTTTGGCACCCATCTCGCACAGAATTTTTTTGTAGTGAAATTTGTTAGTAACAATGTGAAGAATCATAATGTCTAATTATTGCAGTACTTATCATCCACCAATATAAACTGTATGTGTATGTATTTTTCCAAGTGTACCTTTGTAATTGTTCATTTAACTTCTATTACTAGATGCAGTTTAACAAACCTGCTGAAACATATGAAAGCAAAATATGTCGAATGCCTGGTTAGATGTAAGAGATGGGCTGATGGCTCTAAACTTGCCAGGTTAAATAAATAAAAAAATTACTGATCTTGAAACTTCTGGAAATTTCTGAAGCACCTCGTCAATAGTGAGGCGAACTGGCTCATCAACGTTTTGTGTCAAGCTGTCGTTCATGTCAGTACGCTACGCTGTCCAGATCGTTCATCATGAACATCTTTCGTTCCTTCATCGAACAGCCTACACCATTTGCACATATTTCCATCATTCATTACACCTCAACCGAGCGAGGTGGCGCAGTGGTTAGCACACAGGACTCGCATTCGGGAGGACGACGGTTCAATCCCGCGTCCGGCCATCCTGAATTAGGTTTTCCGTGATTTCCCTAAATCGCTTCAGGCAAATGCCGGGATGGCTCCTTTGAAACGGCACGGCCGACTTCCTTCCTCGATCTTACCCAATCCGATGAGACCGATGACCTCGCAGTTTGGTCTCTTCCCCCAAACAGCCCAGCCCATTACACCTCAGCCATAAACTTCAACAAGCTGCCGGTGAATTTAATCAGGACGAGCTTGTGTTGCAGTTAAGGACTGAATAACAGAGCGCAGTTCACATTAGTCGGGATTTGTGAATGACATGGCGAAGCAGTATAGCCGTACAACGTGCACCGGCACACGCGTGAAACGTAATGGCGGCGTAGTGAGAGGCTGGCCAAGAGTGGCCAACCGCCAAAGGACCTCACGTCACAGGACGTGCGGACTCGATGCGCTATCGGTTCTTACTTTAAAAATGATCCTCGTGTTTAAGTGAAGAATAGAATTGTGACTCTGAGCTGTTAGGCAATTAGGTCCTGTTTACACGGTCAAATCAGAAGAGTGTGGGTTGATTTATTTCTGATAACTAATTTGCCCTTTTAAGCGGTACAGAACTTTGTAGTTAGAATTTAACTACGGTCGTACTTGTTCAGGGCACACAACCATTGCCATATACAGATGTGATCTATGTGTAACATCCCCCTCACTTATCGACCTTAATGACAGTGAAAAATTAAACCGCGTGCACCTAATGGAAATTTGGGAAAAGCAATCGTCACCGAAGTTAATTTGTCGGTAAAGAGGGAGGAAAGGGTTACATCTAAATGAAAGGAAAAATGCAAATGAAATTGATGGAAATTAATTTTGAGAAAAGGGGAAAATTAATAAAGAAAGTAAATGTGCGGTCGTTACGTTAACAATTAATTGGCGTTAGTTAGATATTTGAGATTTGGGGGAAATTACGTCGCCAGTCTTATGGACAACTACTATAATAACTGAAAATGAAAAATTAATGCACATATAATTAGCACTAAAAACGTGGCAACTGAAGGTTGACACGTGTTGTGTCAAAACTGAATGTTTGTCAGAAGTAATAAATTTCACTACACTCTGACTTAATTTAGCAAAAGAATTAATAAAACCGGAAAGTTGAAAGTTAATTTAATGACTGAAATTAATAGTGAACTTTATTTCTGAAGCACTACGAAATTCAATAAAATAAGGTTAGTCTTGGGCTACCTCAACAATAATTTCAAAAGCTACTTGAATCTACACAATTTAGAAATAAGGTATTTAACTTTGAACTTGAATTAAATGATTCTGAACAATTAACAATAGTAAAATTTAGTACGTACCAAGCTGAGCTGCAGTCACAGGTAAGCTAAAATATGGTAACAAAATTCGCACTGTTAATTTGTGATTGTGTAATCTAAATATTGTAGCCAGCTATGAATACTTTAATGAACTTTGAAATTAAAGCAGTGAAATGGAATGATATTACTTTAATGCCGGCGTTTGAATTTCAACGACACTCGGGTTCATTCCGGAAAAGGAAGGGACCCTGCTTGGTAATGGTATTGGGACAATGAGCAACAAAGGTTCATGCTACGTTGCTGTGGTTTTGTGAGACAAAAGTGGACAGTTTGAAAAGCTGAGGTCTGCCATACAGTTCTAAAACTTTACGTGCTTCCAGTCTTCCTTGTTGGTTGATTGAAGGTTTGAAGTCGTCGAGGAGGTGGCGACAGTCACTTATTGTCGGCCGTCGCTGTTGCAGAAGCTCGATGTTGGCGCGCCTTCTTCTCGACACGGTCACCAGGCTAAACGGGCTCTTGATGTGCGCCAGCTGATGCTTCCCGTCCGCAACACGGTGTCAGAAACTATCACAGCAAGTCGAGCGCCATTACATGCTGCCAAACCCCGAAAGCGCGGCAAATCGCGGGAGCGTCACACAACACACCTGCTCCACCGCCCAACTGCAGCCAGATCCCCTCTGCCCACGCTCAATGGGGCAGAGTTAACACTACCAAAGATCCTAAACACTTTGGTTCTCCACTCGACCTATCGATGTAATCGTTCGATAGCATAGTTTTCCCTAGGCCAGATCCATCGTAAAAATAAAATAATATTTACAAAACAAACCAAGTATACATCGATATATATATATATATATATATATATATATATATATATATATATAGTAAAACAGTTGCAATATATAAAGACACAGAAATGTCATATCTTCAGGGAACAAAATAAGGAAAAAAATTCATGGTACAATAGATGGAAATAGGAGGATATACACTTCCGGCGTTACTGTGGTTGGTTAGTCCCTCTGTTATTTCGTTTCTCCGAAGCCGGAAGATTTAACGAATGCTAATAAGAAACACTGATAGGGAATTTACAATGCGAAAACTAAAACAAGATGGCCGTACGGATCCTTGAACCTCATTCTTTCCGATTGTGCCAGTCTGCAGGGTGAACCAGACTCAAACCTGAAACCTGCGTCTAGTGGTAGAGTCCCCCCCCCCCCCCCCCCAGAGGCTCCTCACGCTAGTGTGGCCCTGCACGTCCTACTGTAGTGACCCTTTTTGTGTACAACAACGTGCTAGCCGGCATGGTCACGCACAGATCTGTTGCGTGATACGCTTGCGGCTGTTTCTATTAAAAGTGATGAAACACGACTGCAACGCCTAGACAGATTGTAATGGATATTAAAGCTGATAAGATCGATATCCATTACGCGAACTAGGTCACATAGATTGTGTTAACATGATTTTTTAACGAATCTCGAAGCTGTTCTAAATATGGAGTTTATTGTCGCAAGATGGTCTCTACCTTCGATTAACAATCTCTTCCCGGCTGGATCGCCTGCGTTTTCTTTCTGTCCGAATGAAAAGCGGGTACCTGATCTGACTCGAGTCTGAATGTAGATAAATCCATTGCCTTTGGTTAATTTGAAAATCAAACCACATGGATAAGACCTGAATATGAATAACAATTTATGGGGATGTGACTAGCTAAGTTTCTGATGACAGCCAGTATTTTTGTCACGTGGTTGCTCATCTGTGGCCGTAAGTCATCGAAGATGTTAGTGCTGTCAGCAATAGTAAGTGATCTTATAGTCTGAGATGTTCCTAACTGGGAATATTTGGGAAGAATTCGGCAGCTCCTGACAATCAAAGTAAACGTCCTGGTTGCAAATAAGGCGACTTGGAATTTTAATTTAGATCTCGGATCTCGGACAACACCGTCTCAGACAACAATAGGTAGACCTAGACGGTGTACATTTATCATTTCTTGTCTCAAGCAGTATAGTTCATAAAACTCTCGAAATACACTCCACAGTACCTGAAACTCCAGCTCCTTTTTATAGGTGGTAGAGTCTTCACGGAGGTTTATCGGCGGTAACGCCTGTCTCTTTCGCTGGGTTTAACTCGTATGAAGCGTAATGCATGTTAAGTACGGTACTATTTAAAATACTCTGTCGCTCTTTTATCTTCCTAAACAAAATGAGTATTTATCAAAGAAGTGAAGTTTCCGGAACTCTAAGGAACTCCTACATTATGCTGTTCATAACAAAAGAATGTACATCAATTCATCTCAGTAAGAAATGTTGTAGCACCTGTTTCCTGAGTGAGCTAGGGGAGAATGGATGTAAGTATATTATATTCCAGTTTTCTGACGATAATTGACCTGTTTTCTGTATTCAGTCGTGTTTAAGTATTTCAGAGTTAGTTACTCTCCTTATATCCTTCGTCATAAACGTAATTTTGGTTGTATTTTTATGAGTTTCAGTGGCCGACGACGAGAAGCTGGAAGCGGATTGTTCGATGATGAAAACTACCGTACACCGTTCGTGCCCTATCGTTAATTCTTTTTTAATTGAAGACAGACTGGCTTGAGATAAATTTTACCTATTATTTTCTTTACCTTACTTATTTTCCTACATAACAAATGCTCTCAACAGATCGGTAGTGCATCATTGAACAATGACGTCATCAAACACACTCACAGGCCTGAAGCGGTCTCACATTACTTTCTGACGATGGTGTATTTAAATGTTCATGAATGCTGTTTCGTAGAATTATCAGTTTGCTTGCACTCCACGGTGTTTCCACGAAGAGAATTTTTCGCATCATCTCGGTAACGTTCTTTCTTTTTGAGACAGTTAACATATGCAGAGTCTTATATCATTAGCAATATTTTCTATCGTCGTTTCTTGAGAAATTTTTCATTGAAGCATGTGAACACACAAGAAAGGCGCACTTCTCAAGGCACTACTGCGACGCTACAGACTGGGAAACGGTAGTGACTACATTTGCAGTACTGAAAGGCAGCGAGAGAATAAAGTGACAAATTGCAGAAGGGTAACATAATCTGCTATCAGACATGCTCACTGTCCCATCCATTCACTGCCTAAACTTTGTACTGAAAAACTGACCTAGGATGAGATACAAATTGTAAGCTACCTCTACAAAGTGGGTTAGTGAGTTTCGGGTTAGTGCACAATTTCTGAAGTGGGATGACTTGCTACATTCGCTGTAAGGGTGGATCGCACGGTCTTACAATATGGACTGGTGATAGTAAAGCTGCTACATATGTAGAACGTAAATCAGAAAGTAAATCAATAATGTCTCCAAATTTAAGAAATAGAAACAAGGAAATGTAATTACAGATTACATCAGTGAATATAAATGAATGTAATAAAATCAGTTTATTCGTTCATTTGATTAAAATACCTTACATCAAGTAATGAAATCTGGAATACTGATTTCGGTCGAAAAGAAATTGTGTGAACTCCCTCAACCATTGCGTCCACTTTCAGCTAACAGCAGGAATGGACTACTTCGTTTCTTCTTGCTCCGTTCTACTAAATTGCTGTTTCGTAGTCACTGAAGTTATGTAAATACCACGTAAAAAGAGTTACTGAAATGAATTTTGTGGTTGTTACTTATGTTTCAGTTTGAAACATCGGTCTGTTTGGCAATATATGCTGATATTGTGTTCTTCAGTTCGAAGACTAATTTGATGCAGCAGACATCTCATCTCTGAGTACTGCAACCTAAATCCATTAGAAACTCTTTGCTGTATTGAAGCCTTGGTCGCCCTTTAAATTTCCGACCCCCCCCCCCCCCCCCCCAAATCCCGCTGGGCGGTTCCCTTCACTTACCAAACTGACTGCCTTTGATATCTAAGGATGCGTCCTAGCAACCTGTTCCTTCATCTATTAGTCAGTTTGTGTCATAAACTTCTTTTAACTCCAGTTAGATTAAATACCAATTCGTTATTTATCAGCTATATCTTTTATACAAGTTTTCTTAAGAAGCACCACATTGCAAAACTTGTGTTGCCCTCTTGTTTGAATCGTTTACTTTCCTCATTCCACTTACATACAAGGTCTGTACTACAGAAATGTACCTTCAGAAAAGAATTCCTAACACTTAAATGTGTATTCGACCTTAACAAGTTTCTCTTTTCAGAAATGTTTTCCTTTCTGTTAGCAGTCTGCACTTTATAGCCTCTCCACATTGGCTATGAACACCTTTTTCTTTTCCAAGTAGCAAAACTCTTCTATTATTTAATCTAATTCCCTTTGCTATTTGATCTAAATGCCTCAGAATTCCCTGAGTGACTTCGACTACATTCCATTACCCTTGTTGTACTTTCGTTGATCATCATCTTACAACTTTTCTTCAAGATTTATTTTTAATAAAGTCTGAAGAAACAGACATTGATAAAGATCTTCCCGTTGTACTGTACTTACGCAGTTTATTCGCAATTGCTGAATCTTCCTGAAATTAGCTGCATTAGGTTTGAAGGTATACCGTATTCGTGACAGATGAAAATTTATTATGGACTGGGGCTCAAACCCGGATTTCCCACTTGTCTCACGCAACTTTACTTGGACTCTGTGGTGGGCATACAAGAGCAAGTTACGAGGAATGGAGATTTGGTATGACATATGGAAGTTCGGGACGGTCCTAGAAGTCTGCTCGAATAGCCGAAGTGAATGAGGCGACTGCTCACGACAAGCAGGAAATCTGCGGGTTCGAGTACCGCTAGAGCACAGATTCTCATGTGCCAATAGTAGTTAATATCTTTCCAAGACATTATCTATTCCGTTCAAGTGCTCTTCAAATTCCTACGCTGTCTCTAACAGAACTAGAGTTCCATCGGGAAACTTCAAAGTTTTTATTTCGCCTCCCTTCATTTTAACTTTCCAAATTTCTTTTTGTTTTCTTTACTAATTGCTACAAGCTTGTCTCACGCCCTTCTTCAATTACTGCTCAATGTCCGACTCTTATAACTGGAGTCTCGTTTCTGTCCTTGTAAACAATCTTTCCCACACATCTACGGAAAGCATACCCTTCTTGACTTTTCCCGTTCTTCTGTAAGTAATTCATGTCAGTATTTTGAACCCATGACTTATTACAGTGATAATTCAGTATTTTTCACACATCTCAGCACGTGACTTCTCTGGAATTACGATTATTACATCCTTCTTGAACTATGAAACTATTGCGCCGGTCTCATATAACTTCCGCACCATGTAAAACGGTTTTGTCGTGGCTGTCTCCCACAAGGGGGCATCGATAAAGAAAAAAGGGAGACGAGCCCTATACTATCTAGCCATTCTGTGATGGTACAGGAATGATGAGGTTTTTAGATGGAGTGAAGCGTCTTGAGTATTAAATGTAGATGCGTTCTGAACTAGTATTTCTGTCTCTAATAAACTTGATGTGGACGGTGTGTAAGGTCTTACGTTCTACTAATGTTGCATCTATTACTGAGGAGTTTCCTTTGTGGGAAACTGCCTCAAGACAAAGTAAAAATTACCTCCAGCATTACTAATGAAGTGTTTGTTGCGGCCTGTGTGCGCGCGCCGTTGTTTTATTATACTAAACAGTGTCCTCAACCTGGTAAAACGTTTCATTAAAACTGTGGCAGTGTTAAATAACAGACTGTTCCATGGGCTCGAAGAGCAAAACAATTATGAAAATTATGTTTACGTGGTCTGACACTAAGCAAACGAGTCGTATGGTGCACTTTTGAATACTTGCCAAGTATGATCAGTTAGAGGACGTGTATGGGTCCACACCGCTCTGAATTTGTGCCAGCTACTAGTCACGAAATTTCTGCATCTCGTTTTTCGTGATACTTCCTAAGAATACGTGTAGTCTACCTGCCACTGTGTTGACCACTGCCATATATATATATATATATATATATATATATATATATATATATATATATATATATAGTTTTTTTAGACTGTTTGCTGTTGATGTTGTAGTATATGGGAAGGTGTCGGAACTGAGTAACTGTAGTTGGATACAAGATGGTTCAGACAAAATTTCTATTTCTTATGATGAATGGTAGCTAACTCTAAACGTATATAAATGTAAGTCAATGCAGACGAGGAGGAGAAACAAATCCACAGTGTTCTAGTGCAGCATTAGCTGTTTGCTGCTCGACGCAGTCACGTCGACCAACTATCTAGGCGCAGCGTTGCAAAACAGTATGAAATGGAACGAGCATGCGGGAACTGTGGCAGGGAAGGCGAATGCTCGACGTCGGTTTGTTGGGAGAATTTTGGTAAAGTGTGGTTCACCCGTAAGGAAGACTGCATATGGGACACTACTGCGACCCATTATTGGGTGCTGTTCTAGCTATAGGGATCCTCACAAAGTAGGATTAAAGGAAAACATCTAAGCATTTCAGAGGAGAGATGCTACCGGTAGTTTGAACAACTCGCAGTTGTTACGCAGATGCTTCGGGAACTCAAATGAGAATCACTGGAGGGAAGGTGACGTTCAATTGAGAAAATTTAGAGAACTGGTTGTAAGTAATAGCCTTTACTTGTGTGTGTGTTATCGTACATACGAACCTGAGAATGTGAACTGACAAGCTAAATGTGCTACTGAGCTCAAAGCCACATCACTTATGAAAATGAAAACAATCCTGTGTTTGTGAAAACCGATCTTATTCATAAGCACGTAAATAAGCAGAAGAATAACTTCACGCTCTGTAGAATTGGTCGGTGCGAAATGTTTGAAAAAATAAGTAACTGTACATTTAAAAAAAACTGTAATATCGACCTGTGTAAGAATGTAACCTGAAACACACGAAAATTTCTGCACTGACATATGGCCCTGTTAAAATAAAGACACTGACAGAATCTGCGTTGCGCAAAGGAAACGAAACAGTCGAGTGTCATGGATCTCACCTGCAAAATGAACCACTGGCGGAAACAGCAACACAACAAGACTCAGCAACAGCTCAGAAAGTAGTGCTAAAAACTAACTACAGTTGGTCCAGAAAAATTTGGTTCATAATCTTGACACACAGTACTAATGAAACACTTGACTCAATCTTTAAGTATTTAAATTTCAGTTACGAAGGAACTTAACAAAGAAAACAATCGTACACTCTAATATGAAAACTCATTTAATCTAATAACTTCCATGGTACTATAAATTACCTCAGAAAATCAATCAACAGGATAATAATCAAAAATATGGACTAACAACACAAGTCTTCAAATATAAAAATAAACTTTTTACCTCATCAAATAATACCTCGATCTTCACTTCAAAATCTTTCGCATGCTGTCCAGCCATCGTTCTGAGTCATGATTCCCCCTCGTAATAAATCTGCAGCTCACATTGTTCCAAAGTGCGTATATACATTACACTGTACATTCCGCGAATCCGCGCCTGCTGCCCACCGCAGCTATCCACTACTGACGGTCAAACATTCGACGAGTCCACAGTACTGCCATCGCAGGCACGGTTATTCTTGCTTAACAACTGTTTCCCTTGTCACAGTTCATATCATTTTCCTTTACATCCAATAACATCGAAAAACAGGCGTCTTAAATGGTATTTGAGGCTGAATGCTGAACGATTCTGCTGACGAGAACGTACATTTAGCGTAAGGACCAGGAAGATACCATTAGAGAGATTAGGACTCATTTTTCGCTCGCTCTGTTCGCTAGTGCAACAAAAAAGGGAATGACTAATAGTGGTACAGGGCACCCTCTGCTACGCACCATACGGAGACTGGAGGAGCATGTATGTAGATGTAAGTTGCGACATTCACTCCTGCCCTCATTTCGAACGACTTTTGTCCCACTTTTGTTGCCGTTACCTTTTCGGGGTTCAGAAAATACAACACTGGGACATAAGCCGTACAGCGAACTGCTCATTTTCGATACCGCTACCCCGGCTCCACCTGAAAGCCATCTGAATGCTGACGGCAGTGGCAATCTGCAGATGCAAACGGCCCGACAGGGGCCATCAGGGAACTTTCTACTCTGTAGAGTGATGAGGGGGCTCAAAACTGGGCATAACAGCGTATTTGCATGCCGTGGACGGCGGAACGGAAGGCACGCACAGTGTGATTTGGTACGGCGGCGTCTGCCGGCTTAATTTGCGGAGCTCGCCTCACACGCGCTTTATAGGCCACCCGGAGGAGACAGAGACCAGAGGCCACCGAATTCCGTGTGAGGAGGAGAGCAGCCTATCCACGTGGCGGTGCTTTAGGGTGCCCTACACGGTGGCCGCCTGCAGCCACTGTACTCAGCTGTCCTACTTTCACACACCTGTATTCCCAGAGTCGATGCTGTGTATGGATCAAAACCACTTCATTCATAATCAAACCAAGGATGTTTTCACTCACCACAGCAGCTTTATGTACCACATTTGCGAGTACTATTATTTAATAGTAGTCTTGTGTAACGCCACAAACTACTTCTTGACACAAAAAGAAGAAAAAAGTGCCCAGATAGGGAAAAAGAAACAAAAGGAAACTTCACTGTTTGACAGAGTATGTGAAGTTACTGCAGTAACTTTTATTGGAACCCTCACAACACGTCGAAGTGACACTAATGCATGACACTATTTTTCACCTTATTCTCTGTAGACAGTAGTCGGGGCGTTCTACCAATCATTCATTTCCTCTGTACCTTGATTGATCAAGGAGCCATTCGGGAACCAGGTGTGTGAAACTGGTTGGAAAATCTCTTTCTTTAAGGCTACGGAAAAGTAGGAAATCACACGGCACAAAATCTGGACTTCCCGATCCTTATTACCCACGTGTTTGGGGCCTCGCTTAAATCTTTGGCACCATTGCACCACGTCTGGACGTGACATTACATTTGGCTCGTGTACCAATGGACGTTCACGGTGATCCTGTGTGCAGTTTAGACGTTTTTCCCACAAGAATCGTAATGTACAGCGTCCTTCAACTTTGGAGGACGTTTCCAGTCGCCGCACCATTCCACCCACACGCTGTGTTGCACTTTTTATCCTTACTGCACCAGAACTATGCCCGCTGGAAACTAAAAATGCGCCTGCCTTGTGGCGCGATGGTCTTAGAGGAGGACGAGATACGTTACTTACTTTATGAAGACCCTACGGAGTATAGCAACGAGTTCCAACACTTGCCTCTGTTGGTAGTTTTTGTGTCGCAGGTTTGTGCTAACATCGCGTGTTCAGAATAGATTTACAATGATGGAAAAACAATCCCAACTTCAAAAAAATAACTATTGTAGCGTAATGAAATTTTGGGAATACGTTTCCGTAAGCACCATATTTGAGAGATTAACATTGCAAGATTGTAGGTTAACGCAAGCTCGAGAAAAGTCGTTGAAAATATGAAATGCTGGTACACTAATAACCGACGTGACCGCCCAGATGTTGAATGCAAGCATGCAAAAGTGATGCACTATGTTGTACAAGTGCCGGATATCTGTTTCTGTTGCACGTGGCCCGTCAATACAGGGACTTTTAATGTTGCTTGTGGATGGTGCTGGAATTGTCGTCCTATGATGTCCCATATGTGCTCGATAAGAGACAGATCTGATGGCCGCGCGGGGTTAGCCGAGCCGTCTAACGCTCTGCAGTCATGTACTGTGCGGCTGGTCCCGGCGGAGGTTCGGCTCCTCCCTCGGGCATGGGTGTGTGTCTTTGTCCTTAGGATAATTTAGGTTAAGTAGTGTGTAAGCTTAGGGACTAATGACCTTAGCAGTTAAGTCCCATAATATTTCACACACATTTGAACATTTTTGAACAGATATGATGAGCTAGTACGCCAAGACAATATGTCGGCATTCTGTACAGCATGGTGGGCTGCAACAGTGGTATGTGGGCGAGCGTAATCCTGTTGGAAAACACCCCCTGAAATGCTGCTCATGAATGGCAGGACGACAAGTCGAAACACCGGACTGGCGTACAGATTTGCAGTCAGGATGTGTGGGATAACCAAAAGAGTGCCCCTGTTGTCATACGAAATCGCACTGCAGACCACAATTCCAGGACACCGGTGAAGTCGCAAATCGCGGTGCTTTGGGGTCAGTGGAATGCACGCTACAGGGCGCCTGTCTCGGAACTCTCCTTGAAGTAACCGATTCGTAACAGTTCGTTATGCCACAGTGGTGCCAACTGCCGCTCATGCCGTTGATGCAGATGCAGTACGATGCCTCAGACGCGTGCACAGGCCACGATGGTCTTCTCTCTCGGTGGTGCTACTTGGCCATGCAAAATGGCTCAAATGGCTCTGAGCACTATGGGACTTAACATCTGTGGTCATCATTCCCCTAGAACTTAGAACTACTTAAACCGAACTAACCAAAGGACATCACACACATCCATGCCCGAGGCAGGATTCGAACCTGCGACCGTAGCAGCCGCGCGGTTTCAGACTGAAGCGCCTAAAACCGTTGGCCATGCAGAGCCCGGTCTTTTTGCGGCAGTAAATTCTCGTGAGCACGGCTGCCAGCAGTCATGTACAGTGGTTACATTCCTGCCAAGTCTGCCTGCAGTATCGCAGAAGGAACATCCAGCATCTCTTACCCCTATTACACGACCTCGTTCAAACTCAGTTAGATCTTGATAATGCTGTCTTTGTCCCCTTAAAGGCATTCTTAACTAACATCACGTCCAATCTCAAAGAAGGTAACTAAAGCTCACAAACATTACAACGTGTATTTAAAGCAAATTTGATCTGCATCCTCATAGTGTCGCTAGTAGATCCACTCTTATGTGACCGGAGTGAAGTTTGTTTAGACAACATCTTTCAGATGTAGAAACACTCGTACATACTTTCGTACAACTCTTTCTTGGTGCTGCGATATTTCTTTCCGTCAGAGTATATTGTAGCAGTGACTCACTGTGTTAATAACAAATCAACTTGTGAATTTTGGTCAGTTAATTTTTGCAGATTTTGTGCTATGTGAAAGTTGTGTATATTAATGTGCACTCGTATGCTGCTCTGTATTTCCAGTTACTGGCATGAACAGATTCGCTGTGGGAAAGTGAGGAATTGTATGTATGTTAGTTCACTGGGCACGGTTTCATTTGTAGTATCTCGCCTCATGGGCGGATAGATCGTTTACTGCACGTACAAGGGTCATAGTAAGGTCAAAGTAAGATATCCAGTCACTACACTTCGTAAGCGGTCGAAAAACAACAAAACGAAGACAACGGATACGTTAAGATGCAGCACGACCATGCAGCGACGAACTACTAAATTTGCTTGATTTCACAGTGCATTTTCATTATTTGTTTCTAAAATCATTATCAAAACTCTCTGAAGGAAAGACAGTGGGACAGTCAATGTGGCTGAGTTCGGAAAACTACTTATTTGTTACAAGGCTCAATAATGAATCTGATATAGCCTAAGCAAACTATAGACAATCTTACTCCACTTAAGACCCTCACATACACAGAAAGAAGGGGTGGTTTACCTTAATTTAGCATCGGAAGTCAGCATCGAAAGGCTCTTCATACGTTTGGGAGCGTGATCTACTTTAGAGTGGATTCACAGACATCCAGTCACATGGTGACTCAAGAGAGACAGAAATTAACAAGAGAGGACAGCCACCGTCACAAACTGCAATACGTTACGGGGAGAAACGGATCATTCACTTGATAAAACAACAATGGTGATTTGACACACTTGTGAGCCTGGGATGTTTCCAACTAAGGCTATTATTGTCAAAGTTGGAATGGCCAGTGACCACGTGGCGTCCGACACCATAGTAAGTAAAATCATAAGAGATGCTCAATACTGAACTGAGAGCAATCTCAATTTGTACTCCGGCCACTTTGCTGTATCTGAGGATGTCAAGGGAGAACTAGTGCATAATTAATCACCAATTTCGTAGAGAACACCTCACCTCCCACAATTTAACGTAACAACTTAAATGCATGATTCTAAGTTCGATGCAAAATGATTAAACTTCACACACAAAAGTAAAGTATTCCCTATACCCAAGCGGCTGATGCCACTAGGATTTAATGCCACCCAACTTATAAAATCTCAAGCTGACTTAATATCTAGCAACATGTTTCATCAGGAACATGTGTACTCACAGGCTACAAGTGAATGACTGTCTCTGGCGAAAACATTTACAAACCTCCCACGGATGCGGTGTCCAGAGTGAATCAACATTTCTTTATGGAGAGGCGTCAACTGATCAATCCCCGGTGGCTGTTAAAAAGCTTGGTCCACTAAGCCGACCGGGGGAGGAGGAATGGGGATAGGTTGGGTTGCCGAAAAACCGCTGACAGCCATTACTGCTAGGCTCTTCCTGAATAGAGAAAACCTCTGCCTTCAAAGTATTGCTTACAGATTTGCCGTATAGCCAAAGATGAGACTGTGCTAGAACACGGAGGCATGATCAGTTTAGTCTTGGCACCATGCTAGTAACTCCAACTCTCGGAGTGATACATTCTATGAAACACGTTTCTGGCAGATAACTTACAGCATAAAATGGGAGGGGTTAAAACAATAGCAGTGCACTCTATATTTATTTCAGATGTCATATACTTACCGAGCGTTCTCATAATAAATCGAAATTTTCCCCTTCCTTTGTTTTAATTGGTTTCACGTGTTGATACCAGTTTACAAGATTACTAAAAAGAACTGGATCTATGGAATTCACTTTAAATATTCTCTCAAGTTAGACGAATATTTACGCCATTATAAATGAGCCTAAATGGAATAGCATTAAAATGGACAGATTCATATTGTATACAAACATCAGATATACCACAGTGTTTCTATCAGCTGTAACTTTTATTTATACTGCGCAGTTGCACAAACTGATTCTGTACACGTGGAAGTTAGCACATTTTTGAACTTACTGATTAGCGTTATACTGTTTCCTCCATTACTCTGTAATGGCTTTCTAAGGCGTTGGTATGTATTTGTGTGCTCGAAAATGGCATAATGCATTAACTGCAATAACACATTCCAATGCTACTCCAGATGTTGCTAGTAGATACGGCATGTGTGAGTGTGATGGTTGTCAATGTTGGCCGGCCTGGGTGGCCGAGCGGTTCTAGGCGCTACAGTCTGGAACCGCGCGACCGCTACGGTCGCAGGTTCGAACCCTGCCTCGGGCGTGGATGTGTGTGATGTCCTTAGGTTAGTTAGGTTTAAGTAGTTCTGAGTTGTAGGGGACTGATGACCTCAGAAGTTAAGTCCCATAGTGCTCAGAGCCATTTTTTTTGTCAATGTTGTGTTTGCAGTGGAATACTCACTAATCTAAATTTGAGCTTGGCAAAACGTCTATGATGTGACTCGAAATCGTGCGCCTGTTTGTTCAATGGAAACAGAAAGTAAGCGGTCCCCAACCTTTATTAGATAATTATACCTGAGTGCAATCAGACGTCAGCTAGAACCCATACACCCTCCCCCATGCCGTCTGTTTCTGTCGCTCCCTCACGTTATCACCAAGTTCAGCGCCTAACGAAACTGTAGAATCAAAGACGTTTCTGGGAACACTTTTATTTTTAAAGGAAATAATTCGTGGAGCATTGCAAGTGCCGCCCGCATCTCCTTCTCAGGTAAGAAAGCTAACTATCCAGGGTGAGGGTAGACGCTTGTTACAAACCATACTTCCCCTGCATTACTCTTCTCCACTGTGGAACTTGCTTGACCTGCACACTGCAACCTCACTTAAAATGAAACAAGTTCAAATGATGTGTGCACTATACTTATTGTTCGTAAATCACTTGACTGCTGTACTCCTCATGTCCGAGCTGGCAGGGATTGGAAGACATTAGGCTCTTAACGCTTCGTGTCTGACAAGAGCCACTAATAGTAATAGTAATAATAATAACAATAATGATGCTGTGTACAGGACTATAGTAGCCCTTATATAGTTACTCCTGTGTTGTGCTTTCAGTTAATTGCCGGCCGTTGTGGCTGAGCGGTTCTAGGCGCTTCAGTCTGGAACCGTGCAACCGCTACGGTCGCAGGTTCGAATCCTGCCTCGGGCATGGATGTGTGTGATGTCCTTAGGTTAGTTAGGTTTAAGTAGTTGTAAGTTCTAGGGGACTGATGACCTCAGATGTTAAGTCCCATAGTGCTCAGAGCCATTTGAACCATTTTTCAGTTAATTAGTTTACCTGGTTCGAAGCGAGTAATAAAACAATTCCTGAACTACTGCAAGTAGTATCTACAATTTGGAGAAGACATTTTCATGCGATATTGGTAATTGTTATGTATATGTCTAACTTTTTTCATCAGCGATGTGTGGGGAAAAAGCTCAACATGTGTGTGTAGTCTATGGTTTATGTGAGGAACCAGTAACCTCCACCGCATTAATGCTATTAACTGAGAAAAAGTAATTGTTGATATCTCATATAATCAATGTTAGAGTCTTAGAAAATTCTGATAATACTAATGATCTTCTGAGAATAGTTCAGTTTCGTGACTGAAACACAATCTAATCGTTTAGTTTTTACCCCTCAGAAAATCTTATTTTATCCCTTAGGTGGTAATTACCCCCAGGCTGGGAACCACTGCATTAAGTGGTTGATACCGATTAGCATCGAAATTGAGAAAGCCTCCGCACTAAGTGGCACAGACAGTAAGTTGTCAGATATCAACGACTGGATCATAACACATGTCCTGTTAAAGATTCCCTCTCTGCCAAGCCGTGGTGCACATATCGCTGAATTCAGAGCTGGGAAGAGCAGTCCTGCGCTGATCTGCTCAGGGCTGCCAGCTTTCGCGTAGAGGAAGTGCGTTGCGGAGCTGTAAACTCTGACTACGCAGAGGACATGAGACAGCAGCCGCAAACTCTTAGGATCGAAAACTACCTCAGTAGAATACCGGACACGAATTAAGAATTCTTCTTGCTCGCAAGCCAGGAGCAGAGACTTGACTCAAGTGAGCTTTCACAATGTAGCACATTGTAATGCCTCAGTCTCCACAAAGAAGCACAGATTCGCTTCTCTGATCACAGAGACTGATTCTGCACCTAGGGGCGAAATCAGCATTTTATGAAGTCTAATAGTGAGACTTGTCACTGACACCTTGCCAGCTATGTCTCCAGCGATGTGTGCCCTGTCGACACCCGCCAGATAATCCATGACATGCTGTGCTCCAGTTTAGAGCGAACTTCACAATCTCCATGTGGCCAATCACTGCGCCATTGCAAATGGAATACCTCCCACTCTATGACCTATGAAACTATCAGCCAATCGCCTTCAGCCATGCTCAGTTCAGTAGTACGCTCTAGAACATTCCAGCTCCTCATCTGACTACAAATTCAGCCAATCAGATTCATTTCTGTGCTGTGCGGTAGAACTACAGCCTGGTGTCTCAAATGAGAATTTCTGCGGCCGTTAGCTTGCATCTGCAGCAATCGTCCCCCCCCCCCCTTCCCCCACATTCCTTCATGCTAGAGGCCAGCCGGAGTGGCCGAGCGGTTTTAGGCGCTACAGCCCGGAACCGCGCGACCACTACGGTCGCAGGTTCGAATCCTACCTCGGTCATGGATGTGTGTGATGTCCTTAGGTTAGTTAGGCTTAAGTAGTTCTAAGTTCTAGGGGACTGATGACCTCAGAAGTTAAGTCCCATGGTGCTCAGAGCCATTTGAAACTTCATGCTAGCTTCATTCAGCCAATCAGATTCATTTCTGTGCTGTGTGGTAGAACTACAGCCTGGTGTCTCAAATGAGAATTTCTGCGGCCGTTAGCTTGCATCTGCAGCAATCGTCCCCCCCCCCTTCCCCCACATTCCTTCATGCTAGAGGCCAGCCGGAGTGGCCGAGCGGTTTTAGGCGCTACAGCCCGGAACCGCGCGACCACTACGGTCGCAGGTTCGAATCCTGCCTCGGTCATGGATGTGTGTGATGTCCTTAGGTTAGTTAGGCTTAAGTAGTTCTAAGTTCTAGGGGACTGATGACCTCAGAAGTTAAGTCCCATGGTGCTCAGAGCCATTTGGAACTTCATGCTAGAAAGGATGACAGCGATGCATGTAAGAAGTTCACCCTCTGATCTTAAGCTTTCAGCCATCGCCTTGCTCCTGACTCCTTTTAGCAAGGACACAGGCTGCTGAGATGAGCCTGTTCTACCAGCTTTTCAGTAGGGTGGGAGCTCTCGGTAGTAAACATTCCCATAGTCCTATTCTTTTCACAGCGATAAAAACTGCCCTACCTCCAGTACTATCTCCCTCAGCCCATTTGTCTTAGAAAGGCTGTGGAGGCCTTTGACTCCTGCGGTCGGTACCAGTGCGAAAATATTTTCCAAACGTGCAACTCTACAGAAACATTAGTATGAGGTTACCAAGCACCAACCAATAGACGCTTTATTGTTCGATAACCCCACTTAAAATTTGATGCTATACTAAATACGAGGCGTATTCCAAAAGCAAAGTCCGATCGGTCGCGAAATGGAAACTACAGTGAAAATCAAAAGGGTTTTATTTACAATAGCTAGCCACACCTTCCAGCAACGTCTCTACACAGTCGCCACTCCGTCTGAGACGTTTGTCGTAGCATTGTACCAACTTTCCAATACCCTCGTCATAGAAGGTAGCCGCCTGCACGTTTCGCCGATTCTCTACGCTGATCTGCAGTTCGTTGTCTGTGCCATGCGTTGACTTCATAGCCAGCGGTTCGTGTCAGCAGAGATGAAAATCAGAGGGAGTGAAGTCTGGGCTGTATGGAGGGCGAACAAACACTTCCCATCGAAAACGCTGCAGGGGCGTCCTCATTGCCCGTGCGGAGTGCGTGCCAAGAATTGTCGCGAAGAAGGAAATGCATGACGGTTAAGTTGTGTGGGCTGCATCAGATCAGGCGAAATCATTCAAGGGAACTCATACCTGGCGGGAGACACTGTTTCCTAAGCATCTTTACGTGCTCACTGTGGGCTGAGAGCTAAAAAGACAGACGTGACGCGGTCAACGGGCATACTAGAGACATTTCCTGGCAGATTAAAACTGTGTGCCTGACCGAGACTCGAACTCGGGACCTTTGCCTTTTGCGGGCAAGTGCTCTACCATCTGAGCTACCGACGCACGACTCACGCCCGGTCCTCACAGCTTTACTTCTGCCAGTATCTCGTCTCCTACCTCCTGTGAACCTTGCAGGACTAGCACTCATGAAAGAAAGGATACTGCGGAGACATGGCTTAGCCACAGCCTGGGGGATGTTTCCAGAATTAGATTTTCACTCTGTGCTGATATGAAACTTCCTGGCAGATTAAAACTGTGTGCCCATCCGAGACTCAAACTCGGGACCTTTGCCTTCTGCGGGCAAGTGCGAACCTTCGCAGGAGAGCTTCTGTAAAGTTTGGATGGTAGGAGACGAGATACTGGCAGAAGTAAAGCTGTGAGGACCGGGCGTGAGTCGTGCTTCGGAAGCTCAGATGTTAGAGCACTTGCCCGCGAAAGGCAAAGGTCCCGAGTTCGAGTCGCGGTCGGGCACACAGTTTTAATCTGCCAGGAAGTTTCATATCAGTGCACACTCCGCTGCAGAGTGAAAATCTCATTCTGGATACTAGAGACACTTTCCAACACACCTACGTAAGGCTTTTTCGTATTTTCACGGTGGTCTCCATTTCGCGACCGATCGGACCTTACTTTCGGAATACGCCTCGTAAATATGAAATATGCATCTTCAAAGTTATTCGTGTATGATGAAAAATCTTGCCGTCTTACAGTGTAATAAAATATGGATAGTGTCATGCGGGAATAACGTCACTCAAGCAATTTATAAAACTTGTGGACCCATTCTTCAGGAAGCTACAATTGTGGTCATTGATAGACTGAACACTCATGGTAGAACATATATCTAAATCGGAAACTCAATTACAAAACAACTAAACGAAGTCTGTACAAATAAGATTAATTAACTTGAAAGGGTACAGTACCGCCCGACATTGAAAATAGGTACAACATTCTTTGTTATTCTTGTCAGAACAACATATTTTTTGTAATAAAAACTCAATTTCACTTAATACACCGAAGCCGGATACCAGTGTAGGAAAGAAGGACAATTTAATTATTTAATTTGATCACATGTGCACTCCCACAAAATAAATCCCTACATCCAATTTGGTGAGATCTGTGAAATGAATGAATGTATGGTCGTCTGCTAACCGCAGATAGTGAATGTGTAATATATGACCATCTTTGAGACGGTCCTTTGGTCACCTATGGTGGAACCAAAGAGATGAAATTTACCTGGGCTCTGAGTGCCTGAAATGTGGCTGACCAATACGGTAGTATGGTGCTCCCCCACCTCGGCAGAGGTGCCAGATGACATGAAGAACGGCCATGTTTCAGCGCTCTGGCGCTGGATCTTGTGTTGGTTAGACCTGTCGTAGATGTGCTTCGTAAAGACAAAAGAGTAGAGAGAATGGTATGCATGTGAAATACTTAAGAGTAATTTGGAACAATTATTTTTCTATTTCAGGAACTTTTTTTTGGGGCGGGGGGGGGGGGGGGGGGAAGAATTAAATGAGAGGGAGGTAATATTAAGGGGGTCGCAGTAATCTTCGGAAGTGATCAACAGTCACAATGAAACCACGTGTAGCAATAAGTTGAAATACTTGCAAGTGCTAGTACTAAGTTGAAATACTTGCGAGTGCTAGTACTGAGTTGAAATACTTTCGAGTGCTAAACTGAAGCTGAATTACTGTCGTGTCTACTATAACTTGGGAATATTTAAGAAATGGCGTGTGGAGGACTTGAAATTAGAGAAGAGCGCTTCCACGTGGTGAGTACTGTGTGAGTCTCAATCTGTGTGTGAGACAAAGGATAAAGAGAAGTACTCGTCCAAGTTATCACTTGAGGACTCGCGTGTGACGAATATGATCTTTATATTACTTTGCATGTTATGTTTCCGTGTGACGCTAGATTCAAACTCTAATAATCTGAGAGAGAAGCAAGGTGAGTCAGCCGTCTATCCAGCAACGCCACTTGGCTTGCACTGCACAGGAAGACGTGCATATATCCTCCAGAGTTCGTAGTAGGAAAGAAAAGTTACGAAGTGGGGCAGTGTCGTGTGAAACTGGGATGAATACTAATTGAAGTGGGAAAGCTGAAAGTGAAGTGATTCTAACGTTGTGACTATTCTTTGTGATGTATTCTATGTTGCCAGTGTGATGTATTTCATGTAATTTAAGTATGTGTGGTTTTCATGGGAGAGTAGCAAGATAGATTCAGAGGCAGTGGGTTATGCATGTTCCTTTTCGTACCCCTCGATCTGGAGTAAATTTTCGTGATGATGGGTGTGAGAGTCGAAGCATGAGGTATAGCAAAAGATCCACCATCCTAACCAGAAAGTGCACTGTAGCATTAGATAATTACGAGACCATACGATAGAGAATCACCAATGTAAAGCCATGCCCACTGGGCGGAGTTTCTCATGTGTAATTGTTGTATAAAATGTAATGGTGTGTTTAGGTTATCTTTGAATCATAATAGGAGTGGGATTGGTGGCCTTCTCCTTCGAATAGTATGTTGTCATGATATCCAGAATTTATAATGTGTGCGCCATTCATATTCAGTGCAATGGCCACGTGTTGATCAAAGCAGTTGGGCAAGAAAGAAAATGTGGTATCGCCAGAGCGTAGTGAACAATTTGAGTTCTGTAAATTCCTAATAGTCAGAAGTGCGTTATCCGTTTCCGTTGCGTAATATTCAAACAGGAGAATAATTTGTAGCTTAATTGTGGGTACTAGAGCTCAAAATCAGTCATTGATGTTACTCGAGAAATAAGAATAAATCCACTTGCTTGCCAGACCACTCATCTTGCAGGCCTGACTGTTTGATGCCACAGTATGAGCACGGCATGTGGGTGCCTCTCAAACTGATAAGCAGCTACCATGACATACAAAGAAGAACACAACCTGTTGAGAGATTTATTAAGTTCCAACATCCGATGGAGGATAAGACCAGCAATCTGAGTTATTATTATCTTTGTTTTCCATCAATATCCGTCACAGCTGCGATAACAGTCATTTACTTGTGTTGACTGTTTGTGGAAAATAACTTCACTTTTCATAGGTCATGATTTGAATATGGAAGATATTGTCCAAATCCAGCATCACAAGGAACTGACTCTTATCGCAACTGTGATGGATATTGAAGGAAAATAAAGGTATCAAGAGATTGGTTTTGAGCAATTTACATACTGTGACTTCTGTGCGCTTTATTTCCAAAAAAGAAGGAAATTATAAGTAACAGACGCATGGATATGAAAAAATATATAGGAAAAATATTGGAAACCCTAATGTCAAAATCAATTTACTTTGTTTTCAATACAGCATCTAAGTTGGCAATGTACATTTCTAAGCACAGATGTGTCGTTAGGATTTCAGTTGGTTATTGAAGGATCTTTGTTGTGAATTGTGACAATTTCCCTTCATTTTACTGCCTTGGTATTGCCAATAATAGCCATTGTGCCCACCAAGGGAACATGCAATGGAAGTAAAACTCAATTGGCAACAAATACAAGAAATTTATGAGTGAATAATCTTTCTTAAACACCAGATGGATCATAAAAACAAACAGTTTTAATGCTTAAGTTGTCATAATAGTTTCCTGACGAACATCACTGGAAGAAACATCCTAGGCTAAATGTCAAGGCATATAACAAGACCATCAGTAGTAAAAAGTGTAATCAGATGAGATAGTTTTGGCAGTTAGAAGCAATTGGCCAAAAATAACAGAAGACTTGGAAGGATAGCTGTAACAATTAAGCACAGACTTGAGAAAATGAAGCTGACAGATGGATGAAAAAAGCCTTTTCCGTTGGGTTACAATGTTGCGACATTCCACTTCCATGTCGTCTCTTCACTTCGGCTTACAATGTTGGCAGAACTTTACCTACTGATTGTGCTTTAGCTCGACTGTGAAATAACAGGCAACTGAGGCAGTAGGTAATAACACCGATTCGTTGCACGACGCTGCAAAATCACCGCCCACGCTAATTACAGCTCTCGTTCTGAGGTACTCCCTTACACAATCGATCAGGCAGTCTGCGCGCCAACCTGTATCTAGTACGTGGTTCATGGCCTCTGCATCTCCGGGTCCAACTCCTACAATTCCTTGAAGTTTACCCAGTGGGAGATAGTCGTAATACTCAGTGGCCACAGCTGTGTAAGAGCACAAGAGCACGTGAACACCCTAACTTGCGGCTCCTTGAGGATTTGTTTGTTATTTATTTTTGAATACTGTTAAACGTAACACAGATGCTGAAATCTGAAAGATACCGAACTTAAATCTACCGCGCTACTGCTCCTCTAGACTACGTGAAACTTGGCAACAGGGTCGCGAGCACACCTCCAGTTGTGCACGTTGTAAGGAGCTTTTGCGCATGCGAACTCACGTGACGTGATTGCCAAATACACACGGATTTGATAAATAACGTTCTCGGTTCACGATGTACGCAACTAGCCCTCACCACTCAACGAGAAGCTTTTGTCCGTCCCACCAGGTGTTAGCAGACTGTGGCAGACTTTTTATCTTAGTTCGATCGGCGTAAATCCTGCTAGATGGTAGCACACCCCTCAGCTATGTTAATTCACTCACTATACACTAAAGTAAAATTAGACTGAATGTCAGTATATGTTAAAGTAGTACAGACAGTAAAACCTATTTTGTGGGTTTCAGAATGAGTTATAGTATATTAAGCTGTGAATTTTATGGTACAGTTATCCATTTGAGGCGCTGAGAATCTTAAGTGTCTAAAGCATATCACCGTCGATTGTGAGACTGTAACATTTTTTCATTCTTCTCAAATCTGTTGATATTATGGCGAGTCAGGTTTATTTCTGCTGTAGGCCCACATTGAGTATATGAAAATTCACGAATAGCTGTATCACTGGTTTCTCTGATGTTCACTTAAATGTGGGATCGACGGCGGTGTGCTTTAGGGTCTTATGGCTTCTCAGAGTCTCATAGGTATTCTAGTCAAGTGGACATGTTGGTAGACATTACTACTTGAGTTTAAACATTTCGACAAAAGACACTTTGTGTTTGGTGTTGGTAGTTTACTGTGTGGGTATCGGCTTTCGTGTGAAGTGTAAACATGAACTACGTTGATTCCATTTTAAAGCTCTGAGGACGGGTAGTGAACCGTGTTTGGATAGACCAGTCAGTAGAGCGCTTGCCCGCGAAAGTCAAATTTCCCAGGTTCGAACCTCGGTCCGGAGCACAGCTTTAATCTGCCAGGAGGTTTCATATCAGCACGCACTCTGCTGCAGAGTGAAAATCTCATTCTGGGAACAGAAAAGTATATTACCGGGTAAAGTTAGCCGCAAAGGAACTAGGGCTCCGATAAGCATGACGACAAGCGAACATTCAACAACGAAGGGTACAGTTAGCACAAGTTGTTGTGTGGCTGCAGCGTAAGAATATCTGATTTTCAGCCCAGAAAAAATATATCTGTTAGGGACCTTGTACAAACATGCGAAATGGAGAGTTGCCATAAACTGTACTTAATTACGTACAAAACAACAAAATTTCACAAAAACAATTCTTTCTTTTGTCAGGTAAGTTATGCAGCTTATTATTATTATTACTGTTTTTGTTATCATTGGCAGTTGGCTATAATTGTATAATTTTGTTGATAAGCATAACTTATATACAGTAGATGAAACTGATTTCACACTCTCAAATTCATCTGAATCCAAAAATTTGTGAACACCCGGAATGTATACTCACGAACCGCCACTGTATTATACTAACACTTTTAGTCAATGCAAAGCAAGTTTATTTTGCTCCTCACATGGACGATTGCTTAGGTTATTCTTACTACTCCTTTTTGTGTTAAGTATTGTTTTTAACTGCTTGAAAAGTTTTGTAACACCTACTGAAAAAATGGTTCAAATGGCTCTGAGCGCTATGGGACTTAACTTCTAAGGTCATCAGTCCCCTAGAACTTAGAACTACTTAAACCTAACTAACCTAAGGACATCACACACATCAATGCTCGAGGCAGAATTCGAACTTGCGAACGTAGCGGTCGCGCGGTTGCAAACTGTAGCACCTAGAACCGCTCGGCCACCCCGGCTGGCACACCTATCGCTTTGCGAACGTGTGGGGAGCTCGATTCCAGGAGAAAGGAAATGAAAGTTTAAGCCTTACGAAACTATATCAAAATATTTCTCTGTGCAATCAAATACTATAACACTGGTGCTCTGTTTGTAATCACATAGTTAAAACAAGGGATTAACATACAAATAACATATACGCTTTCTAAACATCGAGACTCAGCATAAATTTCATTCTTTATTTCTCAGTTTCATTTAACAATTCAGTTTCTGCATTTTCAATGTACACGCAAATGTCCCAGCAGTGTGTCATGTAGTGCCGTCTGTTTGTGGGGAGAAGAACTAGTTTTGTAAAGGTTTTGGTAACTTTCCTTGTCCAAAATTGTGTACTTTTTTTTTCTTACTTGTATGAATCACTTTATGAAAAGCTCAAAACTCTTAAAAAATATAGGATGTGTAGTGTGAAATAAAATGTACGCATAAACAGTTTTGTGAATGTGTCAAAAAGAACTGGACTGGGTAGGTCAAAGGATTTATTATTATTAGAGGAGTAACAGTATCATGCAGGTTTAATAATAAACAGTATGTAGTCTGTCTCTAACGGTCGTTTTACGAAATAATGTGCGGAAATATAGTGCTTGGAGGAAAGTCTTGGGTTTATACTATTGAGGATGTCAGAACAAACGGTTTTTAATTATTTAACGTTACGCCACCAAGCAAAAGCCTGAGGGAAAATGGGGTGCTAAATCACGACGTCGAGTGCAACAACACAACCAATTTCGACATCTTCTTGCTCCTCTGTGGCTATTTACAGTCTTCCTTCGTCATAACGAAATTATTTTTTGTTAATAATTTTACAGTGCATCGTATTAAAGCAATGCTGCTCATTACTTGAAGTCTGAACTTAAAGTTGTGTAACGTCACTTCCAGGAAATCTTTTTAATAATATCTAAAACTCCATTGCAGCAGTATAGCAGATTTCATTAGCTGCACGGTATCAGTTGTATTAACACCACTGTCGCATAGTGCATGATTAGTAGTGTAGTTGGTGTGAATGGGTGTGTGAGTGATTACTATTATTATTATTATTATGCCACAGCAGCTGGGGTACCCGGCTTTGCTTAGGGAGTTGATATGAGGTTATGTGGTAGTAGAAACAAAAGGACAATATTTAACGTATAAAAGGTAAAAAAATTGGAAACATATTCTAACTATCTACAATACATTTTAAAGTATAAGAGGTGAAAGCATATTCTATCTCTTTACAATACTTGTTTATAAACAACATTTTTCATTTTGTTATCTGAGGTATATATTACTAATTTTTCGAATTTCCTACTCTAGAGCAAGCTCCATATAGTTGATCGTGAGAGAAGCAGGAGTCTTTCAAGTTGATGACGCAGTATTTAAAAGTTTGTCCTTGCTGTTTGTTAATGGTAAACAACACAGTATTCTGATTGGAAATTTCAGTCTTTGAAATTGGTATCGTGCAGTTCAGTAGAGATCAGTGGTATTCTGGGGATAAACAGTGTGTTTCCTCTGTACTTTCATCATAAGGTCGTCTTCGACAACGTTATTCGTAACTGTTTGACGGTCATCCTTGTTCAGTTACACAGTTTTCGTGAGATGAGATTTCGGAATAGCGTCATAGGAGATACAGTTTTAATTCGAATGCAGTGTAATGGCATTCCTGGTAATTGTTTAGAAATTCTGTAGAAAAGTTCACACTTTTTCAACGATTAGCATTGTGTCGATCGATTTTATATTCTCTCTTCAATGGCAAATTTCTTTTGAATACAAAGTTTATATCTTCGACAATATTACTTTTAGCTGCCAAAACTTGCCCTTTCAAATAGCCAGTCCGGATTGGTATAGTTTTCACGGTGCTAATTCTGGTTCTCTGGGAACTTAAAACGTGCTTCGTGCTCCGTCTCTTTCGTTTTCTCGCTGTCGTTTTTGTTTTCGCTGTTTGCTTCAGAACTGGCAAGATCTTCTCCTCAACTTTTTATTTACAAACACACTAAGTACATTTTACACAATTTATTTTCGATTTCTATTCAGTCACTGAATCACTTTGACTACTCACACTTCACTGTTTATTTTTATTCCCTTACTGCACTACTTTTTCGGTTCTTCCCTTCGTTACTGATAAGAAACTGACGTTCGAACCCACGACGGATCTTGCTTTACATAGCCCTACAAATGGGTGGCCCTCCCAGTGGCGAGTTCCAGAACATACCAAAAATGGTTCAAATGGCTCTGAGCACTATGGGACTTAACATCTGAGGTCATCAGTCCCCTAGAACTTAGAACTACTTAAACCTAACTAACCTAAGGACATCACACTCATCCATGCCCGAGGCAGGATTCGAACTTGCGACCGTACCAGTAGCGCGGTTCCGGACTGAAGCGACTAGAACCGCTCGGCCGCAGCGGCCGGCCAGAACATACCAAAAAGGCTTCGAATCGGCCACAACATTCCAGAATATTCCGCAACATTAAAGAGTGTTCTGTAATGTTCCACTATGATCTGGGATGTTCCGGAATGTTTCCGAACATCATGGAATCTTCCCGAATGTTCCAGACTATTCCCGATCATTATATAACAATCCCGGATTATTGTACAACATTCCTAAGCATTCTGGAATGTTGTGGAATGCTCTCGGATACTCTCGAATGTTCTGGAATGTTCTGGAAATTTCTAGAGAGCGAAATTTCCAAGCCCTTATACCTTCAAAAGCACGACCTTCATGTAAAACCAGTAACCTCCTTCGTGGATGCGGGACGGAGGGCTACCACACCATATTACTCTCTTGATCGAACCGAGACTCCTTTATGAGTTTTAGCGACACGCACGTTGTTCACTTACTTTGATTTCATGATTTCATATATATATATATATATATATATATATATATATATATATATATATATATAAAGTTTCAACTGTCCCTAAAGACGCACAGTCGAGTTCACATCAGGAGGTTGCTCGGTTCATTCCATTCGGTTGTTTGCTACCTACTGTAGGACACCATTCTTACGATGGGTGTAAAGTGAGCGTGTTTTATCGCCTTCAAACATAAACCATCGGCGAAATATTAACTGTAGGGCTGGACAATACAGAGTCCGCCAGAAAAATGCATACAGTCTGCGTCAGGCTCTATCGAGATATTAATATTGTCGTTCGATTTGAGTTACGAGTGTGTTGTAGTATAATCTTTGACTCAACAGATGTTAGTACTTTCATCTTGGTATTGGGAAAACAACACGGCTGGAGCACGCTTGACATTCTAGCAACGAAAAGGTATTGTGAAGTTATTTTTCAAGTTTGATAATGCCGTTGAAGTGCAACGGCGGGAGTTTGAAACAGAACCGCCAACCCGCCTAACAGTTAAACGCATCATTGACAAGTTTGAATTGCATAGAAGGAATTGTGATATTCACAAACGAAGATCAGGAAGACACCGTACAGCTACAAGTCCTGTTCGTCGGCTCTCACGTTTAAATGTTGGTTAATTCTCCACAGAAATCAGCTACGCAATGTGCACGTGACGTGGGGATTAGTAGTACAAGTGTACGAAGAATTCTGAAAGCTGCAAGCGGAAAGTTTACATTCCACGATCACTGCAGGCGATTAATGATGACTATCCTGTTCGCCGAATGAAATTTTACGAATGATGTCAACAAATGGTAAGTGATGACGAACAATTTATGACGAAAGTAGTGGGGAGTGACGAGGGACAATTTAGACTTAATGAAACAGTGCATCGGCTTAACAGTGTGTACTGGGCACCGGAAAATACGCATGTTTCATGTGGATAATGAGGTCAATCAGGAGAACCAGGGGTTCATGTGTGGTGTGGACTATCATCTAGGGGCTTGGTAGGAGCCTTTTTCTTTGATGCTACTGACACTGGAGAAGTGTACCTGGAAATGTCACGCACATCAATTTTGCCAGGCATACGTGCGCTTCATAGAGGTGATGAAGAGGTCTTCTACCAGCAGGACGGGGCGCCACCACACTACCACCTACTCGTACGAGCTTTCCTGGATGACAATTTTCCGGAGCATTGGATTGGACGAAGAGGGACCATTGAGGTCCCGCCACGGTCGCCAGATCTAACAACTATGGACTTTTACTTGCGGGGAGCTGTGAAAGATAACGTCTACCGACGTAAACCACACACGCTTCGCCAGGATATTACAGCGAAATGTGCAGCGATCTCCACTGTAAAATGGCTGATGTAGTTGCGACGACCGCTTGTCGTTCTGTTAAGTGTATAGCCGCCAACGGTGAACATTTTGAACATTTAAAGTAACTGTTGTACAACATATGTGATCAATTATTAAATGTAAAATAAACACTTTCGTTCCTTAAAGTGTGTATACATTTTTCTGGCGCACGCTGTAGGCTGAAGGACCCTGTCGCGATACTGCACAGTCCTCTAGTGAGCCTCTACCCACCCTCCCCCTGTCTGAACTCGTGCTCGATCTCAAACGACCTCGTTGTTCAGAGGATGCTGGATGGTGTTCTCCCCACTTCTCACCTTGCTAAACACCTTTCAGAAACTGGGTCTTGTGAGTGGCACAAATAAGAAGTACAATTAATTCACCTCATCCATATCTCGTGGTGACGTTATCGAGCCGGAAGATTGTCGGCTGTCAGTCGCTGACAACTAATTTCGCCAGCGCATCTCGAAGTGAAAGGGTATTGTTTATGAAACAGTTCAGCGACGAGCGGCGCTGTGTCTGGAACCTGTTACAACGCTCGGACAGCTGTGAAACAATGGAAGGGGAAGCGCCTCGGACGCGGAAGACGTGACGTGACGGGGCGAGCTGCGGCGCCGGTTTTCTCCGCGGAGCGGCGCGGTTCAGTTCTCCTGACCCCCGGCTGCGTTCGGTCGCGTGACGAGCTCCAGTAAAACTGCACAGGCAGGAGATGCGCGCGTCTGTGTGAAATTCCCGCCTCGGCTTTCATTCTGGCCAGATCCAGGGAGGCTCTCTGGTGTGGCTTTCCGTCGTTTCAGACTCAACACCAGTGGAATTTCGTAACTGGATGGCATCTCGAATAACCCTTTCCACTCTGAGAGAAAATTTCTTAAAACGTTATCTGATATGTACCAATCACCATACATTATCACGTGTAGAATCAGCTAAAAATACTGAAAAAATTCGCATAGTGATAGTTTGTTCAAGAAGTCACCAGCATTATCATACTATTCAAAATTCAAACGTGTATAAAATGCAAATAGCATTTCATGAAAGTGTCTAGACACCTTTCACACCTTGAGTGAAACATTCTCAGTCTAAAACGATGGAGGAATTTCCTTAAACTAATAAAATGTAGGAAAACAGAATGCATTTATCTCGGCAACTCATGGCTTTGTCTTGTCGTTGAAGTTTTAAATGATCTGTTGCACTCTGATGGTCAAGGCACGATATAAAACAGCTGCCAAACGGAAGATGGAAGCTCGCACCATCGCTGCAGTCTGGAGTGGCGCAGAAACGCGATGTAGCTGAAACACGAAAAATTTATAACCCAATCCGCACGATTGTGCGGAAAGGTATAAGGCAATTTATTTTTATTTCTTAGCAGTTGTATCGTACGTTACCACTAGGGAACGGATTTTTATGCAAATAAATATTTTTCAGCTTGTATAGAAAAAGCGGTAACGAAGACAGAAATTCCCGAATTTCACTTGTACCTGAAATTCTATTTCACATAGAAACACATGTTGCAGTTATATTTTACGTAAATAAATGTTTCAAATTATTTTCCTAAAACACATAATTTGCGACTTTCTTTGTAATAAATTTTAAATTTAAAACAAAATCTCATGAAATGTATTGCGTGGTGAGTGCCCTCCACAACACCTGCTGCCTCGCTATCTAAAAGGTGAATCCCTTATTTACAGTGACGAAAAAAAGGTGCGACACCAAAAAAAGAAATACTCTAGAATAACGAAATTAGAGAGGGATATCAGTCTAGGTAACATATTTCAGTGATTAACATTGCAAGATCACAGGTTAACGTAAGCGTGAGATGAGCCATTTCAAATTTTAATTGCTGGTACATTAATAACCCGTGTAAACACCAGAATATTGAAATCAAGTACACAAACGTGCGGTCGGTCAATAAGGGACAATGGAATCCAATTCTGTCTCATATGTGCTCGATTGGAGACATATGGTGATCGAGCAGGCCAAAGCAACATGTCGACACTCCTTAGAGTATGTTAGGTTGCAAGTGCAGTATGTGGGCGAGCGTTAGCCTTTCGTAAAACACCCTTTGGAATGCTGCTGATGAATGGCAGCACAACAGGTCGAATCACCAGATTGTCTTGCAGATTTGGAGTGAGGATGCGTGGGATAACCACGAGAGTGCTCCTGCTATCACATGAAGTAGCACCCCAGACAACAGCTCCAAGTGTGGGACCACTGTGTCTAACACGCAGACAGGTTGTTTGCAGGTCCTCAGCTACGTCCTCATAACCAACACACGGCCATCACTGGCACCGATGCAGAATCAGTTTTTATCAGAAAACACAACTGGTCTGCAGCCTTCCCTCCAGTGAGCCCTCGCTTGACACCACTGCAGTCGCAAACGATTAGGGTTTGGGGCCAGTGGAATGCTCGGAGCTGTTCTTGAAGTAACAGACTTGTAAGAGTTTATTGTGTCACTGTGGTGCTAAGTGCGGCTCAGATTGCACGTACTACAGCCATACGCCGGTCACGCTGGTTTTTCCTCTCGGTAGGCCACGCGGCCATCCGGAGTCAGGTGTTCATTTGATCGAACATTCTGGTGACTACCGCTGCCAGCAGTCTTATACAGAGGCCATATTCCTGCCTAGTCTTCCTGCAGTATCGCAGAGGGAACATCCAGCTTCACGTAGCACTGTTACACGACCTCGTTAAAACTCAGTGAGGCACTGATAACGGCGTATTTGCGGCTTAAAGCCATTGTAGACTAACATCAATTAACCACGTCCAATTTCAAAGGTAACTAACGATCACGATCTTTACAGAGTGTATTTAGAGCAAACCTGATTTGCATCGTCATAGTGCCGCTACTAGGGAAACTCTTGTATGACTGGTACGAAATCTGAATAGACATCATCTTTCCGATGCAGAAACACGCCTAGCAACTTTCGTTTATGTCGCACAACTCCTTTTTGGTTCTGCGATTTTTTTTACCGTCAGTGTATATTGTGGACGACTGATGCAATCTACATAACAGTGCTTAGCCATTGCTCTCGTCTTGTTTCAATTAGAGTACTTATACAGTACGGTATCCTAAGTGAAGTGATTGGCGATATAATGCTGAAAGTAGAATAAAGCATTCGCTCCCCTTTGCATCTATATGTTGCTGAATTTAGTGGCATCTTTACAAGTGATGGAAGAATTCCATACAATCAAAAATGTGACTTGCAGCATTTAACAAGTAGTAAGTACAGAAGGGCCGCTTCACGTACAACAGCTAGGCAAGTTCTTTTAGGTGAGGTAGCTTCCTCTCTACGTACCTTAGTTTGAAAAAGTTCGAATATTACGCAGATTTATGCAGCTCTATCCTTTCGTGTGATATTCTTTAAACTGAGAAGTCTATTGCTCAGAAAGTTTCTTACGAAATACGGAAATGTTGAAACAACAGAAGAATAAACGTTAAGAAAATTATACGAGCCTGCCTATTACGAAGGAACGCAAAGAAATATCAGAGAAAGAAGCGACAATAAGAAAAAAGCGTAGGGTTGGCGAACCGTCAGACTTTAGCGCCAGGAAATTGGGAAATGCCGGTTAGGTGTTCTAGAAACTGATGAAATAGTATCCAGGTGGCGTTTTACTTAGCATGTAAATAACTACCAGCATTGTATCGTGTTCGAACGACTCGCCTATTCAATGAATCTCTGCAGTTGTTGTAGCCGAATGGGGTAAAATTTGATGTTACGGATGCTACTGCGTACATGAAGCTGGCAGCCGAAGTCCTTTGTGTAAAATTCCCTCGCATAACTTGTGTAGTACATGGGTTACCCAGGGTATGTGAGCAAATAAGTACATTGTACCCTAAAGTGGACAAATTGATCTCATATGGCGAAAAATTGTTTGTGAAAGTGCCTAACAGAACTGATTTGTTCAAAGCCAAAAATTCAGATCTTGCAGTTCTACCTGGACCCGCAGCAGTGACTTTTGCAAACGATTCCGGAAATTTTAAATCTGTGGTTAATGAACTAAATCAGGATTATTCTTCTTAAATTGAAATTCTTCAGAACTTACACATGGACAGTACAGCAAAAATGAATTGACCTACGTATCTGCAAATCTGAGGTTTTTGTTTCGTTCTATCGAAAAATTACAAGCATCAACCGGTTTGTTAACTGAGGCAGTTAATGAATTGCATGACACTGAGAAAAAATTAATTCACTCAAACGTCCAAAATCGAAGCTACCAAACATAAAAACAAAAGTGTGACCAAAGAAATTGTTGATTTCATATTATGTGTAAAACTGCCAATGTTTTGTAAGGGGAAGTAGACGTTGATGAAATTGAAAATGTAAGTCCCAGTGACATTCGTTTGATGAAACATAGAAGTCTGTCATCATGTGATCTTCCCCCACTATCGTGCATTGTGATGAAACCAATGACCTAGGTTTGAGCTGCAAAACTTGGAGAAAGTTTTCGCGTTCACTGCAAAAGAGAGTTGTTTCAACCCACTTCTGCGTCAGAGTGATTGGCGAGTGATTTTTTAAAATAAGTATTTAAAGTGTTGTAATATTGAAGTAAAATATTTTTGCTTTTTTTTCTACATAAAGAATAAAATATAAAAGGTTTTAGCACATAGAAATCCCTTCCCTAACGCATCACTGATCGTTTGTATTTAACAAAATACAATACAATTACAACCAGTGCTTTACAAAACCAGTCCGTGCGCGGCTGTTGAAAATAGAACAACAAATCTGGCCAGATCAAACACTAGCCTGCAGCCAGAGTCCTTGTATTAGATTTTCTATACACCACCTGCTTGGAGGTGTTGTTGCACTTCCATCCGTGGTATGACACGGTAGGCGGCCTCTGTGACAGCGATCTCGGTGCCAGATACTGAAAGCGGTGATTAAATTCCTTTCTGCTCTTCGTCCCACTGTATATCGGTGGCAGTATCTCTGAATCGTTTTAGGCAAAAGATAAGATCGTCATTGTGAGATGTAAGTCGTGTCAATTTATTGAATATGTACCTGCGAAAGTGGTTTTTCTGTCACTTTTCTGAATTAGATGTTGTTTTTTGACTGTTGGAGTGCATTGTTCTTTATTTCTGGTCCCAACAATCGGCCTTGTTTGGCGTACGTTACCGTGCTGCGAGTGTACAGCTAGCCACCGTGTAGCAGGGGTGGAACATCGGAAAATAAATATTGATATAAGATATAATCGAATGTACATGTCAACGATTAATCGGATAAAAAGTACCGATATCTCGATATACCGGAGACAAATTATAGTTTTAGAATTTAGATTATAACTAATGCTTTCACGATTATTTATAATGGTGAAGAATGGATTTAAGGATTAATAAAAATATAAGAAAAACCAAATTTACTAACTCATTATTTTCTGTATAAACAAAAAAGTATTAAAAAAACGAAAATGTTATACTACAGCATATGAAATAATAGAGGAAAACACTCAAAATACGGATACTATAACTGAAACTTAATTTCAAAAGATCTTGGAAAAATGAATTTCTTGGAATGTTTTGATTTTATCTACTTCTCCTAGCAGAAATCACTTCACCATCTTTTTAAGACAGACTTCCGTTCTGAACTGAAGTCCCTTCAACTGCAAAATATGTCCTACTATCTGATACAGACTGTAACTATGTTGAGATATGATGCTTCAGATTGTGAATGACTTATCACTTAACTACAGGGTGAGGCAGTGAAACGGCACGATTTCGATAGCGGTTGTCGGGCGCGGAGGGGGGTTGCGAGAGTGGGGGAAGTGACCTTGGGCGTCTAGAGTGGTGGAAGTTTCAGTAGCCATGGAGCGTTGGTCGAGTGCGCAACGTGCATATGCCGTAAAGGCATATTACAAAAAAGCGGATAGTGTGGTTGGTGCTCAACGCGCCTTTCGTCGTGAATTCAACCTGCCGCCACGGGCTCCCATGCCATCAAGGAAAGCCATTCTCATTTGGGTTAAAACCTTTGAAGCTACTGCTAGCACAACAAAGAAAAGAGGCGGCAGCACAAAAACAATCCGGACACCCGAGAACATTAATCGTGTGCGCGAAGCGTTGGGACGAAGTCCGCGAAAATCCGCGATACGGCACAGCGCAGAACTTGGTCTCAGCAATCGATCAGTAAGACGGATTTTGAAGAGTGACCTTCACTATCATCCATACAAAATTCAGGTAGTGCAAGCCCTTAAACCTAATGACTACAATAACCGTATACGCTTTTGCCAGTCAATGCTTCACGTTATTGAACGAAATGAAGAAAGAGTGCATAACTTATGGATGAGTGATGAAGCCCACTTTCATCTTAGTGGGTACGTAAATAAGCAAAACTTCAGATATTGGTCCTCAGATAACCCGCACGAACTTCATGAAAAACCTCTCCATTCTGAAAAAGTAACAGTCTGGTGCGCAATGTCATCTCGTGGAATCGTGGGGCCCTATTTTTTTGAAGATGAAGATGGTAACACAGTGACGGTAAACTCTGGACGTTATGCTGACATGTTGACCATTTTTGGTCTGCCTGGAATTGATCGACATGATCCAGATGCTGAAACACTCTTCCAGCAAGATGGTTCAACAAGCCATACTGCTAATGTCTCAATGGAATTGCTCAGACTTGCATTTCCACGACGTCTAATCAGCAGGAATGGCGATTTCCACTGGCCTGCCCGTTCACCAGATCTGACGGCACCAGACTTTTTTCTTTGGGGCTACCTCAAGTGCAAAGTCTTCCAGGAAAATCCACCAAGAACAAAAGAAGACCTGAAGGAGCGAATTCGACAGGAAATTAACAACATTCCAGTACAGATGCTACGAAACGTCATGGGACAATTTCATCTCAGGCTTAGACAATGTGTGCAAAACCAAGGACGACACCTCACTGACACCATATTTAAAAAATGATTGTTTTTAAGTTAAATCTTTAATTCCCACTCTTGTACTTGAGATCCATGTTCAACTATTATGATTTTACTTGTAAATAAATCTTTGGTGGTTTTACAAAATCGTGCCGTTTCACTGCCTCACCCTGTATATGTAGGTGGTATCTGCACAGATACCATTGGTGACCTTGCAGCTCTCAAAGAATGAAATTATAATTTAATCCAGACCTTCAGCTACTTACAGGCGTTGATAAACTGTCCCCGTTGATATTTATCAACGCCTGCAAGCATCTAAAGGTCTGGATTTAATTATAATTTCATATCACTAGACTGCCCAGGAAATGTCACAAATATAGGGGCACACTGACAGCTGTAGGAATGTCTAAATTTATTCTCTCTCTCTTTTTCTTTTTTTTTTTTTTTTTACCTTCCACGTTTCGAGAATTACATATCAAACTTTTCTTCCAACCTTACTTTCGAGTGAGAGGAGATTACTAAAATACGCAATTTACAACAGACAAAATTTCTGTGAGAACGTCAGAGGGAAAAACTGTAGGTACTGTAACACCCCACCCGTCAATTATTTGGTTTTGGCGTGTATTCACCCCAGCAAATTGACTAACAGAACGACAGTGCAAAAATGCCGCAATATCGGATAACGCAAAGAAAGTAATAAGGCCCTGTGACTCCTGATTGAATTGCAGTGCCAGTGTTGACATTAACTGATTTAGAATTGATCCCTTTTAATTAAAAAGGGGTGTGCAAATTGATGTTATATTCAGCTATTGAACACCAGATGCAAATGTTGAACATAATATTAATTAAGAAAGTGTCTTGGGATTTCAACTACTTGATTGAAAACAGATGCAGTCGATTAGCACAAATTTATTTTAACTCACAACCTTCGATCATCACATTACATGTCTCTCCTAACAGGCAGTGGGAATAAATTGCGTTTACGTGGAGTAAAGCGTGATAAATCAAAATTAATTCCTATCGACTGACCAGGCGAAATGCGAAGTGCGAGAATAATTCTACAATACACGGCCCATAAAACCCTCATGGAAACTTTGCCGACATGATCCAACAAATTAATCAGTGACCTAACTCAAGCCGGAGCGGGCGCAATATCACCGAATTCAGTGTGGCGGGGCGTCGTCGTTGTGTGGACGTCGACCGGCCTCGTGGTGCTGCAAGGCTGCACTCGTCTATTCACTCCTAGCTATCTCTCTCAGTACATAGCTGAATGAAAACTTTCTATCTCCAAGCTCAATCGTTCCGTTTGCTAAGTCCTAAGGTGCAGAGATGCTCACTCTCTCTCAGGCAAGCTGAGTAAAGAACGCCACGTCTGCACTCTAGGCAAGCTGGGAATCGAAGACCTCTACCGAGACTTCTGCCAGTCCGCTCTTCGTATCGGTTTCCCCTCCAGCAAAATCACTTACGCCAATTGCAGCGCAAGTCGCATTAATTATGCTTCGCTTCCCAGCGCTAACCAATGCCTGCTCTGGGAAGTGAACAAATTCCCACAAAATTTCCCTTCCTCTCAACTTCTGCTAATTAGCTCCTCCCAGACCAACCATCAAGGTTAGTGTCTGGACAAAACACCAATTTTTCCTAAATTCTGACTCCCAGGAGAGTACTTCAAATTCCTTGGTCCTATGTTCCCATCGGAGGCCAACGTATTTCATTCTATCGCTCTTCACCTGATTTACTTCAGACTATGTGGGCTGTGAACTGAGCTTGAAGTAGCTACAGTCACGAATATGCATATTTTGGCCTTTGTTGACCGCTTCACTGTAGCTTTGCACGGCTTTCTTGCATGTTTCACTGAAAACGGGATGATAGACATTTATCAGCAGGTGTACAAGTTCTCCGCCTGCTTCCCGGTACACCTTCATGGGGTCAACCACCCTCTCACTGTCACTCAACTTAAGGAAGCTGGAGGCCGCGCCCGTTACCCCTTTCTCAGAGTTTGAGCCGCCCTAAGCTGCCTATTGTCGCTTCCCTTCCCGTGCCGCCACCCGGCTGCGGTCAACTCTGAATACTTCCCTGGGATAAACGTTTCCACAAAGTTTTCACGTCGCGTGAATTATTTTAAAACCATCACCCAACATTAATTATTCCAATACGTCCATACTATACCCTCTACAAGATGCATTGTGCTTGTCAGTCACTTTTGTTCAGCCCTACTGTTCGCTCAACGTGAGATCGGTGATCTTTAATGACTTCATGTAAAGCGCATAGTTCTTGCCATCTTGCAGTACCATTGTTATGTTGCAGCTATTTCAGTATTAAAGTTAAGTTTCCTCTATTATGAGAGATGATGAAATCACATTTCCCTGTTATATCGCCACGGAAAATCGAATTTACGAACACTTGGGATGAATAAATATCGATTTAAAATACAGTGCAACTGTTTCCGATACATCGATGTTACGAAATTTCTAGCTGCACTCGTCAGGTGCATTTGTTGCATTTTACGTGCAAAGCTGTCTTTGGTATTGGCACAGTGCCAGGAAAATTTAATATCGATATATCAGTGAAAAAAGCCAGTGGTTCATCTCGATACTTTCTCGACAAATATTTATATATCGATTATGAACATTTTATCAAGAGCATTACTTCAAAGCCATCGTAAACAGTTGTGGCGTGGTTACATGGAGCACTGTCATCGGTAAAAATTCCATCGTTGTTTGGGTACATGAAGTCCAGGAATGGCTGAAAATGATCTCCAAGTAGCTGAACTTAATCGTTTTCAGTCAATGATCTATGTAAAAGCGGTCAACACCATTATGGAGCCACCACCAGCTTGCACAGTGCCTAGTTGACAACATGGTGTCTTGAATACGTGGGGCCCACACCACACTTGAACCCTACCACTAGCTCTTACTGACTGAAATCTGGACTCATCTGAACAGGCCACGGTTTTCCAGTCGTTTAGGGCTCAACCGATATGGTCACCAGCCCAGGAAAGGTACTTCAGGCGATGTCATTTATTTGCCTATTCTAGGCACTCGCATGTGTCGTCTGATCCCATAGCCCATTAATGCCAAATTTCGCCGCACTGTCCTAACGGATATGTTCGTTGTACAACCCGCATTGATTTCTGCGGTTATTTCTCGCATTATTGATTGTCTGCTAGAACTGACATACGCAAAAGCAACAGCTCTTGGTCGTTAAGTGAAGATCGTGGGGCACTACACTGTCCATGGTGAGATGTAATGTCTGAAATCTGACAGTTTGGGCACACTCTTGACAGTGTGTATCTTAGAATACTGAATTCCCTAACGAAGTGGAATGTTCAGGTCGTCTAGCTGCAACTATTATTGCACGTTAAAAGTCTCTTAAGTATCATCGTGCCATAATCACGTCTGACACCTTTCCACACACAAATCACCTGAGTACAAATGTGGGCCCCACCAATGAGCGCGATACCACCGGCGTCTGTATGTCCATATCAGTATCCCATGACTTCTAATTCCAGTGTAGATTCTGATCAGACGGCGTATTCTATTATTCTCTGATCAAGGTTGCCGTAGTTATCGACTGAGTTTCGTCGATTTAAATTAGTACCCAATCGACGTTGATGTGAAAGATTGGGGACTGGTGTAGCGTGCGATATTCTACCTCGACGTCCACCTGGAGACCGGTATGAGTGTCGGGACGCCTTCCCGCTGCCAAGACAAGGCGCTGGCGTCGTGTGGTTGTGCGACGCCTCGGCGCCTCCATTATGGGAGCGATACACATCTGACGGGGCTGCGCGGCAGATAGCATCCGCGCGAGGCGGTGGCGGCGGCGGCGGCGCTGTTATTATGGCGGCGGCGCTATCTGATGTCAGGGCGCAGCGCCTTATTAATTGGCGCGGCCCTGAGGACGCGTCAGATGAGGGAAACGCAGCCAACGAGCGTGAACGCCGCTCTCCACAATCTCAGGCACCGTGCGCTTGCAGTGCTACGACGTGCTGATCTGTTGAAGCGCTACTGAAATCCTTCTCTCTGCATTCTAAATATGTCGCACACTTCGACAGCATCGATTAGATATTTTTCCTTTTCTTAGTTGTGCAATGACAGCGTCTGCTTAAAATGACACTCTGGTTAGGTTTGGGAGCGTATTGGGTTGGAAAAGTGTTCCGATTGTATGATGTCTGCGATTAATGTAAATTAGTTTTTGTCGTGGTGATAGTTAAAGTCCCATTTTAAATGCCTTTGATGAAGACGCTTTTTTTATAAAATCAAAGTCCCAAAGGAAATAATTTTATTACGCGATCTAACTGTCTTCAGGTACAAACCGTCGCAGGCGCACATACTTCGCACAATGGATATTCGTTGCCATCTGAAATGATTTACTATTGATTATTAGTTAACTTTCTCATTAATGACCTTAACCTTGGGTCTCATAAGTGGTCCATAGATTTCAACTAATCAGTTTAAATATGGATGTACGAAGATCAGTCAGCAAGATATGAATATAGCATCGTGAATCCAGCCATAAATTTAAGGGACAATAGTTACTGCGAGCTGATAGCGTAAAGGTATCGCAAATAATTACGCATTACCGCAGACTCTCATGGTTACTCAATGTTATCGCCTTGAAAAATTTTAGTTAATTTAATGAAACTGACGAAAGGCAGGAAATAGAAGTAAAGACATCAGATTCTGTTTAAGTCAACAGCCGTGGCACGGTGGATATTCCAGTTCCCATCAGATCGCAAAGTCAGCGCCTTCAGACGTGGCTGCACTTGGATAGGTGACCATCGCGCCGCCATCTGCTGTTGACCCAACGTGTTGCTCTTAGCATCGTGATGAAAACTGACTGCGTAGGAGCGACTGCAAGTCACATAAATTCACGACGTTCGGGAGAGCCGTGTGCTGACCCGACATCCCTTCATATCCCCATCCTGTGATGATAGTTTGCAGAGAACGACACAGTGGTCAGTCGATATCTTCGTGTCTGTCAAGACCTCATCGGACGGAGTTTAGCTTAGGCTATATTTAATCCTCTAATTATTGCTGGGTCCCAAGAATGCTACTGTTTTACACACAACAACAAGATTAATGTTACATAACCCTCGTGTTATGTAGGTGAATATGGATTGGGGGGGAAGAAATGAAAGAGGAAGCCGCCTTGTAGAATTTTGCACAGAGCATAACTTAATCATAGCTAACACTTGGTTCAAGAATCATAAAAGAAGGTTGTATACCTGGAAGAATCCTGGAGATACTAAGAGGTATCAGATAGATTATATAATGGTAAGACAGAGATTTAGGAACCAGGTTTTAAATTGTAAGACATTTCCAGGGGCAGATGTGGATTCTGACCACAATCTATTGGTTATGAACTGCAGATTGAAACTGAAGAAACTGCAAAAAGGTGGGAATTTAAGGAGATATGACCTGGATAAACTGAAAAAACCAGAGGTTGTAGAGAGTTTCAGGGAGAGCATAAGGGAACAATTGACAGGAATGGGCGAAAGAAATACAGTAGAAGAAGAATGGGTAGCTCTGAGGGATGAAGTAGTGAAGGCAGCAGACGATCAAGTAGGTAAAAAGACGAGGACTAATAGAAATCCTTGGGTAACAGAAGAAATATTGAATTTAATTGATGAAAGGAGAAAATATAAAAATGCAGTAAATGAAGCAGGCAAAAAGGAATACAAACGTCTCAAAAATGAGATCGACAGGAAGTGCAAAATGGCTAAGCAGGGGTGGCTAGAGGACAAATGTAAGGATGTAGAGGCTTGTCTCTACAGGAAAATTAAAGAGACCTTTGGAGAGAAGAGAACCACTTGTATGAATATCAAGAACTCGGATGGCTGCCCAGTTCTAAGCAAAGAAGGGAAGGCAGAAAGGTGGAAGGAGTATATAGATGGTTTATACAAGGGCGATGTGCTTGAGGACAATATTATGGAAATGGAAGAGGATGTAGATGAAGACGAAATGGGAGATAAGATACTGCGTGAAGAGTTTGACAGAGCACTGAAAGACCTGAATCGAAACAAGGCCCCGGGAGTAAACAACATTCCATTAGATCTACTGATGGCCTTGGGAGAGCCAGTCATGACAAAACTCTACCATCTGGTAAGCAAGATGTATGAGACAGGCGAAATACCCTCAGACTTCAAAAAGAATATAATAATTCCAATCCCAGAGAAAGCAGGTGTTGACAGATGTGAAAATTACCGAACTATCAGTTTAGTAAGTCACAGCTGCAAAATACTAACGCGAATTCTTTACAGACGAATGGAGAAAGTGGTAGAAGCGGACCTCGGGGAAGATCAGTTTGGATTCCGTAGAGAGGTTGGAACACGTGAGGCAATACTAACCTTACGACTTATCTTAGAAGAAAGATTAAGAAAAGGCAAACCTACGTTTCTAGCATTTGTAGACTTAGAGAAAGCTTTTGACAATGTTAACTGGAATACTCTCTTTCAAATTCTGAAGGTGGCTGGGGTAAAATACAGGGAGCGAAAGGCTATTTACAATTTGTACAGAAACCAGATGGCAGTTGTAAGAGTCGAGGAGCATGAAAGGGAAGCAATGGTTGGGAAAGGAGTGAGACAGGGTTGTAGCCTCTCCCCGATGTTATTCAATCTGTATATTGAGCAAGCAATAAAGGAAACAAAAGAAAAATTAGGAGTAGGTATTAAAATTCATGGAGAAGAAGTAAAAACTTTGAGGTTCGCCGATGACATTGTAATTCTGTCAGAGACAGCAAAGGACTTGGAAGAGCAGTTGAACGGAATGAACAGTGTCTTGAAAGGAGGATATAAGATGAACATCAACAAAAGCAAAACGAGGATAATGGAATGTAGTCAAATTAAATCGGGTGATGCTGAGGGAATTAGGTTAGGAAATGAGACACTTAAAGTAGTAAAGGAGTTTTGCTATTTAGGGAGTAAAATGACTGATGATGGTCAAAGTAGAGAGGATATAAAATGTAGACTGGCAATGGCAAGGAAATCGTTTCTGAAGAAGAGAAATTTGTTAACGTCGAGTATAGATTTAAGTGTCAGGAAGTCGTTTCTGAAAGTATTTGTATGGAGTGTAGCCATGTATGGAAGTGAAACACGGACGATAACTAGTTTGGACAAGAAGAGAATAGAAGCTTTCGAAATGTGGTGCTACAGAAGAATGCTGAAGATAAGGTGGGTAGATCACGTAACTAATGAGGAGGTATTGAATCGGATTGGGGAGAAGAGAAGTTTGTGGCACAACTTGACTAAAAGAAGGGATCGGTTGGTAGCACATGTTTTGAGGCATCAAGGGATCACAAATTTAGAATTGGAGGGCAGCGTGGAGGGTAAAAATCGTAGAGGGAGACCAAGAGATGAATACACTAAGCAGATTCAGAAGGATGTAGGTTGCAGTAGGTACTGGGGGATGAAGAAGCTTGCACAGGATAGAATAGCATGGAGAGCTGCATCAAACCAGTCTCAGGACTGAAGACCACAACAACAACAACAACCCTCGTGATGCTCTCGGCACAGTCATACAAACAGCTGCTAAGTAACGTAGAGCTGAATAACATTTATACAACAAAAACCTTTTGTTGAATGAAATAAAGGCATGTTACATCCGATCACGAACCCATTACAGTACGTGAAGAGAACGGCAGATCATTCAAACTAAGAAAAATTTCAGTAATCCAACAGGGCTCGGTCAAGCTGTAAACGTATTGTCATATCGCTGGCTTAGTTGTGGAGTATCTTTGAGGGCAGCCGCGTCTGTCGAGTCGAACGCGGGACACGGAACTGTTATGTTGTGTAGTGTGTAGCTCTGCATATGAGAGGCATTGTTAATATGGACGTTGAAGTGTTGCTACAAGGGCTATTATAGTAAAGTGATGAAATATGGAAAATGGTTCAGAGGAAAGTGCGTCAAGAAGTAATTAAAAATGAGCAGTGCCGCCGATAACGTATTGTGTATCCTCTCGTTGCGTGTCGTGCCGTACAGTGTCAATCTTCCGCGCTGTGTTCGGTCTCCCAGAATGAACTGACGTGAATCAGTAGAAATTGGTTACCATAAAAGAGTGCAGTCAAGTGCCAGTGACTTGTAGCGAGCGTGAGAACGTGCGTTCGGTCACCGTGTTTCCGCATCATCAACAATCAGCCGCGCCGCGTCGGTTACGTGCGCGCTCGTACAACTGGGAACTGTGAACTGTAAATTTAACTTTGTGAACAGTGTTAAAATTTATTACTAGTGTCATGAAGGACTAGTACCAAAAATTAGTGTTTGCGTGGCGAGCATAACAACTTTCGTTCGATTACTCGGCTTCCTCATCATCAACAATCATCCGCGCCGCGTTCGGTTACGCGTACGTTCGTCCAAGTGATTTGGTGGACCGACAATAACCTAGAAGTTGACATCGAAACATGACTTAGACTGTAAGCAGGGCGCCCGCATCTCATGGTCGTGCGGTAGCGTTCTCGCTTCCTACGCCCGGGTTCCCGGGTTCGATTCCCGGCGGGGTCAGGGATTTTCTCTGCCTCGTGATGGCTGGGTGTTGTGTGATGTCCTTAGGTTAGTTAGGTTTAAGTAGTTCTAAGTTCTAGGGGACTGATGACCATAGATGTTAAGTCCCATAGTGCTCAGAGCCATTTGAACCATTTTGTAAGCAGTGCTACCTGCGATTTTCTTTTATCGTCTCAGAATACAGATGTTCATACCAGACGCAGGACAGGGTGGTGCTTGACGTTGGGTGGCTCCCCTAAACCAGCTTGCATATTTAGATAGATAATTGCAGCCTTGCCAGCAGCAGTGTGGAGCAGAGCAGTACGACTGCCGCGGGATTACCAGGTACGTGGTGTGGACAGGGCGCACGGTCAAGAAACGACAAACAGTTTAAGGGTCCCCCACCCTACCCCCATTTGAACTCCCGGGCGTGTTACAAAGCGTATAGTTGTAGAAAAATATTGTCTTCAGTTCAGAGTACATGCATGCAAATGAGCTGTATTAATTTTGATTATCACTTCACCAATACAAGCATACTGCTGCTTGCTTTCATACGTAGCTCTTTCTCCGGATGGTGCAGTGCAGCCAGTTTCATTAACACCTTATCACTTACACACAAATGCAAACCTTTCTCAAGACCTGAACAAGAACTCTTTGTTTCCTTTCCAAAGTCACCATCCATGTGGAGCGTCGCAGCGCCTTTACTTCTAATTGGTCAAGACCGCACTCACTCAGAGATCTTAGGCAGACCAACAAGCGTAGCGGACGCCCAGTGAATATACGGAAATCGATGGCTGGAAGCAGATATGCCAGCAAAAACTGCTCGCGAGTACAATGAACGTAATAAACATAACATAGAAAACTTAAGTTAAAATCTTGTGACCAGATGACCCTGAGGAAGATCCCAGCAGAGGGGTCGAAACGTCGATCGTCTTAGAGGAAATATGACGCGACCTAATAACCTAGAAGATTTTAACTTCAGTGACAATGGCCACGAAAGCCTGGAGACTTACATACAACATAGAGAACTTGGCCAATACAACGAACAGTTTTCACCCTCTCCACCCTTCTAGCCTGATTTAATTGTTTTAGTAGTTACAATAAACAGCTTGAAAGTTGACTGTTGACTTCGCCAATTGCACTGTGTAATCTGCAGCTTCCACTAATTAATTATTTCGTGTGTTAGTTAACGCATGGTCACTGAAAAGATACGATTCTGTTCCTAGTTGTGATTTACGATCAACGTGGTTCATCTGTGGCTCATCTGTGAGTTGTTCAGGAAGGATATTTCGAATTCTGGCTGAGTGGACCAATCTGGTCACATCCCGTCTCTTGGCGAAATCTGCGTCGTGTGTTTGAAGAGTCTCTGCGAGCTACACTTTCGATACGATTTTGTTATCATTCACCGCGAGTAGTTTCTGCGTAACTACTTTCTTGGCAGACATCGCATCTTCGAGTTTAAGGTGATGGATTCCGCTGCAACATTGATGACTTGTGTGTCTCCCATGCGGAGATATGATTTTTGTGCCTTTTTAAGGACAGTAGGTGTCGATACACAGTAGAGAATCTGTTTCTTACCAGTCTACCGGTACTGCATAACATTTAATTTCGTCATACTTCCTGTCAATGATCCTTCTTCAATATTTTGAGACTTGTACGGATCCTGTTTTAATTGATTTTCTTTAATATCGGAAATCCGTTTACCATGTGTTTTCTGAGCATTACTGATTAGTGTTACACGTGCTTCTTGGTTTAAGTACCTTCGGAGACAGTTACGTGGATTTATATTGGGACATTCTGCGAAATGAATTTTTTCTTGCCACCACTCTCCTATTTACACGAATTTATACCGACTTGTTTTTTAGCAGTTAGACTACAGACACTCAAAGTGAAAGTTATTACTTGTCTTCAGTAATTGATAGAATGCTTATAGGGTTCTTACTGCAAATAATATCGAAACCTGGGTGTATCACTGTGAACGTTATACTTCACATTTCTGTCCGTTATTTTTCTGCATGAAAGGTAGGTGTTGGAATTGCCGCAGCTGGCAGAGTCGCAGTCGTTTATTTTGTAGACAGTGCGATTATTTGATGCCTTTTGTTCGTCAGCTATCGTAGTAGACTGGGTCCACATGCCAATCGTAGAGCGTAAGGCACGCAGCTTTACATATACTCAGGTGTGGTGATGTGCTTGTTATAATTTTTCAAGTTCGCGCAAATTCAGTTTACCTTTTTTATGGCAATTGTGAATCCTTGCGCAAGTAAGCTTTCCAAATATACTTAATATTCTACGAATTTAGCAGTCAGTTATTCTAGGTATTGTATATACCAAGGTATTGCAACTATAGGTGATGAAGCTAGTGGTGCGTTATACAAAGAATTATGCAGCCAAGAGGCGATTACAAGTACGCAAGTTATCTCTGCTGTTCATAAGCCTATCATTTCTTGGCGGGGAATGGTGGGCAAGTGAAAGGGGGGGGGGGGGGGGGAGGTCTAGCTTCCTGGACACAGGAGTGTGTCTCCATGGACTATTGTGGCATCCACACTAGGTGAGTACCTAGGCTGTATATATATTGTTGCTCTGCAGCGAGGGCAGTATTTGCTCAACGAAAGTGTTAGTGTTTGTCGAATAGACATGAGAAATTGCCGTTAAAACAGGATGCGAAGTTCACAGATAGTGGAGAATCTAAATGTGATTCAAAATAACGCAAGAAAGCTTGCAGGGAGTAATTTTTTTGGTGAATGTCTGGGTCTTTCAGTATGGGAAAAAGAGGACGTTACACAATGCCAACAAAAGTGAACACGAAATAATGTGTTTTCCGAGGTGAAGAATCCAAACTATAGAGTGAGACAAGTGGAGACAATAGCAGAGTAATTGTTGTATTGTGGATACCATATTTCACGGGAAGCACTTTGCTACTAGGCTCGATGAAATGCACTCCACCTGCACGACTGAGGCCTCCCACTTCTTTGGTTCTGAGCGCAATGGCCACCTGAGAGTCATAAGCAATGGACACACATATCCAGCTCTGATAGTAGCTCTTTAACATGCACCTCTACCGGCTTCACTCATTACTACAGAGTGCTGAAGTTGTATGAAGGACTGTTTTCCCTAAAACGTCGGTGTACATAATGTCATTAATTGCTCTTTCAGTTTATTATTTTATGGGAGTTACTTCATGTATGGTGAACGTGTAACAAGCTAAAGTGCTGGAATTTATTGTGTGGTCGCCATTGAAATTTATTGTACATTATTAAGACACTCAGAAGTAATGTACATCTGTCCGATGCTTGGGTGTTGCCTAAATATTTTACTTTGATTCTTCAGTTTTTGTAAAACTTAAATCCTACTGGTACTCTTGTTCCAGTCCTCATATTAACACATGTCTACAGTGAACACCTTTTTAAAATGTGTTTATACATTTATTTCGCTAGATAAGATTAGTGCATTTAGTCACCTTCTTATATCCAACCAGACGGCCTTATTGAGTCAAGAGTATAATATCGATAGTACACGAGCAGTAAGTAACGGTAATAAAACAATAATAATAATAATGATAATAATTTCTGGGTGGTGTACAGGAAATGGTGCATTTTCATTTTAAGTGGAACAACCACATAAAACTTATCACAGGTAAGGCAGTTGCCACACTGACATGCTCATGAAATGTAGTCCACCGACATTGTAGATAGCTTACACATCCCTCGTTCGATCAATACTTGAATATTGCCCGTGAGAGTGAGATCAGAATCAGATAAGGTTGATAGAGGACATAGAGAAGATCGAAAGAATAGAAGTATCTTTCATCACAGGTTCATTTATTAAGCGCGAAAGTGCCACGGAAACGCTCAGCTAACTCCAGTGGAATATTTTACAAGAGAGGCGTTCCGCATCACGGATCGTTTGCTGCTGAAGTTCCGAGAACGTACGTTCATGGGAGAGTCAACTAATATATTGTTTCTTCCTACGTATATCCTACGAAAGGACAAGAAGGTAAAATTAGGTTCTAGCTCACACGGAAACTTATCAGCAGTCATTCTTCACGCGAACCGTCCGTGACTGGGTCAGGAGGAAGAGTAAGTGAGAATGGTACGCAAAGTACCCTCCGCCACTCACTGTAAAGTGGGTTTGGTGCATGGAAGTAGAATCTCAAAAACAGACTCTTGTCAAATGATATAAGGAAAAGCTCAAAAAAATATATAGTGGAGAAGAAAAATCCGTGTACAATATCGTAAGACTAGAAGGAAGTTTGGCATATTCGTACCAACCCGAAACTAAACAATATTCAGTTGTTTAAGGGTTACAGGGTGAATTGAAATCAAGTGATTCATTCGCGAAGTACTAACAAAAAAATGACCAGTCGCCAGAATTTCTCCTCAGGATCGAAGAACCTTTAACGATGAATGGTGTTAGAGTAAGTTGTTTGTCTCAATCCATCGATAAAATTCGAAAAGCGTCGCGTCATTATTCATCACGACAATGCTAACTGTAACACGGTAGGTCAAACAATCAGTTCTTTGGCGGACGAATACATCCAATGAGTGACTCATTGCCGGTACCTGATTTATCGCATAACGACGGCCTTTTGTTAGCTTATATTATATTGAACAAGAAAATATTAGGACAGTTACATCAGAGAGAGAAGAATTGTTTTGAGAACTTTTTCGAACCTATAAAAATGTGTAATTTTGGCACACAAATAATTTTTACAGAAAAATAATTTTCTTCCATTATTTATGTATGACTTTTTAAAAATATTTATTGTAACAGTTTCAGATGTAATTAGTCACACATAACAATCAATTTCGATCACTTATCGGTCACCTGTACTTCCAAAAATAGACTAAAATGAAATGCTAAGAAACAATCACTGTGTGAACTTTTAAAATTATGCCTCACTACTCACGATTTGTGAAAAGACAAATTTCTTTGAAAAGAACACAGTCATAAGCTGTAAAATAAAAGTAACGGCACTATAGCACACTTGTGACAACATTCAGTGGTATTCAATATTCACTAAGCACTGTTCAAAAATGTCTCTGAGCACTATGGGACTCAACTTCTTAGGTTATCAGTCCCCTGGAACTTTCAACTACTTAAACATAACTAACCTAAGGACATCACACACATCCGTGCCCGAGGCAGGATTCGAACCTACGACCGTAGCGGCCGCGTGGTTCCAGACTGTAGCGCCTAGAACCGCTCGGCCACCCCGGCCGGCACTAAGCACTGTGTTTCGTACAAAACCATGTGTCATGGATGATGGGAAAGCGGTTGAAGGAGTGGCAACTAATTCTGTGCGGTGTTAAAATTGTAGCGATGATGGATTAGGAAGAAATGCAAATGAGGAAGCTAATAACGTGCCGTACAAGTAGTTAAAACAGTACGTCCCTATAAATTTTACATTCACTGAGCGTGGAAGCATTGGACACCTCTTTAAGCAGGCGTTTATGGTGACAGAATAACAGATGTATGAAAAAGGACAAGGCATTGAGAGTCATCTATAAACAAGTAACAAATAAGCAATTAAAAGAATCATTATACGTTGTTTATCAAAAGCAGATTAAATACGCGGTAGTTTTTTTATGCTGCGGAACGTAATTAACCTACAATTGTGGATCACTCGCCAGTCTGACGTCTTCCAGTATAAAGCTTTAATAACCTGAGGGAAACCATAAAACTGCAATATACATTCGTCAAGTACCTAAAGTGTCTTATTCAAAGAAGTGAGATAAACTATTGGAAGTAAACATCAAGAGCAAATCCGTGTAGTTATGAGAAATATCGGATGCGGACGCGACCGGAGCCAGTGCCACAATTCTTATCATTCCACACCATTGAAAGTGTGATACTGACGGATTGCGACCCAAGCCACGTCTTCGCGTAATAAAAACGAACGAAGTAGCCACAAGCAATATTATCACAAAGCGAGCGAACTACTACTAATCGGAATTTTCACAAGACTCCTGCCACTGTGATGGAGGCCGATACGTGTCAAATAAATATGGAGGCAACCTTCGCGCTGATTTCTACAGCGAAGTGATACCTCCTAAGGTCTGTAACGGGATATGGTCTGGAGAGCGCCTCTCCATGGTTTTAAGCGCTCGGACACTGCACGGGTGTGTGCCTACTCCGACGGGATGTACAGTAGTTCCCATGTGCAACTTTAGTGGAGGTGGCTGGGAGGACCGTACCTGCGGCCTTTGGCTGCTGGAGCGGCGAGATGAGCTGGCGTTAAAACTGAGAAACCTGTGGTGGCATCAGGGCAACGTCCTGTGGAGAAAATGGTCTACATGCGAGATATGACGTGTTTGCAATCGAAATTTGAAATCAATGCCTACAAACCTTGCTGATTTACGCTATCTATTGCCTTTCTGAATTTAACTGATTAGAAGGTATTAAAAATGATCCATCCCACCATCGTATGGTCCATTACGTAGACAACACATCAGTGGCTCTTGATGTTGCGGCAAACTGATATTAATGTATTACTTTGCCAGATAGGTTTCTATCGACTTGTCAGTTAATTATGCAGCAGGACCATGATTACCATCACTGGAATCATAATACATATACTGTATTAATCTGTGATTCCAAACAAGATCATTAGGTGATTGAACATTTTTCTTTTGTATGGAACTTGACTGCGAGCAGCTGATACTTATCCACGAGTGTTTAACATCTCAGAAAAGTCTCGGGGTCACAAAATGTGACAAAGATATGGTCTACAAAATTTAATACAGTTTGTGTGTATAGGGTAGTCAGAGCCAGTCTGAAAAGCTTGTAAGGGTGTTTCAGGATAGTTAGGTTGAGAAATAATTATTAACAGAAAAGTTCGGTATGTTGCATCGTTCGCGAATTATTTAGCATTAAAGTTAGCCGATCTACCAGTTGCGCGCGCACATTCAAGCGCCCCGCCAGAAACAGCGTCGCCAAACGTGTTCTGTTCGGTTCTCAAAAATCGAACAAAAATTTGACATCGTACGGTAGTAAGAATCGAACACGAGCCAAAGGCTCAGCTGTCTCGTGCGCTATCTTCTACACTATGAAAACAGCTAACTCTAACAGCGTCTAATGTTTTACATCTACTACATCTACATACATACTCCTCAATCCACCATATGCTGCGGGATGGAGGGTACCTCGTATCACAACTAGCATCTTCTGTCCCTGTTCCACTCCCCAACAGAACGAGGAAAAAATGACTGCCTATATGCCTCTGTACGATCCCTAATCTCTCTTATCTTATGTTTGTGGTCTTTCCGCGAAATGTAAGTTGACGGCAGTAAAATTGTACTGCAGTCAGCCTCAAATGCTGGTTCTCTAAATTTCCTCAGTAGCGATTCACGAAAAGAACGCCTCCTTTCCTCTAGCGACTCCCACCCGAGTTCCTGAAGCATTTCCGTAACACTCACGTGATGATCGAACCTACCAGTAACAAATGTAGCAGCCCGCCTCTGAATTGCTTCTATGTCCTCCCTCAATCCGACCTGATAGGGATCCCAAACGCTCGAACAGTACTCAAGAATAGGTCGTATTAGTGTTTTATAAGCGGTATCCTTTACAGATGAACCACATCTTCCCAAAATTCTACCAATAAACCGAAGACGACTATCCGCCTTCCCCACAACTGCAATTACATGCTTGTCCCACTTTATATCGCTCTGCGATGTTATGCCCAAATATTTAATCGACGTGACTGTGTCAAGCGCTACACTGCTAATGAAGTATTTGAACATTACAGGATTCTTTTTCCAATTCATCTACATTAATTTACATTTATCTATATTTATAGTTAGCTGCCATTCTTTACACCAATCACAAATCCTGTCCAAGTCATCTTGTATCCTCCTACAGTCACTCAACGATGACACCTTCCCGTACACCACAGCATCATCAGCAAACAGCCGCACATTGCTATCCACCCTATCCAAAAGATCATTTATGTAGACAGAAAACAACAGCGGAACTACCACACTTCTCTGGGGCACTCCAGATGATACCCTGAACTCCGATGAAAACTCACCATCGAAGACAACGTACTGGGTTCTATTACTTAAGAAGTCATCGAGCCGCAATGTTAACTCGAATTTGCGCATGCCACGGACCGATTGGCATAATTCGATGCTAATTGAGTCGGAAACGGCGCTGTGTGTAGAATTTTTTTCTTAAGAATTATTTCTCAGCACAGTCTACCCTACAAAACCCTTAAAACAAGAACACGAAGGGAAATTCTTACTGCAGCAGTGACAGCATCTACATCTACATCTACATTTATACTCCGAAAGCCACCCAACGGTGTGTGGCGGAGGGCACTGTCCACGTCGGATGGTACTGCCGTGCAGCTGCGCTACCGATCGCTGCTCAGTACAGGTTGTTCTTCATTACTGTCGCTGTTAATACACTTCGATAAAACGAATATCGCACTAGACTAATTTAGGATAGCTGTATCGAATGGGAACGTAAATTTTGACTTTAAAACCAATTTCCTTGTAATGGATAAGAAATCAACGCTTTCCATTCGCTATAGACGCAGCATGAAAAGCACGATAAGCAGTACTTGTTTGGGCTGACTCCAGCTACACATCGCAACAACTCATCAGCGAAGATCTGCTGAAACACAACGGAAAATGCCCCTAATGACTCTGTACGAGAGACACCAGATGTAGGGATAAGACGCTTTTGCAGGCCCTGCCTGATAGGCTGACAGAAGTAGCTTGCCTTAGCTATCCGCTTTGCAGGGCAGCCTATATGTGAGAGGCAAGAAACATTTCTCAAGGTCATGTGCTGAGAGTGAAAATGCTCCGAGGCCCCTGGACAGAAGTGATCTAAATCTGACACACAGTTTCCTTGCCTCCAGAGTAATAACATAGGGGTTCTTATAACACTCTAATATTTACAGAGTTACAGACATTCAAAGCCTTTACCAGGTTCCTTATGAGTAATTCGATGGACAGCCAATCACATGCATACACACATTTGCTGATTCCTTCTCCTCCTTCCTCAGTGTAATTGCCAAGGTAATGACAATCAGTACATTACTCCTAAAGCTGCACTGCACAAGAGGGAATCCTATGAGCCTGTCTTACTGACCTGCTTTGCAGGGCAGCCAACTAGTCATGTAAAAAAAAAAAAAAAAAGATAAGACAGTTTTCCTGCCCCTGATGTGTAAGTTGTCTACCACAGCAGGATCATTGTGTTGCAGTAGTATCAGCCTGTGTTCTCTATCCACTTTGTAGGGAAGCCTTCACGTGAGGGATGAGAAATAGTTTTTCTGCAGCTGATATGTAGGCTGCCCAGCACAACAGGCGTGTTCTTTCATGTAGTATCAGCCTGATTTGCATAGCAGCCTACATGTCATGGGTGAAAAGGGTTTCCAAGCTCTTGGCATATAGGCTGTGCTGCATGACAGACATGTTGTGAGAATAGTGTCAGCCTGCTTTATAGACCTCTTTTTCAGGGACAATATTTGCAGATAGACACGCTTTGGTGAGGGTTGACATGGATAGAAGAAGAGATAGAGAAAGAAGGAGGCAGGAGGGGATGGATAGTAAGAAAGGGATGCAGGAGGGGATGTGTGGAGAGAGAGAGAGAGAGAGTGAATTATAAGGGGATTTATAGACAGAGAGGGCAGGGGAGGAGGAGATAGACAGACAGATGGGGTGGAGGAGATGGGCAGAAAGAGGGGAGGCTGGGGGAGATGGGCTAAGAGGTGGGAGGAGGGGATGGGTATGTAGGCAGGAGAGGAGTGGGAAGAAGGAGATGGACCTAAATACGTGCACAGTATTGTAACATACTTGTATGGAGGCAAAGCCATGGAGAAAAGGCCACCAGAGTGTAAGTATATACAGGGTGAGTCACCTAACATTACCGCTGGATATATTTCGTGAACCACATCAAATACTGACTTATCGATTCCACAGACCGAACGTGAGGAGAGGGGCTAGTGTAATTGGTTAATACAAACCATAAAAAAATGCACGGAAGTATGTTTTTTAACACAAACTTACGTTTTTTTTTTAATGGAAACCCGTTACTTTTGTTAGCACATCTGAACACATAAACAAATACGTAATCAGTGCCATTTGTTGCATTGTAAAATGTTAATTACATCCGGAGATATTGTAACCTAAAGTTGACACTTGAGTACCACTCCTTCGCTGTTCGATCGTGTGTATCGGAGAGCACCGAATTACGTAGGGATCCAAAGGGAACGGTGATGGACCTTAGGTACAGAAGAGACTGGAACAGCACATTACGTCCACATACTAACACCTTTTTATTCATAATTTGCACTAACGCACATGTACATTACGATGAGGGGTGAGGTACACGTACACACGTGGTTTCCGTTTTCAATTACGGAGTGGAATAGAGTGTGTCCCGACATGTCAGGCCAATAGATATTCAGTGTGATGGCCATCATTTGCTGTACACAATTGCAATCTCTGGCGTAATGAATATCGTACACGTCGCAGTACATCTGGTGTAATGTCGCCACAGGCTGCCACAATACGTTGTTTCATATCCTCTGGGGTTGTAGGCACATCACGGTACACATTCTCCTTTAACGTACCCCACAGAAAGAAGTCCAGAGGTGTAAGATCAGGAGAACGGGCTGGCCAATTTATGCATCCTCCACGTCCTATGAAACGCCCGTCGAACATCCTGTCAAGGGTCAGCCTAGTGTTAATTGCGGAATGTGCAGGTGCACCATCGTGCTGATACCACACACGTCGTCGCGTTTCCAGTGGGACATTTTCGAGCAACGTTGGCAGATCATTCTGTAGAAACGCGATGTATGTTGCAGCTGTTTGGACCCCTGCAATGAGGTGAGGACCAATGAGGTGGTCGCCGATGATTCCGCACCATACATTTACAGTCCACGGTCGCTGTCGCTCTACCTGTCTGAGCCAGCGAGGATTGTCCACGGACCAGTAACGCATGTTCCGTAGATTCACTGCCCCGTGGTTTGTGAAACCCGCTTCATCGGTAAACAGGTAGAACTGTAACACATTCTCTGTTAATGCCCATTGACAGAATTGCACTCGATGATTAAAGTCATCACCATGTAATTGCTGATGTAGCGACACATGAAACGGGTGAAAGCGGTGACGATGCAGTATGCGCATGAAACTACTTTGACTCAGTCCACCGGCTCTCGCAATGTCCCGTGTACTCATGTGTGGGTTCATGGCAACAGCAGCTAACACACCAACTACATCCGCTTCTCCTGTGACGGGCCTGTTACGGACCCGTTTGCGTGCTACGACCATACCTGTTGCATACAGTTGGCGGTAGATGTTTTTCAATGTGCGGCACGTTGGATGCTCTCTGTCCGGGTACCGTTCTGCATACACCCTGCAGGCCTCAGCTGCATTTCGTCGACACTCGCCATAGATGAGTATCATCTCCGCCTTTTCCGTGTTCGAATACTCCATGGTCACAGTTCCTACAACACTACACTATCACAGACGTCTGGTAACTCGGTGTATTACAGTTGGTCTGCGTGCGGAGACGAATGCAGAATAACAATAGTAGCAAGCGCTACATGCGGACACTGCGACAGCTAGACCAAACCACAACAGTGCACTACAGTCACACTCGTAAACACGGTCGTCATCGTAAACATGTCCCTGCAGATGCTGCTCACCGACCGTGGCCCGTGTTCGTTACAACACGCAACTGAACGTCGGAAGGTCAAGCGTCAACTTAAGGTTACAATATCTCCGGATGTAATTAACATTTTACAATGCAACAAACGGCACTGATTACGTATTTGTTTATATGTTCAGATGTGCTAACAAAACTAACGTGGTTCCATTTAAAAAACGTAGGTTCGTGTTAAAAAACATACTTCCGTGCATTTTTTATGGTTTGTATTAAACAATTACACTAGCCCCTCTCCTCACGTTCGGTCCGTGGAATCGGTTCGTCAGTATTTGATGTAGTTTACGAAATATATCCAGCGGTTACGTTAGGTGATTCACCCTGTATATCAGGGATCTCCTCTCAAACCGCTACATCGATTTCCAACAAATATGCTACACACAGCAATATTCAGGAGTTTTATAACCCCATAGCTGAAATAGGACAGGTAGCAGTATAGGGTGCCCTGCATGGCAGGTGGGAATAGTATCAGTCTGCCTTACTTATCTGTTTTGCAGTACAATAGATATGGAGAGAGGGGGTCAGGATGGGACGGACAGAAAGAGGGGAGCAGCTGGGGATGGACAGAGGGGGCAGGAGGGAATGGACAAAGAAGTGCATGAGAGGGGGACAGTGAGAGGGGGCAGAGGAGTTTGATAGACAGGGGGGAGGAGGAGATGAACAAAGAGAGAAAGGTGAGAGGAAGAGATAGAGAGGGGGGGAGTGAAGAGGCTGAGACGGTTTGAGAGGAGGGCAGGAGGGGATGGGCAGAGTGGGTCATGGGATGAGATGGCCAGATAGGGAGTGATGGAGGTAGACAGAGATATGTGGGGAATAGATTGGCAGAGAGAGGGGGGGATCAGATGGGCAGAGAGAGGGATGAGGAGGACACTAGTGGAGGTGGGAGAGAGGATATAGATGGAGAGGGGAGAAGGATATGGAAATAAGAGTTGGGATGAAGGTGGAGGTCATCGGAAAGGGGGCATGGGAGAAATGATCAGAGATAGGGTGGGGAGAATATGGGCCAAGATGGGGACTATATGGACCAAGGGAAGGAGCAGGAGGAGATGTGTGCAATATATGTGTCAAATATATATGTGGATGAAGCTACAGGGAAGAGGCTGGTATATACACAATACAGCATAAGTGTATGTATGTCTAGCATTCTTCTAAAATACCTCATATGATTTCAACCAAAATTAGTATATAAACAGCAAACCTCAAGAGTATCAGTACTGTGTGAGTTAGAATATCCTAGCTCCTATAGGAGTGTAATTACAGAAAAGAAGCAGTTTTTCAGTCTATGCCATATAAGCTGTCCTTTATTATAGGCATGCAGTGTGGGAGAAGTATGAGGCCTGCATCGTCGACCTTCACAAGTATCAGCATTGTGAGTGTTAGAATATCCTAGCCCCCATAGGAGCAGAGACACGGGCAAAAAACGATTTTTCAGCTCCTGCCACGTAGGCTGCCTTGTGTGAAGGGCGTATTGCTTGTGAGTGGTAACTGTCTACTATACTGAACTGCTTTGCAGGGCGCCCTATAAATCAGGGGCAGAAACTGTTTTCAAGCCCCCTATGTGCACACTCAACTGCATGAAAGGCATGTTGTGGGAGCAGTGTTGGCCTGCCTTATAGTCCTTTTTTGCAAAGGCTGCACATTCGTTTTGGCATGGCTGGGTAGAGGTTGAGATGAACAGAGGAGGAGGTGGACAGATAAATGGGGAGAAGACATGTGCATAGTGAAGCAGGAGGAAAATGTGGTCAAGGCAGATGGACAGAGGGTAAGGAGGAGAATGAGAGACAGAGAGAGTAGGGATAAGGAGATGGACAGAGAGATTGGAAGGGATGAAGTGGAAAAGCGATGGAGAGCAGTGGAGTGGGCACAGAGAGGGGAGGAGAAATTGTCTGCAGTATATGAGTTTAACGTGTGTATGTGAGTGAAGCCATGGTGAAAAGGCTAGTTTAACAACTACAAATTTATTTGGATAATGTACCTGACATCTTGTCAAGAGTGATAATTAAATTAGAACGTTAATATTAGACAATGAGTTCACGCAGAGCTTTATTCAAATAGCATTTTAGTTTTTTAACTTATTTAATTACATTTTTAGACAATATCATCGTTGGATCTTAATACTGCTCAGTATTAATTGCCTACCCTATTCGCCTCCCACCTTCCACCCTCCCATACCCTTTACCTACGACACACTATTCTGTGTGACGCTGCGTGGGTTTAGTAAAACGCTGGATACCACTGACTGTTGTCACAAGTGTACCACAGAAATGTTCATTTTATTTTACAGCTTATGATTATGTTCTTTTTAAAGAAATTTGTCATTTTGTAACTCTGTAACAATCAGATGCAACATTAAGCATTTTAAATTTTAAGCATTTACAGTATATATTACCCTCTTAGTCAGATGTAATATTTTGGATTTTAAATTTTAAATATTTTCGACGTATACGTCATTTTATTTTTATATCTGAAGATGAACATTACGCACGATCGAAAGTAGTCCTCATGTGTGAGCAATTGCAACTGAGACCGTTGTAATAAATATTTTAAAAATTTTGTTCAGTTACGCCGGCTCTCATGACAATATGTCATCCATTATCACTTTTTGTAACAATTTAAAGTTTGCCGTTTTACAGTTCGAAGATAAACTCTAGGCGCTACATGGAAAATAATGGGTTGAAACATTTCGTGCTATATGCAAACAAGGCAGATGAAAGTGATGGAGCGACACGGGGAGAATGCCAGCTGAGCTTTGTGAGTGCCGCTGCTGTTTGATTTACGACCTGCGTTAGAGCGCTATCGGCCGTGCATCACGACTTTTGTGAAGTTTCCAGTGCTGGAAACGGCGGTAAAAGAGGGCCACCTGGGAGAGGAAACCGTCCGTCACGATCGCCGCTAATTTGATGGAAGTGATATCTCTGTCCTCCTACCGGAGCGCTCATGATGAATGCTGCCGGTCCAGCGCGCTGCCCGCAGTCACGGGGTCAGCCAGATGTTGAGAACACCGACTCCGCGGTTAATCAGCGCTGGCAGCGAGTGATTTAATGACCTTCACTCCGCTCCCTTCTGCTCCACGGAACCGCTGGCAATAACACAGCTTCCTCGAGGCAGAGGTGTATGACACATTCTCGCTTGTACCTCCTTGCATGCCTGCCAGTAAGCTGCAGATGCAGGAAGGAAATAATTCAATTATCCGCCTTCCATAAACTCATGGAATAAGAGTGCACAAGACACTGTATATTATCATACCTTTTCTACATCTAGACCTACATTTATACTCCGCAAGCCACCCAACGGTGTGTGGCGGAGGTCACTTTACGTGCCACTGTCATTACCTCCCTTTTCTGTTCCAGTCGCGTATGGTTCGCGGGAAGAACGACTGTCGGAAAGCCTCCGTGCGCACTCGAATCTCTCTAGTTTTACATCTCTCTGATCTTCTCTGGAGGTATAAGTAGGGGGAAGCAATATATTCGATACCTCATCCAGAAACGCACCCTCTCGAAACCTGGACGGCAAGCTACACCGCGATGCAGTGCGCCTCTCTTGCAGATTCTGCCACTTGAGTTTGCTAAACATCTCCGTAACGCTATCACGGTTACCAAATAACCCTGTGACGAAACGCGCCGCTCCTCTTTGGATCTTTTCTATCTCCTCCGTCAACCCGATCTGGTACGGATCCCACACTGATGAGCAATACTCAAGTATAGGTAGAACGAGTGTTTTGTAAGCCACCTCCTTTGTTGATGGACTACATTTACTAAGGACTCTCCCAATGAATCTCAACCTGGTACCCGCCTTACCAACAGTTAATTTTATATGATCATTCCACTTCAAATCGTTCCGTACGCATACTCCCAGATATTTTACAGAAGTAACTGCTACCAGTGTTTGTTCTGCTATCATATAATCATACAATAAAGGATACTTCTTTCTATGTATTCGCAATACATTACATTTGTCTATGTTAAGGGTCAGTTGCCACTCCCTGCACCAAGTGCCTATCCGCTGCAGATCTTCCTGCATTTTGCTACAATTTTCTAATGCTGCAACTTCTCTGTATACTACAGCATCATCCGCGAACAGCTGCATGGAACTTCCGACACTATCTACTAGGTCATTTATATATATTGTGAAAAGCAATGGTCCCATAACACTCCCCTGTGGCACGCCAGAGGTTACTTTAACGTCTGTAGACGTCTCTCCACTGATAACAACATGCTGTGTTCTGTTTGCTAAAAACTCTTCAATCCAGCAACACAGCTGGTCTGATATTCCGTAGGCTCTTACCTCGTTTATCAGGCGACAGTGCGGAACTGTATCGAAGGCCTTCCGCAAGTAATGGCAAATAGCATCTACCTGGGAGCCTGTATCTAATATTTTCTGGGTCTCATGAACAAATAAAGCGAGTTGTGTCTCACACGATCGCTGTTTCCGGAATACATGTTGATTCCTGCAGAGTAGATTCTGGGTTTCCAAAAACGACATGACACGCGAGCAAAAAACATGTTCCAAAATCCTACAACAGATCGACGTCAGAGATATAGGTCTATAGTTTTGCGCATCTGCTCAACGACCCTTCTTGAAGACTGGGACTACCTGTGCTCTTTTCCAATCATTTGGAACCTTCCGTTCCTCTAGAGACTTGCGGTACACGGCTGTTAGAAGGGGGGCAAGTTCTTTCGCGTACTCTGTGTAGAGGCGAATTGGTATCCCGTCAGGTCCTTTTCATGTCTTCACTTAAAAATTATTTGAGGATACATAGCTTTCTTATGCTCATGCTTTGTTTCTGCTTCACTGGTAGAAATCCATGTTATCAAACATAGCACTATCTGTACATGAGAATGAGGCCTAGAACTAGTGTACATTAAAAATTCGTCTTACTGATCACAGCCCTGAAATGAATCAACATGATTAGCCAATAGTTTGTGGAACGAAATCTGTTTGTACACCTGTGCCGCACCTCACAGCATCACACTACAGCGAACTTGCTTCATACGCTAAAACATACCGTTGATGTGTCTGAGTGTGTACTGCACGTAACACAGTTTGTTATAAAAGAGTGAGATCGTGACCATGGGAAAGGCAGGCCGAGATTGCAGAAGACTGGGCAGAGTAAAGTCAGTAACAACAATTTACATTCAGTCGAAAATAGCAAAAACAGTGAGAATCTCGTAAATAGTCTTCACGGGATTGCTGCCGGATCACGTTGTGCAAATTCCACAATATTTTCTCGGAGCAACTGTACGACAACTTCAGGTGAATTCAACCACCTGAAGATGTCGGACAGTTGCTCTGAGGAAATATTGTGGAATTTGCACAACGTGATCTGGTGGCAAAGCTGTGAAGACTATTTACAACACATCCGCCAGGAAAGCCTGAAGAGTCACGGTGAGAATCTCAGTCACAATGTGAGCACCCACGTGGCCAAATACTAAAGACGCGCAATGAACGGCCATGCGTTACCGAAAATGCGAGCCTTACAAACTCTTAAAATAACGTTGATTATAAACAGCACATCGAAAATGGTCACAACATAATACAATCTGGGCCACAACACATGTCGAATTACCGATTGGTCGTTTTCTGCGTTGAGAGTCGTGAAAACGAGTACAGTGTCACACAGGCAGCCGTTTTCCTTCGCTCGAGACGCAAACGGAATAACACGGAACATATAAAGAGTGTCTCTAAAGCGACTTTATAGCTTCAATGCCAAGAGAAAATGTTTCCTTTATTGTTGTAGGTTGATAGGATAACAAACAGTGTGTGCTTTATTTTACTTAACCGACGTCACGCACTAAATTTCAGAGACATTTAAAAACGTAATACGAGATACTACCACCTCTAGGGCATAAGAAAATGACACAGGAACTTCATGGAAACTGGGAATGTGGATATTAAGTTGCATGTGGGCAGACCAAGGAGATGTGGCGAAGATACGGAGAGATTTCGAAAGGTTTTCCAGCGTTCGCTATAGAAGCTTCTTCGCATGCTATCAAACAAAACAAGTGCGAATACCTCGTACGGCTGTGCACCGGGTACTCCGAAAGCGTCTACCTCTGTTTCCGAACAGTTCTGAACAATCCACACTGTTACAGAAAATCAAACCAGATGAAAAGACCGTGGACCATGTGGCTGAATTTAAGGTAATAATGACTCCAACTGTTGATACAGTTGATGTTGGCATGTTAGGATGCGTTTATACAGAGTTTGAATATCGACTAGTTACTGTACGCGCCACAAGGGGAGCGCATTTACAAGAACTAGATTAAAGGAGAAGAAAGAACTTTTTGAGTTGGTACATCAGACAGACTTTACTTTTTTCTCTAAGTTAATTATAATAACATGACCCTTAGGTTGTAAAATTACCTCTCGGGATACCCGTAATATGCTTACAATTTACCCTCCGCCCTGTACTGTACAGTGGCTGCGGTGTATATGGGTGAAACCGAACGCCACCGACAACATTTCGGAGGTTGACAAAGGAAATATATTTGCAGTTGCGAATACGAACCACTGCCAGCTGTATATTGGAATGAAGAGTGTGGTATCGATAGCTACGATGCCACGGCGCAGGTACAAGTTCTTAGGTTGGCACTACGACACCGACGAAAGCGCCCTCTAACCGGCGCTGTGCAGCTCTACGAGCACCACTCCAGATTCTTCCCCGTTTGTTCGCGAGCTGACGACCAACCAACATTGTTTCATTTTCATAGTGGCCGAGCCACTACACATTTTGCCTGAGTTAGCTTTGATACATCCGGCTTCGCACCTACGTGCTCATCTTTAACAAAAGTTACGTATATGTCGTTGACTAATATTCTCTATTAAATGTACTTTTACATTAAAAGCGGTACCGAGATTTTTACCTCACCTGCTCCTACTCGCTGCCTACATTCGGCCTACCCTTCAGTTTACCGGAGCAGACACACGTGCCGCCTTCCAGGCGGGATACAAAAAAGAAAAACAAAATTTGTGTTGGGCCGGGGCTCGAACCGAGATTTCCCGCTTTACGCGAGTGGTCGCCGTAGCCACGGTTTCTTTTTAATACCATTTTGCTCTGTATTGGTTGTAGGATTTGTTCGGGGCGAACTTTCCATGACACCCGTTAAAGTTCATCATTGATCCATTCACTCAGTTTTTTTTTTATTATTATTACAGGGGGCAGCTAACCCTCTGACCGAAAACGCTGAGCTACCGCCCTGGCTCCACTTCGGCTATCCCTGCACGAATCGCAACCAAACGCAAATTTTCACATGTTTTCGTTCATGTAACAACCTGTCCAGTACATGAGTACCAGCTGCGCCCCAGTAAAATCCGGAGCTTTGACTCTGCTTTCCCCAGCAAACAGCAGACCTGTTGACGATAATAAATTTAGTAGGACACAGCGTATGGCAATTTTTCCAACAGAATCGGCAAATGCTTGATGTCTGAGGACGTAAGTCGAGCTTTTCTCATCCCAGGCAACAATGGTCAAAAATGTTGTCATTAGGAGACTGTATTTCAGGGTAACTTTAAGTCATCAGGGATATGATATATAGTATCATTTGTGGAGATTATATTGCCACATATATAGGTCGGACAGGAAACGTCGGAACATGCTTTAAGGAGCACATCAGCGATTCCTGCTTAAAGTCAGCACTAAGTGCACACTTGCGCGAAACTGGCAACCTGATCACCGAGAGGGTGCGTTTCTGGATGAGGTATCGAATATATTGCTTCCTCCTACTTATACCTCTCGAGGAGATCACGAATGTAAAATTAGAGAGATTAGAGCGCGCACGGAGGCTTTCAGACAGTCGTTCTTCCCGCGAACCATACGCGACTGGAACAGGAAAGGGAGGTAATGACAGTGGCACGTAAAGTGCCCTCCGCCACACACCGTTGGGTGGCTTGCGGAGTATCAATGTAGATGTAGATGTAGATAGCAACGACGCCGTAAATACAGCAAGAAAAAGGAGGAGAAGAAGAAGATGGCGATCAGTTGTTGGCAGTGCAGGAAAAGGAATAAAACTTTTTAATGTGCCGAATCATTAATGATAATGACGTGAATATCCGCACTGGGGGCCCGGGTACGGTGACGGGTAGTATTAAGTATCTATTGTCAGACGGCTTGTCTGGCATGGCGTATTTTGTTTGCGAGCCACGAATAGAATTATTCAGAGAACAACGTTAAGTAAGCGAATATAATCACTTTCAGATGCTTACGCGATGTAAGCAGCGCACCGCAGGATATTTACCTGCAGGTCTCAGTGATAGAATTGGCATTTGGAGTGATATTGATGGGGGCACATCGTGATGTAACTAATATGTTTGCAATCAACGTAAATAATGTATGAGAATCATGGGTGTATGTGTGTTTCAGTGATTCAATATGCATCGGAGGTTGATTGAGGTGGCACAAGTATAAGAAAAAAAACCTGAAAGAAACGCGTCTTCTGTCCATATGTAAGTAGTGTTTCAGCACAGATCTTGCGGAGCTTAACATTCACTGTGATGCAATGTTGAGACTCATTGCCGCATACCTTTATAACAGACTTCTTCGCCGTGCCACCAAAGAATCGTGGCCGCATCTACCTTTCATTCAAGGTAAGCCGAAAACTGTAAGCTGAGTAATCTCCTGCACTGCTGAAAGAACGTAAAAATAAAACATCATAAATTTAGCATGCACACATTTTTCCCTTTGCAACTGTTCTAAAATGATCGCAGGAAAAATACTGCTTAAGCATATACGATTATTTCAGATTGTCTCACATTGTATGATAAGGTAGTAAATTTTCGTTATTGTTCATGTGCATTAGAATACTTCAAACTTCAGTAACTCAATGCCCGTTATTCGAAGAATTTGCAGTGGATTAAGATGGCGAATTGCGATAGCTAACATGAGGGAAGCAGAAATTCTAGGTCTAAACTGGCGTCATATTTCGAAATGCATCTCTCAAGCATCTGTAGAAGTATTTCGAAATCTTGAGTATTCTTCCGCTAAAAACTTCTGAATCCATTGAAGAAGATCAGGTCCATGTCCTTATGATCATTAAAAGGCCTAAATCTCTTTCTCGCCGGATTTGAAGGCGTGGAAACAAATAACGTATTTCGTCCCACCACACAAAGAACAGTGTTCGCATTTTGACTCAAAGAAAGCAGAAAGCTGAAAGTTTAGTTATATGCTGTGCTGCTGTAAGACTTCGTTTGTATAAACTAAACAGAAGTGCATCCTATGATGCCTTTTACTTCATGAACAATGAAAAGTAGGAGTATTCAATTCGCATGGATTTTTCACTACGCAGTTGTCCCGAAGCGATTGCAATAAACTGGATGTCACTTGGGCAACTTGCAGGTCCCTAACCAAGTTACTCAACATGAAAAAGGGGAGCTAGAGTGTAACACTGAATCTGACTGCTATTCGTTTCTGGCGAAACTCCACATCACTGAGAGGCGAATGCTAGATTGAAGGACTGAGTGAAAGAAAAAAAGCGACCCACCCGGGTTACGAGTCCCGAAGCTCACGGTTTCTAGCCAATTCTAGCAAACTGGGTCACGCTTTCCGCTCTCTAAAGCCACTAATCCTTGTAAGACGAGTATATTTCTATTGTCGCTTGTCAAACCACAATTTATGAAAGATGTTTATATTTTATTAATAGGATTAAGTAGGAATGATTAATATTTGTCATGTTGGAAGTAATTGTGGTAGCAGGGAATGTCTGCACCAAAGTATTGTTGGCAAGAGAGACCGCACATTGATATAATTTTAAAAAGGGCGGAGAGACCGCGTATGGATACATTTTAAGAAAAGAGCGGGGGAGACTGCGCATTGATACATTTTGTAATGGTACCAGGGATAGTCTGCACCAGAAAGCATTGTTGGCAGTAGCGTTCGTAGGAAGTCAGTAGTAAGCGAGATGTGAAGCGAGTTGGTAGCAGGTCTGAAGCGAGAGGTTGAGAGTAGTAGTGTGCCTGCCAGCCACCAGCTATACTTTACAAGAGATTATAAATGGATGTACAGAGACATCAACTAACTACTGTCATAAGAGGGACTAATATTATTGAATTATTTTCTTTGCAAAGCTCAAGACTACTGAAGGTATGTTTGCGCAATGCTAGTTGTAAGATTATTGTGAAAAGTAAGTCCATTTGAACGTTCGTAAAATCATTTCATTACCAACAGTAAATATTTGAAGCGTTTTCAGAATATAATTAATTTTTACCAGCAATGTCGCATTACTGATGACAATCCATCCCAAAAACCATCAACGTGAAACTTTGCAAAAATTTTATTGTTGTCAAGAAAAAGTGTAACTATGAATTACGTAACTTCAGTCAAATCAATTAAAGAATAACTTCAGCTTTGCTATTAAAGAATAACGTCAGCTTTGGTAATCAATACAGCCACTTATTATGACGGCCCGCCAGCAGTTAATAGAGTATAGTAAACCAGAGTAAGTATATTCATGTCGCAGTTCGATGTAGCAGTCTGATGGCGACCCAGTAACAGTAAAAAAGGTAAGGAACAGTTTTGGGTTATTGCAGATAACGACAGAGGGCCACGACGACGACATATCCTATGTTTAGTCGAAATAATCAGAAAATCACTTTTAATAAGCAGCAATTAAATTTGTATGCGAAGATTGAGAAAGAGAGTCAATTTCAAAGGGAAGATTTCATTTGTTATTATTAAGCAAGAGATAGAAATCCTAAGGAAAGGTTTCATAGGTTACTGTAGAAGGGAACAAAAGGGGTATAGAGGAGACGGGAAGGTTTCATCCTCTCTCAAGTTAGGGCGGGGGCTCGGTAGATGGCAACGACGTTGGTTTCATAACTTAATTTTATTCAGGCGACTTGTACAAAATATTTATAAATAATACACAAAAACGTTCCTCGTGAACCAGTGTACCTGTAAGTCAAAACCAGACGAAAAGCATCAGTTCGTGAGATGAGGCTATACAAACATACGGATGCCAGGTGGTGAATTCAGTTTATATATGTGTACACTTATGGCGCCTCCTGGCGTCCGTATATATACATGGTCCACTGATCGTGACCGGGCCAAGTATCTCACGAAATAAGCGTCAAACGAAAGAACTACAAAGAACGAAACTTGTCTAGCTTGAAGGGGGAAACCAGATGCCGTTCTGGTTGGCCCGCTAGATGGCGCTGCCATGGATCAAACGGATATCAACTGCGTTTCTGTAAAGTTTGGAAGGTAGGAGACGAGATAATGGCAGAAGTAAAGCTGTGAGTACCGGGCGTGAGTCGTGCTTCGGTAGCTCAGATGATACAGCACTTGCCCACGAAAGACAAAGATCCCGAGTTCGAGTCTCGGTCGGGCACACAGTTTTAATCTGCCAGGAAGTTTCATATCTGCGTTTGTTTAAATAGTATCCCCCATTTTTTATTACATATTCATGTAGTACGTAAAGAAATATGAATGTTTTAGTTGGACCACTTTTTTCGTTTTGTGATAGATGGCGCTGTAATAGTCACAAACATACAGCTCACAATTTCAGACGAACAGTTGGCAACAGGTAGGTTTCTTAAATTAAAGTACATAACGTAAGTACGTTTGAACATTTTATTTCGCTTGTTCGAATGTGATACGCGTACCTTTGTGAAACTATCACTTCTGAGAACGCATGCTGTTACAGCGTGATTACCTGTAAATACCATATTAATGCAATAAATGCTCATAATGATGTCTGTCAACCTCAACGCATTTGACAGTACGTGTAACGACATTCCTCTCAATAGCTAGTAGTTCGCCTTCCGTAATGTTCGCACATGCATTGACAATGCGCTGACGCATGTTGTCAGGCGTTGTCGGTGGATCACGATAGAAAATATCCTTCAACTTTTCCCACAGAAAGAAATCCGGGGACGTTAGATCCAGTGAACGTGCGGGCCATGGCATGATGCTTCGACGACCAATCCACCTGTCATGAAATATGCTATTCAATACCGCTTCAACCGCACGCGAGCTATGTCCCGGACATCCGTCATGTTGGAAGTACATCGCCATTCTGTCATGCAGTGAAACATCTTGTACTAACATCGGTAGAACATTACGTAGGAAATCAGCATACATTGCACCATTTAGATTGCCATCCATAAAATGGGGATCAATTATTCTTCCTCCCATAATGCCGCAGCATACATTAATCTGCCAAGGTCGCTGATGTTCCAAGTGTCGCAGCCATCGTGGATTTTCCGTTGCAGAATAGTGCATATTATGCCGGTTTACGTTACCGCTGTTGGTGAATGACGCTTCGTCGCTAAATAGAACGCGTGCAAAAAATCTGTCGTCGTCCCGTAATTTCTCTTGTCTTGGCTCTGAGCACTATGGGACTCAACTTCTGAGGTCATTAGTCCCCTAGAACTTAGAACTAGTTAAACCTAATTAACTTAAGGACATCACACACATCTATGACCGAGTCAGGATTCGAACCTGCATGCTTAGCGTTTCTCTTGTGTCCAGTGGCAGAACTGTACACGACGTTCAAAGTCGTAGCCATGTAATTCCTGGTGCATAGAAATATGGTACTGGTGCAATCGATGTTGATGTAACATTCTCAACACCGACGTTTTTGAGATTCCCCATTCTCGCCCAATTTTGTCTGCTACTGATGTGCGGATTAGCCGCGACAGCAGCTAAATCACCTACTTGAGCATCATCATTTGTTGCAGGCCGTAGTTGACGTTTCACGTATGGCTGAACACTTCCTGTTTCCTTAAATCCGGCGAACGGTCCGGCCACTTGAATGATGTCGTCCAGGATACCGAGCAGCATATATAGCACAAGCCCGTTGGGAATTTTCATCACAATAGCCATACATCAACACGATATCGACATTTTCCGCAATAGGTAAACGGTTCATTTTAACACGGGTAATGTATCACAAAGCAAATGCTGTCCGCACTGCCGGAATGTTACATGATACCACGTACTTATACGTTTGCGACTATTACAGCACCATGTATCACAAAGATAAGAAGGTGGTCCAACTAAAACATTCATATTTCTTTACGTACTACACGAATATGTAATAAAAAATTGGGATTTCTATTTAAAAAACACAGTTGATATCCGTTTGACCTAGGGCAGCGCCATCTAGCGGGCCAACCATAGCGCCATCTGGTTTCCCCCTTCAAGCTAGACGAGTTTCATTCTTTGTAGTTTTTTCGTTTGATGCTTATTTCGTGTGATATTTGGCCCGGTTACTATCAATGGACCGCACTATATATAGTGTTACAAAAAAGTACGGCCATACTTTCAGGAAACATTCCTCACACACAAAGAAAGAAAATATGTTATGTGGACATGTGTCCGGAAATGCTTACTTTCCATGTTAGAGCTCATTCTATTACTTCTCTTCAAATCACATTAATCATGGAATGGAAACACACAGCAACAGAACGTACCAGCGTGACTTCAAACACTTTGTTACAGGAAATCTTGAAAATGCATCCACCCTCCGTCGCATGGAATCCCTGATGCGCCGATGCTGCCCTGGAGAATGGCGTAATGTATCACAGCCGTCCACAATACGAGCACGAAGAGTCTCTACATGTGGTACCGGGGTTGCGTAGACAAGAGCTTTCAAATGCCCCCATAAATGAAAGTCAAGAGCGTTGAGGTCAGGAGAGCGTGGAGGCCATGGAATTGGTCCGCCTCTACCAATCCATCGGTCACCGAATCTGTTGTTGAGAAGCGTACGAACACTTCGACTGATATGTGGAGGAGCTCCATCGTGCATGAACCACATGTTGTGTCGTACATGTTAAGGCAAATATTCTAGCAGCACCGGTAGAGTATCCCGTATATGATAACGTGCTCCATTGAGCGTAGGTGGAAGAACATGGGGCCCAATCAAGACATCACCAACAATGCCTGCCCAAACGTTAACAGAAAATATGTGTTGATGACGTGATTGCACAATTGCGTGCGGATTCTCGTCAGCCCACACATGTTGATTGTGAAAATTTACAATTTGATCACGTTGGAATGAAACCTCATCCGTAAAGAGAACATCTGCACTGAAATGAGGATTGACATATTGTTGGATGAACCATTCGCAGAAGTGTACCCCGTGGAGGCCAATCAGCTTCTGATAGTGCCTCCACACGCTGTAAATGGTACGGAAACAACTGGTTCTCCCGTAGCACTCTCCGTACAGTGACGTGGTCAACGTTACCTTGTACAGCAGCAACTTTTCTGACGCTGACATAAGGGTTATCGTCAACTGCACGAAGAATTGCCTCGTCCATTGCAGGTATCCTCGTCGTTCTAGGTCTTCCCCAGTCGCGAGTCATAGGCTGGAATGTTCCGTGCTCCCTAAGACGCCGATCAATTGCTTCGAGCGTCTTCCCGTCGGGACACCATCGTTCTGGAAATCTGTCTCGATACAAACGTACCGCGCCACGGCTATTGCCCCGTGTTAATCCATACATCAAATGGGTAACTGCAAACTCCGCATTTGCAAACATTGCACTGATTGCAAAAGCACGTGCGTGATGAACACTAACCTGTTGATGCTACATACTGATGTGCTTGATGCTAGTACTGTAGAGCAATGAGTCGCATGTCAACACAAGCACCGAAGTCAACATTACCTTCCTTCAATTGGGCTAACTGGCGGTGAATCGAGGAAGCACAGTACATACTGGCGAAACTAAAATGAGCTCTAACATGGAAATTAACCGTTTCCGGACACATGTCCACATAATATCTTTTCTTTATTTGTGTGTGAGGAATGTTTCCTGAAAGTTTGGCCGTACCTATATATATATATATATATATATATATATATATATATATATATATATATATATATATATATATATATATATAAAGGTACGGCCAAACTTTCAGGAAACATTCCTCACACACAAATAAAGAAAAGATATTATGTGGACATGTGTCCGGAAACGGTTAATTTATATTATATATATATATATATATATATATATATATATATATATATATATATATATATATATATAGGGTGAATCACCAAACATTACAGCTGGATATTTTTCGTAAACCACATCAAATACTGACTTATCGATTCCACAGACCGAACGTGAGGAGAGGGGCTAGTGTAATTGGTTAATACAAACCGTAAAAAAAATGCACGGAAGTATGTTTTTTAACAAAAACCTACGTTTTTTTAAATGGAACCCCGTTAGTTTTGTTAGCACATCTGAACATATAAACAAATACGTAATCAGTGCCGTTTGTTGCATTGTAAAATGTTTATTACATCCGGAGATACTGTAACCTAAAGTTGACGCTTGAGTACCACTCCTCCGCTGTTCGATCGTGTGTATCGGAGAGCACCGAATTACGTAGCGATCCAAAGGGAACGGTGATGGGCCTTAGGTACAGAAGAGACTGGAACAGCACATTGCGTCCACATGCTAACACCTTTTTATTGATCTTTTTCACTGAAGCACATGTACATTACCATGAGGGGTGAGGTATACGTACACACGTGGTTTCCGTTTTCAATTACGGAGTGGAATAGAGTGTGTCCCGACATGTCAGGCCAATAGATATTCAATGTGGTGGCCATCATTTGCTGCACACAATTGCAATCTCTGGCGTAATGAATGTCGTACACGCCGCAGTACATCTGGTGTAATGTTGCCGCAGGCTGCCACAATACGTTGTTTCATATCCTCTGGGGTTGTAGGCACATCACGGTACACATTCTCCTTTAACGTACCCCACAGAAACAAGTCCAGAGATGTAAGATCAGATGAACGGGCTGGCCAATTTATGCGTCCTCCACGTCCTATGAAACGCCCGTCGAACATCCTGTAAAGGGTCAGCTTGGTGTTAATTGCGGAATGTGCAGGCGCACCATCATGCTGATACGACATATGTCGACGCGTATCCAGTGGGACATTTTCGAGCAACGTTGGCAGATCATTCTGTAGAAACGCGATGTATGTTGCAGCTGTTTGGACCCCTGCAATGAAGTGAGGACCAATGAGGTGGTCGCCAATGATTTCGCATCATACATTTACAAGCCACGGTCGCTGTCGCTCTACCTGTCTGAGCCAGCGAGGATTGTCCACGGACAGTAATGCATGTTCCGTAGATTCACTCCCCGTGGTTTGTGAAACCCGCTTTATCGGTAAACAGGTAGAACTGCAACGCATTCTCTGTTAATGCCCATTGACAGAATTGCACTCGATGATTAAAGTCATCACCATGTAATTGCTGATGTAGCGACACATGAAACGGGTGAAAGCGGTGACGATGCAGTATGCGCATGACACTACTTTGACTCAGTCCACCGGCTCTCGCAATGTCCCGTGTACTCATGTGTGGGTTCATGGCAACAGCAGCTGACACACCAACTGCACCCGCTTCTCCTGTGTCGGGCCTGTTACGGACCCGTTTGCGTGCTACGACCATACCTGTTGCATACAGTTGGCGGTAGATGTTTTGCAATGTGCGGCACGTTGGATGCTCTCTGTCCGGGTACCGTTCTGCATACACCCTGCAGGCTTCAGCTGCATTTCGTCGACACTCGCCATAGATGAGTATCATCTCCGCCTTTTCAGAGTTCGAATACACCATGGTCACAGTTCTTACAACACTACACTATCACAGACGTCTGGTAACACGGTGTACTACAGTTGGTCTGCGTGCGGAGACGAATGCAGAATAACAATAGCAGCAAGCGGTGCATGCGGACACTGCGAGAGCTTGACCAAACCACAACAGTGCACTACAGCCACACTCGTAAACACGGTCGTCATCGTAAACATGTCCCTGCAGATGCTGCTCGCCGTCCGTGGCCCGTGTTTGTTACAACACGCAACTGAACGTCGGAGGTTTCAAGCGTCAACTTTAGGTTACAATATCTCCGGATGTAATTAACATTTTACAATGCAACAAACGGCACTGATTACGTATTTGTTTATATGTTCAGACGTGCTTACAAAACTAACGTGGTTCAATTTAAAAACGTAGGTTTGTGTTAAAAAATATACTTCCGTGCATTTTTGTATGGTTTGTATTAAACAATTACACTAGCCCCTCTCCTCACGTTCAGTCTGTGGAATCAGTTCGTCAGTATTTGATGTGGTTTACGAAATATATCCAGCGGCAACGTTAGGTGACTCACCCTATATATATATATATATAGAGAGAGAGAGAGAAAGAGAGAGAGAGATAAATTGTTCAGTTACTGTTAGTAAATTATTTAAAAAACACTGTCTACGCACAACTTGCTCGTCGAACATATATGCATTGCATACAGTTCCTAGTTTAAGCTGGCACCGTAGTTACTGTGCAGGCGTCGCTTATACAACAGGAATAAAACCAGTCTCGGAACTTCTTTCCCGGACGATGAGTTAGTATTTTTTTGCGGGTCCGGGCAGCTCACCTCAGTGATGGAGGCTGGCGTAGTCGTGTGGGAACAGCCGTAAATACAGGTGCGGGGACACGCTTCCCGGTTCGGCGTCTCCTCCGGCAGCAGCAGGTAAATGCGAGGAGCTTAGCTCGTCTCTCATCTCGCAAAATTGTGGGCCACTCGATCGGGCGTTGTTTACTGCCGATTGGCCGCGCGGGGTAATTACAGCGTAATGCGCCGGGCGAAGGGGATGGCGGGTAGGGGGGAATCCCCGAGTCTCCGCGGGTCTCGCCTGCCGGAAGCGCGCGCCGACGGAGGACTGCCCGGTGAAATACTGCCGGCGCCGGCAGTTAGGCGGGCCTAAATGTGTGCTGATTGCGGCTCCCGATCCTATCGGGGGCGGCGCTATGAAGTCGGAGCGAAGTCGTCGTAACCGCCGACCCGGTCGCTAATAACTCTGTGACGTCGTCGCGCCGTTTTCCTGGGACACCCGCAGCCCGCGGTTACCTGGGACGTTCCGCGTCTCGTCGTCGGCGGCGCGAGTAGAAGCCGACACACGCGTCGTCTGACACCGGCTGTAATTATGCCGAGGCGGTGCGCCGCTTGCTAATTGGTTTTTGATCCCCATCGGCAGATTTATCCGCCGGCGGCCGCACTGTTATTGCGGCGGAGAGGCCGTTACCAGCTTGCCGCTGCGGTTTCCTATCAGCAGTTAAGATGTCGCGTCATATTTGTGGACTTGCTAACGGCGAGAAGCGATTTCTCAGTGACACTGGCCGCCGTGCGGAATGCGAAGGGGTCAAGCGACAGCCTTTATAACTGTTCGTACCAGGGAGCGTCGTCGGATGACCTCGCAGAAGTCACAGCCCGGCCGTGGAGTCGTGGGAGAGGATTGCAGCTTATCGCCGAATCTTTGCAAATGGTCGAAGTGATTTCACAGATAACAATCTCTGTATGACACGATATATGCTGGGATTTAGCAAGGAGCATTATAGGATAACCTGAACGTGTATGGCCGGCCGGTGTGGCCGTGCGGTTCTAGGCGCTTCAGTCTGGAACCGCGTGACTGCTACGGTCGCAGGTTCGAATCCTGCGGCGGGCATGGATGTGTGTGATGTCCTTAGGTTAGTTAGGTTTCAGTAGTTCTAAGTTCTAAGGGACTGATGACCACAGATATTAAGTCCCATAGTGCTCAGAGCCATTTGAACGTGTATGAAAGCAGAAATATAGGTAAAAGCAGCTAACGCCTTTAAAATATGGCGGGTCACGCATTTCGAAGGGCAGCTGCATATGTGTGAGAGGTTTTGTCATGAGGGTATTGTACAGTGTTGTTTATAAGTACCCCAGGGGTTTCAGAACACTTATGTGTCGGAAGTTCCATGCGGCTTTTCGTGGATGATGCTGTAGTATACAGAGAAGTTGCAGCATTAGAAAATTGCAGCGGAATGCAGGAAGACCTGCAGCGGATAGGCACTTGGTGCAGGGAGTGGCAACTGTCCCTTAACATAGACAAATGTAATGTATTGCGAATACATAGAAAGAAGGATCCTTTATTGTATTATTATATGATAGCTGAACAGACACTGGTAGCAGTTACTTCTGTAAAATATCTGTGAGTTTGCGTACGGTACGATTTGAAGTGGAATGATCATATAAAATTAATTGTTGGTAAGGCGGGTGCAAGGTTGAGATTCATTGGGAGAGTCCTTTGAAATGTAGTCCATCAACAAAGGAGGTGGCTTACAAAAAACTCGTTATACCTATACTTCAGTATTGCTCATTAGTGTGGGATCCGTACCAGGTCGGGGTGACAGAGGAGATAGAGAAGATCCAAAGAAGAGCGGCGCGTTTCGTCACAGGGTTATTTGGTAAGCGTGATAGCGTTACGGAGATGTTTAGCAAACTCAAGTGGCAGACTCTGCAAGAGAGGCGCTCTGCATCGCGGTGTAGCTTGCTGTCCAGGTTTCGAGAGGGTGCGTTTCTGGATGAGGTGTCGCATATATTGCTTCCGCCTACTTATAGCTCCCGAGGAGATCACGAATGTAAAATTCGAGACATTTGAGTGCACACGGAGGCTTTCCGGCAGTCTTTCTTCCCGCGAATCATACGCGACTGCAGCAGGAAAGGGAGGTAATGACAGTGGCACGTAAAGTGCCCTCCGCCACACAACGTTGGGTGGCTTGCGGAGTATCAATGTAGATGTAGATGTAGAAAACTACAGGCAAACAGAAAATTACCCAAAACAGTGATTACAGCATCTCTCCAAGATCCGGCTATCAGTACACGACATGGCGTCGTTGGACAAGAGGTCAGCTCTTCCACAACACGTAGAAACATCGTCTGCTCCGTGTTGTTGGATCAAATTAATTAGAGCTTGAAGGCAAACAACCAAGTGAGTGAATTTCTAAAGCAGTCACTCCATGGCGATTTGTGTCGCCAACTTCAATGAATTTCGCACACATATTGCGCTTTCCCCGGCCCAAATGGTGCCTGTATTGACCACTTCTGTTAGTTAACAACTCTGTCCACTGATAAGTGTTTATTTCCTGTATTTCTTGAAATTTTCGCACAGTCTTGTTCTGACGTATCAGAAGTACTTCTCAATAACTCTTGTAAGATGGCTATTGTTTGATGATGTTATTGGGTGTGTTAATATTTGTAAAGGAAAATGTTATATTCTGGAACTGTGGTCGGAGAAGCAGTTGTTAGCAAACAGCATCTGTCTGTGATGGTAGCACGGTGAAGTCGTATAGTCTTTGACAGTCAGTAGTGGAAAGCTGCGGTGTGCAGAAGGGCGGAGTTTCGTTAAGTGTACAGCGTATAGCATGGACGCACTTTTGGAACTATGTGAGCTGCAGATTTATGACGAGGGAAAATGATGACTCATAACAATGCTTACGTAGAATATGGACATAAAAATGGTTTTGAAATGAAGAGTAATGTATTATTTGATGAGGAAGAAAGTTTATTTTTATTTTTGTAGGCTTGTTTTGTTGGCCACCTCACCATCGTCACAGTCGAGTTTTTGACAATTGCGTTGGGGTTGGGTTGTTTGTGGGAAGAGACCAAACTGCGAGGTCATCGGTCTCCTCGGATCAGGGAACGACGGGGAAGGAAGTCGGCCGTTCCTTTTCAAAGGAACCACCCCGGCATTTGCTGGTTCAAATGGTTCAAATGGCTCTGAGCACTATGGGACTTAACATCTGAGGTCATCAGTCCCCTAGAACTTAGAACTACTTAAACCTAACTAACCTAAGGACATCACACACATCCATGCCCGAGGCAGGATTCGAACCTGCGACCGTAGCGGTAGCGCGGTTCCAGATTGTAGCGCCTAGAACCGCTCGGCCACTCCAACCGGCGGCATTTGCCTGGAGCGATTTAGGGAAATCACGGAAGACCTAAATCATGATGGCAGGACGCGGGATTGAACCGTCTTCCTCCCGAATGCGAGTCCAGTGTGCTAACCACTGCGCCACCTCGCTTGGTTTTTGACAATTATTCTGCTGATTTATGTTCTGATTTCATTAATTGTACCATGGAAATTATTAGAGTAAATGAATTTTCATGTTCGAGTCTATAATTGTTTTTTTCTCTCTCTCTCTTTGATAAGTTCTTTCTAACTGAAATTTCAGAAATTAAAGGTTGAGTCATGTGTTTGATACACATTATGTATCAAGATTGAAGATTATGCACCCAGTTTCCCTGGGCCAGCTGTAATTAGTTTTTTTATCAATATTTTTTTAGCCGTTGCGGAGTCTTGCTGTTTTGCTGTTTCTTCCAGTACTTGTGTTGGCAGGTGAGATTCATATTACACGATTATCTCGTTTCCTCTGCGCTATGTATGTACTGTCAGTTTCTTTATTTTACCAGGGCCATATATCAGTTCAGAAATTTTCGTGTATGTCAGGTTGCATTCTTATGCAGGTCAACATTGCAGTTTGATTATTCTTTTATGCAGTAATTTTTTTTTTCAAAGAGTTTGCACTGACCAAGTCCAGTGAGCTTGGAATTATTGGTTTCCTTATTTACTTGCTGGTGAATAAGTTCGGTTTTCGCGCACACAGGATTCTTTTGAATTTCAGGTAAATGATGTGGCTTTGAGTTCAGTAGCACATTTAGGTTGTCAGTTCACATTTCCAAGTACGTATTTACGATAACACACGCACACACAAGTAAAGGCTACTCATTGAGACGCTCTATGATCCGTATTACAACTGGCCGTGCTCCACCACTTACAGTCACCTGGGTAACAGCTGGAAACGGCACACACAGCCTAATCGCACAATCTGAAAGATTATGCCTACACCAACACTTCAGCGAATACATAAAGAAGTGCTGATTACAATTAGTCAGCTTTATCTACGCTGCCCAAAATAGTTAAAGGATCGCTCTTTCGAAACGCCGTAATTGTTTCTCATTGTAACTGGAAGTTGTATCTGTGACTCAAAGGTGCCTACAACACTCCTCTGTAACGGTGCAAAACCCGGGGCGCTCTACGATGTCACACTCGGGCTCGGCGACACTTCGAACAGCATGGTGTAGACACATGTGAAGAGGAGGCCAGAGATCAGAACTTCATGTGACATGTAAGGTCAGTTAACGATGTCACAATGAAGCCAATCTGCACCACGGTTCTGCCCCGCGCCACCGTGGACCTGTCGCACGATGGGGAGGTCGTCACCCCCTCTCCCACCCGCGCTTCACCCATTCTCTGGTCACCTGTGCGGTAGACAGAATCGCTACGAGCAGCGTTGCGCACTGCCACTCACAAACGACACGAAAAGGCCTCAGGGGTTGGCATAAAGAGCGTCACTGAAAAACGACGCCTCCGTTGGGGCGTTGATTCACACACATTTGTTGGTCGAAAACTTCGCGATATGATATCGCACTAGGACGATGTTATTCACAACCTTTGACACTGTTGGCACCCCGCGGACGATTGAATCCTTCTCTAAGGACATCGTTGGGTTGCAACTGTCAATGAAATATCGGTCTCTCGGTATTTTTCCAAACATTATCCGTCTATATCGACGATATTTCTTCTCCGATATGTCGTTATATCGAAATCGAAATGCCTGCATCGAGCGCCTGATATTTTTATTTTATATTACATATTTTTCGCAATTTACGGTGAGTATTTGAAATTGCCCTTTGAAGTTGTAGCAGAACGTAATTTTCCTTTCTGTGTGTGAAGGAGTCTCAGTACTCTTCGAGCTTTCATCACGTCTCGTCTTTCTCTTCGATTCTGTAAAGCAAGAATAAGTGGCACCAAGAAGCAGCTCCATTGCAATGCTGTCGGTGGGCGGGGGGGGGGGGGGGCGACAATGGAATTACAAGATTTCCGATGTGCACAAATAGCATTTTTAACGCAACTAGTGTGCTATTTCTTCTCATCGGCATTCTTCAAAAACAGTTGCTGGAAATGATGAGTTAAAACCTAAATGACAAGATTGGTCTTTGGGGACTTAATCGGCGCCCGGCGCTAGCAGTACAAACTGCAACGTTTAACTTCACAACAAAATTTTGACACTATAAATGCTAGGTCGCTAGCGTTTGCAGAAATGAAAAAACAGGGAAGTCGACATGAAAAGTTCCAGATAAATCCGATATGTGACGTAACCGAACGACGGACCGATCTGATACCATCTACTGTGCGACTTAAATGCAGTTGTTATTGTTGGCAAAGTGGTTATCACCAAGCATGAACGTCCTTCATTTTCCTTACAGTTCTTGCTGTAAGGGGAATAAGCAGACTGACAGCTTGTTCATGTACAGAATATCTAATAATAAATCAATTGTTAAGTATAGAGCTCTAACACTGCAATATATTTATCATGTGCAGCCCTTATTTTTTATAAGCCGGTAAGCAGATATTTCTTCCGTCTATATATCGATATATAGATATCCTTTTTCGATATATCTGGGGCCATTGTGATATATTTTTTAACTTCGATACACTGGATTCACGATATTTTTAAAAATATCAGCAGTCCTAGCTGCAACCCCATTGAACGTGATTAGGCGGAGTTTGGAGTACAGCACTCCCACAATTTTTGCTTTGGTATCCGGGGTGTAGCCACTACGGACCTTCCAAAACAATTCGACAACTTTCACATAAGCATGAATACTAAAGTAAATCGTCCCTCTAAGACAGCTTAGTTGGGCAACACCCTCAGGGTCACCAGTGCACCTTTGTTGAGCACTTCCCAAACGTAACCGCTACAGAGACTTCAATACCAATTCAACTCAGTGAGACTCTACTTAAGTACTAGCATCTGCTTACGGGCACTGGGAATCTAAAACGAGTCAAAGGGTTTGCCTGCCCTCAGGCGCTACAAACGGCAGCTGAATGGGCGTTGACGTCTCTGAACTGCCATTTTTTCAAACTGCTCAACAGAGCTGCACAGGTCGCACCGAGGTTTTTGGTCTTGGTAGGTAGGGATGTCATAGAGGAACCGCCTGAAAATGTATAAATACCTCTTTCTGTTTTCGACCACACTCTACTATCGTCGCATGGTCCTGAATAGTCCCTAGTGGTAACACCCCTATGTACCAGAAATAGAGTGCGGTCGCACTACATTCTAAAGTGGTGCGAACTCATTCAGTGGTGGTGCAGGTCCACGGCGTCCTTAGAGACGTCTGGGGAGGGGGAAGGGGGTTCAGCAGCGTCAAACGTTGTCAGGAACGTCCTCCTCTTGCTCATCACACTGCACACTGTTGTTTTAGACTGCGAAATGTGTGCCACTCAATTTTCCAAGGGATGGGATTGTTTCATTGACTCACTTTCATGCTATACCCTGATGCCTTTCGCGTCACGTCCGGGCAGTGGTGTGTCTGGAATGTTTTATCCCTCTGACACCCATAAGAAAACTGTATTCTTTCGACTCTGGCTGTCGCGGTTCTGACTATCGAAGAGGCGTCAATAAAAATTGTGAAATGTGGGTAATAGGGTGTGCGACGACGGTATCATCGTGTAACCGTCCACGTGGCGTTGGGCAGAATTTTGGTGAAATAATGTGGTGCAGGTGTGACGTCATTAACCTACCTTCAGCACTATGTGATCTGAGCTGGGGGCCTTTCTGCCGCGTATCTCGACAGACTGCTTTTTAAACTGTCGCCTAACCTGAGGGTGATGTGCAGGGCACCGTGCTTTGTGCACAGTTACAGAGGAAGGTTGGGGCATCTTTGAATTAAATTCAGACTTTTTCATCGTAATGGAAAACAATTACGGCATTGCGATAAAGTGACCCTTTAATGTGCTGCCCAGTGCAGTATACGGATCGGATGTCATCAGTAAGCAGTTGTTTTTTGCCTATCTTCAGAATGCCAGTAGCGAGTTCTTAGCTCTGCAGAGGAGTGTACGCATGAAAATTTCTGACAGAATAAAACTGTCCCGCGTTGGGACTGGAACTCAGATCTTTGCCTACTGTTTACGTGTCAAGAGTCCCTGTCCGACATACAGTATTCATTTGTTCTGAAGTTTCACAACAGTGTACACCTTATTGCAGACCAAATGACTCATTCTGTGCTCTCTTCCGGTGCAGACTGTATACGAATTAGGTTTCTTTCAGAGTATGCTGATGCAATAGTTCCATACTTAACAATCATTCACAGCCACTAACTCGATGAAACATCCGTACCCAAGGACTAGAAAATTGTAAAGGTCACACCAGAAAAAAAAAAGTTCAAATTATCCTAAGGACAAACACACACACGCATTCCCCGAGGGAGGACCCGAACCTCCGCCGGGACCAGCCGCACAGTCCATGACTGCAGCGCCTAAGACCGCTCAGCTAATCCCGCGCTGCTAAGCGTCACACCAATACTCCAGAAAGGTAGCAGAAGTAATTCAATAAATTACAGGCCCATTAATTAACGTTGACATTTAGCAGGATTTTGGAATATGTATTGTGTTCGGACATTATGATTTACCTCGAAGACAACGGTCTTGTCACACATAGTCATCATGGCTTTAGAAAACATCCTTATTATGAAAAACAACTATCTCTTTACTCACACGAAGTGTCAGTGCTACTGACAAGGATTTTCATATTGATTCCGTATTTCTAGATTCCCAGAAGGCTTTTGACACTGTACCATGCAAGCGGCTTGTAGAGAAACTGCGTGCCTATGGAATACCGTCTCAGTACCGTGACTGGATTCGTGATTTCCTGACAGGTCACAGTTCATAGTAATTGACGGAAAGTCACAGAGTGAAACAGAAGTGATTTCTGGTGTTCCCCAAGATAATGTTATAGGCCTTCTGCTGTTCCTTATGTACAGGGTGGCACAGGAAATGTGTTACCATTTTGTAATTGAATATAAACTTTACTGTCAATACAATCTGAAAGGAACATATACTACAACGAAGAGCCGTCCATGGAGATTTGTTCTAACTCAGCACATGCTCAATATGTCCACCATTTCGTTTCCTAACTACCTTCAAACGAACACTGAAGTTAGTGATTACCCTACTGTTTGTCTTCCGTAATTTCACTGCAAGATTGAAGAATAAGTCTTCTGAGCTCCATTAAATCACGTGGACGTTTCGGAAAAATTTTTTCCTTTAGGTACCCCCAAAGAAAAAAGTCACATGGATTGAGGTCTGGACTATTGCGGGACCAATTTTGTCCGTCATTGAAGTGACCTGGAAACCTGAGTGAAATGATCCGCATGTCGAAATGCTCGTGTAAAAACTCCAACACAGTGTTTGCAGTTTGTGGCCTTGCTCCACCTTGCATGAACCACTGCGTGTTGAAGGGCAAGGCAGTAGCAAGAAGCTGAGGAATGAAGCTATTGCGAAGCATGCTCAAATAGCGCTCGCTGTTCACAGTTTCTTCAAAGAAAAAGGGTCCAATAAGTCCTTGACTGGAAATTGCTGCCCACGCTGTAATCCTCGGACCATAATGTTGTCGTTCATGAAGCGCTTGTGGGTTTTCAGTGACCCAAAAGCGTACATTTTGTTTGTTAACCACACCGTCTAAATTAAAATGCGCCTCGTCTGAAAACCAAACGTTGTTGAGAGTTCCTTCCCCATCCTCCGCCCACTGAGCAAACAGTAGTCTCTGCTGCTTGTGTTCTTCAGTGAGCTTCTATGCACAGCTCATCTTGTATGTGTACATATGGAGCTCACTTTTAAGAATGCGTTGAACGGAGCGTCTGGATATTCCCAGTTGCACTGCTGCCTTTCTACACGATTTCCCGGGACTTCTCTGTACAGCAACTCGTGCCGCTTCAATATTCTCCGGCGAACAAACAGGCTTAGGCCGAGGTCGCTTCGCTTCCAATACTGTTCCTTCCTGTACAAATTTATAGTACAACCTGTGAATGGTCTTCTTGCAAGGGACCCATCGTGTGTTAAACTGTTGTCGGAAAACGGGTCTGAGTCACACGAAGGCTTTTCGTATCATTAAAAAGTAACACAATTGCCGATCATTGCTGTGTCGTCAGTCTTCCATTGTCTGTCATTGCTGCTTACTAGTCTCCTAGCGGCAGTATCGTGAATTACACGTCATTTCGTAACTCATTTGTTTTTCCAAGCTCTGCTGGTACTGCTGTAGAGATCCCAGTGGGATATCTAATGTGCGTCGTAAATTGTGAAAGAAACAATTGGTAACACATTTCGTGCGCCACCGTGCGTATAAAAGGACTGAGGAGACAACCTGACGAGCTGTCTTAGGTTGTTTGCAGATTATGCTCTCATTTATCGTCCAGTAAAGTCACCAGAAGATCAAAACAAATTTGTAGACGATTTAGAAAAGATACCTGTGTGGTGCGAAAATTGGCAATTGAGCTTAAATAATGAAAAGTGTGAGGTCATGCACATTACTGCTAAAAGTAATCCGTTAAACTTCGGTTACTCGATAAAACAGTCAAATATGAAGGCCCTAGATTCAGCTACATACCTAGGAATTACAATTACGAACAACTTAAATTGGAAAGAACATACAGAAAATTTTGTGGGATAGCAAACAAAAGACTGCTCTTTGTTGGCAGAACAGATTGCCTACATTACCTTTGTCCGTCCTTTTTTGAAGCACTGATGCGCGGTTGCGATCCTTACCAGGTAGGATTAACAGAGTACATCGAGAAAGTTCAAAGAATAACAGCACGTTTTGTATTATCGCGAAACAGGGGTGAGAGTATCAGTCACATGATTCAGGATTTGGGGTAGCCATAATTAAAACAAAGGCGTCTTTCGTTGCTTTGGAGTCTTCTCACGAAATCTGAATCAATAACTTTCTCCTCCGAATGCGCAAATATATTGTTGACGCCGACATACACAGGGAGAAACGGTCATCATAATAAAATAAGGGAAACCAATGCTCACGCGGAAAGATAGAGGTGTTCGTTTTTCCGCGAGCTGTTCGATATTGGAATAATCGAGAATTGTTGTGAAGGTGGTTCGATGAACCATTCTGCCTGGCACTTAAGTGTGATTTGTGGAGTATCTACGTAAATGCGACGAGAAGTGACTAGTGCGACTCGTTAACCCACAATTCTTACAGAACTACGTGAAAAGGTCGAGCGAGCATGGAATGACGTATCCCAGGGCAGTAGATGTAACTGTGACGTGTAGCTAAGCTATTTCCCGTCTCTTCATAGTAATATCAGTACAACTGAGACGGCTCGCCCCATGGGGCTTACTATTCCAGAGGCGTCTCTGAATTTGACTTTCCAGCTGATATCTGTAGACATGCCATGTGTCAGATACCGCTCTGATCTACTGTACATTTTCCACCCGTCAAAATATCGAGCAGCTCGTTAAAGAATTTCCCCCGTTGAGAAGCATCATAAATTTCATTATTAGGTGAAAGGATCCTATATCCTCTATACAGTCAACTTACGTAAGTACTACATAAAATAAGCAAAAAATTCTATAAATAAAGGTGTTAAAATTAAGATGAGAGTGTCAACAGTAGGAGAAAAAGAATGAAATAACGTGAAGACTAAACAGGAGGCACGGATATTTGATGAATATGTGATCCACATTCAGAAATAATGGTATACTGGCACATATACTTTAAATGTCGGCAACGAAGAAAGAGTGTACAGAGAAACAGAAGTTTTCTTAATAAGCGTCAGTGAAGAAATAATCGGTTAGTCTTTCCATGAAGGTATAGATGGCATGCTGTTAAGTCATCAAACAAAACCGTGTAAACATTTAATAACCATTTATATCAATGGCCAATACCGTAAATCAAAGTTTTGTCGTTAGAACCAAAACATGCTGGATATTTACATACTGCTGTATACAATTATGACATATTCAGGGTCAGAAAGTAAACAAGAACACCAAATAAATTATTATAGTATTGAAAAAAGGAGATGACTTATAATGCAATTTGTAAATTGTAGAACTGCTTCTCCCTCTATCCTCAGATCTATGTGCCTCCATGCCCTCCTTCACATCTTGCGAAGCATCTCAGAAATTATGCTTTGAAAAGTTTCCTGAACACTCTTGCGCTGTTCTTCGTTAGTCCTGTTACTACGTTGACCCACATCGGACCTGATAATTCCCAAAAATGTTTTCTTGGTTGGTAAGTTTTGGGCACCATTATGGTGGATGTTTCAGTGGTGTTCAGATGATGTCGAATGGCGTTCAGTATGATGCAAACATCGGCTGTGTGGTCATGAAACTGTTCATTAAGGATTTCACGGATATGAATATCAAACTGTACTGGATCTCAGCCCAGCTGTAATCACACAACCTAATGCAATACCACACAGTACTGACAACGCATTTCGTCAGCTTCAAACCAGAGGTATCAATAAAACAAATACTATGCCGGAAAAAATAGTACACCTGGAAAAATGACGACAGTTTTAATCCAAAGACTGTATATGCCACCTTGAGGATAGAAGATCTACTGATAATGGTTGCAAACGTCACCCGCCAACAGATAGCGTAGTGGCATAGCTTCCAGAGTGCCATTTGTGTCTGTCCTTTAATAAGGAATATTTACTCCCAACCACGCGGGGTAGCCATGCTGTCTTGGGCGCCTTGTCACAGTTCGCGCGGCTGCCCCTGTCGGAGGTTCGAGTCCTACCTCGGGCATGGGTGTGAGTGTTGTCCTTAGCATAAGTTAGTTTAAGTTAGATAAAGTAGTGTGTAAACTTAGGGACGAATGACCTGAGTAGTTTGTCCCCATACAACTTACCACGCTATTTCCAAATTTTTTTGCTTACTCCCAGAAGGCTCAGTGTGGCACAATCATGTGAAGAAAGGGGCAGCCTTGCCACCGAGACTCACTCGTGCATCCTACAACGAATTTGAAAATGGTAAAATTGTGTTCCTTCGAGCGGTGGGACCTTTCGGACAACTGCCACTGAAAATGGACGTGCTGCATCAGTTTTGCAACGACACTGATGTGAGTGGTCATGTGAACATTCTCACACCCTTAGACGAGATTCTGGTCGTCCATTCAACGCAGAGGACGTCCAGAATCGTCGTGTTGTAAGGGTAGCAGTGGCAGATCGTACAGCTACCACAGCACAGTTAAGATGGTCTGTTTGTGTTAACACGAACTGTTGCGTTATTAGCAGAGAGGCAGTGGGACTACGGGCAGGCGCATCTCTGCCCACGGCATCGACACCAAAGGCTCGACTGGTGCCGTCAGGGGAACGGTTGGAAGATGAAAGGAGCGCCGTGGACTTCAGCAATGAAAGCAGACTGTGCCTGTACGCAAGTGATGGTCGTTTGCGCGTATGGCGTAGACCTGCTGACCGCTGTCTCGTACAATGCTTTCGTCCAAGGCACACTGAGTCCACTCCAGGCCTCATGGTCTGGAGTGCGATAAGCTGTAACTCTCATTCACCTTTGGTGCTTCTGGAGGGGACCCTAACCAGTGATAGTTAAGTCCAGATGTTAGACCCGTTCTTTTGCCGTTCTTGCAACAGAAAGGTGATGTGTTGTTCCAACAGGTTAACACTCACCAACTTACTGCAGGTGATACTCAACGTGCTCTCCAAGACGTACAGCAACTTCACCTGCCAGCACAATCTCTGGATTTGTCTCTAATCGAGTACGTGTGGGATATGATGTGACGAGAAGTGACTGGTGCGACTCGTCAACCAACAACTCTTACAGAACTACGTGAAAAGGTCGAGCAGGCGTGGAATGACGCATGCCAGGACATTAGCCATCATCTGTACGATCGACTGGATTCCAGAGTCAGTGCCTGTATTCCCGCCCTTGATGGCTACATCACGTACTGACATGGGTGTTTCAGAATGGGTCCGATACTGGATACCTCCGAACTCCTTATGCTACTGGTCTTTAAACGTAATCATTTCAAGTAATCCACATACACTGATGGAAAAATAAACCTTGAGTGAATTGAAAACCTCTAAAAAGGTGTAGAAATTTTTTTCACAACTGTACAAACTGGAGATGCTAGTGTGGACTTCGTAAAGCGTGCCTGCCGGAGATATGCTTGGCGAGTTCTTGTGCTTCCACATTCGTACTGACAACCATACCCCATAAGCCACCATACCGTGCATGGCAGAGTGTACCTTTCCTCCGCTGCAAATCATCCTTTTTCTTGTTCCATTTGCAAATGGAGAGAGAGAAACAAACGACTGTCTATATTCCTCCGTACGAGCCCTGATTTCTCTTATCTCGTTTCGGCTTCTCTTATGATGAACGTTGGCGGCATCAAATCTTTCTGCAGTCAGCAGCAAACTTTCTCAGTAGTATTTTGCCAAAAGAACGTCGTCTTCGATCCAAGAACTCCCTTTCGATTTCATGGAGTATTTCTGTAATACTCGCGTGTTGGTGGAATCTACCAGTAACAAATCTAGCAGCACTCGAGCTAATCAAGAACTGGTCACACAAGTTTTATATACGCTGTCAGGTGATCATTTTCCCAGAATTCTTCCACCGAAGTCGACCACTTGCCTTTCCCACAACTGACCTTACGTGCTCGTTCCATTTCACGTCGCTTTGCTACGTTATGCTCAGATATTTTATCGACGCGACTGTGTGAAGCAGCACATCCCAAATACTGTATTCGACCTTTACAGGACTGTTTTTCCTAATCATCTGTGTTAGTTTACATTTCTCTGCTGTTAGAGCTCTCGGCGTCTCTAGGCGGATTGCGGGGCCACATTGTCATCGTTGAGTCCAGCGTCCATAGTGGGAGCCAATCCGGTTGTTCTGAGCTGAACAGCGATGAAACAGTATTTCCAAAAGGCACTGTGTGACTTACGTTGAACGATTAGTCGTATTTCACCCCCTGATTCTGATAACTGAGAGAGATTTCAGATTCGCTGCCCAGAAAAATCTGAGCAGGTTAATGAAGAGTCTGATTGATTGCAGAAACCAAGCGAGTATGCCTGGTTAGGAACCCAGAGTAGCACCGGTCGATGTGATAGCGGTTGCTGTGGACAGTAACCCAGGTTTACAACGGGGTCGCAAGTTTCTCCAAAATGAGACACGAGTCGTAATGATGGCGCTATCTGGCGGTTCTTCGCAGCCCCCATCAACAGATTACGATCCAGAGCGCTCGAGATTGAAGCCTAATAGGGGTGGCCTGCACAGAACAGAGGCGAAAGTGAAAGACGATGAAATACGTGGTCAGCGGCGGACGCGATGATCAATAACTCCTCGATGTTATCCTAAAAGGCGCGGAAGTGGCTGTTAGTGGTACAGAGAAGGTGTAGATCGGACCATGATAGACGACGCCATCGCGGGCGCAAAGTGTTTTATTTTTTCCCTCGCCGGCGGTAATTGCGGGCCGCGGTGAATGCCGGGAGCCGGCAGCGGCAGGAAGGCAGCCGCGACGCGACGTCCCGCAGATGCTATCAGCAGCCTCGAGCCTGCCCAGTGGTAATTGGCCGTCCCGGCGCCCGGTCCGCCAGACCAGGAAGGTTCCCCAGACCTTGCGAGCCGCTATCGCCGCATCTGCTCGCGAGCCCAGATCCGAGTCGCAGCTGGGAGCGTCAAGCTGTGACGGATGCTCCGGGCGTTAGGTGCGGAGGAAGTGTCAAGCAGCAGCTACGCGGAAAAGGCGACTGGAGTAACTCCCCGACACCACCGACATGCCTGAACCAACACAAACTACGAGTGTCATTCAATAAGTAATACATCACATTTTTCCATAGCCAATTTCAGTTGAAAAAAATGCGGTATTTGTTGTGGGACATTGTGGAATATTCCTTTTCCAGCCCCTTCAGTTTATTGAAGTTCCGATAGGTGTCGGCGCTATACATATCCTACTGGCCAATAAAATTGCTACACCACGAAGATGACGTTCTACAGACGCGAAATTTAACCGACGGGAAGAAGATGCCGTGATATGCAAATGATTAGCTTTTCAGAGCATTCACATAAGGTTGGCGCCGTTGGCGACACCTACAACGTGCTGACATGAGGAAAGTTTCCATCCAAATTCTCATACACAAACAGCAGCTGACCGGCGTTGTCTGGCGAAACGATGTTGTGATGCCTCGTGTAAGGAGGAGAAATGTGTACCATCACGTTTCCGACTTTAATAAAGGTCGGATTGTAGCCTAACGCGATTGCGGTTTATCGTATCGCGACATTGCTGCTCGCGTAGGTCGAGATCCAATGACTGTTAGCAGAATATGCAATCGGTGGGTTCAGGAGGGTAATACGGAACGCCGAGCTGGATCCCAACGGCCTCGTATCACTAGCAGTCGAGATGACAGGCATCTTATCCACATGGCTGTAACGGATCGTGCAGCCACGTCTCGATCCCTGAGTCAACAGATGGGGACGTTTGCAAGACGACAACCATCTGCACGAACAGTTCGACGACGTTTGCAGCAGCTCCGAGGCCATGGCTCCGGTTACCCTTGACGTTGCATCACACACAGGAGCACCTGCGATGGTGTACCCAACGACGAACCTGGGTGCACGAATGGCAAAAACGTCATTTTTTCAGATGAATCCAGGTTCTGTTTACAGCATCATGATGGTCGCATCCGTGTTTGGCGACATCGCGGTGAACGCACATTGGAAGCGTGTATTCGTCATCGCCATACTGGCGTATCACCCGGCGTGATGGTATGGGGTGCCACTGGTTACTCGTCTCGGTCACCTCTTGTTCGCATTGACGTCCCTTTGAACAGTGGATGTTAAATTTCAAATGTGTTACGACCCATGGCTCTACCCCTCATTCGATCCCTGCGAAACCTTACATTTCAGCAGGATAATGCATGACCGCATGTTGCAGGTGCTGTACGGGCTTTTCTGGATACATAAAATGTTCAACTGTCCCATGGCCTGCACATTCTCCAGATCTCTCACCAATTGAAACCGTCTGGTCAATGGTGGCCGAGCAAGTGGCTCCTGACGATACGCCAGTCACTACTCTTGATGAACTGTGGCATGGTGTTGAAACTGCATGGGCAGCTGTACTTGTACGCGCCATCCAAGCTCTGTTTGACTCAATGCCCAGGCCTATCTAGGCCGTTATTACGGCCAGAGTTGATTGTTCTGGGTACTGATTTCTCAGGATCTATCCACCCAAATTGCGTGAAAATGTAATAACATGTCAGTTCTAGTAAAATATATTTGTCCAATGAATACCCGTTAGTCATCTGCATTTCTGCTTCGTGAAGCATTTTTAATGGCCAGTAGTGTCGTTTGCTTCTCAAGCAGAGAGCTGTCATTGAGTTCCTTTCGCCGAAAACCCAGATAATGGCAGGTATTCACAGACACTTGCAAAACATCTACGGAGACCTGGCAGTGAACAAAAGCACAGCGAGTCGGTAGGTGAGTTTCTAGTGATCATTGCAAGAAGGCCGTAAAAACCTGTCCTACCTCCCGCGTGCCTTCCGGCCGAACACAGCTGTTACACCTGCAATTTGGAACATGCGGACTCTGTCATTTGGGGTGATCTATGGATCGCAGACAAACATTTCGCTGCTCAGCTGAACGTCTCTGTGATAATGCTGATGCACTCGCCCACCAGTGGCTTCCAAGCGGTCTAACACAGGACCATAATGAGCACCATCTGTGCGGATTGCTTGAGCGTTACCAGGCTGATGGTGACAATTTTTCGTCAAACATCGTCACAGGCGATGAAACATGGGTTCATCACTCCAAACGGGAAACAAAATTGCAGTCCATGGAGTGGCGGCATACCATCTCTCTTCCGAAGAAAAGGTTCAAAGCTGCACCCTCAACCGGTTAAGTCTTCTGGGATTCTGAGGGGGGCGTTTCATTGATGCCCTCCAGCATGGTACAGTGATTCTCTCTGAAGCGTATTCTGCCACCCCAGAAACTGAAGAATCTACTTCAGCTTGTTGGCCGCCACAAAAATGCAAACGAACTTCTCCATCTCATTGACAAAGCAAATCCTTACAGAAGTCTGCGCAACCGAGAGGAGTTCACAAAGCCTCATTGGACTGTTCTCCTTCATCCATCCTACAGCCTGGTTCTAACACCTTCCAACTTCCATCTGTTCGGACCAGTGAAGGGGCCGAGCGAGGTAACCCAGTAGTTAGCACACTGGAGGACGACGGTTCAAACCCGAAACCAGCCATCCAGATTTAGGTTTTCAGTGATTTCCCTAAATCGCTTAAGCCAAATGCCGGGATTGTTTCTTCGAAAGGGCACGGCCGTTTTTTCTTCTCTATACTTCCCTAAACCGAGCTTATGCTCCATCTCTAATGACGGCGTTGTCCTTCCTCTTTAATCACCAACGTCTTTGTAGTTTATTTACCACAGCTCAGCCGGACTCATCAATATACACTTTTTTACAATGCTGGCAAGTTATTTAATATATACTAATCTGTGGCAAGGGTTGCATTTTGTCTTTAATATTGAATAAAAATTTAGATATTTTATTGGTGTTACAAAATGCAGGGCTGTAGTTCCGAGACTTTAACTTTCTTGCAAGATTGTCTGAAGCGTTGGCAAGGGAAGGTAATTTGCAGCAGGCTTTGAAACTAAGGAGTGATTTTTGTTGGCCAGCGTACAGAATAGATGTAATTTTATTCATTTTTTTCGTAGAATGTTATCAGGGCAGAGCTATAGCCATTGCTGGAAGTAGTTTGATGGTTTGCAGGCTCATTTGGATAATGGAACAGATATGAGGCAATGCACCACTGAATCTAAAGCTACATGTTTGTTGCTGTGTGGATGCTGGGAGCTTCCAGGGATTACTGCATCAGTTTTCTGTAAATGCTAAATACTTATTTTCTTGTATTAATGTCTATGTTAGGGTCCAAGTAGTTTATAGAAGACCCTTCTACCTACGTTGTAAACTGAATCTTCTTATGTTGTGAGTTTCAATGCTGTAGTTGTTGTTGTTGTGGTCTTCAGTCCTGAGACTGGTTTGATGCAGCTCTCCATGCTACTCTATCCTGTGCAAGCTTTTTCATCTCCCAGTACCTACTGCAACCTACATCCTTCTGAATCTGCTTAGTGTATTCATCTCTTGGTCTCCCTCTACGATTTTTACCCTCCACGCTGCCCTCCAATACTAAATTGGTGATCCCTTGATGCCTCAGAACATGTCCTACCAACCGATCCCTTCTTCTGGTCAAGTTGTGCCACAAACTTCTCTTCTCCCCAATCCTATTCAATACTTCCTCATTAGTTATGTGATCTACCCATCTAATCTTCAGCATTCTTCTGTAGCACCACATTTCGAAAGCTTCTATTCTCTTCTTGTCCAAACTATTTATCGTCCATGTTTCACTTCCATACATGGCTACACTCCATACGAATACTTTCAGAAATGACTTCCTGACACTTAAATCAATACTGGATGTTAACAAATTTCTCTTCTTCAGAAACGCTTTCCTTGCCATTGCCAGCCTACATTTTATATCCTCTCTACTTCGACCATCATCAGTTATTTTGCTCCCCAAATAGCAAAACTCCTTTACTACTTTAAGTGCCTCATTTCCTAATCTAATTCCCTCAGCATCACCCGACTTAATTAGACTACATTCCATTATCCTTGTTTTGCTTTTGTTGATGTTCATCTTATATCCTCCTTTCAAGACACTGTCCATTCCATTCAACTGCTCTTCCAAGTCCTTTGCTGTCTCTGACAGAATTACAATGTCATCGGCAAACCTCAAAGTTTTTATTTCTTCTCCATGAATTTTAATACCTACTCCGAATTTTTCTTTTGTTTCCTTTACTGCTTGCTCAATATACAGATTGAACAACATCGGGGAGAGGCTACAACCCTGTCTTACTCCCTTCCCAACCACTGCTTCCCTTTCATGTCCCTCGACTCTTATAACTGCCATCTGGTTTCTGTACAAATTGTAAATAGCCTTTCGCTCCCTGTATTTTACCCCTGCCACCTTTAGAATTTTAAAGAGAGTATTCCAGTCAACATTGTCAAAAGCTTTCTCTAAGTCTACAAATGCTAGAAACGTAGGTTTGCCTTTCCTTAATCTTTCTTCTAAGATAAGTCGTAAGGTCAGTATTGCCTCACGTGTTCCAGTGTTTCTACGGAATCCAAACTGATCTTCCCCGAGGTTGGCTTCTACTAGTTTTTCCATTCGTCTGTAAAGAATTCGTGTTAGTATTTTGCAGCTGTGACTTATTAAACTGATAGTTCGGTAATTTTCACATCTGTCAACACCTGCTTTCTTTGGGATTGGAATTATTATATTCTTCTTGAAGTCTGAGGGTATTTCGCCTGTTTCATACATCTTGCTCACCAGATGGTAGAGTTTTGTCAGGACTGGCTCCCCCACGGCCGTCAGTAGTTCCAATGGAATATTGTGTACTCCGGGGGCCTTGTTTCGACTCAGGTCTTTCAGTGCTCTGTCAAACTCTTCACGCAGTATCATATCTCCCATTTCATCTTCATCTACATCCTCTTCCATTTCCATAATATTGTCCTCAAGTACATCGCCCTTGTATAGACCCTCTATATACTCCTTCCACCTTTCTGCTTTCCCTTCTTTGCTTAGAACTGGGTTTCCATCTGAGCTCTTGATATTCATACAAGTCGTTCTCTTATCTCCAAAGGTCTCTTTAATTTTCCTATAGGCGGTATCTATCTTACCCCTAGTGAGATAGGGCTCTACATCCTTACATTTGTCCTCTAGCCATCCCTGCTTAGCCATTTTGCACTTCCTGTCGATCTCATTTTTGAGACGTTTGTATTCCTTTTTGCCTGTTTCACTTACTGCATTTTTATATTTTCTCCTTTCATCAAGTAAATTCAATATTTCTTCTGTTACCCAAGGATTTCTACTAGCCCTCGTCTTTTTACCTACTTGATCCTCTGCTGCCTTCACTACTTCATCCCTCAAAGCTACCCATTCTTCTTCTACTGTATTTATTTCCCCCATCCCTGTCAATTGCTCCCTTATGCTCTCCCTGAATCTCTGTACAACCTCTGGTTCTTTTAGTTTATCCAGGTCCCATCTCCTTAAATTCCCACCTTTTTGCAGTTTCTTCAGTTTTAATCTACAGGTCATAACCAATAGATTGTGGTCAGAGTCCACATCTGCCCCTGGAAATGTCTTACAATTTAAAACCTGGTTCCTAAATCTCTGTCTTACCATTATATAATCTATCTGATACCTTTTAGTATCTCCAGGGTTCTTCCATGTATACAACCTTCTTTCATGATTCTTAAACCAAGTGTTAGTTATGATTATGTTGTGCTCTGTGCAAAATTCGACCAGGCGGCTTCCTCTTTCATTTCTGTCCCCCAATCCATATTCACCTACTATGTTTCCTTCTCTCCCATTTCCTACACTCGAATTCCAGTCACCCATGACTATTAAATTTTCGTCTCCCTTCACGATCTGAATAATTTCTTTTATTTCATCATACATTTCTTCAATTTCTTCGTCATCTGCAGAGCTAGTTGGCATATAAACTTGTACTACTGTAGTAGGCGTGGGCTTCGTATCTATCTTGGCCACAATAATGCGTTCACTATGCTGTTTGTAGTAGCTTACCCGCATTCCTATTTTCCTATTCATTATTAAACCTACTCCTGCATTACCCCTATTTGATTTTGTGTTTATAACCCTGTAGTCACCTGACCAGAAGTCTTGTTCCTCCTGCCACCGAACTTCACTAATTCCCATTATATCTAACTTCAACCTATCCATTTCCCTTTTTAAATTTTCTAACCTACCTGCCCGATTAAGGGATCTGACATTCCACGCTCCGATCCGTAGAACGCCAGTTTTCTTTTTCCTGATAACGACATCCTCTTGAGTAGTCCCCGCCCGGAGATCCGAATGGGGGACTATTTTACCTCCGGAATATTTTACCCAAGAGGACGCCATCATCATGTAATCATACAGTAATGTATCTAAATGTCTAGCAGTACCGGCCCACAAACAGAGCACGTCACCGGCATTTCAGAACCAGTACTTAATTTTACAGTTCAGTGGCTCTTTCTGTAGGAAATTTTGTTTCAAACTGCCCATGAAAATTTCGGACAGTATAGGAGTAAGAGGTGAACCCAAGAACATTAGAAGGTCTTTTCTGATTTAATGTTATTATTATCATGTTCTGCCAGGCACCGACAGAAAATTCATTAAATGTTAATACATTAGAAATTACCTTCAGTTTTAACAGTTTCTGTCTTACAAAACTTCCACAATGTACAAGAATTATTGACTAACATTAATGCGTGAAAGAACAGAAAAACAAAATACGGCATTTAGGGAGGTTATACCAGTGATAGGCAGCTAGTAGTAACTTTGCATTGTTTGATCTCTGGCAGGTCAAGCTAGTGATTGGAACAGGTATGTTAACATCCAGCCACTGTCCGGTTCCTGCCACCTGGATTTGATGCTGATCTGTTTAGTCACTAGTGCTTGGATTGAAATTCCAAATCACCTGACCCGGACAAGTATAAGCGAGCATGATGAGTTTGTTGGTATGGCCGTGTAAATATTAGTTTTATGCACGAAACGCACTCTTCCTACCAGTAAACTAATATTTAATTTCCAAGATTTAACTGTTTGGTAACGCCTCAAAACGTTAGGTTTTCTTGTTTTTCCAATTTTTTTTTCTGGTTTACACGTTTTTCGAAGCCTGTTATTGACGTACAAGTTTGAAATTTGGTTTAAAGTTGCCACAATCTTCCTCTCTAATGATGAAAATGGATTGCGGCCTGGTATGTCACTCTAGGACTCTACGACGCTCCTAACAGCAAGGTATCGATGTGTCGATATATGCGAAAAAAAAACCGCTACAGTTCTGAAGTTGGTACTGCTGACACACCTCTGACGATTGAACCCTACTCAAAGGACATCGTGCAGCTCAACGAATGTGAGATGAGCCCTTTGGAGTGTAGTACGTCTGCAATTTTGTGCTCTAATATACAGGATCAAACCACTAGGGACCGTTCAAAACCATTCAACGAAATCTGGCACGCGATCCAAAACAGCAAAGGGTGTTACTGTTTTTTCAGCTTCCCTCCTTTCGCGTCCTCCAGTGCCGTGATCGCGGAGGGTTGCAACACTGATATGTGTATGAACAAAACTGGAAAATGTCCCTCTAAGACCCCCCCCCCCCCCCCTCCTCAATGCCGCCCACGCTCCTTTGCCGAGCATATTAAAAGTATACCTGTCAGACATTTCGACATCAGTTCTGCTGAGAGGTTCGTCGCGGCTGCTCTTGCTTAAGAGGGTAGGCAATTCTCATCTAAGGGGCTTGGAGGGTTCGAAGTATGAACAGTGAACGCAACTTTTGCGTGGTTTATTAAAGTAAGAAAGTGCAGACATGCAACTTTGATGGTTCTCATTATAAAACTACCTGCACAAATTTCTTTTGCTTAAATTTATCTGCTAATGGTCTGTAGCCAAAGTAACATCACTATAACGACGATTACTAATTTCATTTTCTCTTTCCAAAGTTCGTAAAGTATTACTCGAAAAGGGTGTTATTTATCATCTCGTTAGTTTTATTCTGCTACAATGTTTTATTCTGCTGAGTTTAACGAATAGACTTACTTTCAAAATTCGTCCCATCACGACATGGCGAGCGGTATCAGCAGGCAGGGTTACTGATTTTTCCAGAGGAAAGTTCTCAAGGTGCGATAGCGTTAATTGGTGGCTCGGTGGTAAATGCTGACACTGGGAAACATTAATTATCAGAATGATAATGAAAGGTAAGAACGAAGCGAGGTGTACACTTTGTTTCTAAATACAACGAACTACTTATTTGTCCACTAAACGAACTGGAGGATGTAGAATAGCCTAATTAATATTCACCCACTAAACGCACTGGATAATGTAGAATAGCCTAATTAATATTCACGCTCTAAAGGCACTGGAGGATGCAGAATAGCCTAATTAATATTCAGACAGGTACAAACGCGGTGTACTAGTAAGAGATTTCGGTGTAGTATAAAATGGTGTTTAGAGTGTGGAATGCAGAGCTAGACGTTGCAACAAACATCCGAGTTAATGGCAAGGTCAGGCAGCTTAGCAGGTGTGACAAGACAGTCGTAGTAAAAGACTATAAGATTTACGAATTAGAAGAGAGTTTGGGGTGCTATAACTGTGATGGGCTTGTGTGTAGTGTGGTGTAACGTTTGTGTTGGATGGTCATGAGTGTCGAGAGAGCAGGTGAAAGCTGGAACCAGCACATAGGAACTCTCCTCACGAGTAACACCAGGAGGGCCCGGAGCTTAACATCCGCGTCAACTGGTTCAAATGGCTCTAAGCACTATGCGACTTAACTTCTGAGGTCATCAGTCGCCTAGAACTTAGAACTAATTAAACCTAACTAACCTAAGGACATCACACACATCCATGCCCGAGGCAGGATTCGAACCTGCGACCGTAGCGGTTGCTCGTCTCCAGACTGTAGCGCCTAGAACCGCACGGCCACTCCGGCCGGCTCAATTGGCAACGCTCGACTTTGCTTAACTTCGGTGATATGACGAGAACTGGTGTATTAAGCCAGGCAATACCGTTTGAATGTCTAGAAAATAATAATCGAAATGAACCTGGAAACTGAGTATTAAAATTTCAGCAAGAGGAAAAAGCGTTTAATTTATGGAAGGAGTATTTAGAAATGGACATGATATTACGTTGTAACATGGGTCTACAGAAATTCCATTCTATACAAATACTGCTACACGTGGGGAAAAGTAAAGAAGTAATTATTAAGATTTAACTCCCTTATATCGCAAGTGTGTCATCAGTCCTAGATCTGGTACACGTGCTAATGTTTATTAGTGTTGGTTGCTGTCAGCGAGTGACCTTACAGCGTTACCGAAGTTAGGCTTACGTGATGACCGATCCATACAAAGCTCTAACACAAGCAAAACTTGTTAATGGCGGTGCTCTAGACGTAGGTGCAAAATGCAGTCCTGTACCAATACTACAGCGTCCAAAAGTCCACTTTTTTCCGTGAAGTTGACGGCGGCAAGTCGTGCATTTCTCTCGTGTGCTTACGACTATTGTGGCCCCAGAGATGATATTTTGATACCTGTCGACAATCTGCATCTTCATAGAACGAGTCCACGCAATTCACATACAGGTACTTCTTTGCCAGGAGTTCAAAGCTAGGTGGTGGCTCGGGAGCACTTTGACGATGATCTGAAACAGAGTTTCACAAAATGATTAATAAAAAGAAATCCTTCCATGACTCAGCAAACGTTTGTAACCTACAATTCTAATAATACATTAGAAATTAACACTATAGGGGGAATAAAAGGTCAATGTAACTGGAACCTTACAAACTGAGATGGAAACATTTATCAAGCTAGAAATGACCTATAGTCTCGTACTATATCAATTTAATAGCATTCGCAAATACGTATGGTCAGTGTGCGCAAGAGCTGCGTTTGGTCACCTGTAGACAGTAGAAACTGCAAGTCGGTAGGACTAAATACGATACCATGCACGACTGTCATGAGTGGTACAATGAGTTCTGGATTTTGGAACAAGACATTTCTGTAGTGAGCCTAAAACCCAGTACTGTCGCGTTGTGAGTTTACTTTTCCAGCGATCTGCAGTAGTATGTAAGTAAACGTTGTTTTTCAAAGGAATTGATACTGAGAGACTGGGGTCAAGATATTTCTGAGAAACGGTGTAACTGCTGATACTGCATGTCTAAGACATATCTGAACAGTTATCGATATCTTCTGTAACACTTTGTTTTTCTCAGACAAAGATTTTATTTGTTATCCGACAGCAACCAAGAAGAAAACTCTAACGTGTTCAGCGAAAATAAGTACTGGAATGCTCACCAATTCCAGAAACGAGTTTTGGCGGTGGTTTCTCCCAGTTTTTACGCTCGCGAAACTTGAGGACTTAACTTTCTAGTTTCGATGTCCCTTTCTACGACATGTTGCATCATTATCAAGTGTAATCAGATCTGAGCAATTGAAAACTACTTTCAATTCTCACAGAACTTTCACGTAAAAATTAATTCAGTATCTGTTTCATTACAATCCACTCTCAGGCGTCGATAATAACACGTTTCTGCACTACGCGCAGCGTTACGTGAAGAAGAAGAAGCTGTAGAGAGTTCAGATTTTCACACCAGACACCACACTTATCCCATTTCTTATAGAAGGTCACTATTCCACATCTTGTCGCAGAAATGGTAATGGTAAAAAAAATATTCAGAACTACGTCCAGTTCCTGTACTTTATCGTGTGAAACGCTTTTGAATATTTATTGTCACAAGAAAATGGTTTTAGTTTCTTATTTAACTTTATGTTTAAGTTATTGTTATATGTTTGTCAGGCAGAAAATTCACAACAGTTCATATCAAATGCTCTATACTTCACAAATTATTCACGATAAATTTTCAGAAGCCTACAATATATTTTCAGCCGATCAAGCTCAGGTTTAAGAAGCAGCAACTTCTACGTACTTTCGTACTGTTAGTAGACCGAGTTACGTTGCTCGTCTTGGTCCTCTTCCTTTCTCTTCTTCCATGCCGGGAGCCAGCATTTCATCTCGCATATCTATCTTTCTTCTGTACAATTTAGTCTTCTTCCAAAGTAAGAGCACAACTCTAGAAGTCTTAATGCTGGTATCTTGGCACCAGGTAATGGTTTTATCACTACTGGCAGCTATTACGGTAAACCCCTCTGATGCGTTTATAACATGTGCAGCAGAATATGGAGAAGCTACATCTTGCAGTAAGTACATTGGTTTCAGTAAAGTATAGTGTTATCGATTTCTCAAAATGTCACCAACCAGACGTCGCAAGCAGAAGCGAAGTGATACAGAAACTACGCAAGTATTTTGGGCGGGTTATTCGGTACGTAAAGGGAGACCATGGGGGGATTGGAATGCGGTTGTAGAGAAGGAACAGAAGCAATCGTTAGGGAAGAATATGTGTTTGGCACTTGGAATGACAGAGAAGAAAGGTTAACTGAGTTGAGCGATAAATTTGAGCTGGTTATAGAAAATATTCTGTTCAAGAACCACAAGAGGAGGAGGTAGGGCTATACTAGCTACTAACCACCTTCCACACGGAGCACGTCCGTATCTCATCACTGACTTCTAGTATCAGCCGCACGCAGTTGACGTCAACAAGTGTATGAATTTCTTCATTTTTAATATAAATTTATACCAACTGACGTCCCACTGTCTTCCATTTCAACTATGGATGAACGAAGATACTCGGAAAAGGCCGGGGGATACAGGAAGATTACAGTTAGATTACGTCAGGCAGAAATTCCGAAATAGCAAACTTGATTGTAAGGCGTACCTAGGAGCAGACATAGACTAGTCAGATCTCAAGTTAGTAACGATGAAGAATAAGTTGAAATTTAAGAGACTAGTGAGCAAGAATCAATGCGCAAAGAAGTGACGTAAGGAAGTACTAAGAAACTGAGGGATACGCTTGAAGTTCTCTGAGCTGGTAATTAATAGTTCACTAAGATGTTTAGTTCAAGGAGAATGAACATCTCTAAAAACGGTATCGCAGAAGATGGAAAGAAAAACATAGGTACAAGGAGGTTAACTGCAAAGTAAACATGAATAACCCTCTGCCTCCTCCGACCTCCAAAATACTCCAAGAGCCACGCCAACAGCGAACAGTGAACAAAACAGTTATATGTTAATTTAGATTAAGACACGTTATCTTTAAGTAATAGTCTCCTTCATGCATAAACACCTAATTATGAGAAAAATATGCTTCAAACACGTTGAAATATGTATAATTAAACATAAAAAAGTGACAGGCAGCAGAAAATACAAATAACAATTGGCTGCGTATGAAGTGCTCATCTTCTCGCTGTGACAAATTCGAGTAAAAACTCGACCTGTCGAAGATTACCTCCATCTACTTCACTTCGTGCAAGTGAGTTTTGAGGCTGACACCATTTTATACAAGGATGTTGACATGAGGTATTTAACGTGTTTCTGAAATATTGCCTCCCAGGCTTCTTCGATTAAGTCCTTAAGTCCAAAAAGCTTCGAATATTAGTTCTGGAGGCAGAGGAACGTCATCCGACCCGTGACTTCATGTCATACATGCTGCCTGTGGCCTACGGGTAAACCAAGATAAACTTTTACGACTACTTTACAAACAGTTCTAGAGGGTCCTGAATATGATCTGCTTGGAATTTGCCCTGTTTGAATGTAACATACTTCGTGTATTGAATGAAGAGTTTGGCAAGTATTACTTCTCTTATGTTATGATTCTTGCTATCAGTATTCACAGCATGCATCAATAACGGCGAATGAAGACATGCAAAGTCGGCCAGACTGCCGACGGCTCCAGTTCTCAACCATTATTGATTAAAAGACGATCACGGTCGAATCTATGAGTGTAACTGTCCAGGAATGAAATATATTGGAGGTGTGGATAAGGTAAGACGAAATGGCTGCATGAAAAATGTAAAGAAATCGAAAAGGAAATGATTGTCGGAAGGACTGACATTGCATAAACAAAACTCAAAACAACCTGTGTTGAAAATAAAAGCAAGGGGTAACTTTAAGCATGCAATGGCAACTCCACTGTTAAATGCAGAGGAGAGAGCGATGGTTGGAAAGAGTGCGACAAAGGGCCCTATGAGCTAGAATACTTGTCTGATGACGTGACAGGAGAAGAAAAAGTAGTCAACAGGAAAAATATAGGGGATCCATCATTAGAATCATCAGTTAAAAGAGCTTTGGACGACTTAAGGTCAAAACAGGCAAAAAGGATAGGTAACAGTCCGTCGGAATTTCTAAAAGTACGGGGGAAGTGGCAACAAAACGACTGTTCACATCGGTGTGTGCAATGTATGAGACTGGCAATATGCCATCAGACTCACGGAAAAACATCATCCACACAATTCCGAAGGTAGTTAGACCCAACAAGAGCGTGAATTATTGCACAATAAGCTTAACAGCTCATGCATCCTAGCTGCTGAAATGAATAAAATACAGAAGAATAGAAAAGAAAATTGAAGCTCTGTTAAATGACGATCAGTTTGGCTTAAGGAAACGTAAAGGCACCAGAGTGACAGTTCAGACATTCATAATGGAAGAAAGAGTGAAGGAAAGTCAACGGGCATTCTTAGGATCTGTCGACCTAGAAAAAGTTTTCGACAATTTAAAATGGTGCAAGATATTGTAAATTCTGAGAAAAATAAGGGGAAGTTGGAGGGAACGGCTGGTAATGTATAATATGTATAAGTACCAAGAGAGAACATGAAAAGGGTGTAGGACAATGATGTAGTCCTTCGTCCTGCTGTTCAGTCAATTCATCGACGAAGCAGTGAAGGAAATTGAACAAAGGTTCAAGAGTGGTATAAAATTCAGGGTGGAAAAATATCTACCAAAATATTCAGTCCACAGTGAAAGTTATGAAGTATTACGGGATCTGCTGAATGGACTGAACAGTCTAATGGGTATAGAATATGAATTGAGAGCAAACTGAAGAAAGACGTAAGTAATGAGAAGCATCAGAAATGAGAACAGCGAGAAACTTAACATCAGAATTGGGAATTGTTCCGGCGTAACCACAAGCGCCGGCACGAAGATGAAGAAAGCAATATCAGAGAAGGCTGTGAGACGCCGTCAGCCAATAGCGCGCTGATCAGGACGGCACCACGACAGGAGCGGCGTCTACAAGAAGAGAGAACTACGATAGCCGTTATTAGAGATCCAAAAAACTGTGTTACATATTTTCATGAATATTGTATGCAGGTAAGAATTCTGACTTATTTGCATGTTGCCCCTCGCTTGCGACACCGTTGTAAATTCAAAGTTAAGTGTTGTCAATCTTCTTTACGGCAATAAAAACTATTAATTTGATTTGCTTGAATTGTTTTATAGCATTCCGAGAACGCAGCACCCTTTGGGCACCCTACAAGCGACGAGTGGGCAGGACCCCACAGGGATCACGAAGTTGAAGAAGTCACAGAAGTCTGCAAAATAAACCAAGATGGAAGAAGCAGGAAGGATATAAAAAGCAGAGCTCTGACAAAGAGGTCATTCCTCTCTAAGAGAAGTCTACTAGTATCGAATATTGACCTTAGTTTGAAGAAGGAGTATCTGCAAATGTACGTTTGGAGTACAGCATTGTACAGTAGTGGTACATGGACTGTGGGAAAACCAGAACGGAAGGAATTGAGATGTTGTGACAGAGAAGTGTGTTGACAAAAAGATGAGCTGATAAGGTAAGAAATGAGGAAGTTCTCTACAGAATCGGCGATGAAAGGATGTATGGAAAACAATGACAGAAAGACGGGGCAGGATGGTAGGATATCTATGAAGACATCAGGGCCTAACTTCCATTGTACTAGAAGGAGCTACAGAGGGTTAAAAACTGAAGAGGAAGCCAGAGACTGGAATAAATCCAGCAAATCTACTGCCAGAAAAAAATTAGTACACCGTTTCAGAGGTTTCGAATTCACCCAATATTCATTATTGCAACGATGCGAAAGGAGTACATGAAAAGATTACATTTACAGTTCAATAGCAAAGGCGGTTCTGAGGCTCCAGGTATTGACCCACACTGAAACACCCATATAGTACGTGGTGCGGCCTCCACAGGCGGCAATGCAGGCACTGACTCTGGCATCGAGTCGATCACACAGATGAGAAATGCTGTCCTGGGATGCGTTGTACCACGCCTGCTCAACTGCTCGATAGAGATGTGCAAACTCGTTCATCCTTGGGAACTAGTTCACTGCTGATCGTTCTTTTTTGGGAACCGTTCATTTTTACTCGTTCACCGTTCATTTGTGCTTGTTATATGGTTCTTATGAAAAACTGAAAACTAGTAGTGTAGGAGAGTGAACAATGGAGGGCACCAAGAGGGGGCACTTGCCTCCCACATGGAGTATGGAGTTTTTATTCATTACAGAGTTCTTACACACTTTTAGGAGTAATTTCTGTGATTCTGCGGAACCTCTCGTTTAGCCAACTGTAGCCTTGTGTGGCTGATCGCAAGGAAATAATATAGGGTGGCGCACGGAAAACCGGCCCCTAGTACAAACTACTCGCCAATTACGGACGATGTTTTGCCCGTTACGAGCAGATACAACAAACAGACAAACATGTAATAATCAGGCAATGAAGAAATAACAAGCTAATGCAAGCAACAATTGCGAAACAATCGATGACGATGTGTAGACAGCTGGGGAAGAGAACATGAAAATCTCACGCGACGCGCATGGGCTATTTGTTCATGTGGTCTTGTAAACCTGTTGGTGGCTGTTTCCAAACTTAATAGCCCACAAGTGTCTTGCATAAAATTCTTCGTTTCCACTTCCACTACGTAGCTATGTTACGTAGTAAATAATAATCATTTACACCCTATATATACTTCACGTTGTCTCAGAGTTCGTAGGCGAATTAGAGACTTTATGGAAGCATAAAATAAAATGTGGTTACGTTGTAGACAATAATCGTTTACACCCTATATATACTTCACGTTGTCTCAGAGTTCGTAGGCGAAGTAGAGACTTTATGGAAGCATAAAATAAAATGTGGTTTTCTCATACTGCGTCACACGCTTAGTAAAAATTAGGTTTTTTGTTGCATTATTAAAGTTAATGCAGCAATAATAATAATAAAGTTCGCAGTATTAAAGTTTTTGGTCTGAAAGCTCCTTCTGAAGAAATATTTTTGAGATAATAAGTAAATACGATTTTATGTCAATCTATGTATTTTCAAATGGAGGGGCACCGCTTTTCCTACTGAGGCAAAATGACCCACAACCCACTTTTTCTTTTTTTTTTTCAAAGAAACCACACTAGCAGGTAATGCAAATTGGAAACAACCAAACTTAAAAATAATTAGAGGCTTCCTAAACGTAATGTTTTGTATATGAAAGATACACGAAAATCCTTTTATATGAATTTTCTTACACTAAAAATTAAGCAAATTTTTGAAAGTTAGCTGCTAAATCAAGTCGATGAAATCAAAAAATATATGAGTAACAAAAAAACTTGCCTTGTTATAAGTGTGTCTTCTGCTGTTCATCGATATAATGAAGTGAGCTGATATGCCCTTTTGTAACCTGAAAAGACGTACCTGTTACATACAACGTAATTTTTATGTAATTTACGTAACTAAATAATACTTTTTGATTACCGGTCGTGGATGCTGAATAGCCAGAACCAAGTGCAAGAACAGTTTGGAACAGATGTAAAATAGGCGAGCGCAGTGAACGAAACGAACAACTGGATACTGAACTAATTAGGAGCAGTCGGCAGTGGAACTGAGACAGGTGGCCATGCGAAGAACGACGAGTACGGCCGAGGGAGACCGAGACTGAGACGAGCACGCGACCGAGGCTGGAACGAGAACTGCCGAAGTGACCGCCGCGACCGAAGTGAACTTGTGAACTATGAACCGATCGTTCCTCGTTCCCGGGAACTATAAGTACATCGCCGCGCCCAAAGTGAACTATGAACCGATCGTTTCTTGTAATTCGTTCCTCCGTCCTTTCGTTCATCCTGGTGAACCGTTCCTTTGCACCCGTTCGTTCTCGAACCACCCATCTCTACTGCTCGACCTGTTCACGTAGTTCTATAAGAGTAGTTGGTTGACGAGTTGCACGAGTCACTTTTTGTCTACATCTCTATACCTACATCCATACTCCGCAAGCCACCCGACGGTGTGTGGCGGAGGGTACTTTGAGTATCTCTATCGGTTCTCCCTTCTATTCCAGTCTCGTATTGTTCGTGGAAAGAAAGATTGTCGGTATGCCTCTGTGTGGGCTCTAATCTTTCTGATTGTATCCTCATGGTCTCTTTGCGAGATATACGTATGAGGGAGCAATATACTGCCTGACTCCTCGGTGAAGGTATGTTCTCGAAACTTCAACAAAAGCCCGTACCGAGCTACTGAGCGTCTCTCCTGAAAAGTGTTCCACTGGAGTTTATCTATCATCTCCGTCAGGCTTTCGCGATTACTAAATGATCCTGTGACGAAGCGCGCTGCTCTCCGTTGGATCTTCTCTATCTCCTCCATTAATCCCATCTGGTACGGATCCCACACTGGTGAGCAACATTCAAGCAGTGGGCGAACAAGTGTACTGTAACCTACTTCCTTTGTTTTCGAATTGCATTTCCTTTGGATTCTTCCAATTAATCTCAGTCTGGCATCTGGTTTACCGACGATCATCCTTATATGATCATTCCATTTTAAATCACTCCTAATGCCTACTCCCAGATAATTTACGGAATTAGCTGCTTCCAGTTGCTGACCTGCTATTTGTAGCTAAATGATAAAGGATCTTTCTTTCTATGTATTCGCCGCGCATTAAGCATGTCTACATTGAGATTCAATTGCCACTCCCATCATATCCCACACGTACTCGATTGCAGACAAGTCTGGAGATTGTTCTGTCCGCCGACGTTGCCCCACATCTTGCAGTGCACGCTGAGTTTCACAGGGCATTATCCTGGTGGAACAAGACGTCATCTTCCTGTTGCAAGAAGGGAAAAAAATGGTATAACAACTTTCTTCACAAAACGAGCGCTGTCGGCGTCTCCTCCATAGACACAAAAGCTGAACAGGGTTGTAGCTTATCGCACCCGAGACAAGGGTGCTTGGACGAATGCATTCCATCAGCAGGTCTACGTCGTATGCGCAAACGAACCATCACTTGGGTGCAGGCAGAATCTGTTTTCATCACTGAAGACCCCGGCGCGCCATCCCATCTTCCAAGCAATCCTCTGCCGGCATGAGTCGAACCGTGCATGTTGTGAGCGTGTGGGTGCTATTCTGTCATTCTCCGCGCAACGGATTAATCTGGGATGTACCCTTTACCCTGTGGCTCCTGCAAGATGCAATTTCCACTCCCACAATACTCCAGAAGTCAGACAGACGCTCCTAACGTCCTAAAGAGAAATGTCTGAAAAACTTTCAGCAATAAATATCTTCTGGAGTCGTCCGCTGTAAGGAAATGACACAAAAATTCACAAAATTTCCTACGTAACTAGTGGGATACTTGGGTACTGGAGTAATGCTAGTTAGTGTAAGAAAAACACGAAACTAACGAACATTATTATTTATTTTTGCAAAAATTCTGAGAAATCACAATGGCACTTATAGTTATAAACTGAACTTTGCAGAAATTCTGAGGAATCACAATGGCACTATAAGTTATGAACTGAACAAGTTATTTCCAGGTTCTTTTCGGAATGTGAAATTACCTCTTAAGGATACGATTCGCTAATGAAATTTACATACAAAGTTTAAGATTTGTAAGTAGGTTGTTTAGGTTTTTTTATTGGTAACGCCACGTAGCGCTCTGTATGAAAATCACTGGCTGTGCTGTGTCCAGTCTGTGGCTAGTTTACATTGTTGTCTGCCATTGTAGTGTTGGACAGCTGGATGTGAACAGCGCGTAGCGTTGCGCAGTTGGAGGTGAGCCGCCAGCAGTGGTGGATGTGGGGAGAGAGATGGCGGAGTATTGAAATTTGTAAGACTGGATGTCATGAACTGCTATATACATTATGACTTTTGAACACTAGTAAGGTAAATACATTGTTTGTTCTCTATCAAAATCTTTCATTTGCTAACTATGGCTATCAGTAGTTAGTGCCTTCAGTAGTTTGAATCTTTTATTTAGCTGGCAGTAGTGGCGCTCGCTGTATTGCAGTAGTTTGAGTAACGAAGATTTTTGGTGAGGTAAGTGATTTGTGAAAGTTATAGGTTAATGTTAGTAAGGGCCATTCTTTTGTTGGGATTTTTGAAAGTCAGATTGCGTTGCGCTAAAAAATATTGTGTGTCAGTTTAAACACAGTCGTATATAATTGTTCTAAGGGGACGTTTCAGATTATTATTGACTTGGCAGAATGGCTGAGAGCCGCGCCTACTCAACTTGAATAATTATCCGTTAGAATGTTGCTAGGTACGGTCGAGGCTGTCGCATGTGAAATGCAGTGAAGTGTACTGTTGTGGAGGAAATATGGGGCTCGCAAGAGCTGTAGCGCACAATACCGTAAGCTGCGATGACTGCTGTCTGCGCCGCTCGCCGCTGACAAGTAAGATAACTCTCGTTCTATCTGGATTGACCTTCGCCAATCGAACTCTCCCAACGCCTTCTACATCTACATCTACATCTACATGATTACTCTGCAATTCACATTTAAGTGCTTGGCAGAGGGTTCATCGAACCACAATCATACTATCTCCCTACCATTCCACTACCGAACAGCTCGCGGGAAAACGAACACCTAAATCTTTCTGTTAGAGCTCTGATTTCACTTATTTTATTTTGATGATCATTCCTACCTATGTAGGTTGGGCTCAAGAAAATATTTTCGCATTCGGAAGAGAAAGTTGGTGTCTGAAATTTCGTAAATAGATCTCGCCGCGACTAAAAACGTCTTTGCTTTAATGACTTCCATCCCAACTCGCGTATCATATCTGCCACGCTCTCTCCCCTATTACGTGATAATAAAAAACGAGCTGCCCTTTTCTGCACCCTTTCGATGTCCTCCGTCAATCCCGCCTGGTATGGATCCCACACCGCACACCAATATTCTAACAGAGAACGAACGAGTGTAGTGTAAGCTGTCTCTTTAGTGGACTTGTTGCATCTTCTATGTGTCCTGCCAATGAAACGCAACCTTTGGTTTGCCTTCCCCACAATATTATCTATGTGGTCTTTCCAACTGAAGTTGTTCGTAATTTCAACACCCAGGTACTTAATGGAATTCACAGCCTTGAGAATTGTACTATTTATCGAGTAATCGAATTCCAACGGATTTCTTTCGGAACTCATGTGGATCACCTCACACTTTTCGTTATTTAGCGTCAACTGCCAGCTGCCACACCATACAGCAATCTTTTCTAAATCGCTTTGCAACTGATACTGGTATTTGGATGACCTTACTAGACGGTAAATTACAGTATCATCTGCGAACAACCTAAGAGAACTGGTCAGAATATCACTCAGGTCATTTATATAGACCGGGAACAGCAGAGGTCCCAGGACGCTTCCCTGGGGAACACCTGATATCATTTCAACTTTACTCGATGATTTGCCGTCTATTACTACTAACTGCGACCTACCTGACAGGAAATCACGAATCCAGTCACACAACTGAGACGATACCCCATAGGCCCGCAGCTTGATTAGAAGTCGCTTGTGAGGAACGGTGTCAAAAGCTTTCCAGAAATCTAGAAATACAGAATCAACTGGAGATACCCAGTCGATAGCGGCCATTACTTCGTGCGAATAATGGGTTCAGCATCGTCTGCCAACAGTTATCATTGTGTCGTAGTTACCAGAGCATCATCTGTGTCTACCCTTTAACAGGGAATGAAGTTGGGGACTCCTATTTGCCCCTAGTCTAACTATTGGCGTGGTACACCGATCAGATAACTAGTCCACCACCATGCCACTCAAAAATTCGCTTGCAGGCGTTTATCTATAACTCTGTCCGTTCACACCGCACAATGAGTGTGGCAGCCAACACAGTGAACAACGCTTAGTCACAAGGACTCAATATAGAATCGCACTCCAATTCTCTCTCGACAGAGGTGCTCTCCCAGTGAAGTACTGAGGACAGACTTGTTCCTTGCTCTTTGAGAACACGTACGAGCGCGCACGCTCTCGTTACGTGTTTTCGCTCCAAGAGTGACAACGGAACGGCCCCTCTCCACGCCAGACGTGAAGGGGTATATCTTTCGGTCTCTTCCATTATTTCTTTAGCTCAAGGCGTCCGGAATATCGTCTGCTAATCAGCATTGCTCTTCTAAAACGGGAGAATGACGTTTCGTTTAAGGCGACCAATCCGGAAATCTGTAGCATTGGCGTTTGGCGTTTGCTGTCTCCCTGTGAAAATCTCTGAAACTGCGTGCTATGTTGTAAAGAATGCGTAGGCTGGGCGCTCCCACACAGTGTAGCGGAATTTGCTTTTAAACCGAACGCGAGGTCGTTCTTCCTTTCACTCAGGCAAATGCTGTCTGCTCTGTTGGCGGTCACCGGCTGACATAGATAGGCTGAGTCGTCCTCTGGAGGGACCAGCCCCCGGCGTGCGGTTTGCATCTCCTGAACTAAAAGCTCCTGCGACCGTCGTGTCTTGAATGTGTGTGTGTACACCAGCCTCAAGTATTTCGATCTCGGTGCGCATTTGCGATTTATTAGTTATTTGCATATCGTTTACATGAATTCATACAACATTGACTTTATCTTATCGAGTTTGGGATCGAATGAAGAGTGTTGATGTGCGGAATATGATTGTGAGGGCAGAATATGTGAGCAATGAAGGTCAGGAGACCACGATGTCTTACAATGTCGATGCTGTGGCGTGAGTGGAAAACGGGCTAGAGGTGTGCCTGCCCATAGCCCCAATGCTAATAACCTGTTCCAACTTCGTGTTGTCACATCTGGTCTCACAATCCTTCTTAACTGTGTACGACCTACCACTGCTGCCCTTACAGAGCGACGTTTCTGGCAGGCGTCTGTGCTGTGTGGACGTCCAGAACCTCGTCCACGGATGTGAGAATGGTCACTTGGCCACTGGCACCAGCATCGTTGCAGAAAGGACGTAGCACGTCCAACTTGTGTGGCAGTCCTCCAAAAGGACCATCCCGCCGCTCAGAAGGCCACAGTTTGACCACTTTCAAACTCGCTCAGTTATGAGGAAGCACCAGTGCACCTCCGTGGCACGATTGCCTACTCGCTTCACACGTTTGCACCACTCTGAGCCTTGTGGCAGTGAGCATTCCCTATTAAAGGGCAGACACGGATGACGCTCTGGTAACTGTGACACTACGCTAACTGCTGGCGGACGACGCTGAACCCATTATCGGTACACCTGCTATTCCTCACGTGGCATATGCCGTCATCTGATCAAAATCGACTTGGTCTTTACAGCTGTACTATTATTTTCCGGCGATGTATAATTGCAGATGAAATTGTGGGGGATTACCAAGGAGGAACAGATCAAGTATAGACCAAATATTCACCCTGCGTCAAATTTTGGAAAAGAAATGGGAATACAATAAACTAGTTCATACTCTTTTCATAGATTTTACAAAAAGATGATTCAGTATTGCAATCAAAATTGTACAGAATTCTTTTGGAACTTGGAATACCAAAGAAGTATGTTAGACTTGTAGAAGTGAGTTTGAAAAACACAAAAGGTAGAGTATGCGTGGGGAAATTGGAGTCAGAAGAATTTGTAATAAAGAACGGACTTAAGCAGGGGGATGCCCTGTCTCCGCTACTTTTTAATTTAGACCTAGAATATATTGTACGAATGGCAGCAGATAATTCAGAGGGTGTGGAGTTAAATGGAAATATTAAGATATTAAGGTATGCAGACGATCTAAACATCATTAGCGATAGGAAAGAATCTGTATCAGCAAATGCGAATGAGTTATTCAAGGCTAGTGAAGATGTAGGTCTAAGAATAAGTAAAGACAAAACTAAATACCTTGTTACTACTAGAATGCCAACAGCAGTAGATCAGGAAATGTTAAGAGTTGGACACATGCTGTTTGAAAAAGTGAACACATTTAAGTATCTAGGCGTCGACATCACTTCGAGAAATGAGATTGAATCCGAACTGAAGAAGAGATTACGGGCGGGAAATGCGTGCTACTTCTCACTGAATAGATTACTTTCATCACGGATATTGTCTAGGAATTTAAAAATTAGAATATACAAAATATTATTCTACCAGTTATGCTGTATGGGTGTGTGACTTGGTCTCTCACTGTGCAAAATGAAAAGCCGTTTCGAGTATTTGAAAACAAAATTTTGAGGAAAATTTTCGGAGCAAAAAGGGATAACATTAGCGGAGAGTGGCGAAAACTACATAACGAAGAGGTTCGCGAACTCTATTCAAGCCCCGACATAATCAGTATTATTAAATCACGTAGGCTGCGGTGGGCGGGTCACGTAGCTCGAATGGATGAGGGCAGGGTAGCGCGCAGAGTACTGGTAGGGCACCTAGAAGGAAAACGTCCTGTGGGGAGACCGAGGTGTAGATGGGAGGACAATGTGAAGGCTGATTTGAGGAGCCTAGGTATTGAAGGAGAATGGATGGAAATAGCCCAAGACAGGGACAGATGGCGAAAATACGTTGCTGCGGTAATGGACTCTCGAGTCCGGTATGACCAGTGAGTAAGTAAGTAAGTAAGTAAGATGTATAATTGTAAAGTGGCTGGGGAGCATGTTCATCCGGCACAATCTGTACCAGTTTCTCTTGACTTTACAGAAAGCTTCTTTGAAGTCTAGTATGTGATTCTAGACTGAATCTCTACGTCATTCTGTTATCAATTTAAATGAAAAACAACTTTACCAAAGACATTTTGTTGCTCAGCCGTGAAGGCTTAACAGTGTGTGATGACCTCAACCCACAGGAAAAATAATTATCAAAATCTGAACTGTGAACTCATCCGAAATTCTAGTTGGAAAACCACACTCTTTGTTATACTTCTCAATTGGTCACGATCCCACTTTGTCTATGGACTGAAAACTCTAATATTCACGAGGAACTGCTCTGAACTTAACCTGAACCGACAAAATTGTGAATATATTCTCTGATACTTCAAAGACATCTAAGACAATATCTGAAAGTAATTAGAAAAATTGACAAAATTTCGTGAATCACACAAAATACTGTTAATAATCGCATGAACACTGGAGGGTTTCACCATACATCTACCCACTTTTGAGTATAACCAGTGTCTCTTAATACTACGACTCGTAGCAATACAATATCAAAAACTTTTATTACTGGGTAAACAGTCCCTGCGTGATTTGACAGCTGACATTAATAATTCCCGCTCACGTCAGGAAATGTACCAATACGAGAATAGCTGCTTTTACGTTATTGGTCAGAACGCAAGCAATTATGGCGGTCGCCGTAATTTTCGCGCAATAATTTTGACATGCAGCGAGAATTAGTTCTAATGAGAGGAAGAAGTTTATATTTACTCATGTTTCAACAATGACTACCAGGCAACTTTTAATTCACTGATTGTAATTTTATTTTCGTTGGCAGACGGCAAACATAAACTAAACAAAGAATTTATTTGAATAGAGTCTGTAATTCTTATACTTTTAATAGAGACAGTGAGTTTCTAGTTCAGGGGATAGCGTTCATCGAAATCTCTTAACTTTTTGTTGCATATGAAGCGTTGCGTTGGGCAGCACGATGTCGGCGGGTTACGATGATGAGAGCAGGATACAGGCAGTTCCGCTGGTTAATCTTCTCCGGCGAAACGCAAATAAAGTTCCGGCACAGCTGTATCATTAACCCTGTGGTGATTAACAAACCACAAGACGCCAGTATACGACCGTTGTTGACATGTCCTCTCTTTCAAAGTACATTACGTAGGCATCGCTCATATTTACACTTTATGCACTGTCCGTGACGCTATCGTCCATAATTACACAGTTCGTCACATTCATATAGTCTTAGCCACAAATACACAGTTCATAGAATTGTTCTTGTGTGTGAAGCACACCGTGAACAATGTCCACTCTGTTCTCGCATTTCAAACTTCGACAACGTCACTGAAAGTCATTTATATTGCACAGTTAATTAAAGTCTTCACTTTCACGGCTTGATAGACTGTGATATACAACAGTTCCACCACCCAAAACCAATACCAGCAAAGTTCATTCGCATAAAAGCACAGTTAGTGTCGGCCACAACAAAGTAATGTTAGCGGCACTTTCACAGTCCGGTTTCTTTGCTCTTAAAGTTCGCTGGCGATGCCATTACCTCCCGCAGTGGTAAAGAGAATTAACAATCTGTTAGTTCGGTACCACTGTCCATACAATTACGTATGCTTTTCATAAAACACAGTACTATTTTCCCCGCGCACGCTTCACAGACACACCATCCATCATCCCCTCTACTACACAACAAACTTTCGACTATCGATATCACTACCGCTGTCTATAGATGTTATATCGTTATCTTAAATTACATAAATCTTTATAAATATTATTGACTGCATTTTTCACAATTAATAATATTCCAAACGTGAATTTTACAAACATTACCACAGGTACAAAGCAAGAAACATATTTATCCATTGGCAAACGAAATAATCACAATTACATCTTTACATTTAAAAACAGTAGAATGTTACCTAATCACAATTAGAAATGTCCATATGAACAAAAGAAAAAGAATAGAAATCTAAAGAAAATCACGAAAAAAAATTTTGTGTGCATATTTAGCAATGCCTTCACAAGTGCCTGTACTAACTGTTTTTGAAGATGTTTGCAAATATTTTACATGCCGATTTCAATAATGTTATTCCTCGGTAGTTATCAGTTTTATGGTGATGTGTAACTTCACTTTAGCGAGGTGATGATTCAGAGTTTGAGGCTACCCCTAGTAAAACACTGTGCAGAGTGTGGGGAGGCGGCGCCGGCGGAAGCTGCCGGCGGTGGGAACGGCCTCCCGGCCCCCTAGTCGCCTCGCCGCTGCCGTCCGCTATTAAGCCGGCGTGCTGCTCGTTTTGCGCCGAGTCCACAGACCTGCGACAGCGCGACGGGCCGCGACGGGACACCTCGTGTACTGAATTAATGCGGCCGGCCACTCCGTAGCCCCGGGCAGCGTACACTCGCGGCGCCCGTAAAGTGGCACCTCTCGCGCTTCTGGCAGCTTAACGCTGCGCCACACTCCCATACCTTAACAATGATCTACATACAAACCCTGGGGACCAATGTATCTGTAACAATGGTCGAGTTGGGTTGGGTTGTTTGGGGAAGGAGACCAGACAGTGAGGTCATCGGCCTCATAGGATTAGGGAAGAATGGGGAAGAAATTCAGCCGTGCCCTTTCAAAGGAACCATCCCGGAATTTGCCTGGAGCGATTTAGGGAAATCACGGAAAACCTAAATCAGGATGGCCGGATGCGGGATTGAACCGTCGTCCTCCCGAATGCGAGTCCAGTGTCTAACCACTACGCCACCTCGCTCGGTAACAATGGTAGAGAGTGCTTATCACTCTACTTCACACAGTAGAAACTCGCTAACCCCTACCCCTCAGGATAATTACCACGGGACGGTGATCTACATGAAAATTCTGCGAAAGCCTTTAAAGTGAATAATGCCAGAGGATGCTTAATAGCCGGTCAGTGTGGCCGAGCGGTTGTAGGCGCTTCAGTCTGGAACCCCACGACCGCAACGTCGCAGGTTCGAATCCTGCATCGGGCATGGATGTGTGTGATGTCCTTAGTTTGGTTAGGTTTAAGTAGTTCTAATTTCTATGGGACTGATGATCTCAGAAGTTAAGTCATATAGTGCTCAGTCATTTTTGATGCTTAATACTGCACTATATACAGCAGCACTTCTCTAATAGTTCTCCTACCTGACCGGGGGCATAACTAGAAAGCAAAAAAGGTCAATTATCAGAGGGACACTTTCATTAACCCATAAAATCACAGTACAGTACAGCACAACTTAAGTGTTCACCTGTAAATTTTGTCTGAAACGTTGTTCCATATTAAGACACCAACAAAACGGAAAAATATATTCACACACTACAAAGTCTTACACGAAAGTGCAGTGTACAATGTAAGTAGGCTGTTTAGGATTTTATGTTGGTCACGCCACGTAGCGCTCTGTATTAAAATCGCTGGCTGCGCTGTGTGCAGTCTGTGGCTGGTTGGACTCACTGTTGGTTTATTCGTTAGTGTAGTGTTGGGCAACTGGATGTGAACAGCCAGTAGTGTTGGGCTGTTGGAGGTGAGCCGCCAGCAGTGGAAATTCGTAAAACTGGATGTCATATATATATATGAAAAAGGAGGAGGGGGAGGAGTAACACCTCGTTAAAAAAACCTTGGTTCACCTGGCCCGGGTGATAGTACCTCGTGAGGGTCCCTAGCCAGGGAAACGGCGATGACCTCAACGGCAGTGAAGGCGGCGATGAAGATCATCAGAACGGCGGAACTGGCGGAAGAGGCAGGCTTTTATATAAAAGCACCAGACTGTAGCGTCTGTTCCCACAGTGGGCGGCTGCAAAAGGCGTCTGTCCCACATGTTAGTGGCGGCCTCACTTATAATTCTAAGCTAAATGCTTGAATTTCTATCATCGAAAGGTTCAACTACCTTTCCCCAAACCAAACTTTAACCTAAGACATGATGGTAAATTTCAAAATGGAAACTACTCCAGGAAGTAACCAATCTTCCATCGCTATTCATGGCGGTGCAACTAGGCCTTTGGATTCTGGAGAGCCTAGAACATCATGTAAGGAAGAGTCGGAGCTTCCTAGTACTTCTTCAAAGATAAGACCCAAGAAAAAACATCTACTGGGGACTCTGAATATCAACACACTTATGAAAGTTGGAAAACTAAAACACCTAGCGGACAATCAACGCAACATACTTATATTAGCTCTTCAAGAAACAAGGTATCTGGATGAAAATGCATTTGAATCAGGTGGATACAGGATCTACAAAGGAAAACCAGCCATTAAAAATTCCAATAATACGACTATATTAGGGACCGCATTTATGGTCAAACAGCAACTTACGTAATCAATAACTAATTTTAGCTCCCCATCAGAACGAATTTAATTTCTGACGTTCAAGTCAGGCAATAAACGCGACACTATTATAAATGCACATGCACCTATTAACCAACATAACAGAACAAATGTTGACAAAGTGGAAGATTTTTGGGAAATGCTTGAACACGAAACATCCATATTGCCAAAAGAACATATAAAAATTTTAGTGGGAGACTTTAATGCACAAGTTGGCAAAGAAATAAAATTTAAATCAGTAGTTGGAGACTATCCAGCACATGCAAGAACCAACAGAAATGGGGAAAGACTCATAGATTTTTGTAGACAGTTTAATCTAAAATTAATGTCGACATGTTTCAGGAAACTTGCAAGAAAGAAAAAAACGTGGTTATCACCTAATCCAAATCAAGGTGAATATCAGTTGGACCATATGGCAATAACGACTCGCAACTACAAGGAAATCTTGGATGTCAGAGTGAGGAAGGGCCTAAACATAGACTCAGATCATTATCTGACAGAAATAAAGACCATGTTCCAACCAAACAAACCTAAACCAAAACCAAGAAGATTTCCAAGAGTAAACACTAAATTTCTCCTGCAAAAGCAGGACAAATTCTGTCATATACTAAACACAAGAAAAATGGGTAATTGGGAAGAAATTAAAGAAACAATGATAGAGTCAGTTAAAGAAATGGGACAGCCACGAAGAACACCAAAACACAGATGGTGGAATGAGCTGTGTGATGAAGCAATTGACAATCGACTAAAGACATGGAAAAAATGGAACAGTAATAACAAACACGAATACTGGGAAGAGTTTAAAGAAGGAAGGAAAAAGACAGCAAAAATCATCAGATCAGTGAAAAGAAAATATGACAAATACAGATTAGAAGAAATGGATTCTTATTTCAAAAGGAACAACACTAGAGACTTCTATAAGACTTTCAGAGAAGTTTTAACAGGATTCCAGTCACCAAGTATACATTTTAAAGATAAAAATGGAAAAATGGTTCTAAGCAATAAAGAGAACTGCCAAATCTTAGCTGAATACTTTGAAAATCTATTAAATTGTGAGGAGCCTAATAACAGGTTACAATTTCAAAAACCACAACATGAAAATCCACCGTCGGAACCACCTACAGTAGAAGAAATAGAAAAGATTATCAAAGCATTGAAGAATAACAAAGCACCAGGTGAGGATGGGATAGTGCCAGAAATGTGGAAACTAGGGGGCTTATCCGCATGTCAGAAAATTCACAAAGTAATTAAAGACATTTGGACAAAAGGAATCACACCCAGTGACTGGAAACAAGCATTGATCCACCCTCTCCATAAAAAAGGAGATAAAACAGACACCAACAACTACAGGGGCATATCCTTGTTACCAGTGACATACAAAATACTTTCTAAAGCACTTTTAAACAGGATAGAGGAACAAGCAGGACCTAATATAGGAGATTGTCAAGCAGGATTTAGAAAAGGTAGATCATGTGCAGAACAGAGTCTTAATTTAAAAACAATTTTGAGAGTGAGGGCTATACAAAATAAAAATACAGTAGTCACTTTCGTAGATTTCAAGAAGGCCTACGACTCTGTTGACAGACAAACACTATTCCACACATAAGGGATAGATGAAAACACCAGAAGACTTGTTGAACAAACGCTCACAGATACAACATCAAGAATTAAGTTTCAATGCGAAATTTCTGAACCATTCAAAATCAAAACAGGAGTTCGACAAGGTGACGGACTGTCCCCAATTCTCTTTAACTTGGTTTTAGATAAAGTAGTAAAAACATGGGAAAACACATTAAAAAACAGAGGCACAAAGGGTATAAGCATGGGCCAAGGAAAGAACAAATTTGAAGTAAAATGTTTAGCCTTTGCGGATGATATGGCATTGATAACTGAAAACCGAACAGACGCAACAGTTATGCTTGATATGTGACACGAGATTGCTGAAAAGACTGGGCTAAAAATATCCTACGAAAAAACCGAGTATATAGAACACAAACATAATACAGACAAGTTTATGAAAACAAAGTATGGAAAAATTAAAAGAGTTGATAGATTCAGATACCTGGGGGAGTGGATCCAAGCCAATGGACTGGATAACACAACAAATAAAGATAGAATAAAAAAGTTGTAATTTGCATATAAATTAACACAAAACTACTATAATAAGAAATCAATATCCATACAAGCAAAGATTAAACATTATAATTCAGTTATTAGGACACAAGCAACATATGGATCAGAGTGCCTAACATTGAATAAGAAAGGCGAATTAAGAGACCTAGAAAAAAGAGAGAGAAAAGTATTAAGAAAAATTCTAGGTCCTGAGAAAAACAAGGAAAATAGGTAGATTAAAAGGAGAAATGAAGACCTATACAAAAATACAGAAAAGATCACAGATACAATGAGGAAGAGACGGGTAAAATTTTATGGACATTTAAAAAGAATGGAAGAAACACGGATTACAAAGAAAATTTTTAATTACGTTAGTAAGCTGAAAAACACTGTAGGATGGATAGAAGCAGTAAAGAAAGACGCCAACAAAATAGGTGTTACAGAAGAAATAATACGTGACAATAATAACTTTAGGCTACTTATAGAAAACGCAAACTATGAAGAAGATGCGCCAAAATCTCGACCCAAGAGAGTGTGGACAGATGAGCAGAGACGAGCAGTTGGCGAGAAAATGAAGAAGTACTGGGAAGAACGAAAGAAAAAGAAACACCATAAGTCTTAAGTTGTATGCGGTCCATAGCTGGCCAAATTAATAATATATATATATATATATATATATATATATATATATATATATATATATATATATATGTGTGTGTGTGTGTGTGTGTGTGTGTTATCAATTTCGCCGGACGGGGTGGCCGTGCGGTTCTAGGCGCTATAGTCTGGAACCGCGCAACCGCTTCGGTCGCAGGTTCGAATCCTGCATTGGGCTAGATATATATCATGATATAATGACTTTTGAACACTATTAAGGTAAATACATTGTTTGTCCTCTATCGAAATCTTTCATTTGCTAACTATATGCCTATGAGTAGTTAGTGGCTTCAGTAGTTAGAATCTTTTATTTAGCTGGTAGTATTGGCGCTCGCTGTATTCCAGTAGTTCGGGTAGCGAAGATTTTGGTGAGGCAAGTGATTCATGAAGGATAGGTTATTGTTAGTCAGGGCTGTTCTTTTGTAGGGATTATTAAAAGTCAGATCGCGTTGCGCTAAAATATTGTGTGTCAGTTTAGAAATGATCAGAATAAATAAAGAGAAAACTGTCTGAGTACGTTCTGTTTTACTCTGCTGTTTCGGTATAAAATAACGTAGTTTACCAGCACAGTCTTTCTTCACATTCAAAGGGGAAGTTTCAGCAGTACCACATGTAATGTAAAATACGTGTGCTCCATATGGGAATATTTTGTTACTATAAGTGAAAGTTTACGTCTGTACATACCTTACTACAGTACTGGACTGGTAAGCAACTGATTTGTACTTGATGTTTACAACATGAGAAATCACAGGGTAAAAGAACGTTCTTGTCTTAAGCAGTATGAAAAAGGTCTGTAATGTCCCTTCGCTTAGCAGACGAAAACTTCGATTCTGCCGCTACGTTTCGCCGTTTTCTAATCTGGAGAATGTCTATTGGAGAAGGCCTAGAGCTTTGTTCGATGTATTAAGGGCTATATCCAACATATTTTTAGAATCCGTGTGTGAAACTCGAGGGTTAGGTTCATTGACTTCGTTGTTGTCATCATTTTTCTCGTTCTCATCGGTTGTTCTAGTTACAGCGTCAATGAGTTGGTCATCAGCTACTTCTGCTTCCGTTGTGCGGTCAACATCAGCAGTACTGATCCACTCACTTAAGTCACTAGTCTCTACGTCCGCTTGTAAAGACATTATCGCATGTTTACGTTTAAGTGGTGGCACAATTTAGTTTTACACACTTGAATATGTAAGAACATTGTCACTAATCTATAAAAATATGTGAACAATACCACTTACTGATCGAGTTAGAAACAAGTTATTCTATACTAAAAGTGATCGAATTATCGCACCTAGCAACGGTCAATTGCCTAATGATTCGTATGGCAGACAATGAGCCATCGACAAGTCCAGTCCTGACTGTAGCTGCAGCCCGTGTAGGTAAACAAACACCGGAAATCCGGAAATGGGATGTTTGGACTAAACGGAGAGTCGCACCATCTGAGGTCGGATTAAGGAGGTTCTACTGTATTAACGTCTTTTTCCTGAAGCACATTTTTTACAGGGTTACAAGAATAACTTTTTTAATTCCTCTGTGCAAGCTGTAATTAATCTAATCTTATTCTTGCTGTCCTTACGGGAGCGATACGCCGGAACATCTGGCATATTACTAGAATACTCAGTTACTACTGGTTGTTTAAAATTTGACAAGAGCCTTTCCCACGATAATTGGTGTCTATGTTTAAGTATCTGCCAATTCAGGTTTCTTAGCACCTCCGCAACGCTCTCTCCTTCCCCCCCCCCCCCTTCTCCCCTTACCACCGTTCCTCGCCACCCACCCTAGTGGTAAATCAAACTTGTGAACACATGTGCTGCCTTCCTTGCATACACTCAATTACCCCCCTTAGTCTTGTCTGACATGGGTTGCAAATACTTGACCAATAATCTAGGATGAGATGCATAAGTGATTTGTAAGCAGTCTATCTTTGTAGACCGATGGAAAGTTCCCAATATTCTACCAACAGTACAGATTGACTCTTGCAGAGAAGGAAACAGCAACCAGATACCTTTAAAAGCGCCATTTACTCAGGTAAATAGCGCCGTTACCAGTTACGAACCGACAGGTTCATCATCAGACGGATATTCACTTCAAGATACGTATTTTTTGTCCAAATGGCTCTGAGCACAATGGGACTTAACATCTGAGGTCATCAGTTCCCTAGAACCTAGAACTACTTAAACCTAACTAACCTAAGGACATCACACACATCCATGCCCGAGGCAGGATTCGCATTTTTTTGTTGTTAACATTAGTTCTCACCTTTTATTCCCCCTTGCTTTGAAAACTCCTTGGTGTGATGGTCTCCTGCAACCAAAACATTATTTGAGAAAGTGCCTACTTAACTGTAATTGTACCTAATAACGATTGAACACTATGTAAATAAATTATTAAAATGAAACTATTTTAGTTTCAGGTTACTTAATCGAAAAATCTAGCGTCAGTTCATTGCTATGGTGACTGCTTGTGCCCAAGCTGTAATGAAAACTATACGTGTTACGGCGTAAAGTTAAGCACCGGCACTCTAGTCTGGAACGAGAGAGCAGCGACGGCTGTGAAGAAGAGGTCAGGTATTTGCACGCTGACCGACCCCTCTCTCCAGGCCAACGACGCGACAGCAGCGGCCTCTATACGAAGACAACATAAGCACCGCGCCCGACTGGACCCGCCCAGTACTACAGAAGCTTCACGACTAGCGATCTGAATACAAGAGTCAACTATATTACTTCACTTGTATCAAGAATTGTATATACCGAAGAGGTTTCTTATTTGCATGTCGCCCTTTGCTTGCGACACTTCAGTGTTATTGTTTAAGTTTTGTCATTGTTCATTTCGTAAAAAACTCATTAATACGATTTGTTTGAATGTTGTCTAGCGATCCGAGAAGGTAGGTTTCCTAGACCTCACATATTTGACTTCAAGGTAGGATTCAACAATATGAAGCACAGAAAGGGTGCAAAACACCACGCGCACACCAAGAAGTCTTGCAACCTGAAAGAAGTGTACAAAGAAGTCGATATCAGAACTAGAGGAGAGCGGGGTGGAAAGACCTTCCTAAAGGTTGGATTAAATCTGAGGTCTCAGTGATAAAAAACTTCTTAGAAAAATCAGGAACCATTTATTCAGACTTTCTTGTAATACAAATTGCAATTGAAGGTAACATAAAATAAAAGGTTTCGTATGTTATATCAATACACTAAAGAAGTGTTTTGCAAGTCCGTTCCACGCCGCACACGGGGCAGAATGGATGCCCCCTTTTTTTTTTATTCGATGGCTTCATCATCCTCACTATCTATGAGTGCACACGAAATACGAGCCCATTGCGTGCATTTCTAACATGCAATTCAACCCTCAGCTGAAGTGGAATATAGCCGGCCGGAGTGACCGTGCGGTTCTAGGCGCTTCAGTCTGGAGCCGAGAGACCGCTACGGTCGCAGATTCGCATCCTGCCTCGGGCATGGATGTGTGTGATGTCCTTAGGTTAGTTAGGTTTAATTAGTTCTAAGTTATAGGTGACTGATGACCTCAAAAGTTAAGTCACATAGTGCTCAGAGCCATTTGAACCATTTGAAGTGGAATATACACTGAAGCGCCAAATAAACTTATATAGGCATGCGTAATCAAATATAGATTGATGTAAACAGATAGCATACGGTGCTGCGGTCGGCAACATCTATATAAGACAACAAGTGTCTGGCACAGTTGTTCGATCGGTTACTGCTGCTACAATGGCAGGTTATCAAGATTTAAGTAAGTTTGAACCAGGTGTTGTAGTTGGCGCACGAGCAATGGGACACAGCATCTCTGTGGTACAGCTGAAGTGGGGATATTCCCGTACGACCATTTCACGAGTGTACTGCCAATATCAGGAATCTGATAAAATATCAATTCTCCGACATTGCTGCGGCCAGAAAAAGATCCTACAAGAACAGGACCAACGGCGACTGTAGAGAATCGTTCAGCGTGATAGAAGTGCAACCCTTCCGCAAATTGCTGCAGATTTCAATGCTGGGCCGTCAACAAGTGTCAGAGTGCGAACATTCAACGAAACATTATCTACAAGGGCTTTCGGAGTCGAAGGCTCACTCTTGTACCCTTGATGACTCTACAACTCAAACCCTTACTCCTCGCCTGGGACAGTCAGCACCGATACTGGACTGTTAATGGCCGGAAACACGTTTCCCGGTCGGACGAGTCTCGTTTCAAATTGTATCCAGGGGATGGACGTATACGGGTATGTAGACGTCATGAATCCACGGGTCCTGCATGTCGGAAGTGGCCTGTTCAAGATGGTGGAGGCTCTGCAATGGTGTGGGGCGTGTGCAGTTGGAATGATATGGACCTCCTGATACGTCTAAATACGACTCTGATCGTCGACATGTACGCAAGCATCATGTCTGATCACCTGCATCGATTCATGTCCGTTGTGATTCAGATGGACCTGACCAATTCCAGCAGCGCAATGCGACATCCCACACGTCTAGAACTGCTACAGAGTGGCTGCAGGAAACCTTCTCTTAGTTAAAACATTACCGCTGGCCACCAGAATCCCCAGACGTGAACATTATGGAGCATATTTTGGATGCATTGAAACCTGCCGTTCTGAAGAGAGATCTTCGCCCCTGGTAAGCTTACGGACTTAAGGCCAGCCCTGTAGGATGCATGGTGTCACTTCCTACCAGCACTACTTCAGACGTTAGTCGAGTCCACTCCACGTCGTACCGAGGCACCTCTGAGTGCTCGCGGGGCTCTACTCGATATTAGGCAGGTCTACCAGTTTCTTTGACTCTTCAGTGTAATTCCTTGCAATATATACATGCCTCATCTTCGTCGTCTTCTGATGTCTAATTTTCTGTGGAGTCAGTTTTCTTTTCTTTTGTCTTCCTGTTCTTTGATTTAAGACCATGTCGTTTCACTTTCTTCTTATCTTCTCCAGCTAAGAGCCTGGTCTTTTTTCTAGTCTCTTCAGCTCCTTTAGCTTCCAGGGTTTTTTTGACTTCTTATTGTAGCGCATTCACATAGGGAGATGATGTGAGAATAGCGGTTTTACCGTCTTTCCCGTCACTCGTTTCTGCCCTTGTTTTACTTTGGGCATTGGTGTAAAATTTTCCGGGCTAAAAGTAGGGAAATTTAGCCCAGTGTAGCTATTGGTGGGTGCATGATTTCCTTGGACCAGTTTCGTCTCTCCATTTTCCGTAGATAATGACAACCATATGCAAACGAGAAAGACAACACTTCCGATAGAATTCGTCAAAAGAAGAATAAAAAGATGTCCGGCGTGGAACAGCGTATACCAGTACAGCATTCTGCTCCAAAAGTACAGGGTTATTACAAACGATTGAAGCGATTTCATAGCCCCACAATAACTTTATTATCTGAGATATTTTCACAATGCTTTGCACACACATACAAAAACTCAAAAAGTTTTTTTTGGTATTCACAAATGTTCGATATGTGCCCCTTTAGTGATTTGGCAGACATCAAGCCGATAATGAAGTTCCTCCCACACTCGGCGCAGCATGTCCCCATCAATGAGTTCGAAAGCATAGTTGATGCGAGCTCGCAGTTCCGGCACGTTTCTTGGTAGAGGAGGTTTAAACACTGAATATTTCACATAACCCCACAGAAAGAAATCGCATGGGGTTAAGTCGGGAGAGCGTGGAGGCCATGACATGAATTGCTGATCATGATCTCCACCACGACTGATCCATCGGTTTTCCGATCTTCTGTTTAAGAAATGCCGAACATTATGATGGAAGTGCGGTGGAGCACCATCCTGTTGAAAGATGGAGTCGGCGCTGTCGGTCTCCAGTTGTGGCATCAGCCAATTTTCCAGCATGTCCAGATACACGTGACCTGTAACGTTTTTTTCGCAGAAGAAAAAGGGGCCGTAAACTTAAAACCGTGAGATTGCACAAAACACGTTAACCTTTGGTGAATTGCGAATTTGCTGCACGAATGCGTGAGGATTCTCTACCGCCCAGATTCGCACATTGTGTCTGTTCACTTCACCATTAAGAAAAAATGTTGCTTCATCACTGAAAACAAGTTTCGCACTGAACGCATCCTCTTCCATGAGCTGTTGCAACCGCGCCGAAAATTCAAAGTGTTTGACTTGTCATCGGGTGTCAGGGCTTGTAGCAATTGTAAACGGTAAGGCTTCTGCTTTAGCCTTTTCCGTAAGATTTACCAAACCGTCGGCTGTGGTACGTTTAGCTCCCTGCTTGCTTTATTCGTCGACTTCCGCGGGCTACGCGTGAAACTTGCACGCACGCGTTCAACCGTTTCTTCGCTCACTGCAGGCCGACCCGTTGATTTCCCCTTACAGAGGCATCCAGAAGCTTTAAACTGCGCATACCATCGCCGAATGGAGTTAGCAGTTGGTGGATCTTTGTTGAACTTCGTCCTGAAGTGTCGCACTGTTATGACTGACTGATGTGAGTGCATTTCAAGCACGACATACGCTTTCTCGGCTCCTGTCGCCATTTTGTCTCACTGCGCTCTCGAGCGCTCTGACAGCAGAAACCTGAAGTGCGGCTTCAGCCGAACAAAACTCTATGAGTTTTTCTACGTATCTGTAGTGTGTCGTGACCATATGTCAATGAATGGAGCTACAGTGAATTTATGAAATCGCTTCAATCATTTGTAATAGCCCTGTATATCTATTGAGTAAACATCTAGTGACCACGGTAAACAGTCGTTTTACAACTGCATTGTACACAAAGATAGCTACGAACATGCTGATTGAGATGGACTAAGCGTTGATTGTGAAGAAAAAACTATGACACACTTACTTCAGCTGTAAGCAGACCGTTAAGTTATAGCAGAAAAGCGAATTCGTTCACTTTTATAGGCAGGCAACGGAACTGGAGAGCTATGACAGCAGCAACCTAAGTAAATCATAACAGACGCTGGTATCCTCTATAACAGTGTCAAAGAATATCTCTTTAAGACATATTTCAGTAAGTACATTGATGTACAGAAGAAATTTACGAAACACGAACGTTTTATACATGCAGTTTGTAGTCAGTGGGATCTGATTACAATTGAGATAAACGAATGAAGAAGGCAGTTTTTTAAAAAATTTTGCTGTAATGGCGTTATGTAAATGCTTTAGTAACCACACAGGAGACAAAGTAAATCATGAGAGACAATTGTACATAAATGGACATTATATTAAAATGTGAAAGCTAGTCGAAGGTTTAAATTAATTAGACTATTGAAATTATGCATGACTAAGCAAGCAGTTTTGCGTGTCGTTTCATGTTGGGTTAGTGTCTGCATGTTGTTATTGTTAAGGCGAGTAATGTCTATCTATTTTTCAAACGGAAACTGTTCTTTGAGAAGAGTCTGTGATGATTTGCTTTTATATACACATATTTCAATCTCTTCAAGTGGGTACATAAAACTACCTTTCTAAGCAAGGTGCAAATCTGGATGTGGTCTACAATGCTGTTTATTCCATGGCTGGTGAGAGCTGTGTGCCTTGCAAATGTGGATTTAGGTGTGTTGTTCAAGCGTATGGCATCTGTATGCTCTTTGAACTGAGTCTCAGACCATCTCATGGTTTGTTCTGCATAGTAGAACACACAACGTTGACAGCTAAGTTCGAATATGCCAGATCTTATGTATGGAGAAGTTGGGAATTGCTATTTGTCGATGTTTGTTGTTTGTGTGTAAGTTTAGTTTAATGTTAGTGTTTTTAAATAGATTGGTTATTTTGCAGGATATGTTCCCTAACAATGGAAGTGCAACACGTTTTCTGCTGTTTTCTACTGTATCTTGCATTAAATGCACCATGGGGAAATAAAAAGTAAAGTAAACAACAGGAAATAAATATCTTAACGTGAACGATATTCTTATGGTGAACCTGTCGCTTCGGAGCTGACGACGGCGCTATTTGTGTGAATAAACAGCATGATTAAGAGTGGTTTGTTGCTGTTTTCTTCTCTGTAAGAATCAACTCGTATTTTGTACAGAGGCAAGTTCTCAAAATGTCAGTTTTCGATGAAATAGCACCCTTCCGAATAAACCGAACCCTGCCACCTATGGCTGAACCTCTGTGAATATTCCACTCCATATCCATACGAGCTGTTGCACTCAAGCTGCTGTATGACTTGACTGATACCAACTGCGTCTCATTCGTATTACTGTCATAGCATTCTGCGTGTTTTAACTGAAGAATTTTGGTAAATTCGTGAAAGAAATCTATCGAATACAGCTAATGGGTAATGATGATGACGTCCAGAACCTTTTTCGCTGACGCCATGGAGAACCTTGATATTAACGCGTGTGCCACCATATACGTAATTATGCAAAAAAAAAAAAAAAAAAAAGGTTCAAATGGCTCTGAGCACTATGGGACTCAACTTCTGAGGTTATTAGTCCCCTAGAACTTAGAACTAGTTAAACCTAACTAACCTAAGGACATCACACACACCCATGCCTGAGGCAGGATTCGAACCTGCGACCGTAGCGGTCTCGCGGTTCCAGACTGCAGCGCCTAGAACTGCACGGCCACTTCGGCCGGCAATTATGTAAAAGTATTTAGCTTATGAATGACAGTTTCCTCCACCTAAGTTCAGTTTCGAGAAAATTCAATCTTCTCTAAGTGGTTGTATTTTCTTCTGAACATAACATATTTATTTTGCGTACATGCGCTAGAGACGCCCTGCCGCAGACTCAGTCACAAGAATTTACAAGTGCGCTAAGGCTGTTTCACCCGCCATACAGAATGTAGGCATACAGGATGTGTTGAAAACATCCGTACAGTAGCGGTCGCGCGGTTCCAGACTGAAGCGCCTACACCCGCTCGGCCACATCCTGGCCGGCTGCCGTGCTCTAGTGCTCCAGCATGTTCAAACATGTAATTTTCGCCATGTTCTCGAAGTTGTGAAGAAATACATGTCTGCAGCAGATCCAGTTATGTGATTTCTGAAACCCTTGCATCCGCAAGAAGTAATGGATCATAATTCTTTTGTCGACAAACGGCGTAAAACGCTGAAGCTTTTGAGAGCCTTCTCGCGCACCGTTGTGCTATGTGCCTGCTGTGTTCCGCTGCTCTTACAAATGGAAGGTAGCCCCGTCTCTGAAAACTAAAAATGAATGATTTTGCTGTCTTCCATCTCCATGCACAGAAAAATTTACATAACTTAACAGATAGTTACACCACTGGCGATTAAAATTGCTACACCACGAAAATGACTTGCTACAAACGCGAAATTTAACCAACAGGAAGATGATACTGTGATACGCAAATGATTAGCTTTTCACAGCACGACACCTACAACGTGCTGACATGAGGAAAGTTTCCAACCGATTTCTCATACACAAACAGCAGTTGACCGGCGTTGCCTGGTGAAACGTTGTTGTGACGCCTCGTGTAAGGAGGAGAAACCATCACTTTTCCGACTTTGATAAAGATCAGATTGTAGCCTATCGCAATTGCGGTTAACCATATCACGACCGACATTGCTGCTCGCGTTGGCGAGATCCAATGCCTGCTAGCAGAATATGGAATCGGTAGGTTCAGGAGGGTAATACGGAACGCCGTGCTGGATCCCAACGGCCTCGTATCACTAGCAGTCGAGATGACAGCCATCTTATCCGCATGGCTGCAACGCATCGTGCAGCCACGTCTCGATCCCTGAGTCAACAGATGGGGACATTTGCAAGACAACAACCATCTGCTCGAACAGTTCGGCAAAGTTTGCGGCAGCATGGACTATCAGCTCGGAGACCATGGCTGCGGTTACCCTTGACGCTGCATTACAGACAGGAACGCCTGCGATGGTGTACTCAACGACGAACCTGGGTGCATGAATAGCAAAACGTCACTTTTTCGGATGAATCCAGGTTCTGTTTACACCATCATGATGGTCGCATCCGTGTTTGGCGACATTGCGGTGAACGCACACTGGAAGCGTGTATTTGTCATCTCCATACCGGCGTATCACCCGGCGTGATGGTATGGCGTGCCATTGGTTACACGTCTCGGTATCTCTTGTTCGCGTTGACGGAACTTTGAACAGTGGACGTTACATTTTAGATGTGTTATGACCCGTGGTTCTACCTTTCATTCGATCCCTGCGAAACCCTACATTTCAGCAGCATAATGCACGACCGCATGTTGTAGGTCCTGTATGGGCCTTTCTAGATACAGAAAATGTGCAACTGCTGCCCTGGCCAGCACATTGTCTAGATCTCTCACCAATTGAAAAGTCTGGTCAGAGGTGGCCGAGGAACTGGCTCGTCACAGCGCGCTAGTCACTACTCTTGATGAACTGTAGTATCGTGTTGAAGCTGCATGGGCAGCTGTACCTGCACACGTCATCCAAGCTCTGTTTGACTCAATGCCCAGGCGTATCAAGGCCGTTATTACTGTCAGAGGTGGTTGTTCTGGGTACTGATATCTCAGGATCTATGCACCCAAACCGCGTGAAAATGTAATCACATGTCAGTACTAGTATAATATATTTGTCCAATGAATACCCGTTTATCATCTGAATTTATTCTTGGTGTAGCAGTTTTAATGGCCAACAGTGTATTTATCGCCATCGTGAATAGCCTGTATAGTTCTGCACACAATCGTCGAAGCAAAACACTCCAGACACACGTACGAGGAGTGGCAAAGTCTGCTCTAGCACGACAAGTATACTTCCGTAGTCCACTCAGGGAATGAGCGTAGTGTGGCTGATACAGATATACTGCATCGACGAGCTAGGGAAGGTGCCTGTGGAGCTGGTTTGCCGTTGCCAACTTCTAACCTGTTATGAGGTGTCAGTTGTGTCTTTGTGTTGCATGGATGACTGTGATTACTGCTTGTAAAGTGTGGTGTTCGGCTCGTGTTGTTGTGGATGAAGGGGACGGTGGAAATACCGCCAAGGGTCCCGCCGAACTCAACGTCCCTATCCGACTGTGGCAATGTCATTCCATGTGGCACAGCGGAGACGTTCGGAGTTTAGTTGGGGACATTGGAGCAAAGACTGCTGAGTAGGAACTTTACGCCTCCACCTCTCGTCCCCTCGATTGCAGTGAGAAAGTTATACCAGCAGAATTCGAACCGGTGTACCTCCTAGCCGAGCGCTACCGCACAAGCGTGCCTTCGCGATCTCGGCTACGGAGTTGGGAGACTTCTATAGAGCAAGTGTAAAGCTTTGAAAATGCGATCTATGTCTTCAAAGGCGTAGAGGTAGGGGAATTGTGAATTTGCCTTAAAATAACCAACAAATGTCTTGAAACTGCTGGGGTTTTCAGCGAATGTTTTGAGCTGTAGGGGGCGCATTCCCGTATACTCGGCCAAAGCTGGGTAGTGCGTGATTTGAACTTTTTGGAGCGGAAAACGCAAAACTCATTTTGTAACTGTGTCATCGACATCTCGTTGCCCATTGCCTAGTTAATGACTGTGCTACAGAGGTAGACCAGTTCAGATGGTTCAAATGGCTTTGAGCCCTATGGGACTCAACTTCTGAGGTCATCAGTCCCCTAGAACTTAGAACTACTTAAACCTAACTAACCTAAGGACATCACACACATCCATGCCCGAGGCAGGATTTGAACCTGCGACCGTAGCGTTCGCGCGGTTCGAGACTGTAGCGCCTAGAACCGCTCGGCCACCACGCGGCCGGCGGTAGACCAGTACTGGCAATCACATGAACTGTCAACTTACGACTGGCGCCGAGGTAAATATTTAATTTAGACACGTAAGTCAGAACTCATCTCAGTTTTCTATCGTCATTCAGGTAGAAGATATAATCTTGAGAAATCGGATGAATGTTTTTGTAATACCCTTATATATAAGATGGGCAACGGCCTTGCTGCAGTGGATACACCGGTTCCCGTCAGATCACCGAAGTTAAGCGCTGTCGGGCGTGGCCGGCACTTGGACTGGGTGACCATCCGGGCCGCCATGTGCTTTTGCCATTTTTCGGGGTGCGCTCAGCCTCGTGATGCCAACTGAGGAGCTACTCGACCAAATAGTAGAGGCTCCGGTCAAAGAAAACCATCGCAATGACCGAGAGTGCGGTGTACTGACCACACGCCCCTCCTATTCGCATCATCAGCTGAGGATCACATGGCGGTCGGATGGTCCCGATAGTCTCCTTGTGGCCTGATGACGGAGTGCATTATATACAAGATAACCGCCTCATAAAATCCATCCTGAATTTATTTATTTAGCGTATTGCACTACTGATGAATTACATAAAAATACGAAAATGAATACGGCATAAGTACAAATTTTAATTAATCGAACAGCTGCTATGTGCTAAACTTCAGTAGCCTTATACGGACGAGGTTTGGAAGCAATGAAAAAGTCGTTTGGACCATTCAGGTAGGATCTCAATTTTCGTTCCTTGGCAACGTGCCACGTGGTCTGGTTTGGACCCCCACAACCACAGCTTGGATTGGTGCAAACGGAATTTGTGCAGGTTCCATGCACACGCATTGTATCCCATTCGAATGCCATTTACGTACACTGATGAGCCAAAACATTATGACTACCTGCTAAACAGCCAGTTTGTTCGTATTTGGAACGAAATACACCGCTGATTCTGCATATCAAGAACCTTACAGTCTGTTAGTAGGTTTGTGGAGGTATGTGGCACTAGATGTCTACGCACAGGTCACGTAATTCTCATAAATAACGGGCCGCTGAGCTGCGTATATGGTGGTGGTGCCCGACAGCGACCCAGATGGGTTCCATACGATTCACATCGGGCGAATTTGGTCGTTCGAGACATCAACGTGAGTTCATTATAATGTCCTCAAATCATTGCAGCACACTTCTGGCTCCGAGACACGGACGGTTATACCGCTGAAAGATGACATCGCCATCAGAGAAGAGGTCAAGTATGAAGGGTTGCAGATGGTTCGCAGCTGTCAGCGTGTCTTAGATTACTACGACAGGTCCCATAATAGCGCAGGAGAGTGTCTCCCACAGGATAATGCTGATCCCACCAACCAGCGTCCTTCGCGCTCTGCACGCTTCGAGCCACCGAAGGCCGAATCCCGATAGTACCGTGTCCGCTGCAATCGTAATTAAGGATGTCATTGGGTTCAAATAGCTCTGAGCAGTATGGAACTTAACTTCTAAGGTCATCAGTCCCCTAGAACTTAGAACTACTTAAACCTAACTAACCTAAGGACATCACACACAACAGTGCCCGAGGCAGGATTGGAACCAGCGACAGTGGCGGATGTCATTGGGTCAACATGTAAATACGTAGGGGTGGTCTGCCGTAGAGCTCCACGTTAAATAATGTATGATGAATGGTGTGCTCCGAAACACTCATGCGTGCACCAGCATTGCGCTCATCCGACAGAGATGCCACACATCACTATCTATCCTACTTTACAGAGCATACCCGTGGTCTAGGGGTAGCGTCTTTGATTCATAATCAAAACGTCTTCGGTCCCGGGTTCGATCCCTGCCACTGCCCAAACTTTGATAAATAATCAGCATCGGTGGCCGAAGACTTCCGGCATAATAAGTCAGCCTCATTCTGCCAACGGCCTTGTCAAAGAGGGCGGAGGAGCGGATAGAGGTTCAGAGCACTCTCTTGTCCTAGGGGTGGGAAATTGCCCCTAAAGGCGGAAGAATCAGCAATGATCAACGACATGAGGATGCAGAAGGCAATGGAAACCACTGCATTAAAGACAAGTAAAGTGTATCATGTAATTGAAGAAGTGTCGTGATGATCTCTCCATTGGCAAAAGATTCCGGAATAGTCCCCCATTCGGATCTCCGGGAGGGGACTGCCAAGGGGGAGGTTACCATGAGAAAAACATTGAATAATCAACGAAAGGATAACGTTCTACGAGTCGGGGCGTGGAATGTCAGAAGCTTGAACGTGGTAGGGAAACTAGAAAATCTGAAAAGGGAAATGCAAAGGCTCAATCTAGATATAGTAGGGGTCAGTGAAGTGAAGTGGAAGGAAGACAAGGATTTCTGGTCAGATGAGTATCGGGTAATATCAATAGCAGCAGAAAATGGTACAACAGGTGTAGGATTCGTTATGAACAGTTCAGTGACCGGGTTGTTCTAATCAGAATCGACAGCAGACCAACACCGACAACGATAGTTCTGGTACACATGCCGACGTCGCAAGCTGAAGATGAACAGATAGAGAAAGTGTATGAGGATATTGAAAGGGTAATGCAGTATGTAAAGGGGGACGAAAATCTAATAGTCATGGGCGACTGGAATGCAGTTGTAGGGGAAGGAGTAGAAGAAAAGGTTACAGGAGAATATGCGCTTGGGACAAGGAATGAAAGAGGAGAAAGACTAATTGAGTTCTGTAACAAGTTTCAGCTAGTAATAGCAAATACCCTGTTCAAGAATCACAAGAGGAGGAGGTATACTTGGAAAAGGCCGGGAGATACGGGTAGATTTCAATTAGATTACATCATGGTCAGACAGAGATTCCGAAATCAGATACTGGATTGTAAGGCGTACCCAGGAGCAGATATAGACTCAGATCACAATATAGTAGTGATGAAGAGTAGGCTGAAGTTCAAGACATTGGTTAGGAAGAATCAATACGCAAAGAAGTGGGATACGGAAGTACTAAGGAATGACGAGATACGTTTGAAGTTCTCTAACGCTATATATACAGCAGTAAGGAATAGCGCAGTAGGCAGTACAGTTGAAGAGGAATGGACATCTCTAAAAAGGGCCATCACAGAAGTTGGGAAGGAAAATATAGGTACAAAGAAGGCAGCTGCGAAGAAACCATGGGTAACAGAAGAAATACTTCAGTTGATTGATGAAAGGAGGAAGTACAAACATGTTCCGGGAAAATCAGGAATACAGAAATACAAGTCGCTGAGGAATGAAATAAATAGGCAGTGCAGGGAAGCTAAGACGAAATGGCTGCAGGAAAAATGTGAAAACATCGAAAATGACATGATTGTCGGAAGGACAGACTCAGCATACAGGAAAGTCAAAACAACCTTTGGTGACATTAAAAGCAACGGTGGTAACATTAAGAGTGCAACGGGAATTCCACTGTTAAATGCAGAGGAGAGAGCAGATAGGTGGAAAGAATACATTGAAAACCTCTATGAGGGTGAAGATTTGTCTGATGTGATAGAAGAAGAAACAGGAGTCGATTTAGAAGAGATAGGGGATCCAGTATTAGAATCGGAATTTAAAAGAGCTTTGGAGGACTTACGGTCAAATAAGGCAGAACGGATAGATAACATTCCATCAGAATTTCTAAAATCGTTGGGGGAAGTGGCAACAAAACGACCATTCCCGTTGGTGTGTAGAATATGTGAGTCTGGCGATAAACCATCTGACTCTCGGAAAAGCATCATCCACACAATTCCGAAGACGGCAAGAGCTGACAAGTGCGAGAATTATCGCACAATCAGCTTAACAGCTCATGCATCGAAGCTGCTTACAAGAATAATATACAGAAGAATGGAAAAGAAAATTGAGAATGCGCTAGGTGACGATCAGTTTGGCTTTAGGAAAAGTAAAGGGACGAGGGAGGCAATTCTGACCTTACGGCTAATAATGGAAGCAAGGCTAAAGAAAAATCAAGACACTTTCATAGGATTTGTCGACCTGGAAAAAGCGTTCGACAATATAAAATAGTGCCAGCTGTTCGAGATTCTGAAAAAAGTAGGGGTAAGCTATAGAGAGAGACGGGTCATATACAATATGTACAACAACCAAGAGGGAATAATTAGAGTGGACGATCAAGAACGAAGTGCTCGTATTAAGAAGGGTGTAAGACAAGGCTGCAGCCTTTCGCCCCTACTCTTCAGTCTGTACATCGAGGAAGCAATGATGGAAATAAAAGAAAGGTTCAGGAGTGGAATTAAAATACAAGGTGAAAGGATATCAATGATACGATTCTCTGATGACATTGCTATCCTGAGTGAAAGTGAAGAAGAATTAAATGATCTGCTGATCGGAATGAACAGTCTAATGAGTACACAGTATGGTTTGAGAGTAAATCGGAGAAAGACGAAGGTAATGAGAAGTAGTAGAAATGAGAACAGCGAGAAACTTAACATCAGGACTGATGACCACGAAGTCAATGAAGTTAAGGAATTCTGCTACCTTGGCAGTAAAATAACCAATGACGAACGGAGCAAGGAGGACATCAAAAGCAGACTCACTATGGCAAAAAAGGCATTTCTGGCCGAGAGAAGTCTACTAATATCAAATACCGGCCTTAATTTGAAGAATAAATTTCTGAGAATGTACGTCTGGATAACAGCATTGTATGGTAGTGAAACATGGACTGTGGGAAAACCGGAACAGAAGAGAATCGAAGCATTTGAGACGTGGCGCTATTGACGAATGTTTAAATTAGATGGACTGATAAGGTAAGGAATGAGGAGGTTCTACGCAGAATCGGAGAGGAAAGGAATATGTGGAAAACCCTGATAAGGGGAAGAGACAGGATCATAGGACATCTGCTAAGACATGGGGGAATGACTTCCATGGTGCTAGAGGGAGCTGTAGAGGGCAAAAACTGTAGAGGAAGACAGAGACTGGAATACGTCAAGCAAATAATTGAGGACGTAGGATGCAAGTGCTACTCTGAGATGAAGAGGTTAGCACAGGAAAGGAATTCGTGGTGGGCCGCATCAAACCAGTCAGTAGACTGATGACAAAAAAAAAAAAAAAAAAGGAGAAGAAGCAGCCGAGCCGCACTGTCTTTGAAGAGTCTTGGACGTCCAATCATTTAGCGCCTAGTTCAAATGTGCTTCTTTCTGTTTCCGTAGGTGTTCGCAACCATGAGAGTAGCTCGTGAACATTCGACTAGCTTCGCCGTTTTCGAGATATTCGTTCACACACTCTGAGTAATAATAATCTGTCCTTTGTTAAAGTCGCTTATCTCAATGGATTAAACCATTTCCAGCCCACATCTTCGTTAGGGTGATCTCCCGTCCGTGTCGTCCCCTCTTTCATACTTTTGTTAACACGTCATTTACCAGCACCGCCCTAACGTCGTGGTCGGTAGTGGTCATAACGTTTTGACTGATCAGTATATATTCTTCCACTTAAGCGATGGAAGTTCAAAGCAGTTGGCTGTCTGTAAAAGTTGAGTAAGATGTCTCACTTCAGGTGGAGCATTCGTAGTCCAGGTTTTCGATATTTTCTGTCAGTGGTGAGACTGCTATCGCCAAGCAGTCGGACCAGTTCCAAAAGAGGATTTTTGGAACTAAGTAGGTTTGCTGTCAACGGAGGAATACATTCATGGGTGGGAATTTGGACGTCATTTATTATTTTGGAATATTCTTTCAACAAGACTGTGGTATCAGGTATAGATGCCACCTTACTGGCGTTACACAGTTGGTAACAGAATGGCGACTTCGCGCCCACAACAGACAGCTGCCACGCGGAGTCCGGCGGACCCAGTGGAGCATTTCCTCTGAGCCACACCTCCGGAAGCGCCCTCTGCCGCCATAATATACGACGGGTGGTGGCAGACTCTCAAGCCCACTCTCACTCGGAATGAGCTACGCAGACGGTGATGGTGATGATGATGATGATGATGATGACGACGTTTTGGTTTGTGGGGCGCTCAACAGCGCGGTCATCAGCGCCCATACAAAGTCCCAATTTGTACACAGTCCAATCTAGCAACAGTCAGGAATGATGATGATGAAATGATGAGGACAACACAAACACCCAGTTTCCAGGCAGAAATTTCGCCAACCCGGCTGGGAATCGAACCTGGGACCCTGTGATCCAGAGACACCAACGATTGAAACTAGATCACGAGTACGCAGACGGCACCGTCACCGTCACTGCTGCCGTTGTAAAAGCACGACTGTGTTTCTTATTGCGTTATTTGTAATGTACCCGTTCGCATGGAGAAATAAAAGGTAAGTAGTTCTTCTGTTTGCGGTGTTACTTGTTCACTAACCATTTCCGCTCCTGTCCACCTTTCCTACGATGACAGTTGCTGCATCAGTCTGTAGCCCACCTCATCTTACCATTGTGTATGAAGTTGTGCACAACAAGGACTTTCCGTCTTCATAACAGACGAGGAGCTACAATACGGACCATTAAAATTGCTACACCAAGAAGAAATGCAGATGATAAACGGACATTCATTGGGCAAATGTATTATACTAGAACTGACACGTGATTACATTTTCACACAATTTGGGTGCATAGATCCTGAGATATCAGTACCCAGAACAACCACCTCTGGCCGTAATAACGGCCTTGATACGCTTGGGCATTGAGTTAAACAGAGCTTGGATGGCGTGTGCAGGTACAGCTGCCCATGCAGCTTCAATACGATTCCACAGTCCATCAAGAGTAGTGACTAGCGCATTGTGACGAGCCAGTTGCTCGCCCACCATTGACCAGACGTTTTAAATTGGTGAGAGATCTGGAGAATGTTCTGGCCAGTGCAGCAGTCGAACATTTTCTGTATCCAGAAAGGCCCATACAGGACCTACAACATGCGGTCGTGCATTATCCTGCTCAAATGCAGGGTTCTGCGGGGATCGAATGAAGCGTAGAGCCACGGGTCGTAACACATATGAAATGTAGCGTCCACTGTTCTTAGTGCCGTCAATGCGAAGAAGAGGTGACCGAGACGTGTACCCAATGGCACCCCATACAATCACGCCGGGTGATACGCCAGTATGGCTATGACGAATACACGCTTCCTATGTGCGTTCGCCGCGATGTCGCCAAACACGGATGCCACCATCATGATGCTGTAAACACAACTTGGATTCATCCGAAAAAAATGACGTTTGCCCAATCGTGCATCCAGGTTCATCGTAGAATACTCCATCGCAGGCTCTCCTGCCTGTGATGGGGCGTCAAGGGTAACCGCAGCCATGGTCTCCGAGCTGATAGTCGATGCTGCTGCAAACGTCGTCGAACTGTTGGTGCTGATGGTTGTTGTCTTGCAAACGTCCCCATCTGTTGACTCAGGGATCGAGACGTTGCAGCACGATCCGGTACAGCCATGCGGATAAGATGGCTGTCATCTCGAGTGCTAGTGATGCGAGGCCGTTGGGAGCCAACACGGCGTTCCTTATTACCCTCCTGAACCCACCGATTCCATATTCTGCTAACAGTCACTGGATCTCGACCAACGCGAGCAGCAGTGTCGTGATACGATACACCGTAATCGCGATAGGCTACAATCCCACCTTTATCAAAGTCGGAAACGTAACGATACGCATTTCTCCTCCTTACACGTTTCAACAGGCAACGCCGGTCAACTGCTGTTTGAGTATGAGAAATCGGTTGGAAGTTTTCCTAATGCCAGAACGTTGTAGGTGTCGCCACCGGCTCCAACCCTGTGTGAATGCGCGTAAAACTAATCATTTGCATATGACAGCATCTTCTTGCTCTCGGTTAAATTTCGCGTCTGTAGCACGTCATCTTCGTGGTGTAGCAATTTTAATGGCCAGTACTGTAAATGACGGTGTGCTGCAAGCCACTATATTGGAGTAGTTCTTATGCACCCTGAGGTGATTCTCATTGTTGTATTGTGCTGATTGTCTAATTTATTTACGTGAGGTCTGTTTAACCGCATAAGTACGCAATCTTCGGCCGTAGAAAACGCTAAACTGAGCGCCTAAGTTCGAAGCGTATCTGCTGGTGATCTCCGGTGAGTACTGCACAGATTTTGGATTAGGTTGACTTGTGTGCTTCTTCTTCACAGTAACATCGCCTGGCTGTAATACACATGAAATCAAGTTTATATTTAGATAGCTCTCTTCAGAGACACGAGAAAAGGAATACTGTATCTCGTCTCCGAATTGGATGGTCCAGATCGACGAAAATCCGATCCGGCAAGGCTAGTAATCGACTCATTGACGATATTTGCATATTTTGGTGGAAGCAGGTGGTGATCCTACGTGACACGGAGCAGGGCGCGGCACCTGTTGGTAAGCAGGAGGGGTGTGTCAGCGCGGAGGGGCGCTAAATGCGGCGCGCAGATTGGCCGCTCGACGTGACGGATCGCTGTCTACGCGACTCAGCTGCGGCCAATTACACGGCTGCGACAGCGCCACAGCCCGATGGCGTCACGCGCCGAACGCATTTCTCAACAGCGCACAGCGCGCCAGGGCGGGAAACGGATCGCTGCAATTACCCAGCTGGAGCACGGGGAACCCGCGCCACTCAGCTCACTGTGCTTCCATCCGACCACGGCGATAGATCAGTTGGCCTGGATTGGCTCAGAGACAAAGAGTGCCAATGAGACTTCATGTTGTGGCTTTCCTCCATATATCCATCTTCTGGTGGGTATTGGGAAAACAAATATCATCGTATCTCACATGGATTAAGAACAACACCATAAGCTATGAAACATCCTGGCAGATTAAAATTGTGTGTTGGACCGTGAGCTGATCCTGTCAGGTGGACACTTGCTTCCAAAAGCTTCACGTCCCAGGTTCGTGTCCCAGTCCGGTACCTAGTTTCAGTCTGCCAAGAAACTTCAAATCACCCTTCACTCCGCTGCAGAATGAAAAGCCAACGTGGAAACACCCCTCAGGCTGCGACTAAGCCATGTTTCCGCAATATTTTTTCTCCAAGGACTGCTAGTCCTACAATGTATACACTAAAGTGATAAAATTCATGGAATACATCCTAATATCGTGTCGGACCTCCTTTTGCTCGGCATTGTGCAGCAACTCGGCGTGGCGTGGACTCAAGTTGTTGGAAGACTCCTGCAGAAATTATCCATAATTTCGAAATAGTTACCAGTGGTGATAGTGGAGAGACACGGGGAGCTACAAGCCGTTCTAGATATGGCTTTCACTGATCTGGAGAAAGCATATGACAGAGCCCAAGGGACGAAATATGGAGAAGCATGAGAGAGCAGTGCGTGCCAGAGAGTATGTTAGGTTAGTGAAGGAAATGTACAGAGGATCAATGACAAATGTGAGAAGTAGTGTGGGCATGACAAAGGAGTGTCCAGTAAAAGTAGGGTTGCATCAAGGTTCTGCGCTTAGTCTCTTTGACCCGATTATGGATGTGCTGGTGGAAAATGTGAAGAAGGAAGCACCGTGGAATATGATACTTGCGGATGATGTTCTTTGTGAGCAGAGCATCGACAGACTTGGTGAAAAGCTGGAGGATTGGAGGAAGGCACTAGAAGAAAGAGGGATGAAAATTATCAAGACAATGTCAGAATATTTAACACTGAAGGATGTGCAGATGAGGTCTTACAAGATCCAGGATGATGAGCTGAAATCGCTCTGCAAATTTAAATATCTGGGGTGGAGGACTGGAAAGCAAGATACAACATCGAACAAATTGCGGTTGGAACAACTGGAGGAAAATGAGTGGAGTATCGTGTGACAAGAAGGTGAACATTGGGTTGAAAGGGAAAGTGTACAAGTCGGTGGTAAGGCGTGCTATGATGTACGTGGCAGAGACATGGCCAGTCACAGTAGCCCAGGAAAGGAAGATGGAAGTGGTGGAAATGAGGATGCTGAGGTGGATCTGTGAGGTAACAAGGAAGGACAGGATTAGAAATGAATTTGTTAGAGGAGCTGTGAAAGTGGGACCCATGGGGAAAAAGATGCAACAGAGCAGACTAAGGTGGTACAAACACTTACAGAGAAAAGGGGAAGAGTATATCGGAAACAGAGTTGAAGATATAAAGATTGAAGGAGCGAGAAGGAGGGGAAGACCGAAGATGAGGTGGAAGGATAAGATATCCGGGGACCTAAGGGAGAAAGGCTGGAAGAAGGAAGAGGCAATGGATAGAGAACTATGGAGGAGAAGGATCCAGAAGAGCAACGCCGACCCTACGTGACGTGGGACAAGGCGACGATAAGGAAGAATAAGAAGACCAGTGGTGAATATTGTGCACAAACTGACTTCTCGATTATGTCCCATAAATGTTGGGATTCATATCAGACGATCTGTGTGGGCAAATCATTCGCTCGAACTGCTCAGAATACTCTTCAAGCCAATCGCGAACAACTGTGGCCGGGTGACAAGTCACTGTTGTTCGGGAACTTGAGATCCCTGAATGGCAGAAAATGGTCTCCAGATGACGAACTTCCAGTCAGTGGTCAATTCAGTCGGATCAAATGACCCAGTCCATTCCATGTAAACACAACCACACCATTATTGGAGGCACCATCAGCTTGAACAGTCTCTTGATGACAGCTTGGGTCCACCGCTTCGTGGTGTCTGCGCCACACTCGAACCCTACCGTCGGCTCTTACCAACTGAAATCGGGACTTATCTGACCAGGTCACAGTTCTCCAGGGCCAAACCGATACGGTTGATAGCCCACGAGACGCGCTACAGCGATGTCGTGCTTTTAGCTAAATGTACTAGCCTCGATAGTTTGCTGACAGAGCTATTAACACCAAATTTCCCCGCACTGTCCTCATCGAAAAGTTCATTGTACGTCGCACATTGATTTCTGCTCTTATTTCACCCATTGTTTCTTGTCTGGGAGCACTGACAACTCTGCCGTTCAGTCTGTTAATTACCTTTGTGCAGCCATAATCATATCAGAAACCTTTTCACATGAATCCTCAGAACAAATGACCGCTCTGACCGCTCTGCGAATGCAGTGCCCTTATATACCTTGTGTATGCGATACCACAGCCACCTGTATATGTGCATATCGTTGTCCCACGACTTTGGTCACCTCAGTATACTGTGGAACTTCTGTGAAGTTTGGGAGGTAGGAGACGAGGTACTGCTGGAAGTAAAGTTGCGAGAGGGTGAGGCGTAGTGCCTTGGAGGCGGTTAAGTGGGAGATATGTCTCAGAGCTGGATAGTGGCAGATGGTGACGCGAGACTGGACGCGCACCTAGTTTATGTATCAGCTGATAGAGGACAATGTTGGATAGGAGACTGATTTAGTTTCGATTGTGCCCACTAGAGTGCACTAAAGTAATAGCATGTTTTTCATAAACTGTTATAGTATTTTCATAAAGTGTTATTATTTGTTTTTGTGTAGGTAAATTGTTATAAATGTGTTTTAGCAGTATGAATGACGCGTGAGTGTGGTTTAAGGTTAATATGAAGATAATTGTTTAACGAGTTATGTAGTGGGATCTAGTGTGGGAACATTTCGAAGAAGTATGGATGTGGACAAAGGGGATTTTTGTAGAGTAGGTTTGTAAAGTAAGTTTGTGGTAAAGGGAAATTGAATTCAGGTATAAATAACAATAGTAAATAACTTTATGCATAAACAAAACTTTAGCATATTAGATAATTACGTCGGTAAAAAGTGCAGTCGTTAGGTTTACTATTTTGCGATTGGTTACTGATGAAAAGCGCGGACTGACGCGGGAGAATGTTGCTTTGCTATTGGCTGTTGAGTAAACTGACCAATGATAAAGCAATACTCTTCGCGCGGCTTTCTCTGCTGGTAGAGAAGACTTAGAGCATTCTAAAGAGGAGTGGGAGCCTAGCCATCAAACAGTTCGCACTTGTGTAGTAGTAGTTCCGATGGAAATGATAAGTTGCCGGATCCAGCAGTGTTTCATACGTAAAGAGTGTTGTAAAGTGATGCCATAATTATTCCGATGGGAGTATAGAAATTCCGCGTGGCGTACTGAGCAGGTCGGTGGCTAAAAATTGTCACTGCATTAGGTACCGAAAGACTTAATATTTGGCGAGCATTCTGAATCAAAAACAATCCGTATTTTTGTAGCTATTACGATTTAGGGAAATGCAACACCATAAACTTGCTAACGTGAGTGAAAGGGACTGTGAGTGACTTTGTTAAGACTAGCACGGGCTAGGCAGTGATACTTGTTCACCTAAGTTTCAGAATATATTAAGTAAGGAAAAAATTTCCAACTTTTCATTTAGTGTGAAAACGTCATTCTATAGGCCATCAGCTGTGTTTAATACCTTTATTTACGTGCAACCACTTTCACCTGTACGGTAAACTATCTCCGGGCTCCTGGATACACCAAATAACTGAGTTATCATACTGTTCAAAATACAACATTATAATATCTATAGCTACTTTTTTAAAAAAAAAAAACATTAATACGTTAACTAACAATACTTGACTGGACCAATCCAAATTACATTTGTACGTGTGACCAGCAGCGTATTAAAAGCTTTAATGAAAGGCAACAGCTATAGACAGTGCCCACCCCGTACCTCTGTTTTTAATTAATGCAGAAAAATCAGACAGTCTACAACATAGGTGTGCTACAAGGTAGGAACGGTACGTACATACAACTAAAGGATAACATAGGGTTATTCAATAGGGTCTAAAACATATTAGGCTATAATAACCTTGGGAGAAAGACTATACCCCCTCGTGTCAGTCATGTAAGACTGATCAAATGCTGCCGTGCGTAGATGCGTCACCTGCATCGGGTGAGTGATGAATGTGCCATAAAATGCGTGTAGTTAAGGCAGCTGTAATGCTTAATGTTATGGTAAATTTTTTATTGCTTAATGACATGGTAAATTGTTTATTGCAGTAGGTTGCACTAGGGTATCTACCATGTCCACTCACTTCGTCCAATCAGGCTAATATGTGATCTGGAGTAGGACTCCTCTGCGCGTGGAATACCATAGCAGCGAGATGAATCAGATGGCTCTGAGCACTATGGCACTTAACATCTGAGGTCGTCAGTCCCTAGAACTTAGAACTACTTCAACCTAACTAACATAAGGACATCACACACATTCATGCTCGAGGCAGGATTCTAACCTGCGACCATAGCGGTCGCGCGGTTCCAGATTGAAGCGCCTAGAACCGCTCGGCCACATCGGCCGGCAGCAACGAGACACTTCAGTGACAAAGCTACTAAGACTAATTTGTACAACTGCCCTCAGCTTCAAGATACACACGCATTTAACCACATATTATACCGTGATATATATATTCCTGGAAATTGAAATAAGAACACCGTGAATTCATTGTCCCAGGAAGGGGAAACTTTATTGACACATTCCTGGGGTCAGATACATCACATGATCACACTGACAGAACCACAGGCACATAGACCCAGGCAACAGAGCATGCACAATGTCGGCACTAGTACAGTGTATATCCACCTTTCGCAGCAATGCAGGCTGCTATTCTCCCATGGAGACGATCGTAGAGATGCTGGATGTAGTCCTGTGGAACGGCTTGCCATGCCATTTCCACCTGGCGCCTCAGTTGGACCAGCGTTCGTGCTGGACGTGCAGACCGCGTGAGACGACGCTTCATCCAGTCCCAAGCATGCTCAATGGGGGACAGATCCGGAGATCTTGCTGGCCAAGGTAGTTGACTTACACCTTCTAGAGCACGTTGGGTGGCACGGGATACATGCGGACGTGCATTGTCCTGTTGGAACAGCAAGTTCCCTTGCCGGTCTAGGAATGGTAGAATGATGGGTTCGATGACGGTTTGGATGTACCGTGCACTATTCAGTGTCCCCTCGACGATCACCAGTGGTGTACGGCCAGTGTAGGAGATCGCTCCCCACACCATGATGCCGGGTGTTGGCCCTGTGTGCCTCGGTCGTATGCAGTCCTGATTGTGGCGTTCACCTGCACGGCGCCAAACACGCATACGACCATCATTGGCACCAAGGCAGAAGCGACTCTCATCGCTGAAGACGACACGTCTCCATTCGTCCCTCCATTCACGCCTGTCGCGACACCACTGGAGGCGGGCGGCACGATGTTGGGGCGTGAGCGGAAGACGGCCTAACGGTGTGCGGGACCGTAGCCCAGCTTCATGGAGACGGTTGCGAATGGTCCTCGCCGATACCCTAGGAGCAACAGTGTCCCTAATTTGCTGGGAAGTGGCGGTGCAGTCCCCTACGGCACTGCGTAGGATCCTACGGTCTTGGCGTGCATCCGTGCGTCGCTGCGGTCCGGTCCCAGGTCGACGGGCACGTGCACCTTCCGCCGACCACTGGCGACAACATCGATGTACTGTGGAGACCTCACGCCCCACGTGTTGAGCAATTCGGCGGTACGTCCACCCGGCCTCCCGCATGCCCACTATACGCCCTCGCTCAAAGTCCGTCAACTGCACATACGGTTCACGTCCACGCTGTCGCGGCATGCTACCAGTGTTAAAGACTGCGATGGAGCTCCGTATGCCACGGCAAACTGGCTGACACTGACGGCGGCGGTGCACAAATGCTGCGCAGCTAGCGCCATTCGACGGCCAACACCGCGGTTCCTGGTGTGTTCGCTGTGCCGTGCGTGTGATCATTGCTTGTACAGCCCTCTCGCAGTGTCCGGAGCAAGTATGGTGGGTCTGACACACCGGTGTCAATGTGTTCTTTTTTCCATTTCCAGGAGTATATATATATATATATATATATATATATATATATATATATAACTGTGTCCAAATGTAACGCCAGAAGACATGTATTGAGAACAGCTGAGATACGTAAGCAGGTATTTCTCAGAAAGTAATGTGACGTGAACGGTAGGAGACATTGCCTTAGTCGTAATTACCTATTAATGGTATTTTATAACGTATTAATCCATTTCACCTGTGTAATAATGGCTGTGACCTATGGAGGAGTTAATACTTACAGTTATTCTGTAAACGTGGCTGTCTGGAATGGATGCCTGTTGGATATGGCCATATCAAGCGCTTCTTATAAAATACACGCGACAACGATGAGTGACGGCTGGAACGTACGTCAGTGCAGTCGATTTACCACAAGCAGAAAAACATCCATATTAAATCACAATGTATAACTTTACGTGAAGGGACTGAAATATGCTCACACCTGTGATTCTGCGTGATCACGTATCGACTGTCGTCACCATACTTTTTGTAGAAGGTCGAAAAGACATCAGCGTCAGTTAAACTGAAAGCGAACACAATACATAAAAATCCTACTATAATCTGGCCTCTGTGTCACAGGCAGCAACAAAGCTAATCAGTAACCACACAACTCCCCATACACTTTGTGATCAGACGTACCCGGACACATGGCTGAAAAAGACTTACAAGTTCGTTGCGCCCTCCATCGGTAATGCTGGAATTTAATATGGTGTTGGCCCACCCTTAGTCTAGATGACAGCTTCCACTTTCGCAGGCATACGTTAATCAGATGCTGGAGGGTTTCTTGGGGAAAGGCAGCCCATTCTTCACGAGGTGCTGCACTGAGGCAAGGTATTGATGTTGGTCGGTGAGTCCTGGCACGGAGTCGGCGTTCCAAAACATCCCAGAGGTGTTCTGTAGGATTCAGGTCAGGACTCTGTGCAGGTCAGTTCATTACAGGGATGTTGTTGTCTTGTAACCATTCCACCACAGGCCGTGCATTATGAACAGGTGCTCGATCGTGTTGAAAGATGCAATCTAAGGCGCTGCAGTCATGGACTGTGCGCCTGGTCCCGGCGGAGGTTCGAGTCCTCCCTCGGGCATGGGTGTGTGTGTTTGTCCTTAGGATAATTTAGGTTAAGTAGTGTGTAAGCTTAGGGACTGATGACCTTAGCAGTTAGGTCCCATAAGATTTCACACACATTTGAACTCTTTGAAAGATGCAATCGCAATCCCCGAATTGTTCTTCAACAGTGGGAAGCAAGAAGGTGCGTAAAACATCAATGTAGGCCTGTGTTGTGATAGTGCCACGCAAAAGAACAAGGGGTGCAAGCCCCCTCCGTGAAAAACATGACCACACCATATCACTACCGCCTCCGAATTTTACTGTTGGCATAACACAAGCTGGCAGATGACGTTCACCAGGCATTCGCCATACCCACAGCTTCAGATCGGATCGCCACATTGTGTACCGTGATTTGACACTCCACACAACGTTGTTACACTGTTCAATCGTCCAATGTTTGCGCTCCTTACACCAAGCGAGGCTTCGTTTGACATTTAGCGATGTGATGTGTGGCTTATGAGCAGCTGCTCGGCCATGAAATCCAAGTTTTCTCACCTCGCACCTAACTGTCATAGTACTTGCAGGGGATCCTGATGCAGTTTGGAATTCGTGTGTGATGGTCTGGATAAATGTTTGCCTATTACAAATTACGGCTCTGTTCAGCTGTCGGCGGTCTCTGTCAGTCAACAGACGAGGTCGGCCTGTACGCTTTTGTGCTGGACGTGTCCCTTCACGTTTCCACTTCACTATCACATCGGAAACAATGGACACAGGGATGTTTAGGAGTGTGGAAATCTCGGATACAGTCGTATGACACAAGTGTTATCCAATCCACCTGACCACGTTCGAAGCCCGTGAGTTCCCCGGAGTGCTCCATTCTGCTCTCTCACGATGTCTAATGACTACTGAGGTCGCTGATATGTAGTAACTATCAGTAGGTGACAGCACAGAGCACCTAATATGAAAAACGCATTGTTTTTGAGGTGTGCGACTACTTTTGATCACATAGTGTATCTTCTTATCGCCTGTGGTGTATATAGCGGTAGTACATCAGCTCATCTCATCGTTTCTGGTGGGCTACTGCACGTGTTTCCGTACATGTTTATAATTGAAGCCACATTCGTCGAATTCATTCAGTGCTTGCTTCCTAAGCGTCATTTTCCCACGAGTATTGGTAGAGAAAATGTTTCATCCCCCGAACAAATGTGGTACAGACAATCTGTGACGTAGGAATTTTGAAGAGATTTTAAGAACTGTACACTTCTAGCATGTTTGAATAGGACATCGGAAGAGCTAGAAAAAATAACTGGAAGCCTTTGAAACACCCTACATAGAGGTGGTAAAGAAAAAGTTCCAGATATGATGCGAAACAAATGTACCGATAACAAAGTAAGAAAGAAGAAAATGTAAATATTTTTATCAACAGTGTCATCGTTGGTTCAAAACATGTTATTCAATATTTTTCTAGTAATTTTTTCCATCTCAGAGATCCAGATTGGAAATGTTTGGAAAGCTACGACAATCTTAACCGAAACAAATCTAACGGAAAATTTCATAAAATGAGAACATAGATGAAAATATGGATACGATAAATCTGGCGAAGAGCATGGACGCTCCAGTAATTCCTCAGTTTTTCCACAGCGGGAGGCAACTTCGTTCTTAGAGTCACTGACTTTTCATTTTATTTGTAATATGTTTCATAGCTGTTAAATACGGACGCTTTCTGTTACATTAACGAGCTCTTGGAGTACGATGTTGGTTTTTGAAACGAGCAAGAAGCACGAATCCAGTTCCATGAATTTTTCTGCCATCGGCACAAACCTGTGGTGTATGTGACAATGGCTGACACGAGCCTCAGAAGTTCACTCATTTTTACTAATTTTATTAATGTCGACTATTACTGTTTTCAGCAATTATAACCACTCGATAATATCATAAGGTAGAAATTGCAATAGTTAATGTTGAAATAAATACATATAGCCTGCCGTTGTGGCCGTGCGGTTCTAGGCGCTTCAGTCTGGAACCGCGTGACCGCTACGGTCGCAGGTTAGAATCCTGCCTCGGGCATAGATGTGTGTGATGTCCTTAGGTTAGTTAGGTTTAAGTAGTTCTAAGTTCTAGGGGACTGATGACCACAGATGTTAAGTCCCATAGTGCTCAGAGCCATTTGAACCATTTTAAATACATATTGACTGAAGCAGAGAGTCAAAATTTTTACGATGGTCGGGATTCGAACCCGGTTCTCCAGCTTACTAGGCCTTGGCATAAATGTTCACTCGCCACTTTAGTCTATATCTATAAAAACATATCTGTATGAGAGCAGTAAAGTCTGTGAAATTATGTCAGTTCATATGTATAAATACCTACACCCAGGTTTCAGGGTGTACTCCCATTTAGATTCCATGCTGAGGTGCTATTCCAGAACGTGGAGAGCTTCGGCAATTCCATTCACGTGTAAGAGGACATTTAAAGTAGACTGGGATGGCATTCAGAATTGGTCGAGGAGGGACGCTTGAAAAGGTAATCCGTGCAATTGTGTAAATAGCTGTGTCAAGGTGGCTCAGTGGCTAACGCGCCTGCCTAGTGAGCAGGAGGTCAGAGTTCTATTCCCAGCCTTGGTACAAATTGTCGCTCGCCACTTCAGTCTAGATACATAAAGATAGCTTAGCGTCCGCTGCTTCGCTCTTGTAGGCTGCAGAGACTTTTTTTGATTTTATTTACTAGAATTATTATGTTATTCGCAAACTGCAACACCTTCTAAGCTTCTCACACTAACTAAAGCCATATAGTCATGGTCTTTTCCGAATGTACTGATGACCAAACAGCGAGTTTAGCAGACGGAGTCTAAAGTTTTTGTTAATAATGTCTTTCGCGTTTTTATAGAGATATTTCCATAGCAACTTTCATAACCGAGAGGTAAAATACAAATTTTCAAAAACTTAGCTTTAAAATTTTTTTATTTAACGAAGTGTTTTCTTAAAAAGTTTCATCCCCTATTGCACACCCTTAGGGGCTGATTTTGCAGATGCACTGAAACACGCATTTTTTAAAATTTCTAACCGAGGAATCAAATAACAGTTGTAGATGTAGCCTTAAAATCCTTTATTAATTCTTTATTAATAAATTATTTTCAAAATTTTTTTAATCCACTATTTTACCCCTTCAGTGGCTGAATTTTAAATACGTTGAAACACGTATTTTTTTTATTTTCTAACTGAAAAACCAGACACCAGTTTTCGTTGTTCTAGCTTCAAACTATCTTAATAGCGACTTATTTGCAAAAATCCTTTCATCCCCTATTTCACTCCCTTTGGAGAGGAATTACGAACAGTCTCTTCTTGAACGATACATGCAGTATAAGATCAACACCCTCTTCAAATTTCAAGTTTATATCCTTAGAGGTTTGGGGTGGGCGATGATGAATCAGTGAATCAATCTGACCCTATTTAATCCCTTAGGTGTTGAATCTCCAAAAACAAGTATTCCTTCATCTCAAACCGAGAAGCCAAACACCAATTTGCAAATATTTAGCTTTAAAAATGCGTTTGCAATGAAACATTCTCATAAAACGTTTCACCCCCTAGGGATTCAATTTCCGACACCAGTGACATGCGTATGTTTTATTTTTAACAAAGAAGCCAAATACAGGTTGTCATAGATTTAGCTGAAAAAAATGCTTGCAAAATGAAATACTTCCTTAAAAACTTTCATCTCCCGTTTCATCCCGAAGGGATTGAATTTCCGGGAACAGTGATACAATTATTTTTTTATTTCTAGCTGGGAAGCCACATTTAAGTTTTCATTGATTTAGCTTTAAAAAATATTTGCATAAAAAATCTTATCCCCTATCTTAACCCCTTAGGGCTTCAATTTCCAAAAACAATGAAGCAAGTATTTTTTTTATTTTGCAACCCAGCAGACAAATACCAATGAAGTCAATGAAATCAATGAAGTCAAATGAACCAATGAAGTCAAATACCAATGATAATTTAAAATACTTTAGTAGTTGTTTAATAATGATATATTATCTAAAACAGCTTTCACCCACTGTTTCACCCCCATAGTGTCAAATTTCCAAAGATACTGAAACACGTATTTGTTTATGTCTCATTGAAAAACCACATACCAAATTTCGTAGATCTAGCTTCAAAATTGCCTTAATAACGACATTTTTCAAGAAAAAAGAAAAAACACTTCATGCTCTATTTCACCCCCTTAGGGTTGCAATTTCGAAAAATGCCTTCTTAAGAGACGACTGCAGTATGAAATCCACAGCTTCTCCAAAATTCAAGTTTCTATCCTTAGCGGTTTGGGCTGGGCGAAGATGGTTGCTTCAGTCAGAACGTTGCGTTTTTTGTGTAAAGATTGAAATAAATCGTATAGTAGAAATCAAATACGAAATCATTAATAATGTTAAAAAGTAAAAAGACCTCTTTATATTGAAGGTGAACACCCAAATTCCTAATTTTACATGCACTAAATAACAAAATAGCATCTGATCGTATTGTGTGTGATGTATCTAAGACATTTGAATGTGTGTATGAATTATTTTCCTTGACAAACGGAGAGTTCGAGGAATTAATAGTATAACCAACCAATGGGTAATGCCAAATCTAACCAGACGAATGCAGAAAGTTATACTCAGTAATACCACCAGTTTGTAGAGATTCTTCAAGAGTATGGAGAAATCGCTTATGGCCGCTATCGTTCCTCACATGTGAGGGGCATTCGATAAGTACAGCAAAAAAAAATTTTCTCGGGCAATTCCGGATCAAAAATGCAGATTTTGTTGTGTAAAATCGTGGAATATTCCCACTTTAGCCTTTATAGTTTCATGAAGTTCCGACAGGTAGTCTTCAAAATTGTCCCTGTAACGGAGGAGCGTTCCAAGCAGGGAGCTGTCATTGAGTTTCTTTTGACGTAAAATCAGAGCATCTCAGATATTCATAGGAGCTTGCAGAATGTCTACGGAGACCTGGCAGTAAACAAAAGCACGGTGAGTCGTTGGACATGGCGTCTATCATCATCACAACAAGGTCGCTCAGGTATGTCCAATCTCCCGCGTGCCGGTCGTCCGCACACAGCTGTGACTCTTGCAATATTGGAACGTGCGGACACTCTCATTCGAGGTGATCGACTGATCACAATCGGACACGTAGCTGCAAGCTGATACATTACTCCACCAGTTGGGATGATAAAAGTGTGTGCCCAACAGGTTCCTCGCATTCCGACTTCCATCTGTTTGGCCCTATGAAGGATCCCCTCCGTGGGGAGCAGTACGTGAATAATTGGGAGTTTATTGATGCAACAAGAAGTTGACTCCAATGTCGACTGGTAGGGTGGTACCAAGCGGGCATACAGGCACTGCCAGTAAGGTACCATAAGGCCGTCGCATTCAATGGAGATTATGTTGAAAAATAGGATTTTGTAGCGAAGTGTGGTGTGCGTACTGTAAGACCTTCGGTACACACACCATCAGATTATTTGACTTGTCGCTCTAGCGAAGTAGGCGCGTGTCAGCAATATGTCTCGTGATCTTATCGTGGCGTGTTTGTCTTCTGCCGTTAGGTCAGATGATAGAAATGCCACTTGCGCGCTTAGAGTAGCAGATTGACGGTGACCAACTGTAAACAGAACTTGATTAATTTTCACACACATTTATTAAAATAATAACTATCATAAAAATAACTTACCTTGGTTCTGGATGCTATTTACAATTGACAATCTGAAGTTCCTTTGGTCTTGGTACGTTAATCTTATTCTCACATATCTCTGATACTTGACAAAAGTGTCTATACATTTATCTTCATGGCTATGTACAGGCGCAGACTGAAACTTGACTACAGACTAATGCACACTAACTAATCGGAGGTCTGTACACTCGTTATAATACCTCGCGCGTTCATGTATCACTGCGCGAGTGTGATCCGCGAGGAGAAAAGGTTCTACGTTAGCAGCAAACTCATTGGCTGCGTTGCATATTAATACGCGGATCGGCGGAAGCAGAATTTGCTCCGTCTCTAAGACAGCGCCATCTCGTAGTGCGGAGACAGACTAGCGCTGTGCCTGCGCTGTTGTGCTTAGCGGGGCGCGCTCTATTGGGAAAATTGTGTGCGCGCTGACTACGCGGAACTATGAACACAACACGAAGAAAGTAGGATTTGGAATCTGAATAAAATGAACCTGCTTTCAGAAAAAAAAAATGTTGCTATATTTATCTAATGCCTCTCGTATACCTTTGGAGGCACTTTTTTTCTACTTTTGACGGCTAGTGCCTCCTTTAGAAACACACCGCATAGATTCCTTTTAACTTAGCATCTGAACAAATACGAAATTTGTTTGGCTTCGGCGCCATCTCTGAATTACGCTGGGGACTGCGCCCCAGGTCCTCGTATGCAGGCTAGGCGCGAGATGCCGCTTTTTCGCGTCGCGGATGCGTAACTCTGCAGCCCGTGCTACGCTACGAGGTCCCGGTTTGTGCCTCCCGCTGAGTTACCGCCGATTAAGAAAACCGGTGTGCGGCGGCCGGACTTTTAATTCCGCTATTAATGTGACTCGTCCGCCGAAAGGCGCCTGCGCATTGCTCAGCGGGGACCTGCCGGACACGACGTCGATTAGCTATTTATCGACGAGCGTGTCCGAGCGCAAGACGAACACAGCGGCGCGCGGCCGTTTGGCTGCGTCACGTACGAGGCAGCCCGGGCTCGCCTCGCGTTTCTTTATTTTTTCCTCCTGCCTTCAACTCTGCGCTTGTGGGCTCGGAAAGACATTCGGAATGCTATGCGGCCGCGACGTGGCCCAAGATGTATCGGCGGAACCCGTGACCTCTCCGAGTATGTGTGGAATAAAAGAATTGCCGGAGTCGCCGCGTGGCGCGCCGTGTCTCGAATGGGACTCTTAGAGTCGACAATCGATTGTCAGTTGTAGATTTGAGAGAACACGGCCGGAGTATTCGATCGATAATGATGTCCGGCATGCTGCACTGACAGCCACTAAAATATTCTACTTCTTCGGCACGTTAGTACGTGCAGCTCATGGTTTTCTTACTTGCTTTGTTTTTTTTTTTTTTTTTTAGTCTCAAACTTTTTCTCTCTGCTATACAGTCAGAACATCAGAACATTACGAGTGCGCCTGTACCCGAGGATAAGCGCGCTTACGTCACACGAGGGTCTGTGACGCAGTATGTGCCGTGCATTAGAGATGTGGATATGAACGGAGGTTAGACAGGGTCGTTATACATCCTCCGTGTTATTCAAATTATACCTTGAGCCAAGAATAAAGGAAACCAAATGAGCCGTGGTAAAAACTGCTGTTTTGAAGAGCGCGCCGCAGCGCGTAGTGTGAAGCAGTCGCGTTCCGTTTCTGGCGGTGGCGCCGCTGTGGCAATCGCAGTCTTTCCACTCCGCCAGTAACAGAACTCAGCCAGTGGTCGCCCAGTCGGGGCTTAGTTCCTTCATCTGAGTCTGCGCGTTAGGCCGCCAGTCTGCTCGAGTTGCTCAGGCAATGGTCATTGGCGGTTAGATCGATCGGTTGGTCGGTCGCACACTAAGCCTCAAGATGACTTGACCGCCTTGAGCGTCGGCGCATGTGAGGTCGCCACCTGAGTCCAGTGGGCCGCGGCGTATAGCGAGGGGTAGTGGCTCAAATGGCTCTGAGCACTATGGGACTTAACATCTGTGGTTATCAGTCCCCTAGTACTTAGAACTACTTAAACCTAACTAACCTAAGGATATCATACACATCCATGCCCGAGGCAGGGTTGGGACCTGCGACCGTAGCGGTCGCGCTGTTCCAGACAGAAGCGCCTGTAACCGCTCGGCCACAACGGCCGGCCGAGGGGTAGTGACTTCGCGGTCGACACGAGAGTAACAGTAGTCAACCCTCGACATCAGTCTGGCCGGTGCGAGTTGCGACGCCGTGAGACGGGAGATGGGCTCGCCTTCCTGCGTCTGTTCAACCGTTCAAGAGGCTGGCAGTGGACGGTTCGGGAGAGCGATTTGGGGGTGCTGCGCCAGGTTTTCTCGAGAAATCGCAGTTTATTAGAAGCTAAGTGATTGGTGATACGTTGTGTGATTTACTCTTGTGAAATTCTACCTGTTTTCTTGGTCAGTCTCTTGTCCCCAGCTTGCTCGTCTGTCTCTCGTCCGCATTTAAGGCAGTTAGTGTCTGTCTGTCGTTCGGAGCTGCCTCTGTAATGTTTGTCGGATTTGGTGTGTTAACGAATTTATTGTTTGGAGTGTAACGGCCCAATATCTGAAATATGTTTTGATCTTGCGTATGATCTTGAGAGGTGGTATCTGTGTACTGTAGAGCATCTTAACTTGTTTGGCCAACCTTGTAAAATTTTTTATATAAGATTGTGTTTCATGGGCTTTTATTTAAATGATAATTATAGTATATAATGTTGCCATCCTTTCACCGTAAGACTTTTCCTAGAAGTTAAAATCAAATTGCCCCTTCGGTTGCAAAGTTAATATTTTAATTATTAGTATTTTGTACCATTTCCATCCGTTCTACGGGAGTGCATAGTTTGTGTGCTTGTGTAAATTGTTAAAACTTTTAGTTGAAAGTAATCTGGTGTGTTGCAGATCTGCACCAGTCTAGTCTTTCAGAGGCTGTTGTGAGCGGTCGTAGCTACGGCCGTGTCAGAAGGGAGCGGCAAGGTTCTCTGCCCGAAACGTCATACAGTCAAAACTTGGTTCTTTCTGCCTCTGAATAAACTGTAACTTAATATTTAGAGGGTGCTTTCTGATTACAATTTTAAAACTGTTTCTCAAAAAAAAAATTGGGAATAAAATTCGCATTTGTTAAAAAAAAATTTGGTTATGATTTCACCAGTTATTCCCTGTCAACTACTTCCATGCTTACGCAGTGTGATTAAATGTGTTAATGTTGTTGATGAATCACTAGTAAATAAAAATAATTCTTAAGAATATTCTTTGAAACTAAATCACGGTTCAACAAAGTTCCTGGAGGAGAAATAAAAATTTTGCTTTGCTGCATTAAGATAACCTAGATAACCACTGTGGTGACAAAAGTCACGACATACCTCAGTATCGTGACAGACCTGCTTTCTCCCTGCGTAGTGCAGCAACTCCACGTGGCGTGGTCTCAAGTCATTTGAAGTCCCGTGCAGAAATATTGGGCCTTGTTGCCTCTATAGCCGTCCATAATTGCGAAAGTGCTGTCCGTGCAGGGTTCAAATGGCTCTGAACACTATGGGACTTGACATCTGAGGTCATCAGTCCACTAGAACTTAGAACTACTTAAACCTAACTAACCTAAGGATATCATACACATCCATGCCTGAGGCAGGATTTGAAAGTGCGACCGTAGCGGTCGCGCGGTTCCAGACTGAAGCTCCTAGAACCGCTCGGCCCCACCGGCCGGCTCTGTGCAGGGTTTCGTCACGAACTGACCTGTCGATTATATCCCATAGATGTTGGATGGGATTCATTTCTTGCGATCAGGGTGGCCAAATCATTTGCCCGAATCGTCCAGAATGTTATTCAAACCGATCGAGAATAACTGTGGCCCGGTTAGATGGTGCATCATCAACCACAAAAATTCCATAGTTGTTTGGGAATATGAATGGCTGCAAATGATCTTTCCGTAGCCGAAGATAAGCATTTGCATTCAATGATCGGTTAAGTTGGACCAGAGGACCGAGTCCAATCCATGTAAACACAGCCCATACCATTAGGAACACCCTACCAGAGTGCACTGTGCCTTGATGAGAGTGATTTCCCTAAATCACTCCAGGCAACTGCCGGGATGGTTCCTCTGAAAGGGCACGGCCGACTTCCTTCCCCATCCCTCCCTAATCCGATGAGACCGATGACCACGCTGTCTGGTCTCCTTCCCCAAACCAACCAACCAACAAACCAACCTTGTTGAGAACTTGGGTCCTTGGCTTCGAGGGGTCTGCGGCACACTCTAACTCTATAATTCGGTTCTTACCAACTTAAATCGGAACTGATCTGATAGTGCACTGATTTTCCAGGCGGCTAGGGTCTAATCGGCATGGCCATGAACGCAGGGTAGCCTATGCAGACGATGTCTTGTCCGTAACAAAGGCACTCGCGTCAGTCGTCTGCTGTCACAGCCCATTAACGCTAAATTTCGCCTCATTGTTCTATCGGATACGTTCGCCGTACGTCTCACATAGATTTCTCCGGTTATTGCACGCAATGCTGCTTGTCTATCAGCACTGACAACTCCACGGAAACGTCGCTGATGTCGCTCGCTATTTCAAGGGCGTCGCCACGCACTTCACAATGTGGATTTCTGAATGTTGAATTCCCTAACGTTTTCGGAAATGGAATGTGCCTAGCTCGAACTACCGTCCAGCGTTCGAAGTCTGTTAATTCACGCCGTGTGGCCACAGTCACGTCGGAAGCCTTTTCACATGAGTCACTCGATAGAAATGACAGCTCTGCCAATGAAATATTGTTTTATACCTTGTGTGCACAATATTTCAACCAACTGTATGTACGCATGTCGCCATCCCATGACTCTGGGCTGCGGTGTAAGTCAGATTATGCAGGAGTTAGATTAGGAAATGAGACACTGAAGGTAATTCAGCAGTTTTGCTGTTTGACCATAAATATAACTGACAATGACTGACTTGGAGCTCGTATAAAATTAAGACTCACTGTAAGAAGAAAAGCATTTTTGAAACAATTTCTGAGTGTTGATCTTGCTATATGACTGCTCGTTGGCTGCATGCTGGTTCTTTATATATTTTTAATGTTTATTGAACCTGTGTGACCATCTCCTTGCGTTACCTTAGAGAACTGTACTCGACTTTGCGTCCTGGTTGCTAATATACCAGGCCCATAAGAAATGGTGTCTATATTGTGACGCTTATTTGATTAACTTGATAAACAAATTAATTATTTTTGGAATGTGCGCAACGGAAACTGGTGCGAATTTCTCTAAGGTAACGCGTTCTGGGGTGGTTGAATTCAAAGCCGTCACTATAGCAGCTGGTAGCCTATCTAAATTCACATTGCAGATTATTTCTGTCTTTCATTAACTTTAGAAAATCGAACTGAAAAGGCTTCCCAGGTTTAATTGAACTGAATAAGATACATACTACTCATTTCATGTATCAGATGATTGGGGGAATATTTCGTAACTGAATGCTGACTCTCATTTAATGGATTTATTTTCTACTTTGATGAAAACTTTAGAAGACGACAAATTAGAATTTTTCTTTAGTTACAAAACTTATGTCTGAATCAGCGTTAAATCTCTCATGGGTAGAACAATGACAAAACGAAAACACTACACGAATAATTTCATATATGACACATAATTTCATAATAACACAAAAAATACATAAGTGGGCCACACCGTCTTTAGCGGGATAATCGTCATTCATTCTTCAAGACTCACGTATCATCATGCATGAATTACAGTACTAGAAATTTACGGTAGGAAACTGCTGAAGGTAGAAAACCTGTATCAAAGAGAAGATTCTGGGCAAAAATGATGTACTATTGGCGCCAAAATGAAGTGCGAACTGAACTCACAAAGAAAGTACCAAAAATAATTAAATTTAACGACAGAAATTTCTCGATCGACCTTCTGATACGCAATCTACACTCATTGAGCTAAGGTGAAGCTTATTACTTGGGAAATAGCTACATGAACTCATGGTTCCTGTTGCATGCTCACTAACCACAAAGCAAAATTTTACAAACACATTTCCGAGATAACTATTGCAAATAAATTAAAACCGTAACCTGTACCGATGAAGATATGTTGAATGCGTACTATGAGCATACCCTGTCGTGAGTATTTAGCCACATTAGGTCATTTTTATCTCACCAAATCTGCGAGCTGCTGTGCTCCCGCGTCCGGTCCGTCTCATGGCTAGCCCCACAGTGCTCTCCACGCGCCAAAATCCGCCCAACGTTCCCATTCAAACGCGGTGGTGGGGAGACTCATCTCACCCCCGCACCAACTTTGTAACCTACCCTCGTGCCTGTTTTCATCTTTGCTTGCTGCTCTGGCCTACCTGCCGTTATTCTTTTAATGTTGGCAATGACTGCTATTCCCTTAAACTGTTCCCTTTGGTCCATGCTCCCGTTACATTTGACTTCCATTCATACACATGCACACTCATACAGGATGGAACAAGGAGTATACACATAAACGCTGTGTGACCTCTTTGTGAAATGATGAAAAGAAATAAACAAATGCGTCAAATATTCCTTTCACCCAGCGAAGTATTGAAGGTGCTAGCAATCAAAGGAAAACTTATACCTCGATACAGAAAACATAATTACTTCCTACTGTAACCTGAGGAAAAACGAAAGTAACGCCTCAATCTGCGTAGATGTCAGCGTGTATGACTGTCATGTGGGTAATGCCGATATTTCCAGGGTATTTTCCATTGGTCTGGAACGGGTTCTGCGTAGTCTCCAGATGCCAACTGAGGAGCAGTGTGAATGATAAGGAGCGATTTCAAAACCTACAAGGTGAAACCGGCCAGGACAGCAGCGTGCTGACGTCACTGTCTCCATACCGCATCCAAGTGCGCCAATGGCAGTAGATGTACGGCGGACATTCGTGAAAGGGTGGCCCAGAAAGTGGGACTCAACAATGACAGACAAAAGAAAAAAATCATTTAGTGCGTTCCTACATAAAAGTGCATCATCAACGATAAGCAGTAAAGACAAGGAGAGAACAGGAAGTTTTGAAATGTGGTGCTGCAGAAGAATGCTCAAGATTAGATGGGTGGATCAAATAACTAATGAAGTGGTTCTGAATCGAACTGCAGAGGAAAGACTGCTATGACAAAACTTGACTCAAAGAAGGGGCCAGTTGAGAGAATACATCCAGAGGCGTGAAGAACAGTCCTTTGGTTTTGGGTGGAAGTGAGTGGGGGAGAGGAGATTGGAACGGGACACCAAGGTTTGATTACAGTATATTCAAACGGATAAAGAATATGTTATGACGATGCCATTATGGCCTTATCACTTTAGGACTTGGTGTAAAAAAGATACGTTTTATTGTATTTTGTCTGTCCATTTCCTTGGTTGCATGAAAGTATATAGTGATGAGTGTTGCTGTATTATGTTGAAAGACACACTGCTCACTAGGTGTATATATTTCTATATTGTAGATCTGAGGATAGTCATTACCGACTGAAACCGGTCATCGTCAAAGAATTAATATTGTGATCAAAGACTGGAACAAAACAACATTTGAAAGAATGAAACATTTATGTGGTTCTGAATAAACTCTGCACAAGACAGACTACAGTGTAGAGCTGCTTCAAACCGATGGTGATAATAATAATGAAAATATGATACTCACAAGGAAGTAGCTGTGTAAACTCAGTGTGGAAGGAGTGTCCAAGCCCATAGACTTAAGCGACGTTGACAAAAGGGGAGAGAATGGTTGGTCGACGACTGGGGACGTACGTCAAGGGAACAGTAAGATTTATGAGGTGTATCGATATTGCCCTCATTACTATGACGTAAAGTATAGGAATGAAAGAAAAAGATCGTCATATGTCAGTGCTGACTGCGTTCTTCGATAGGTGTTAAACATGCAAAATTCGAACGACTTTCTTTCGCCATAATCATTATCGTCATAATTCAATGCACATACTGCCTGTAAAAGCCTCCTCATTACTTCTTCGTGCATTATAATCTTATCACATTCTCACTCACCATTTTCCTAAATGTTTTCTTATGTCACATACCAACACTGAATTATGTCAGCGTCCCGGTTTTCTTTGATACGTTCTGGTTTCAACAGATTTTATGTAACCTACTGGCTGAACGAACTGAAAATTGTCTGTTTCGAAATTCAGTTCCAGGATATTTATTGACGGAGTTAACAAAATGTAAAGTATAATTAGTGTTACCAGCACAGCGGCAGCTAGGTTCGTTGATAGTGTAAATTACTCCACGTGATATTTCGCGCTCTCGGGTGCCGCTGGAAATGCTAACCACTCTCTGCTATTTCTTTATTTATGCATCGTGTCATAAGGCAGCAATACACAACACAAATAAACTCATCTTATGTGGTGTCTAGGAAGCCTGCATACCCAGTTCACTAGACAAACATTCAAACAAGTCGTATTAATGAGTTTTATTACAGAAAGAAAAGATTGAATTTTTTAACTTCTGCAGTTACACAGATGTGTCGCAAGCAAAGGGCGACATACAACATAAGTAATCTTCTTCAGTATAGACGATCTGCTACCTAGAGAGTGAAAGTGAAGTGACGAGCATTGACACTGAGATACAAGTGCCTAATCTCGAAGCTGCTATTGAACTGGGTAATCTTGACGCTGCTACAGAACTGGGTCGTCACCAGTTGGGCGCGGCGCTAATGTCCTCTTTACACAGGGGCCGCTACTGTCACATTGTCGTCCTGGAAGGAGGTCCGGTCACCATGTGATTGGCTGACTTCTTCTCACAGTCTTCTCTTCTTTGTCGTGACGGCCCTTGACTTTATGCCGTAACATCTTAAATAAGAACAAAATATGCAGACACCGCACATTTCAGGCTACAGCAGAACAGAATTCGGCAGTCTTTGGAGCACTGATAGTAGCTTTTGCTACGTATGCCACGACACAGAAAAGTAGACATACACAGTACTTCAAGAGGTGTACTGAAATCTACTCAGTGCTACGCTCACAGAAAGTAGACTCAACATTTGGAGTAAAACATTAGAGATAAGTTTTGAACAATGTGATACCAGAATGGTGTAGGTGAGACAAATAGAAAGGCACTCATTCCTCTGTGTGACGGGAGCCTTCTTTAGGTATCCATGCTACAAGTGGACATCAAAAGGTATGGATGTTTGGCCATGTGTAAGGGACAACTTGGGTGAATTCCTCCATCAGATCATCTCGATTCAAGCGAAAGTACTGTTTACCTTGGACGTGCAACAGAATGGCTTCCTCCCATTTTTTTGATGCACTGATTTTAAGGAAACCAGATGGGAGTCTGGGACATAGCATGTACAAAAAGTCTGCACACACGGCTCTGTATCTACATGCAATTAGTAGCCACCACAAGGCACTGTACGCACACTTCTTCAATGGCGTGATCCATCTGCGACCAAGACAGCCTTTCCGTTGAACTGAAGCACCTGGAGACCACAGTCTGAAGGAATGGGTACGGCTGCACGCAGAGACGGCGTGCGTTTAGACAGGTTGCTCCTAAACAACTGCACAAATCACTAGCGTACATCCCGTTTTCCATCAAATACCCCCAGAAAAAAAAGTCGCCCGAATTGTGGAATGACAAAGCGTTAGACGTGTGTTCCGCCCTCGCCCCTTTCCAAGACATTGACACTGCAAGGCAGAGTAAAGGATGATGAAGGCCTATGCAGTCCAGAGATCAATCGAGTCCCTGAAAATGCGGCATGGCATACACTGGGGAAACTGTACATATAGCAGAAGACCATAGGTGGAGCAATGAATTACGCTAGACTACTAAATAAGCTGCGGACGGTCACGTAGTATAAAAACAATAGATTACGAAAAAACCAAAATACTTAAGAAGACTTCTTTGGATTGTGTGATTAAACAGACCATTGCAGTGAGGGTCCAAGATGCTCTAATCAACAAAGATAGCAGTCTACAAATGAGTCAGGTGTGGAACCTTGCACAGAGCCGAAAAGGGGCGAGGCGTCCTGTGCGCTGAGGTTGCAGCCAACAGCTATAGCGCGGACACTGGAGACCATGGTTCGCAGCCGGGCGTCGCTGCCCCCACCAACGCCGACACTCACCGAGACGACTGCAGTTATAGCGACTGGAGGGGAGTGATGGAGGATGTAACGGCCAACGTATACTTAACAGGGCGCTGACACGAGAGGAGCAGCAGTCATCAGCAACCAGCCAACGATGGCAACGCCGGCCGCAGTGGCCGTGCGGTTCTAGGCGCTGCAGACTGGAACCGCAAGGCCGCTACGGTCGCAGGTTCGAATCCTGCCTCGGGCATGGATGTGTTTGATGTCCTTGGGTTAGTTAGGTTTAAGTAGTTCTAAGTTCTAGGGGACTGATGACCGCAGAAGTTGAGTCCCGTAGTGCTCAGAGCCATTTGAATCATTTGAACGATGGCAACAAGTCCGCTTTACCGAAGTATCGTCTCTCCTTTTAGTCAAGCTGTCTTGTAAACGTTTTTGAAAAAAGAAATCATGCTGTCTTGGAGATTAAGTGATTACCTTACGTTCTTTTCTTTATTTTTATATTTTTTTACGACACAATCACGCATGCATTTCACACTGCCATAACCAGTTATGGCCTGCCACTAGTAACCTTCAAACTAAAGGCGTATACCGCAAGTGGTATCGGTTGAGTTGTCAACAAGACACCATAGCGGAACCAGCTTGCAGACTACCAATGTCTGGCCTAAATTGGTTACGGCTAAGGGAAATGCATGCGTGATTGTGTCGTAAGAGGTACAAAAATTAGTAAGTTTTTTTTTATCTCTGTTCTATTCAAAACATGCTTATTATTTATCCTACATACCTGTCTAATCTTCATCATTGTCCTGCGGTACTAAATATCTATATCTTCTAATATTTTCTAGTCTGAATTGTTCATAGTCCACTCATCACCTTCGTAAAAGGCTACACTGCAGACAAACACTTAGAGGGAAGACTTCCTTTCTTTTAAGTTTATGCATGAAAGTAACAAAATTCCGTTTTCTTTCCTCAGAAATGATTTTCTCGCCAGTCTGCATTTTATATCCTCTCTGCCTCTCCAAATCGTCAGTTGTTATGCTGCCTAAATAACAAAACTCATATTACTTTTAGTGTCCTCTACTTCTAACGTTGCGTTTAATTACTCCAGGAAAACTCTTGGATGGTTTCCTTTTATAACGTCATGGACAATTACCTTCCCCATACTCTTCAAAATATTCCTATAACTTGAGACATATAACTGTAATTTTCGTTATGTCTACTTCTTTGGTACTATGGCATTAGATGTCGTCTGCTAACTCAGCCTAACAGAGCCTTGCGTTTGAACAGATACGTGCAGAAGACTTCTGTGCCAGTCTGTGTTAGGTTGGTAATAGCTGGAGTCAATGGGTTTCCGGACAAGTTAACGTGGAGGTAGAACTTTGTTGGACACACAGAGAAACGTGCTTCCTGGACGCAGGTTGGAGTATACTGACTGCCGACTGCATATACGTGTTGTGTACGGTTATCTGTATGAACGATTTGCACAAGTCGCGATCTCTAATAGTTTGTAATACTCGTATGCTGGAACAATAATTTTGCGAGTTTTTTGACGTCAGGTATTTGATTACAAAAGTGTTGTCTAGGTAGCTGTTCCACAGGAGTCACTTGTTTCTTAGCGTTATGTAGGATCAGTCCATTTGCGACTGCAGCTCGATATCATACGGAAGCTTGAAACGATTAAAATAAATTTATTTATGGTGATTGAACATGTCTGGTGAAACAGAGATCCAATTTTTCTGATGCTGAAGCCATTTTATACACTCATACGGAAGACTTAGACGTATACTTCAAGAAATGTGCCTCCGTCTAAGTCATCAGCCCACAGCTATATCAGTATTCCACGTACACAACAGACAGGCGTATTAGAGGCAAGAAGTCAGATACAGAGGCAAAGTCTTACCATACTGCAGTGAACCAAAACAACTGGTAATAACACTAGATACAACGTTAACTTTGAAGTGACATCTCTCAGCTGTAGCTACCACATTGTTCTGAAACTTGCTGGTACTTCATGTGGAGCTAATGCACATGTTTTTAGGTCCACAGCCTTAGCCCTGCCATTCTCTGTTGCTGAAAACTGCTGTTTGACCTGGAAAAATAGTGCTCACCTTAAAAAGGCAGCCGTGCAGCTCAGTCAGGCAATTTGAATAATTACGGCACTTATTCAGAATAAAAACGCCCTATGGACTCGGTTATCTGCATTATCAGACCTCAAGTTCTAATAAGATTAGAAGCTCTCGTGAAGGTCTGTAACAACAATCAGAAGAATCCTCAGCTACACGTTCATTGAGATATTGCACATTCAGAACATTAATGCTTGAAATGAAATATGTAGTCGTGAGTCAGAGCAAACAACCTTGTTGCGCACTCTCTCGGTGCAAACCAGTACTGGAAAATCCAGAGGAAGCAGTCATCAGTCGTCAACAAAATTCTAATTGAGAACCCTTTCCTGCGGATATAAGGATTCGATCTCCGCAGGCGTCAGTGGAGGATCACGAGGCGAATTCTAACTGTTCAAGCAGTATGTGGGTGCCTAATGCACAAGTGAGGGTATGTTAGTTCTGAAAATTAAGACTTTTGTCCTTCCCTACAGACAGTCCGCTGTATCATTGGTGACTGTCGTCTTCGAGCGTAGAAAGTAACAATGACAGGCATTCACCAGTTATCGAATGAAGCGATGAAATGGATCAGGGCACTAGACCTGAAGTTCTGAGTTTATACGGGTTCGTAATGGCCTATATTTGTCTACAAATGTTGTCCATTTGTAACTGTTTTCATAAACGTCATGGTAATTATTAAATAGACTCGAACCTTTGGTTGTCACTAGTTGTGCATTTAAATCTAAATTAACAGACTGCCAACAGATCCCTATGCAGTATGTTCAGGAATATGTCCCTTCAGATAATTTAAACATTTTCATGTGGAAATCTTTCGAGTTATATGTGCAACGTCCTAATACTGTATCGGACCTTTATCCCGGCGCAGCTCGACGTGGCTTGGATTCAACAAGTCGCTGTGTCTTGGATGTCCCCTGGAGAAATACTGAACCATGCTGCTTTCACTGCCATTCATAATGACGAAAGTGTTGCCGGTGCCGGATGTTGCGCACTAAATGACCTCTCGATTATGTCCCACAAATGTTCTAGGGGACTATTGTCGAGCGTTTGGATAGCCAAATCATTCCCACGAAGTGTCCAGAATGTTCTTCAGATCAGTCGCCAACGATTTTTTCCTGGTGAAGTGGCGCGTCTGTAAAAATTTCATCGTTGTTTGGGAACATGACGATCATGAATGGGTGTAAATGGTCCCCAAGCAGCCGAACATCCAGAAGATCCAGTCAGTTTCACGCAAACGCGGCCCGTACCATTGTGGAGCCACCAACAGCTTGCACAGTGGTTTTTTGACAAGTTGGGTCCATTCAGTAAAATTTTTGTTGGTTTGTGACCGCATTGTCGATCGTAAAACTACCGACGTTTCGGTCACTCTTGCACTAAACGAAAGCACCTTGAAGAAGGTCACTTGCAACGGTGACCGAAACGTCGTGTTTTGCATACTTACAATGCGGCCACAAACGCAGAAAAGTTTTGTTGACTGGGACAAGCCGACCAGAGTTCTAGGCGCTACAGTCTGGAACCGCGCGACCGCTACGGTCGCAGGTTAGAATCCTGCCTCGGGCATGGATGTGTGTGATGTCCTTAGGTTAGTTAGGTTTAAGTAGTTCTAAGTTCTAGGGGACTGATGACCACAGAAGTTAAGTCCCATGGTGCTCAGAGTCATTTGAACCATATGACTGTGACAATGGCCGCAGAAGCCTACGTTCCAAATTGGGTTCATGTCTTTGTGAGGTCTGCGTCACATTCTCACCAACTGGAAACGGGACTCCTCAGACCGAGCGACGATTTTCCAGTCTAGCGTCCAACCGATATGGTCACGAGCCAAGGAGGCGCCCGGCACGCGTTATCGTGTTGTTATCACTTTCGTCGGCCGTCTGCAGCCATAGCACATTAACGCCAAATTTTGCGGCACTGTACTAGCGGATTCATCGTGCGACCCACGTTGACTTTTGCGGTTATTTCACACACTGTTTCTTGTCTGTTAGCGCTGCCACGCCGCCACTCTCGGTCCTTAAGTAAAGGCCGTCGGCCACTGCGTTGCCCGTGGCGAGAGGTAATGCCTGAAATATGAAGTGTGGTATTCTGGGCTCACTCTTGACACTGCGAATCGAGGGATACTGAATTCCCTAACGCTTTCCAAAATGGATTGTCCCATAGGACAAACTCCAACTACCATTCCGCGTTCAGAGTCTGTTAATTCCCAGCTTGCGGCCATAATGAGGTCGGAAACATTTTCACGTGAATCACCTGAGAACAAAAGACACATCCGCCAATGCACTCCCTTTCCACATCTTATGTACTCCGTACTACCACTAACTGTAATGTGCATATCACTATCCCATGACTTATGTCTCCTCATTGTAGATTTGGACTCGTATTACCTCACGACTTCACTCTTCCACTTTATTACTACAGAACCACTTCGAACACTCACAAAGCACAACAGTGTGGTTTATGTCAAGCGAAGATGCAGACGATTCTATTTCACGTATTGTGGCAGTTCGAGGCCATGAGAAGCACATCTGTTGTGTGTTTTGGAGCAACAGAACGTGTATTCGTTTCCAAAGTAGAATCACTAACGGTTGTAATGAAATTCAGCACACCAGATTTCACGCGTTAAACCCAAAAAGCAAAGGAATATTCTCACATTCGCGAAGTTTAATAGATTATAGAGTCAAGTGTTAAAGAAAAGGAATGTTGTTGTTGTTGTGATCTTCAGTCCTGAGACTGGTTTGATGCAGCTCTCCATGCTACTCTATCTTGTGCAAGCTTCTTCATCTCCCAGTACCTACTGCAACCTACATCCTTCTGAATCTGTTTATTGTATTCATGTCTTGGTCTCCCTCTACGATTTTTACCCTCCACGCTGCCCTCCAATACTAAATTGAGATCCCTTGATGCCTCAGAATATGTCCTACCAACCGATTAATTCTCCTAGTCAAGTTGTGCTACAAATTTCTCTTCTCCCCAATTCTGTTCAGTAATTCCTCATTAGTTATATGATCCAACCATCTAATCTTCAGCATTCTTCTGTAGCACCACATTTCGAAAGCTTCTATTCTCTTCCTGTCTAAACTATTTATCGCCCACGTTTCACATCCATACATGGCCACACTCCATACAAATACTTTCAGAAACGACTTCCTGACGCTTAAATCTATACTCGATGTTAACAAATTTCTCTTCTTCAGAAACGCTTTCCTTGCCATTGCCAGTCTACATTTTATATCCTCTCTACTTCGACCATCATCAGTTATTTTGCTCCCCAAATACTACTTTAAGTGTCTCATTTCCTAATCTAACTACCGCGGAATCACCCGACTTAATTCGACTACATTCCATTACCCTCGTTTTGCTTTTGTTGATGTTCATCTTATATCCTCATTTCAAGACACTGTGCAATCCGTTCAGCTGCTCTTCCAGGTCCTTTGCGGTCTCTGACAGAATTACAATGTCATCGGCGAACCTCATAGTTTTTATTTCGTCTCCATGGATTTTAATTCCTACTCTGAACTTTTCTTTTATTTCCCTTACTGCTTGCTCAATATACAGTTTGAATAACATCGGGGAGAGGCTACAAACCTGTTTCACTCCCTTCCCAACACTGCTTCCCTTTCATGTCCCTCGACTCTTATAACTGCCATCTGGTTTCTGTACAAATTGTAACTAGCCATTCGCTCCCTATATTTTACCCCTGCAAGCTTCAGAATATGGAAGAGAGTATTCCAATCAACATTGTCAAAAGCTTTCTCTAAGTCTACAGATGCTAGAAACGTAGGCTTGCGTTTCCTTAATCTATTCTCTAAGATAAGTCGTAGGGGCAGTGTTGCCTCGCGTGTGCCAACATTTCTACGGAATCCAAACTGATCTTCCCCCTAGGTCGGCTTCTACCAGTTTTTCCATTCGTCTGAAAAGAATTCGTGTTAGCCGTGGTTTATTAAACTGATAATTCGGTAATTTTCACATCTGTCAACGCCTGATTTCTTTGGGATTGGAATTATTATATTCTTCTTGAAGTCTGAGGGTATTTCGCCTGTCTCATACATCTTGCTCACCAGGTGGTAGAGTTTTGTCAGGACTGGCTCTCCCAAGGGTATCAGTAGTCCTAATGCAATGTTGGCTGCATCCCGGGGCCTTGTTTCGACTTAGGTCTTTCAGTGCTCTGTCAAACTCTTCACGCAATTTCATATCTCCTATTTCATCTTCTTCTGCCTCCTCTTCCATTTCCATAATATTGCGCTCAAGAACATCGCCCTTGTATAGACCCTCTATATACCTCTTCCACCTTTCTGCTTTCCCTTCTTTGCTTAGAACTGGTTTTCCATCTGAGCTCTTGATATTCATGCAAGTGATTCTTTTCTCTCCAAAAGTCTGTTCAACTTTCCTGTAGGCAGTATCTATCTTACCCCTAGAGATGCATGCTTCTACATCCTTACATTTGTCTTCTAGAAATAGCAAACGTTAATAGTGATTCACATAATAAGTTTAATTTACTGCGTTTGAAAGTATACCTTTAACATGTTATTCCATGACAGGCCAATACGCCCGTGAAAGCGAATAAAATTACTACTACTACTTTGTACCCATTCTGTCTGTCGGCACCAACATTTGTATCCTTTACCTCTAGAAGGGCACAGAGCTGAGCACGAGGTCGGAACGGCCTCTGCACCTGTCACTGGCCAGCGGTTCGCTGCCTGAGCGGGCCCTGGATGGGGCGGCCTGTCCGCCACTCTTGCCTGTCGCCACCGGCGCACTCTCCATCAGAGGACAGGTTTCCGAGACGCGAAGCCGCGACTGCGCGCGGCTCGTCACTGAAATTGCGGCTCGTCGCCGTTTCCTTGTGGCCTCTAAAGCCCACTTGTAAAACTGGCTACCTTGTGGTTTCGTTCCGACCACGCGAGCATAAATTCGCGAAATAAGCGTCATTAAGGGCAATATAAAGCTGCGAGTTCTTGCTGCGGCGAATGTCACCTTGAGGTAGAGCCGTTCTTTTCTAAACTAACGCAGAATCACGCCCACCTTCTTGTTCCCAGTCGGCTATGACGTAACTGACGAGTGTGGAACGAAGGAAAAAAAAAGAAGAAAATGTTCTGCAAAGTATCTAGTGAAAGGAGGTCACCCAGAGGATCATCATGCGAACCTCTTCTGTTCTACACAACTAGTAACGGTTCGCTGAAACCAGTCTGGCTACTGATAACAGTCTTTACCTATTCTGATCATGTAGTTGGTGCCTATTTTTCTATAGCGTGTATATAAATTGGTACATAATCGTCCGCCTGCTTAGGTGAGTGGTAACGTGCTTGCCTCCCAGGCAGCGGGCCCGGATTCGATTCCCGGTCGGTTTGGAGATTTTCTCCGCTCATGTTGTCTTCATCATCATTTCATCCTCGTCATTGGCACGCAAGTCACCCAATGTGGCGTCGACTAAAATAAGACTCGCACTCGGCGGCTGCACTTGCCCAGATGGGGCCTCCCGGCCAGCAATGCCATACGCCCATTTCATTTCAGTACATGTCCATAACTGCCGTCATCATTTTCATCATCGATGGTGTCACTGTGATCGTCCTCATGGTAATCATCATCATAGTTCTCACTGAAATCATGATCATTATCATAAACATCTTCTTCATCATTATATCGTTATCATCATAATCCTCATTATAATTGCAATCAATATCATTATGACCGCCATATTTTTATCATCATCCTCATCCTCATCATAACCTTTATCATCATCGGCATCATTCTCATGTTTTCAATATCATTCAATATCATCGCTCTCATCATAAATGATACCATCATCCTCATCCTGACTGCAGTCTTTCTCATAATCGTTGCCTTCATCATAATCGCCATCATCAGCTTTGTCCTCATAGTAATCAAATCAGTATCATTAACATCACTATCATTGTAATCATTTCATCACCATCATACGTGTTGTATTCGTTTCACCATCATTACTCACATCTTTATCATTATCATCCTCATCAGAAGCGTTATAATCATCATCATCGTCATTGTGACTGCTGCCGGCCGGGGTGGCCGAGCGGTTCTAGGCGCTACAGTCTGGAACCACGCGACCGCTACGGTCGCAGGTTCGAATCCTGCCTCGGCCATGGATGTGTGTGAGGTTAGTTAGGTTTAAGTAGTTCTAAGTTCTCGGGGACTGATGACCTCAGAAGTTAAGCCCATAGTACTCAGAGCCATTTGAACCATTTGACTGCTATCAGCGTCAAAGTTGCTATTACGATTCTGTAGACTACTCCTGTGTCTTTTCTGATCTTTCCATCGCTTAAGCTCTGTACTTGTCTTCCTTGTTCTACTGTTTCAAATGGTTCAAATGGCTCTGAGCACTATGGGACTCAACTGCTGAGGTCATTAGTCCCCTAGAACTTAGAACTAGTTAAACCTAACTAACCTAAGGACATCACACACATCCATGCCCGAGGCAGGATTCGAACCTGCGACCGTAGCGGTCTCGCGGTTCCAGACTGCAGCGCCAGAACCGCGCGGCCACTTCGGCCGGCTCTACTGTTTCAAACTGTTATGTGTTTCGGCAACCTGAATTCAGAAACATTACGCAGTTGTTCTTGTAATGTTTTTCCTGACTCCTTCTGTGATCAATCAATGAGTAATCTGTTTTTCTTATCTCCTTCCGTTTTAATTCGGCTAATGTTACATTGTAATTTCATTTCTGGACAGCAGAAATCTTGTTGCAGCCGCTTTACGTAAGAAAGGCTTTTTTTTGTACTTCACGCATGGAAATCGTCATATTGCAGCCACAATTAATCTAGATCTATTAATTGTTTGAGGCTTTTGTTTCGGATGTTAAATGCTGAAACTCTGTTGCTACTAAACCTCTTCTCTCTAATACCTCTTCATCTTTAAAGTTAACCGAGCGAGGTGGCGCAGTGGTTAGACACTGGACTTGCATTCGGGAGGACGACGGTTCAATCCCGCGTCCGGCCATCCTGATTTGGGTTTTCCGTGATTTCCCTAAATCACTCCAGGCAAATGCCGGGATGGTTCCTCTGCAAGGGCACGGCCGACGTCCTTCACCATCCTTCCCTAATCCGATGAGACCGAAGACCACGCTTGGTCTCCTTCCCCAAACAACCAACCAACCAACCAACCATCTTTAAAGTTAATTATTTTGGTTATATCTACACATGTCTTTTCCATAACTTAATTAATTATAGTGTCTTGATTTTTGCTCTGTTATCTTTCTGTAAGTAAACCTTCGTAGGCAATTGTGTTTCTCTAAGGTTATTGTTATTTCTCATAAAATGCTGTTCTTATTATATTTGTCACAGTGAAATGACTTAAATCAACATATAATATCAACATTTATGTCTCAGTTATGTTGACTGTCAAGTTAGTAGATTCACTGAACTGATTATTTGAACTGAATGATTTTGTTGCATTGAAGATGTGATTATACTCTTCGTATTGTCAATAAACTCACAGTATTTCTGTCCAAACTCCGAGAAATATTTTTTCTGTCATGAAACGTCTTCGTTCTTGTTTGGATGAAATAGTTGATCGAAAACACGTCGTATGATAGGTAAATAAACCTTGTAATGCTATTTACAGCGTGAAATTACAAGAACTGAAAGAAACAAGTAATATGTTTTAGATTTGATGTTTTATAACTTTTATTATGACCTACTAGTCGAAAATGTCGTACCTGATTACGCTAATAATCAATAAGATCAAACTTTATTCACATATCAATCTTTTGTCAACATGTATTACTTTAAATATCAAATCTATTAGAGAAAACGGAAACATTCACTTCAGACGAAAGACGTATCAAAATTTGAGTTGGTGCAATTGGAACCAATACATGTTTTTCGACATTTGATTGTATATATGCGTATCACAGCTTTCACATTCAAGTTGAAAAAAAAAAAAGATTTATTCAGAATATGAAATTTTCTTGTCAGTTTTCTTTACTTTCTCCATGTGTTGAGATACCTCCATTGAAACTGATTCTGCAACTTTTATTTTAATCTGTGTGAAATTTCTAATAACAGACGCAATCAGTATGTAGCGGAGTGTGTTTTATTATTAATCAGAATTCCTTTTGCGGTGGCAGCAGTTTTTGTAAGTTATGAGTTCTCGGTTCCGTATCTTCAGTTAGTGAGAACATTATATCGAATCCTTTTCGTCCAGTGTGGAGCTCTTTTGCGTCCTCTATGGTGGTAGATGTATTTGTAAAGACGCACTGACTAGTGTAGAACCAACAGAATAGCCTAATATTTTTATTGAGTACTACTACACTTTTTATCTGCTCTGTGATTAGCCTTTACAATTGAGAAGATAGTAACACATCGCTGATTGATTATTATGCGTCTTTTGCCTTCCAATTCGTTCGAGATGTTAACCTGTCTCTGTACCATTCCCGGCGGTGGCATTCACTTATTATCGACTGCTATGGCTAACTGCCCCCCCCCCCCCCCCCCATGAAAAATGGACCTTGCCGTTGGTGGGGAGGCTTGCGTGCCTCAGCGATACAGATAGCCGTACCGTAGGTGCAACCACAACGGAGGGGTATCTGTTGAGAGGCCAGACAAACGTGTGGTTCCTGAAGAGGGGCAGCAGCCTTTTCAGTAGTTGCAAGGGCAACAGTCTGGATGATTGACTGATCTGGCCTTGTAACAATAACCAAAACGGCCTTGCTGTGCGGGTACTGCGAACGGCTGAAAGCAAGGGGAAACTACAGCCGCAATTTTTCCCGAGGGCATGCAGCTTTACTGTATGATTAAATGATGATGGCGTCCTCTTGGGTAAAATATTCCGGAGATAAAATAGTCCCCCATTCGGATCTCCGGGCGGGGACTACTCAAGAGGATGTCGTTATCAGGAGAAAGAAAACTGGCGTTCTACGTATCGGAGCGTGGAATGTCAGATCCCTTAATGGGGCAGGTAGGTTAGAAAATTTAAAAAGGGAAATGGATAGGTTGAAGATAGATAGAGTGGGAATTAGTGAAGTTCGGTGGCAGGGAGGAACAAGACTTCTGGTCAGGTGACTACAGGGTTATAAACACAAAATCAAATAGGGGTAATGCAGGAGTAGGTTTGATAATGAATAGGAAAATAGGAATGCGGGTAAGCTACTACAAACAGCATAGTGAACGCATAATTGTGGCCAAGATAGATACGAAGCCCACACCTACTACAGTAGTACAAGTTTATATGCCAACTGGCTCTGCAGATGACGAAGAAATTGAAGAAATGTATGATGAAATAAAAGAAATTATTCAGATTGTGAAGGGAGACGAAAACTTAATAGTCATGGGTAACTGGAATTCGAGTGTAGGAAAAGGGAGAGAAGGAAACATAGTAGGTGAATATGGATTGGGGCTAAGAAATGAAAGAGGAAGCCGCCTGGTAGAATTTTGCACAGAGCACAACATAATCATAACTAACACTTGGTTTAAGAATCATGAAAGAAGGTTGTATACATGGAAGAACCCTGGAGATACTAAAAGGTATCAGACAGATTATATAATGGTAAGACAGAGATTTAGAAACCAGGTTTTAAATTGTAAGACATTTCCAGGGGCAGATGTGGACTCTGACCACAATCTATTGGTTATGACCTGTAGATTAAAACTGAAGAAACTGCAAAAAGGTGGGAATTTAAGGAGATGGGACCTGGATAAACTGAAAGAACCAGAGGTTGTACAGAGTTGAAGGGAGAGCATAAGGGAACAATTGGCAGGAATGGGGGAAAGAAATACAGTAGAAGAAGAATGGGTAGCTTTGAGGGATGAAGTAGCGAAGGCAGCAGAGGATCAAGTAGGTAAAAAGACGAGGGCTAGTAGAAATCCTTGGGTAACAGAAGAAATATTGAATTTAATTGATGAAAGGAGAAAATATAAAAATGCAGTAAATGTAGCAGGCAAAAAGGAATACAAACGTCTCAAAAATGAGATCGACAGGAAGTGCAAAATAGCTAAGCAGGGATGGCTAGAGGACAAATGTAAGGATGTAGAGGCCTATCTCACTAGGGGTAAGATAGATACTGCCTACAGGAAAATTAAAGAGACCTTTGGAGATAAGAGAACGACTCGTATGAATATCAAGAGCTCAGATGGAAACCCAGTTCTAAGCAAAGAAGGGAAAGCAGAAAGGTGGAAGGAGTATATAGAGGGTCTATACAAGGGCGATGTACTTGAGGACAATATTATGGAAATGGAAGAGGATGTAGATGAAGATGAAACGGGAGATATGATACTGCGTGAAGAGTTTGACAGAGCACTGAAAGACCTGAGTCGAAACAAGTCCCCCGGAGTAGACAACATTTCATTGGAACTACTGACGGCCTTGGGAGAGCCAGTCCTGACAAAACTCTACCATCTGGTGAGCAAGATGTATGAAACAGGCGAAATACCCTCAGACTTCAAGAAGAATATAATAATTCCAATCCCAAAGAAAGCAGGTGATGACAGATGTGAAAATTACCGGACTATCAGTTTAATAAGTCACAGCTGCAAAATACTAACACGAATTCTTTTCAGACGAATGGAAAAACTAGTAGAAGCCAACCTCGGGGAAGATCAGTTTGGATTCCGTAGAAACACTGGAACACGTGAGGCAATACTGACCTGACGACTTATCTTAGAAGAAAGATTAAGGAAAGGCAAACCTACGTTTCTAGCATTTGTAGACTTAGAGAAAGCTTTTGACAATGTTGACTGGAATACTCTCTTTCAAATTCTAAAGGTGGCAGGGGTAAAATACAGGGAGCGAAAGGTTATTTACAATTTGTACAGAAACCAGATGGCAGTTATAAGAGTCGAGGGACATGAAAGGGAAGCAGTGGTTGGGAAGGGAGTAAGACAGGGTTGTAGCCTCTCCCCGATGTTGTTCAATCTGTATATTGAGCAAGCAGTAAAGGAAACAAAAGAAAAATTCGGAGTAGGTATTAAAATTCATGGAGAAGAAATAAAAACTTTGAGGTTCGCCGATGACATTGTAATTCTGTCAGAGACAGCAAAGGACTTGGAAGAGCAGATGAATGGAATGGACAGTGTCTTGAAAGGAGGATATAAGATGAACATCAACAAAAGCAAAACAAGGATAATGGATTGTAGTCTAATTAAGTCGGGTGATGCTGAGGGAATTAGATTAGGAAATGAGGCACTTAAAGTAGTAAAGGAGTTCTGCTATTTGGAGAGCAAAATAACTGATGATGGTCGAAGTAGAGAGGATATAAAATGTATGCTGGCAATGGCAGGGAAAGCGTTTCTGAAGAAGAGAAGTTTGTTAACATCCAGTATTGATTTAAGTGTCAGGAAGTCATTTCTGAAAGTATTCGTATGGAGTGTAGCCATGTATGGAAGTGAAACATGGACAATAAATAGTTTGAACAAGAAGAGAATAGAAGCTTTCGAAATGTGGTGCTATAGAAGAATGCTGAAGATTAGATGGGTAGATCACATAACTAATGAGGAAGTATTGAATAGGATTGGGGAGAAGCACAACTTGACCAGAAGAAGGGGTAGGTTGGTAGGACATGTTCTGAGGCATCAAGGGATCACCAATTTAGTTTTGGAGGGCAGCGTGGAGGGTAAAAATCGTAGAGGGAGACCAAGAGATGAATACACTAAGTAGTTTCAGAAGGATGTAGGTTGCAGTAGGTACTGGGAGATGAAGAGGCTTGCACAGGATAGAGTAGCATGGAGAACTGCATTAAACTTGTCTCAGGACTGAAGACCACAACAACAACAACATGGCTAACTGAACATATTACGTAAATTTTGCCACTTGTGACTCTCAGGAACCGTAGTGTTCGGTGTACCACTTCATGTATATAATTAAACTTGATGAAAACATTAAAACAGAGAGGTATAGTTCAACGTCCAAGATATTCATTCGTAACGTGTAGTAATCTGGCCTCGTTGCTAAATCATAGCCGGCCGCGGTGGCAGTACGGTTCTAAGCGCTTCAGTCCGGAACCGCGCAACTGCTACGGTCGCAGGTTCGAATCCTGCCTCGGGCATGGATGTGAGTGATGTCCTTAGTTTAGTTAAGTTTAAGTAGTTCTAGGTTATAGGGGACTGATGACCTCAGATGTTAAGTCCCATAATGCTCAGAGCCATTTTGCTAAATCATATCTTGCTGCTCAAGTGTATTTCTTTGAGTTGTGACGTCTCGTGATCTATAGCGTTACTCATCTGCGAGAACGAAGAGATGATGTGTACGGCCGGGCTTTCACTCACTCGCAGATAGCGTTGTTGGAATTTAAAACGTGTCTGCAAAAGTACATGGTCTGTAATTAATTATTTACAACTTTACAGTTAACCGTAACTGTCTTTGACTATACTTGCAATCGACCTGCCTTTTGTTAACCATTTAGTATTTATTATTTTTCTAAAGTCGTTTAACAGATACTTTGTAAAATACTTTTTGTGAAACAGCTATTTTTCTTTAATGGTGAACCCCACACCGCCGATCGTTTAAAGAACTTAATTTTACTATAAATTAATGTTTACGAACTTCCAGTATGCCAGTAAGCAACTTCTGGCAATCCGTACAACGAAAATTATTCGAAGTTGCAAATTTCACTTTCTTTTATTCACTTGACTAGTTTCGGGCCAGGCCTCATTTTCACATCATTCAACAACGGCAGAAAACCAAATTTACATTCATGTACAATACAGGCATTTCCAAATTTCTTCATGCTCATGCCAAAAATACAGAATGTATAGCTTCACGACTTGCATAACATAGTCAAAAATGGTATTCCCGAAAATACAAAAACCGCTTTTCGCCCCCCATTTCTTCCCCAACCCCACCCCCGTTTCCTCCTTCCCCCATCGCTCCCCCACCTCTCATTTTCTAATATTCTCGCGGTGACATTTTCATTGTCATGGACTGAGTTCAATTTTATGTACTGCCTGCAAGTCATGTTCCACACAACCCACCCCCACAACCCTCCCTCCCTTTTGCCCCTTGCACTGCTGTCTGTGGGACCTATAGACTCCTGCTCGTTGGAAATAATGCTTCTTCTGTGGTTGTTGGGTCTTTACGCTGCATATGTTGTATGATGGCCGGCCTCGGTGGCCGATCGGTTCTAGGCGCTTCAGTCCGGAACCGCGCGACTGCTACGGTCGCAGGTTCGAATCCTGCCTCGGGCATGGATGTGTGCACTGTCCTTAGGTTAATTAGGTTTAAGTAGTTCTAGGGAACTGATGACCTCCGATGTTATGTCCCATAGTTCTCAGAGCCATTTGAAACATTTTTTGTTGTATGATGTGTTTGCCAGAATATGAAGCTCGGTTTAATGGTTGATTATGTTGTCTTCCCATTAAATTATATTTAAAATGTTTTGTGGTTTCCTTTTTGGTAGCATATATCGCCTGGAAAATTTCGGAAATTTGTGGTAAGTTCCTATGGGAACAAGCTGCTGTGGTCATCGGTCCCTGGCTTTCACACTACTTAATCTAACTTAAACTAATTTACGCTAAGGACAACACAGACACCCAAGACCGAGAAAGGACTCGAACCTCCGACAGGGGTAGCCGCGCGAACCGTGGCAAGGCGCCCAAGACCACGGTGCTACCCCGCGCGGGTTTTGTCTGTACGATTACTCCTGAGTGGCATATGAGCGCGATTTCTCTGTTGAGTATGTTAGTTCTTATTTATTTGATTATAAAAATGGCGAACACTCGTTTGCAGTCCATGAGTGTGGTTATGCTGTGTCTTCCCTCAGGGTGGCAAGTATATATATGGTGCTTTGTTGAAAACAACTTTGTGGTTTAATGTCGGTTTTACCTGGGGCATATTAGAAAAAAAATGTTTTATCTTGACATATTTTGTATAGTTTGTTATGGTAAAGTTATTATTGTTGTAAAGAGTTGGAACTGATGAAGTTTTTTTGACTTCATATTTTTGGTTTCTCTTAATACTAATATTGTTGTTCGTATTTAAAGACTTTTACGTGCCAACATGGTATACAACATTGTAATACGCGCCGTATGTGGCGCTTCTGTGGTTTACTGTTCATTGATTTTAAGTATTTCACTGTGTTTGGTAAAGATTTTAAAAGTATTAATTTTACTTTTGACTTGTACGGTTGTTGTGTTAATCAGTGTATTCTTGGTGGTTGCATAACATCTTAATAAATACAAAAGATTTCCTGTATTCTGACAGAGCAGCGCGTTCCCAAGGTTTCCTCACGGCAGCGCCAAGGAGTAGACTGCCAGTTACGTATATAAGCAATGTAAGGGCTCGCTTGCACATTTTTGACATGGTTTTTGCGATTTAGAAAGTACCACTTTTGACTATGTTACGTAAGTCTTGAAACTACCAGTTTTGTACTTTTGACGTGTGCTTAAATTTGACGCTACCTGTACTGTACACGAGTGTAAATTCGGTTTTCTGCCCTGTAGGATGATTTGAAAATGGGTCCCACCCCGAGACTAGTCACCAAGTGAATAAAAAAAGCAAAATTTGCAACCCTGGCTGGTTTTTCGTTGTACTGGAATCACTGTTTGTTCTCTTTCTCCGTTCAGTGAAACCTCACCAATAATTGAAAAGAAGAATATACAAGAGGCTGCAAAAAGTTCGCGTACGGATGTGACGGAGCAAAATGGTGACGACTTCTGTCGCTAAAGCTCAAAAGGCAGGCTTTTCCTTTATTCTCTAGTTAGTTCCTTGCATGTGGTTGTTTTAACTATGTTGCAGTTCGTGTAGTAGAAAGTTTAGCCATTCTCAGGATCGTGGTAATTTGCCAACACAGAAACTTGTGAGTGAGACTCACACTTAACTATTTTCTTTAAAATTCTGGGAGCCATTGCATGGCAATGGGTAATATTCAGGCTATTGAAACTTAGTATTGCTTTCCAAGTAGTTACAACATTATTGTAAAAAAAATTATCAAGCAGTGTGAGAAATTAAGTATAATAGTTATTCGGAATAGGATCTGGACACGAGGAAAGTCTTTGGTAGATCAGGTTACTCATAATAGTGAGATGTTGGAGAAATTAAATACGCTTACTACAGCTACGAAAACGACCTTGCTGTTCAGGATGAAACTAAAAGTTACCAGTTCGTAACGTCTTTTTTACAGTGTCTGTACAGTAGTGCGAAGGAACAGACACTGTTGGCTTTACTATAGCCGTATTAAACCGAAGAAACGTATTCGCAGTTTGCGAATACGTCAGTTGTACAAATACTTAGTGACACGTGAAAATTTGTAGCAGACCCAGATTCGAACCCGGATTTCACGTTTAATGCGAGCGGTCACCTTAAAAAATTTGACTATCCGTGCACGCCTAGCAGATGGACCCAAACTTCCATGTGTCACCGAATTGATGTCCGATGCTCGCACACTCTATCTTAGGAGTCCCACATAGAATGAAACTATGTTATTCTCTTGGTTTCCCTAATGTAGCATGAAAAACAGGTTGTCAATGTGACAGTGTATGGATAGCAACGTACAATGTCATTCTGTTTTATCTCGAATGAACAGCTGCAGCTTAGTAATAAGAATTTCCTGACGGATTTACGCCCTTATTCTTGGCCACTTGAAACCTATTTACCGGCTGCGTGTGCAATGTCAAAGATTTCATTTCTCTCAAACACATTTCCTCACGCTACTCATCCAACACTAAGAAGTGTAGTATATAGTCCTGTTGTCACACAGCGGCAAAGAAGTCCAATAAGCACACCTATTTCTATTTTAAGCCGTCATGTTTTCTTGTAGACTCATCAAGTGAATAAAGAAAAGTGAAATTTGCAACTTTCGCTGGTTTTTCGTTGTATTGAATCGAATTTTTATTCGAATCTAAAAAAAATAAAGTTCTGTGCCTTTCATTTATCCATCGTGTAGTAATTGTTTTAAAGAAATTAAGTTTTATGAAATTTTTCCTGTTGTAATGAATTTTAAGACAGTTTCTAAACTTTTTTAGCATTTTTGTAAAACATTTTACGTAACAGGTAGTATTGTTAAAGGCAGCCTTTTAACGATCGATAATGACGTACGATTTTTTGTCGATTATTTGACATCAACTGTCGAGCGTGAGTATTCCCGCCTAATCACGTGCAATTTTTATTTGTCAAGTGATTATATGTAAGCCACTCAGAATGCTTAGTTGAGCACTTCTTGTGCATCACAAACGTGGTCCCCTTTATAATGAAGTTACTCTAACTGGTATACGCTAGTACGCTAGTACGCTAGTCATTTGACATGTTTTATCCGTGGAGTTCACACTAATGTTATCTGATGATCATGACTTGTTTTTTTTATTATTTATGAGGTGAATCTTTTAATAATAAGAGCCAAACGTCTTTATTGCAACATATTCAACACAATACGAAAATGAGTTTACTCTTGTCTTCTAGTATTTTATCCTCACTTGCTGTTTCTGTTTTATTTGAACCATTCGAAACCAACGTGTAAGTTCAAGGCGTCACAATCTCCTTCTGAAGACTATAATTTTATTACTATCGAAACCTTGGTTAAGGGTTCTAGTAAACCTGTGTCACACAGCTGGTTGGCTCGTTATTTTTGTCATTTCCCCAATAAACATGAGTTACGCAACTGTCTGGTTGACTCTTTTCGTCCTTTCCTAGACTAAGACGAACTAATTTTGCGTCTGGTCATTTTACGTCTACCTCAAGGTTGCTAAGACTTAATTAAACAGGCTGTCCATTCCAACCTCTTTATGAACCAACGACTGCTGTGTAAGACAACTTATAATGTTTCTACGAAAAATAGATAAACTGATGAACTTTTATTTATCTGAAAAATAGTTGGAAGACACCAGATCCATCAATTAGTGTTACTATGTAAATCTCGAAATCAGGAGCAGCGTAGTATCTAAATCATAATCTAATAGTTTTGTTGAATATTATTACCGCTGCTGTTCATTTGTGATAAGACCTTGCTATTGAGTAGACTGTATGACATCGCCGATCGGTTTGCATGCTTTTTTGCCTTTCGGTACGTTCGAGCTTTTAACTTACCGGAGTACTCTCCCTGGAGGTATAATTCACCTGATTAGGGCGTAATATCGACTTCTGGCTAACTGCACTTATTGCGTGAATGTTATTACTTTTGACACCCAGGAGGCGTAGTCCTCATGTAATAGTTCATGTAAGTAACTCGAAGAAAACATTTCGAGAAAGATGTAACGTTCAGCTTCTCAGTTATTTATTTGTGACTGTAGTCAACTTATCTTATTACTAAATCAGAGTTTCGTGTTCAAGTGTGTTTCATTAAGTTGTGATGTCCCGCGATCTAAAGCTTTATGCATCTGCTAGAACGAACTGGTAACGTACACGACTGGTGTTCACTTACTCGCAGACACCACTGGTGGAATTTAAAACGTTCGTGCAGTGTTACACAGTCTTTGACTACTTATAACTTCACAATTAAACTTATCTGCCTTCAAATATACACTATGTGATCAACAATATCCGACACCTGGCTGAAAATGAGTTACAAGTTCGTGGCGCTCTCCATCGGTAATGCTGGAATTCAATATGGTGTTGCCCACCCTTAATCTTGATGACAATTTCCACTCTCGCAGGCATACATTCAGTCAGGCAGTTCTTCACGGAGTACTGCATAAGGAGAGGTGCCGATGTCGGTCGGTCGCCCTGGCACGAAGTCGGCGTTCCAAAGCATCCCAAAGGTGTTCTATAGGATCCAGGTCAGCACCCTGTGCAGACCAGTCCATTACAGGGGTGTTATTGTCTTGTAACCACTCCGCCAAAGGCCGTGCATTATGAACAGGTGCTCGATCGTGCTGAAAGATGCAATCGCCATTCCCGAACTGCTATTCAACAGTGGGAAGCAATATCAATGTACACCTGTTCTATGATAGTTTCACGGAAAACAGCAAGGGGTGCAAGCCCTCTCCATGAAAAACACGACCACACCATAGCACCATCGCCTCCGTATTTTTCTGTTGGCACTACAAACGCTGGCAGACGACGTTCACCGGGTATTCGCCATATCCACTCCCTGCCATTGGATCACCACATTGTGTACCGTGATTCGTCATTCCACACAACGTCTTTCTACTATTCAATCGTCCAATTATTACGCTCCTTACACCAATCGGGGCGTCGTTTGGCATTTACCAGCGTGCTGTGTGGCTTATGAGCAGCCGCTCGACCATGAAATCCAAGTTTTCTCACCTCCCGCTTAACTATCATAGTACTTGCAGTGGATCCTGATGCAGTTTGGAATTCGTGTGTGATGGTTTGGATAGATGTCTGCCTATTACACATTACGACCCTCTTCAACTGTCGGCAGTCTCTTGCCAGTCAACAGACGAGATCGGCCTGTACGCTTTTGTGCTGTACGTGTCCCTTCACGTTTCCACTTCACTATCATATCGGAAACATTGGACGCCGGCATGTTTAGGAGTGAAGAAATCGCGCGTACAGACGTATGACACAAGTGACACCCAATCACCTGACCACGTTCGAAGCCCGTGAGTTCCCCGGAGCTCCATTCTGCTCTCTCACGATGTCCAATGACTACTGAGGTCGATGATATGGAGTACCTGGCAGTAGGTGGTAGCACATTGCACCTAATATAAAAACCCTATGTTTGTGGGGGTGTCCGGATACTTTTCATCACATAGTGTACGTGGAATCTACCTATCTTATGTTAACTACTTAATAGGTTAGGTAATATTTAGTATTTTTCTAAAGACGTTTAAGAGATACTTTGTAAAATGTTATGTGTGACACTGCTACTTGATTTTTACCAGGGATGCCAACTAGCGCTTTCAGCGTACGTCCTTTATGCTGAGATCCTTTTCAGTATTCTTCAAACTGACTTCAACATTTCAGAACATTTCTCAATTGTGGATAATTTTATTTCATTTATTTGTACTTCCTTGGGTTTGCGGCTGACAGACCCAAAAGATAATACTTCCATGAAGTGAAATATTAAGTCGAAATAGATGTAATGAAATAAGTTTTGTAAGATTTTGGGGTCAGAACATCAACTGTGTAAGCTGTAAATATTTTGGTTTAATGTTGCAATCTGATGACAGAAATCCATGCATTTACACAGTTTACAAGGTGACAATGTTACAACAGTTGTCAACGAACGCATCTCGTCCTCAGAAAGTGAAATAATCCTAAAGACAACAATGGTAAATTATAACTAGAAGTTTCTTTACAAAATTATTGTTACGACTTCATCACGATGTTGGCCAGTACTACGATGAATCGTCCGATTTCGATTCAAAGTTCGGTGCTATTTAGGATGACAATCAAGTCTACGGAGGATGGTTAGTTTTGTGACAAGTTGAGCAATCGATTACCCAAAATCGCTCGAGTTTACATTGGATGAAAGCTGGTGAACCAACAAGTCTACACCTCTGCGCGGGTATTTACCTCAGCTGTGATGTGCTGCCGTCTGCATGGCTGCTCTCGCCCACTGAAATTCCTATAAAAACTACTTAAGTCTTAGCTGATTTTTTCAGCAGAAGCTCTCCCCATGTTTCTCGTAATGCGAGAAAACATGTACTCGTCCCTAGTCTTGGAATATGGCGATACGCACACGCTTGGCTGGAGCAGCATGCGTATTAAAATGCCCTCTCAGTCCTCACAAAGTCTTTTAACTAACTGGCTGGTTCGTTTCTCGATAGTTGGAGCTCAACAACGCTACATTTAAGGTCTAGCTGAATGTCAGCCATGGTGAACGCGGTGTTCACTAAAATCTCTCCTCTGCATCGTACAGAACGTTATGCGCCCCGTTCTGCACTAGACGCCAGTTCAGAGAAGAGTCCTCGAAAATTTTGCTCGTCTTTCTCGTAGCCTAACTGTCTCCCTGCCTGGGTTCTTTCGTTCTCCACGTCACGGCCTTTTAAGACTAATAGGAGCACTCCTCTTGTTTTATGGAAACCCCTTCTGCCATTCGCAAGGGCCCTACCATTAAACTGCGTCGATATCTCGGCACTTTACTCATCGTTTTTTTAAACCTTGGTGCTTAGTGTTTGGTGCATTCCTGCACAATATTCGGTGCACACATGTGTTTTGAACTGACTGATGAGTCAGAACAGTCAGTTTCATACAGGTTTCCATACCAATAGCAGTATCGAGTTGAAACTCGTGTCACATCTTCACACGCTGCGCAGTATCTGAATTTACATAGACGGCGTAAATACTGAACCTAATGCAGCACCAGAATGTCAAAGTGAGCATTGGCGCATTACACACTACAGTGTTGTGCAGTACGTTACAGGACCGTTGTATGTATGAAAATTAGCATAAGATGATTTACTTACGAGTTACCGAGTGTAGTGTGATCAATGTTTCGTAATTACTTGCGAGACACTTCTTGTCAAGTATCACAAAACACACTACCCTTTATATTGCACGCAGCATAAGTTGAACACTTTAATTAAGGGTTCTTTGTGGTTGTCATGCCTTTTGTTAACGACAAAAGATGTATACTGCAGTTAACTTAAGCCACAAACAGTTACGTTGAATACGAAAGCTTTCTTACGAAAAGAAAACGTAATTAGAGACCACGCATCATGAGTGAAATTTAATACACTTATTCCGTACTACTGAGACACTCCAACAGTCGATTCAACTTAAGGAGATCCCTAACGGATAACTGCTTTCAACTGTGAAGCGCAAACGGCTGTAGCCGTAAACAATAGTCGTCTATAGAGCAATGAAGAAGTCTTGCTATAGAGACTGTTACAAAATCACCCTGTAGTCACAAGAAGCAGCTGCGCCAAGAGAGCTAGAAATATTGTTTACAACGAAGTTCCGAATTAAGTGAACATTACAGAGAATTTGTAATTTGCGTACTATTGTAAGGTGGCATTATTTTACAATTTACAAACCACGGTTACATCCAATACGACATAAGTAAGTCCCTTCAATGATAGAAAAGTCAGGTTTGTGCTCGTCCAGTAAAAACATGTATGTGACTGACATCGCCTAGTACATTTAATTTATTGTATAATGTCTGCATGTTGGGTAACTGGGGAACAAACAGAGCTATCAAACTCGTAACAATATGACGGCACAGCCTCTACCGGTGCTAATCCCGGGACCCGCCCGTGAACTGGACCACCTGCAAAACGGGAACGCGTGTCCGGGGGACAGGCTTGAGAAGGCGGCCTGTTCGGCCAGAAACACAAGGCAGCAGGTATTTGCGTACTTTCCTACGGACCTAGAAATTTCGTTTGAGCAGTTACCAGACAGCGCCAGACAACAGGCTGTACTGCGCATGCGCAGCTACGATGACGTAGGCAGACCGTGCTTGGTGCTTGCTGTGCTCATACGCTTTTCGTCGCATTTCTGGTGGAATTTCGTGCGTGATGGGGCATTACGTGACCATGTGCAGCATTGCGGCATGTTGTTGAGAGGACATACAGAGTTGTACTTAGAGCAATTGTTTATCATATCCCACACAGGTAAAGGACGCAAATAAGGAAGCAGTTCTTGGCAAAATATTATTTCAAAATTAGACTCCACAACTCGAAGTACCATAAAATTTGGCTAAGGCGTGACTGACAGATATTTTTTTTTTCCTTCGTACTCTGCAAAATATGGTTATGTAGCATTTCCATCAGGTTTACAGCCACACAGCACTGCAAAAAGCTAGTAGGATGGAATACAAATTTCTTGCAAAAAAAAAAAAAAAAAAAAAAAAAAAAAGACACAGTTTCTTGTGTATCTTACACCGGAATAAAGGACAATAAATTTCATGATTATTTCAAAATGTGGAAAAAATTAACGTGGTTGTCTGTGAGAGCAAAGAAACTACAACTGACAGTTTATATTCTACTCTAGGAATAAATAAGAAGCCATGTGGGGAGTTAAAACGATAAAAGACGGTATGCTGCCAGTCTACAGTTTAGCATAGAATGACATTCTATAAATTTAAGACGTAAACACAAATTAAGAAATAACTTCAGGCCTAGAGGAAGTACTAGACAAGTGCCTTGTGATCGACAGAAGGCAGATTTGTAAAATTCTGCTACAGCTGTCATTATATTTGAAACAAAATATTTAGTTGAAAACTAATGACCAAATTTGCCTACTTAGTCAGCTTCAAGTCAATGTTTACGTATGTTCGTACGTATATAGCATTAATAGATCTTACAGTGTCATAAAAGGAACAGGACATCAGAGACTACTCCAGCAGCATTGGAATTTCATAAACCATACTAAAATGCTTCATTCCGCTCTAATTGCACATTTCTATGTCCAGATGCACTCTGAAGTACCTGATATTCAGCTTTTCATGTGGTTTTCGTGATACCAATTTTCTTGGAGGGTCAGTACTGCATTCTCATGTTCGGTTCTTTATTATAGTATAACGTGATTCGCTCCAGAAAATGAAAATTTGCACTTGAAATTGAACGAGGTTGAAAGTGGCCAATAGTGCGGAATGAAACACTTCGTTTCAAATAATCTAACTGCCTCATAGGAAAAAAATTAATAAAAGCAAATTTATCTATAAAACAGACAGAAATAGCTTCATTAAGACATTAATGTTTGATTGCTAATAACGTGGAAATAATATAAAATCAGAAAATTGAAACTACTAACTTATCTTGGTCTTTCATGGTTATGAGAATGTATATCAATTCACTTTACGGCTCCCGGCCACAGATATCTGTTATGATTTCATTTGACGTGGGAGCTGTAAACGAAGAGACCAGCAATATTACGAAGACACGAAACATATACACGGGTCACGTGAAGGAACCCACCCCCTCCCCCCTGTAACTCAGCTTGCTCTGCGCATGCGCGAATCTGGTAGCTTGGGCGCGCCAGAAATATTTTTCCGGGTAGCTTCTAGCTACTTGCTGCTACTGTTCATACAGCAAATAGCCGCGCTTCAAGTAGCCAGAAGCTGGAGGAAGGCACTGCTCATACGCGAATTCAGCTCTGCGCATGCGCATGAGCCCGCTGGCAACTGCTCAAACGAACCTAGAAAGAACTCCCAGAAACTTCGATCTGGATTCTAAACTGCGATTGGTCGGCGTTCAGAAACGAGCACCTTCCGGAAAGATGATTCGCCACCCAAATTCAAGGGGGGGAAAAGACTATGAGCAGCGAAAGAGGAGAGGAGTGAAGCGAATCGTGGGAGGGTCGTGGAACAGGAGAGTCGTCGTGGAGGTCTACGGCAGTCGACGGACGTCTTCGGCTGTAATTTTTGTGAGGTACAATTTTCCTATTATCTCGCTGAGGCGAGAAGTTCTACGATTATAGCTTCTGATCATTACGGTGATCTTGCTTATGCACCGGCTTGTAGGAAAGTGAATCTACGTTGGTGAATCACGTGCTCCACTCCATTCTGCACTGAAGTTTCACACTGCTCGTTGAGATAGTAGTTCCTTCTTGCTGTATTAGTACAACGGGCGATGTCAGTTACACCGCTCCTAATCCCAGATCGCGAGTACATTAGAGGGCAGAGCCAGACAGTTTAAGGGTCAGTATTAACACAGGGAGAACCTGAGATTTGTAATTATTGTTTACTGTCTTTAAAAAATTTTTTATGGTGAATAAATGTGTTAAAATCACGGCGTTTCTATTTTAGTAGATAGTATTTTCCTGTACCAATTAATCTTGTCTCTTGTGTACATTATATAACTTCTTAGTTAAAAGAAGGACTGGATTTTGATTCTATCGTATAAACAGGATAAGATTAGGAAATGGGTCGGTTATCGCATGACAATTTACATAATTAATGAGAATAACTTACTCCTACTGGGGGACTTAAAAGTGTCAGGGTGACTTGACTTCAATAATGTTAAAGTATCCATTACGCAAATTATCACTTGTACGTACTCATGGCAAGTCTCCGCCATCAATAGCCAGTAGAAGAAGTGGAGGTACGTTAGACTATGTTTCTTAATTTGAATACTGTACTTATTCATTAGTACATTATGTGTATTTGCTTGTACGACCGTTTCATAATTTCAAAGGTGTTATCAAGAATATATACGAATGTAATTTTTTGGGTTTACACTACAAACAGGGTTCAATTTTTGTTCTAGTTCTAATAGAAACTTAGCAAAATGAATACCCGGGCAATGCCGGGTTTGTCAATCAGTATTACTATAAAATAAATAAAGCAGGTCGCCTACCATATTAATTAAAATTATTAACTTTTCCAAATGAAAACGTCAGTATTCAGTTTTTGCTGATTGTGCCTGGAAGAGTTTCAACACGTGCATAAATGGCACCATATTTTTGTAGGAAATGAGCCCCTCTTTCCAACTGCTGCTGCCTAAATTTATGCGCCTTTTACGGAATTTGAACTACGAGTGGAGCTGTAATTGGTTATTAAACCTAGAAACCTCATGATATATGTGTTGTTCATGAAGTGTGTCTACATATAGACCACGTGGTGCCATCTTGTTCGTGTAGTTACTTTTGGATAATCGTTTTGAGTTTAATCACACATCTGATTTCATCGGCACGCACCGGCTAATTAAACATGTAAATTAACATGTAGGCAGCTCACTCAGTGCTTCTATATGTGCGCTGCTGTATGGTGGATAGGCATCCTTTGTGGTGAAGTTGTTCCAATTGTCATTAAAGAGAGAGAAAGACGTTATAAATCACATGTATCGTCAAATGTCGGAACTAGAACTGCATAGTTGCTTTCGTTAGCTTCCATGTGTCCTAATTAAATTGGACAGACCACAAACGGCATTAAGTTCCTCCAGAAATAGGAATGATAACGCGACATTAGAAATGAGCTCTATTCCGCATATCTGTAAAGCAAGTATTAGGTTGGTGCGTTAAGTCTGTAGAGTTATTGTTCTGCACGCCGATATTTCATTTTCTATAGGTTTATTAATCGATTGCCATTTTTAATTTGTAACTCACTGTTGCTATTTCAGTTTACGTGTTGCCGTTTTTTCATTTAGAGGTAGTTAGTGAAGCTGTGGTCACTAGAAAATGGAGTGCCGAGTGGAGAAATCGGAACACTTTCGAAATTTTCTTCTGTCTGAGTTCAATAGGAGGTGCAGGGGGGGGGGGGGAGGGGGGTGACAGCAGCGGAGGTTGCCAGAGACATTTGTGTAGTGTATGGGGTAGTGCCATTGCACAGAGCAAGGCAAGAAAATCGTTTTCTCGTTTTATGGAGGACCTTTCTGACATTAGTGACCCTCCACTTTCACGAAGATCTTCGGTGTCTGATGAAGATCGCTTAAACGCTTTAATCTACAATGATCCACGGTAGTGTACTCGAGAACTGTCAGATGTTACCAACTGCGATCATTCCACCATCGTGCGACGTTTGCATCAATGGGGAAGGTTCCAAAAACCGGTGTATAGGTTCCCCATCCTCTAAGCCTAAATCACAAAAATCTGCGGGTGGCTATATGTGCAGTCTCAGTTTGCTCGTCACGAAATGGCTCGTCAACAGCACCGACCATTCATATCCTTTATCGTTACTGGTGACGAGAGATTGTGTCCTTATGCTAATATAAGAAGAAAAAAGGAATGTTTGAACCCAATCAAAGCAGCAACTCCCCATAATAAAACCTGCCCGAATCTACAAGAGATAATGTTATGCAGCTGGTGGAATAGCGACTGTGGGGTATAATACGGAATGCTTCCCCGAAGTGTAACCACGAGTGCTGTTATTTACTGTCAGCCACTGAGACGTCCTGCAGAAGCAGTCCAAGAACAACGACCAGGAAGACGGGGTGAAGTCATGCTACTCTATGATAACTCTCGCCCGAAGTTAACGTAGCGTTGGCTGACTCTTGTAAGTAGTGAAGGAGAATATATCAGTGACACCTAAAGTCTCTGTCATGTATATCTGTTTTGCTTATTAAACTTACGGGAAAGGCTACGATCTTATGCAACAGCCCAATATAAATTGCAAGAATGTAAATGAAATGCGAATGCAAGCTGCGGTCTCTCCAAATCCTGTGACACAGGATGTTGGATGCGCCCATCGTGAAACACACATGACAAACGTCTATACAATAGCCATTCGACAAGGAACGAGTAGCAATGGTAAGCTCTTATTACGGTATATTGATAATTTTTACTTATGGACAGTCTGACAGCAACTGAACAAAACGCAATTTTAGTGCCATACGCGTTTCGCCTTTATTTTCTGCAAGGCATCATCAGTGGCTTGGAATATGTACATATGTTAGCTATTTTATTTACATTTTTGTCATTGTGCCTATAGGTTATAAACAGTTCTGGTGGTTGATATTTCCTGTTAAGTAGTAATGTTTTGAGCTGTACTTACAGGTTGCCTGGACAATTTCTTACATATTACGCTCCTGTTGCATTTTTGGTGTTCTTCTTCTTCTTATGAACGCCAATTTGCGGTTTTTTCCACATTCCACAGCACTATGCACTGAACGCTTGTTTTAATGCAGTGTTTTGGTTTCTGTTGCCGACTGTCAAATGTTTTTGCCAAAGATCGAATGTTATTGCCAAACTTATGAGTGTAACTATCGGAGTATCTGTGGTCTGTTCGTGCATGCATTTGTGTGTGCGTTTGTGTATGTGTGTGTTTGCGCGCGCGCGCGCGTGTGTGTATGTGTATTTTGGTGTTATATATATATATATATATATATATATATATATATATATATATATATATATTTGTGCAAATAAAATGTACTGTTTAATTAACGCACACATGCCTATCAACCAGGAGAATAAAACAAATCCAGAAAAAGTAAATAAGTCATGGGAAGTGTTAGAGAATACAGTCTCCAAAATTCCTCAAAATTATGTAAAGATTTTAATGGGTGATTTTAATGCAAAGTTAGGGAAAGAGAGAAAATTTAGAAAAACGGTCGGTGAATTCCCTGCACATAAATGGACCAATCAAAATGGAAAGAGGCTGGTAGAATTTTGCAGAAATTTCAATCTCAAAATTATGTCAAGTCATTTTAAGAAAAAACCTTCAAAACAAAAGACATGGCGATCACCTAACAAGGACATAGGTGAATTCCAAATTGACCATATTGCAATCTCGTATCCATGTCACAAAGAAATTTTAAATGTTCAAGTTCGTAAAGGCGCCAATATTGACTCAGACCATTACTTAGCCCGTGTGAAACTAAAGCTAATACCCCAAAATTTCAACAAAAGGACACCATTAATCCCCAAATTTGACACCAGTAAAATCCAACCATCATTATTAGCAGACGAATTTGACAAAACAAGTGCACAAAATTGGGAACAACTCAAACACAAGATTATCAAAACAGCTCAATATCAAATTCCTTTACGAAAACACAAGAAACATGCTTGGTGGAATGAAAACTGTGATCATGCAATCAAAGCCAGACAAGAGACATTTAAAGCATGGAATAGCAACAAGACAGAAGACACATATGATACATTCCTGACAACTAGAAAAGACACTTCAAAACTAATTAGACAAACAAAAAGACAATATGAGAATAGTCAACTCTTAGAAATTGAAGAACATTTTCAGAAATACAATACCAGAAATTTTTATAAAACTTTTAAAACCAAAATAAAGGGTTACCAACCCCAGAATCTCTGCTTCAAGAAGGAAAATGGACAGTTGGCTCTTAACAACCAAGAAAATTGCAAAGAACTTTCTAAATATTTTAATAATTTTCTAAATTGCCCCGAGCCCACAGAAAGATTTCCACCAAAAATTCCCCAACAATGCAATCCAGTTTCACTTGCACCAAATGAAGAGGAAATCATTAAAGAAATTCATAGGTTGAAAAACAACAAAGCATCTGGTGAAGATGGAATTGTTGCAGAACTTTTAAAGGCAGCTGGTCCAAAAACCGTTAAAGGAATTACTTCAATCATGCAAAACATTTGGCAAACTGAAAAAATTCCTGATGAATGGAAAACCGCCTTGATTCACTCACTTCATAAGAAGGGAGACAAAACTGATGTTAATAATTACAGAGGAATTTCTCTTCTTCCAGTCACATACAAAATCCTCTCTCAATGTCTTCTGAACCGAGCACAACAACAACTTGAATGGAAAATTGGCGAATATCAAGCAGGTTTCAGGCCAAATAGATCTTGCCCAGAACAGATTTTAGTCCTCAAACTAATTCTCAGACATCAAAAAATTTACAATAAAAAACTAGTTTGTACCTTTGTAGATTTTAGAAAGGCTTATGACTCAGTGGATCGTGAATCTCTTTTCCAAATTGTGAAAGAACAAGGCCTGGATCCTAAAACCACGGCAATTATCAGAGACACGCTAACTGGTACAAAATCAAAAGTAAAGTTCAGAGGAGAAATTTCAGAATCCTTTGAAATAAAAACAGGCGTGAGGCAAGGTGATGGACTCTCTCCGTTGCTATTTAACTGCGTTCTAGAAAAAGTAATACAAGAGTGGCGCGAACGAAAATTGGAGTTCAAAATTGACCAACCAGTGAAATTAGGACGAACAAATATTCGAATAGACTGTTTGGCCTTTGCAGACGACTTGGTTATTCTAACGCAGGACATCCAAATTGCTCAGAAACAAATAGAAATTCTTAAAGAAACAGCAGAAAGAGTAGGTCTCCAAATCTCATTTGAAAAAACACAGTATATGACTAGCAACAAACTGGCACCCAAACTTTTGGAAACTAAGTATGGAAAAATCAAAAGAGTTTCGCAATTCAAATATTTAGGTGAAACAATCTCAGAGACTGGTCTAGAAAAAATTGGAAATGAAATTCGTTGTCAAAAGATGGAGACAGCTTTTAGACTTACAAAAGACATCTACAACAAAAAATGTCTCTCGAGGTACTCTAAATTGAGACATTACAACACCGTCATAAAACCAGAGTGCCTTTATGGGGCTGAAACGCTAATTTTAAACAGAAAAAAGGACATTCAAGAAATCCAAAAAAGAGAAAGAAAAGCAATCAGAAAAATTCTAGGTCCAAAATATACTGAAGAAGGAACATACAGGCTAAGAGCAAATAGTGAAATTCAACAATACACCAGCATATATTCGGATATGAAAAAATGCAGATTAAAATTTTATGGGCATATTAAAAGAATGGATGCTACCAGACTAACTAAACAAGTAGTGGAATTCTACGAAAATCGAAGTAAAGCTAAATTTGAGACAATAAAATGGATTGCTGCTATAAAAGAGGACATGAAAGAGGCAGATATAAAACAAGATGAAATTCAAGACAGAAAATTATTTAGGCAAAAAATTCATGACTGGGTAGTTGGTCAAGCTGAAAAACCAAAGAAAACTGGAACCACATGGTCTGATGAAAGGAAAAGAGCTCATTCCGAGAGAATGAAAACAATTTGGGCAGAGAGAAAGTCTAAAAGAAAATAACTGAATGCCCCGTGATTGTACTTCGCGTGGTCCAGTAGGGCCCAAACGTGAATAATAATAATATATATATTTTTTGGCTGTGTATGTGTATGTGTGTGTGTCTCCAGATGGTGTGGGGAAGAGTTTTTTGTTTTTGTTTTGTTTTATGTTATCATTTCCTTTAATTGGCGTTCATAAGAAGAAGAACAACACCAAAAATGCAACAGGAGCGTAATATGTAAGAAATTGTCCAGGCAACCTGTAAGTACAGTTCAAAACATTACTACTTAATAGGAAATACCAACCACCAGAACTGTTTATAGCCTATAGGCACAATGACAAAAATGTAAATAAAATAGCTAACATATGTACATATTCCAAGCCACTGATGATGCCTTGCAGAAAATAAAGGCGAAACGCGTATGGAACTAAAATTGTGTTTTACTCAGTTGCTGTCAGACGGTCCATAAGTAAAAATTATCAATACACCGTAATATTACACGCAACTGAGGAAGACAGAACTATAAAAGTTGAAGATGTCAATACAGCTATGTCAAGCATTGGCTGTCAACGTGTACAACAGGTTCAAGAAAATACATCTGAGACTCCATAAGACGATACAGCATATAAAATTCAACAAAACATGCAAAAAGAACGATTTAATTCCAAGCAACATTAATGTAAAGGTTAAAAACAGTTCTACAGTGGCACAAAAGTCGAAATCATTTGCAGAACGATTTTGGTTACTACACGAAATTAAGATGTTCTATTCGAAAAAACAGCACTTAAACATGATGCTCTATGAGACTCATCTAGAATTGGCAAAAAACATAGGAAACTCCGCAGTTTTCATGGCACTAGTAGAAAAAACTGAACACAACACACACACAGCAATGAAACATTTACAAAACAAACATAAACAGAAGATAATGAAGCTAACAGTAAAAACGACACAAAAATACATTTACATTTTAAATGTGAGACCACATGAACACCAACACACATTCCTTCCACGCTTAGTTAACCTAACAGAGACAGAACTACACGAAAATGAAAAAATGCTCTTGGAAAAAGGTTTGAAACACTGCACCAATAGCAAAGTGCACAATCAATATATAGAAAATCTCATAGTAGAAACCGAACACATGCTTACACGTGAAGAACAACAAAATAATTGTGAAATAAGCATAGGTCTGACAAGAGAACTAGTAAAAGAAGAAATAAAAGGCATAATAAAACAAACACAGCAGATACACAATAAGAACAACCAAACAGAAGCAGCTACTATGAAAAGGTTAAAACAAAAGTTAACAGACAATAACGTATTAATAACAAGAGCAGACAAGGGAAATGTAACAGTACTCATGGACAAAGAGCAATACATCACGAAAACCAAGGAATACATAAACAACAACGCCATACAAAACTGAAGTCAGATCCAATTATCCGATTCCAGGCAAATGTGAAACGAACACTGAAAAACATTGAACACACACTCACAGACAGAAATTGTGTTTTATTCAGTTGCTGTCAGACGGTCCATAAGTAAAAATTATCAATATACTGTAATATTACACGCAACTGAGGAAGACAGGACTATAAAAGTTGAAGATGATAAGCTCTATTCATAAACACCCCGTCCCGTAACTGAAATTTTGACGGCGTGCAACAAGACCGGCCGTTACCAACGCCGACTCAAAGGAAGGCCTCGGCGCTTGTTGGTGACGTCACGTCAGCTAGGCACGGCGAACGCCAGGTCTGTTGCAGGCAGAAACGCCTGGGCGTGCTTATCACTATAAATCTCTTATTTTTGGACAAAATGATTGGTATTGTTTTGGATTCTGCAGTTTTATTTAGATGAAAGATTTTCTTACTATCGTAAAGCTACGAATGAAGATCATAGTTCTGTATTACTGAATCCTGTCGAAACAAACGTAGATCAATATGAGAAGATGCTTTGCCCCATTGCAAGCTTCGGAAATTTTACATTCAAGTAACTATATTTACTTGATGCATTTTGTTATCGAAAGCTACCCCAACCCCCTTACAATGCACTCGTTTCTTTTATTTATTTATTTATTTTCGTTTGACATCGTCACTGGAAATTTGAATTAATTTACATGTGTAAATGTCCAACTGTTGCCAGTCATTAAATTACAGTCGTTTTCAACGAAAGGAATTCTAAACAGGAAACAAAATAGCTTCATACATCGAAAATACTGCTGAGCTTAAACTTTTTTAAACATGCACATTAGAAAAGATAAATATTCCCCTATTGCAACTGAAAGGAGAAACTTTATAAGATAAAAAAATTTTATTTGATGAAACAAGTATCTCTCTTTTGCCTCTTCTTCTGTCCCCACACACTCCCCCAACAATCGCAAGATATTTCGTTAACATTCAGTGCTCCTCACCCCATAGTCAACCAAGATACCTAAAGAAGAGCACCAATATGTTCACAGTTTCTTGTAAAAGCAACGCAGTACAAACGTAAATTCCTCAGATTTACAAATAGGGTAAAGAAGCACGAATTCTGTTGCTTCTGGACCATGAAGTTGTTTTTGTATGTCAATCCTTAAAATAGGTGGAAATTTAAGTTCAGGAGTACACTATTTGTTAAGAAGTGTAATGAATTGTACAATTAATTGATTGCAGAAATCTCTCAGAACAATGTGTGTTGGTCAACTACCGCCAATAGTTTCACATTTTCCTGTGTCAGAGAGGGAGACACCGCCATTATGAGTATGCCTGCAACAGACCTGGCGTTCGCCGTGCCTAGCTGACTTGACGTCACCAACAAGAGCCGATGCCTTCCTTTGAGTCGGTGTTGCCGTTACACGATAAAAGCTTCGCATGCGAACTGTGATATACCACGCGGTGCTTTTCAGAGACCCACTCCGTCGGCTGACGAATTTGCCAACGACTGAGATTGTGTGACGAAACAAGTGACTCGCGTACGGCGCCGTATCGCGTAATAAAAGGCAAATCCCGCGCAAGAGTATCCATGTTTCAGTCTCCCCTGCAGTACATAGAAACCAGCGGTAAGTGTTTCTCGGCGATTAAAGGCTGTATAAGCAGCTGTAGGAAATCCTAGAAAGTATTAGTTGTGTCTCCCTTGGATGGAAGGGTAATGAATATCCGGAGACACGCCAGCACGCGTAGTCGCGGCGGGAGCCTGGGAAGTCCCACGCAGCCGTATCGGCAGCCGCCGCCCCTCAGCCTGACTTATTGCTTTGTTTACGGCGGTAATCGGCGCCCGCGGGTAACATCAATTTGCATTCTAAACGCGGTGGCCGAGTCGCCGTGATGAAGACGGTCGCGCCGGGACAAGCGTGGCCGCGGTTGACGGCGCCATATTTTTTAAGCGCCGATCAGCGCGCATGCTAATCGCGAGATTACGGCGCGATGGCGGGCGGATGTAGGCCGCCCGCCGCCACCAGTTTCTGCACGACAGGGCGATTAGTTTCCCATCTCTCGTATAACATTGTGTTTCTGGGCTCTCGCCTTCAGCAAATGTATCGTACGTACCACTTCAATCCGAATTTTTCCTCGCGTCCATACAGCTTTGTTTCGCAACGATATCCTTCTTTGGCATTCCGTGTTTCGAGTCCTTGAATCCGGTCGTCGTCGCTGAATCGAGTTTCCAGTAACCAAAGAAGCTATTTGGAAATTCTACACTACTGGCCATTAAAATTGCTACACCACGAAGATGACGTGCTACAGACGCGAAATTTAAGCGTCAGGAAGAAGATACTGTGATATGCAAATGATTAGCTTTTCAGAGCATTCACAAAAGGTTGGTGCCGGTGGTGACACCTACAACGTGCTGACATGAGGAAATTTTTCAACCGATTTATCATACACAAACAGCAGTTGACCGGCGCTGCCTGATGAAACGTTGTTTTGATGCTTCGTATAAGGAGGAGAAATGCGTACCATCACGTTTCCGACTTTGATAGAGGTCGGATTGTAGCCTATCACGATTGCGGTTTATCGTATCGTGACGTCGGTCAATATCCAATGACAGCTCGGAGACCATGGCTGCGGTTACCATTGACGCTGCATCAGAGACAGGAGCGCCTGCGATGATATACTCAACGACGACACTGGGTGCATGAAAGGCAAAACGTCATTTTTCGGATGAATCCAGGTTCTGTTTACAGCATTATGATGGTCGCATCCGTGTTGGGCGACATCGCGGTGAACGCACACAGGAAGCGTGTATTCGTCATCGCCATACTGGTTTATCTCCCGGCGTGATAGTATGGGGTGCCATTGGTTACATATCTCTGTCACCTCTTGTTCCCATCGACGGCACTTTGAACAGTTGACGTTGCATTTCAGTTGTGTTACGACCCGTGGCTCTACCCTTCATTCGGTCCCTGCGAAACCATACATCTCAACAGGATAATGCACGACCGCACGTTGCAGGTCCTGTACGGGCCTTTCTGGATACAGAAAATGTTCGACTGCTGCCGTGGCCAGCACATTCTTCAGATCTCTCACCAATTGAAAACGTTTGGTCAATGGTGGTCGAGCAACTGGCTCGTCACAAGACGCCAGTCACTACTCTTGATGAACTGTGGTATTGTGTTGAGTCAAAGCCCAGGCGTATCAAGGCCGTTATTACGGCCAGAGGTGGTTGTTCTGAGTACTGATTTCTCAAGATCTATGCACCCAAATTGCATGAAAATGTAATCACATGTCGGTTCCAGTATAATATATTTGTCCAATGAATACCCGTTGATCATCTGCATTTCTTCTTGGTGTAGCAATTTTAATGGCTAGTAGTGTATGATATCATGGTTCCCCGTTTCAACGCGTGTCTGAAGTTCCTGTCTTGTCTTGTGGAGGTAGCGAAGTGTTACTTCCATAGTAGCTTCTGTCTGTGTCAGTATCTAGAGTAGTGCATTAATGTAGTTCATACTTTTTTCTTTTTTTCTAAAAAAACTTTACTCCGAAATTTATGCAACGTATGACACCAACACCTTTACCATCTTTCTTAGCTCCACATCTCAATCATTACGGTAAGATGATGGATCTGTTCTTTCGGGCTATCAAGTGAGAAGTTGCAATACTGACAATGGAAACCAAATATCGTCGCTGTTGTTATGACTTTAGCTGACTGTGTGTGTAGTTTTCCATTATATAACGGTTGTATAGTGTACAGGGTCTGGGAGTGAGAAATGACTCAGTAGAGTAGCTCTAGCCTTTATATTATTAAACTAGCGTTGCCCGGATATGTATTTATTCCAATTGTATTAGTCCACGTTCTTCTTCCCCCTCTCTCTGTCTCTCCTCCCCTTTGTCTTTCCACCTCCTCCACCTCCCACTCGCTGTTCATCTCCTCCTGCCCTTTGTCTGTTCATCTGCTTCTCTGTCCTCTGTCCGTCAATCTTCTCTTCCCCACTCTGTCCATGTCCCACTCACCCTCTAAGCCTACCTCCATCTCTCCCCCCTCCATCTTCCCCCCACCACCCTCAAAGTCTATCTCCTCCTCCCACTCTCTCTGTGGGTCACCTCTTCCCCCCTCCTTCTACCCATCTCCTCCCCTCCTCACTCTGTCGATCTCCTCGCTCCCTCTCTCTGTACATCTTCTCCTGACGCTCTCACTGTCCTTCTCCTTCTTCCCTTTCTCTCTCTGAACGACTGCTCCTCCCCCTCTCTCCATCAATCTCGACCTCATCCATTTCTCTGTCAATTCCCCCTCCCCCCCTCTCACTAGCCAGCTCTATCTCTACCGCTATCTGTGTCCATCTCCTACTTCCGCCTTTCTGTCTTTCTCCTCCTGCCCCCTGTAATATTTCTGGCTTATTCAGCCATAACATTAGGCTCCAGGAAGCTATTCCCAGGGCAGTGGAGATGCAAGAAGCATAGAGATGACGCAATATGGGATGAGGTACCGGTGACAGATGTTAGATTCGGTACCATTCCCGTGAGAAAGACCGCCTGCATGATGCTGGTGCTCTGTGATTAGCTGCTGTGTTCGGCGGTAGGGCGCCAAAACGTTAAACTTTTGTTGATATTATTAATTAAACCTGTCACCCAATTTACTTAATTTTTTTAAATAAACATCTCTCAACAGCCAGCTATCAATCAGTCATTTCAAAATTATTAAAATCAAAGTATTACAAAAACAAAAGACTGACGATATTACTGCCGATGCACTCCGGTGGCGTTCGGGTCACGCCTTGCTGGCTTGGCGCGCGAAGTGTCTCGGGCAGTCCGGCTCTCCAGTTCTGACCGTTCCAGTAGACAGACATGTTGTCTGTTATAGCAGTATTTGTTTCATGCAATTTTATTTACTACAGTTTCAACCGTCGCTAGGTACAGACATGTTGTCTGTGATAATAGTATTTGATTCTTGTAATTTTATTTTCCAGTTCTGACGGTTCCAGTAGACAGACATGTTGTCTGTGGCAGGATGTATTTCATGTTATTTTAGCCAGATATAGTGACTGTGGAAAGATATGTTCAATACGTTGTGATCAAGAATAGTTTCTCTTGCCTATATCAATAAAAACGAGAGTGGCATGCCAAATGAGTTATAGTTTATTCGTAGCAGCAGTTCCTTGCGAAGTTAATTTCAGCCTCAAGAAAAAGAATCCACGACCCGGGTGCTGTTTTCTGAGCTGGGGACATCATCGTCATGAAGACATCAGGTTAGCGAAATTTACAAGAACTTATGTATTCCACACAGGGCAGTGGAAACAACTAGGCACCTCACGTGTACTGCATTCACAGTACAAATGTGCTAAGTGACACGTCATCTGCAGTAATGCAGAGGAGGTAAGGAAGGATGAAAGTATTAACACTATCTCACTTTTATTCCCTTTTTCTTGCCGTACCCCTTCATCCTCCACGTTATCAACCCCACCCGAATACGAGGTTAGCGGTTGTAGCCCCCACTTCCAGATACTAAGTAAAATCTGTACTAAGTGTGGCTAAAATCAAACCAGGGGCGTGATAGCCGCTGTATACCCAAGATTTTGCTCGCATGTCCTCATGTCGCATATATTTAAGATGTTTCACTCATATTTGTACATATATTTCGGCTGTATCTGTAGCGATTTCGTCGTGCAGTTTCGTTTTCTCATAGCTCAATGTTTATGAACTGGTATCTCACGAACTATGTGTCATATAATGACATGGTTTTGCAGGTACATCCAGTGGTAGATGTGGACAAAGTCTGCCGTAAAGTGATGGCAATAGAGTTAGTAGCAAAATTAAAACGCCACGCATGATGCAGAAGCTTTTCAAGCATCTTTGTTTTTATGACGACATTTCTGCTGGTCTATGAGTCGTTTAATGACATAGTTTTGCAGGTACTTTCAGTGGTACATGTGAATACTGTCTACAAAATGTGTTGCTAATAGAACTATTAGTGAAGGCGTAGCAAGCTTAAATCTCGTGCCTGATGAGGCAGTTTTACTGCATGAACAGCGAAAATAAACGATAAACTTTTTTCCCTTTCGTTATTTTATGAGGGGTGGGAATAAGAAAATGTCTCGTAGATGTTGGAAATTATCTGTAATGTTTGTTGGAGGTCACTATGTGCTCTCATTCCCAAACACATGATGGGTACAGAATGCCTATTTGCAAGTCGTGAGCTACTCTTCTTTTTCTCCCCCTACCTCTACCCCCCTACCTCCTACCCTTACAGCTGTTATTTCCAGATATGTGTGATTTAATTCGATCCTTTTGTTTAGGAGGGAATACTGAGTATGCATACATAAATATGGTTCAAATGGCTCTGAGCACTATGCGACTTAACTTCTGAGGTCATCAGTCGCCTAGAACTTAGAACTAACTAAACCTAACTAACCTAAGGACATCACACACATCCATGCCCGAGGCAGGATTCGAACCTGCGACCGTTGCGGTCGCTCGGTTCCAGACTGTAGCGCCTAGAACCGCACGGCCACTCCGGCCGGCATACGTAAATAGATACACATTCATAATATGTATGGGTAACTTCTTTCCAAAATAGTGTTCTACACTAGAGATATAACGAATGAGGTAGTCTTGTTCTAAACAAACTTGCGGTGTCGACGGCATGTCCATTGATTGTATTCGGCGCACCACCCAAGAGGCAGCACATTTAAACCTTCTGCCAGCGCGTCGCTCTTCCATCACTCGCTTTCTCCGATTGGGGGGCCGCCACGCATACACGCGACAAGAGGGAGCTACATTGGCATGTCTTCACTGCCTGCAAATCTGGTTGCCTGCCACATCTTTTTAAGCAGCCGCACTCAGAGCTTCTCCCAAAATTCAGTGAATCTACATACACGTATCAACCTTAGTACGAAACATTGCAGTGAGAAAATATATCACATAGTATGAGTCCCCTAAGCATTACAGTTGTTGGTTGGCTGCTTGGTTGGTTGATTCAGGGGAGGGTACCAAACAGCGAGGTCATCGGTACCATCGCATTAGGGAAGGATGGACAAGGAGTTGACCGTGCCCTTTCAGAAGAACCCTACCAGCATTTGCTTGAAACGATTTATGGAAATCACGGATGGCTGGGCGCTGGTATGAATCGTCGTCGTCTCGAATGCGAGTCCGGTGTCCTAACCAGTGCTCCATCGCACTCGTACTGTTGTTCGGAAACTGCTTGTATCTATCAAGAACAATTCCCTCTGTTGTATACAAGGTGATTCAGCTGCCCATACCCATTGGTATTTATGCAACCCAGAGTGCCTTCAAAATCACATGCAAGATTTTTGTAGCCTCTCGCTCTCTATGCACGAACTATTAGATCTAGGGAAATGAAAAGGACCTTTCTGTAGAAAACTTAATGTAGTTGAATTTTGTAGGCTAATGGGATACGTTTTCGCAAGAGGCCATAGTTTTCGAATTATTCGAGAGAAACGTACAAACGTTACCTCCAAACGCGTTTTTCTTGAATACCTCGAAAACCGTTGTCTAGACCGAAAACGTATACCAGCACAAAATTTGACTACATTAAATTTCCTAAAAGATGTTCCTTTTCATTTTTTCTGTACTACTAAGTGTTTGTGCACAGACAGGAAAATCTCGCCCGTGATCTTGAAAGCGTTGTGGGTTGCATAAAATCTATCTGTAGGAGCAGCTGAATCACTTTGTGTAACTTAGCACCACAGAAGAATGTATGTGTATCTCAGTTCTTAAATATACATATTCTGAAGAAACTTGTTACGGGGTTATCTTTTCATAGATGTCTGATTTTCTTTCTTGGCTGCCTCAGTTATCTACACATCAAGACGTGACTTGTACTCGGGAGGATGGAGGCTCCAGTCTTCATCCTGATTTAGATATCCTGTGGTTTTCCTAAGTGACTTCAGGCAAATGCCAGGATGGTTTCTACTTTGAGCCCGTGGCTGACTATCTATCCCATCCTTATCAAACTAGAGCTGTAAATACATAATGTCCTGTAACATGAGTAACGATATTTTTGTTGTGTCCAACATCCTACTAATAGTAATCTAGGGATGAATAAAACTACTACTACTACTACTACTACTACTACTACTAGTACTTTCTCCCAAAGAGATACACTTTTTTTACAAAAGATCATCTAGATAAGTCTTCCACCCACCAACAATTCCAGAGTTGTTAAAAAGAAAACATTCACACAGCACTATTAGCGAATACCTCTACTCCTCCATTTTAATTCCTCCTTCGACTTTCGTTGTCTCTCCTCGCCAGGTGTAGACACCTTAATTTAAAAAAAAAAAAGAAAGAAGTCTAAACAGCATATGACCACTACAGAACTAACAAAAGACGACCGAAGGACGTGCTGTGACATTTGGCAACACTAGAAAGTAAATACACGCTTCAAAAACACATTAAAGAGAACGTGACATTAATTTAGTGACAAAATGCACGCGAATGTCCATAACAGCGCATCCTGAATTGTACAGGGTAATTAAATACAGTTAAACTGTGCCACAGAGGTTAAGGGAGTAGCATACAAACCGTAAGAGAAGGCAATAATCGTTAATACATCGAATAAATTATTCTTCTGAAAGTTATTTTTGATCTAACAGAGGAAGGCTACCACCAGTATATTCCTGGGTAAAAACAGGTTGTAACCTACTTTACCAATACCTCATATCCGGCAAAAAATGGAGCACCGTCAAGGACAAGTTAATTTTATTGAGAAGTGAGGTGACAGATGGTTCATTGTCTTAGGAGTACAGTATGTGATTACAAATTCAGACCAAATGAATTGCACGAGTGCCAGTAAAAGGTGCCCGCACATTTGCGTCAACATGCAATGTATTCTCCCCTGACCGCAACGCAGACTTGTATTCTTACATGCAAAGGATCGTAAAGATGCCGATTGGCATTCTGCGATAGAATGTCCCAAGCATCGTGCACCCTTTTATTGCTATTCGCTATTCGGCAGTGGTTCTTTCAGGCCTTGGAGAACGAGTGACTTCCCACTTACTCGTGTCACGTACATACTCAATTGGCGAGAGATTTGATGGTCTTGATGGACATGGCAGTTGTTGTACACCACGAAGATCACATTGCGTCGCAGCAGCCGTATGTGTACGCGCATTGTCCTGCTGGAAAAGCGCATCTCCTTCATGTCGAAGAAATGACAGTGGCACGTGGATAACAGCCTGTGCAATCTATTGGGCACTGGTTGCTTTACCTTACAGAAGGACCAAATATGACCACAAGTTGTAGTCATGCTCCCCACCACCACCACCACCACCACTACCACCACCATGAAACCTGTGGTGCGACTTGGTTGTCGTCGGCGAAGGCACTCTGGAATAGACAACTCACGAGATCTGCGTCATACACGTGTAAACCCATCTCTCATCTACAGACGAAAACTACTCTCATCACCGAAGATAACGAGACGCCATTACACTCAATAGACAAGTTCCTCACGACACAAGAGTAGCCATGCTTGGCTGTGCCGTGCTGTGAGAGTCTGGCCAGAGGCAAATGCTATCTTAATCCTGCAGCAAGTAGACGGTTCCCAATCGTTCCTAATAACACAGCAGGTGCAACATGTGCCCGGATTTCGTCTCTGGATGATGTCCGGTCGGCTACCGCTGCTCGCTCAGTGCTGTGCGTCTGTAAGACGTGGACGTCCAGAAGCTGGTCTACAGGTGTGGGAATGTCCCACAGACCACAGTGGAAAGCACCCAAACGTCGGCGATACATTGTGCCAAAGTCTGTGGCAATTCGTCGAACATCTCCTTTCATCGACTTCCCTCAGGCCTACAGTGCGCCCCCGTTCAGTTGGTCAAGCTATTCAACTGGAGTACGTCGGTGGCGTATAGTTTTGCACTGACACGAATGTTGAAAACGATGTTCACTTCTAAACTCAGCACAATTACTCGCAGCGAAGTCATGGCAGAAGGTGCACAGATATGCTTCCTGAGCGCCGATGATTGCGACAAAAAAGTCACTAACACTACAACCCCTCAGTATGTACGTATTATCAGGTGTAGCAGCACGAAACCGGAATTTGGTTGCAATAATTACACGTTAGTTGTTTGAAACTGATAAATGGTAATTATTCAAAATAATTTCCATTGCTGTTTATACATCTCTACCACTTCTCCGGCAGGCTATGAATACCACGCCAAAAAAGAAAGTTCTTCTTTTGAAGCGAACCAGCCAGCGAGCCATTTTCGTTTATTTTCATACGAACTGAAGCGTTGTTCAGTGGGACCGTGTCTCAGTGATGCAGAAAGATGATAATCGGGCGGAGCAGAGTCTGGAGAATAAGCCACATGCTCTGGTATTTCCCAACTGAACGCCTCGGTCTTTTACCTGACCTTTTTTTCTGTGTGTGATAGGGGGATGAAGCAATATGACTCTGTGTTTCCGTTTTCCTTGTTCCGATCGTTTTTCACGTAATACTCGATTTAAATCGACCATTTAGTGTTGGTAGCGATCAGTGTTAACGGTTTCACAAGGTTTTACCAGCTCATAATAGATGACACCCTTCTGATCCCAGCAAACACAGAACATTGTCTTCTTTCCAAAGCGATTTGGCCTTGCAGTTGATTTCGATGGTTTGCCTGGATTCACGCATGATTTACAACGCTTAGGATTCTCAAAATATATCCATTTTCCGTCACCTGTCACTATTCGATAGAGAAACGACTTTCTTTTGTATCTGGCGAGCGCCATTTAACAAGTGGTCTTTCCATTTGCTTGCTGTCTTTCATTCAGTTCATGCGGAACCCATTTCCCTACTTTCCGTGCCTTCCCCATGACTTTCAACCGAAGAGAAACTACTTTCTGGGTCACATTCAATTGTTCCGCGAGTTCCTGTTGAGTCTGAGTGGCGTTTTCATCCAGTAAGGCCTGCAATTCGTTGTCTTCAAACTTTTTCGGTGGTTTCCCGCGCTTGTCGTTTCTCACGTCAAAATCACCACTTCTGAAGTTTTTGAACCACTCGAAACATTGTGTTTTCCCAAGACCACGTTAAGCGAAAACTTCGACAGACATTCGATGCGATTCTGCAGCAGTTTCCTACAAATGAAAACAGAAAACCAATGCTGTCCGCAAATCGTAGTTCGTAGGCACACAACTCGACATATTTACGGGTTGGTGACAGATATCGATATATGGAATTTGGGTTACTGTGTGTTGGCATTCGTCGTCGACCGTTACAAGAAGCAAATAGCGCTCCAAACGCAGTCTCACGGGCGCTACACTGACCGCTAGCACCATCTATAGCGAAATTCTGGTTTCATACTTCTATACCTGATATGCCCTGGTGCCACTGAACACAGACCTTGAGCGTGTATTTTTTCCGGCAATGGATATGAGAGGGCGTAGTAGATGTCTTGGTAAATGGAAAACGCCACGTTATAACTATGTACTTAAGACCGACACATGTATTCTAACTATATTATTCATTATCTTGATGTTGATCATATGATGCTACACTGTCCTTCTCCAATCTGTCGCTGACTCATCCAGCCAAACACAGAAGCAATTAAAGAATTTTATATGGATCTAGACCAGAGTGGAAATCTGAACGTTTTGCACGCATAAAGCGTTAACATAAAAGGAAAAGGAAAGAAATAATTGCAGAACAAACTGGACACTGAACCACGAGTCGCTGTATTTATAGCCAGACATTCTGCCTCGACACTCAGCGAGGTGAGTTCAGTGCCTAATGCGCCGCATTTTATCATTCACGAGGCCTACGATTCATCGCCTTTCTGGCCGCGCTGATTCATGTCCGCCATAGTTGACGCAAACTGATTAAACCTAATGACGGGGTAATTCTTGCGAGAAAGACAGTACCGCTCAATTTTCCCTCCCTTGACCATTTGATGCTGTCTCGTTTTAACCGACAGTCACGCCGGCACAGAAACACAGTGTCACACAGAAATCTTCCTTGTACAAAATAAACGCACTTTACCATTCTGCAGAGCAATCAGGTTCTTAATTGCTGTGTTGCACCGTATTATCAAAGGGAATGTTCCACTAGCCTAAATCGTGCTCCCATTCAGTAATTCCAAGAGGCATAATGTTGCGCGCACATGAAGGTAATTACCGCTGCTGACCGGCAGCGGAATGCACGTAGCTTACACAATGAAATTCTGTTGGTGGCCGTCTTCGCGGAGGCACGTGTAATTACAGAGCAACTCGGGTGCACGTCGGGCTATATCCTACGATTACGTTCCGCTCCTTGTTCGCTGAGAATATAGTGCAAGAACGAGGACGCCGGAATGTGACCTGCGTGTCTCTATGAAGCTAGATTAGTGCTGTAGTTCGGGATTCCTGCAATCTGTTGAAGCTGAGAAAGCTTGTTTTCACTGACTCTCTTCTTATCCCGTAATTCGTTGATGTCGATATGTTACTAGAATCTACATGGATGAAATGATTCCTCTGATACCTCTGCCACCGTCACATATCTGTGAACCATACAGCACTGTGTACAGTGCGTAAAAACAATTTGACCGCAAGTGTAGGGCAGAAAAATACAATCAGATGAAGGAACTTGAATATAAGAATTAGGGGTTGCAGTTGAATAGTTATGGCGCTAACGGTGGTCAGGTTGAACATTTGTTACGACATACTGCATGGGGGCTTAATTAAAAAGAAAAGGACTAATATTAATGAATAAATGCAATAATTTTAGTAGCTGTGTGACCGGTTACGAAGTCTCGTAACCGGTTGGCCCTGACTAGTATTAGCACGCAATGTGACTGCACAAAATAAAAATAAAAAAATGTGAAGGAATTTCCATTAACACAATTAATTAATTAAGTCCCCTGCAACTATAAAAGCTACGAAACAACAAAGCACAAGCGTAACTGTTCTGTGTGTGGTAGTGTGACTCAACGTACATGTATCTGTCTCGGTCCTTTCTCAATACGACAAAATATTTTAAACACCATTTACAATGAACTAATTGAAAAACCAGAAATACTATAATTGCACATAGAAACCAGAATTACAAGTCTAATAAATGAACACGAGCCAGATACTTTGGTGACTGTACCTGTGAGCAAGAGGGATTGTCATTAAAGAAAACTGTAATACCTTTTTACCTCATTATATGTTGACGAAAATATTCCATTACACCAGCATCATAAATCAAAAGCCCATCTCCTTTCTCAAATATATTCTGACAATTGCAACTTCTTCCATCTATACATTACACCAACCGAACAGCGTCTACTCTCTTGCCCACCCGAACAACAACTGCCCTCTACATCCTCTGAACTACTACTGCCTAGTAGAGGCAGCGGAATAATAATCATTGGCACAGTCTCTGATGCTGTGACTCAGCGTAGCCACCTTTCAATACCTGTACTTACGGTAATTAAGTAGTAGCAAGTCTGTGTACAAGCGCATACTGATTTTTAATTTACTCTAACCATTTTAGTACTTATTCAAATATGTGGATATGATTGTTTTCGTTTTCTTAAGAATTGCTGTACGCTATGTCAGCCAAGTACGGTACACGCGTATGTGAAGATTTACGGGTTTTTTCCTCATCGTGGCGACTGGGTAGTCCAGACATTTGATTTACGTATACATTTTCTGTGAATTGCAATTTATTTTGAATAAAGACGTGTAACACCTATTTTTGACCTATATTGTATCTGTATCGATATTTCTATGTCAATTTGTAGTATCGCTTATATATAATGTTGTATCTGTCATGGAAATTCTTTGACTTCGTATACATATTTCAGTTACGTGAACTTTTGAACGATGTTGTTTAAATATGCTTGTGAATTTAAATAACTACTTGCATAATTGTTCTGTAATGTACTATAAACGACTTCGTCCATAATTAGGAAACGTAGAGTTAAACGTAAAAGGTGTGGGAAAGCGCCGCAGCTACGAAAAGAGCTTGGCGGAGTGGAAAAGGTGTGGTTCGCGCAATCATTTCGTGAGATGTGTGTGCGAGAAGTTATATGTCATTCGACTCTACCCGGAAAGAACTTCGTGATGTGCAACACCTCTTTTGTAATGTCTGCTACAGGAGTTTGTAGAGCGTCTCTGTAACGCTGTGGTGCCTATTAAACGAATCCCTCGCGAAACGCGCAGATCTTCGTTGGATCTCCTCCCTCTCTCTCTCTCTCTCTCTCTCTCTCTCTCTCTCTCTCTCTCTCTACTAACATTCCTATCTGGTAAGAATCTCAGATTGACGAACAATATTCAAGAATCGGGCGAACAAGAGCCTTGTAGCCACTTCTTTTGTGAATGAGTTACATTTAGTAAAGATGCTTCCCATGAACCTCAATCTGGCGTTCGCTTTTCCTACTATTCCTTTTACGTTGTCATTCAACTTAAGGTCGTTCTGGATAAGTATTTGACGATATATACTTTTTCTAGCAATTTGTAGTCAGTCGTGTAGCTGCACGGTAGTAGAATGTTTACCTATGATTGCACAGTAATTTACGTTAATTTACGTTTAGGGTCAACTGCCAGTTTGCACCATTTATCAGTCCTCTACAGTTCATTTTACAAATCGATAATGTCTTTGGCATTGCTGCTTTCTCATAGACAAACGGCGTCATTTGTGGACAGTCGTAAAGAACGTCCGACGATTTCTAGTAGATCATGTGCAATGATAAGCCAAAACATTATGACGCATCCCCCCTCAACGTTGGATGCCGCCTGGTGGCTTTTTGGGCATGTGACGCGGTAACGAAAGTATGTAAGCAGAGCAGATACGGACGGGGGATCATCCTGACGCCGATACGTACTACAAATGGGGAAATTAATTGAGATGAACGACTTTGATAAAGGGCAGATCATTGTTACGCAGAGACTGTGAACAAATATCTCGAAAAAGGTGAAGCTGGTGGTATGTTCACGTGCTACTGTCGTGAGCATCTACTGTATCCGTGAAAAGAGGTAAAAGGACAGCGAAACATCCACTAAGCGCTAAATAGTTTGACGTCCACGAGCGTGAGGCTCGGAGGCTTATCTTCTCTGTACATTTACATCTGCACAGATACTGCGCAAGCCACCGTACGTTGTGTGGCGGAGCGTACCCTTTGTCATTACGTGGCATTTCCTTTCCTGTTCCACTCGCAAGTAGAGCAATGGAAAAACGACTGTCTGTATGCCTCCGTAGGCGCCCTGGTTCTTATCTTCATTGTCCATATGCGCAATGTGTGATGGCGCTAGTAGAATCGTTCGGCTGCTACTGTAAAGTAGGATAGATGGTGATCTGTGGCAACTCTGCCGAAAGAACACAATGCTGGTACACTCACAAGTGTTTCGTGGCACACTGTTCATCGTCCATTGTTGAACAACGACCTCCGCATGGGACCACCCCTACGTATTCACATGTTGACCCAATGACATCGTCAGTTACGATTACAGTGGGCACGGGATCATAAAATTTCGAAACGTCAGTCAATGAAAACGTATAGGTTCTTTGGGCGAAAAACATTTTTGCTATACTCTGTCGATGGTTCGCCTCAACAAATGGCGTCCTCAACGGCGGCTCGAAAGCTCCAGCTCGCCAAGGACGCAGACTGGTGGGAGAAGTGTTATGGTATGGGAGACTTTCTCCTGCGCTTGCATGGGACCTGTGGTAGTAATCGAAGACACGCTGAAAGCTGCGAACCACCTGCACCGCTTCATGCCTGATATCTTCCCCGCCGGCGATGTCATCTTTCAGCAGTATAAATGACCGTGTCTCGGTACCAGAAGCGCGCTGCAGTGGTTTGAGGAGCATTATAGTGAACTCACGTTGATGTCTCGGCGATCAAATCCGCCTAATGTAAATCCTAAGGAACACATCAAGTTCGCTGTCAGGCGCTATCAACGCGTATGCAAATAGGCGACCCGTTGTTTATGCGAATTACGTGACCTGTATTCAGATATCTATAGCCACACACCTGCACAAACCCACCAATAAACTGTCGGATCCATGATGCGTAGAATCAGTGATGCATTTCGTTCCAAAGGCAGACAAACAGACTATTAAGCTGGTTGTCATAAAGTTTTGGCTCATCAGTGTATACACACTTAAACAGTAACGGTGCTATAACACTCCCATAGGCTACTCCGGACATTATCTGTACGTCGATCGATTTTGTTCCACTAAGAGCGACTTGTTGAGTTCTGTCAGCAAGGAAGTCTTGACTCCAGTCGCATATTTGTCCGATGCTAGGAAGGCTCGTACTTTTTTTCCCTAATCAGAGGTGTGAGACGGCGTCAAATACCTTGATGAAGTCAAGGGACACGACATCAGCCTGAGCGACGTGGTCTAAAGCGCTATGCATCTCATGGACGAAAACAGCGACCTGAGTTTTGCAAGACCTGTGTTTGCGAATTCCACGTTGATTTTTATGGGGGAGATTTTCGTTCCCCTAAAACCTTATAATTCTTGAGCATAATACACGTTCCATAATTCAACAACAGATTGGCGTCAGCGGTATAAGGCTATAATTACGTTCATCTATCCTACGACCCTTCTTGAGAATGTGAATGACCTGCCCTTTTTTCTGCTCGCTAGGTACCCTTCTTAGTTCCACCGAACTACGACAAACTGCTGATACAAGAAAGAGGAGCGAGTTCTTTCCCATAATTTTTGTAGACTCTCAGCAGTACGTAATCTGTTCCTTATGTCTTTCTGCAACTAAGTGGTTGTAGTTGATTTTCGAATCCGCGATCAGTTATGTTAATATATGTTAAAAAATGACGAAATTCCTCCAGCTGTATTAATGTGTTGGTTTTATTGGAAACTAGTTTCGATGTTCTTACAACATCATCTTCAGTCCCATACTTGTTGACAGCAACCATATATGTGTAACACTAGTAGTTAGTAGTGAGATAGGCCTGTTCCATGCGGAAGGCAGGTAGTAACTACAAGTCAGTAGTGGGATAGGAGTGTTCCATGCGGAAGGCAGGTAGTAATTACCTGTAGTTACTACCTGCCTTCCGCATGGAACACGGCTATCTCACTACTGACTACTAGTGTTAGACATATATGGTTGCTGTCAACAAGTATGGGACTGAAGATAATGATGTAACAACATCGAAACTAGTTGCCACAAAACCAACACCTTAATAAAGCTGGAGGAATTTCGTCATTTTTTTAACATACAATATACTAGCTGACGTCCCAAGTCGTCCGTTTCAATTATGGATATACGAAGTTATATCAATGTCCGCCATGTCGATGTTCGTACGGTGGTTGAAAGGGAGGACTGAGTTGCGATGTTCCGTAGTAAGACAATTTTGGAATACTGAAGTCAATATTTCTACCTTATCTCTATTATCTTTCGTTTCGGTACTTTATTGTCACTGTATAAAAGAAAAGAAGAGTTTAAACCGTGTACTAATTTTACGTAAGACAAAAGCTCTTAGGGTTTTTAGTCAGATCGGTTGTCAAAATGTTACTTTCAGTCATTGAACGCTTCTCTTATTGTTCTCCCTATACTCATTTTTCGCTTCGTTCAGCTTCTATTTGACAGCTAGATTACTATAAAGGATACCGTACGTTTTAGAAATGGTTGTATCATTATCATAATGGATCAGATGAGAGACAAAGAACTTTCTCGGGTGTAGAAAAATATCCGCTACCAGTCACAAGAAAAGGTTATTTATTTGTCACACGACCGGTTTCGGGCTTGCGCCCATCCTCAGGTGTTTATACATTCATTTACATGTTTATACTGTTGGAGATCGAGTTCTCTGAACACAGCCCACATGTTTGTATGTAAACATAGTGTATTTCACGAGTGCACCTCATAATAGTGAAATATGAAGCTATACTTGTTAAAACTGAAATATGCACGTGAAAATGACAATAAGTGTGTAACTACATCTACATCTACATCCATACTCCGCAAGCCACCTGACGGTGTGTGGCGGAGGGTACCTTGAGTACCTCTATCGGTTCTCCCTTCTATTCCAGTCTCGTATTGTTCGTGGAAAGAAGGATTGTCGGTATGCCTCTGTGTGGGCTCTAATCTCTCTGATTTTATCCTCATGGTCTCTTCGCGAGATATACGCAGGAGGGAGCAATATACTGCTTGACTCTTCGGTGAAGGTATGTTCTCGAAACTTTGACAAAAGCCCGTACCGAGCTACTGAGCGTCTCTTCTGCAGAGTCTTCCACTGGAGTTTATCTATCATCTCCGTAACGCTTTCGCGATTACTAAATGATCCTGTAACGAAGCGCGCTGCTCTCCCTTGGATCTTCTCTATATCTTCTATCAACCCTATCTGGAACGGATCCCACACTGCTGAGCGGTATTCAAGCAGTGGGCGAAGCAGTCACCACAGCATAACTGTAATAATAGTGCTTCATCTTTATTGATCTCCAACAGTATAAACATGTAAATGAATGTATAAAGACCTGAGGACGGGCGCAGGCCCGAAACCGGTCGTGTGACAAATAAATAACCTTTTTCCCCAACTGCGACATAATCGCGTGTACAAACAGTGATCCAATACTGTAAAATGCTGTTTTATTCCAGTCTCTGACCACAAATGAATTCTTTAGACGATGACCGGTTTCGGCCTGTTATGACAATCCTCAGATCTAAAATATATACATCTAGTGAGCAGTGCGTCTTTTAACATAAAACAGCAATATGTATCACAATATACTGTCATACACCAGGGAAATGTACAGCTAAAATATGGTATAACGTATCTTTTTTACACCATGTCCTAAAGTGATACGGCCATAATGGCATCGTCACAACATAGAAATATAATCAGCATAGCATCGGCACATAGATTTAAAATATGGTATAGAATAGGACACATCGTCCACATAGTGATTATTGCGAACTAACTACTGCGGTACCGTAGCATTCAGAAACCTGTGTGCCTACATCCTCCCTCCCTTAATAATTTTACATGGATAACTGCATTCGTCTTTTAATGTATCACAATTGGTTTTTATGATAGTCATAAATTTTAATAAGTCTGCTACATGCATTTTATCTCATGTGCTTTTATCAGATTATGTTTTTGCGTAAATGATGACTACGTATAAGCAAGCCCACAGTAGCGACATCTAGGGAGGATGTAGGCAAACAGGTTTCTAGGTGCTACTGTACCGCAGTAGCTAGTTGGCAATAATCATTATCTGGACGATGTAGCCCATTCTACACCATATTTTAAATGTATGTGACGATGCTATGCTGATTATACTTCTATGTTTTGACGATGCCATTATGGCGTTATCACTTTAGGACATGGTGTAAAAACAGGTGCGTTATACCATATTTTAGTGTACATTTCCCTGGTTGGTTGGTTGGTTGGTTTGGGGAAGACCAGACAGCGTGGTCATCGGTCTCATCGGATTATGGAAGGATGGGGAAGGAAGTCGGCCGTGCCCTTTCAGAGGAACCATCCCGGCATTTGCCTGGAGTGATTTAGGGAAATCACGGAAAACCTAAATCAGGATGGCCGGACGCGGGATTGAACCGTCGTCATTTCCCTGGTGTATGACAGTATATTGTGATACATATTGCTGTTTTATGTTAAAAGACACACTGCTCACTAGATGTATATATTTATATATTTTAGGCCAGGGGGGAGACAACATTCCATTAGAACTACTGACAGCCTTGGGAGAGCCAGTCCTGACAAAACTCTACCATCTGGTGAGCAAAATGTATGAGACAGGCGAAATACCCTCAGACTTCAAGAAGAATATAATAATTCCAATCTCAAAGAAAGCAGGCGTTGACAGATGTGAAAATTACCGAACTATCGGTTTAATAAGTCACGGCTGCAAAATACTAACGCGAATTCTTTGCAGACGAATGGAAAAACTGGTAGAAGCCGACCTCGGGGAAGATCAGTTTGGATTCCGTAGAAATGTTGGAACACGTGAGGCAATACTGACCTTACGACTTACCTTAGAAAGGCAAACCTACGTTTTTAGCATTTCTAGACTTAGAGAAAGCTTTTGACAATGTTGACTGGAATACTCTCTTTCAAATTCTGAAGGTGGCACGGTTAAAATACAGGGAGCGAAAGGCTATTTGCAATTTGTACAGAAACCAGATGGCAGTTATAAGAGTCGAGGGACATGAAAGGGAAGTAGTGGTTGGGAGGGGAGTGAGGCAGCGTTGTAGCCTCTCCCAAATGTTGTTCAATCTGTATATTGAACAAGCAGTAAAAGAAACAAAAGAAAAATTCGGAGTAGGTATTGAAATCCATGGAGAAGAAATAAAAACTTTGAGGTTCGCCGATGACATTGTAATTCTGTCGGAGACAGCAAAGGACTTGGAAGGGCAGTTGAACGGAATCGACAGTGTCTAGAAAGGAGGATGTAAGATGAACATCAACAAAAGCAAAACTACGATAGTGGAATGTAGTCGAATTAAGTCGGGTGATGCTGAGGGAATTAGATTGGGAAATGAGACACTTAAAGTAGTAAAGGAGTTTTGCTATTTGGGGAACAAAATAACTGATGATGGTTGAAGTAGAGAGGATATAAAATGTAGACTGGCAATGGCAAGGAAAGCGTTTCTGAAGAAGAGAAATTTGTTAACATCGAGTATAGATTTAAGTTTCAGGAAGTCGTTTCTGAAAGTATTTGTATGGAGTGTAGCCATGTACGGAAGTGAAACATGGACAATAAATAGTTTGGACTAGAAGAGAATAAAAGCTTTCGAAATGTGGTGCTACAGAAGAATGCTAAAGATTAGATGGGCAGGTCACATAACTAATGAGGAGGTATTGAATAGAATTGGCGAGAAGAAGAGTTTGTGGCACAACTTGGCAAGAAGAAGGGACCGATTGGTAGGATATGTTCTGAGGCATCAAGGGATCACAAATTTAGCATTGGAGGGCAGCGTGGAGGGTAAAAATCGTAGAGGAAAACCAAGAGATGAGCACACTAAGCAGATTCAGAAGGATGTAGGCTGCAGTACGTACTGGGAGATGAAGAAGCTTGCACAGGATAGATTAGCATGGAGAGCTGCATGAAACCAGTCTCAGGATTGAAGACCACAACAGCAACAGATCTGAGCATGATCATAAGAGACTGAAACCGTTCATCGTCTTAAGAATTCATTTGTGATCAGAGACTGGAATAAAAAAGCGAATAACCTTTTATTGTGACCGGTAGCGGATATTTTTCTACACCCAATAAAGGAACAGTCATGGAGTTCGACAGCATCCGCTATGGATAAAATTCAAAGAACTTTCTATTGCGAGTACAATGAGATGATTTTACGACGGACTTGGAGGAACAATAACTTGCAAAAGCTGAGCCAAACCAGGAATATCGGCGGCTCGCTTGGGAGCGGCAGTTTTACACTTCCGACCAAATAACGCTTTCGATGCTGGCGTGCTGACGGAATGGAAAGGCGTAATTTTCTTTCGACGCGGAACAATGGACGCCTTTCAACAACGGGGAGGGTCCGGTGCGGTAGCGCGTCCCTGCACTCGCATTACGGTAATGACGGGCCGCGGCGCCGGCTACCGGCGCGAGTCTTTGGCGAGGTCGTCATTACGGGGGCTGCGATCCGCCGCTGGCCGGGGGGCCAACGCCCTAGCGGCAGCCAGCCAGCCAGCCAGCCGGCCGGCGTCCTCCCGCGCGCAATGCGGAAGCGCACCGCCAGCCCGCCTACCCGCTGCTCGTCCAGTGAAAGGCCGACCCAGTTGGCGTCGCCTGCGGTCGCCCCGGCAGAAGACGTCGCGCCGACGGGTCTGCCCGGCCACTTGTGGTCCGGCGCCTCCACCTGGACCTGATCCACGTCCGAGGCGCCACGTTAAGTATAAGAAAGCGTACGTACATTTTACGAGGGGCGCTCGAGAAGTAATGCAACACATTTTCTCTCCCGGCCTTTTCCGGATGAAAAATTGCGGAATTTGTTGTGGTACACCCTGAAATACTCCCGCTTCAGCCACTATAGTCTCGTGAAGTTCTGACAGGTAACGGATTAGATTAGATGGTTTTTGTTGTTGTTGTGGTCTTCAGTACGGAGACTGGTTTGATGCAGCTCTCCATGCTAATCTATCCTGTGCAAGCTCCTTCATCTCCCAGTACCTACCTCTGAATCTGCTTAGTGTACTCATCTCTTGGTCTCCCTCTACCATTTTTACTCTCCACGCTGCCCTCCAATGCTAAATTTGTGATCCCTTGATGCCTCAAGACATGTCCTACCAACCGAGCCCTTCTTCTAGTCAAGTTGTGCCACAAACTTCTCTTCTCCCCAATCCTATTCAATACCTCCACATTAGTTACGTGAACTACCCACCTAATCTTCAACATTCTTCTGTAGCAACACATTTCGAAAGCTTCTATTCTCTTCTTGTCCAAACTATTTATTGTCCATGTTTCACTTACATACATGGCTACACTCCATACAAATACTTTCAGAAATGACTTCCTGACATTTAAATCTATACTCGATGTTAACAAATTTTTCTTCTTCAGAAACGCTTTCCTTGCCATTCCCAGTCTACATTTTGTATCCTCTCTACTTCGACCATCATCAGTTATTTTGCTCCCCAAATAGCAAAACTCCTTTACTACTTTAAGTGTCTCATTTCCTAATCTAATTCCTTCAGCATCACCCGATTTAATTCGACTACACTCCATTATCCGCGTTTTGCTTTTGTTGATGTTCATCTTATACCCTCCTTTCAAGACACTGTCCATTCCGTTCAACTGCTCTTCCAAGTCCTTTGCTGTCTCTGACAGAATTACAATGTCATCAGCGAACCTCAAAGTTTTTAATTCTTCTCCATGGATTTTAATACCTACTCCAAATTTTTCTTTTATTTCCTTTACTGCTTGCTCAATATACAGATTAAACATCGCCGAGAGGCTACAACCCTGTCTCACTCCCTTCCCAACCACTGCTTCCCTTTCATGCCCCTCGACTCTTATAACTGCCATCTGGTTTCTGTACAAACTGTAAATAGCCTTTCGCTCCCTATATTTTACACCCTTCACCTTCAGAATTTGAAAGAGAGTATTCCAGTCAACATTGTCAAAAGCTTTCTCTAAGTCTACAAATGCTAGAAACGTAGGTTTGCCTTTACTTAATCTTTCTTCTAAGATAAGTCGTAAGGTCAGTATTGCCTCACGTGTTAACATTTCTACGGAATCCAAACTGAACTTCCCCAAGCTCGTCTTCTACCAGTTTTTCCATTCGTCTGTAAAGATTAGATTAATACTTGTTCCATAGATCATGAATACGACACTTCGTAATGATGTGGGACGTGTCAGTTTAATAAAAGATGTCTGTACAAGATATTACATTACACTAAATATTGCATGACACTAATGTTTAAGTTGTTTTTTTTTCCCTTGAAAATTCAGCCAATGAGTAGAAGGACTTGTCATCTAGAATTCTTTTAATTTATTTTTAAATGTTAGTTGGCTATCTGTCAGGCTTTTGATGCTGTTTGGTAGGTGACCAAAGACTTATGTGGCAGCATAGTTTACCCCTTTCTGTGCCAAAGTCAGATTTAACCCTGGATAGTGAGATCATTCTTTGCCCTGGTGTTATAGCTATGCACAGTGCTATTACTTTTGAACTGGGTTGGATTATTAACAACAAATTTCATAAGTGAATATATATACTGTGAGGATCCGTAGATCCTTAAATAGATGTCTGCAGGATGACCGTGGGTGGGCTCCAGCAATTATTCTGATTACACGTTTTTGAGCAATGAATACTTTTCTACTCAATAATGAGTTACCCCAGAATATGGTGCCATACGAAAGCAGTGAATGAAAGTAAGCATAGTAAGCTAATTTACTGAGATTCTTATCACCAAAATTTGCAATTACACCAATCGCATACGTAGCTGAACTCAGACGTTTCAGCAGACCATCAATGTGTTGCTTCCAGTTTAACCTCTCATCAGTGGACACACCTAAAAATTTTGAAAATTCTACCTTACCTACAGACTTCTGTTCAAAGTCTATATTTATTACTGGAGTTGTGCCATTTATTGTACGGAACTGTATATACTGTGTTCTACCAAAATTTAAATAGAGCCCGTTTGCTGAGAACCACTTAATAATTTTGTGAGAAGCATCATTTACAATTACGTCACTTATTTCTTGGGTTTTGGATGTTATTACTATACTTGTATCATCAGCAAAAAGAACTAACTTTGCATCTTCATCAATGTGGAATGGTAAGTCATTAATGTATATCAAGAACAGTAAAAGACCTAAGACCGAACCCTGTGGGACCCCGTACTTGATAGACCCACAGTTTGAGGAATCAGCTGTTGTTTTAACATTACATGAACCACTTATTTTAACTTTCTACATTCTTCCAGTTAAGTATGAATTAAACCATTTGTGCACTGCCCCCCAGTCTTCAAAATGGATTCCATAACAGGGGTGCGTTCCAAATAGAGGGCTTTCACTGAGTTTCTTTTGGCGGAAAACTAGAGCATCTTAGATACTTACAGGCACTTGCAGAATGTCTACGGAGATCTGATTGTGAACAAAAGTACGATGAGTCGTAGGGCGAGGCGTCTCTCGTGATCCCAACACGGTCGCGCAATCCTGTACGATCACCCGCGTGCCGGTCAGCCAAACACAGCTGTGACTCCTGCAATGTTGGAACGTGTGGACACTCCCGTTACAGGTGATGGGCCGGCCGAAGTGGCCGTGCGGTTAAAGGCGCTGCAGTCTGGAACCGCAAGACCGCTACGGTCGCAGGTTCGAGTCCTGCCTCAGGCATGCATGTTTGTGATGTCCTTGGGTTGGTTAGGTTTAACTAGTTCTAAGTTCTAGGGGACTAATGACCTCAGCAGTTGAGTCCCATAGTGCTCAGAACCATTTGAACCATTTTGAACAGGTGATGGACGGATCACCACCGAACACCCGGCTGCACACTGGACGTCTCTGTTGGTTGTGCTGATACACTCGTCCACCAGTCGAGATACTCAACAGTGGGTGCCCACTGCATTCCTCCCATTCCGACTTCGATCTGTTTGGATGCACTCCGTTTTAAGCAAATGTGTGTGAAATCTTATGGAACTTAACAGCTAAGGTCATCAGTCCCTAAGCTCACACACTACTTAACCAAAATTATCCTAAGGACAAACACACACACCCATGCCCGAGGGAGGACTCGAACCTCCTCCGGGACCAGCCGCACAGTCCATGACTGCAGCGCCTTAGACCGCTCGGCTAGTCCCGCTCGGCCCATTTTAAGCAGTACATGGATGACGACAAGATCATCAATGCAACAAGACGTTGACTCCAACGTCATCTAGTAGAGTGGTACCAAACGGACATTCGGGCACTTCCAGTAAGGTAGGGTAACGCCGTGGCACTGGATGGAGATTATGTTAAAACCTAGTATTTGTAACTAAAATAGTAGGTAATAACTTGGGTATTGGAATCCTGAGAAAAATGAAGCTGCTTTTAGAAAAAATATATATTGCATTATTTATCGAACACCACGCATTTATCATTGGAGGCATTTTTCTTCTAGTTTTGACATTAAGATAAAAGAAAAACACTAACCGAACGCATGCAGAAAGCTATACTTTGCAATTCTACCAATTACGAGAAGATTTGACTGTGGAGAAATCACGTAATGGTTTCCACAAGGGTAAGTCTTATGTCTGCTATTGCTCTTCACATGCGAGAGACAGTCAATAAGTAATGCAACACATTTTTTCTCGGCCAGTTCCAGTTCAAAAATGCAGAATTTGTTGTGAGAAAGTGTGTAATATTCCCATTTTCGCCCTATAGTTTCATGAAGATCCTCCGATAGGTGGTGCCGCTATACGTAGTCTTCAAAATGGTACCTGGAACGGAGGTTCGTTCCAAGCGGAGAGCTGTCACTGAATTTCTTTTGGCGGGAAATCAGAGCATTGCAGATATTCATAGGTGACTTTAGAATGTCTACGGAGACCTTGGAGTGAACAAAAGCACGGTGAGTCGTTGGGCGAGGCGTCTGTCATTATCCCAACAAGATTGAGAAAAACTCTCCGGTCCCCAGCGTGCCGGTCGGCCGCACACAGCTGAAACTCCTGCATTCCAGAATGGGATTTTCACTCTGCAGCGGAGTGTGCGCTGATATGAAACTTCCCGCGAGATTAAAACTCTGTGCCGGACCGAGACTCTAACTTGCGACCTTCGCCTTTCGCGGGCAAGTGCTCTACCATCTGAGCTACCCAAGCACGACTCCTGCATTGTTGGAAAGTGCGGACAAATGGTTCAAATGGCTCTAAGCACAATGGGACTTGACATCTGAGGTCATCAGTCCCCTAGACTTAGAACTACTTAAATCTAACTAACCTAACATCACACACATCCATGCCCGAGGCAGGATTCGAACCGATGACCGTAGCAGCAGCGCGGTACCGGAGTGAAGCGCCTAGAACCGCTCGGCCACAGCGGCCGGCTAACGTGCGAACACTCTCATTCGGGGTGATCGACGGATCACAATCACCTCGCTGGACAGCTGGACGCCTTTGTTGTTAAGTGCTGATACACTCATCAATCTGTTAGGGTAGTCAAAGGTGTGTGCCCACCTGGGTTCCTAGACGCCTAACAGAAGACCTTAAACAGTAACAAAGGACCATCTGTGCGGTATTGCTTGAGTGTTACGAGCCTGGTCGTGATAATTTTTTGTCGAACATTGTCAAAGACGATGAAACATGGGTTCATCACATCGAACCGGGAACAAATCGGCAATCCATGCAGTGGCATCATTCCACTTCTCCTCCAAAGGAAAAGTATCCATAGTCGCTAGAGCCATGGTGACAGTCTTCTGTGACTCTGAAAGGGTTATTCTGTTTGATGTCCTGCCACATGGTGGAACGATCAATTCTGAAGTTTATTATGCTACCCTCAGGAAACTGAATAAACGACTTCAGCGTCTTCGTAGCCACGAAAATACAAACCAGCTTCTCCTTCTTCATGACAACGCAAGGCCTCATACAAGTCTGCAGACTCAAGTGGAACTCACAAAACTACTTTGCACCATTCTTCCTCATTCACGCTGCAGCCCGGATCTCGCACCTTTCGACTTCCTTCTGTTGGGCCCAGTGAAGGATGCACTACGTTGGAAGAAGCACGTGGATGACGGGAGGTTGTTGATGCAGCAAGACGGTGGCTCCGACGTCCACCAATGCGGGCATACAGGCCGTCCAAGTAAAGTGGCGCAAGGCCGTCGCTCTAAACGAAGATTATGTTGAAAATTGGGATTATTAGGATCTTGTAGTCAACAGGGAGTGGAACAGTATGGTGAACTGGAATTCTGAACAAAACCAACCTAATTTGAGAAAAAAAAAGTGTTGCATTACTTATTGAACACCTCCAGCACATCTGCATTTACTTCCGAAACTAAAAACTAAAATGCATGGGAGACGGTAGATCTCATGTCACCAGTTTTTGGGGATTCACCCCGTTTCATTCACGTATGGAGGACTGGAGGTATGGACGGCTGTTTAAATGCCTCTGTGCACGCGATAGCTAATCAACGCTGTCCTCACGATGCTTAAGGAAACGGGACGTATGGGGTTGTAGTATATCCCTAGAGTCGTCATTTAAAACTGGTTCTTAAAACTCTGTGAATGTTCTTTCTAGGGATACTGTGCGTCTATCTTCGAGAGCCTGCCAGTTCAGTTTCTTCGGTATTCAGCACTTCAACAGCACTTCAACAGAACCTCGATGCTATTGCAGTAATCTGCACCAAGACCGTACGCATTCGAGGGAGGATAACTCAGTTCCCGATACCTGTCCAGCAATAGTTATTATCTTGAATTGTCTGCCTGTTAGAAACAACAAGCTTTCTAGAATTTGTCTCCAATAGTACCAACGTGTAATAGTTGTTATTTCCTGGTCATCAGAATATAGAGAGCAACAAGCGCTGTCTCACACTTTTTTCCTATCGTTAATGCGTATAGTCACATCGAGTATTATCTGATATTTTCTGTGTATCAGAATATAGCAAGGAACAAATGCTGCCTCACACTTGTCTCCAACTGTAGTCATAGTATCCGAGTGCGTATTATTAGAAAGCATAGAAAGCAGAAAGCTTGTCTCTGTTAGCGAAGCGCAGAATTCAGGAACCGGGAGTTGCTCGAAAGGACTGATATGTAGAGTAGTAGAGTGTAATCGCTGATGTGAAAAGCTATAAAGTCACTATAAGACACCGCTCCAAATAAGCTTTAACTTCTGGGAAATTTCCGAAGCTCGTGGTCGTGCGGTAGCGTTCTCGCTTCCCGCGCCCGGGTTCCCGGGTTCGATTCCCGGCGGGGTCAGGTATTTTCTCTGCCTCGTGATGACTGGGTGTTGTGTGATGTCCTTAGGTTAGTTAGGTTTAAGTAGTTCTAAGTTCTAGGGGACTGATGACCATAGATGTTAAGTCCCATAGTGGTCAGAGCCATTTGAACCATTTGTATTCACAATAATTCAATCATAGCGACAGGAATAAACTTCCGAGCGTTTGAGTTACTGTGATGCACAAATTTCTTTTTATCTCTATTCTTCTGTGTGTGTGTGTGTGTGTGTGTGTGTGTGTGTGTGTGTGAATCGTGTACGTTTGCGTGAACTTTCCCACACGCGCACCTAAGATTTCCTTTTCATTTATCGCAGCAATATGCCTCAGCATTGAATATAATAATAATATAGGTGAGTCAGTTAATTAAATAATAGGCAACGACAGATCAGAGTTAAGAATTACTTTTTAATATGATACCTTATTTTAAAAAACTACGTTAAACTGTGATGAATGTTTCTCAGACAAACCCGCCCCCTTTTGTAAGATTTTTAATACATCCCAACTGGCGTTTCTGAAGCCCAAAAGTTAGGCTTTATATTTCTTGATTTTCGTCTCATTGTCTTATTCTTTTTGTTGAGCCTTAAGCTCCTGCATGCTCAATTATTTTCTTTAACATGCGCTCTTAAAGTGTTCCGATACACTTATTCCACCTATTCACTCGGAACTTTCTGTTAACATTAGCACATTAGCACGTTAGTAATGCTTAACAGTTCAGTTATTAATTCAGTTCCTTTGGTAAATTTTCCCAATTTTAATTAAATTGGGTGGTGACGACGCAAAATTTTGTGACACACGAAATTTATGGTAGACTGCAGAGTTGCACATTAGCTAACTTCTCCCAGTTTCTATTCGCAAATCACTTTCCACATAACCATTCACCCATTAATAATCATTTAAAATGACCTGTAGTTCAGGAGTTGTGTTTCATAGTACCGAAGTTCTTGTAGCTCTTAAGGTATCCATTTTAGAAATTATGTTTACGAGACACTTGTTTTGTTGTTTTGGTCCATACGACAGCATCTCAAAATTTGTCAGTGGAGTTCTGGTTCACCCTGTATTCCTTGTTCCCATATCCCTTACTGATCCTCACTGTATCTTGACTGAGCCTTTGAATTCCACTTTTCAGATTCTATAGCTTCCTTACCATGTTCAGACTTACGACATTCCACCCCCTGACGGCCGGCGTGGCCGAGCGGTTCTGGGCGCTGCAGTCTGGAACCGCGCGACCGCTACGGTCGCAGGTTCGAAAAAAATGGTTCAAATGACTCTGAGCACTATGGGACTTAACTTCAGAGGTCATCAGTCCCCTAGAACTTAGAACTACTTAAACCTAACTAACCTAAGGACATCACACACACCCATGCCCGAGGCAGGATTCGAACCTGCGACCGCAGCGGTCGCGCGGTTCCAGACTGTAGCGCCTAGAACCGCTCGGCCACTCCGGCCGGCCGCAGGTTCGGATCCTGCTTCGGGCATGGATGCGTGTGATGTCCTTAGGTTGGTTAGGTTTAAGTAGTTCGAGGGGACTGATGACTTCAGAAGTTAAGTCCTATAGTGCTCAGAGCCATTTGAACAATTTTGAACCACCCTTCGATTTGTAATATCTCAGCCTTACGGTAGTTACTCCAGTTTTTCTCATGGTCACTTCCCGTTTGCAGTCCCCATTTGTAGATCCAAATGGGGGGCCAGTCTGGAAGCTTTTGGCAACCGAGACGTCATCCTGACACTTCCTCCTTTACTGGTCAATGTCCTGTGGATATACGTCAAGCGCCTTTAATACAATGGTTTCCATTGATTTCTTCATCCTCATACCGTCATTCGTTACACAAAAGAATTAAAGACATTAGCTGCCAGTGAACATTGATTTACATCAAAGGGGCATGAAACTCTGTGCAGGACTGGAAGTGGAACCCGGGTCTCCTGCTTACAAGGCAGATGCGCTGACGACTCGGCCATCCGGACACAGCTGTCACCACAACCTCACGAACTGCGCCAGCACTTCTCCCATCACACCGAAATTCTCAACTTATCCACACATTACTGATACACCTGTGCAACTGCTCATTAGCCTCATAACTCGTCGGATCTCGCCGATTTCCGTTAAGGTTCAAGCTTGGTGTGCCTCTGCACTGAAGGGATCATTGGCCGTCATCGCCTTAATTACAGACTGAAGTGACAAAGAAACTGGTATAAGCATGCGTATTCAAATACAGAGTAGCTAAACAGTCAGAATACGGCGCTGAGGTCGGCAACGCCTTTATAAGACAACAAGTGTCTGGCACAGCTTTAGATCGGTTAGTGTCGCTACAATGGCGGGTTATCAAGATTTAAGTGAGTTTGAACGTGGTGCTATAGTCGGTGGACGACCGATGGGACTCAGCATCTCCGAGGTAGCAATGAAGTAGGGATTTTCCCGTACGACCATTTCACGAGTGTACCCTGAATATTAGGAATCCGTGAAAAAATCAAATCTCCGACATCGCTGCGGTGGGCAAGAGATCCTGCAAGAACGGGACCAAGGACGACTGAACAGGATCGTCCAACGTGACATAAGCGCAACCCATCTGCAAATTTCTGCAGATTTCAAGGCTGGGCCATCAACAAGTGTCACCGTGCGAACCTTTGGACGAAACATCATCGATATGGGCTTTCGGAGCCGAAGGCCCACTCGTGTACCTTTGATGTCTGCATGACACAAAGCTTTACGCCTCGCCTGATACTCTCAACACTGACATTCGACTCGTGATGACTTTAAACATGTTGCCTGATCGAACGAGTCTCGTTTCAAATTGTATCGAACGGATGGACGTGTACGGGTATGGAGACATCCTCATGAATCCATGGATTCTGCATGTCAGCAGGGGACTGTTCAAGATGGCGTAGGCTCTGTAATGGTGCGAGGTGTGTGAAGTTCGAGTCATATGGGACCCCTGATACGTCTAGATACGACTCTGAGAGGTGACACGTACGTAAGCATCCTGTCTGATCACCTGCATCCATTCATGTCCATTGTGCGTTCCACCGAACTTTGGCAATTCCAGCAGAACAACGCGACACCCAACACGTCCATAATGGCTATACAGTGGCTCCAGGAACACTCTTCTGAGTTTAAGCATTCCTGCTGGCCACCAAACTCTATAGACATAAACATTATTGAGCATATCTGGGATGCCTTGCAACGTGCTGATTTGTGGACGGTCCTGCAGGATTCATGGTGTCAGCTCCCTCCAGACATTAGTCGAGTCCATGACACGTTGTGCTGCGGCATTTCTGTGTGCTCGTGGAGGTCCTGCACGATATTAGGCAGGTGTAGCAGTTTCTTTGGCACTTCAGTGTATATGAAGCTGTCTGTCCTCTCTGACATATCCGAAGGAAGGGGAACCACATATACCGTTCATCGTTGCTGCTTCTTCCACCTTCCCCACCTGAAGGGCAAGAGGGGGCTCCGAGCTTTTTCCCGCTCCTCTGTCCTTTTCAACAAGGCCGGTTGCACAGCGAGGGTGACTCCTTATGCCACATTTTTTCCTTTACGCGATCCTTAAAGCAGCAGTGTATTCTATCCGCTCTCTCCAGTACATGCGACACTCGCACTGCCTCCTCCGTGCCCGCCTTATATAGCGAGGTGTTGCGGTGTCGTGCGCGGCTATGAATGCGAGAGCGGGCTGGGCAGGCAGAGCCGGCCGCTCTCCGGTTACCGCTGCTCCCTGACAAACGGCCGCCGTCCCACCGTTCGCACGAGTTCCACTGTGCGACAGCACGCCGCCCACGTGTTGCCACGGAGACGGCGGCGCGTCGCGCCCGGCGCCACAGACGGATGGCGGTCGTCGGCGTTCCGCCTCCAGCCCGCCCGGTCGCGCAAGCAGTCCGCGCTTGTCCCGCGCGCCGGCTGGCTCACCCCGCGCGATGTTCACCTCGACCGCTGATAGATAGCTAACCGGACCGCGGCATCTGATTATCGTCGCGAAACGGCCCGCGTTCTCCTGAGATGGATCGTGCGGTTCTTTTAAGTCGTCTTTGTCACCGAACCGGCGGACAAGTCGACTGCATTCTCTGTAAAAGCTCTCGCTAAATGTCTCGGAACGCGGAGGTCGAATGATGCAGTTACTGTCCACGTATCGGGCTGTCTCATCTTTGCTTCATAAATCAGCGCTCACTGGAGGGCAGAAGGTAGCGGTCGCAGCATCTTTCTCCCTCTGCTCGTCCAGCGACGACTCCATCTGGCCTTTGGAACGTACACGGGAACACTCCTACGCATCCATTTTACGAACGGAGCTGGGCCCCGGAATATACAAGATACTGGAGGCGTAGTCGACGGACGAAAACTTCGAATCCTCGCCCGCGCATTCTAATTTGGGTTATCCATGGCAGCCATAAACTACACTCTAAAACAAAATAAATAAATAAATGAAATAAAATAAAATGACAAGAAGGAATCATCGGTATAGGACGGAAAGCGGTCGATTTGATGTACTTGTACAGACAACCAAATAATTACAGATTCAGAAAAAATGGATGAATTACGATGAATTACCCAAGAGAACGAGCTTCACAAATCGAGCAAGTCAACAACTCGCTGGTCTAGCTCTGGCCTTTATACAAGGAGTTATTCGCTTTGTACTGATTGACAGAGTTTTTGGATCCTCCTGGGGGGTATTGTGCCAGATTCTGTCCAATTGGCACGTTACATCGTCAAAATCCTGAGCTGGTTGGAGGGCTCTGCCGTTATGTTCCCAACGTTGTTAATTGAGAGGGATCCGGCTACCTTGCTGGCCAAGGTGGGGTTTGGCGACCACGAAGTTAAGCATCAGAAGCTACCGCCATGCGCGGGCGGGCATTATCTTGCTGAAATGTAACCACATTATGGATTGCCAAGAAGGGAAACGATACGCGATGTAGAACTCCGTCAGATTACATGTAAAGGTGGCGCGGATGACAGTCAAAGGGATCCTGCTAAGAAAAGAAATGGCACACCCTACCATCACTCCTGGTCATCGCTGGTCTGGTCTTCAGTCCAAAGACTGGTTTGATGCAGCCCTCCATGCTTTTCTATCCTGGGAAAGCCTCTCCATCTCCGAGTAACTATTGCACCCTCCATCCTTCTGAATCTGCGTAGTGTATTCATCTCTTGGGTTATTCTACTATTTTTAGCTACACGCTCCCCTCCAGTAGAAAATTGGTGATCACTTGATACCTCAGAATGTGCGATACCAATCGATCCCTTCTTTCTCTTCTCCCCAATTCTATTCTCTACCTCCTCATTAGTTATGTGACTTACCCGTCTCATCTTCAGCGTTCTTCTATAGTATCACATATCAAAGGCTTCTATTCTCTTGTTGTTTAAACTTTTTATCGTTCACGTTCCACTTCTACACATGGCTACACTCCATACAAATTCTTTCAGAAATGACTGCCTAACACTTGATCTATAATGAATGTCAACAGTTTTCTCTTTCTCAGGAATGCATTTCTTGTCATTGCCAGTCCACACTTCATATGCCCTCCACTTTGACCATCATCAGTTATTTTGCTTCCCAAATAGCAAAAATCATTTACTACTTTAAGTGTCTTAATTCCTAACTTAATCCCCTCAGCATCAGCTTAATTAAATCGAGTACATTCCATTCTCCTCGTTTTCCTTTTGCTGATGTTCATCTTATATCCTTCTTTCAACATACTGTCCATTCCGTTCAATTGCTCTTCCAAGTCCTTTGCTGTCTCTTACAGAATTAGAATGTCATTGGGAAGCCTCAAAGTTTTTATTTCTTATCTCTGGACTTTAATTCTTACTTCAAATTTTTCTTTTGTTTCTTGCATGTTTGCTCAATATACAAATTGAATAACACCGGGGATATGCTATAAATTTGTCTAACTCCCTTCAAAACCACTGCTTCCCTTTCATGCCCCTCGACTTTTATAACTGGCATCTGGTTTCTGTACAAATTGTAAATAGCCTTTCGCTCACTGTATTGTACCCCTTCCATCTTTAGAATTCGAAAGAGAGTGTTCCAGTCAGCATTGTCAAAAGCTTTATCTAAGTCTATAAATGCCATAAACATAGGTTTGCCTTTCCTTAATCTATCTTCTATGAGAAGTCGTAGGGTCAGTACTGTCTCGCATGTTCCTACATTTCTCCGAAATCCAAACTGATCTTTCCCAAGCTTATTAAATTGATAGTTCGATAATTCTCACACATGTCAGCACCTGATTTCTTGGAAATTGCTTTTATTACATTCTTCATGAAGTCTTCCCCTGTCTCATACATCTTGCCCACTAGATGGAAGAGTTTTGTCATGTCTCCCAAGGCTATCAGTAGCTATAACGGAATGTTGTCTACTTCTGCAGCCTTGTTTTGACTTACGTCTTTCAGTACTTTATCAAATTCTTCACGCAGTCTCATATCTCCCTTCTTATCTTCCTCTACGTTCCCTTCCATTTCCATAATATTGCCCGCAAATACATCTCCCCTGTATAGCTCCTCTATATATCCCCTCGACATTTCTTCTTTCCCTACTTTACTTAGGACTGGTTTTCCATCTGAGCTCTTGATATTCTTACAGGTGGTTCTCTTTTCTCCACAGGTCTATACCTTTAGGAGTATCCGTCTTACCCCTAGTGGTATATGTTTCTACATCCTCATATCTGTCCTCTAGCCATTCCTGCTTAGCCATTTTACACTTGCTGTCGATCTCATTTTTTAGACGTTTTTATTCCCTTTCGCCTGATTCATTTATTGCAGTTTTATATTTTCTCCTTTCCTAGATTACATTCAATATCTCTTGTGCTACTCAAGGATTTCTACTAGCCCTCGTCTTCTTACATACTTGGTCCTCCACTCCCTTCACTATTTCATCTCTAAAAACAGCCCATTCTTCTATTGTATTCCTTCCCCCTGCTCCAGTGAATCGTTTTCTAATACTTCCTCTGAAACCCTCTTGAATCTCTGATTCTTTCAATTTATCCAGATCCAATCTCCTTAAATTGTTGCCTTTTTGCAGTTTCTTCAGTTTTAATCTTCAGTTCATAACCAATAAACTGTGGTCAGAGTCCGCATCCGTCTTGCAATTTAAAATCTGGTTCCTAAATCTCTGTCCAACTATTATACACTCCTGGAAATGGAAAAAAGAACACATTGACACCGGTGTGTCAGACCCACCATACTTGCTCCGGACACTGCGAGAGGGCTGTACAAGCAATGATCACACGCACGGCACAGCGGACACACCAGGAACCGCGGTGTTGGCCGTCGAATGGCGCTAGCTGCGCAGCATTTGTGCACCGCCGCCGTCAGTGTCAGCCAGTTTGCCGTGGCATGCGGAGCTCCATCGCAGTCTTTAACACTGGTAGCATGCCGCGACAGCGTGGACGTGAACCGTATCTGCAGTTGACGGACTTTGAGCGAGGGCGTATAGTGGGCATGCGGGAGGCCGGGTGGACGTACCGCCGAATTGCTCAACACGTGGGGCGTGAGGTCTCCACAGTACATCGATGTTGTCGCCAGTGGTCGGCGGAAGGTGCACGTGCCCGTCGACCTGGGACCGGACCGCAGCGACGCACGGATGCACCCCAAGACCGTAGGATCCTACGCAGTGCCGTAGGGGACCACACCGCCACTTCCCAGCAAATTAGGGACACTGTTGCTCCTGGGGTATCGGCGAGGACCATTCGCAACCGTCTCCATGAAGCTGGGCTACGGTCCCGCACACCGTTAGGCCGTCTTCCGCTCACGCCCCAACATCGTGCAGCCCGCCTCCAGTGGTGTCGCGACAGGCGTGAATGGAGGGACGAATGGAGACGTGTCGTCTTCAGTGATGTGAGTCGCTTCTGCCTTGGTGCCAATGATGGTCGTATGCGTGTTTGGCGCCGTGCAGGTGAGCGCCACAATCAGGACTGCATACGACCGAGGCACACAGGGCCAACACCCGGCATCATGGTGTGGGGAGCGATCTCCTACACTGGCCGTACACCACTGGTGATCGTCGAGGGGACACTGAATAGTGCACGGTACATCCAAACCGTCATCGAACCCATCGTTCTACCATTCCTAGACCGGCAAGGGAACTTGCTGTTCCAACAGGACAATGCACGTCCGCATGTATCCCGTGCCACCCAACGTGCTCTAGAAGGTGTAAGTCAACTACCCTGGCCAGCAAGATCTCCGGATCTGTCCCCCATTGAGCATGTTTGGGACTGGATGAAGCGTCGTCTCACGCGGTCTGCACGTCCAGCACGAACGCTGGTTCAACTGAGGTGCCAGGTGGAAATGGCATGGCAATCCGTTCCACAGGACTACATCCAGCATCTCTACGATCGTCTCCATGGGAGAATAGCAGCCTGCATTGCTGCGAAAGGTGGATATACACTGTACTAGTGCCGACATTGTGCATGCTCTGTTGCCTGTGTCTATGTGCCTGTGGTTCTGTCAGTGTGATCATGTGATGTATCTGACCCCAGGAATGTGTCAATAAAGTTTCCCCTTCCTGGGACAATGAATTCACGGTGTTCTTATTTCAATTTCCAGGAGTGTATAATCAACCTGAAACCTTCCGGTGTCTTCAGGTCTGTTCCACTCATACAACCTTCTCTCATGAATCTTAAACCAAATATTAGATGTGATTAAATTATGCTCTGTGTAAAATTGTAGCAGGCAGCTTCCTCTTTCATTTCTTTCCCCCCGTCCATATGCACCTACTACTTTTCCATCTCTTCCTATTCTTACTATCAAATTCCAGTCCCCCACTACTACTAAATTTTCGGCTCTCTTAACCATCTGAATAATTTCTTATACCTCATCACACATTTCATCAATCTCCTCATCTGCGGTCGTAGTTGGCATATATACTTGTACTGCATTGGTTGATGTGGGCTTGGAGTCTATCTAGGATACAATAATGAGTTCACTATGCTGCTCATAGTAGCTATTCCCCGTTCCTATTTCTTTGCTCATTATTAAACCTACTCCTGTATTAGCCCTATCTGATTTTGTGTTTATAACCCTGTTTTCACCTGACCGGAAGTCTGTTCCTCCTGCCACCAAACCTTACTAATTCCCACTATATCTAATTTTCAACTGTCCATTTCCCTTGTTAAATTTTCTAACTTACCTTCTCGATTAATGGATCTGACATTCCACGCTCCTATCCGTAGAACGCCAGTTTAGTTTCTCCTGATAACGTCGTCCGCCTGAGTAGTCCCCACCCGGAGATCCGAATGGGGGACTATTTTACCTGTAGTATATTTTACCCAAGGGGATGCCATCGTCATTTAACTATACAATAGAGCTGCGTGCCATCGGGAAGAATTACGGCTGTAGTCACTCCTTGCTTTCAGCCGTTCGCAGTACCAGCACAGCAAGACCGTTTTGGTTGATGTAACAATGCCAGATCAGTCAATCATCCAGACTGTCGCCCCTGCAACTACTGAAAAGGCTGCTGCGCCTCTTCAGGAACCGCACGTTTGTCTGGACTCTCAACTGATACCCCTCCATTGTGGTTGCATGTACGGTACGGGTATCTGTATTGCTGAGGCACCCAAGTCTCCCCACCAACGGCAAGGCCCACGGTTGATGTGGGGGAGGGGGGGGGCAGTCCTGATTATCGAATTGAATGGTGGACAACACTCATCTTGGTACCGCATTTCTGTCCGTGGCATCTTTGTTAGTTATCGGAGCTCACTTCGGAGCAGGAGTGATCACTGGAGATATTTCTACTTCAATCAATGAGATTCCAGGCCGAAGACGTGTCTGAAGACGCCCTGTACAGAGATGGAATACCAGTCTGATGTTGTCCTGTGTACAGGGACTGGGAATGTACGTATGAGTTTCATACCCAGTAGTGTGCTGTGTTGCTTAGCCTACAGTTATTTTTGGATCGAATTTCACGTTCTGTGGCACGTTGACAGGGTGTATTCCGTATTATGTAGTTTCACATATGGTATGCGTACAACTCCCGTAAGAAGCCGGCCTTTACTGACGTGATGAATCAACAACCATAGCACAGAGAAGAAGGTTGTATTTCTTTTATTACTCTTTGAATGACTGAAATTATCATTCTATTTGTTAAGCTTACAAATGGTAGGCTAACTATAGCAGACGAAATGAAATTTGCTCTGTAAGAACTTAGTTTCTGAAGCCCCGTACCCTGCTCCCTGCACTGCCACAATCCCCTAAAAATGCTTGTATGTTTGCAGTATAAACCCACAAGCAACGCCAAATTATTCAGGAAAGTGAGAGTAGGACGACTGAAAAAGTTTAAAGAGAACTCTTCTTAAAGCTAAAGCATGCTAATACTTCCAGTGTACCAAATCTTACAGTTTTCATGGTCTTCGCCATTTCCTCGCGATGTCACGTCTACATAACTTTCTTACTCCATCTGACTTTCACTATTTTTATCATTTGACTTCACTTCTCTACTGCGCAATATAATTTGTATATTATTTCTCTACTTACGTACAGTGATTGTAACTAAGCTTTGTTTTTCACCTATTATTACGTAAGACGATTATGTATCTGTCATATTACGCGTTAACAATGGCAGTTTCAGATCTGCTTGAAAATGTGCCTAATGTACAGACGAATACCAGTCATGGACTAAATGTTCAAATGGCTCTGAGCACTATGGGACTAAACATCTGAGGTCATCAGTCCCCTAGAACTTAGAACTACTTAAACCTAACTAACCTAAGGACATCACACAACACCCAGCCATCACGAGGCAGAGAAAATCCCTGACCCCGCCGGGAATCGAACCCGGGAACCCGGGCGTGCATGGACTAAATAAAGTTCTTAGTAGCAACTGGAGAAGTATCCTTTCAATAGTATTGCAGACACATCGGAGAATGAAGAAACTTACTACCCATGCTTGCCCACTGTTTCTAACTTCCTCGACGTGAAAGAAGGTCACAAGCAATTTTGGATTCCGTTGAAATGTTCGAACACGTGAGGCAATACTGACCCTACGACTCATCTTAGAAGCTAGATTAAGGAAGGGCAAACCTACGTTTCTAGCATTTGTAGACTTAGAGAAAGCTTCTGACAATGTCGACTGGAATACTCTCTTTCAAATTCTGAAGGTGGCATGGGTAAAATACAGGGAGCGAAAGGCTATTTACAATTTGCACAGAAACCAGATGGCAGTTATAAAAATCGAGGGCATGAAAGGGAAGCAGTGGTTGGGAAGGAAGTGAGACAGGGCTGTAGCCTATCCCCGATGTTATTCAAACTGTATATTGAGCAAGCAGTGAAGGAAACAAAAGAAAAATTCGGAGTAGGTATTAAAATCCATGGAGAAGAAATAAAAACTTTGCGGTTCGCCGATGACATTGTAATTCTGTCAGACACAGCTAAGGACCTGGAAGAGCAGTTGAACGGAATGGACAGTGTCTTGAAAGGAGGATATAAGATGAACATCAACAAAAGCAAAACGAGGATGATGGAATGCAGTCGAATTAAATCGGGTGATGCTGCGGGAATTAGATTAGGAAATGAGAGGCTTGAAGTAGTAAATGAGCTTTGCTATTTGGGGAGCAAAATAACTGATGATGGTCGAAGTAGAGAGGATATAAAATGTAGACTGGAAATGGCAAGGAAAGTGTTCCTGACGAAGAGAAATTTGTTAACATCGAGTATAGATTTAAGTGCCAGGAAGTAATTTCTGATAGTATTTGTATGGAGTGTAGCCATGTATGGAAGTGAAACATGGACGATAAATAGTTTGGACAAGAAGAGAATAGAAGCTTTTGAAATGTGGTGCTGCAGAGGAATGCTGAAGATTAGATGGGTAGATCACATAACTAATGAGGAAGTATTGAATAGGATTGGGGAGAAGAGAAGTGTGTGGCACAACTTGACTAGAAGATGGGACCGGTTGGTAGGACATGTTCTGAGATATCAAGGGATCACCAATTTAGTATTGGAGGGCAGCGTGGAGGGTAAAAATTGTAGAGGGAGACCAAGAAATGAATACACTAAGTAGATTCAGAAGGATGTAGGTTGCAGTAGGTACTGGGAGATGAAGAGGCTTGTACAGGATGCAGTAGCATGGAGAGCTGCATTAAACCAGTCTCAGGACTGGAGACCACAACAACAACAACAACCCATTTTTAGAAATTGTAACTGTTGCACTAACGACTCATTTTATACTTTGTCGAATGTGCAGATATGTATCTATTCAGATTATGCAGGATGTCCCATTTACCTTCGGCACCTCAAGTAATATTTTGTCCAGAAGCACATTAAATAAAAGATATCAAGCATATATTGTGTAGTTACCTGTGAAACATTAATCATCATGACTGTCTGTCGTGTAATTTTGCTCGTTATGAAGATATGAACAACAGTACGTCTTTTATAAAGAGTTCTCTAATTTTTATTTGCTAATCAAGTTCCTCTTCTCAAGAGCTGTTCAGCAACGTATCGCAGTGTACCATTCACGTAAACATGACGATGTTAAAAACGTGACACAAAGGTGAGTTTGGATTCAGGGTGTTATGTGCTGGACATCCGTCGTGTTGGGACCGCATAAGTACTTTGGTTCTTAGTGGCACTTCATCCAGAATACGAAGATGAAATGGTGCGATAACGTCGAAACACGTCTTGCCGTTTAGGTCACCGTTGCTGCAGAGAGGGCTGATAATGTATTGTAGCACCAAGCGTCGTACAGCAAACATCACCTCTCCACTGACGCTACCGTTCCACTTGTTTGAGCCAACTTCGGTTTTCACTGGATCAATAATAATCCATGTTCTTTGTATTTACCTGTCTTTTGTTTGAGGAGGAATATTCATCGCTAAAAAGAACATAGGAGAAGAAGTTCGAAAGGGTTTGCTGCTGAGTCCACTGAAAGAACTGTTCACCGCTATGGAAATACTTCGCACGTAATTCTTGATGCAGTTGTACACGGTAAGGATGAAGCTGCTGACATGGTAGAGTGTGTGATACACTCGTTTTATGAATGCCGATCTCCTGTCCAAGCTGCCATCGGCTCACTTGTGGATTCATTGTAACAGTTACTTCGGCGGCTTAGTTCGTGCCAGTTCTGCGACGATTACGCTGCTTTGGGTTCAAACTTCCCATTTCCTGAAGTGCCACAACAAGATGAGATAACATACGTCGGGATTGTGGGTTCTTTTTTATGTCGCTTGCTATAGACTTTCTCTGTGTTAGTAGCACAACCCATACCTTCAACCGCAATTAAAAAAAAAACTCTCCAGCTTCAAAGCTGTATGGTTTCAAGAGCTCGACGTATCTTGTGTTATACTTCCCACTTGTCATTCATGAGTAACTACCACTCACGAGTGACTGGTTTGCATGAAAACGTGGTGCGTAACAGCTCAAACTGAAGGAAGAGTAAGATAAATACTCCAAGTCTGCCACATGTCAGTTACAGTGCAATACACGTTTGTTTTGTTTCTTTTTACTTTCAGTGACGTGTCTGAAATCCTGTCGATGAGTGTCAGCCCATTCTTCCTCAAGAGCCAAAACCAAAGATGGTAGCAGTGTTGAGGGGTCTGGAGCGAAATCGATGTCCTAATTCCATCACAAAGGGACTCGTTTGGGGTCAGGTAGGGGGCTCGAGACAGGACAGCGCATTTCTGGGATGTACTTTCCACAGACCATTTCCTCACAGATGCTGCCTTGTGTCAGGGTGCGTTGTCATCCCGCTAAAAACACTCATGGTCCCCGAAATGACCCTTCCTTTACTGGACACGGTACACAATGCTGTGAATTGTGTTCATATCTTTCCGCATTTAACCTTTTCTTAAGCGTAAGAATAGGGGCTGCACCCCAACGACGAAAAATAACCCTATAGGCACCACCACCCCATGGCTGGTAGCTATTAGCTGGAATTCGCCAAACGCAAACTCTTGCATCTGTTTGCCACAAGTTACAGCGTGATACATTACTCCAGATCAATCGCTTCAAGTCATCCACTCTCTATCACTAACTACAGAAATGTGTGTCTATTTTTTTAATTTTTTTAATAGAGGTGCAGCCCCTCCAAGCCCACACCGGCATGATGGCCAACACAATAGGTCTACTGCCATCTCTGCGTAAGGGTTAGTATTCACTAAAGTGAAGTGTCGCAGGATGTGGGTACTGCGATGTTTGCGTACGTCTGGATAAGTTAACCATTAATACGCTCTCATCTGGAGATAGATTGGGTCGAAATCGAACGAAGGGTAGCGGTTTTAAGGGCAGAGGAAAAAAAGTACCAAGGCAAGAGCCAAGTTAAAAAAGCCTCTGCGATAGTTAGGTCGGGTGGTAAAAGCAGTAGCGGATGTCTTGCTGCCTGCGATAGGTGGCGGAAGGATAGGCTTTGTTAGTAGTGGGTATCATGCAAGTCGATACCTTGACGTTGTGCGGTTGTGTTGCTCGAAGGCTGGCGCTGGGTGCTGGTGTAGAGTCCTCGTTCAGCGTCAGCAACCTGCAACAGTTAGGTTTATAATCGTTTTTATGTCCGATGGGTCATATGTCGGAAGCACAGTGTAAGGTAATGTTGGCGGTTTGTTTGTGCGTCAGTGGGCGAGCTCGTCGGTGTCCCTGCTGTGGCCTGTTGGTCGGTTCTAATAGCAGCTGGTAATTACCAGTCAGTGTTGCTGATACGCAGGGGCTTTCCGACGTTTGTCGCTTGTTTGCGTATGTTAGTTTACCATGGGTGGCTATGCCATAGCTAGCAGTGTCTCTGGCCGCTTGTGCTTCCACCTATGGTTGTGATCGTAGTTTCCCAGAGTGAGGATGGAAGGATTGTTCGAGTGTCTCGAGTTCCTGTATAGTCGTGTGGCGTGTTTTTTGAATATTTCTTTGAGGTTATCAAGGCAGTATTCATGGTGAAGATCCAAGGTGCGTGTGTAGCGTGGAGCTTTGCTAATGATTCATGGCACTTTGTTCTGTATGATCTGCAGGCGGCGCAGTCGTGTAGGAGCTGCATATCCCCAGACGGGAGCTGCGTACGTCATCAGAGGTCTAATTAGTGTCATGTATATGGACCTCGACACCCTCCTATTCAGTGTGCTTTCCCTGTTAAGCATAGGGTAGAGCTGTTTCAGCCTCGCGTGCGCTCGGTTGGCAACGTACTCAATGTGGTCCCCCCATGTAAGTTTCCGGTCCAGCCAAACACCTAGATATCTTTCTCCCGGAAATGTATTGGGTGTGTATGTAGTGTTATCGGTCCACAGTGTTGATGTTTGCGCAGTAATTTCGGTCTGTTTGTGAACAGAACTGCTTCGCACTTGTCGACGTTTGCTTTAATACGCCATCGCTCCAACCAAGGCTCAGCTGTTCTGAGTGCTGTCTGTATTCGTGAATTGATGTTCGACGGTTTCCAGTCTTGCGCAAGGATGGCGGTGTCATCCGCGTAGATGGCTAACGTCGTGTTTTGTGTTGCTGGGAAGTTGTTAATGCACAGGTTAAACAAGATGGGCCCTAGGATGCTTCCTTGGGGTACTCCAGCTTGGATACCATGTTGTGTTGATTGTTTACCCTGCACGTTAGTGTTGAAACACCTGTTCGTGAGATATGAGTGTATGAGACGTACGAGTCCGTCCGGGAAAGCAGCTTCGCTTAGTTCGCGTATGAGTCCGTTGTGCCAGAGACGGTCGAAAGCCTTTTCGATGTTCAGGAACACGGCCCCTGTGGCTGTGTTCATGTTGTATCCGTGTGTTATATGTTCGACTACGCGGAGGAGTTGTCGAGTGGTGTTGTCGAGTGGTGATTCCTAAAGCCGAATTGCTCCGGTCTTTGGGTGTCAGTGGCGATGCAGTGCCTAGTGATACGTTTTAATACTACCTTCTCAACAATCTTGCTGAGCGAACACTTCTGAGGAGCTAATTCTATGGTGGGTCTTTCGGTGTGTTTGGCCGTAGTCCCAAAAATTTTTCTGTCGTTTCGCCCAGAGCTGACAAGGGTAATCTCTGCTGACCACGTGTAAAGTGGACCACCCCCGTTTTAGGCAGCATTTAAGCCGCTCGCCGACGTCCGATTCGGCAGTCGGCGCGACTCAGTGTCGCCAGGAGCATCTCCGAAGATGTCCAGCGCAGCTCTGGACGAAACGACAGGAACCGAAAAGTTTCATGGACCATGGTCATAGAACCCGGAAGACTAAGTAGCTAGTAAGACAGTAGGTCGAGAAAGCCTTGTAAGATGGCTATTTTTTATGACGTTATTGGATGTGTTAAAATTTGTAAAGGAAAATTTTATATTTAAAGAACTGTGGTCAGAGAAACAGTTGTTAGGAAATAGTACCTGTGTCTGTGATGGCAGCACGGTGTAGACGTAGAGCCTTTGACAGTCAGTAGTGGAAAGCTGCGGTGGGGCGGGGTTACGGTGAGTGTAGAGCGTAATGCATGGACGCACTTTTGAAACTATGTGATTTGCAGATTTATTACGAGGGGGGATAACGGCTCAGAGCAATGGTCGGATAGCTTACGGACATAAAAAAAGGTTTTGAAATGAAGAACAAGGTATCATTTGATGAGGTAAAAAAATTATTTGTATTTTTGTAGACTTACATTGTTGGTCCACTCGTCACAGTCAAGTTTTTCATAATTATTCTATTGACTGATCTTCTGTATTAATTTACTGTACCATGGAAATTATCAGATTCAATGAATTTTCTTATTAGAGTCTGTAACTTTTTCTTTTATAAGTTCCTTCCCAACAGAAATTGCAGAACTTAAAGCTTGATTCATGTGTTTTATTGACATTCTGAGTCAAGACTATGAAATTAATTTCCTTGGACCAACTGTAGTTAGGTTTGGCAGAATTTTTTTTAGTTGTCGCCGAGTTTTGCTGTGTCGCTGTTTCTGCCAGTATTTCATTTTGCAAATGAGATTAATAATATGTGATTGTTACATTTCCTTCGCTCAATGTAGGTTCTGTCAGTTTCTTTCTTTGACCAGGGGCATATGTCAGTGCAGAAATTTCCGTGTGTTTCAGGTTACATTCTTATACATATCCACATTATAGTTTGGTTTTTTTATCCAGCTACGTTTTTTTCCAAACATTTCGCATTGACCAAGTCTCGTGAGCGTGAAATTATTTACTTGCTTGTTTATTTCCTTATGATTGAGATAGGTCTTCACACACACAGGATTCAAATGGTTCAAATGGCTCTCAGCACTATGTGACTTAACATCGGAGGTCATCAGTCCCCTAGAACTTAGAACTACTTAAACCTAATGACATGACACACATCCAGGCCCGAGGCAGGATTCGAACCTGCGACCGTAGCAGCAGCGCGGTTCCGGACTGAAGCGCCTAGAACCGCTCGGCCACACCGCCCGGCACACACAGGATTCTTTTCAGTTTCACGCAAGTGATGTGACTTTGAGCTCAGTATCACGTTTAGGTTGTGAGTTGACATTCCCAGGTTTGCATTTATGGTAACAAACACACAAGTAAACAGCCTGCCGGAGTGGCCGTGCGGTTCTAGGCGCTACAGTCTGGAACCGAGCTACCGCTACGGTCGCAGGTTCGAATCCTGCCTCGGGCATGGATGTGTGTGATGTCCTTAGGTTAGTTAGGTTTAATTAGTTCTAAGTTCTAGGCGACTGATGACCTCAGAAGTTGAGTCGCATAGTGCTCAGAGCAATTTGAACCATTTTTTGAACACAAGTAAACGCTACGCACTTCAGCCTTCATTGTACGATTACGAGGAGCTGCTCGACCGATGCAACCCATTCCTTGTTAGTCACTACTCATAGTGATTGCGCTTGCTGGATTGCTGGTAGTACTCACGAGTAATTCCTCCCATTAATCTCATGCGATTTTGTATACTATTCTACTCAATAATCGACGGTCTCTGTGCATTACTACATGAGGCCTGTTGGTCTTCGTGGTTGTTCATTAATTTTGTCCACTTCACGATCATGTCACCAACATTCGACTTGGGCAGGTTCTGGAGGGTTGAAATGTCCTGGTAATTTCGAACGTGCATGGCACCTGAGTAACAAATGTAATTGAAGGATTTGTTACTCAGATGACTCCCGCTTTCGAAATCACTGAGCTCTCCTGACAGATCCATTCTTCTGCTCGTGGTTCTCTGCTAACAACACAATACTCCTGCTGTCCTTTTATACTTGTGGGTCCGCGACACCCAGTGATGAATTCCACTTTACATAGGAGTGTTCGGATGTTTTTGAACATACAGTGTAGTATGCACTATTTCGTTTGACATACAAAGGCTTTGACAAGTGCAATATAAAATTTTAACACCTCATTACAGATTCATTGGAAAATCAAGCATACAGTGTAGTATGCACCATTTCGTTTGACATACAAAGGCTTTGACAAGTGCAATATAAAATTTTAACACCTCATTACAGATTCATTGGAAAATCAAGCACGGAAGATGTGTAGGTGGCACAAATCTGTTTTCGTGACGTCCAAAACAAAACGACCGCGTGTCTTGGATTACTGGAAACGTGGCTGCTAACGCGGGCTGCAGTGACGGCCAGGTGTCCAGCCGGCGGGGAGTGGCGGGTTGTGTATTCCGGACACAGAGAGACAGACACGCACGCACACACATATCAGGATGTGGCTGCTCACTCGTGTTACACGCCGCGAGTCGCGACAAGCGGCGTGGGCGGACCGGCCGCTCCCGAGAGCTGGCGGCAGATCCCACCGGCTGATAGCGCCTCTGCTGCAAGCTGACAACCCTACACGTGTTCTCCTCACAGCCGTGGAGCCGAGGGGACAGTTAGTCAGCGATAATCACCGGCAAATACAGGTAGGCCGCAGGTCAGGGACCGGCGCAGTGCCTGCCTGGGCAGTGATCGAGGCGCCTCGAGCAGCGATTCCGCTCCGGCGGACAGGCACCGCGTGACTTCCACAGGCGGGGCAGCCAGGCAGGGAGCGTACAGAGTACACTGCCTGACACAAAAGGTAATGCACCCAGTGTCTGTCTTCCTCTACAGTTTCTGCCCTCGACAGCTCCTTATAGTACCATGGAAGTCATTCTCCGATGTTTTAACAGACGTCCTACCATCCTGCCCCTCGTCCTTGTCAGTGTTTCCGACACATTCCTTTCCGATCCTGGGCAGAACTTCCTCATTGCTGACCTTATTAGTCCACCTGATTTTTGACATTCATCTTTAACACCACATCTCAATTGCCTCGATTATCTTCTATCTTTGATAATAAAAGCTTGTTCCCAAGAAATAAGTGGGATTCTTAGCCACATATGTAATAGCTCTCTGAAGCAGGGTATTTTCCCAGATAGACTGGGACCTCTGCATTAAAAAGGGGATACGTCTGATGTCAACAACTACCGCCCAATCTCTCTTATGACTGCCTTATCGAAAATTCTTGAAAAAGTAATGTATTGTAGAGTAGCTTCACACCTTTGTAAAAATAAAGTTTTAACAAAATGTCGGTTTGGTTTCCAGAAGGGTTTTTCAACGGAAAATGCTATATATACTTTCACTAATGAAATATTAAGAGTAACCGGAAGTCACCCGTTGTATTTTTTTGTGATCTATCAAAGGCTTTTGACTGTGTAAATCATGGAATACTTCTAGATAAGCTCAAGTACTCTGGTATGAATGGGACGGTGCTCAAATGGTTTAAATCATACCTAACAGGAAGAGTGCAGAAAGTCGAAATAAACAGTTCACATAATAAACAAAAAACTGGTGATTTCTCAAACTGGGGAACAATCAAGAATGGGGTGCCGCAAGGTTCTGTCTTGGGTCCTCTGCTGTTCTTAATATATATTAATGACTTGCCATTCTATGTTCACGAACTGCAAAGCTGGTACTTTTTGCCGATGATACAAGTATAGCTATCACACCCGACAGACAAGAATTAACTGGTGAAATTGTAAACAATGTTTTTTCAAAAAATCATTAAGTGGTTCTCTGCAAATGGGCTCTCATTAAACTTTGATAAAACACAGTATATACAGTTCCACACAGTAAATGGAATGACCCCATTAATAAATATAGACTTCGATCAGAAATCGGTAGCTAAGGTAGAATATTCAAAATTTCTAGGTGTATGCATTGATGTGGGGTTGAACTGCAAAAAACACACTGAGGATCTGCTGAAACGTTTGAGTTCAGCTATGTATGCTATTAGGGTCATTGCAAATTTTGGCGATAAACATCTCAGTAAATTAGCTTACCACGCCTATTTTCATTCTCCGCTTTCGAATGGAATCATATTCTGGGGTAACTCATCATTGAGTAAAAGAGTGTTATTTGCACAAAAGCGTGTAATCAGAATAATTTCTGGAGCTCATCCAAGATCATCCTGCAGACACTTATTTACAGAGCTATAAATCTTCACTGTAGCCTCACAATATATATATATTCACTTATGAAATTTGTTATTAACAATCCGAACGAATTCAAAAGTAATAGCAGTGTACATGGCTACAACACTAGGAGAAAGGATGATCTTCACTACTCATGGTTAAATCTAACTTTGGCTCAGAAGGGTGTAAATTATGCTGCCACAAAAGCCTTTGGTCACTTTCCTAATAGCATCAAAAGTCTGACAGATAGCCATATAGCATTTAAAAGGAAATTAAAAGAATTTCTTACTGGAAACCCCTTCTACTCATTAGATGAATTTTTGGATATAGTAAGTGGGTAATTTCCCAACCCCCACAAAAAAAATTAAAAATATTGAGTGTCATGTAGTATTTTGTCTAATGTAATATCTTGTATAGACACCTTTTATTAACCTGACACGTTCCACATCATTTCGAAGTGTCGTATTCATGATCTATGGAACAAGTTCTAATCTAATCTAATCTAATCTAATCCCCGTTTTCCCACAGTCCATGTTTCACAACCATACAATGCTGTGCTCCAATCTTATATTCTCAGAAGTTATATTAAGGCCTACGTTTGATACTAATAGACTTCTCTTGGCATGTGATTCCCTTTATGCCAGTGCCAGCATATTTTTAATGTCCTCCTTACTCCGTCCATCATTGGTTATTTTGCTTCCTAGTTAACAGGACACCTCAACTTCATCGACTTCATGACCATCAATCCTGATGTTAAGTTACTCGCTGTTCTCATTTCTGCTACTTCTTATTACTTTCGTATTTCTTCTATTCTTCCTCAGTCCATATTCCTTACTCATTATAGTGTTCATTCCATTGAGCAGATCGTATAATTCTTTCCCATCTTCACTCAGGATAGCAATGTCATCAGCGATTGATAACGTACGTGATATTATTTCAGTGATTACAAAACAGACCCAAAATTACAAATAAATTGTCAGTAAGAGCGTGCTTATCAGTCTGACATTGCACAGCCCCTCTGGCATGGATCCATGCACCGATTCGGATGCGAGGCAGGAGGGGTGTAAGTAGTCTGTTTAGGTTTATATGTTGGTAGCGCCACGTAGCGCTCTAAATGAAAATCACTGACTGTGCTGTGTGCAGTCTGTGGCTGGTTTGCATTGTTGGAATCTGCTATTGTAGTGTTGGGCAGTTGGATGTTAATAGCGCGTAGCGTTGCGCAGTTGGAGGTGAGCCGCCAGCAGTAGTGGATGTGGGGATAGAGATGGCGGAGTTTTGAGAGCGGACGATCTGGACGTGTGTCCATCAGAAAGAGTAAATTTGTAATATTGTATATCATGAACTGATATATATGTGATGACTTTGCAACATTATTAAGGTAAATACATTGTTAGTCCTCTATCAAAATCTTTCATTTGCTGACTATGCCTATCAGTAGTTAGTGCCTTCACTAGTCAGAATCTTTTATTTAGCTGGCAGTAGTGGCGCTTGCTGTATTGCAGTAATTCGAGTAGTGAAAATTTTTGTGAGGTAAGTGATTCATGAAAGGTATAGGTTATTGTTAGTCAGGGCCATTCTTTTGTAGGGATTTTTGAAAGTCAGATTGCGTTGCGCTAAAAATATTGTGTGTCAGTTTAGTGTTGATCAGAATAGGTAAAGAGCGAAATGTCTGAGTACGTTCAGTTCTGCTCAGCTGTTTGAAAATCAAATAATGTAAGAGTTTTATCAGCACAGTCATTCATAAATTTTTCTTAGGGGACGTTTCAGGGGGGTTGTTAAAAAGCCGTTGTATCATCTTCTCAGATAGGCTGGCCCACAACTCTAACTGGTTCGCGGTGCCCTGGACAATGGCACTAGAACTGAGTTAACCTCCGAAATGGTCGCAGACATGTCCTATTGTGGACAGATCTGGTGACCTTGCTGGCCCTGGGAGTACCTCGACATAACGGAGACGTATCATAAAGACACGAACCGCGTGTACACGAGCATTGTCCTCTTGAAAAACGGCACCATGGTACTGTCGCATGACAGATAACTCATGAGGACGCAGGATCTCCATGGGTACCATTTTGCCGTGAGAGGTCCACCAGTCACAGCCAGCCGTCATATCCGATGGTCTCCCATATCATGACACCAGAAGTAACACCCCTTTGCCTCTCCAAAGCGTGACAGGGACCTCTCCCCAGGTCACTCCTAGCTGTGCTGATGATGGTCATGTTCGGTAGCGTAGAACCACGACTTCTCGCTGAACACAATACGGAATCGTTCATCAGTAGTCCATTCTTCCCGGTGATGGTACCACACCAAACGCAGCTATTTGTGTTGTGGTGTTAACGGCGTCCTGCGCTTGTGACGGTAGTGCTCTAGTCAAGGTACTGCCCGTCTCTGACCAATGGTGCGGAATGACACAGACTGTTGCGGTAAGCCCATTATCTGCTCTCGGGGACCAGGTGCAGAGGTGAAAGGGGTTACCATGTCCTTGGTGCACGGCGATCCTTGAAGACGAGTATGGCTGCTCTTAAGTTCCCATACAGGCGAACATCAGGGCTCGATCACATCTGACTGCCCCATAAATCTGCCTACCAAACGGAGACCCCACAACGAAGCCCCTTCCAAACTCTGTCGGGTGCCGACAATGCTGCCACACACGAATGTGTGACATCTATTTGTCCACAATGAGCACTCAACATCATGCTACTCACGCCCCCTATATACCTTACCAGGCCTGGTAACAACAGTAAACACGAACAAAACTAATGCACCCTGGTGTCCATTCTAGCTATCACAGAAAATTGCAAATCCAGTCTACGAGGGTCAGTCAAAAAGTAATGCCTCCTATTTTTTTTCTACGTTTAATTGTCAGGAAATTTAAATGCAATTACATAGGTTGAAAACCACAACATTGAGGATCATTTTGTCATTTTTCAATGTAATCTCCGCCCATCTCTACAGTTTTGGTCCATCTTTGAACAAGGGCATGTATCCCAGCACGGTAAAAATCACAGCTCTGCTTCCTAAGCCATTGACGCACGGATGTTTTGACGGCCTCCTCATCTTCAAAATGAATCCCACGATGAGCTTCTTTTAGTGGCCCGAACAGATGGAAGTCTGATGGTGCCAGGTCAGGGCTGTATGGGGGATGAGGCAAAACTTCCCATCCAATTTTGACAATCTCGTCAGAGGTGTGACGACTGGTGTGTGGTCTTGCATTGTCATGCAAAAGAAGAACATCTGCCATTGATTTTGTTGGGCGAACTCGCTGAAGACGTGCTTTAAGTTTGTTGAGGGTTGTGACGTATTGAACAGAATTTATTGTGCATCCCTGCTCCAAAAAATCAACCAGAATCACACCCTCTGTATCCCAGAAAACTGTTGCCATAACTTTCCCTGCCGATCGCACAGTTTTGAATTTTTTCTTCCTCGGCGAGCTTGTGTGACGCCACTCCATTGACTGCCTCTTTGATTCGGGTTCAAAAAAATGCACCCATGTTTCGTCCCCGGTCACAATTTTTTTCAGAAACTCATCTCCCTCCAAACGGAAGCGCTGCAAGTGTTGGGAGGCTATTGTTTTCCTTGCCTCTTTATTCTGATTGGTTAACATTCTTGGAACCCACCGTGCACAAACTTTTGAGTACCCCAATTGTTTAATAATCGTGATCACACTGCCTTTACTAAGAGAAATAATGCGACACACTTCATCTGCAGTCACTCGACAGTCACCACGAATGATGTCATCAACTTGCTGAATGTTGTGTGGAGTCACTGCACTCACCGGCCTGCCGCTCCGCTTTTCGTCAGTCAACGGTGTTTGCCCTTCAGCTTCCTTACAACGACGAACCCATCGTCTAACAGTGCTGACATCCACTGTCACAACACCATACACCTTCTTCAGTCTTTCATGAATGCATATGGGCGTTTCACCTTCTGCATTCAAGAATTCAATCACACAACGCTGTCTCAAACGAACATCGATGTCGGCCATCTTACAAACTTCTGCTGTGCTGCCACCTGTTGACACAGAAAGTTACTACTGCAGTGGATTGCAGAAGGAGGTTTGAGGAATGGCGCCAAATTCAAATTTTTCACTTAACTTAATTTCTTTAAGTAGAAAAAAAATGGGAGGCATTACTTTTTGACCGACCCTCGTATTACAAGCCCACCGATGGTATGAACGTGTAAGGAGCTATTTTGCCATCTGACTATGTCTTTTGCTAACTTCACTCTTTTATCTGACAGTGTAAAGTGGCCTGTACTTGCGCACCGCTCAGCAGGGGAAGAGACAATGACAGTGGGAGACGCAGGGTCGTTCTAAGGCCCAAGTGGCACAAGAGAGCTCTTGGTGCGGCTAGCTGAAGAGCACATTGCTAAATCTATTCTGCACACACAATATGTGACAGTTAATAGCGGAAAATGACACAGTGAAAGTATACTGTAGTAGAAGCAAGTACGTACGAGTAAATATGGGTCCACCAAGGAGCCGTTTGGGACATAATTGCGAATGTGTGATTACGAGAGGTCACCGACTTTAGTAACAAATATTGGGCTAGTTAGTGCAAATGAATTCGAAATATACACTGTTCAAGTAGTTCCTCAGGTAACTGTGCTCAAATTTCGGACAAGGCCTACATCAACAAACAATACCACACTATTTCAGTACGTTGAATATGGTGAAAGAAGTTTTTAAAGTATGAATAGTGTTCAATATAGACACATCTTCCTCAAAAACGATTGTGTGGACCGTCAACGTTAGCCTTTGAAAGTCATACATTGAAGACAACAGATTCAGTTAAAAATATTTTGGTAAGTTAAGGAGTAGAAACGGTTGCACATAATGGTTTGTGCAAAAATTGTCAATTCATACAATGAGCAGCTGTAGGAATTATAGGTAGCTTCCCTAATAAATGTGTTTTTATATGACTTTTATTTGTTTCTTTATGTTTATTTTCTTTTTGTATCACTCGCAAATTCGCGTTTTCCTTTTCATTTGCATACATAAAATGTATGACTATGTTTACTAATCTTCAGCTTCTTTCACGGCAAAGTTCATAAAATTTAGGTACTACTTGCTGCCGAATTTTGTTTATATGTCATATACAATTTAACCATTTAAACCTTATGTTTAACATGCCAATACAAAAGTCGATCATTTATTTTTTGAATTAATATCCCGCTTTTTCTGGAGGAATTGAAATAATTTTTGAATTGTAGATTTAATATATATATATATATATATATATATATATATATATCACATATTTATTGTATCTGTAACTACTGAATAGAACTAGTTCTTTCTCCTTTCGCTAAATATTTTTAAAGATATTCGGAATTACCTTAAATGGAAATTGTTTCTTCTTTTAAATTCAGCACCGGAATAAGATACTGAAATTTACTTCTGTCACAGAGGATTGTCTACATACAATTTATTTTGAAAGAAAAAGCACGTTTTTACACAACTGGGATTTCGATTTATTTTTAAACGTCTTAGTGATTAAGAAGCCGCTTCAGTTGTATTTAATCTTTTTATTACCATATAACCGGCACAACCTCAGGTGACACCTGTATAACAATGAATCACGAGAGAGTAGAAGACTTGTACTATCTACAAGGTTTTCTATCTGTAAAGGTCCTACGAAGAGCCCAAGGAATGACAACTAATGTATAAGGGTGGGCAGAGAGGAGTCCAAATGAAGTGTCGCTTATGGGGAAAAAATGTTCTAGAACAGACTGTAGGGCAGGGTTCCGCTGCGCCGTAGGGGAGGAGTTGTTCAAGAGTTGAGGTTTCCACTACACCAACTTCCATCTCTCAGAACTTGCAAGTTACAGCTAGAGAGTTTGCAGGTGATCATAGTGACAGGTTACGCCAGGTCTACAGTTGCAGACGCTCAGAATCAGTAGTGTCCCACCAGTGTAACGTGCGGCTCAGCAGGCGACATCCAACTGAGGCTGCCGCCTCTATTTAACTCGGAACTCGGTAAGCGCTAAGGATAAGATTGCATGTGTGCACAGGGGCCACGCTCTACTGCGCGAGGTCTGCTAAATGCAGAAGGCAGTTCTGAAGGATGCATGTGAGAGGTGAGGCCAGGAGGCGGCAGGTACACATGCTCTCGCTTTCTTCCACACACAGTTTGTGCCATTGGTAGTCCAGAAATCTTTGTCTCACAAGTGGACTTCAGGGACAGCTGTGTTTTAAATTTCTTTGCAACACTGTTGTGTTTCATTATTTACCCTTTCCCTTTTACCTTCAGCGTTCAGTATACCAATCGGTAAAAACGGAACCCTTACAGGATCACTTTGTCGTCTGGCTATCCGACTATTAAGACAGTTTTTAAGAAACTGGTGTATGTATCAGGCTGAAATTTATGTCAGGCACTAAGGTCTACAGTCTCTTGACGGTGTAAAACATTTAAGCTTGTAAACCAGAGTAGTCAAACAACACGCCTGTACTATGTGATCAAAAGTATCCGGACACTGGCTGAAAATGACTTACAAGTTCGTGGCGCCCTCCATCGGTAATGCTGGAATTCAATACGGTATTGGCATACCCTTAGCCTTGACGACAGCTTCCACCCACGAAGGCATACCTCCTATCAAGTGCTGGAAGCTCGATGAGGCCTGGCACGAAGTCGGCGTTCCAAAACATCCCAAAGATGTTCTGTAGGATCCAGGTCAGGACTCTGCACAAGCCAGTCCTTTAGAGGGATGTTATTGTCATGTAACCACTCCACCGCAGGCCGTGCATTATGAACAGGTGCTCGATTGTGTCGAAAGATGCAATCGCCATCCCCGAATTGCTCTTCGACAGTGGGAAGCAACGACGTGCTTAAAACATCAATGTAGGACTGTGCTGTTATAGTGCAACACAAAACAACAACGGGTGCAAGCTCCCTCCATGAAAAACACGACCACACCGTAACGCCACCGCCTCCGAATTTTACTGTTGGTACTACACACGCTGGCAGATGTGTGTGTGTGTGTGTGTGTGTGTGTGTGCGTGTGTGTGTGTGTGCGTAGGTATATATGTGTGATTGTGTGTATGTGTATGTGTGTGTGTGTGTGTGTGTGTGTGTGTGTGTTTGTGTGTGAATGTGTGTGGGCGCGCGCGGACATACATAATAACATCTCCATAATAAGTAAGAAACAGGCGAGGAATCGCGATTGCTGTTGTTTGAACTTAATGAAACAAAACGTGTACTACCACGAAAAAACATGTCAGTAGTTATCATAAGCACAGGATCGTTATAACAACCTATTTATACATCAGTTATTTACACAAACGAAGAAACTGGGCGATATCAGCACAGAAATATTAATCCACACAAGAGATGAGACTATTTAACATATTTACATCAGTCAGATCTCATCAATGTAGTCACAGTTATAATGGAGACTGAATTACGTTCATGAAAATGATTTTAGAACAGCGGACACTATTCTGCTTCTGATGGAGTCACAGTGCGCAGCTGGCAGTAGCCGTTGCCAGATTACGCATGCTACAATGGTCGGCGTTCCTGCGAGTGAGATGGTACAGGATGACAATTATTGAACTGTATGAAATAAAATCGTCACAAATTCCGAACGGCTTGCGCTAGGACGCTCAAACTGCACCGTTGGCCGTAGGGCATGATGGGAATTAGTGTGCGCATTGTTGTTTATTTAGTGACGATGTCCACTTTCATTTGGGTGGGGTCGCCAATAAGCAAAACTGGAGTATTTTGGGGACTGTGAATCCGCAGTTCGCGATCGAGAAGTCTCTTCACCCTCAATGGGTGACTGCGTGGGATGCAATGTCCAGTCGCGCAATAATAGGTGCGATATTCCTTGATGACACGATGGCTATCGAACGGCATGTATAGGTTTTGGACGATGATTTCATCCCCATTGTCCAGAGTGACCCTGATTTCGACAAGATGTGGTTCATGCAAGACGGAGAACGAACCCATCGAAGCACGAGAGTGTTTGATGTCCTGGAGGAGCACTTTGGGGACCGCATTCTGGCTCTGGGGCACCCAGATGCCACTGGCATGGGCCTGGATTGGCCGCCGTATTCTCCGGATCTGGACACATGCGACTCCTTTTTATGAGGTGTATTAAAGACAAGGTGTACAGCATTAATCCCAAAACCGTTGCTGAGCTGAATGCAGCCATTCAGGAGCTCGTCGACAGCATCGAAATTTTGACACTTCAGCGAGTCATGCAGAAATTAGCTTTTCACCTGCGCCACATCATCGCCAATGACCGCAGGAATATCGAACAAGTCATAACCTAGGTCCCAATATCCTTAGTGGCGTTTACATGTTGAGTAAAGTGTGTGCACGCCGTAGATTTTGTAACTAATTTACGTTTTTTTCATATAGTTCAATAATTGTCACCATGTATATACGTGCACGACGCAGGGAACTTTATGGACAGAAAATCCATTTCAGTGGTCTGATTTACAGGTTATGCATATTCAGCACTTAAGTTACTGAAGGAAAGATTTATGCTCCTTTTTCGTGGCCTTCGTATGAACATCTGACGTTTAGAAATTCTCAGTTGTGTAATATCGTTACTGGAAAAAGGAAGTGGAAAATCCCTTCCAAATTTGTATTAAAAGTATGAATATTAGGAAAGACATTACCAATTTTACGATCTTTTTGCAGTTACACATCCCTCCCATCAGTGAAGTGTGGACCAGTCTATCAAGAAGGACAAGATTAAGGGGGCGGTGAGGGGGGGGGGGGGGTGTCCTCAGGGCGGTTCTAGACCCTGTCCTCCAACTGGACGGAAGGCCTCCACTCTGACCGAGTTCTCAGCTAGTTGTCTAATAACAATCATTCAAGATACAGTCATCATCATAGGATAAAATAGGACCAAAAATATAAAACAAATTTCTTCATTTGTTAGATAAACCAGCTTTGAAACATAATATCAAATATAGTGCATGATAATCGCGATTCACATATTCTCATTGAACAGAAGTATACTGCAGTCTCTTGTAGCTATAGAATATCTACATCTACATCCACATTCCGCAAGCCACCTGACGGTGTGTGGCGGAGGGTACCTTGCGTACCTCTATCGGTTCTCCCTTCCATTCCAGTCCCGTATTGCTCGCGGAAAGAAGGATTTTCGGTATGCCTCTGTGTGGGCTCTAATCTCTGTGATTTTATCCTCATGGTCTCTTCGCGAGATATACGTAGGAGGGAGCAATATACTGCTTAACTCCCCGATGAAGATATGTTCTCGAAACTTCAACAAAAGCCCGTACCGAGCTACTGAGCGTCTCTCCTGCAGAGTCTTCCACTGGAGTTTGTCTATCATCTCCGTAACGCTTTCGCGATTACTAAATGATCCACTAACAAAGCGCGCTGCTCTCCGTTGGATCTTCACTATCTCTTCTATCAACCCTATCTGGTACGGATCCCACACTGCTGAGCAGTATTCAAGCAATGGGCGAACAAGCGTGCTGTAACCTACTTCCTTTGTTTTCGGATTGCATTTCTTTAGGATTCGTCCAATGAATGTCAGTCTGGCATCTGCTTTACCGACGATCAACTTTATATGATCACTCCATTTTAAATCACTCCTAATGTCTACTCCCAAATAATTTATGGAATTAACTGCTTACAGTTGCTGACCTGCTATATTGTAGCTAAATGATAAGGGATCTTTCTTTCTATGTATTCGCAGCACATTACACTTGTCTACTTTGAGATTCAATTGCCATTCCCTGCACCAAGCGTCAATTCGCTGCAGATCCTCCTGCATTTCAGTACAATTTTCCATTGTTACAACCTCTCGAAATATCACAGCATCATCCGCAAAAAGCCTCAGTGAACTTCCGATGTCATCCACGAGGTCATTTATGTATATTGTGAATAGGAACGGTCCTACGACACTCCCCTGCGGCACACCTGAAATCACTCTTACTTCGGAAGACTTCTCTCCATTGAGAATGACGTGCTGCGTTCTGTTATCTAGGAACTCTTCAATCCAATCACACAATTGGTCTGATGGTCCATATGCTCTTACTTTGTTCATTAGACGACTGTGGGGAACTGTATCGAACGCCTTGAGGAAGTCAAGAAACACTGCATCTACCTGGGAACCCGTGTCTATGGCCCTCTTAGTCTCGTGGACGAAAAGCGCGAGCTGGGTTTCACACGATCGTTTTTTTCGAAACCCATGCTGATTCCTACAGAGTAGATTTCTAATCTCCAGAAAAGTCATTATACTCGAACATAATACGTGTTCCAAAATTCTACTACTGATAGACGTTAGAGGTATAGGTATATATTTCTACACATCTGTTCGACGTCCGTTCTTGAAAACGGGGATGACCTGTGCCCTTTTCCAATCCTTTGGAACGCTACGTTCTTCCAGAGACCTACGGTACATCGATGCAAGAAGGGGGGCAAGTTCGTTCGCGTACTCTGTGTAAAATCGAACTGGTATCGCATCAGGTCCAGCGGCCTTTCCTCTTTTGAGCGATTTTAATTGTTTCTCTATCCCCCTGTCGTCTATTTCGATATCTACCATTTTGTCATCTGTGCGACAATCTAGAGACGGAACTACAGTGCAGTCTTCCTCTGTGAAACAGCTTTGGAAAAAGACATTTAGTATTTCGGCCTTTAGTCTGTCATCCTCTGTTTCAGTACCATTTTGGTCACAGAGTGTCTGGACATTTTGTTTTGATCCACCTACCGCTTTGACATAAGACCAAAATTTCTTAGGATTTTCTGCCAAGTCAGTACATAGAACTTTACTTTCGAATTCATTGAACGCCTCTCGCATAGCCCTCCGCTCACTACATTTCGCTTCGCGTAATTTTTGTTTGTCTGCAAGGTTTTGGCTATGTTTATGTTTTCTGTGACGTTCCCTTTGCTTCCGCAGCAGTTTTCTAACTCGTTTGTTGTACCACGGTGGCTCTTTTCCATCTCTTACGATCTTGCTTGGCACATACTCATCTAACGCGTATTGTTCGATGGTTTTGAACTTTGTCCACTGACCCTCAGCACTAACTGTACTAGAGACAAAACTTTTGTGTTGAGCCATCAGGTACTCTGTAATCTGCTTTTTGTCACTTTTTCTAAACAGAAAATATTCCTACCTTTTTTAACATTTCTATTTACGGCTGAAATCATCGATGCAGTAACCGCTTTATGATCGCTGATTCCTTGTTCTGCGTTAACTGTTTCAAATAGTTCGGGTCTGTTTGTCACCAGAAGGTCTAATATGTTACTCCACGAGTCGGTTCTCTGTTTAACTGCTCGAGGTAGTTTCCAGACAAAGCATTTGAAAAAAAAAAAAATTCACTGGATTCGTTGTCCCTGCCACCCGTTATGAACGTTTGAGTCTTCCAGTGTATATCCGGCAAATTAAAATCTCCACCCAGAACTATAACATGGTGGGGAAATGTACTCGAAATATTTTCCAAATTATCCTTCAGGTACTCAGCCACAACAGCTGCTGAGCTAGTGGGCCTATTGAGACATCCAATTACCATGTCTGAGCCTGCTTTAACCGTGATCTTCACCCAAATTATTTCACATTTTGGATCTCCGTCAATTTCCTTCGATACTATTGCACTTCTTATCGCTATAAACACGCCTCCCCCTTCACCGTCCAGCCTGTCTCTGCGGTATACGTTCCAGTACCCAGTCACAATCCAGCGAAAAATTAAGTCACTGCATAGCCGCGCAGTAGGATATGTTCCTTTCATGTAACAAGTTACTCATACATCTGTTTATAAACCTTGCATGTGTGAAATCGTGTAGAATTTTTTTACTACAGCAGTAGACAGGTTACTTCAAACACTTCTGTGCGCTCCACCACTTCCTTCTTTGTTCACTGCTTATATCGCTTGTCTTCTAACTCGTGTGGCAGTGTTGTTTAGAGCGTTTTATGTACAGTACATTTGCAGCTTAGCCGTTTTTGGTACATGGGGTGACGTTGCTTATTCTAATCATTTAGTGTATAACTCATATGTGAGTTTCGTTTCTCGTTTTGGCTACTCGAAATGGAATCTCATCGCGTGAGAAAGTTTTTCAGTGGTACCAGAACAAGAAAAGCCCAGAAAGAAGCAGCTAAATTTGTGAAGAAACATCCAAAAGTGATTTCGCATTTTACGAAGAATGATTACTCGACTGGTAATTTTAGTAAAGTTTGTACTGAACCAGAAAATCTTGCACCTGTGCCCACTTCTTCTAAGGAGTGTTTGACAAGTTTCGGTGACTCTGAAATAGTTGAGGAGCAGTATTTTGTAAATGAGGCGATGTTGAATGTGAGTGTTGAACCAGGCGATCATAAATCCGAAACCAGTGACTTTACTAACAGTGGATTATTAAAGTCCCCAACAGTGGATCCGGCGAAATGGAAAACAAAAACGTGAAAATCGATTTCGCTGATCTGTGTTTAGCGAAAGGTTTAGACTATTTAAAGAACAACTTGTATGGTCTAAGTAAACATGAACACATATAAGAATCACTAAAATGATACATATACAAAAACTTGTTCTAAAAAAAAATAAACTACGCTAATCATGGCAAAAATTCAGTGATGTGGCTTTTGCTGTCGAAGAACGGGGGTCGTATCGACAGTGAACTGCAGAGGAAACATATCGGCACGAAGCGGTTCGGCGTGTGGTGGAAGTAGTTAAACATCTGGCAATAAGTAGACTTGCTTTTCACGTTGTAACGTAATTTTTGGGGCAGAAATGAAGATAAGCATTTAAATTCCATGGAAAAAATTGCCAATTTTGAACCATTTGTGAAACAACACATCTAAGAGAGTTGCTCTAAGGGGCGTGGCCATCATTCATATTTGTTCAAGAATATTTGTGAAGAATTCATCGGCCTTATGGGAAACAAGTTTCTGAGTAAAATAGTTGGCGAAATTCAGTCAGCAAAATACTATGGACTAGTTTTAGATGCAACTGTAGACACGGCATATGAAGATCAACTAGCCGTTGTAGTAAGGTATTGTTTCGAGGGAAGAGTTCACAAAAGATTTTTGTGTTTTGTTCCCGTACACAGTCATACGGAACAAATTCTTAGAAACGCTTTCCTAGATTTCTTTGGAAAATACGATATTAGGATAGAAGACTGTCGTTCGCAGTGCTATGACAATGGCAGTAACCTGAGTGGGAAATATTCATGTCTAAGTTCAAAGATAAAGGATTTGAAATCATCAGTTTCTATGTGCCCTATGTTGCGCACTAGTTAACCCTCTTAGTCCAAAACAGTGCAGAGGAAACCTTAGTGTTAGTTAGCTTTCTCAAGTGTTGCAACGACTGTATGAGATTTTTATAGCTTCTGCTCATCGACGGTACATTCTTGTGAAGAATAATGGATGACTTGAGACATTGACCGATACTTGATGGTCGCGCCTTGAGTAAACAATATCAGCTGTTCGATAGAAATTCGATGCCGTTTACGTATCACTTGAAGACTTGAAGGAATTGTTAAGAACAAAGAACAAAAGGCAGTGACAGGAAATGAGGCAGAATCGCTTCGGAAAAAGTAAAAAAAGAAACAGGAGACTGTGAAACTGGTTGTTTCCTGGGATGGCGTGATGTCTCGAATGGACAAAACTAACAAATATTTGCAAAAGTCTGGAATGGATGTAATTAGTGGATGCCATGCATTCAGATCATTTATTTTGTTTTTGAACTGTGATAGAGAAAATTGTGATGAATATGAAAATCACGCTAGGAGCTTAAGTGAGCATGTGTATCAAGGATATAGTGACGAATGGAGACGCGAAATAAGATGATTTCTTAATGGGGAAAAATCAGAAGAAATGGGCGTACATCATAAACTTTTTGTGGAACTTATTGCACTTATTGAGAAACTACAAGCAGAACTAAAATCACAAGGAGAATAGTATTGCGAAGTAGTTGATCTTTTCCTGCCTTTAACATACAGCACAGTAAAGCAAGAAGATAAAGAAATCTTAACAGAAACGTCAGAACTTTGTGAAAAATGCCTGCCCCCATTATTATTGGCTCACAGGGTATTTTAACAAGTTGTCTGTTGCAAGGGCTGGTCACCATCGACTCATTTCCTCAACACGTTGTCTGTGGCTCGTGAATAGCTGACCATATGAGTGGATTTGAACCACGGACCAAAACCGGCGGCCATTTTGCAGATATTTGTAATGGATCGGGCCTGACGATTTGAAGCCATTCAGTTCCCACTAATTTGCAGGCCCTGCACGATGCGAGTAGTCTCACCGATCTGCCTGCAGGCCGGGTCTGTTTGTGTGTAGCGTAATACAGCGGATTTTCATGGTTCATCTATGGACCCTGGACTGAGGTGCTCCTCAGCAGGCTACAGACCATTTGCAATGGATTTCAAGAATTGCGACTGTCTCACCGCACGTGCATTGCAGTGTGGCGTTTTCTAGACATTTTATTTTGTTCTAGTACATTTTAGCACTTCAAAAGTAGGTAATATGTTAGAAAGTATGGATCATAAGAATAAGAAAATTATCAGTCACTGGGAGTTTTCACGCTATGAACTCATTTATTTCTCAAGAGAAAAATCATACGATACATGTAAAATAATAGGTATAACACAGTGGCAATAAGCAACAATAACGAACACAGTAGAACCAACATTTTAGTGGAGGTCATCTATAGTGTTGGCTTACACAATAGTGCTCAGAACCAACCAATCTTACACAATTTTTCCCCGCCTTACACATTTCTTTCAAGAGGCCTACTTGTTTCTGAGGCTATTTGTGAATTCAGTGAAGATATTTTAAATCTGTCTTATGACTCCAAGGAAATGCATATTTTTGTCACCAAATGTGCTTCATTTTATTGAAATAAAATAACATCAGTTGTCTTAATGAAACACATAAACAGTTCATCACAGAAGATGTTTATGTAAGTACTTAAGATTTTTGCTCACAACAGAAAACGCTATCTGCTTGCCTGTTATTTTACATATTTTCTCGTTTGCACTACTGTTTCTTGTACCGTAGCTGCAAAGACAGATTGTCAACTTACGTCTTCACTTACGTTTGCGATCTCTAGAACAAGGAAAAATGCTAAAACTCGTCTGTAAATCAGAGAAATAGCAGGGAATTTCACTCGGGGAAACTTGTGGCAACAGTGGTTGTGTCCTCGCCAGAGGCAAGATGGTATACGAGTGCTATAACCGGTCCTCGGTATACTGGATACTGGCAATATAACGGAGATGAGGTCCGAGCTGAGATGAGGTCCGAGCTGATTCAAATGTGTTGTATCGGGGACAAATCTGGGGACCTCGATCGCCAATGGAGTAACTCAATACAACGCGAACAGTTCACAGAGATACCTGCCATCTGCGTGGACGAGCGCTGTCCTGTTAAAGAAAACGGCATCACGATACGGTCGCATGTGACGCTGGAGTCCGTGGTGTACCTTCATGCCACCAAAGTTCCCTCAACCCATACCAGCCCTGACGTGAAGTCATATGCGGTTGATCCCGGCATCGTGACGTCAGGAGCAACGTCGCAGTGCCTCTCCAAAACAACGGAGAAATGGTATCTTTTGTCGACGATAACCATCCGTAGTAGCGCAGAACCACGATTTGAACACTGGACACTGTGCTTTTCTATTCATCACCATTCCATGCTTCCCTGTAACGGCACCACTCCAATTGCAGCTGTCACTATGGTGGTGTAGACAGCTGCCTCCGCATACACTACTGGCCATTGAAATAGCTACACCAAGAAGAAATGCAGATGATAAACGGGTATTCATTGCACTAGAACTGACATGTGATTACATCTTCACGCAATTTGGGTGCATAGATCCTGAGAAATCAGTACCCAGAACAACCATCTCCAGCCGTAATAACGGCCTCGATACGCCTGGGCATTGAGTCAAACAGAGCTTGGATGGCGTGAGCAGGTACAGCTGCCCATGCACCTTCAACACGATACCACAGTTCATCAAGAGTAGTGACTGAAGCATTATGACGAGCCAGTTGCTCGGCCATGTGGGGCGGGCCGGCCGAAGTGGCCGTGCGGTTAAAGGCGCTGCAGTCTGGAACCGCAAGACCGCTGCGGTCGCAGGTTCGAATCCTGCCTCGGGCATGGATGTTTGTGATGTCCCTAGGTTAGTTAGGTTTAACTAGTTCTAAGTTCTAGGGGACTAATGACCTCAGCAGTTGAGTCCCATAGTGCTCAGAGCCATTTGTGGGGCGGCGGGTGGAATAATTGTTAATGTTCCTATTATTTATTTAATGCTGTTGTTTGCCGTTCTCAACACTGGCTCTCTAACTACAATATTGGCAACCAGAAAGTGATTAGCAAAACGTGAAGCCTGTAATTAGAATTCCTAGTGCCCACTTCATCTCAGAAGTACATTTATAGCTACAGCTTATGGCTCTGAGGAATTAGGAGACTGTTTGGGATTCATAATCAAAAACCATTCTGTCTAAAATGTTCACTTTATTCTGAAAGTCACAGACCAAAAGGAATCCACACAATCTAAGTACCAGAGCAGTTCAGAGTCTAATGGGCTGATGCAACTATAACGGTTCAAATTAAATGTTTAAGTGAATGCTCGCCATAATTTGATGATAATGTTCATCAAACGCCACGCTAATAATGGTAGAATGTCTGTCCTGCAGTGGAACGTGAAAATACGACATACACAGACTAAAGATAGATCATTAACGTCATCCCAAAATTAACACTTCATTCGAAATCGATTTCATGGTTACGCGTATCCCGAGTAACTTATTACTGCATCGGAGGCTGTTTATATCAACGACACCGACGCGACGCGGCTCGCGGCACAGGTGGTGCGCTAATCAGCCTCTGGATACAACTGGGGCCTTCCTTCCTTGCACAGCGTTCTTACATATAAAGCTGCGGTGCGGACGGCTAAGGGAACGCCTTTAAATCTGCTCTCGCGACTAGCCGCTGGGCTAGTAATGCACCACATTAAGTTATCGAATAAATCATTGCTTCCTTTGCTGATGGCCAATGAAGCTCTCAATTTAAATGTGGAATCAGCACACTGGCAAGGAATCATTATAAAAGTCTGACGTGGCTAAGTCAAATATTTTGGGCGAGATAATTAATTTAATTACACTACACGCAGTAGACGAGCTCTGAACTTGCCCTTTGGAGATACGCTATCGCTATAGTTTTATAGTTATTCAGTTGAAACTTCTCACATCTTTATGATTATAGAGGATCTCCCTTCTACTTAATCTTAAACATCCTAGCTTTATTTATTCGCCTACTTAATCTATCTTGCTTCCTTAATTTCTAAGACAAAAACCAGAAAATCATGAATTTCAACTAAAATTTTAATTTGTGAGATCCAGAATACTGTTTCAACTAAATTATTATGCAAAAGGAATCTAAATATAAATTTTTAAGTTTCTAGCTCTTTTCTGTTGCGCCAATGATTTTTACAGAAAAACGTCCAAATTTCGAAAATGGTTAAAGTTATTGAACTGATATTCAACACATATTGATTTAGTATTACTCCTGACATGCTAGAAACGTTTCAGGTTATTTACTTGATTTTTAAAGTATTGCGCAACATTTATGACGTCAGAGCTAGTTACAGCGGACTGGCTGGCACACAATGGAAAGACTGATGTCAATTTTATAAGGCGTGAGTAGGCCGCTTCCCTACATCACCCTCTACTTAATTTTTTTGAATGTAAATGAAAAAAAATTAACTACAAAAAGGGAAGCAAGAGTACAGCTTAACTCACTATGAAAAATTAAAATTGAAATGTAAACATACAGAAATATTAAAAGAAAACTTATTACCTACTTCAATTATTTAAACTGCTGTCATGTTCACTGCCTCTTAAGCAACATTATCACTCAAAATTTAAGTAAAATCAATGGAACACTTTGGCATACATAATGCTGTAGACAGACAAACACATAAAAATATGTAAAATTATGAAAATCTTAAATCCATTAAATTGTCTGTAAATATTTTTACATACACAAATTCAAAGGAAATAACACAGTTATTCATGATACATAAACAGATAATTATATCTTAACAGTCTTCTAAACCTGAAAGAAAATTTCACAAATCATGACAATTTCATTTTTACACACGTGGTTGTAGCCACTCTGGCTGGCGTACTACTCTTCCATTCACAAGGGTAGAGGAGGGGAAGTTGCTATGGTGTGCGTCTACATCTACATCTACATTGATACTCCGCAAGCCACCCAACGGTGTGTGGCGGAGGGCACTTTACGTGCCACTGTCATTACCTCCCTTTCCTGTTCCAGTCGCGTATGGTTCGCGGGAAGAACGACTGTCTGAAAGCTTCCGTGCGCGCTCTAATCTCTCTAATTTTACATTCGTGATCTCCTCGGGAGGTATAAGTAGGGGGAAGCAATATATTCGATACCTCATCCAGAAACGCACCCTCTCGAAACCTGGCGAGCAGGTTACACCGCGATGCAGAGCGCCTCTCTTGCAGAGTCTGCCACTTGAGTTTATTAAACATCTCCGTAACGCTATCACGGTTACCAAATAACCCGGTAACGAAACGCGCCGCTCTTCTTTGGATCTTCTCTATCTCTTCCGTCAACCCGACCTGGTACGGATCCCACACTGATGAGCAATACTCAAGTATAGGTCGAACGAGTGTTTTGTAAGCCACCTCCTTTGTTGATGGACTACATTTTCTAAGCACTCTCCCAATGAATCTCAACCTGGTACCCGCCTTACCAACAATTAATTTTATATGATCATTCCACTTCAAATCATTCCGCACGCATACTCCCAGATATTTTACAGACGTAACTGCTACCAGTGTTTGTTCCGCTATCATATAATCATACAATAAAGGATCCTTCTTTCTATGTATTCGCAATACATTACATTTGTCTATGTTAAGGGTCAGTTGCCACTCCCTGCACCAAGTGCCTATCCGCTGCAGATCTTCCTGCATTTCGCTACAATTTTCTAATGCAGCAACTTCTCTGTATACTACAGCATCATCCGCGAAAAGCCGCATGGAACTTCCGACACTATCTACTAAGTCATTTATATATATTGTGAAAAGCAATGGTCCCATAACACTCCCCTGTGGCACGCCAGAGGTTACTTTAACGTCTGTAGACGTCTCTCCATTGATAACAACATGCTGTGTTCTGTTTGCTAAAAACTCTTCAATCCAGCCACACAGCTGGTCTGATATTCCGTAGGCTCTTACTTTGTTTATCAGGCGACAGTGCGGAACTGTATCGAACGCCTTCCGGAAGTCAAGAAAAATCGCATCTACCTGGGAGCCTGTATCTAATATTTTCTGGGTCTCATGAACAAATAAGGCGAGTTGGGTCTCACACGATCACTGTTTCCGGAATCCATGTTGATTCCTACATAGTAGATTCTGGGTTTCCAGAAATGACATGATACGCGAGCAAGAAACATGTTCTAAAATTCTACAAGAGATCGACGTAAGAGATATAGGTCTATAGTTTTGCGCATCTGCTCGACGACCCTTCTTGAAGACTGGGACTATCTGTGCTTTTTTCCAATCATTTGGAACCCTCCGTTTCTCTAGAGACTTGCGGTACACGGCTGTTAGAAGGGGGGCAAGATCTTTCGCGTACTCTGTGTAGAATCGAATTGGAATCCCGTCAGGTCCAGTGGACTTTCCTCTATTGAGTGATTCCAGTTGCTTTTCTATTCCTTGGACACTTATTTCGATGTCAGCCATTTTTTCGTTTGTGCGAGGATTTAGAGAAGGAACTGCAGTGCGGTCTTCCTCAGTGAAACAGCTTTGGAAAAAGGTGTTTAGTATTTCAGCTTTACGCGTGTCATCCTCTGTTTCAATGCCATCATCATCCCGTAGTGTCTGCATATGCTGTTTCGAGCCACTTACTGATTTAACGTAAGACCAGAACTTCCTAGGATTTTCTGTCAAGTCGGTACATAGAATTTTACTTTCGAATTCAATGAACGCTTCACGCATAGCCCTCCTTACGCTAACTTTGACATCGTTTAGCTTCTGTTTGTCTGAGAGGTTTTGGCTGCGTTTAAACTTGGAGTGGACCTCTCTTTGCTTTCGCAGTAGTTTCCTAACTTTGTTGTTGTACCACGGTGGGTTTTTCCCGTCCCTCACAGTTTTACTCGGCACGTACCTGTCTAAAACGCATTTTACGATTGCCTTGAACTTTTTCCATAAACACTCAACATTGTCAGCGTCGGAACAGAAATTTTCGTTTTGATCTGTTAGGTAGTCTGAAATCTGCCTTCTATTACTCTTGCTAAACAGATAAACCTTCCTCCCCTTTTTCCTTCACGTTCTCTCGAAATTACATGGGGAAAGGGGAGGGGTCACTGTGAGTTGTGTCCAAGTTACTCCACGCTCTCACGCAGCTACAAGGCTGCCATTATCTGGTTTGTCCTGTAGAACAAACAAAAAGAGTGCCTCAGACTCTGTTCACTTAATATCTAAGGGTGGGTCACAATGAAATGGGGATATATACATTTTATCTTTCAATATATTACTGGAACCGCAGCCACGGTCTCCAAGCTGATAGTCCATGCTGCTGCAAACGTCGTCGAACTGTTCGTGCAGATAGTTGTTGTCTTGCAAAGGTCCCCATCTGTTGACTCAGGGATCGAGACGTGGCTGCACCATCCGTTACAGCCATGAGGATAAGATGCCTCTCATCTCGACTGCTAGTGATACGACGCCGATGGGATCCAGCACGGCGTTCCGTATTACCCTCCTGAACCCACCGATTCCATATTCTGCTAACAGTCACTGGATCTCGACCAATGCGAGCAGCAATGTCGTGATACGATAAACCGCAATCGCGATAGGCTACAATCCGACCTTTATTAAAGTCGGAAACGTGATGGTACGCAGTTCTCCTCCTTACACGAGGCCTCAGAACAACGTTTCACCAGAGAACGCCGGCCAACTGCTGTTTGTGTATGAGAAATCGGTTGGAAACTTTCCTTATGTCAGCACGTTGTAGGTGTCGCCACCGGCGCCATCCTCTTGTGAATGCTCTGAAAAGCTAATCATTTCCATATCAGAGCACGTTCTTCCTGTCGGTTAAATTTCATCTTCGTGGTGTAGCAATTTTAATGGCCAGTAGTGTAGGGCCATTGTTCCCTAATCTCAGGGCAATGGTGTGAGATGACACTTGGTGTGGCAGGGATTCCTCTTATTTGTTCTTGGATGTCAGACGCGGAAGTGAAGTGGTTACGACGTGCTTCGAGCACCCCTGTGATGTTCACACGTACGACGGGACGAGTATGCCTGGTCTCACTTTCTCATGCGGTCCAGCAATGGACAACCGAATGCTCCCCAAATCTGAATATTGCGCTATTCGGCCAGACAGTCAAATGCGGCGGCACACTGAGGTCCTATTCAACTCTGTCTGGTACTTATAAAGTTCTCGTACATGAGTATACGACATATCCTTGTCCTTCACAGGGATTGTTCAAAATAAGACGTTGTTCATCCCTATGTACCCAAAAAGGCTAGTAAGAACACTAAACGTGAACACCATTAATACTTTGTTGTGACCGCTCTATTTGCAGAATAAATTGCAAATCTGATAACTTACGTACTCAACGGTGGTATGTACTTGAACGAACTCACATTAACATCCGAAAACGTCTCCTGAGTGCTTCACTGTTTTTCTGAATTTTTGGTCTCCTTTTAAGAAACGCATTACGTGCTGTTCCCAGTCAATATTTTATACCCCCTCTACTTGTGTCATCGTCTGTTATTTTGTTGCCACAACAGCAAAACTTATTACTACCTTAAGCGTTTCATTTCCTAATCTAATTCCCACAACACTTCCTGCTTCAATTCGACTACATTTCATTACACTGGTTTTACTTTTGTTGGTATCCATCTTACAGTCTCCTTTCAAGACATTATTCAAATATTTTTCCGTCTCTGACAAAACTAGAGTATCATCGTCAAACCTTTTACTTCTGCTCCTATGAGCTTTAATTCCTGTTCCAAATTTCTCATTACTTCCTTTTATTGGTTGTTCAATGTACAGACTACATAACATCGTGGACAGGGTATTGTCCCACACCTACTGCTTCCCTTCCATGTCCTTTGTCTCTTACGACTGCAGTGTAATTTCTGACCGAGCGATGTGGCGCAGTGGCCAGCATACTAGACTCGCATTCGGGAGGACAACGGTTTAAACCCGCGTCCAGCCATCCTGGTTTTGGTTTCCCATGATTTCCCTAACTACCTTCAGACAAGTTCTCGGATGGTTCCTTTCAAAGGACACGGCCGATTTCCTTCCCCATCCTTCCCTAATGCGATGGGACCGTTAACCTCGCTGTTTGGTCCCTCCCAAATTCACCAACGAATCTAATGTCTGAACTAGTTGTCGATAGTCTCACGCACCATGTACAAATATTATACCAGTGCCACTGTTAGGAAACAGGTCAAGATACCAAATACTCCTGACGAAGGACGCACTGGGACTGAAATCCGTTGTGTGCTGCAGTGGAGTACAATTACTTGTGACCGAAGGAGAGGTCTGTTGTATTTTCTGTTAGCGACTGTATTTACGGAATGCCGAAGCACGTTCAAATAAGAGAGATAATCGCAATTCCAAGGCGACAGTCTCGCTGCTGCGAGACGAATCGCGAGTAGTGTAGCATGCGACACTATACAGCTCGAAATTACCACAGGTGCTGGTGGAGGTCGTTATTGCCGCTGCGTTGTAGCGCGACTAATCTATAACAACAAGCTACGTGCAAACAGCTGCGACTTTTTTCTTGCGAGTATGCAACCGAGCCTCCCGACAGTACGAAAGAGGACAAACAGATTAATAATACGTCCACAGTTGTAATCTTGAGATACATTTGCAAGACGTGCGCCGTTAGTGTATATTGGAGCAACAGGATTACATTCCGTGTAGCACAGCACTGGCAACGACAGTAATCTTGGCCAGCCGTTTATGATATTAGCGATTTAGAGTTTGCCAGTCATGGCAGCACGAATAAGCACAGCAAGGCATTAATTACTAACAAGATTAAGAATAAATAAGGCATAATTCTCTAAGTAATATTTCATCTATTGTAGCTGCCAACAGCGCAGAAAGGTTTAATTTATTATATTTGTGCATCACATTCATTATATTCGCATAAGGACCACAAAAATAATATAAAGAGAAATTAGGGCTCATACGGAGGACTCATAAATAATGTTTCTTATCTCGCTCCGTTTTTGAGTGAAACTGGAAAGGAAGTAACTAATAATAGTGGTACAGGGTGCCCTCCGCCATGCACCGTATGGCACCTTGTGGAGTATGTATGTAGATGTAGATGCAGATTGTACAAAGCTTATTCAAAGAAAGCTATATGATTGTTGAGTAGATGTACCTTGTACAAAGCTTATTCGAAGAAAGCTACATGATTGTTGACCATTTTTCAGACACGAGTGCTTGAAATTTTGAGAATAAGCGTCTTCTTGAAGGGTCTTCCACTTGTAGACTATTTCTATGACGCTCTGAGCAAACAGAGCTATTCTTCCGAATTCCTCATTCCTTGCATTCTCTCTCTCTTCCGCTACTCCAAATTGGTAAAGTTCCCAAACCATCGAACAATGCTTAAGAATTGGCTGTACTACGCTCCGTTATATCAGAGAACTTCTTCGTGGCTGGATCACTTTTCCTTCGTAACATTCTTACAAGTTTCAGTTTTTCGACTGCCTTCCCGGAAGTTTGACGTATGAGGTCCTCCCACCTCAGCTTACTCCACAGAAATGTTTCTTGTTGGTTGTGACTAGCGTCTTTGAATCTATTTACCATCATTACACAAGGTGTAGCAGCTAAGACCGACCGAAGCTATAGTGGAAAGAAATGTGGAAAGGTTAAGTGTGCTGGAATGTAATATTCACAGAACACTCCTTTGGGTAATTCCGTATGTACATTAAACCTGCCTCGTATAGAGATGTGAATTTTTTGTTACCGCTGCTAAAATGTCATCTGCATTATCTGTAGAAGCCTGATCCTTTAAAGTGTCGATCTCCAATGCATAAAAGAGCTTCAAATTTCTGATTACATTAAAAATGAGTTAATGCGTTAAATACCTTATGTTAATTACGTAAGGGGGAAAAAACTTAGAAATGGTTTGAAATAAAGTTTATGGTTGTTGGAAGACACTAAGTGTTCTCATTTTAAAACAACATAAGAATATAGTCAGAGAAATCTGCGTTCCGTTTTAAGAAAAAACTAGTTTCTCTCGTGTCTCAATGTTTATGGCGTCATATCTCCTGAACCGGGGCGATCGAGTTACACGGGCCCTTCAAAGAAATAGTGACGTCACACTAGCAGGCTTGTCCGCCACACTTCGGGAACGCTCGGCTTCGTGCAGTGCACACGGGAAATCAATACTTAATTTAGAAGATACCGACTAAGGGTCTCACTTTTTCCGTGTGCCAACGGGAACTTGCATACATTTAAACTTGTAGTTAAGAAATGTTAAACCTGTTTGAACTAGTTACTCGCTCTCCGCCAGAGTCGCCTGCTGCTCTGCAGATCTGCAGTGCCACGTGCTTGAACGTAAGCGCTACGGCTTGCCCCTGTCGCGAGTCCCCTCTTCAAACAAGCATCGTAGAACAATTTTTCAGGAACATTCAGTGGTGCATATGGACATTACACCAGAAATGTGGTTGCGAACAGAGTCGGTAGTGAAGCTGTAATAAATTAAAATGTCACTCCTGATGCTGAAGTTTTACTGCACGAATAGCGAACATGCAGTAAGCGGTGAAATGTATTATCGTAGTGACACACCAAAATCACAATAGTAATCCGTTGTCGTTGCTTCATATTTTATTACAATCAAAAGCATTATAAAATCACAATCACAATAATACGGGAGACTGCCTTACAAGGCCAGATCACCTAAACAAAAAACAAATATTTTTCTTTAACCGGAACAAGACCTATAAAATTTGAATATGACTAGGTAGATACACTCAGGTAAAGCTTTACTTAAACAGTACAAATGTCCATACAATTCCCATCAGAACTCTCATTAATCATCTGAGGAACAGATTAAGGGTAAGAACACAGATCCTTTAAGGTTTGGCTACCGAATATTCCTAAACAAAACAATAGACAAACGACTAAAACAATTGAGGAGGTGCTTTAATTTTGACCGAACTAATCTTAAAATTTACTTACTCAGTTGATTAATCAGCAATATTCTTAGAATGATTACAACTAGAACATGACCATATGACAATACCCCTAAAATGAGGTTATTTCAATACTGCGTGTGAATTAGCGATAGACGTGAGCAGACCAAGGATTCAAATCAATACGAGAGATCCAGGAAACAGGAACTGGCATAGAAAAGTAATCAACTTTGGACTGCAATTGAAGTTCAGATCCTATAATTCTCCACCAGAAGGATGGAATCACGCAACAGTGACAACATAACCCAAGATGTAAAGGAGAGGACAGGGCCTTAAATATCTCTCTGCCCCCGTACTGCTCTGCTCCGCCGAGCGGTGTAAGGCGCTGCAGTCATAGACTGTGCGGCTGGTCCTGGCGGAGGTTCGAGTCCTCCCTCGGGCATGGGGGTGTGTGTGTTTGTCCTTAGGATAATTTAGGTTAAGTAGTTGTAAGCTTAGGGACTGATGACCTTAGCAGTTAAGTCCCATAAGATTTCACACACATTTGAACAGTGCTCTGCTCCGAGTATGCTCGCGTCGACCGCTGCCAATTATCTTTAACACAACAATCAACGGCAGACAATATTCTGCGGCATAAACTACACAATCTTATCTAATAACGGGTGATCTATAGAACTGAATAGAAACAAATTAGCCTCCGTGAGTTACTTGGCCAGTGCCAGCCCTTAAACTTTGATTATTAAGTTCGCTGAAAAGCATGCCCTAAATGTAAGATGACAAGAATTATCTCGGCGCACATTTACACGCCAAACTACCAAATGAACTACAAAGTAGAATACAGGACGTATCTCGGCGTGTCTTGAAACGCCAGAAAATGGTTCAAATGGCTCTGAGCACTATGGGACTCAACTGCTGTGGTCATAAGTCCCCTAGAACTTAGAACTACTTAAACCTAACTAACCTAAGGACATCACACACATCCATGCCCGAGGCAGGATTCGAACCTGCGACCGTAGCGGTCGTGCAGGTCCAGACTGTAGCGCCTAGAACCGCTCGGCCACCCCGGCCGGCGAAACGCCAGAGCCGGACTTAGTCACTACTCGTAGCACTTGTAGCTACGTCTTAAACCACGCTTCATATCGGTTGGTTGGGCGTAGCCACACTTCCTTAACTGCCGTCAAGATAGTCACTACACCGAGGTAAGTGATAAACAACTAAAACAATTCCAAAGGATTATTAGTACACTGACAAATTCTATTACGCCGCACGCAACCCACCGAAGCAGCTCGGCGACTCCAGTTCGGTCGGCCGGCGTAGCTTATAACAGACTCGAAGGAGCTTCTCCTCCTGACGTCTAGGAAAACCAAATCACCACGGGCGGTGAATCCGCCCTCACGACTCAACACGCCGTAGCCGCTGACCACGCTCCTTCGTTGTCCGACTCGTCCTCTCGCCGCCCTGCCTACGTACACTGTCCCACGTGACTCTCGCTCACAGCCGATCCCGACACACCTCCCTAGCAGAGCGCACGCGCTGCCGTTAAATCCGCGCCGCCAAAGATAAGCAGAAGGCAAATAAACATCGAAGTCGACTCAAAGATCAAAATGACGATCAATGGAAACTGGCGCCAGAAACGCACCAGCTCAAGCGGGACACTCTTTTTTTTACTTTCACTGATTTGTAGAGGGTGTTAGCAATAGTAAGTTTCGAACATGTCTGAAGTTATGTGCAGAGTTTCTTGGTAGTCGCTACGTGATCCCATTCTGAAATACTGGATCAACCAAGTCCGGATATTTGTGCGCCGTGAGTTATGCTACCACAAGACATTTGCACAGTTTAGTACTTGACATGTTGTATCAAATGTTTAACCAAAGAGTATACCTCTTGATGGGTAGATTCCAACAGCAATTTATTTATTTTTTATATAAAGTCAAACCATACCAATATAGTAAATGTGAAAGTGTGTTTATCTGTTAGCTGTGGGACTTAACTGATAAGATCATCAGTCCCTAAGCTTACACACTAGCTAACCTAAATTATCCTAAGGACAAACACACACACACCCATGCCCGAGGGAGGACTCGAACCTCCGCCGGGACCAGCCGCTCAGTCCATGACTGCAGCGCCTTATCTGTTAGCTTTTCACGCATACACAGCTGAAAAGATTTCAATGAAATTTGGTGCTGAAATAGCTTGAACGCTGAGGAAGAACATGAGCTACTTTAGAAAGGATGGAAAAATCGCTCCTTATGAGGGTGAAGTAGGAAATGAAACTTCGTGTAATGTACACTGAGGTGACGTAAGTCATGCGATAGAGATTTGCACATGTACAGGTGGCGTTACTATCGCGTACGCAATGTATAAAAGAACAGTGATTATGGCCACATGCCGGGAATTAATAGATACTGAACACGGAATGGTAGTTGGAACTAGACATCTGGGACATTGAGTTTCGGAAATCTTTAGGGAGTTCAGTATTCCGAGTTCCACAGTGGTAAGAGTGTGCCGAGAATACCCGATTCCAGACATTACTTCTTACCAAAGACAACGCATTGCCCGACGGCCCTCACTTAACGATCGAGAGCAGCGATTTTAGCGTAGAGTTGTCGGTGCTAACAGACAAGCAATGCTGCGTGAAGTAACTGTAGGGGCTTTGGCAGCAGACGACAAGCGTGAGTGCCTTTGCTAACGGCACATCACCTACAGCGCCTCTCCTTGGCTCGTAACCATATCAGTTGGCTCCCAGACGAATGGAAAACAGTGACCTGGTCAGGTGAGTCCCGATTTCAGTTGTAAAGAGCTGGTGGTAGGCTTCGAGTAAGGCGCAGACCCCACGAAACCATGAACCGAAGTCATCAAACAAGGAACTACGCATGCTGGTTGCGAGGCGGTGTCGACTGTTTTTTTACGTGGAATGGACTGGACCATCTGGTGCAGCTGAACCTATCATTGACTGGAAATGTTTATTTTTGGCTTTGTGAGGACCATTTTCAGCCATTCATGAACTTCATGTTCCCAAACAACGATGGAATTTTTACGGATGACAGTGCGCCTTGCCACTGGGCTACCGTTGTTCGTGACTGCTTTGGAGGACATCCTGGACAGTTCGAGCGAATGAATTGGCCACCGAGACCGTCCGACATGAATCCCATCGAACAATTATGGGACATAACCGAGAGGTCAGTTCGTGCACAAAATCCTACAGTGGCGACACTTTCGCAATTATGGCGGCCTATAGAGCCAACAGGGGTCAGTTTTGCTGCAGGGGACTTTCAACGACTTGTTTAGTCCATGGCACGTTAAGTTGCTTCAGTACGCGGGGAAAAAGGAGGTCCGATGCAATATTAACAGGTGTTCCACTACTTTTCTCGCCTCAGTGTAATGTATAGCTACTTCAGTAGGACAATGCCTAGATGCGCGCTCCTTCGCACGCCGCAGGCACTGAGGACGCCGTCGTGGGTGGGAGCTACAGGTTGCATAATACACTGAAAATCAGATAGATGTGTGTCAGCCCTGGAAACCAACAGGTAGGAAACCTGCAGCAGGGAGTGGGTGACTGGGTGACCATTTTACCCATTCGGTGATTTAGATACGCCATGAGAGAATCTTCAACATGGATTATTTTTTTGTATGTAATAGTTAACTCCATTCTATCAACAATGGGTGTAGAAACTAGGTAGGTACAGTGATCATGCATCTGGGAAGGACACTCTTGACTTTCCTCGCCATCCTTTCCTTATCCGTTTCTGTCCACCGTCTGTAACGACTTAATCGTGGACAGAACGCTATACGCTACCTTCCTTTCTTTTTCCTTCTGGGGTGTTGTTTCAGTGTTTGTTTGGATTTGGTCGTACTTGCAATATCTATGTTACACCTACATCTACGTACTTACTCCGCAAGCCACCGTATGGTGCCTGGTAGAGGATCTTTACGGTTCACTCGCAAAGGGAGCGAGGAGAAGACGACTGTCTATCTGCCTCGATGCGAGCCCTGATGTATCTAATCTTATTTTCGTGGTTCTTAGGTGAAATGTGCATTGGCAGCAATAGAGTCATTCTGTAGTCAGCCTCAAATGCCGGCTCTCTAACTTTTCGCAGTAGTGCTCCTCGAAAAGAACGTCACCTCCTCTCCTGTCCGAAGCATATCCGTAATACATGCGACTTGTTAAAACCTACCGGTAACAAATCTACTAGCCCACCTCAGAACTGCGTCGACGTTTCCCTTTAATCCAACCCGTACGGATCCCACGCACTCTAACAGTACTCAATAATGGATCTCACTAGTGTCCCACACGTGCACAGTTTCACAGATAAACCATACTTTCCTAAAATTCTCACAATAAACCGAAGTCGAACATTCGCCTTCCCTAGTAAAATACTTACATACTCATTCCATTTCATACTGCCTAAATATTTAATCGATGTGAATGTGCCAGGCAGTACTAATGCTGTACTCGAACATTATGTGTTTATTTTTCCTACTCAACTGCATTAAGTTACATGTTTATACATTGAAAGCTAGCTGCCACTTATTACACCAATTAGAAATTTTCTCTGCGGCATCTTGTATCATCCTAAAGTCACTCAACGATGACTCCTTGCCACACAACGCAGTATTATCAGCAGACAGCCAGACTGCTGCTTACCCTGCCCCCCCACCCCCCACCCCCAAATCATTTATGTATATAGAGAACAACAGTGGTGCTATCACACTTCCCCGGATCACTCCAGACGGTACTTTTGTCTCTGATGAACACTTGTCGTCGGGGACAAAATACTGGGTTGTGTTACTTAAGAAGTCTTCGAGTCATTCACATACAAAGGGCGTCACTAATTTTTTTTTATTTGTTGCAGGAGGAGAATGAAATTTTTTATGAACATACTTGGAACATTTAGCTATAAGTTAGTGCATAAAAGCATTTTCTTTTATTTACGGGAGAGCCATAATGGACCATGAAGTAGATGTCAGGTTGGGACAACGGTCTCTTCAAGACCGGCGATGACTCTACCACATCGATTCACAGGAAGTTGCTCCCTGTTTATGTGGAGGACACAGTGGATCGCAGCAGTATCCAGCGGTGGTTGCAGAGGTTTAAAGAAGGTGACTTCTCTCTACTGGACAATCCACGATGCGGTAGGCGATCGACGGCAGTGAGTGATGTGAATAAGGAGACCATTGATCAAATCATCCAAAATGACAGATGTCTGACAACACGACAGCTTGCTGAAAAGACTCATTTGTTCAAATGGTTCAAATGGCTCTGAGAACTATGGGACTTAACATCTGAGGTCATCAATCCCCTAGCACTTTGAACTACTTAAACCTAACTGTAACCTAACGGACTGTAGCGCCTAGAACCGCTCGGCCACTCCAGCCGGCGACTCATTTTTCATTGGGTAGTGTGGTACCACTGGTACAGTCACTATGGTACAGAAAAATCTGTCCGCGTTGAGTGCCTCGATTACTGACAAGAGAAATGAAAACGATGAAGAAGAATGTGTCGAGAGTCTCATGAAAACGTTTACTGAAGAGTGGAAACCGTGTTTTGATGGCGTCATCATCCAAGATGAAACATGGTTGTTTTTGTCCGAACGTGAGAGCAAAACCCGATCGATGGAGTGGAGTCATCTTCGTGCTCCTCGGAAGAAGAAACCAAGACTTTCACGAACAGCAGGCCTGAAAGAGATGGCCGCCTCCTTCTGGGATCAGTGTGGTGTCATTTTCACTGATTTTTTGGAACCTGGCTCCACAATTAACCGAGACTGTTACTGTTTGTCATTGGACAAGCTGCGATGTGCCATCAAGACCCACAGACCACAGCTTCAGGGTCAGCTTATCAGACTGTACCATGACAAAGCCAAAACCCAAACAGCCGTTATGACGCAGGAGTAAATCAGAAAAATGGGTTGGAAAATTGTTCCTCATCCTCCCTACAGTCCAGACTTGGCTCCGTCTGATAATTACCTCTTTGGCTGTCTGAAGGACCACCTGCGCGGTAAAACGTTTTATAGAAACACCTTATTTCCTGTGTCATGCGATGGTGTAAAAGTCAATCCCCAGAATTTTTACCGAAGTGCATTTACACCATGGAGAGAACGTTGAGCCAGATACGTCACAGCAGATGGAGGTTACATTGAGTAGGCTCATCGTAGCCTATATGTTCCAAGAATGTTCACAACAAATTCCATTCTCCTCCTGCAAAAAATAAAAAGTTAGAGACGAGTGTGCAAAATCTTTCTGAACGCTCTTGGTCTCCTTATGCCCGTACCTTCGGTAACAGTTGGCAATGTCACACCGTCTCAAATGATTTACGAAAGTCTGGGAACTTGGAATCCGCCTGTTTCCCTTCATCTATAGTCGCAGGATGTCACGTGAGAAAAGAGCAAGCTGAGCCTTGCACGAGGAATGCTTTCTAAAAGCGTGCTGATTTGTGGACAGAAGATTTTCGTTCTCAAGGATATTTATTATATCCGAACTGATAATATGTTCAAGAATTCTGCAGGAACCCGATCTAAAGGATAAAGGTCTGTAATTTTGCGCGTCCGTTCTTTAACCATTCTTATCCAAAGGAGTCATCTGTTCTTTTTTCAGTCTCCTGGTACTTTGCGCTGGGCGAGAGATTAGCGACAAATGCTAGCTCAGTAAGAGACCATTCCTGTATAATACGCTTTGTAAAACCGAATTGGGAATCCGTCAGGGCCAGAAGACTAATTGCTTTCAACTTTTTACGTTGTTTCCCTACACCAGGGATGCTTATTACAATATCCTCCGTACGGGAGTCTGTGCGATGGTCAGATGATATGTTTCTACCATTCCCTGCGTTGAAGATTTCTTATATCCGAAATTTAAAACTTTGACTTTACTTTTACTGCCTCGTCAGGTTGGTCGGGGATTGACTGGATGGAAGCCTTAGACCCCTAGGTGGTTTTGCGTAGGATCGTAATTTTTTCTTGTTCTCGGCAAAATCTTTTGCTAAGGTATGGCAGTGGTAGTTGTAAGCCTCATCCAGCGATCTTTCTACAGACGCACGAATTTCTATTATTTATTGCCCGTCCTCATTTTCGTATTCTATTTTGAACCGAGAGTGCAACAGCATTACCTTCCTCAGCATATTTCGAATTTCGTTGTTAAACCACGGTTGGTCTTTTCCGTGCTCAGTCCTCCCACTCGGCACATAATTCTTCAGAGTGTGAATTACAATCCGCTTAAACTTAGACCATAATTCCTCTACATCCATAGTAGTGGAACTAAATGATGTCAGTTCTTTGTCTATGTGAGACACTTACAACTGTCTGTCTGCTCTTTGTAATAGAATTACTGCCCTAACATTGTTACCGATTTATTAACTTTTTAATCAAAGTCGCTTTGATGACATCACGGTCACTAATCTCTGGATTTATACTTGCACTGTCGAATAGGTCATGCCTGATAGTATCTACAAGGTCTAAAATATTTCCACTGCATGTGGGCTGTCGAACTAGATACTCAAGACAGTTTTCGGATAACGTTTTCAGAATAACTTCGCAAGACTGTCTGTTTGTACGCTCTGCAATAGATCCGGTATGTTAAAGTCTCGGTATGTTAAAGTCACCTCCAGCTAATTCGTATGACACAGCATTGAAATATAGAAAGTCTTTATTGCTCAATTCTTTATTAAGTGTTACGTGTTTCAGAATTGCATCACCAGACTGAAGTTGTGGACTACGGTGAAACTTTGAAACGCGTAACGCTTAATAAAGAATTGTGATATCAAGACTTTTCTATATTTCAAAGTTGTGCCAAATCTGAGTGGTGGCCTGCCTCTACTATAGATGTATATCTTCATAAGGTAATGGCAATTTGTGTGGTATGGGTATTTCTGTACTACTGACCAGAGACTTACTTTCAACGACTCTAAAGCCGCCACAGAAGAATGGGGTACTGGAAAAAAATCTAACAACTGACTTGACTTCACCTAGACCTGTTATACGCGACCACATAAGTTAATTGTCATTCTGAAAATCGACCTCAACAGAGACAATAGTTTAGTTTAGTTTAATTGTCATTCTGAAAATCGACCTCAACAGAGACAATAGTTTTGTAAGGTCCCGAGTTCGAGTCTCGGTCCGGCACACAGTATTAATCTGTCAGGAAGTTTCAATATTTTTGTCAGCTGCAATGAACACCCTCCTATGAGGTCTGACCTGTCTTCTCGATATACGTTCCATGAGTTGCTAAATATCTCAGATTTTTCTGTGTCGGGTTCAGCCAGCTCTCTGTACCGAGAATAATTTCAGCGTGAGAATTGTCCTGGATGACAGTGAATTCCCGGACTTCATTACGAATACTTGGACAATTTAGTCATAAAGTTTTGGCACTCGAAATTTCTCTACTGTGAACGCTGTTTGATTTCGTTAGCTGCGAATTATCTGGCTAGCGTTCCTCAGAGAACGTCAACATACCACCTTGCCCAAGAAACCTTCGTCTGCACTCCACAATTACTCTGCTACGAGAGCAGTTGCTTCCTGTGTGTAATGCACCCCTGACCTAGCTATATAACCAATACGAATGTAGTTGCGTTCCACGATCTTTATCAGTTACTGTACGTAGTAGCCACTGTGGAAAATAAATTGCAGTTGTACGTTTCAAGTCTTATCGAAGACATGCAGTCAATCCGTTCTTCCAGAGAATTTCACGAATCTTCCAAAGTTTCTGAGGAACAGTTTCGCCTACCATAACGATACTTCCTCTGGTCAACCTTCTCGCTGATCTACTGAAGAGGCAAGATCATGACGTGTTTCGCATTATCAGTTAATTTCTCTGATGGTTATACGGTTTTTTTCCAGAGTACACTATAACACACAAGACACCAACATTAAAAATGGACTTTGAAAACCAACTTTCAATATTTAAAAAAAATTTACACAGTCAGTTGATAAATACAACAAAATACACTGCATTCAATCAAAATTACATTTAAAACTCCTCAGATAAAATGCCATACTATATGATATACATCAGTATCCAACAAACACCACCAACTACTTAAAAACCTCTTTAAGTTCTGGTGTGTACCTGTTTAATTGTCATAATAGCTGCTTTCGAAGAATGAAGAAAATATTAAGTACGTTTGTAACTTACTATAACCTACCGGTCATGAACTTAAAAATCAGTAAATTACGTATTTGTGTAATAAGCTCTTTGCCACGAACTGAAAAATAATTGACTTGTAAACAGATGTAATAAAGCTTAAAACATTGTAAGCAACTTTCACAGCTACGCTAATCAACAGCATTTATCACAGAAAAGGGAAATATAAACTGCGAGTTTTACCATCAGCTGCGTTTATTTTAAACGCAATAATCAACCAGTTTCAGTGATGGACCATCTTCATGGATAAGGGTTAATACGATTAAAGCTGCTACATTACATTTGTCATTACTTAAATAAGGTGTAGACCATGTCATGAATATCCATGTACGACACAGAACTTTTAGAAGCAAACATACTAAGTGTGCACAGAGCGGTATTGAAGAGAAGATCTTCCAATTTATTTTATAAAAAAAAAATTAAATTAAATTAAAAAAGAAACAGAAAGGAAGAAAGAAAGCACCGCTTGAAACCAAACCAGGGTAGGAAATATATCAGACCACATATACCCTCACATTTTCTGTTTGTAAGTTCCAACCAACTTCCCGCTTCTTCTCGTCCTCTCTCGACAGTCAAACATCCCTATCGACCTCTCGATGGTAAGAGACATCGTATTTAGTTCGTCGCCCGGTACCGCTCTCCAACGGCCAAAACGAACGGCAGTCGTCCACGCCACGTACGAATGTCATATTCCGTTTCACGAGGATGTATAAAATAAAATAATATCAAACATAGGGAAAAGTTTGTTATATTATTTAATCAACTGGTATTCAGTTCCGGTTAACAATTTACCAAATATAAGGCAAGAGTCATGTTTAAGACCGACATAAAAATTGAGATTCTGAGTTGTAATAAGACGTTTTCCAGTGTTCTTCTTGTATGAAAAGCTTGTGAACAAGGCCTGTCTGCTCACGCTCATTATGCGTCCTCTGCCTCATTTGAAGCAAACAACGAACTGTCGTTCGTTTATCACATAATGAAGTCAGACAGAAAACTTGATTGCTGGCATACCTCCACAACGACTTGTCAAGTAGGACGTTTGTGACAAATGTCACTGTGTATACACGACTGGAAACATGACAGGTTTACGTAAGGCTGTAACTTCTGGTTACATAACAAACTCACTGCTGGAATTTATGTCTGTCGAATGAAATCGCTTGTTTGTAGCGAAGAATATTTGCGGCATTATGAGAATATTATGAGTTCAGAAGAAGCCACTTAATTAACTTCATTAAGAACATGACCGTGCCGATGGTGGGAAATAGATAGATTAAAGTTAGATAAAGTGGGAATTAGTGAACTTCGGTGGCAGGAGGAACAAAACTTTTGGTCAGGTGAATACAAGGTTATAAATACAAAATCATATAGGGATAATGTAGGAGTAGGTTTAATAATGAATAAAAAATAGGAGTGTGTGTAAGCTACTACAAACAGCATAGTGAACGCATTATTGTGGCCAAGATAGACACGAAGCCCATGCTTACTACACTAGTACAAGTATATATGCCAACTATCTCTGCAGATGGCGAAGAAATTGATGAAATGTATGATGAGATAAAAGAAATAATACAGGTAGTGAAATAGGACGAAAATTTAATAGCCTTGTGCGACTGGAATTCGAGAGTAGGAAAAGGGAGAGAAGGAAACTTAGTAGATGAATATGGATTGGGGGTATGAAATGAAAAAGGAACCCGTCTGGTAGCATTTTGCACAGAGCACAACATAACCATAGCTAACACTTGGTTCAATAATCATAAAAGAAGGTTGTATATATGGAAGAATCCTGGAGATACTAGAAGGTATCAGATAGATTATATAATGGTAAGACAGAGATTTAGGAACCAGGTTTTAAATTATTTCCAGGGGCAGTTGTGGACTCTGGCCACAATGTAATGGTTAGGAATTGTAGATTAAAACTGAAGAAACTGCAAATAGGTGGGAATATAATGAGATGGGATCTGGATACAATGACTAAACCAGAGGGTATACAGAGTTACAGGGAGAGCATAAGGGACCAATTGACAGGAATGGGGGAAAGAAATACAGTAGAAGAAGAACGGGTAGCTCTGAGGGATGAAGTAGTGAAGGCAGCAGAGGATCAAGTAGGTAAAAAGACGAGGGCTAGTAGAAATCCTTGGATAACAGAAGAAATATTGAATTTAATTGATGAAAGGAGAAAATATAAAAATGCAGTAAATGAAGCAGGCAAAAAGGAATACAAACGCCTAAAAAATGAGATCGACAGGAAGTGCAAAATGGCTGAGAGGCATGGCTAGAGGACAAATGTAAGGATGGAGAGGCTTATCTCACTAGGGGTAAGATAGATACTGCCTACAGGAAAATTAAAGAGACCTTTGGAAATAAGAGAGTCACTTGTATGAATATCAAGAGCTCAGATGGAAACCCAGTGCTAAGCAAAGAAGGGAAAGCAGAAAGGTGGAAGGGGTATATAGAGGGTCTATACAAGGGCAAGGTACTTGAGGACAATATTATGGAAATGGAAGAGGATATAGATGAAAATGAAATGGGCGATACGATACCACGTGAAGAGTTTGACAGAGCACTGAAAGACCTGAGTCGAAACAAGGCCCCAGGAGTAGACAACATTCCATTAGAACTAGTGACAGCCTTGGGAGAGCCAGCCATGACGAAACTCTACCATCTGGTGAGCAAGATGAATGAGACAGGCGAAATACCCTCAGGCTTCTAGAAGAATATAATAATTCCAATCCCAAAGAAAGCAGGTGTTGACAGATGTGAAAATTACCGAACTATCAGTTTAACAAGTCACAGCTGCAAAATACTAACACGAATTCTTTACAGACGAATGGAAAAACTGGTAGAAGCCGACGTCGGGGAAGATCAGTTTGAATTCCGTAGAAATGTTGGAACACGTGAGGCAATACTGACCCTACGACTTATCTTAGAGAATAGATTAAGGAAACGTAAGCCCACGTTTCTAGCATCTCTAGACTTAGAGAAAGATTTTGACAATATTGTTTGGAATACTCTCTTTCATATTCTAAAGGTGGCAGGGCTAAAACACATGGAGCGAAAGTCTATTTACAATTTGTACAAGAACCAGATGGCAGTTATAGGCGTCGAGGGGACCGAAGAGGAAGCAGTGGTTAAGAAGAGAGTGAGACAGGGCTCTAACCAATCCCCGAAAATACTCAATTCTTATATTGAGCAAGCAGTAAAGGAAACAAAATAAAAATTCGGAGTAGGTATTAAAATCCATGAAGAAGAAATAAAAACTTTGAGGTTCGCCGATGACATTGTAATCCTGTCAGAGACAGCAAAGGACTTGGAAGAGCAGTTGAACGGAATGGACAATGTCTTGAAAGGAGGATATAAGATGAACATCAACAAAAGCAAAACGAGGATCATGGAATGTCGCCGAATTAAGTCGGGTGATGCTGAGGGAATTAGATTAGGAAATAAGACACTTAAAGTAGTAAAGGAATTTTGCTATTTGGGGAGCAAAATAGCTAATCATGATCGAAGTAGAGAGGATATAAAATGTAGACTGGCAATGGCAAGGAAAGCGTTTCTGAAGAAGAGAAATGTGTTCACATCGAGTATAGATTTAAGTGTCAGGAAGTCGTTTCTGAAAGTATTTGTATGGAGTGTAGTCATGTATGGAAGTGAAACATGGACGATAAATAGTTTGGACAAGAAGAGAATAGAAGCTTTCGAAATGTGGTGCTACAGAAGAATGTTAAAAAGATTAGATTGGTAGATCACGTAACTAATGAGGAGGTATTGAATAGAATTGGGGAGAAGAGGAGTTTGTGGCACAACTTGACAAGAAGAAGGGACCGATTGGTTGGACATGTTCTGAGGTATCAAGGGATCACAAATTTAGCATTGGATGGGAGCGTGGATGGTAGAAATCGTAGAAGGAGACCAAGAGATGAATACACTATGCAGATTCAGAAGGATTTAGGATGCAGCAGGTACTGGGAGATGAAGAAGCTTGCACAGGATAGTGTAGCATGGAGGGCTGCATGAAACCAGTCTCAGAACTGTGGGTAAGCAAGAACAATGCTAGTAAATGGCTCCCAGTGAATGTCTCCCAGTGGTGAACACTATAACATTGCTGAGAGTCCAGCCGGGACAATCGTCGTCGACATCTTGGTTTTCAGTGTGTTGCACAATATATGGTGCTGATTTTCGAGCGATTCTTTAAATGGGTTTGAAGCAGTGGAGTACAGACAGGTTTTCTGAAGTGGTTTCGAAAGTGACTTACTCGGACACACATTGAAATTTCAAAGGTTCTACTTGCAGTCAACGCAATGCAACAAGACTTTTTAACTGATTTCTGAAACATTAGCATCCCAGAGGTCCAGTCAGAAACCAGTTATGTACTACTACGCTCTGCAAGGGTACTTTCTTTGCGACCAACATTTCTTCACCTTTCCCTGTTCCATTGGGGAATTATGGATGGGAAAAATTGTAACATTTATAAAACTTCCTGGCAGATAAAACTGTGTGCCGGACCGAGACTCGAACTCGGGACCTTTGCCTTTCGCGGGCAAGCGCTCTACCATCTGAGCTACCCAAGCACGACTCACAACCCGTTCTCACAGCTTTACATCTGGCAGTATCTCGTCTCCTGCCTTCCAAACTTGTGCTGTGAGGACGGGGCTCGAGTCGTGCTTTGGTAGCTCCCATTTGGTAGAGGACTTATCCGCGAAAGGCAAAGGTCCCGAGTTCGAGACTCGGTCCGGCAAACTGTTTTAAGCTGCCAGGAAGTTTCGTATCAGTTCACACTTCACTGCAGAATGAAAATGTCATTCTTTTACATTTATGTTCGGTAACGTGTATCGACGGCTGCATGAGGTTGTGCAGTACCACGTAAAGCCTGCTGTGTGCACAGAAGGGAAATGTTGCTTCGGAATGACATGGAGGTTCCAGTGTGGCACCAATGCGACATGACGTGGCGTCACAACGTCGCTCGCATCAGAAAGTTGAGATAGGCTGTGCTGGTCACCAATATATATAGTAAAACGAAATTTCCGTGGATACGATTGGCTGAAACGAGTGACGCAGAACATTCTTTGTTTCAGCAGGCCTGAACGTCGCGCTGGCACCGGCAGTCCAGCAGTGTGGGCCACCGTGAACGGGTGTGTCGTTAGTGGCTCTCGTCATTTGTTAAAAATATCATTAAAATGTTCATATTTGCATAGTCGTTTGCCGATCAAACGTGCAGTTGCATACGGTGTGTTGATAGTAATTATAGTGTAGGAAATAAAGTATAATCTGTCTACAGCCACAGAATGGATAACTAATGTTGTGCACTGTACAGTGGATGTGATGCGAAAAACCACAGGAATAAATAATTGGTATCCCTTAAAGAACGTCACACTGCGTGCTTTTTCCTGCAATTCAAATGATTAATTGTTTCCTCCAAATATTAAAACTGCAACTCTGTCTGTCAATTCTGAACGAACCCACGACCTGTCAATGTAGCCAAGAGACATCTTCTCTGAAGATACAAGGTTAGTGACTTTCAGAAAAACTGCGGTATGTGACAGACATGCTCATCTCCGAAGATAGCCTCGCGTGTACGATCTTCATATTACAAGGAGAGGTCTGGCTGGGCACGCCTTGCCAATACAAGGAGAGTGTTGTAAGTCGACTATCGACAAACACCTGTATGAGCTCTGACTTCTCTGATTTTCTCGCCGTGCTCATTTCTCGGGACGTAAGAGTATATCAGAGAATGTAATATGTTACCTGACTCTTGTGGACAAATGCGCTCTCGTAATTTCAACAGAGAAATCTTTCTGAGATACCAATGGCTTTCTTGTACATCATAACCTAAGTAAGTGCACTTCTAAGACAGGACAACTCTTACCAGACCATCCTTAGAAAACGTTAAATCAATAGTACATGGTTCTGAAACTGTAACATGGGAAGATCATTCTGTAAGTTATTGGAATTTATAATCTAATAACTACAGTGTTATACCAAATAAAGCGGTGAATCAGAAAGCAGCTAGGACAGTCATATTGAAGCACCATGATAGTTGACGCAAACGATCTACTGATGCAAAGTGCAACCGAGCTCAGATAGGCAGAACTGTAGAACTGTCGTTCCCCCTATACATCGGACATTACAAGCGGTAAACCATCTCTGTTTCATAGAGACGAAACTGGCCATTAATTAATGCCTTAGCAGAAGAGACGTCCAGTCTGTGAGGTGAACTGCCTAGAGGAAGCAACAACAGTACAGACACATGAATTCAATTGTTTGCAAACATAGCTTCAGGTGATAACGGCAGTATCAGCTTGTTGGAAGCTCAAGTCCAGCTACTTGCTAGGAGAACTGGACCTACTACCTTCAGCCAGTGTAAAAAGGACTATTCTCATGTTACAGAAAATGTGGCATACGTAGGGCTAAATGGCGAAAGTGATGAAAACCTCCAGCGAAACGACTGACTGGTTTTTCGCAAACTGGCATACCATGTTAGAAGAAGTTCCTGAAACTGCAGGTATAAATCACAGGTAAAGGATTTACATGAAACAAAGAAGCAAGAAAATCTGAGAAAGAAGTGACTGGATCTATCTGATGTGTGGTAAGCAGATGGATACTGAAAACTGAATGTAAAACAAAGGAACAGTAAGTTAGTTCATAGAATACAGATGAATTTCACTGTCCAAAGTATTAATGTCAGATAGTTAATAATGTACTGCGTTCCTTTTCTAGGTTCCGTTGGAAAGTGAGTAATATAGTTAATGTGAATTAAAAAATTCAACGGCACATTATAGTTCGCTTAACTGGTGCAATGAGTACCCCTTCCGCTCATTTGACATGAGGCCTAGAGGGCACTGGAGGATGGATACCCAAGCTGGTAAAACGAATGAGGCAACCTTGGGTGCCTCAGTTGTAGAAAGGACAAAGAGGTCTCGAGGCGTACGCCACAGTATCAAATAAACACAATGGACAATATAAATTAAGGCACCTACAGGCACGCTAATACCGTGCAGCACCAACTATAGACTTGATAAAATTGTGGAGATGTTGAAGTTTAAGTTTCAGCCACTATTCGGCTGAACACCCGCAGACATTTTCCAAGGGACTGACAATGGAATGATTAGGGGGCCGTTTGAGATGCTATATGGTGGTAGATTGTTCATACAATCGGCAATGTTATTGTTGATATCTTGGAAGTTGGGAGTGTTCACTGCATATTCATCATAAAGATTTGGAGGAAAGGCAACACTTGGCCCCCAAAAAACTCTGGTTAAAGTTAACGGTAACTTCAGTGAGTAGGTCCTAGTCGTGTTACAAAAAACATGTACCTCCGACCTGAACAACACCATCCATACACAACGGATTAAACACCTCACAGGGATGTTAATGGACTCAGTACTTCAGATCATTTGAAAAGAGACTATATCACTACTCAGACCATGTTACACGACTGCAGTCAGCACCTGTCCAGTTTCTATGTTGCTTAACTGACAATATGCAGCTCTCGCTCCACTGTGGGCAATGACTTTTACGATGTATGTCCATTGCATCCAGTTCCCTTCGCAATGTTTGCCAGGAAACTGGTTGTGATGGATCTGCAGTCAACGCGACCAGCCAGCTCCTATCGGATCTGACATCGATTGTTACTGACAAGGCATTCTACTCATCTCTGGACCCTTTCGTGAAGCTGTGTTTTGTGGCTACGAGTGGGACGTCATTACTTGTAGACAATATGGACAGTCTGCATTGATATACCAAAAAAACTGGGCATCTTCATTCTTGGTGTGGTCATGGTCACGTCCAACAGCAAAAGGTCCTTTCTTCTATTCTCTCACATCTCCACGTCTGCCCATCTTACTATGTTGATCGCTTGCACCACACCACTTCACTGTCATGACATCCGTCAGTGGTAAAGAGTCACATGAACGACAACTATTTATTTGTAATTTAGCGAGGTGTGGGCGGGGGAGGGGGGGGGGGGGAGTGGAGAAGTGTATGTAACATTTAGATTCAACTGAACTTGCGTGAGAACTGCTCATATACTCAACCATCCCCGTTTTAACTACCACCTTAACTTATGCTCAATGGAGAAGTGAACGCTAAGAGAATTAATGTAATAACCCTGTACATGAGTTGCAAGAAGGTTTGCACGATCTCTATACTTTAATAAAGTTACTAACCAATCTCTCTGCTCAGTAGATATAGGTAGGAAATGAAATTTATCACCTGACTACTAAATGATAAACAAATTAAGTATCACAAAGAGATTTATTTTACTTAATGAAAATGAAAATCTGCGATTCACAGAACAATCCTTTAATAGAACAAGGGCACCATATAGTGGTGTTAAGAATATGTAGTTGGCGTGTTTTCTAAATACTGAATATGGTAATTAATTATGAGTGAGTCAATCAACAGAGATACTGATAAACGCCGACTACGCGACAGAATGCCGATTGGAAATGAGAACTTGTGAAAAAGCCACATGCAAAATTTTGGGTACTGTTGATGCGTCAGGTTTGGCTACGAGGGGAAAGCAGTAGGCACCCGTTGAGGTGAAGAATAAACCATAATTTAAACTGTTGTTGTTGTGGTCTTCAGTCCTGATACTGGATTGATGTAGCTCTCCATGCTACTCTATCCTGTGCAAGCTTCTTCATCTCCCAGTACCTACTGCAACCTACATCCTTCTGAATCTGCTTAGTGTATTGATCTCTTGGTCTCCCTCTACGATTTTTACCCTCCACACTGCCCTCCAATGCTAAATTTGTGATCCCTTGATGCCTCAAAACATGTCCTACCAACCGATCCCTTCTTCTAGTCAAGTTGTGCCACAGATTTCTCTTCTCCCCAATCCTATTCAATACCTCCTCATTAGTTACGTGATCTACCCACCTTATCTTCAGCATTCTTCTGTAGCACCACATTTCGAAAGCTTCTATTCTCTTCTTGTCCAAACTGGTTATCGTCCATGTTTCACTTCCATACATGGCTACACTCCATACAAATACTTTCAGAAACGACTTCCTGACACTTAAATCTATACTCGATGTGAACAAATTTCTCTTCTTCAGAAACGCTTTCCTTGCCATTGCCAGTCTACATTTTATATCCTCTCTACTTCGACCATCATCAGTTATTTTACTCCCTAAATAGCAAAACTCCTTTGCTACTTTAAGTGTCTCATTTCCTAATCTAATCCCCTCAGCATCACCCGATTTAATTTGACTATATTCCATTATCCTCGTTTTGCTTTTGTTGATGTTCATCTTATATCCTCCTTTCAAGACACTGTCTATTCCGTTCAACTGCTCTTCCAAGTCCTTTGCTGTCTCTGACAGAATTACAATGTCATCGGCGAACCTCAAAGTTGTTATTTCTTCTCCATGGATTTTAATACCTACTCCGAATTTTTCTTTTGTTTCCTTTACTGCTTGCTCAATATACAGATTGAATAACATCGGGGAGAGGCTACAACCCTGTATCACTCCTTTCCCAACCACTGCTTCCCTTTCATGCCCCTCGACTCTTATAACTGCCATCTGGTTTCTGTACAAATTGTTTAAACTGTATGAAGTTTTAATGCCGTAAAAAAGGCAGGCCTGGAGAAGCCGCCGAGAGTGAATGGGCAGCCGCCCAACAGAGCAGGTGGGGAGGGCGTCTGATCGGTTTGGAAGCTGCCAGCAGAAGAGAGCGAACAGTGTGTCCGCTCCCGGCAGCTGGCCGCGTTTCCACCCCCACTTGACCACCTCCAACCCTCCCTACTGGTCGGTCAGATGGTAAGACGTGCAGTTCGGTAGCGTTACTTCGTCAGCAACATGTGAGTTCAGCTGCTGATGGTTCAATACGTGAGTTTCAGGGTGGTTCTATCCGTTTCTGGGCAACGTGACTGAGACGCTGCAACTTACCGCCAGGCAGAAGGCACTGACCGAACATCAAGTGAAAAAATAAAAATCAAACTTTATACTAATAAAGCCATTCAGTATCGGCTCCCACTGTAGCGCCTAAACGAGAGCCTACGCTGCTGAGGGCGTTAGAGAAGAATTACAGGTCTTTGTTACACCGGTACAGAAAATACTTTATGAGCTTATCGCGCAGTGTGAAGACAAAAAACAGCAGTCGGTTGGTGCAGCTGCTGACCTCTGTAATGCTGAGCTCTCTGATAGTCGATGACTGCTGACAAACCCTGATGAGGTTAATTCCGGAAGAAAATCTACACTTCTGTCTGGATCATCGTAACAGTCTTACTCCCGAGTCTGCGCAAGAGTAGCTCCAGGAGGAGACACCATCAGTCCACCTATTTTCCCTGGCGCTCCAGAGGGGACTCACTATCTCGTACACAGTGCACCAGCTCTTGAAAACTAGTGCTCTGCGACCCCACCACTCTCTAATGTTTCCAGTCGTAGGAGGTTACAGGGAAATGCACCCAACATCTGTGATCAGTGCACTTTGCAAAATCGCAACAAGCTGGATGGCAATATTTTTTGTACCCATCGCGGTCATTGCCTCCGATTTTCAGCAGGGCTCTCTCACGTCACATCGCGTCTTCTTGGGTTTCCCAATCAACTCCCTGCATTTCGAGGGGCGCGTGTAAACAGCCGTGAAAATGGCCGCCAAAACCAGACAGAATATCTCCCTGATGCTAGGCGCCAATGTGCTGGGCCTCTCATGGCTTTAGACGTCAGAGTCTTAGTACCACTGAAAAAAACAGTACCACCTGGCGTCGGCTAAGCGAAGGCCAGAGAGGAAACACCAGTCAGTGCTGGCTCCAGAAAGTCGCTCTCGCCGTCGCTTCATAACTAATACAATGGCCAACAACCGTAGCAGGTCGACCGCACTGAGGTTCAGCCACACACTATTGTCCTCTCCCCCTCGTATTCACAGAAAAGTTGGTCAAGCCCAACCTCACGTTCTTTTTTTTTTTTCAACACTCGACGGAGGTGGCCGTCGTTCAGCCCCAGCTGACCCACACGAGAAAAACATAAGAGTAAGCATTTGACTCAACACCAATTAAAGATATCAGGAATAAATTCAGAGTCCTCATTTCCTGTTTCAGTTACAGCAATGACCTTTCTCGGCCCTCCCCCACAGAGACACATTAATAGAACGATGTAAAAAAAATGGGAAAAACGTGAGGAGGCAGGCCACAAGAGGCTTTTGACCTCTCAACTTATACAAAGCAGATATGTATTTCAAAGTTTTAATTTCCTTTAAAGTTGGCACCAACACTGTGTATAACCAACTACAGTAATGTGGCAGTCGTAAGATACCCTTAGCTGCACCACTTGTGCTGATAGTTCTAGTGGAGCGGTCTACTGCCCAACGACTCTGTATAACGGTTCTGAAGGGAATGCCATGAAGCCTTTCCTTCAACTTACACATCAAGTCGAGGCCACAAAAGCTTAAGTCCTGGTAGCGCAGTGGGACGTACAACACTTCCCAGCTCCATCGGCAGAACAGGCGTGTCAGAACTTTGCGCCATGTTCGCCCGTGCATTGTCCTACAGAATGAAGTACGGGCCCTACAGAAACTGTTGCCTCTTCATTTTCTAACTTGTTCATATGCTGTGTTCCAAGAATAATACATTATGGAAAGACGTGACGTCACTTGCTGCAGCACCCGACCATCATTTTGCTCGACAATGCTCTTTTGCATATGGCGCAAAACTGTGACTGACTAGTTCCATCGAGGGAGCTGGCAAGTGTTGCACAACCCACTACACTCCCAAGACTTAGGCCCTTGTCACTTCAACTTGATTGATAAATTGAAAGAAGCAATTCACGGCGTTCGTTTCAGAACTGTTGCAGATATTAGGATTTAGATTATGACATGTTCGATATGCCTGCCATCATTAATGATGATGTGGCACAGACGAACAATGAAATTTTGCGTGACCCGCTGAAGTGTCGGGATATCGATGCTGTCGATAACCTCCGGAATGGCTGAGCTCAGAAATGGTTTGGGAGTTATTACTGTACACCTTGTCTTTAATATAGCCCCACAAAAAGGAGTTGCACGTGTTCAGGTCCAGAGAATATGGTGGAAATCGAGGCCCACGCCAGTGGCATCTGGGCACCCCAGAAACAGAATGCTGCCCCCAAAATGCTCCTCCAGGACATCTAACACTCTTTTGCTTCGATGACGTCAAGTTCCGTCTTGCATGAACCACATCTTGTTGAAATCAGGGTCACTTTGGATAATGGCGATGAAATTACGTACCGTTCGGTAGTCACCGTGCCATCAAGGAATATCGCATCGATTATTCCGTGACTGGACACTGCAAGCAACACAGTCACCTGTCGAGTGTGAAGAGCTTCTCGATTGCGAAATGCGGATTCTCGGTCCCACACATGCACAAATTTTGATTATCGACGAACCCATCCAAATGAAAGTGGGCTTCGTCGCTAAGCCAAACCTTACTAATTCCTATAATGCCCCGCGACCAACCGTGCAGTTGTTACGTCCTAACGCAAACCGTTCAGAAATTATGACGATTTCATTTCATGTAGTTCAATAATTGTCACCCTGCATATGGTGATAACTACTTTGAAGGACACTGTACCATTTCGCGATAGACAGCTCGCGCCGCGTTCAAGGAACACATTCTTCGGTACGAAGGGTGCGTGGCACGTTTGCTGCGACTGCCTTGAGACCGTTTTCCGCTTTTTTTTTTTTTTTTTTTTTTTTAAATTCTTAGTTGATCTCATTTTGTTCTATTTTGTTCGTGGTATATGTTCGGGCGGACGTCTCATGACACACGTTCAGGTTGTTTGTTGATCCGTTCACTCAGTTTTTTTTTTTATTACAGAGAGTACCTAACCCTCTGGCCGAACACGCTGAGCTACCGTGCCGGCGGGTAGAAGCAGTGTGCGAAGCAGCACAGGCAACGCAGGTCTGTGGGGAAACCGGCTGGCTGTTCGTCCTGCCGTCAGTGTGGCTTCCAACTTTGTATGGCTGAGCATCTACCAGACACGAGGATCCTTAACAGGAACGAGAGTGGGCACACTATTGCTTTGGGCGACCAGTTTTGGAGGCGAGCGGTGGATAGTTTTCAGCCACACATCTACTGGCTGCTCCAAGTTTTCTACTGTTTGGCATCGTACACTGGCTTTCTATGCTCGGTGAGCTATTTTTAGTTCATTGCTTCGGCGCCGAGACCACGCGACATCAAGATTGATTTTCTCACCAATGTGAGCGCAATAATTGTGACTGGCTCACATCCGGCGCGTGTTTGTGTGCCCCGCTGCTTCTACAAGTATATCGGATTCAATTCAGTCTTCTATTCTTCTTCTACGTTCCTACGTCTGGCCAGGCAATTTGAGAAGCTTGTCGTTCGTATCGAAGTATAATAGCTTACATATGGTAACTGTCATAGATTTAATATTTGATGCGCTACAGTCATGGACTGTGCGGCTGGTCCCGGCGGAGGTTCGAGTCCTCCCTCGGGCACTGGTGTGTGTGTTTGTCCTTAGGATAATTTAGGTTAAGTAGTGTGTAAGCTTAGGGACTGATGATCTTAGCGGTTAAGTCCCATAAGATTTCACACACATTTGAACTTTTTTTTTTTTGTTATTTGATGGTTTGTATAAATTATTGCGGTTTTGTAAATTGCTTTAGTGTTTAATGTGTCATAATTTAGGACGGTAAACGCATTCTCTTATCTGCTACGTCGTGCACTAAATCTCCATGTCGGTTTATTTAGCTTTCTGGAGCCCGAAGCTTATTTGTCTTACTGGTGCAAATCATGCTGCATGTATTTTGGTGGGTTACACTTCCAAGCCAAGGCTATACTTACATAGGTGATGTTCATCAGCCAACAATTCGTGTCTTTCTTCCACCTATGGTTTCTGTACCATGCGACGGTTAAGTTTTTGCGTTTCCGCTTCGTGGCGTGATTTGAAGCTGAATGTCGGTTGGCCGCTGAACTTCTTCACTATCATCAGGTGTAAATGCGGGTTGGGGGGGGGGAGGGCGGTTGGTTGCCTTGGCCGGTTACGTTAATACCTTTTAGCTGCTTATCACAACTGTTCTGTCCGCAATGCCAACGTGTAATCTGATGACTTATGTTATTACTCGTTTTATTTCTCTGTTCATCAGGCTGTCATTGTATGCTTGTGCCTCGGGGCGTGTTCTCAGTGGTTGCTTACAAAAGGAGTGTGGTGAGCATTGTATCGGACCTGTCGTAAGTAATTTCGGATCCGTTGGTCCGGACCACAGTTCCCGACGTGTGGTTGTTCCATACCAAAGAGTTTTAATTGTTTTTGCTCCCTTTTAATGAACCCTTTTTTAGGTGAACCTCAATTATATGTTGTACTACAGTCAAACATATTCGAGAGATGTTTGTGGACTACCTATTGGAATGCTGCTTTCGCAGAACCTTTGAACAGCTTGTTATGCAACTTCAGTTGCTGAAATATTATCTTACTTCTCTTATTAAAATTGCTGAAAATATTTTGACAACAGTAACCAAAGACACAAGTACTCGTATATTTTTGGAAAGATTTAGATGTAACTTTTCATACCTCATGTTTTCATTAATGGCTTTTGAAGAGTTGGAAGCAAATATCTGAATTAATACTATAGCCTTTCGTTATTTGATATCTGTGATATATTTAATAAATTGTTGATCGATTGTCAGCAATTGTTTAGGTAAATTGATTTAAATAAATAGTTTTGTCATAATATGTCAAGGTTCCTGCTGGCCTAATTAATAAAATTATGTTATTGGCAAGTGTTAGTAAAAATCTTCATACGAATGATGCTCAACCCTTATCTGGCCCGATCCTTCAACTCGCAGGCAGCTTCATGCCAGTAGTGCATACTAGACAGTAAAACTATGAAACGTTTACTTATCTTGTGTAATTCCTAAATAAAACGTTGCTACTGTTACAGTTCCAGTACTCGTATATCGGCTTGTTATGGAAGTACCAACAATGAAATAGAAATGAACAAATTTGTGAAACAGAGTACTTGGTGTAGTGTGTCAAGTGCTCGAAGCGGGCACTGCTGATCGATGGGTCCACTGTTTGCTAGTCCGCTCCGTAGTCGAGTCAGTAGATGAACGGAAACCCCACATCTTGAAGACGTAGCCACACTTCCCTTGGGCTGCCCTAATGCGGTTCAGCTTTGACCAGGTCTTGCACAGTAGCCCGAATCCCTTAATCTTCCTTGTGGGATCTTGAACCATGTGAGCATTCTTCGGTGGATATTCAGGTCATTTAGACATCACGTCGAAGAAATTGATACTTCCTGAATCAGTCCAGGTGATTCCATACGAGTCGATAGTGCATCTTGTACAGCATCGTACAAGGGAGAGAGTTTAAGAGAAGTCATCATCTTCAGCAAGTTTTTCTTAGCTACTTTCCTGTTTACCAGGAAAACTCCCCGTCGCATCCCCCTCAGATTTAGTCGCAAAATGAACCACTGGATAGCCCGTCGAAAACTAAAAGCAAATCAAGTATGCAAACAGGAAGAAGCTGTGCTGAACTGCGAAAAAGAAACAAAATCGTGTAACCTCCCCCTCACTTATCGACCTTAATGACAGTGAAAAATTAAACTGCGTGTACCTAATGGAAATTTGGGAAAATCAATCGTCACCGAAGTTAATCTGTCGGTAAAGAGGGAGGAAAGGGTTACATCTAAATGAAAGGGAAAATGCAAATGAAATTGGAGGAAATTAATTTTGAGAAAAGGGTAAGATTAATAAAGAAAGTAAATGTGCGGTCGTTACGTTAACAATTAATTGGCGTTATATAGATATTTGAGATTTGGGGAAAATTACGGTCGCCAGTCCTATGGACAACTACTAAAATAACTGAAAATGAAAGATTAATGCACATATAATTAGCACTAAAAGCGCCGCAACTGAAGGTTGACACGAATTGTGTGAAAACTGAATGTTTGTCAGAAGTAATAAATTTCGCTACACTCTGAATTAAATTTGCAAAAGAATTAATAAAACCGGAAAACTGAAAGTTAATTTAGTGACTGAAATTAATAGTGAACTTTGTTTCTGAAGCACTACGAAATTCAATAAAATAAGGTTAGTCTTGGGCTACCTCAACAATCATTTCAAAAGCTACTTGAATCTACGCAATTTAGAAATAGATTTAACTTTGAACTTGAATTAAATGATTCTGAACAATTAACAATTGAAAAATTTAGTACTTACCAAGCTGACCTGCAGTCACAGGTAAGCTAAAATATGGTAACAAAACTCGCACTCTTAATTTCTGCTCGTGTAATCTAAATATTGTAGTCAGCTATGAATACTTTAACTGAACTTTGAAATTAAAGCAGTGAAATGGAATGATATTACTGTAATGCTGGCGTATGAATTTCAACGACACTCGGGTTCATTCCAGAAAAGGAAGGGACCCTGCTTGGTAATGTAATTGGGACAATGAGCAACAAAGGTTCATGTTAATTGCTGTATTTTTGTGATGCAACAGTTTGAAAAGCTGAGGTCTGCCATCCAGTTCTAAAACTTTACGCGCTTTTGGTCTTCCTTCTTGGTTGATTGGAAGTTTGATGTCGTCGATCGGGGAGGTGGCGACAGTCACACATTGTCGGCCGTCGCCGTTTCAGAAGCTGGATGTTGGCACGCCTTCTTCTTGACACGGTCACCTGGCGAAACGGGCTCTTGATGTGCGCCAGCTAATGCTTCCCGTCCGCGACACCGTGCCAGAAACTATCATAGCAAGTCGAGCACAATTACATGCTGCCAAACCCCGAAAGTGCGGCAACTAGCGGGAGCGTCGCACAAGGCACCTGCTCCATAGCCCTACTCCAGCCAGACTCCGCTCTGCCCGCGCTCCACGCGGCAGAGTTAACACTACTAAAGAGCCTAAACACTTTGGTTCTCCGCACGACCTATCGATGTAATCGTTCGATAGCATAGTTTTCCCTAGGCCAGACTCAGCGTAAAAATACAAATAATATTTACAAAACAAACCAATTATACATCGATATATATATATATATATATATATATATATATATATATATATATATATATATATATAGTAAAACAATTACAATAAATAAAGACACAGAAATGTCATCTCTTCAGGTAACAAAATAAGGAAAAAAAATTATAGTACAACAGATGGAAATAGGAGGATATGTATTTCCGGCGTTACACATGCAAACAGGAAGAAGCTGTGCTGAACTGCGAAAAAGAAGCAAAATATAAACAGTAAAGGTGCTACATCCAGAAAATTATTATAGCCACCGCGACGTGACTGTGTGGTCAGGTCGTCGGACTGCGAAGCTGGAGATCCCTGTTCAAATGCCCCTCGTGCCTTTTTTTCTTTCCACAAACTTACGAACTGTCAGTGTGGTCATTGGCGTGTCGGTTCTCCTTGTGTAGTCTTGGCAGTTGTCATACTATTCTTAGCTTGCAGAACACGAGAATACATTGGTTCAAATGGCTCTGAGCACTATAGGATTCAACTTCTGAGATCATGAGTCCCCTAGAAGTTAGAACTACTTAAACCTAACTAACCTAAGGACTTCACACATATCCATGCCTGAGGCAGGATTCGAACCTGCGACCGTAGCGGTCGCAGGGTTCCAGACTGTAGCGCCTAGAATCGCCCGGCCAAAGAATACATTACCGTCGTAAGTAAATATGATGAAAAGTGAGAGCAGGCTAGACACCTCACAAATAAACGGGAGTGAACTAAGTTACAACAAAGGAATCCTAGAGTCAAAACTACCGAAACGAAACGCAAGAGTCGTAACATGTGATACTTGTGTAGAACGAATAGGAGATACGGAAGTCTGGAGGTCCCTTCCTTACAACTCGCTGTTGCAGACGGAAGTTACACCACGATACAGACACAAATTTGAATACAACGAACAGACACGTCAATGATCGGACGAGTAGTTTAGAATTTTGTGACAAAAATGGGGCACGAGAGAGATTTGAACCCAAGCCTTCTCCTTTGCAATCCAACACCGTCTCCACATAAGCACGAGGGCGTTGCTATACAAATGAGGTCGATATTGTACATCATAAACTTAGACGGTACACTGTTTCTATTTTGCGTCTTTTTTCACAGTTCAATACACCTTCTTCCTGTTTTAATGTTTGATCTGCGTTCAGTTGTTGAAGAGCTATCCATTGGACCATCTCCGGGGGGGGGCTGCGATGTTAAGTTTCCCTTGTTAGAGCTTTTGGAGCATTGTTACATTGATAACTAGTACAGGTTACCATTGAATCGGAGTAGACCGAACAGTACAGCATCTCTGGTGACTTCATTAAGCTGCGCATCAATTTTCGTCGTGTGGGCTCTGTCTTCCCAAACATCTACATCTACATCCATACTCCGCAAGCCACCTGACGGTGTGTGGCGGAGGGTACCTTGAGTACCTCTATCGGCTCTCCCTTCTATTCCAGTCTCGTACTGTTCGTGGAAAGAAAGATAGTTGGTATGCCTCTGTGTGGGCTCTAATCTCTCTGATTTTATCCTCATGGTCTCTTCGCGAGATATACGGGGGAGGGAGCTATATACTGCTTGATTCCTCGGTGAAGGTACGTTCTCGAAACTTCAACAAAAGCCCGTACCGAGCTACTGAGCGTCTCTCTTGCAGAGTCTTCCACTGGAGTTTATAATGTCAGTAACGCTTTCGCTATTATTAAATGATCCTGTAACGAAGCGCGCTGCTCTCCATTGGATCTTCTCTATCTTTTCTATCAACACTATCTGGTACAGATCCCACACCATTGAGCAGTATTCAAGCAGTGGGCGGACAAGTGTACTGTAAGCTACTTCCTTTGTTTTCGGACTGCATTTCCTTAGGATTCTTGCAATGAATCTCAGTCTGGGATATGCTTTACCGACGATTAATTTTATATGGTCATTAAATTTTAAATCAGTCCTAATGCGTACTCCCAGAGAAGTTATGGAATTAACTGCTTTCAGTTGCTGACCTGCTATATTGTAGCTAAATGATAAGGGATCTTTCTTTCTGTGTATTCGCAGCATTTTACACTTGTCTACATTGAGATTCAATTGCCATTTCCTGCACCATACGTCAATTCGTTGCAGATCCTCCTGCATTTCAGTACAATTTTCCATTGTTACAACCTCTCGATATACCACAGCATCATCCGCAAGGTCATTTATTTATGTTGTGATCAGCAACGAACCCAGGACACTCCCCTGCTGCACACCTGAAATCACTCTTACTTCGGAAGACTTCTCTCCATTGAGAATGACATGTTGCGTTCTGTTATCTAGGAACACTTCAATCCAATCACACAACTGGTCTGATAGTCCATATGTTCTTACTTTGTTCATTAAACGACTGTGGGGAACTGTATCGAACGCCTTGCGGAAGTCAAGAAACACGGCATCTACCTGGGAACCCGTGTCTACAGCCCTCTTAGTCTCGTGGACGAGTAGCGCGAGCTGTGTTTCACACGATCGTCTGTTTCGAAACCCATGCTGATTCCTACAGAGTAGATTTCTCGTCTCCTGAGAAGTCATTATACTTGAACATAATAGTGTTCCAAAATTCAACAACTGATCGACGTTAGAGATATAGGTCTATAGTTCTGCACAACTGTTCGACGTACCTTCTTGAAAACGGCATGACCTGTGCTCTTTTCTAATCCTTTGTAACGCTACGCTCTTCTAGAGACATACGGTACACCGCTGCAAGAAGGGGGGCCAGTTCCTTCGCGTACTCTGTGTAAAATCGAACTAGTATCCAATCATGGTTGAAATGGCTCTGAGAACTATGGGACTTAACTTCGGAGGTCATCAGTCTCCTAGAACTTAGAACTACTTAAACCTAACTAACCTAAGAACATCACACACATCCATGCCCGAGGCAGGATTCGAACCTGCGACCGTAGCGGTCGCGTGGTTCCAGACTGTAGCGCCTAGAACCGTATCCCATCATGTGCAGCGGCGTTTCCTCTTTCAGGAGCTGAAGATTCACCAACAGAACACACCTAAGAGCGAATGTAGCAGAGCGTAGAGTAATGAAATGGAAAAACAGTGACAAACTATTGACACCCAATGCTTCCTTCCGGATGTGAAACTTTTACCCGCGGCTGAGCGGAGCTGCGAAGCATCCCGTCTTGTGGAGCCGGGCGAAAGCTGTCGGTGGAGGAGGAGGCAGCGGCGTCGCGAGGTGACAGGTTTGCCGTCCCGGCCAGGAGAGCGGCGGCAGGCGTGCACGGCCAGGCCAGCCAGGTGTCCGCAAGAAACACGCCGAGGAGCGGGTCGCCCGCTCGCGCCGTGTCGCTGCGCCGCGCTCACACCTCGCACCGCAGCCGGACTGCCGGACTGGTTCTGCGGCGCAAAAACCCGGTGGCCTGAGCGCCGCCGCCGCTGCCGTGTCGCAGCCTCCGGTTAAACGTTCCGGGGGGAAAGCCGAGCCGCTCGAGAAATCCCTGCCCCAGCACAGTGTCAACACGACTGTCACTGCCGAGACCAGGTCGCGCTACACAGCTCACAACAACTTTTGGTACGGTCCTGCATAAAAGGACGTACGTCGTATGTGAGTAGTGCATGATTCATCGTAAGCCAGGTCATCCAAGATACAGGCTGTTTTAAAAAGAATCACACATACTCCTACAGGAGGAACTAATAGTCTAAACTAGAAAAAGAGTTCCAATGGGTACGCAGAGGACAGCATGTTGAAACGGTACAGTAGTTTCCGTTCTATAAGCAGCAGGTTTCGCTGCTCGCTCGCACCGAGAAATACAAAATGGTCAAATGGCTCTGAGCACTATGGGACATAACATCTGAGGTCATCAGTCACCTACAACTTACAACTACTTAAACCTAACTAACCTAAGGACATAACACACATCCATGCCCGAGGCAGGATTGGAACCTGCGACCGTAGCAGTCGCGCGGTTCCGGACTGAAGCGCCTAGAACCTCTCAGCCACCGCGGCCGGCCCGACAAATACAAACAGAGGCGGCTCTGCCGCCAATTTTATTGCACGACGCGGCCGGCAGCGGATGCAACAGAACCCATGTGGACGGGTGGAAAGAAATGTGTCAGGCCTCATAATAAAAATGGATCAAATGGCTCTGAGCACTATGGGACTTAACATCTATGGTCATTAGTCCCCTAGAACTTAGAACGACTTAAACCTAATTAACCTAAGGACATCACACAACACCCAGTCATCACGAGGCAGAGAAAATCCCTGACCCCGCCGGGAATCGAACCCGGGAACCCGGGCGTGGGAAGCGAGAACGCTACCGCACATAATACGTATTTACAGGGTGTTTCAAAAATGACCGGTATATTTGAAACGGCAATAAAAACTAAACGAGCAGCGATTGAAATACACCGTTTGTTGCAATATGCTTGGGACAACAGTACATTTTCAGGCAGACATACTTTCGAAATTACAGTAGTTACAATTTTCAACAACAGATGGCGCTGCGGTCTGGGAAACTCTATAGTACGATATTTTCCACATATCCACCATGTGTAGCAATAATATGGAGTAGTGTCTGAATGAAATTACCCGAAACCTTTGACAACGTATCTGGCGGAATGGCTTCACATGCAGATGAGATGTACTGCTTCAGCTGTTCAATTGTTTCTGGATTCTGGCGGTACACCTGGTCTTTCAAGTGTCCCCACAGAAAGAAGTCACAGGGGTTCATGTCTGGCGAATAGGGAGGCCAATCCACGCCGCCTCCTGTATGTTTCGGATAGCCCAAAGCAATCACACGATCATCGAAATATTCATTCAGGAAATTAAAGACGTCGGCCGTGCGATGTGGCCGGGCACCATCTTGCATAAACCACGAGGTGTTCGCAGTGTCGTCTAAGGCAGTTTGTACCGCCACAAATTCACGAAGAATGTCCATATAGCGTGATGCAGGTGTAAACTCTGGCGCATGAGACGATACTTGGACGTTGGCGTCATTTGGACCGCAGCTGCAACACGGCGAACGGAAACCCGAGGCCGCTGTTGGATCACCTGCTGCACTAGCTGCGCGTTGCCCTCTGTGGTTGCCATACGCGGTCGCCCTACCTTTCCAGCACGTTCATCCGTCACGTTCCCAGTCCATTGAAATTTTTCAAACAGATCCTTTATTGTATCGCTTTTCGGTCCTTTGGTTACATTAAACCTCTGTTGAAAACTTCGTCTTGTTGCAACAACACTGTGTTCTAGGCGGTGGAATTCCAACACCAGAAAAATCCTCTGTTCTAAGGAATAAACCATGTTGTCTACAGCACACTTGCACGTTGTGAACAGCACACGCTTACAGCAGAAAGACGACGTACAGAATGGCGCACCCACAGACTGCGTTGTCTTCTATATCTTTCACATCACTTGCAGCGCCATCTGTTGTTGAAAATTGTAACTACTGTAATTTCGAAAGTTTGTCCGCCTGAAAATGTACTGTTGTCCCAAGCATATTGCAACAAACGGTGTATTTCTATCGCTGCTCGTTTAGTTTTTATTGCCGTTTCAAATATACCGGTCATTTTTGAAACACCCTGTATATGTGACATGTATTATGCATTTCTTGTACGTGAATGTGAATCTGCACATGAACATTCCTAATCCTCCTCACACCTTTCCGTGAAGCGTGGCCAAATCTTAGTTGGGAAGTAGTTCTGTAGAATAGTAGTGCCAAAGTCACTCCTGGGTAGGGGATCAAAGAGACATCACAGGCTGGTAAAAGTCAAAGATGTTCCAGTGTCACAAGATTTGGGGTGGAGAGGTTGGTCACGGCCAAGTGGTTCGACCATCCCCTCCACCAGGGCTCAGGAAAACCTCCGGGTGCCCGCCATATTCGAGAGGTGTGTTACAGAAGACGGGTAAGTGAGCAGACGTGACCTCAGTGCGTCTCTCTCAATGTTCACGCATGGAAGAGAGGTATTTGAATATTTGTAATAATTATTTTATTTCTAGCTTCGGATTGTGTAAGGAAATGAATGTTCTAGTTTAATTTCGGAAATTTGACCCCTGTGTTAATGTATCTGGTCCCCACTTTGCCCGTTATCCCCCTCACATAGTGGATGTCCCATGTAAAATATTGGGAGACTTTGGTGGTATACATTTGGCCAACGCAATTCCGTCTTGCCTGTGGAAATGTGCGTGCAGATTAGTATATAATATACCCGAGCTATAAGTTGTAAAATTGTAATGTCTGTAAACTGGAACAACTGCTGCAATCGCTGTAAAGTCGAGTGATAATGTTTAAAATAAATAGGTAATGAACTGTCATCAATTTTTAACATGCCTTAAAAATCACAAAGAAGTCAAATTAAAGGAATTCATTTAAAATAAAAGATATAGAATGCAGGGACCCACACATCAGCGTGTGAGCCCTCCAGCCCCTTGCCTAATATCATACAGAAAGGGCACGCTCTCTAGGTAGCGCTCTCAAGCTCCCCTCCCCAGTCATCCGTTGGGCAATTTTCAATCAGGACTTGACGACATCAACTTTCATCTGGCGTCCTTAGGCAAGGAGGTTAGACGGGAATCTTTCAATGTGTACCCAGTATGTTCCACAATGCTGCGTATAAAAATGAGATTTGCCAATGCTCATACCTCGGATTCTGTTGGTGATAAACAGGTTTGGTCAAGTGTTTTGGATAGGCCTTCGGCTAGGGACCGTTTGTATACCCAACAGAAGGATCGTCTTGGTACCACTATCTCAGAGTACAGAGTGAAACTACGAACATTACACACTTCACCCTGGTTATGCAAATGGAGAAAATCGGATGGTTCTTTTTGAATTTAATGTGGTCTACGACAAACTTGATGGGACTTACGCAGGCACCATTATTTCACCGGAGTTTTCTCGGAAAACCCCACGAAAGGGTTTTTTACTATATTTTCCCCGTTATCCGCGGACTGAAACCCAACCGAGGATTCCAAGTCGGCTATCCACAGCAAATGGCTGAAATTTTTACAATATATTCCTAGATTCCGATATCTAGCAATAACGAAAATGTTTTTGATGTCTTTATCCATCTCCATGACTCAGAGATTCAAAGTTACTCTATTTGTACACGTAAAATACGCACGTAAAATAAAGTGTGAGGCGAAATCGTGGTCTATAAAGTGGCACAGCAAAGAGAAATATCCTATAAAGCGTCTCCGTTATCATCTGGGCACCCCAGTGATGAAGCAAATGGAATTTTTTTCTCGTATATCCGGTCTGATGTTTACAGTTAGTTTCGCGTGATTTCAATTTCACATAAGTGTACTATGTAATTTTTTTTGTCGAAAACACGTTCTGAGCCCATGGCTCTGTACAAGATATGGGTTGCCTCTTACATAGAAGATAACAGGAACCAGCCACTTTTTACAATGCTATTTATTTTGTAAGTAGGCTGTTTAGGTTTTCTTATTGGTAACGCCACGTAGCGCTCTGTATGAAAATCACTGGCTGTGCTCTGTGCAGTCTGTGACTATCTTGCATTGTTGTCTGCCGTTGTAGTGTTGGGCAGCTGGATGTTAACAACGCGTAGCGTTGCGCAGTTGGAGGTGCGCCGCCAGCAGTGGTGGATGTGGGGAAGTGAGATGGCGGATTTTAGAGAATGGATAATCTGGAGGTGTGTCCATCAGAAACAGTAGATTTGTAAGAATGGATGTCATGAACTGCTATATATATTATGACTATTAAGGTAAATACATTTTTTTGTTCTCCATTAAAATCTTTCATTTGCTAACTGTGCCTATCAGTAGTTAGTGCCTTCCGTAGTTTGAATCTTTTATTTAGCTGGCAGTAGTGGCGCACGCTGTATTGCAGTAGTTCGAGTAACGAAGATTTTTTTGAGGTAAGTGACTTGTGAAACGTATAGGTTAATTTAGTCAGGGCCATTCTCTTGTAGGGATTTCTGAAAGTCAGATTGCGTTGCGCTAAAAAAATATTGTGTTTCAGTTTAAGCACAGTGATGTATAATTTTTCTAAGGGGACGTTTCATTCGTCGACCCTTAGCCGAGGATACCTCACTGGAATCTTCTGATTTTTTCTTTAGTTTGTGTAATTAGTGTAGCTATTGTTTATTGCTAGCGCGTATTTATGGAGGGAATTTCCTTTGTAGTTGTAGTTTTTCATTGTTGTACAGTAAAACACTTGTGGCATACATGTAGATTTGCACCAAGTATTTCGCAGCTGCGCTTGCAATTAACTGGATATTATTTTCAGTGCTATGTTAATGTGTTTTCTTATTTTGCTCTTCAAATTATGCTTTTCTGTGTTGTCATGTGAAATATTGTGACAATAATGGCGTGTGAAAAACGTAATACTAGGCTCCAAAGTAAACTGAGAAATGACAGTGAAGACGAAAGAAGTGTGTTAGCGCCACCGTGTAATGAATTAACTAATGTTCAAACTAGTAATTTGGTAATTGTGCATAGGGAAATGGAGCAGACGGTAGACAGTGAAACAAGTAGTGAACAGGGAAGCATTATCGATCGATCGGTCGGCAACAGCTCGCCTCAGGAATCCGAAATGACAGAATACAATATTGCAAATACTGTAGACTCAGGTTTTGGGTCCTCACCTTTCTCTCAAATAAGTCAAGACACATTTTCTGCTCGTCAAAATGTAAATGTTGCCGGTGCAAATGCACTGCCGAAAAGCACAGAAGAACAGATTTCAGACACTAATACATTATTATTGCAGCAAATGAAACAAAATCAGAGACAAACACAGCAACAGTTTGACACAATGGAACAAAATCTTCAAAAGTTAGACACAATGGAACAACACCAGAGACAAACACAGCAACAGTTAGACACAATGGAACAAATTCAGAGACAAACACAGCAAAAGCTTCAAAAGTTACACACAATGGAGCAAAATCAGAGACAAACACAGCAAAAGTTTCAAAAGTTAGACACCACACTTGAACAAACACGTGAAGATTTAACTACTGAGTTACATAACATTGAATCGAAATGTCAAAAAGTCTGTAATGACGTAAGAACACAAATTTGTAAGCATTTTCAACCTATTTTTTCGCGGCATGAAAATGCATTACAGAATCACGAAGCAGCCATAAAAGAACTGCAAACTGTTGTTCATGAAAATCATGAGACCTTGCAAGCTAAAATTGACTCAGTTGCATCTACCGATTCGGTTACGCAACTTGCAAAAACTCAGAAAAACTTAAAGGACACAGTAGATACTCTGAAAATTGGTTCAGAAAGACACATGGAGGAAATTAGTTCACTATCAGAGAAAGTAGTCGAACTTTCGGATCAGCTAAATAATTTATCTATGAAGGTAGATGATAATCTGAATGACGCAAGACCGGTAGTCTTTAATGACACAGAAGAGTACGAACAAATTAGGAAATTCAAACAAAATCAGAATCAGATTAATACACAACATCAAAGAGAAATCCGTGAAGTACAAGATCAGCTGACACAGGTAATACAAGAATTACGTATTTCAGAGGACACTCGCGCTCCAACACGGGAAAAGGGACTTAGAAATACGGAAAAGCCGCAAAATAATAACACAGCGCATTTCTGAAATTATGAAAGAAATTGGCAAGGTGCACCGAATTTTGAAATGGAACCGCCGAAACGACGCAACAAAGACCGATATGCGACTCGCCGACACGATGATTTCGACTATAAGCTGTTCATTACTACACGGAAATTCAAAACATTTAAGAATTCTGGCAACGACATTCATCCACAAGCGTGGCTCGATCAATTCTCTCATTGTTTTCCTCCCAACTGGTCATTAGAGCATAGGTTAGAATTTATGTGTGGCTATTTAGAGAATATTTCGGGGTGCACTCAGCCTCGTGATGCCAATTGAGGAGCTACACGACTGAATAGTAGCGGCTCCGGTCAAAGAAAACCATCATAACGACCGGGAGAGCGGAGTGCTGACCACACGCCCCTCCTATCCGCATCCTCATCTGTGGATGATACGGCGGTCGGACGGTCCCGGTGGGCCACTTGTGGCCTGAAGACAGAGTGCTTTACTTAGAGAATGAACCAGCTGTAAGAATGCGATCGGTCATTAACGATTGTCACAGTGAAGGAGAATTTTATCATGCCTTCCTCTCAGCATATTGGTCTCAAGCTACACAAGACCGAGTAAAACATAACATCATATTGATGAAACATTTCGATCAATCTGAATTTTCTAGTCTTGTGAAATATTTTGAAGACATGTTGCACAAGAATCAGTACCTGTCAAACCCTTACAGCCCCTCAGAACTCATCCGCATTTGCTTAATCAAATTGCCTGAACATTTACGACATATTATTTTGGCAGGACGTTGCAAAGACGACATTGAAGCTTTTCAGGGACTCTTACAAGAATTAGAAATTGACACTGACAATCGCGGAACGCGAAAACAGGAACACAACAATTACAGGTCACATCCGTCGCAATTCCGCGATGAAAGAAATAATAACTGGACACGAGAAGGCTATTCTCACAACACAAATCGTGACCAAAACAGACACCACCAGTATGACAACCGTTGGCAGAATAATAGTTACAGAGAAAGATCGCACTTGCGTAATTATGAATATGACAGAGATAAGCACAGAAACAGACAACATGGAAACCAAAACAATTATTATCAAGGGAGACAGAATAATGTCAGACGCCACGGTCCACTGTGCAGTGATAATTCAGGGAGAAATTCTCCACCACTTAACCGACAAGAAAGAAAACACAGGAACTACCGACATGACGACGGACGATATAGTCATAACGGCAGACCTGAATTTCATCAGAACTGGCGGGATTCAAACAGGGCAATGCCCTCTCGGCAAGGTGAATCTGTAGAAGTTAGGTCTCCTGATCCCAATAACTACGCGCGCCAACAAAAGAGACAGATAATGACTCGCACCGCAGGCAGCCACGTGCGCCGGCTGGCTCACCGAAAAATAATGTAGACACTAACCTTGAGAAAAATTTTAGCATTCCTTACCGACGTATACAACATGATAATTACTTTGGAGTTGAAATTCTGCGCACTAGAAAGGGTAAAGGACTGCACCACATTTCATATGTAAAACCGTTTATTGAAAGATAATTTGTTTTTTAACTTAGTCTTTGCCATAAAACTTTTCACTTCACGCTACTAGTACAATTTGTCACACTGAGAAACTGTTAACATGCAACAATGTTTTGAGGTTAACTATCGAGTCTAGAATCTAGGGAACATTTTTAAACGGAAATTACGAATGCATTGTTATAGTGATCAGACGACACAGTGTTGTTATTTGTGCATTTTTGCTTGTTAGTTGCACGATTACGTAACGACTATCAGGCTTACATACTTAGAACATATACTGGCATTGCTAATGAGATTTTAATGCAACATTTTGGTTTACTTGAAAATACATTCTGGATTTAAAGTACTTTCTGTGAGATACCAGATGACACAGTGGTTAGTTTATGTGACAGCTACACGATTTTATCACGACGCTACTAATGAGTGACCATTTACAATGTTGCTTTTGCGGAGTTTCTGTTTTATATCTGCCCAGTTTTTCTGAATTCTTCTGGAAAGTAAAACATGTTTTAGTAGTAACTTTTGTGGTATAGCTATAACGAGACAGCCTTTTTCGTAACGCAACGATACGTTACATTATAGTACTTTCTTGATCACAGTAAGGTACGTAATAACTACGATATCTATACGCAAAGCATTTCACTTTCGTTTATGATGAGATAAGTAAATTGATTTCAGCAGAAGGTTGCTTACAGAGGACGATAACTACGACACTTCCCCAGAGATTATCTTACAACAAGACGCACATTTAGCGCTACAGGACACGCATTTGAGTGATTAATTTTGTACTTAAACAATTTATTTTCCAATATTTTTGAATTACAAAGAAAGTATTCTGTGATAAATTTCATTCCATTGCTGTAATCTGTAACACCTGAGGGTATAATTACATTTATCCTCAGGGGGTACACGCTTACTTTGTGTACCATGTGTTTGGCAAGCACAAGGAGCCCTAGCTAATATGGTATTTGCTTATACAACTTTACACATCGGTACCATATTTCTCTAACACAGAATTACACAGCTATCTGATTATTTAACAGAGAAACAAACATTTTTTTACAACATCAGTGACACATGTTTACGCAACTACGCAGTTGGATAACTTCACACTTATGAAATTGTATTTTGTCTGTATTTTGTGAACTGTTCATATTTTTTGAGGAACCATTGTGATACTATGAGAGCTTTGAATGATGTGTTTGGTATGGGATCATGCTCTTATGGTACGTTTGAGGTAGATGACACTATTGAAATGAGCAGAGAATTTTCTTTAGGTTTTGAAACTATTGCAGAAAGCTACGACGTTCTTGAGATTTGGCTGAGATTTTATGATATTATTATTACGCTGACAATGTGTATTATGCTGTTGAGGTATGTTTATGATCAGCAAGCTGATGCTATATGAGGAATTTGATTAAGCTACGTATTTATTATGATGAAATATTGAAGAAGTGTCGACGAATATGTATATGTGTAATAAGGTAAGGAATAATGAGTAGTGGTCAGGGACTCTGACTTGTGAAAAAGGGTGTTGGAAACCAAGAATCGAACTTTAAGAGTTATGAAATGTGTGAAAACCCATGAATGTATCACAATGCCGGCGAAAATTTTATGGACACTGTTATATTGATAGGATTTTGTTTCTACACATTTGCAACGCAAATTCTCGACCTGTGAATAAAAGAAAAAACTTTGTGAGTGCACAAGTGGTGGTTTATGGACGTGCTATATTCTCCGCAAGACTCTTCGATGGTGGTTGTGCACCTGCACAGTCGCAACAGATGGCTGCTGACCATCTCTACACGGATTACAGTGGGTCTGCACCTCTGATGGCCCACCAATACCATAATCTCTACCAGGACTACAGTGGGTCTGCTCTGTGATGACCTACCTACCAGTAATCTTCAAAACTTCGAATGACTCTGCTGTGAGTTTGCTCTGTTGTGGCCCATTACCTGTCTGCATGTCAAGAGTCAGCACTGTCTTTCCGTTGAAGGACAACACTACTTCTTCATGACTGCAAGGAAATCCACTACTTCCGTGTGCATTTTCTTCTACTGCTCAGACATTGAGAAAAACACTGCTATTTTACTGTGATGAACGATCAGGAATATCTTTATGGACTGTGAGAAAATTTTAGCTTTTCGCCAACATTGTAGCAATAAGTGTGTGCATTTGATTTCTTTGTTATTGTAATTATAATTATGAAAAATTTTTTCAAATCTGTATTGGCCAGTGCCCAAAACAATGTGTAAAATTTTTTGTGGGGAGCATGAGGACTATGTAAGTAGGCTGTTTAGGTTTTCTTATTGGTAACACCACGTAGCACTCTGTATGAAAATCACTGGCTGTGCTGTGTGCAGTCTGTGGCTAGTTTGCATTGTTGTCTGCCATTGTAGTGTTGGGCAGCTGGATGTTAACAGCGCGTAGCGTTGCGCAGTTGGAGGTGAGCCGCCAGCAGTGGTGGATGTGGGGAAGTGAGATGGCGGATTTTAGAGAATGGATAATCTGGAGGTGTGTCCATCAGAAGCAGTAGATTTGTAAGAATGGATGTCATGAACTGCTGTATATATTATGACTATTAAGGTAAATACATTTTTTGTTCTCTATTAAAATCTTTCATTCGCTAACTGTGCCTATCAGTAGTTAGTGCCTTCCGTAGTTTGAATCTTTTATTTAGCTGGCAGAGGTGGCGCTCGCTGTATTGCAGTAGTTCGAGGAACGAAGATTTTTGTGAGGTAAGTGATTTGTGAAACGTATAGGTTAATTTAATCAGGGCCATTCTCTTGTAGGGATTACTGAAAGTAAGATTGCGTTGCGCTTAAAAAAAATTGTGTGTCAGTTGAAGCACAGTCATGTACAATTTTTCAAAGGGGACGTTTCAATTTATATAACCTCCCGAAAACATGGGTCGGAAATGGGTACCTGTGTCATACTGACAACGTCATTGACAATCGAGAACGTCTGCGACAGGAAAACGTAAAATAGACTACGAAAGACCTCATTCTCTTACTAATTGCCCGTATAGTATCTTTACCACATATAACTAGCTACCGATCACATTGTATTCTGATACGAATGTAAAGGACACCGTTCCTGTAACCTTGATCGTTTATCTTCGCCAAAGCAGTCGCAGTTGCTGCTGACGTGACGGCTGCTTCTATGGTAGTCCAGGCGCCGAGGGTGCTCGCTGTAGCACCCAGTGTTATCATCGCCGTCGTCGTCATCATATCCGGTTTTCTGCAACGCCTGGTGTGGTGTCATTGCCAGACACCACAATTGCTAGGTGGTAGCCTTTAAATCGGCCGCGGTCCGTAGTATACGTCGGTCCCGCATGTCGCCACTATCAGTGATTGCAGACCGAGCGCCGCCACACGGCAGGTCTAGAGAGACTTCCTAGCAGTCGCCCCAGTTGTACAGCCGACTTTGCTAGCGATGGTTCACTGACAAAATACGCTCTCCTTTGCCGACACAATAGTTAGCATAGCCTTCAGCTACGTCATTTGCTACGACCTAGCAAGGCGCCATTACCAGTTACTATTGATGCTGTAAAACATGTACCGTAAAGAGCGATGTTCACCATTTATGGATTAAAGTTAAGTATTCCACAGCTACGTCCTTTTTTTGCTAGTCTCATTTCCTTGACCTGTTCCGGGCCTCACGCCTCCTGCGTGAGCTAAAACGCGTGCCTTTCGGCTTTCTCTCATAGTGGGGTGGCTCTCTTGCCAATCCACAACACCTGGACACTGTCGATCGGTTCGGCATACAGCGACATCTTTAAATGACTCCATAACCAGAAACCCAATGGATTTAGGTTCGGAGAACTGGGAGACCTTGCTACCGGACCTCCTCCACCTATGCAATGCTCATGAAGCGGTGCGGTGGCACATTGTCGCACAATCCGTATAGAACGGGGTGGCCCATAGTCCGTAAAGTACAATCGTCTTTCTGAAAGGACAACATTCTCTAACAGCGCTAGTAACTCATCGCGCAGAAGTAGCTAATGTACAGCACCTCTCAATCTGTTTCGTTAAGTGTAAGGCCTTATGAGACCGTCACCAGCCGTTCCAGCCCATATGCTGATACTGAAGCGGTCATCCTACCTCACTTCCACGACTGATAGACCGTTTTCAGCTGCTCTTCTTTTCACATGGTGGTAATTTACTATGACATATCTTGTGAACAATAAAACAGCGTACGTCGCCGAATACTACATGTTTGTAGTAATAAGCAGAAGTCTCACATCTCAACGAGTACTGGTTTCTGGATACATAATGGCAAGAACTTTTCTTCTAGAAGTCACAAATACTATCACCTGGGGCAATACGTGGTACGTTTAAATTCCCTGTATACAGAAGAAGGTGACAAAGTCATGAGATACCTCCTAACATAGTTTCGAACCTCCTTCTGCCCGGCGTAATGAAACGAGTCGACGTGGCATGGATTCAGCAAGTACCTGGAAGTCCCCTACAGAAATACTGAGCCATGCTGGCTCTATAGTTATCCATAAGAGCGAAGGTGATGCCGGTGCAGGAGTTTGTGCACGAACTGGCTCTCCATTATGTCCCATAAATGGTGGAGGGGATTCAAGTCGGGTGATATGGATGACCAAATTATTAGCTCGAATCGATCAGATTATTCTTCAAACCAATCGTGAACAACTGTGGCATGGTGATATGGCGCGTCGTCATCCATAAAACTGGAATTGTTATTTGGGAACATGACGTCTATGAATGGCTGCGAATGGTTTCCAAGTAGCCGAACATAACCATTTCTAGTCAGTGGTCAGACAGTTCCATGTAAACACAGCGCACACCATTACGGCCGGCAGGGGTGGCCGAGCGGTTCTAGGCGCTACATTCTGGAATCGCGCGACTGCTACGGTCGCAGGTTCGAATCCTGCCTCGGACATGGACGAGTGTGATGTCCTTACGTTGGTCAGGCTTAAGTCGTTCTACGTTCTAGGGGACTGATGACCTTAAAAGTTAAGTCCCATAGTGCTCAGAGCCATTTGAACCACCACATTACGGGGCCACCATCAAGTTGCGCAGTGCCTTGTTGACAACTTGTTCAAAAAAATGCTCAGATGTGTGAGACATCTTATGGGACTTAACTGCTAAGGTCATCAGTCCCTAAGCTTACACACTACTTAACCTAAATTATCCTAAGGAAAAACATACACACCCATGCCTGAGGGAGGACTCGAACCTCCGCCGGGACCAGCCACACTGTCCATGATGACAACTTATGTCCATGGTTATTTGGGGTCTGCACCACACCTCGTAACCAACTGAAATCGAGACTCATCTGACCATCTCACGGTTTTCCAGTCGTCTAGGATCCAACCGATATGGTAACGATCCCAGAAGAGGCGCTATAGGCGTCGGTCTTCTGCTGTCATAGCACATTAACGCGAAATTTCACCGTGCTATACCTACTAATACGTTCACTGTATTTCCCACATTGATTTATACGTTTTTTTTTTTACGAAGTGTTGCTTGTCTGTTAGCAGTGACAACTCTACGCTAATGCCGCTCATCTCCACCATTAAGCGATGGCCATCGGCCACTGTTTTGTGCGTGGTGAGAGGTAACGTCTGAAATTTGGTTTTCTCGGCACGCTCACGAAACTGTGGATCCCGGACTATTGAATTACCCGACAACTTCCGAAATGGAATGTCTCACGCTTCTAGTTTCAACTACCATTCCGCGTTCCAAGCCTGTTAATTCTCGCCGGAAACCTTTTCGCATAAATCGCCTGAGTACAAATGACAGCTTCACCAATGCACTACCATTTTACACCTAACGTGCGCGAGAATACTGCCATCTGTATATGTGCTGTCCCTTGACTTCGGTATCTTCAGTGTACAGAGCGATTAGATATGAGGGGCTGTCGTAAAGTTTTAATCACCACCTCGAAGAGAGTAATTATATTTTTGTCTGTTTGCAGGTGTATGTCTGCAGGCCCGCGACACATTAATATCTGTTTGCCGTTGTACCGTAGAGCCGGCCGCGGTGGTCTAGCGGTTCTAGGCGCTGAGTCCGGAACCGCGCGAATGCTACGGTCGCAGGTTCGAATCCTGCCTCGGGCATGGATGTGTGTGATGTCCTTAGGTTAGTTAGGTTTAAGTAGTTCTAAGTTCTAGGGGACTGATGACCACAGATGCTAAGTCCCATAGTTCTCAGAGCCATTTTTTGTACCGTAGCACGGTGCTAGAGTAGACAATGCAAAACTGCGCCGACCGTCTCTTGTTTTTCAATAAGCTTCGCCAGGTTGTTGGATTCTGTTGTGTACTAGGACTTCAGACATATACCTGCAAATAAACGAAAAGAAAATGTGTAACTTTATTTCTTCAAGTTGATAGTTAAAATTTTATGACTACAGTCTTGTCATTCTACGTGCGGTTGTCTCTAAGTCATAGCCGACAGAGTGGCGAACTTTATGATGTTTTCTAGTAATTTGTAGCACTTCGAGCTGCCATTTCATGACAACGAGTATTTTTAATGACACTTTATATATTTTTTGTGACATGGAAAATGCCGACACAGAGGACTTCAGCGGCGTAACGAGTGTGTACCTTCATCAAATTTACTACCGGGGAAAAAAAATTAGTACACCCTTTTAGAGGTTTCCAGTTCACTCAAGATTAATTGTTGCAACAGGGTATATGGGGTGCATGAAATGATCACATTTACAAATCAATAGCAAAAGCAGTTCTGACGTTATTGGCCTCGAACCATGCTGAAACATCCCCATTACTACGTGCATAGCCTTCACGGGCGTCAATGCAGGCATTAACCCTCGCATCCAGTCGATCATACGTATGGCCAACACTGTCCTGGGATGCGTTATGCCCGGTCTGCTCGATCTGAAGAAGTAATTTCTGTATTGTTGGTTGACGACTGGAGGAGTCACTTCTCTTCGCGTTATATCTAACACTTGCTCAATTAGAGACAAGGCCGCAGTTCGTGCTAGTCAGAGAAGTTGCTGCACATCTTGTAAACCACGTATGTGGGTCAGCATTATCGTTGGAACGACACATCGCGTTCCTCTTGCAAGCACGGCAAAACAACGGGTCTAACAACGTGCTCAAAATGTTGAACTTGAGCGCTGATGGGTGCCATAGGCCCTACAGATATTGCGAACAGATAACAACTCACGCTCAGTTCGATATGGGCTTATCGCAGCTCAGCACTGTGCTAGAACAGCATTTCATGTCGTAGGGAGTCATCGCTATTTCCTTTTCGACATCTTGTTTCAATTTTTGCCACAGACAGAAGTTCAGGAAAAGGAAGGAACGAAGATCTGAGTTCAACGTCTCGTCCACAGGGCGGTCATTAGAGACGGAACGCAAGCTCGTATTGCGGAAGAGTGGAGAAGGAAATCGGCAGATACCTTTTCAATGGAACGATCATGTCATTTGCCTTTAGCGATTTACGGAAACCTCGGAAAATTTAATCTGGATAGCAGTACTCGGATATTAATAGCTTTGATCACAGGGTACTCTTTTTCAGTCATCAATTGCTCTTGCAGCCTTTACACTGTGACCAGATGTGTGCTCGCTCAACCATTTACAGTGCCTTGCCATGCTCAAAACACCATTTCTGCAACTCACTTCATTACGACCTTTAACGCCACCATCCTATGCCCACACTTCACCACCGATAACCTGCAACAAGCAGTTCGACCTCGCTGTCTCTCTCTCTCTATCCCTCCCTCCCCACCGCTCTCTCACTCTTTGCGTGCTTTCGCACCCTGCGATTTATTGCCATACTTGAAGCATACTCTTTGGATCTTAACGCAATGCAAATTTCCTTCAGTTTGCCAGCGTTTCTCGGACAGTCTTACAAAATTATTTCCTAGTAGTTCTTCATAACTACATTACGGTTTTTGAAGTAATGAACACTGACCAAATTAATGAGATACAAACACAGAAAATAAATCACAGCATAGTTACAGTAATATTTAATTGGAAAATTAGGAGGCACTGTATTTTAGCACGGTAAACTACAACCCTAACTCGTTTTCGACAAGAAGCTAGTGTATAAAGAGATCGATAAATCAGAAGGGGAGGCGTCTTGTGGTAATGCGTTCAACACGCACACACACACACACGCACGCACACACACACACACACACACACACACACACACACACACACAAACACACACACACACACACACGTGTGCGCGAGTGTGCTTGATACAAGAAGAGAGAGAAGTGACGTGCAAGATGGCCATCATCACGTCTGAAATCCTCACTCCCCGGATATGAAGGCTTATTAGCAACTACGGATGGCTGTAAAATCGACAGAAAAGCTTCACACGCAGATCAGTCCGCCCAGATTTCTTTCCGCAGGGCAGACTCTCTGCTTTCCAACTGGTGACCCAAGCTAGGTAAGTGGGAGAAAGAAAAACTGGTAGCACAAGCGATCGAACTGCTTGTGACTTCCGCAATGAGGCAGGAGAGGCACGACGACTTCTCACTCTCTCTCTCTGCGCTATTACTTCCGCACACATATCAAAATCTACGTATACACTCTAAAGCTACTATCAGCGCATGTTGGACAGTATTTCATTCCAGTGTTATCGGTTTTTTACACTATTCTACACTCCTGGAAATTGAAATAAGAACACCGTGAATTCATTGTCCCAGGAAGGGTAAACTTTATTGACACATTCCTGGGGTCAGATACATCACATGATCACACTGACAGAACCACAGGCACATAGAAACAGGCAACAGAGCATGCACAATGTCGGCACTAGTACAGTGTATATCCACCTTTCGCAGCAATGCAGGCTGCTATTCTCCCATGGAGACGATCGTAGAGATGCTGGATGTAGTCCTGTTGAACGGCTTGCCATGCCATTTCCACCTGGCGCCTCAGTTGGACCAGCGTTCGTGCTGGACGTGCAGACCGCGTGAGACGACGCTTCATCCAGTCCCAAACATGCTCAATGGGGGACAGATCCGGAGATCTTGCTGGCCAGGGTAGTTGACTTACACCTTGTAGAGCACGTTGGGTGGCACGGGATACATGCGGACGTGCATTGTCCTGTTGGAACAGCAAGTTCCCTTGCCGGTCTAGGAATGGTAGAACGATGGGTTCGATGACGGTTTGGATGTACCGTGCACTATTCAGTGTCCCCTCGACGATCACCAGTGGTGTACGGCCAGTGTAGGAGATCGCTCCCCACACCATGATGCCGGGTGTTGGCCCTGTGTGCCTCGGTCGTATGCAGTCCTGATTGTGGCCCTCACCTGCACGGCGCCAAACACGCATACGACCATCATTGGCACCAAGGCAGAAGCGACTCTCATCGCTGAAGACGACACGTCTCCATTCGTCCCTCCATTCACGCCTGTCGCGACACCACTGGAGGCGGGCTGCACGATGTTGGGGCGTGAGCGGAAGACGGCCTAACGGTGTGCGGGACCGTAGCCCAGCTTCATGGAGACGGTTGCAAATGGTCCTCGCCGATACCCCAGGAGCAACAGTGTCCCTAATTTGCTGGGAAGTGGCGGTGCGGTCCCCTACGGCACTGCGTAGGATCCTACGGTCTTGGCGTGCATCCGTGCGTCGCTGCGGTCCGGTCCCAGGTCGACGGGCACGTGCACCTTCCGCCGACCACTGGCGACAACATCGATGTACTGTGGAGACCTCACGCCCCACGTGTTGAGCAATTCGGCGGTACGTCCACCCGGCCTCCCGCATGCCCACTATACGCCCTCGCTCAAAGTCCGTCAACTGCACATACGGTTCACGTCCACGCTGTCGCGGCATGCTACCAGTGTTAAAGACTGCGATGGAGCTCCGTATGCCACGGCAAACTGGCTGACACTGACGGCGGCGGTGCACAAATTCTGCGCAGCTAGCGCCATTCGACGGCCAACACCGCGGTTCCTGGTGTGTCCGCTGTGCCGTGCGTGTGATCATTGCTTGTACAGCCCTCTCGCAGTGTCCGGAGCAAGTATGGTGGGTCTGACACACCGGTGTCAATGTGTTCTTTTTTCCATTTCCAGGAGTGTATTTGCGTTCTGAACGAGAGAATTTGCCTGTCACTATGGCTCGCTAATCACACTAATCTCTGTCATCTTGTTCTCCTACTCTCATGATCTCTATGCGAGATACTCCATGGAGGCTGTATTAGGCATTCACAATCTTCTCTATATTTAGGAGACAGGATTTTGCAAAATGAACACCGCATTTCTTCTATCCCAGTGGTTCCCAAACTTTGTTAGACCACATTAACTCTGAGTGCAATTAGTCATCAGCTGGTACCCCAGCGCTCATCCCTACCCACCCGTCTGTTGTCCGTCCCCTCCCCCCCCCCCCCCAATTATCACAAGCTTTAGCACCTAGTTAAACTGTAGAGTGAAAGACGTTCCTTGGAACACTTTTAATTGTAAAATGATAAAATATGAATGATGTTTAGTTTGTGTTTGTGTGTCCTAGAATGAATGACGGAGGATTTCGTGGTACAACGTAAGTGCTACCCACAACGCCTTCTGAGAAAAGAAAGCTAACTATCCACAGCCAGGGTAGACACTTGTTTCAAAACATGCTTCCCCTGCATTACTTCTCTCCATTGTGGCACTTGCTTGACCTGCACACTGCAGTTCCAATGAAAACCAACCAAGTTAAAATGTGTACCCTGTACTTACTGTTCGAAAATCACTTCATTGCTGCACTCCTTACTTCTGAACTGGCAGAAACTGGAAGATTTCAGGCTTTTAATGCTTTGTGTCTGATCACAGCTACTAATAGTAGTAGTAGTAGTAGTAGTAGTAGTAGTAATAATAATAATAATAATAATAATACTGTACTGAAGTAGCCCTTACGTAGTTAATGCTGTGTCGTGCTTTCAATTAACTCATTTATCTGTTTCGAAGACCTTAATGAGGCAATTTCTCAACTGCCGCAGATACTATCTACAGGTTAGAAAACATATTTTCTTGAGATATTTAGCGTTTGTTTCGTATATGTCTCGCTTTATAATCAACGATGTATGAAACAAAGTACAATCTATGTATATGGTGGGTAGACTATGTGAGGAACCTGTAACTTCCATCAAATTAATGCTACTGATTTGGAAAAAGTAGTTACTGATACCTTATATAATCATTATGAGAGACTTACAAAACTGTGATAATAGTAATGATCTTCTGAAAATAATTTAGTTTCGTGACTGACACAGAAATGAATCGTTTAGTTTTTACACCTCAGAAAGTATCATTTTACCCCTAAGGGGATAATTATCCCCAGGTTGAGAACCACTGTTCCAACCAGTCCCGTTTAGAAGCTGTAATAATAAAGTTTATCACCTCGTAAAACTAAAATTAAATAGTTAATTTTTATCTGTTTTTAGATGCACGTCTTCAGACCGCGGATACACTGAAATCTCCACCCCACAGTACCACAGCACACATCCGTAACACTAAGGCGCATCCCTCTGATAAACGTGGAGGATTGTGCGGTAATTCGTTTTCCTTAGTTGAACAGCGCTGCAGCAATCCATGCTGAGCTGGTGGAAATGCACGGCAACAATGGACCATGATAGGACATTATATTAAGGTGGTGCAGTCGCTTCCAGTGTGGTCAAACAAGTCTGAGTGAGGAAGAACCAAGTGACAGGTTTCTCTGTAAAGATCCGGGAATCGCAGAAGAAGGCGGTGCCTTGCTGCTCGAAGACCAGCGTACCACAGTCGAAGCGAGTGTCCTCAGTCTACTGACTGCTTTGATGCGGCCCGCCACGAATTCCTTTCCTCTGCTAACCTCTTCATCTCAGAGTAGCACTTGCAACCTACGTCCTCAATTATTTGCTTGACGTATTCCAATCTTTGTCTTCCTCTACAGTTTTTGCCCTCTACAGCTCCCTCTAGTACCATGGAAGTCATTCCCTCGTGTCTTAGCAGATGTTCTATCATCCTGTCCCTTCTCCTTATCAGTGTTTTCCACGTATTCCTTTCCTCTCCGATTCTGCGTAGAACCTCCTCATTCCTTACCTTATCAGTCCACCTAATTTTCAACATTCGTCTATAGCACCACATCTCAAATGCTTCGATTCTCTTCTGTTCCGGTTTTCCCACAACCCATGTTTCACTACCATACAATGCTGTACTCCAGACGTACGTCCTCAGAAATTTCTTCCTCAAATTAAGGCCGGTATTTGATATTAGTAGATTTCTCTTGGCCATAAATGCCTTTTTTGCCATAGCGAGTCTGCTTTTGATGTCCTCCTTGCTCCGTCCGTCATTGGTTACTTTACTGCCAAGGTAGCAGAACTCCTTAACTTCATTGACTTCGTGACCATCAATCCTGATGTTAAGTTTCTCGCTGTTCTCATTTCTACTACTTCTCATTACCTTCGTCTTTCTCCGATTTACTCTCAAACCATACTGTGTACTCATTAGACTGTTCATTCCGTTCAGCAGATCATTTAATTCTTCTTCACTTTCACTCAGGATAGCAATGTCATCAGCGAATCGTATCATTGATATCCTTTCACCTTGTATTTTAATTCCACTCCTGAACCTTTCTTTTATTTCCATCATTGCTTCCTCGATGTGCAGATTGAAGAGTAGGGGCGAAAGGCTACACCCTTATCTTACACCCTTCTTAATACGACCACTTCGTTCTTGATCGTCCACTCTTATTATTCACTCTTGGTTGTTGTACATATTGTATATGACCCGTCTCTCCCTATAGCTTACCCCTACTTTTTTCAGAATCTCGAACAGCTTGCACCATTTTATATTGTCGAACGCTTTTTCCAGGTCGACAAATCCTATGAAAGTGTCCTGATTTTTCTTTAGCCTTGCTTCCATTATTAGCCGTAACGTCAGAATTGCCTCTCTCGTCCCTTTACTTTTCCCAAAAGCCAAACTGATCGTCACCTAGCGCATTCTCAATTTTCTTTTCCATTCTTCTGTATATTATTCTTGTAAGCAGCTTCGATGCATGAGATGTTAAGGACAGCGAGTATGTAAAAAATTAATATTCATCAGTTTGGAACATCTTCCACGACATCTTGAACATGACAAAGCTCGCCGTCTGCTGCGTTCCGTGACTACCCGCACCCATTCAAAAAGGTAATGCAGGTGGCTTCCTATCCTCCTAATCGCCATGGACGAGTGCAGTGTGCATCACTATGGCACCGAGACAAGTGAGAAAATAAAAAAAATAAAAAATAAGCATATAGGTTCACTATCGGCGAAAACGGTGAAGACCCATCCATAAATCGGGTGTTTTTGAGACTGCTTCAGTGGGATGCTCACAGATTATGGTCTTAAGAGGCAAACAACCTCAGGAGCATACCAAATAAATCTCCTGACGATGGTGCGGAGGCTATTAACACGCAGCGTCACAGGAGCTGTCCAGTGGGGATGTTTTGTTCCACGACAGCGGCCTAGGTCAATCTGCACAAGACTCAGCCACTCGTGCTCCTTCTTTCGGCTACCAAATTTCGTCTCACTTGGGTGGGTTGTTGGAAAGCACGGTGCGCTCAGCCCTTGTGGGGCAAACTGAGGAGCTACTTGACAGAGAAGTAGTGGCACTGGTCACGGAAACAGACAGCCGGAGAGCGCTGTGATGACCACATACCCCCTCCGAATCCGCGACTGGTGACGCCTAAGGGTTGAGGACGACAAGGCGGCTGGTCGGTGCCGTCTGGTCTTCAAGGCCTCTTCTGATGGTGTTTGTTGTTTGTTCACGGTACCTTGACATGGCACACAGTGGCTTCTTATTCTTTCTTTACATGAAGAAATCTTGCGTGGCAGGCATTTTCAGAGTGACGACGAAATGGTATTCGAGATGAAACTTTTCCGTAACATCCAAAATGCAGATTTATACAACCATCACCTTCCTCAAGTCATTTGCTTCTGTATTGCACTGAAAAGTGAATATACCGGGTGATTCAAAAAGAAAAAAAAACGGATTTCAGTTGTTTATTAGAGACAAACTCTAAATGATGGAAATCCATTGCGCATGTAACTGGACATTGGAAGGTCAGAGTTTCACCGCAGCTGCACTGTTGTTTGCTTGTACCAACATGGTGACTACACGTCAAGAGAAGTCCTGTTGTATGTTGGAATCTGCCCGAAGTCCACTGTTCCACTGTTGAAATGCAACGTCCATTCCGCCGTCGATTCAGTTAGAAGCCGCCTCTGCACAAGTAGATTTATGACAGGCATACAAAATTCTTCGAAGTGAGTTGCATATTCGAAGGGAAGAGCACTGGTCGGCATCGGACGTCTGGTGAAAATGTCGAGCGTATCCGAGATGCGTTCACACGGAGCCCTCGGAAGTCCACAAGACCGAGACCAGGCACTCCAACTCAATCAAACAACGGTGTGTGGTGTTCTGATACGATGCCTGCATATGACGTCGCACAAGTTGCAGTTATCGCACTAGTCGAGCCCCCCAGCGATCATAGCTGGAGGTACGAATTCCGCATTTCAGTTCTCCAGAGTATGGTAGACGACACTTGTTCCGAACGACTCGTCTTTACAGACGAATCGACGTTTGATCTGTTGGGTAAAGTAAACCGCAGTAATGTGAGAAACTGGGGGGTCACAAAATGCTGGCATCGACGTCAAACATTAAGTAGACTCACTGAAATTGAACGTGTTTTGAGACGTTTCTTTTCACAAAGTTCATGCCCTTTTCTTTTTTGCGGAGGGAACTGAAAGGGATGTCATACCTGGACATGCTGCAAAATCAGTTGTTTCTTCAACTTCACGATGATTCCTGTCTAAATCTACATCTACAACTATACTCTGCAAACCACCGTGAGGTGCACGGCAGAGGGTACGTCCCATTGCACCACTCATTAAAGTTTCTTCCTTTTCCCTTTACATATGGAGCGCCGTAAGAAAGGTTGTTTGAATGCTTTTGTGCGTGCAGTAATTATTCTAATACTATATACACGATCCTTGTGTGACCGATACGTAGGGCGTTGTAGTACATCCCGAGAGTAATCATTTAAAGCCAGTTTTCGAAACTTTGTTAATAGACTTTCTCGAGATAGTTGATGTGTATCTTCAAGAGTCTGCCAATTCAGTTCCTTCAGTATCTCTGTGACACTCTTCCATGGATTAAAGAAGCCTGTGATCATTCGTGCAGCCCTTCTCTGTACACGTTCAGTCCTATATGGCACAGGTCCCATACACTTGGGCAGTATTCTGGGATGGGTCGCACAGCTGATTTGTGAGCAACCACTTTTGTGGACTGATTGCACTTCCCTAGTATTCTACCGATACACCGAAGTCTACCACCTGCTCTACCCACTACTGAACCTCCTGCGTTTTCCTCTGTAAAGGAACATTTGAAAACGAAGTTAAACATTTCAGCTTTTGCTTTGTTACCCTCAATTTCAGTTCCTGTCTCTTTCGCTAGGGACTGTACAGTAACTTTGGTAGCACTAACAGCCTTTACGTACGACCAGAATTTCTTTGGATTTTGTGAAATGTCATTTGACAATATTCTACTACGGCAGTCATTGAAGGCATCACACATTGCTCTCTTGACAGCCAAACTCGTTTAATGCAGCATGTCTGTATCTGTAGCCCTACGATTTGTCTTACACCTATTATGCAGTAGTCTCTGTTTCTTTAGAGTCACTGTGTACTACGGAGGTTCCCTCCCATTACGAACTGTTTTACTGTGTACATACCTGTTCAGTGCATAGTCAAATATTTTTTTTAAACTTGAGCCAGAGGTTATCTACATAATTCCATTTTTCTGCATGACGACATCCCGCCTCACTCTCGCCTTCATGTGTGGCGTTATCTTAACAATACCAGCCCTCAACGTGGAAGAGGTGGACAACAAAATCTTGTTCATTGGCTTTCTTCTCCCAGGTCACCAGACCTTACACATTGGAACTTTTCTCTGCGATGGTACATAGAATACAGAGTCTTTTTCCTTCCTACGGCAGCTGCTCTTCAAAAGCTGAGGAATCTGATTGTTGACGCTGCCGATTCGATAAATGGGGACCTGTTGATTCGTGTGTGGAATGAAATGGAGCAACGCATGTGCACCTCTTGAGTGTACAGTACAGTGTCTGTGCGAACATAACACTTTGAACCTCTCTTTACCAAGTGCCGTGCACAAAGTACTTCTGTCTTTCACAGTTTGTCTGCAATAACACTGAAATCTGTTCTTTCTCATTTAATCACCCTATATAGAGAAGGATTAACATAAAGATCAAGTTTAATGGTCACAGCTTGATATTTTTCGAGGCGATAATAAAAATTCCTTGACTGTCTCTCATTTATTCTGTGAGAGCTCACGTTACACTAAAATGTAGGTGATACGTCACGACCCTAGTGGTACGTCTCTTAATTCGTTCGATATCTGCCGTCATTCCTACCTTTTAAGAACTCCGAACGCTAAGACCATCTAGAAGTTGTTCGCATTACATCTTTGTAATCTGATCCCTTGACAGTTGCTCTACACTGGTATTTTTCGTTACGATGTCTGAACAGAACTCATTAAAGCGAAATTGGCACAGTCGTTTCTTTCGTCAGGGATGAAATTATCTGACAACAAAATGAATTGGGCAATATACCATCAGCACCTAGGCAAGGAGGTATTTTGCCAATAACAGTATGAAGAAGATGCTTTATATCAATATGGAACAGTGGGCAAATTAAGTTTTATACTATTCCTTGTAAAAAGAGATAGATAATGGAGTTATGATTTTCAAACTCAGAGCACTGACGCACGATACTATCCATATCCTGACATTGCGGTGGTCAAAGGCGATGTACTATTTCATCTCCACACCAGTGAACCAACTTTCGGAATTCCCAGATGCGTGAGTACGCGCTTTCTTGTGTTAAATTCAGTGAGATACTGTCACAGAGATACTGAAGGAACTGAACTTGCAGACTCTTGAACATAGACGTAAACAATTCCGAGAAAGACTATTAACAAACTTTCAAAAACCGGATTTAAATGATTTCCCTAGGGTTTCACTACAACCCCCTACGTATCGCTCACACAGGGATCGTGAGGATAGCCGTCCGTAGTGGCCGTGCGGTTCTAGGCGCTGCAGTCTGGAACCGAGCGACCGCTACGGTCGCAGGTTCGAATCCTGCCTCGGGCATGGATGTGTGTGATGTCCTTAGGTTAGTTAGGTTTAATTAGATCTAAGTTCTAGGCGACTGATGACCTCAGAAGTTATGTCGCATAGTGCTCAGAGCCATTTTTTGATCGTGAGGATAATATTAGAATAACTGCTGCGTACACAGAAACGTTAAAACAACCATTCTTACCGCGCTTCATATGTAAATGGAAAAGAAAGAAACTTAAATAACTGTAACAATGGGACGCACCCTCTGCCGTACACCTCACGGTGGTTTGCACAGGGTAGATGTTGACTGGAATCTTCGTGAAGCTAAAGAAACAACCGATTTTGCATCATGTCCACGTATAACATCCCTTTCAGTTTCATCCACAAAGAAGAAAGTTGCATAAACTTTGTGAACAGAAACGGCACAAAACACGTTCAGTTTCGGTGAGTCTATTTAATGTTCGATGTCGACGCCAGGATTTTGTGACCCGTTTCTTACATTACCGCGGTTTACTTTACCCAATAGATTAAAGGTCGATTCGTCCGTAAAGATGACTCGTTTGGCACAAGTGTCGTCTACTCTGGAGAACTGAAGTTCTTCTGTCCGTAATAATCCACTATTGAACAATTACTTTCATGTATGTAGTATTAAGGGCAAAACGAAAAGAGATCCACTCCAAGTGACCAAATACAACACCAACCGAATGAACATCCACCAAGATATTATTTAAATATATATCAGTACAGAATGTGAAACTATCAGTTTAATAGATTTTCTGGTTCTAAAATTCGACTATATTATGCAGTGTTACAACTTGTTGTTTTGCATGAATATATACCAACTTGTATAGGGAAGAAACTCAGTTAATGCCTAATTAGGCTGGCGAGCGTATTATTATCTATTGGTAGCATCTTCTGGGTTGCTTTTAATCCATCCTGACGTGTAATTGAATTTCGGACTTACTTGACGGACCATTGTTATTACTGCGTGGATGTAAGTCCGATTTGCCACCACTCGGTCGATAACTATACGAAAATCCTTTCTCATAAGGTGAATCCCGCTTACTTACCATAGCACAGGCTTTATCGAGTACTGTGTCAGTGATTACACTACGTACAGGGAGCAATGAAGCCGCAAAGAAAACACTCGGTCTGGCAAAGACAATAGGGTCAGTCTGGAGGAATGAAGAATGTGAGAAAGCACTAGAAAAGAGAGTCGACACATGGAAAAGATGGAAAAGTTCATGAAATATGGAACACTGGGAACAACTCAGAAAATAAAGAAAAGAAACATCAAGGATATTCCGCAGAGTCAAACGATCATTTGAGAATGCAAAATTACAGTCTCCAGGACAGCGTCACAAAAGATAATAGCAGAGATTTCTTTCAAACTTTCAAAGACAAGCTCAAAGGATACCAGCTCGACAGTGTAACCTTCAAAAATTAACCGGGCAAAATTGGATTTAACTATCAAGAAAATTGCCAGATACTTCGAGAAGCTGCTCAACGGCCCATCTCCAACCACCAAACTGGAACTTCTGACTCCTCCTGAGAACCTAGAAGATATGTCACCAACAAAATAAGAAATAAACCAACAAGGCTAGCGGAGAAGACTCAATATCAGCAGAAATGTTGAAATGGGAAGAACCGCAAATCCTAGACGACCTATACGGAATCTTCCAGCAAATATGAAAGACAGAAAAACCGCAAGATGAATGGAAAATGGCAATGACCCACTCACTCCATAGGAAAGGTGACAAACAAGACGAAACAATTACAGAGGCGTGTCACTATTCCCAGTTACCTACAAAATCCTCTAAAAGATACTCCAAATAGAAGTGAAGGAATCCTCGATAAAAAAAAAAAAAAAACTTGGAGAGTACCAGGGTGGGTTCGGAAAGCCCGCTCCTGCGGCGAACAAATTTCTAATTTGAAACCAATAATCCTACACAGAATCCTGAATCGCAAAATTATAGTGGTTTCTTTCATTGACTTCAACCTTTGACTCGGTGGATAGAGAGGCTCTAGATAGGATCATCATAAACAAGCTGGGAAACTATCAGAGAAACCTTAACAGGCACTACTTCCAAAGCGAAGTTTATGGGAGAATTGTCCCAACTATTTGAAATCAAGACAGGTGTGCGACGGGCAATAGATTATCACCATTACTATTTAACTGTGTCTTGGAGAAGATTGTGAGAATATGGTATTCCGAATTTGAAAATCGAGGGATTAGCCCAATCTGTCTAGGAAGAAAATCGGAAGGAATCAAAGTCAACTGCTTGGCTTTCGCTGATTATTTTGCAATACTTTCAGAGAACTTAGAAGAAGCGGCCATAAAGATCAACCTATTAGAAAGGATCGCTAGCAAGACAGGGCTTAGGATCTCGAAAGGGATGACCAAATTTATGACAAGTGACAAACATGGAACATAATTCCTTGAAACAGATATTGGACGGATTGAGAGGGTAAAAAAGTTTAAATACCTCGGCGAAGCCATACAAGAGAACGGACTGGAGAAAACTGCTGTGGGGGACCGTATCTCAGAAATAGTGAGCGCTTACGGATTAACTAAAAACGTTTACAAGAAAAGTGCATATCTTGGAATGCCAAAATAAATCACTACAGTGCCGTGGTAAAAACAAAATGCCTGTATGCCAGCGAATGCCTCTCAATGAATTACATGTTGGAAAAGTTGGAGATTCTAGAAAGAAGAATATCACGGAAAATCATACGTCCAACCCAAGTTGAAACTGGCTGGAAACTTCGGAGCAACAATGAAATCTACAAAATGGTGGAGAAAATTTCGTAGACCATGAAAAAGAAGAGGGTATCATTTCTAGGACAACTGTACAGAATGGACAAAACCAGACTAACCAAAAGGATACTCGACTACTGTGGAAAAAGAAGACATGAGTTAAGGAAGCTCTTAAGGATCTGGAAAGGTTCAAGATTCAGGAAGTTCAGATGTTAAATAGGGATACATTTCGGCCCATGATTCAAAATTTGGAAGGATTCCAAGCTGAAAGAACTAAGAAGACTGGAAGAACCTGGACGGAGGAACATAAGCAACAGGAATACTGGTGAAAGAGGAAACTTCCGACAAAGAAGAAATGAAATTGTAGCGTGATCCTAAGTGGTCAATTCGCAAGCAAAAAATAAACAAATAAAAAAAATAAAAAACTAAGAGCAGTCAAATAAAAGTGAGACAGATGGAAAAAAAGTAATTAAACTTATTATTTCGGAAGTAATCGCCGTAACTATTGATATATTTATCCTACTGTGAGATAAGACGGTCATTGCCTTCTTGGAAATACGTTTGCGGTTGCCTACGGAACCATGTTTGTGCCCGTGCATGCAGCTCTACATCCGAAACAAATTGACAGCCCACTACTCATTGACTTTCTGGAAAACGCAGCCACAGTAAGTGCACAGCAATATGTAGACATTTTGCAAAAACTGAAGCTCTCTATGAATTACAAGCGCCCAGGAATGTTTACAGGTGGCATTACTCTGTTGCAGGAAAATGGCCGACCACACGTTGCCATGGTTGTTCGACTACACTACAGAGGTTTTACACAACCTCCCCACAGCCCCGATCTCTTCCTATGCGGTTGCCATATTTTTGGAACGCTGAAGCAAGACGCACGCAGCCGTCGATTTGCTTCAGATGAAGCGGGTACAATGACGTTTCCGTAGGCTCGTAGCGTGATCACAGAACCCAACAGAAATCGTTATATTGCGATCCACAGCATCACGGAATCTCCTGGTTGTCTTTCAGAGTTGGAAGAAGATAATGTGGACGTTCGGCATCAGTACGAGGTCTGTTCGAAAAATTCCGGAACTTTATTCACAAAATTTTTTACGCTTTCTTTTTACTTACTGTGCATGTCGTCCTTCATAATACTACTTCCCAAAATTCACGCTGATCCCAACGCCGTCTCCACTGGATCACGTGAAGCACCGAATTTTCTTTTATCTCGTCTGCCGTTGCAAATCTTCGTCCTCTCAAAGGAGTTTTCAACTTCACAAGTCCGCAGGGGCCAGGTCTGGAGAGTACGGAGGATGAGGCCCGCATAGTGATTTCGTTTTTTGTGCAACTGCCACGCACCAACAGCGAGGAATTTGCGGGTACGTTATCGTGATGCAAGAGCCATGAGTTGTCTCGCCACGTTTCAGGCTGTTCCCTTCTCATATTTTCTTACAGAGATCGCAACACGCCCCGGTAGTACCATCGATTAACATTTTGTCCCTGTGGCACGAGTTCGTGATGGAATAATCCTTCAAAGTCAAAGAAAACTATCAGCATGGGTTTGTCATTTGACTTGATCTGACAAGCGTTTTTTCGTCTTGGAGAACCTTTCCCTATCCAATGTGAAGATTGAACCTTAGACTCAACATCATAATCGTAGACCCATGTCTCTTCACCAGCAATGATTCTCTTAAGGAACTTATCGTTCTCATTCGCGCGACCCAAAAGCTCTTCAGGGATTGCGAGGCGAAGGTCTTTCTGGTCTTGAGGCATGGGACGAACTTGGTGGCAGCACGATGCATCCCAAGATGTTGTGTCAGTATACCATGAAATGATCCAACTGAAATGTTAGATTCTTCTACAATTTTTCGGACAGTCAGTCTTCGATTCGCACGCACAGTTTCGTTGACGTTCCTGATATGAGCCTCCTCGGTAGACACCGAAGGGCGTACTGAACTAAGGTCACCTTTAACTTCCGTCCGGCCATTTTTAAACCGGGTGAACCATTCATAACACTGTGTACGGCTGAAGTAGTCATCACCGTAAGTTTCCTGCATCACTTGGTGTGTCTCTCTCTATAAATATTTTATACAGTTTCACGATAAATTTAATGCACATGCGTTGGTCCTCAAACTCTGCCATCTCCAATTTCGCATAATGTGCGGCACAACGTTCTACTCGACACAGCACTGAACGATAACTAACAGGCATACAACGGTTAAATTTTGTAATTCGCCTTCGCCGTTGGTTTTTAATCTTTTTGATTATTTCGCCAGCCGATGCAGTAATTTGGAAAATGGGTTTAATTATAAAGTCGCGCAATAAATCTCACAGTCAAGTAGAGTCGCGTCAATAGCAATATGCACAAGTGGAAACTGTGCCACAGAATATTAATAAAATATAGGTAATATTTAACAACACCCCTGGGTGCAACAACGAGAAAAAGCGCGTACATTCGCGAGTGGGTGAGCTGCCTAATAACTGGATTGGGGGCGATGGTAATAAATTGAAACTATTGTAAAAGTCACTCATATATGACGAATATACGGGAAAGGCAGACGCGAGTATTTACTAATATTTACTATTCCTTGTGGCCTGACTACAAGGAATATCAGTTATGGTGGAAATAAGAACCAAAAACGTGGGAATTTATTGACATGGGACCAGGATAAAATGAGAGAACCAGAGATTGTAGAGAGTTTCAGCGAGAGCATTAGGGAACGATTGACAGGAGTGGGGGAATGAAATATTGTAGAAGAAGAATGGGTAGATTTGAGGGATGAAATAGTGAAAGCAGCAGAGGATCAATTAGGTAAAAAGCCGAGGACTCGTAGAAATCCTTGGGTGACAGAAGATGTATTGAATTGATGAGAGGAGAAAATACAAAAATGCTGTAAACCAAGCAGGCAAAAAAGAATACAAACGTCCCAAAAATGAGGTAGACCGGAAGTGCAAAATGGCTAAGCAGGGATGGCTTGAGGACAAATGTAGGGATGTAGAGGGGTATCTCACTAGGGGTCGGATAGATACTGCCGACAGGAAAATTAAAGAGGGGTTTGGACAAAAGAGAACCACTTGTATTAATATCAAGAGCTCAGATGGAAATCCAGTTCTCAGCAAAGAAGGGAAAGAAGACAGGTGGAAGGAGTATATAGAGGGTCTATACAAGGGTGACGTACTTGAGGACAATATTATGGAAATGGAAGAGGATGTAGATGAAGAAGAAATGGGAGTTATGATACTGCGTGAAGAGTTTGACAGAGCGCTGAAAAACCTACGTCGAAACAAGGTCCCGAGAGTAGCCAACATTCCATTAGAACTACTAACAGCCATGACGAAACTCTACCATCTGGTGAGCAAGATGTATGAGACAGGGAAAATACCCTCAGATTTTAAGAAGAATATAGTAATTCCAATCCCAAAGAAAGCAGGTGTTGACAGACGTGAAAATTACCGAACTGTAAGCTTAATAGGTCACAGCTGCAATATACTAACACGAATTCCTTACAAACGAGTGGAAAAACTGGTAGAAGCCGACTTCGGGGAAGATCAGTTTGGACTCCGTAGAAATGTTGGAACACGTGAGGCAGTAACCCTACGACTCATCTTAGAAGAAAGATTAAGGAAACGCAAATCTACGTTTCTAAAATTTGTAGACCTAGAGAAAGCTTTTGACGATGCTGACTGGAATACTCTCTTTCAAATTCTGAATGTGGCAGGGGTAAAATGCAGGGAGTGAAAGGCTATTTCCAGTTTGTACAGAAACCAGGGCGGCAGTTATAAGAGTCGAGGGACATGAAAGGGAAGCAGTGGTTGGGAAGGGAGTGAGACAGGGTTGTAGCCTCTCCCCAATGTTATTCAATCTGTATATTGAGCAACTAGTAAAGGAAACAAAAGAAAAATTCTGAGTAGGAATTAAAATCCATCGAGAAGAAATGGGAAACTTTGAGGTTCCTCGATGACATTGTAATTCTGTTAGAGACAGCGAAGGACCTGGAAGAGCAGTTGAACGGAATGGACAGTGTCTTGAAAGGGGGACATAAGATGAACATCAACAAAAGCAAAATGCGTGTAATGGAATATAGTCGAATTCAGTCAATTGAAATGAGACACTTATAGTAGTAAAGGAGTTTTGCTATTTGGGGAGCAAAATAACTGATGATGGTCGAAGTAGAGAGGATATAAAATGCAGACTGGCTATGGCAAGGAAAGCGTTTCTGAAGAAGAAAAATTTGTCAACATCGAGTATAGATTTAAGTGTCAGGAAGTCTTTTCTGAAAGTATTTGTGTGGAAGTGAAACATGGACGATAAACAGTTTAGACAAGAAGAGAAAAAAACCTTTCGAAATGTGGTGCTACAGAAGAATATTGAAGATTAGATGGGTAGATCACATAACTAATGAGGAGGTATTGAATATAATTGGGGAGAAGAAAAATTTGTGGCACAACTTGAGCAGAAGAAGGGATCGGTTGGTAGGACATGTTCTGAGGCTTCAAAGAATCACCAATTTAGTACTGCAGGGCAGCGTGGAGGGTAAAAATAGTAGAGGGAGACCAAGAGATGAATACACCAAGCAGATTCAGAAGAATGTTGGTTGCAGTACTTACTGGGAGATGAAGAAGCTTGCACAGGATAGAGTAGCATGGAGAGCTGCATCAGTCCTGTCTCTGGACTGGAGATCACAACAAGAAACAAGAACCAGGTAAACATTACAACAAAAGGAATCAGACTTCATTAGAAGAAAAGAGAAATGTTGAAGGCTGCAGGTATTAATGTCGCGACAAATGATCAATTAAAGAAAATGAAAATGACGACCACAAAGGAAGAAAAGTACATGTTCACCTACCTCCATTTATGTATGTACTGCACCGTCGCGAAGATCGTCGCTGCTGTCTGTCTCCATCTCGTATAAATAATAACAATATTGGTCCAGGAGAACGTGTTATTAGGATTCCATTATTAATGATAAACGCGGAGATTTCGTTTTGACTTAAACTGGTGATTATTCAAATAAATTTTCGTAAATATAGTACCTGGTTTCACATATACGTCTGCACTTTATGACGAACAAGAACAGAACAGAAAACTACTACTGAAGATACTAACTGAAGAGCATAATTATGTAATTGTCCCTCAGAGTCTGTCAGTGCTCTTACTTATCTCTGATTGGGCGAGTGATATCTGGCAAATACTTTACAGTTTTGTTTATCAAGAAATATTGAAAAAGTACCGTATGTCCACAACTTCCGGCAGTTACATATTAAACAGAGGCGTGTGCAGGAATGCAAACCGCATTTCGTTCCAACACACGCAAAATTACGAATGTTCCTCAATTTTTTGAACAGGGCTCGTAAACACGCCTTGCGTTATGGTAGGAAGTCTATATAACAGTTTTTGGTATTGCTCAGTTCAACTCGTGTGGATTTATGTGTGTGGAACTCGTTTATGTTTATGTGTGTGGCACTATATTCCGTAGTACACTGTACTGTAGGTTGTGGAGAAATAATGTAGATGGAGACGAGATGCACCGCGGTACTATTTGTTAAGAAATATTCGAGCACACAGTATCTGTCTAGCAACCCTGTGCACTTCCTTACCGGAAGACAACATTTTTTTCTCATTTTCCATATAGAGCTTCAAAAGTGATGCCAAGATCACCTATGAGAATTACGAATAGAGATACGTGGATAACGTGTCTCTTACGTCAGCAGTAGTGTTTAGGCGGGGCACGACGGTTTCCATGTGACATTGTCTGGGCACGGTGATCGAACGGCAGCAATTTGCAGGCGAGCGACGGTGGCTGGAGCGGCCTGGAGTACGTGGGACGCGAGCCCGTCCCTCTACTGCGTCCTTGACGGAGTTTAATGGCGGACATGGCTCACAGTGACACGTCCTCTCCGCCGGTAAAATAGAACGCCGCCTCTCCCCGGCGTAATGTACAGACAACCGGCTCCCCTGCCGCGCAACCCATCAGTCAACGCTTCGCGAACGTATTAAAGGCAGCAATTAATAAAGGCTCGCGCTTGGTAGTGCGGTTTCACTCGGAACTGATGTAGCCGGTTTGATTAGTACTGCTGCAACGAATTTTCATCACCACTATTTGGTGGGAGAGGGGAAGAGGGGTCGTACCGCTCAGGTCCCGACTGCCAGACTGTGTGACGGTACGGTAATTTCTGTTCAGACGTTTCGCTGTACTGTCTGATGCAGTGACGAAATGTGGCACTGTACATGGTGGCCTGTTCGTCACAGAGAGACTTCAAGTTCGTTTATTGGTTCAAATGGCTCTGAGCACTATGGGACTTAACTGCTGAGGTCATCAGTCCCCTAGAACTTATAAATATTTCAAACGGCTCAGAGCACTATGGAACTTAACATCTGTGGTCATCAGTCCACTAGAACTTAGGACTACTTAAACCTAGCTAACCTAAGGACATCACACATGTCCATGCCCGATGCAGCATTCGAACCTGCGACCGTAGCAGTCGCGCGGTTCCGGACTGAGCGCCTAGAACCGCTCCCCCACCGCGGCCGGCTGAACTTAGAACTCCTTGAAGCTAACTAACCTAAGGACATCACACACATCCATGCCTGAGGCAGGATTCGAACCTGCAACCGTATCGGTCGCGCGGTGCCAGACTGTAGCGCCTAGAACCACTCGGTCTCCTCGGCCAGCAAGTTCGTTTATTAATTTTGCGTTATTCGATAAGAGTCGTCTGTGATTCAGCACCGGATTCCCTGTGTGTGTGTGGGCGGGGGGGGGGGGGCTAGGTGGGTGGGTGGGTGGGTGGGTGTATGTGTGTGTTTTGTGTGTACGTCCGTTCAAGCTACTGCAATAACTGCGCATTTACCGCAAGAACAGAACAGGACGTACAATACATTTGTCTTACATCTGTAGCTCACAACTTTTCGCTGGCGGCAATCGTAAAACTACATTCCACAGCGATGCCGATTTCTTCGTCACTTGTGTTTGCCTATTCGACGACTGTCAGTTTCGAACGATAATGACGCCTCTTAGTTCGGGACCACACCGACTAATATTGTTATATTAGCTGACCCAGCGAACTCTGTTCCGCCTTAAAGCCAGTAAATAATCAGGTTTTGGATGTTAAGTTCAATTTTTTATAAGGAAATGCAAATAAAAAATTAAGTGTTTTAATGATTCTTTATTCATTATGGTTTTTGCTGCATAGCTAACACTCTTCAATTCAGTACCTTGTGTTACACGACACTTTTTGTTTTATTATCAGGCGCTGGAACAAACAACGCAGATGGTCTTCCGACCCGTGAACATGCCACATATAATTGACCATGTGAAAAACATGGATATTCCAGGTTTAAATCACAAACTTTCAAGGATTGGCCTTGTGATTTGTTAATGGTCACGGCGAATGCAAGACGGATCGGAAACTGAAGTCTTTTAAACTCAAACGGCGTATCGGTTGGGATCATGGGGATCCTCGGAATGAGGACTTCCTCACCTTCGAATTTTCCTTTGAGTGTCGTCGCGTAAATAACATTGCTCATCAATTTACTTACCACCAAACGCGTACCGTTGCACAGTTTTGGTTGATTTATGTTTCGAAGCATAGTTACTACGGAGCCAACTTTTAGGCGTAAATTGTGCGGTGGTAAGCCAGGCGCACCGAAGGAGTTTAAAAATTCAATTGGATAGTTGGTGGCTTCATCTTCATTTGTTACACCGTCAACAGATTTGAATGAATGCAATTTACCAATGATCTCATTCTGAATTATGTAGTTTAGGTCACCTACATCTTTATTCTTAGCCGCTAAAATTGCTCGCTCACTCAACTATTCATTACGTTTGTAGTTAGTAATGATGTTTGCGAATACTTTGTTGATAAGTTCGTCTTTCCATGAGACAAAGTTACAGAAATTATGAGGAAATGAAATCAATCCGCTCGATTCTTCGACAGGTACTCGACCATTACCGATAGTCAGCAATTGCTCAGGGAAATCTTCAGCAGATGTATCATTAGGCAATGCAAGTCTCATATTTGTTGTCAGCTGAAGTTTCTTCACATAGCGCCATAGATTCGATGATCTGAGGCAAGCATTTATTTCGTCTGCAGCCATTGATCTAGGAAGTACTGGCTGTGTTGTATCCTTCTTGCATTACGGCTTTGTCGAGAAATATTCGATCGTCTTGGTCGCGGCTTGTTAATGATGATTCAAAGAAAATACAAATTATTTGTTTAAATTTTTAATTAATGATACATACTGATACTTAACCATAGACGTTTAGCTGTCATTTGCGTTTTGTTATTCCACGTCAGATGCGTTTTTGTTATACCACTTTTTATAGTGACGTGTAGCTGACATTTGCGTTTTGTTATTCCGTGCCAGATGCGTTTTTGTTATACCACGTTCTGTAGCGGTCGGACGGGATAAAAAGTATCCTATGTCCGTCTCCTGGTTCTAAGCTACCTCTCCACCAATTTTCTGCCAAACCGGTCCTGCCGTTCTTGAGTTATAAATAGTGTAACTAACAAGACTTTCTTTTATATGTATAGATTTTCATTTCGTAGTTCATTGCAGCACCTCTCCTCCAATAACCATCACACAGTTTTTTAACTGCAGCACAGTTTAGTCCAGTCTTCTTGTGTTACCCAAAAGCGTGGATCGTTTTTTAGGGATGCGCATCTTAATCGGTGAAAACGGAACCCTTATAAGACGATATTGCAGTGGCTGTGTCGTTATGGTTATGATGCAAAGATCCTTTACACATTCGACCGCTCGCGATAAGGGGGGAATCCGGGGTCGAGTCCCGGTCTGCCACAAATTCTCATCGTCGTCATTCCATTCTACAGCTGGTGGTGGTCCTTATTTTCAATTGCTAATTCGTTTGATGTGAACCATTATAAGGATCACTTTGTTTTTCGTCTGTCTGTCTGTCTATCTGTCTGTCCAACATTTGAAAACAATTTTTCTCGTGGAAAGGTACACGTAACATGCTCAAATTTATGTCACTTACTGAAATCTATAATACCTCGTTGATGTAAAAAACTGAAGCTTCTCGGGCAATGCAGCCAAAAGACACAGACACTTATGTCAAATATTTTTGTACTCACGAACTCACTAGCAAAACTTGTAAGGTACTTTCCGTTGACCTAGAGTTATGAAATTTGGTAAGACGCAAGATTTTAACAGTATAAGTAAAGGAGAAAATGTGAAAAGTGTTAATTTCAGATCACATCACAAGAAAAAAATACTTTTTTCAACGTAAATTAAAACATTGTAGAAAGCGTTAGAATTTCCGGAGCCGATGTCTTGCCACTATCAATGTCGATAACCGGCAAAAACGATCGAGTTTCTCGACTGCACTCGATGGATCAAGTAGCTACCGACATAACCAAGTTTGTGTAGAACCTTCAGAGAGCGACTCCCACTCACTGCTGGCCACTGTGATTTTTATTCCCGAAGCGAAACGAGCTATCCTGATATATTATGCTTACGGATCTTCTTCCTTGCAAGATCCCAGGTCAGTTGTAAGAAATTTAGTCCTGAATGGTATGAAGGGGGTTGTACGGGAACAAATTGGTTTTTTTGTAAAATTTTGTCAATGAAATAAACGGATGAAGTTAGACGCTACTCGGATACGCACAATAAAATTGGTAAATACTGGCCACTGTGGGTGGTACTTCACTTTGTAGCCGTCTAGAGGTAGACGGTATACTCTGCTCCTCCTTGTTGTGATGTGAGACGTTATCAAAAATGAATGTGCTTCTAGGAGGAGGTCCTGGATGAGCTCTGTTTCTACGGACTTTTTCAGAAACAAAAACAATAAAACCAATTCTGTCCATTTCATGTAGCAGCATGCATTTTTGCATTTTGAGTCATATATGAGAAGTGAAACTGAAAAAAACTCATATGACTGCCTGCATGCATCAACATCTGTTTCTTCATTGACCTAGATACTCTGCAAATAACTCTTCAGTGCCTGATGGTGGGTTCATAGAACCAGAGTCACAACATGTGTCTATTATTCCAATCTCGAACAGCGCCCGGAAAAAACCAACACCTACGTCTTTCGATGGGAGCACTGATCTCCCTTATTTTATTATTATTATCGTTTCTTCCTATATACGTCGGCGTCAACAAAATATTTTCGCGTTCGGATGAGAATGCTGGTGACTCAAATTTCGTGAGAAGATTCTGTCGCAACGAAAAATGCCTTTGTTTTAGTGATATCAACCCCAAATCTTCTATCATATAAATGACTCTCTCTCCCATATCGTGATAATACAAAACCCGCTCCTCTTCTTTGAACTTTCTCGATGTACTCCGCTAATCCTATCTGGTACGGAGCCCCCACCGCGCAGCAGATTTCCAAAAGAGGACGAACAGGGGTAGTGAGCCAGTCCCTTTAGTACATCTTTACTGTTCCTGTTCTGCCAATAAAACGCAGTATTTGGTTAGCATTCCCCCACAAAATATTCTATGTGTTCTTTCTAATTTAAGTTGTTCGTAATCGTAATTCCTAGGTGTTTAGCTGAATTTAGGGCTCTTATATTTCACTGATTTATCGTTTAACCTAAATTTAATGTAGTCTTTTTAGTACTCATGTTGATCACCTCACACTTTTCATTATTTAGTGTAGATTGCCAATTTTCGTCCCATCCAGGTATCTTTTTAAATAGTTTTGCAATTTGTTTTGCTCTTTGATGATTTTATTAGACGATGAACGACAGCAAAATCTGCAAACAGCCTAAGACGGCTGCTCAGATAGTTTCCTGTGTCATTTGTATTGATAAGGCCTATAGGCCTATGGTGCTACCTTGAGGAACGTCAGAAATCACTTCTGTTTTACTCGATGACACTCCATCAATTACTACGAACTGTTATCTCTCTGACAGGAAACCACGAAGCCAGTCACACAACTAAGATGATATTCCATAAGCACGCAGTTTCACTACAAGCCGCTTGTGTGGTACAGTGTCAAAAGCCTTGTGGAAATCTAGGAATACGGAGTCAATTTGAAGTCCCTTGTCAATAGCACTTCGTGTGAGTAAAGAGCTTTTTGTGTTTCATAAGAACGATGTTTTCTTAATCCGTGTTGACTGTGTGTCAATAGACCATTCTCTTCGAGGAAATTTATAATGTTCCAACATAATGTACGTTTCTGAATATCAATGTTTTGAATGTTAGTGTGATCCATGCAACAAATAATTAAAATGGCTCTGAGCACTATGGGACTTAACTTCTGAGGTCAACTGTCCACTAGAACTTAGAACTACTTAAACCTAACTAACCTAAGGACGTCACACACCTCAATGCCCGAGGCAGGATTCGAGCCTGCGACCGTAGCGGTGGAGTATTTGCATTTGACTCGAAGTTTGATTAACTGACAGGTTGAATTAACAAAAGGTGTCCTAACTGTGGAATATTGCACACGTCACCATTGAATGCACAGAAGAGGGTCCCATCAAGTACGGGGTATTCTTTGGCAACACATTTTTGTTACCAACGTTCTTGTACAGCATTCTCCATACGCATAGGGTATTTGTTCTCATTAACCTCTGCAGTCTTTTGTTCTTTTTAAAATAGTGTAACTGTTTATGTCTTTTCTCTCTTGGAAAGCCCATGTTTAGTACTGAATAAAACACACAATCTTCGTTTAGTTCTGTGCGATACACCTCCAAATTTAAGATGACGTTTCTTTAAATTTACTGCTACCTTCGAACTAATAAATATTACGTAAGCATTTATAATCTTAGATATTAATTTTCATGAGACTTACAGCCTTAAAAATTTACCCCAAAGTTTCTAGAGCGTCAAGATTGTAAAGGTTTCGATTTTTTAACGAACCTGGTTCTATTCCTGTCAGTCTAGCACATAATATCGAACGTTTATTTAAGAACGTACTCGTGTTTTTCCCTCTGATATTATATGTTTTTGTTCATTGTAACAAACTGTAACGCCGCTTCCTTTGGACGAAAAATGAAATATATAAAAAGAGAGCCCAAAAGCCCAAAAGTCCCAAAAATCAAGTTCCAAATTTCATAAATGAAAAAAAAAGAAAAAGAAAACAAACTCCCTTTTGCAATAATGTTGCTTGAATAGTAGCACGTAGATAGAAAAGAAATTCAGTACCAAGTAGCTTAGTGTTTTGAAAAAGAAAGAAAGGAAAAAGATAGAATGCCATTAGTTTCAAAATAAAATCATAGTAGATCACAAAGTACCGTAGTTAGAAATCACGGAGTAGGACGAATGATCTCAAAGAATACTCCTTATGAGTACTCTTTGAGAGTCGTGTGTAATACCTAAGAAAGAGCCATCCATCGTTACTGTGTTACGAGAGTTTGCTGGAGCAAGTCGTAACTCAGCGTGTGCGCGTATACGTGGGCGCGACGAGATTGTTTTTTGAACGCTAAAGATTTGCGATCTACTACGTCTCACTGAATACGTAATAAGTAAATCAGTAACTTCAAATAGGATATCACGTAGAATATAGATAGTGAAATGTTCGAAATTGACTTAAATTGAATATGTTCAATAAAAAACTGGACATTACCTAAAGTTAGGAACTATTAACGATGAACCGATATAGAGACTAAACTTTGAAACCGAATTGTGAGAAAAGAATTAACTTTCGTAAAATGGACTCTGGAACTTGCATAATATCTTGGACTGAATTATACGTCATTAATTCCACCCAGATAGGAAAAGCTATTTCCTTACGGCAATGTTAGGATGCGAAAATAACGCAGTAAACCAGCATTGTTACTACTGCGTTAATAACATCTTTTAATCCATTCAATATTGTGTACTCAGTAAATAATTATCTGTGCGACGACATTGATTGTCCAAGATTCCAATCAAGTGGCTCTGAGCACTATGGGACTTAACAGCTGTGGTCACCAGTCCCATAGAACTTAGAACTACTTAAACCTAACTAACCTAATGACATCACACACTCACTCTGGGGGCAGGATTCGAACCTGAGGCCGTAGCGGTCGCGCGGTTCCAGAGTGTAGCGCCTAGAACCGCTCGGCCACTGGGGCGGACGATTGTCCAAGGAACGCGGCGTGCATAAGTACTCTTTGCCGCATTAACAAATTATCGCTCTGTTACGAACTATTAGGCTGAAGTAAACTGAAAATCTTTAGTGGATATATTGGTGTTGTGTATGTACTGAAGCTATGATTAATACCGGAATCCTCCGGCATGGATGTGTGTGATGTCCTTAGGTTAATTAGGTTTAAGTAGTTCTAAGTTCTAGGGGACCGATGACCTCAGCAGTTAAGTCCCATAGCGCTCAGAGCCATTTGAACCATTTTTAATACCAGCATAGGAACTGATATATCCCTACGTGTAGCTGTGTTAAAATAGGCCGGGGAGCACATAATTGCTTGACCTGATCGAGACAAATAATACGCACTCTGTGGGATTTCAGGGCAGCCCAAATAGATTTTTTTTATACAACGTCAATATATACAGCTCTACCGCTAGTTAGCCAGACTGCGACGTTATAAATCCTAAAGATACACTGCCGGACACTTCTCTCTTATCTCTAGCAAACTGTCGATGACTAAATTTTTCTGCATTGTGGCCAAACTGATAAATGGGTTTCGTTTGTCGGTTACTAACGATGAAATAAACTCGTGTAGTAAAAAGAAAAGACTTTTGACAAGTTAGACTGGCCGTGAATTCGGCGCCTCCGAGGTATGCGCTACTTTTCGCGCAGATACTGGCGGGAAAGAATTGTCTACAGTCGGAAGTCCTCTCTTTGCGAGAAGCAGCTGCTCCCCTTTTTATAGATGATATCAGCAAGGGGACTTCAGGGGAAGAAACGGGGAGCAGTGGCCTTAGGTGTCATCGAAGAGCTGTCAGTGTTACCATTCCGAGACGGAAAAGAAGAATAAAAAAAATCGTAGAAGTGCGACTAGACTTCGGGCAGTGACTTCTGCCTTTATTTTTCGCCACAGTCTTTTCAGTGACCCTTTGTCGCGACCACTCATCACAACACTTTCGTCGCTGTTGTTACTTAGCGGATGATGTTTTTCAGCCTTCTCTGTATGTGGAGTAAAAGTGTGATACTGTATCTCTTGAAACCCCGAAAACTTCTGCAATCTCGGTTACAGAAGCACCCACCATTACACCCGGTCAACTTTCTCACGTTCGAAGTCACTTAGCTTTGACATAAAGCACTGCCGACTTCACAGAACAGTATTATGACCACGACTTACGCTTGCAACGCCTTGAGGACACTGCGTAGGTACCGTTCGTGGTTAAATGCAACAGCGCAATCTGCACGCTTGTCCAGCATTTGCATTTACAGATGTCATGCAAACGCGGTCTTTCCATGTTTTATACAACCTCCTACACAGAAGACGTATCAGTTCTCGTAGTGCTATTTGAAATTATTTTTATAAACTACAACAAACGCCTTATTCGCTGGCGCGTGACTGTAATAGTCCTGTTACACTACTGGCCATTAAAATTGCTACACCATGAAGATGACGGTGCTACAGACGCGAAATTTAACCGACAGGAAGAAGATGCTGTGATATGCAAATGATCAGCTTTTCAGTGTACTCACACAAGGTTGGCGCCGGTGGCGACACCTACAACGTGCTGACATGAGGAAAGTTTCCAACCGATTTCTCATACACAAACAGCAGTTGACCGGCGTCGCCTGGTGAAACGTTGTTGTGATGCCTCGTGTGAGGAGGAGAAATGCGTACCATCACGTTTCCGACTTTGATAGCCTATCGCGATTGCGGTTTATCGTAACGCTACACTGCTGCTCGCGTTGGTCGAGATCCAATGACTGTTAGCAGACCATGGAATCGGTGGGTTCAGGAGGGTAATACGGAACGGCCTCGTATCACTAGCAGTCGATATGACAGGCAGCTTATCCGCATGGCTGTAACTGATCGTGCAGCCACCTCTCGATCCCTGAGTCAACAGATGAAGACTTTTGCAGCAACAACCATCTGCACGAACAGTTCGACGACGTTTGCAGCAGCATGGACTATCAGCTGGTAACCTTGACGCTGCATCACAGACAGGAGCGCCTCAACGACGAACCTGGGTGCACGAATGGCAAAACGTCATTTTTTCGGATGAATCTAGGTTCTGTTTACAGCATCATGATGGTCGCATCCATATTTGACGACATCGCGCTGAACGCACATTGGAAGCGTGTATTCGTCATCACCATTCTGGCCTGTCACCCGGCGTGATGGTATGGGGTGCCATTGGTTACATGTGTCGGTCACCTCTTGTCCGCATTGACGGCACTTCGAACAGTCGACGTTACATTTCAGATGTGTTACGACCCGTGGCTCTACCCTTAGTTCAATCCCTGCGAAACGCTACATTCAAGCAGGATAATGCACGACCGCATGTTGCAGATCCTGTACGGCCCTTTCTGGATACAGAAAATATTCGACTGCTGCCCTGGGCAGCACATTCTCCAGATCTCTCCGCAACTGAAAACGTTTGGTCAACGGTGGTCGAGCAACTGGCTCGTCACAATACGCCAGTCACTATTCTTGATGAACAGTGGTATCGTGTTGAAGTTGCATGGGCAGCTGTACCTGTACACGCCATCCAAGCTCTGTTTGGCTCAATGCCCAGGCCTATCGAGATCTTTATTACGTCCAGAGGTGGTTGTTCTGGGTACTGATTTCTCAGGATCTATGCACCCAAATTGCGTGAAAATGTAGTCACATGTCAGTTCTAGTACATTTGTCCAATGAATACCCGTTTATCATCTGCATTTCTTCTTGGTGTAACAATTTTAATGGCCAGTAGTGTACATTTCTGTATTTCATGAGTAAGAAGAATGATGCATGCATGTCCGAAGGAACATCACATTGTTCGCATTAACATAGGGACTGCAGTATCGTATTTATTCGCTTACACTAGGCAGCGATTTTCAGTTAAAATGCCTTCCCTTGCACCGAAATTGCATAATGTGTGTACGAACATAGGTTGTGAGGCAGGAATGACGACATATGACGTTTGGGCCTGGTAGTGAGTCGTGCACTGATAGCCTAAGCGGTTAAACGAAAACTCACGTAAAGTGGAATATCCGGGTTCGAATCCCGGGCGGGCACTATTTTCTCTGTCGTCATTTCTTTATTTAGCTGAGGGTTGTTCGTAATCGCAACTGCGAACACATTTCAAGTCGTTCATAAGAACTCTAGGCTCTGCAGTGGCCGTCGAAGGATCACTGCATTGTTCTTCTTAACAACACTCCGTCTTCAGGCCACAAGTGGCCTACCGGAACCATCTGACCGCCGTATCATCCTCAGTGGAGGATGCGGATAGGAGGCGTGGGGTCAGCACACCGCTCTACAGGTTGTTATGATGGTATTCTTGACCGAAGCCGCTACTATTCGGTCAATTGGCATCACGAGGCTGAGTGTACCCCGAAAAATGGCAACAGCGCATGGCGGCCTGGATGGTCACCCATGCAAGTGCCGACCACGCCCGACAACACTGAACTTCGGTGATCTCGCGGAAACCGGTGTATCCACTGCGGCAAGGCCGTTGCCTTCTCATCAACACGCACTCTGTAATATTGTAGAATGTCTGTAGGTTACTGTCTACATTTTGCTAACCGCCTCTATAAAAGGAAATCATCACCCGTAGCTTGAAGATGGTTTAGTATCTGCAACACTAAATGGTCAATTACTTGGTAGTGTAAGTGGGTAACCACTTACTGTAGAATTGAAAATGCTTCACTACTCATAACTGTAGATACCTAACAACTTATAACTACAAATGATCAACTTACTGAAAGTCAACGATTAAAAGTTAAAAAACTAACTGTATGTAACAAATGTACCAAACAGTAAAAGAGTACCAAACAGTAAAAGAGTGACTAGCTGTAGGTGTGAGCAGCTGTGTAAATCTGAGTGCATACTGTTAATTAACAGCAACTAAACGCAACAGTGTATGGCAGAGCTATAGTGTGTAAAACACTGGTAAGGATTTCCTGGTTGTAAACAGCAAATTAGTGATCATACGAATATAGCCACTTGCTGCATATTATTTAAAGTGGCGAACTGATTCCAATCTACTGACTGGAACTACTAAATACAATTCCAAACAAGTAATTGCAGAAGCGACTGTAACCTACCAAAAGACAATGTTCTGTCTATGAAAATTTATAAGTTCGTGTAATCAAACATCTACACCGAGAGAATCCAGTAATATACGAGGGGCGTTCAGAAAGTAAGCTCCGATCGGTCGCGAAATGGAAACGACTATGAAAATCCGATAAAGCTTTGCACAAATGTGTTGGGTAGTGTCTCTAGTATAACCCCAGTTAGCATCACGTCGCTCTTCTCATTTCTGAGCTCGCAGTGAGTGCGTAAAGATGTCTAGAAAATAGTGTCTGCCGCCAAGTACGAGGGCCTGGTGAGAAATTTCGCCTGAAGCTATGCAGCTAACATTACATAACTGTCGTGCTGTTTCGTCTTCACGACAATTCTCAGCCGCATTCTGCAGGGGCAATGAAGATGCTCCTGCATCGTTTTCAAATGGAAATGTTAGATTACCCACAATACAGTCCGCAATTGTCTCCCCCTGAGTTTCATCTCTGGTCACATGAACCGCTGTCTTTGAAGACAACATTTTGACACAGACATCGAGGTGTAGGCCAGCGTGGAGAATTGGCGGAAAGCACTGGCGGCTGCCTTCTATGATGAGGCTATTGAAAAGTTGGTACAACGCTATGACAAAAGTCTAAGTCAGAACGGCGACTACGTAGAGAAATAGCTGAAAGGTGTAGCTAATTGTTACAAGTAAAACATTTCTGATGTTCTCTGTGGTTTCAATTTGGCAATCAATCGGAACTTACTTTCTGAACAGGCCTCGTACCACAGGCTGACTGCATAGGACTGTAATCATAATAGACCAATGACAAGAAAAGTGTTGGCGGGGTATGGGGTCGGAGGGGAGGGTTGCCCCAGTCTGGTAGGTGCATTCGATACGTTTCTGCGGAGACATGTCAAAGAACTTCTCAGAAGTAACTAGTGTCAGCATTTTCTTGAAACTTCTCTTATCGCATCGTGAACGCTGGTCCCTCCCTAGAAGGCTCCCCGAGGCGATTATCCGGCGCGCCCCTCCCTCGCGGACTGCTGTCACGCGGTTAATTCTTCTGGCGGGCATCTGGCGCTGAGATTAGGGCCGGCGGAGGCGCATACGTCTTCCATTAAGGAGGCCGCGTCCTCCGTTTTAATTCTGCCCGCAGGAGGGCATTAATGAGCCGCCTATGGTAATCCGGTGGCGGGACCCCCGGGCAATTACCTCGGGCCTCGCACCTGCGCCCGGCCCGGCCGGCTCGGCGCGTCCATCAGCTGCGACAGCCTAATGGCGCAGACTCCGGAATGTCCTTCCCGAACAGGTGGCGACCTGTCATCCCGGCTCCTGGCCACTCACCGTGACGGCCGATGAGGCCGGTCCGCGCCTCGAAAAGGAGGCCGAGCGGAAAGAGCTGCAGTTTACAAGTGGCTGCGACCACCCTAGAAGAACCGTTCTAGATACTCACAAGTACTGTCGGTTGGATCTCCAGCAAATGACGAAATAACTGTCGAGCCGTTAAATAGAAGAGGCATTACCTTAATGTGGAACTAAGAAACAAATTCAGAAGAATGGACCACAGATGTAATCCAGCTAATACATAACAAAGGTGACAAGGCATGTTGCTCTAAATACGGAGGGATCACATTGCTACATGTGGAATATATGTTTTTATCCGGAATTCTCTACACTAGATTAGTCCCATATGTGGAAGATATATTGCTTGATTATTAGTATGGCTTTTGACCTAGTATCAGCTGTTCAAATGGCTCTCAGCACTATGGGACTCAACTGCTGTGGTCATTAGTCCCCTAGAACTGAGAACTACTTAAACCTAACTAACCTAAGGACATCACACACATCCATGCCCGAGGCAGGATTCGAACCTGCGACCGTAGCAGTCGCACGGTTCCGGACTGCGCGCCTAGAACCGCGAGACCACCGCGGCCGGCAGTATCAGCTGTGGACCAAATATTTATACTGAGACAAATACAGAAAAAATCTTGTTTTGCAAATCGAACTGCCTTTTTCTGCTGCTAGTTACTTTATTTTCCCATACGCGTTTCGCCTTCTCCTGTTCAAAGGCATCATCTGTGGGATGATTTGCTGATCTGCGTTTCCTCGCATCTGGTCTGGAGGTCGCACTACCACATTCATCACTGCCATATATTCACATCTTTGTGTTCTCGCCATCCACACACTGTTCACCGTGTTTCTCACTCTTTTTTTGTGGTGGACTATCGTTGTTTCGTCGTACATTTCTTTTCACAGCGTAAATATTGCGACTCAACCACAAAAAAAAAAAAAAAAAAAAATTGTGAGAAATATGGTGAACAGCATGTGGATGGCGAGAATACAAAGAGGTGAATATATGGCAGTGATGAAAGTGGTAGTTCGACCTCCAGACCAGATGTGAGGAAACGCAGATCAGCAAATCATCCACTGATGATGCCTTAGGACAGGAGATGGCGAAACGCGTATGGGATAAATAAAGTAACTAGCAGCAGGAAAAGGCAGTTTGATTTGTAAAACAAGTATTTATATGCTTGCTGCAGAGGGTGGCCACACAAACAAACTTGTGACAGAAAGAATCGTATGAGTAGAATATAGAACTCAACAATATCCACGCTGACTTCAAGCAGGCCTTCGATAGTCTAGATAGAAACAGATTCTAGAAGATATAAAACTGCTTGGCATTTCATGCAAGTGTATTTCGATTATTTAGGCAACACTGACAGGTTAAAAGGCAATTGTGAGAGTGGATGGGGAATAAACAATATCAATAAAGGAGTTAGACGAGATAATGTTCTTTCCACATTGCTTTCCAATTTGACCTTAAAAGCAATTATACAAAACCTGCAAATGTCTGGACACACAGCTACGAGAACCACACAGTTATCTCATATGTTGATGACGTGGCATTTATTAGTAGGCGGAGGATGTAATTGGAGAGAGTGGTGGCGGAAATGAAAAAAGCCGCACAGCGTAGGGGACTGGAAATTAACGAATACTAACCTTAATGTATGAAATTCGGTAGAACAGGGGGCAATAACTTGTCAGCAGCAGGTCTTAATTCTCAGCATGTAGAGGATTTTGGGCACCTAGGCGCTAATGATAATAAAGGAAATTCCATGTCAACTAACATAAAAGCCAACATTGTAGCCGGCCGAAATGGCCGTGCGGTTAAAGGCGCTGCAGTCTGGAACCGCAAGACCGCTACGGTCGCAGGTTCGAATCCTGCCTCGGGCATGGATGTTTGTGATGTCCTTAGGTTAGTTAGGTTTAACTAGTTCTAAGTTCTAGGGGACTAATGACCTCAGCAGTTGAGTCCCATAGTGCTCAGAGCCATTTGAACCATTTTGAACCAACATTGTAAGCGGTAACAGGAGGTATCATACATTTAAAAAGCTAATGACTTTTAGAATGGAAAACCGACAGCTCAGAATGACTACATATAAGGGTATGACTAGGCCAATGGTTACATATGGATGTAAAGCATGGACGCTAAGCAGCATTGATGAACAACAGTTCAGAGTCCAATAAAACAATACCAATTACCGTCATTTATTTTTATTTTTAGGCTGTCAGTTTCGACGATACACTACGTCCTATTCAGGCCTGCTTCAAACGAGCTCAGAGTAGTTGAAAGAAGAATAATACGAAAAATTTATGGAGGGATCGGAATTAATGACGGTACTTGGACAACAAGGACCAGTTATCAGTTGGATCACGTCATACAAGGAGCTAATGCTGTAAGGTTAATTAAAATAAAAGAATAGCTTGGGTAGGACATGTGTTAAGGATGGAGGACACAAGAACAACGAAGATGGTCTTCCGATGGAAACCGAGAGGAAGAAGTTTAAAAGGAGAACGACGTAGAAGGAAACACAAGAAGGTGGGGAACGGAGATAAACGAAAGGGCAGAATGGAGAGCGATAGTGTAGCAGGCAGACATCCACACAGGGTTGTGAAGCAAACAGTAGTAGTAGTAGTAGAAGAAGAAGAAGAAGAAGAATGACCGTTGGATCGGCGAGAAAAACAATCGTTAAAAATTTTTGCTGTAGTCTACAGGGTGAAGATGGCGAAACGAAAGTCGTATTTTTAAACTCCGCTTTTAGGAAGTAGTTCATCCGGGAGAATCGTACAAAGGTACCGCTGTTTGCCCATCGCACAGAGGCCCATATGGACAACACTATAAACGTCCGTGGCATAGAGAAACAACGGAAAGAGCTGAAAACTAATAAGTAGCCAAGTTCGGATCGAATAACAATTCACTTTTACAAAGACTACCCTACGGCATTATTTGCCTCTTACTCAGGTTCATTCATCGCGAATGTCTCGTCCAGCGGAAAGTCCCAAGGTGACCTTCTGTATGTAAGATGAGTAAAAGAACGGACACGCAGAATTGCAGACTAATATCCGTAACAACGATCTGCTGCATAAGTCTAGAAAATAATAATTTTCCTGGATACCAAAAACCTTACTTTCACGAATCAGCACGGTTTCAGAAAGCACTGCTCGTGTGAAGCTCAGCTTACTTTTTCTCGCATGATATACTGCGAACCATGGATGAAGGGCAACAGGGAAAGTCCAAATTTCTAGATTTCCGAAAATCATTTGTCACAGTACCCAAATGAACACTGTTAACGAAGGTACGAGCATGTGGAACGGGTTCTCAGATATGCGTGTGCCTTGTAGACTTGGTAAGCAATAGAAACCAACGTGTGAAAGAACAAATAGTCTTGGTTGGAAAATTGGGGTGTTACTTTTATTCATAAACAAAAAGTTCAGTTTTTAAGCCATGGGTGTTCTTTCATATTGTTACCACTGGTTGCAGTTTCATACAGCCGTGGATCGAAAAAAGTTCTGAGAAACCAGAATGTTGTCGTCACCGGCTAGTGTCCATGAGAGACAAGACTACCGTCAAGTGCCCCACCGAAATGTGACAGGACCGCGATGATTTTCTATATACATAAATCATTTGGTGGACAGCCTGGGCAGCAATCTGCGGTTGTTTGCTGATAATGCTGTAGTGTTGGGGAAGGTGTCGAAGATGAGTGACTGTACGATGATACAATGTGACTTAGATAAGATCTGTAGTTGGTGTGATGAATGGCAAGTAACTGTAAACGTAGAAAAATGTCGGATGAATAGGGGAAAGAACCCCTTATTGTTCGGATACAGCATCAGTAGTGTCACGCTTGATAAAATCGCGTAGTTAAAATATCTGGGCGTAACGCTGCAAAGCGATATGAAGTGGAACGATGATGTTAAGGTAGTGGTAGGGAATGCGAATTTTGCCGGCCGCGGTGGTTTTGGGGTTCTAGGCGCTCCAGTCCGGAGCCGCGCTGCTGCTACGGTCGCAAGTTCGAATCCTGCCTCGGGCATGGATGTGTGTGATGTCCTTAGGTTAGTTAGGTTTAATTAGATATAAGTTCTAGGGGACTGATGACCACAGCAGTTGAGTCCCATAGTGCTCAGAGCCATTTGAATGCGAATTTTAGACTTCGGTTTATAGAGAGAATTTTAGAAAAAATGTGGTTCATCTACAAATGAGGCTGCATATAGGAGGCTAGTGCGACCTAATCTTGAGTACTGCTCAAGTGTTTGGGATCTACGCCATGTCGCATTAACGGAAGACATGGAAGCAATTCGGAGGCGGGCTGCAGAAATTGTTACCGGCAGAATCGGACAACACGCGAGTGTTGCGGATATGCTATGGGAGTTCAAATGGGAATCCCTCGAGGGAAGGTGACTTTCTCTTCAGGGCACACTACTGAGAAAATATAGAGAACCGGCATTTGAAGCTGACTTCAGAACGATTCTATTGCCGCCAACATATATTTGACGTAAGGGCGACGAACATAAGAAGCGAGAAACTAGTGTTGATTCGGAGGCGTACAGGTAGTCGTTTTCCACTCGCTCTGTCTACGAGTGGAATAGGAATGGAAACGACTAGTTGTCGTAGAGGGTACCCTCCGCCACGCACCGTACGGTGTCTTGCGGAGTATGTATGTAGATGTTGATGTATATCCATTGCTGTTGTTATTGTCTTCAGTCCTGAGTCTGGTTTGATGCAGCTCTCCATGCTACTCTATCCTGTGCAAGCCTCTTCATCTCCCAGTACTTACTGCAACCTACATTCTTCTGAATCTGCTTAGTGTATTCATCTCTTCGTCTCCCTCTACGATTTTTACCCTCCACGCTGCCCTCTAATGCTAAATTTGTGTTTCCTTGATGCCTCAGAACATGTCCTACCAACCGGTCCCATCTTCTAGTCAAGTTGTGCCACAAACTCCTCTTCTCCCCAATTCTATTCAATACCACCTCATTAGTTATGTGATCTACCCATCTAATCTTCAGCATTCCTATGTAGCACCACATTTCGAAAGCTTCTATTCTCTTCTTGTCCAAAATATTTATCGTCCATGTTTCACTTCCATACATGGTCACACTCCATACAAATACTTTCAGAAACGACTTTCTGACACTTAAATCTATACTCGATGTTAACAAATTTCTCATCTTCAGAAACGCTTTCCTTGCCGTTGCCAGTCTACATTTTATAGCCTCTCTACTTCGACCATCCTCAGTTACTTTGCTCCCCAAATAGCAAAACTCCTTTACTACTTTAAGTGTCTCATTTCCTAATCTAATTCCCTCAGCATCACCCGACTTAATTCGACTACATTCCATTATCCTCGTGTTGCTTTTGTTGATGTTCATCTTATATCCTCCTTTCGAGACACTGTCCATTCCGCTCAACTGCTCTTCGAAGTCCTTTGCTGTCTCTGACAGAATTACAATGTCATCGGCGAACCTCAACGTTTTTATTTCTTCTCCATGGATTTTAATACCTACTCCGAATTTTTCTTTTGTTTCCATTACTGCTCAATATACAGATTGAATAACATCGGGGAGAGGCTACAACCCTGTCTCAGTCCCTTCCCAACCGCTGCTTCCCTTTCATGCCCCTCGACTCTTATAACTGCCATCTGGTTTCTGTACAAATTGTAAATAGCCTTTCGCTCCCTGTATTTTACCCCTGCCACCTTTAGAATTTGAAAGAGAGTATTCCAGTCAACATAGTCAAAAGCTTTCTCTAAGTCTACAAGTGCTAGAAATGTATGTTTGCCTTTCCTTAATCTATTTTCTAAGATAAGTCGTAGGGTCAGTATTGCCTCACGTGTTCTAATATTTCTACGGAATCCAAACTGATCTTCCCCGAGGTCGACTTCTACCAGTTTTTCCATTCGTCTGTACAGAATTCGCGATAGTATTTTGCAGCTGTGACATTAAACTGATAGTTCGGTAATTTTCACATCTGCCAACACCTGCTTTCTTTTGGATTGGAATTATTATATTCTTCTTGAAGTCTGAAGGTATTTCGCCTGTCTCATACATCTTGCTCACCAGATGGTAGAGTTTTGTCAGGACTGGCTCTCCCAAGGCCATCAGTACTCCCAATGGAATGTTGTCTACTCCCTGGGCCTTGTTTCGACTCAGGTCTTTCAGTGCTCTGTCAAACTCTTCACTCAGTATCGTATCTCCCATTTCATCTTCATCTACATCCTCTTCCATTTCCATAATATTGTCCTCAAGTATATCGCCCTTGTATAGACCCCCTGTATACTCCTTCCACCTTTCTGCTTTCCCTTCTTTGCTTAGAACTGGGTTTCCACCTGAGCTCTTGATATTCATACAAGTGGCTCTCTATTCTCCAAAGGTCTCTTTAATTTTCCTGCAGGCAGTATCTATCTTACCCCTAGTGAGGTAAGCCTCTACATCCTTACATTTGTCCTCTAGCCATCCCTGCTTAGCCATTTTGCACTTCCTGTCGATCTCATTTTTGAGACGTTTGTATTCCTTTTTGCCTGCTTCATTTACTGCCTTTATCCATAACTGTTACTAAAAGTAAACTAAAAGCGTCATTAACACTTGTGACAATAGGTCAAGGGAACACTTAGAAACAAGAGGAGACAGTCGTGCACGCATTTTATTCTTTATACTGATAGATTGCATTTCACATTTCCAGGATATTCAAAGCGCCTACAGAAGACGTTAAAAGTGTCCACAACCGCATTCAAACACAGCCCTTCCCTTTTTCAACGTAACTGTCCCATGGGTTGGAAAATCTGTGGCTTGTTACGGATCGTATTGACCGTGGCAGCTATTGAAAACCCCATACATTGCTTTGTGTTACGCTGATGGGAGTAGACAAACTCTATCACGTGGACTCAAAGCCAGAAGTCACAATGTGCCAGACCAGCTGATTGTGCGTGCCGTACGACAGTTTCGTTATGTGTAATCCAATTCCAGGTATAATATTCATTTAAATAGCGAGCCACAGCATGCTGATCAAATGTAAACGGGTATGTCTGCTATCCGTCAGATACCACATTCCGTCATCGGGTCAAAATCGATGTCCTCTCTCCGGGTGCCCGCATCTCGTGGTCGTGCGGTAGCGTTCTCGCTTCCCACGCCCGGGTTCCCGGGTTCGATTCCCGGCGGGGTCAGGGATTTTCTCTGCCTCGTGATGGCTAGGTGTTGTGTGCTGTTCTTAGGATAGTTAGGTTTAAGTAGTTCTAAGTTCTAGGGGACTGATGACCATAGATGTTAAGTCCCATAGTGCTCAGAGCCATTTGAACCATTGAACTTTCCGGGTGTAATAATTTTGTTTGTTTTAAGACAGTTTGGATTCATCGTTTTATTTATTAAATCCACATTTCTGTCCAGCACTCTCTCGACACCACTTGAAAAACGTTACAAAAAGTAGACGTGCCATCGCAGTGTGACGATTTGATATTCAAAAGTGTTGCATGCCAATAAACTCGGAAACACATTCAACCCAGACTGCAGATTCGCACGCCTCGTCAGAGGCGCGCTGTTTTAGTCGTGGCGGAAGGACAGTGGCAAAATCGCGAGCGGAAACAGCGTGAAGCGAGCGGCTGTAATCCGCGATAATGCAGACCGGATTCGATTCGCAACGTTTGACGGCTGCGGACGGGCGCGACTAATGATAATAGGCTGACGTGCCGCTGATCCCCATTGTCTCGCGGCCGGGGCGCGCGGTCGACCGTACCGCACACAGCGGTGCCAACGACGCGCCGCCCATTGTTCTCGGGCTGCAGCGCGATGCAGCCGCGTCACGGGACGCTCAGATGCACCCCGCCCGACCCGCGGCCATGCGAACCCGTCAGTAGCGTAGCATCTGTCCACGCCCGAAACACATTCGCAACCTCTTCTTTTGGATATGACGTTTCGAGCACTAGAGTGTGCTATTACTATTACCCGTGCTTGTGTTTGAGACTGTTTACCCATGTTGTTGATGTTGTGGTCTTCAGTCCTGAGACTGGTTTGATGCAGCTCTCCATGCCACTCTATCCTGTGTAAGCTTCATCATCTCCCAGTACCTACTGCAGCCCACATCCTTCTGAATCTGCTTAGTGTATTCATCTCTTGCTCTCCCTCTACGATTTTTACCCTTCACGCTGCCCTCCAATACTAAATTGGTGATCCCTCGCTGTCTCAGAACATGTCCTACCAACCGATCCCTTCTTCCAGTCAAGTTGTGCCGCAAGCTCCTCTTCTCCCCAATCCTATTCAATACCTCCTCATTAGTTATGTGATCTATCCATATAATCTTCAGCATTCTTCTGTAGCACCACATTTCGAAAGCTTTTATTCTCTTCTTGTCCAAACTATTTATCATCCATGTTTCACTTCCATACATGGCTACACTCCATACAAATACTTTCAGAAACGACTTCCTGACATTTAAATCTACACTCGTTGTTAACAAATTTTTCTTCTTCAGAAACGCTTTCCTTGCCATTGCCGGTCTACATTTTATACCCTCTCTACTTCGACCATCATCAGTTATTTTGCTCCCCAAATAGCAAAACTCCTTGACTACTGTAAGTGTCTCATTTCCTAATCGAATTCCCTCAGCATCACCCTACATAATTCGACTACATTCCATTACCCTCGTTTTGCTTTTGTTGATGTTCATCTTATATCCTCCTTTCAAGACGCTGTCCATTCCATTCAACTGCTCTTCCAAGTCCTTTGCTGTCTCTGACAGAATTACAATGTCATCGGCGAACCTCAAAGTTTTAACTACTTCTTCATGGATTTTAATACCTACTCCAAATTTTTCTTTTGTTTCCTTTACTGCTTGCTCAGTATACAGATTGAACAAAATCGGGGAGAGGCTACAACCCTGTCTCACTCCCTTCCCAACCACTGCTTCTCTTTCATGCCCCTCGACTCTTATAACTGCCATTTGGTTACTGTACAAATTGTAAATAGCATTTCTCTCCTGTATTTTACCCCTACCACTTCAGAATTTGAAAGAGAGTATTCCAGTCAACATTGTCACTATTTACCCGTATAGAATGATTTCTCGGTAGTAGAGTTGGCTAATAAAGACAGTAAGATGTCTAAAAAAACATTCATAAGTTCACTTACACTATGTACATGCTGAGTAAGACTGTGTAAACAACGGCAAGGAGAGGTGGCCAAAAGAGTGCTGTGGAAACTGTCATCGTAGGAAAGCTGGACTGTAACAGAAATGATTAGCGAACACGCCAACACAACAAACAGAAGATTTACTTAACTTGTACTACTCCAAGTATACGATGCGTCATTACAAATAATGCAACAAGCAACAGACACCAGCTATTTCAATGTCAACAACGATGAGTCTCTCTGAGCTAAATCAGAGCCTATGGTGTCTGAGCCACGACTATCCGCCATCTGCATAGCTTCACGTAGCGAAGAGGCTCCAAGTGTGAGTGGATTGTGTGGCTGCCGCTGGCGATCATAAACTCAGTGGCAGACGGCGCTCGTGTTACGGAGTTGCTGGAGGCGTGGCTCAGTGGAAGTGCGCTATTGGGGTCCACCGGACTCCTCAAGACCACTGTCAGTGTCTGACGGGAACTTGCAACTCCGTTGCCAACTTAAAGACGCCAGTGGGGTGGTATCGAAAAGTCGTACCACAGGACACTTAGTAACTGGGATGTGGGTAGCTCTGTAGAGCTGTAGGGTCTTCTGTGGTGTTGAGTTATACACACTGAGGTGACAAAAGCCAAGGGATATCTGCTGAAATCGTGTCTGACCTCCTCTTGTGTACCCGTGAACCAACTCGACAAGGCACGGACTTAAGAAGTCGTTGGAAGTCCTCTGATGAATCCCGATACCTTCTTCATCATGGGAGGGCGCGAATCCGTCGTGTCCCAGGTGAAAGGCAGCTCGATACCTGTATGGCAGGAGTGAGAGACAAGCTGGTGGTGACTCCATTATGCTCCGGGAAACATTCATGTGGGTATCCATTGGTCCAGTGCAGCTCGTGCAAGGCACCATGATGGCCAAGGAGTGTTGTATACTGGTTGCAGACTACGCCCACCCCTTCATGACGTTCATGTTTCTGGACGGCAGTGGCATTTCACAACAAGATAATACTCCAAGTCACAAGGCCAGGAGTATGATGGAGTGGTTCTAGAAACACAGTGACGAGTTCAAATTGATGTGCTGGCCCCTTAGCTCACGAGATCTGAACCCAATCGAACATTCCTGGAATGTGATTGTATTTTGCGTCAGAACACATCGCCCCACTCCGGGGAAATTAACGGGAATCGGGTGTCTTGTGTGTGTAGAGGCGGTGCCAACTCAATCCAGTCACCTACCAAGGCCTCATTGCTTCCATGTCACGATGCGTCGCCGCTGTTGTCCGTACCAAAGGTGGACACGCCGGCTATAGCTACGTCGTCGTAATGCTCTGGCTGATCTGTGAGCCGGCCGAAGTGGCCGCGCGGTTCTGACGCTACAGTCTGGAACCGCGTGACCGCTACGGTCGCAGGTTCGAATTCTGCCTCGGGCATGGATGTGTGTGATGTCCTTAGGTTAGTTAGGTTTAAGTAGTTCTAAGTTCTAGGGGACTAATGACCTCAGCAGTTGAGTCCCATAGTGCTCAGAGCCATTTGAACCATTTGAGCTGATCTGTGAAGGAATGCAAACCCGTCTTTACAACACTCGCAGATTTAGAGATAATCTGTGCCAGTGTTGACCGGAGTACACTCACTGAATTTTTGACATTACCAGGGACAAAATTTAGGAATAGAAATGTTAGTCACAACTTGTACAGAAACCAGACTGCTGCCGTAAGAGTCGAAGGACATAATAAGCAAGGACTGGTTGAGAAGGGAGTGAGACAGAAGAAAACGAAGAAGAAATTTGGAAAGGAAATTAAAATTCCGGGAGAAGAATAAAATATTTGAGTTTTGTCGATGACACTGTAATTTTGTCAGAGACGGCAAAAGGTGAATAACACTTAGTAAAACACGTGTAATGATATGTATTTGAATTAAATGATTCCACTGAATATGTCCTGCGAGTCTTCTTCACTTCCGCCGAGGATAGCAATGTTATCAGCGCAACTTATCTCTGATATCCATTCACCGTGAATTTTAATCCCACTCTTGAAACTTGCTTTTATTTTCGTCACTGATTCTTCGGAGTCTACATCCCCGTATCACACTCTTTTTAACCCAGGCAAGTGTTCTTGGTCCTCTGTTCTTATTGATCCCTCTTGGTTGCTGTAGTTATTGTATATTTCCAGTCTTTCTCTATGGCTTATTCTTCTGAGAATTTTCAACGTCTTACACCATTTTACACTGTCGAACGTTCTTTGCAGGGCGGCAAAGCGTATGAACGTGTCGCGATTTTTTAAAAATCTTACTTCCATCATCAGTTGCAACTCAGAACTGCATTTCTGGTACCCCTACCTTCCCGAAAGCCGAACTGATCGTCATCTAACATATCCTCAATTGTTTTCATCATTCTTCTCTTGACTATTCTTGTCAGCAACGTGTATGCAAGGGTTGTTAAGCTGATTGTGCGGCAGTTCTCGTACTTATCCATCCTCGATATCTTCAAGACATGTGAATTATGTTTCTCGGAAAGAATGATGGTTTGTCTTCAGTCTCATAGGTTGTACACAGTAACATGACTTGCAGTTTGGTTACCACTTGCCATAATTATTTTAGAAATTCTGAAGAAATGTTATCTATACTTTCTGCCTGATTTGATTTTAAGTATTCCAAAAATCTATTAAATTCTGACTCTCAGCCAGCCGGGTTGGGCCGAGCGGTTCTAGGCTCTGCAGTCTGGAACCGTGCGACGCCTACGGTCGCAGGTTCGAATCCTGCCGCCGGCCAAAGTGACCGAGCGGTTCTAGGCGCTACAGTCTGGAACCACGCGACCGCTACTGTCGCAGGTTCGAATCCTTCCTCGGGCATGGATGTGTGTGATGTCGTTAGGTTAGTTAGGATTAAGTAGTTCTAAGTTCTAGGGGACTGATGACCTCCGAAGTTTAGTCCCATAGAGCTCAGAGCCATTTTTTCTGACTCTAATACTGGATCCGATCTGTCTTCCACATCCATTTCTTCCTCAATCACGCAATGCGCCATGTCCTCCCCTTGTTTGCACGTGCCTGCTCTATCCCGTGTGGTAAACAGTGGAATTTCCGTTGCACTCTTGATATTGTCACCTTTGTTTTTCGTTTCACGCAAGTATATTAAGTATATCGAGGTCAGTAGTGATGAATACACTCTTATCCCTGTACCGAAGAACATCGTGTCCATTTCAACGCCCCTGTCGTTTCTCGAAGAATACCGCTCTGGTAGTTTTGCCTTTCCATTCGTGCATCTTCATCCGGGTTGGTACACGTACCACGGTGTGCGGCATCAGCATCCGGGTGGGCGGGGGAGTCCAAGGAGCAGCGAGGTACGGCACGTGACGCAAGCTGGGCGGCCGGTATCGGCAGCTAATTAAAGCAGGCGAGGGTTAATAGTGCCGCGGCCGCGCGGAGCGGGCCGTGGGAACATCGGCAGTACAGAGCTGCGGCACGCGATAACGCGTGACTGGCGACTACCAGCGGCCACGTCAAACATAGCCGTCGCAGCCGCGACCCGCTCTGGGGATGGATCCTGGTGTGGGCAAACTTCTGGCGCCCTTCACACTGCGTCCTGTCCCCGTGTCCAATGCCGAATCTCCACTGCTGCTATACACTTCTGCATCACGAGTCGAGCTACTCGTGAGCGAATGCAGCATTTTCATGCTTCAGCCCATAGCTGTCGACCAAGAAGAGCTCCAATGCTGATGATTTAGCTAAATACAAGGAATACTGTAAAATATTAAAAAAAGTAATTCAGACATCTAAACAAATGCACTACGAGAAGAAGATAGCAATGTCAGGGAACAAAATAAAAACAATATGGGATATAGTGAAAGAGGAGACTGGTAGAACCAGAAAGGAACAGGAGCAAATAGCATTAAGGGTAGATGACACATTAGTAACCGATGGGCATAGTGTGGCAAATCTATTTAACGAGTACTTTATAGCCGTTACTGATAGAATGGGATTGTCAGGATCAGTAAATAATGCCCTTGAATATCCGAAACTAGCCTTTACAAATAGCTCCAAGTACATGAATATGTAACTCACTTCACCAAAAGAAATAACTTCCATAATAAAATCTTTAAAAACAAAGCATTCTAGTGGTTATGATGAAATATCAACGAAGTTAATAAAGGCATGTTCTTGTGAGTTTAGTACAATTCTAAGTTACTTGTGTAACCAGTCAATTATAACTGGGACATTTCCTGACTGGCTAAAATATGCAGATGTCAAGCCGCTATTCAAGAAAGGGGATAAAGAGATACCATCAAGCTACAGACCGATTTCACTTTTGCCAGCATTCTCAAAAATTTCAGAAAAAGTAATGTACAGGCAGCTTCTCAGCCATCTGACCACAAATAACATATTATCAGAAGGGTTCTGATATCGAGAAGGCTATTTACATCTACAGTGAAAATGTACTTAATTCATTAAATAACAAATTACAAGCAGCAGGTATTTTCTGTAATTTGTTAAAGGCACTTGATTGTGTGAACCACAACATCCTTTTAAATAAATTAGAATTCTATGGTGTCACGGCCAGTGCTGCAAAATGGTTCTACTCATACCTCGCTAACAGGAAACAAAGGGTGTCAGTGCAAGGGACTAGTGAATTAAGTCATCAGTCGTCATCGGAATGGGAAGAAATTACATGTGGTGTCCCACATGGACCCATCTTAGGGCCATTGCTTCTTACCGTGTACATTAATGATCTCGCATCAGTTACACTGCCAGAACCAGAGTTCGTTTTGTTTGCAGAAGACACAAGTATTGCAATTAATAGTATGTCGAGTGTAGTTCTAGAAAGATCTGTTAATGATATTTTCATGGATATTAATAAATGGTTTAAAGCCAACTCACTGACATTAAATTTCGAAAAGACTCACTATATGCAATTCAGAACCTGTAAGAGGTTTCCACCCAGCATATGCATAAAGTATGAAGAAGAGTAGATAGAAGAGGTTGACAGTCTTAAATTCCTGGTATTACAACTTGATCATAAATTCAGTTGGGAGGAGCACACCACAGAACTGCAGGAACGCCTTAACAAATCTGTATTTTCAATTCGAGTGTTAGCTGACATAGGCTACATAAAAATGAAAAAAGCTTGCATACTTTGCCTACTTTCATTCCATAATGTCATACGGTATAATATTTTGGGGTAACTCTTCAAGTCAAACAAAAGTTTTCAGAGTCCAAAAGCGTGTTCAAATGGCTCTGAGCACTAGGCGACTTAACATCTGAGGTCATCAGTCGCCTAGAACTTAGAACTAATTAACCTAACTAAGCTAAGGACATCACACACATCCATGGCCGAGGCAGAATTCGAACCTGCGACCGTAGCGGTCGCTCGGTTCCAGACTGCAGCACCTAGAACCGCACGGCCACTCCGCCAATAGCATGAAATACGGATTATTTGTGGAGTAAACTCACAGACGTCCTGTAGAAACCTGTTCAAAGAACTGGGTATACTAACTACTGCCTCTCAGTATATTTACTCCTTAATGAAATTTGTCTGAAATAGTATATCTCTTTTTCGAACAAACAGCTCAGTTCATACATACAATACCAGGATCAAAAATGATCTGCACAAGGACTTAATACCACTTATTTTAGTTCAAAAAAGGGTCCATTACTCAAGAACACTCAACTTCAATAATTTGCCAGCAAACATAAAAAATTTAGTTACAAATAAAGATCAGTTTTAAAAGGAGTCTGAAAGACTTACGAGTGGCCAACACTTTCTACTCCATTGACGAATTTTTTAATAGAAACAAATGATCTATTGTATATATTCATACTGTTAGTATTGTTATTTCAGCTTAAAAAAAAAAAAAAATTGCCATGTTCCACATCCACGAGGATCTCCTCAGCACGGATCTATGGAACGAAAATCTAATCTAGTCTAATCTGCGCTGAAGTGACAAAGTCATGGTATAGCGATATGCACATTTACTATGGCGGTAGTATTGTGTGCACGAGGCATAAAGGGGCAATGCATTCGCAGAGCTGTAATTTGTACTTGGTTGATGCACCTGAAAAGGTTTCCGACGTGATTGCGGCCCGCACGACGGGAACTAACAGACTTCGAACACGGAATGGCACTTGGAGCTCGACAAATGGGACATTTCATTTCATAGATCGTTAGGGAACTCAACATTCCGAGATCCACAGTGTCAAGAGTATGCCGAGAATGCCAGATTTCAGGCTTTACCTCTCACCACAGACAAGGCAATGGCCGACGGCCTTCACTTAACAACCGAGAGCAGCGCCGTTGCGTGTTAACAGACAAGCAACACTGCTTGAACTAACCGCAGAAATCAGTGTGGGACGAATGACGAACGTGTCCGCTAGGACAGCGCGGGGAAATTTGGCTTTATCGCGCTATGACAGCAGAGGACTGACTCGAGTTCCATTGCTAACATCACGACATCGCTCGCAGTGCCTCTTCTGGGCTCGTGACCATCTCAGTTGGACCCCATACGACTGTAAAACTGTGGCCTGGTCAGGTGAGTCCCCATTTCAGTTCGTTAGAGCTGATGGTAGGGAAGCCTAGGACCGACCCATCGAACATTTATGGGACATAATCGAGAGATCAGTTCGTGCACAAGGTCCTGTGCTGGCGACACTTGCGCAATCATCGAGGACTATAGAGGCAGTATAGGTCATTATTTCTGCAGCGGATTTCGAACGACTTGGTGAGTCCATGCCACGGTGAGTTGTTGCAGAGGTCTGACACGATATGAGCAGGTGTCCCACGACTTTTGTCACCTCAGTGTACATAACGTCATAGAAGTCACTCTCCTGCATGAAGTTGCCCTTAATTGAGCTAATCACTCTATTTGATTTACTATTTACTTGGCCATAGTCAAGCAAAGCCACACAATAAAGTTGTCTACGGATTGTGACTTGCACTTGAACACATTTTTTTCTATGTAGGTCGCACTTTGTTGTTTACAATTAAGGGTTTCGTCGCTCATCCATCGTCAGATATATCGCAAGAGAGAAAATAAAAGAAAAAGACAATCTAGATCGCAATGGTTATTTTATTTAAAATGACAGCTTTCGGCGGAGTCTTAGCAACAGCACCATCAGCTGAAGCTTACGATGTTCAGAACAGTCAGTAGACCTCAGTCACTCTGTAAGAGTATTGTCATATAGCTGGCTTGGTTGTGGACTCTGCAACGCGTTTGAAGAGTCGACCATGGGACACGGGACTGTTATGTTGTGTTGTGGGTAGCTCTGCATGTAAGAAGCATTGTTAGTATGGAAGTTGAAGTATTGCACAAGTGCTATTACAGTAAAGTGATGAAATATGAAAGTGATTCAGAGGAAGGTGTGTAATGATGTAATTAAAAATGAGCAGTGCCGCCGATAAGGTATTTGTGTATCCTCTCGTTGCGCGTCGCACAGCATCAATCATCCGCGCCGTGTTCGGTTACGCGTTACGCTCGTCCAAGTGATTTGGTGGACAGACAAACACCTAGAAGTTGACATCAAAACTTATGACTTAGAATGTAAACAGTGCAACCTGTGATTTCTTATCGTCTCAGAATATAGGGGCTCATAACAGACGTAGGACAGTGTTGTGCTTAACGCTGAGTGGCTCCCGTAAACCAGCTCGCATATTTAGATAGATAATTTCAGGCAAGCCAGCAGCAGTGTGGACCGGAACAGTACGACCGCCACGGGATTATCAGGTATGTGGTGTGGACAGGGCGCACGGTCCGAAACGACAAACAGTTTTAAGGTACCACCGCCATTTGTACTCCCAGGCGTGTTATAACTGAAACTGCAGTTTCAGCGACTAAGTGTCCTTCCCGTTCTGGACATCGTTGAAATCAGTCATTTTAAATAAAATAACCATCGCGATCTGTACTGGTTTTTTCCACTAATATTATGTAGCTTATAAGATCGCTGTTTCTCAAAAATGTTACCAAAACGTTAAAACATATATACGTAGGATACACATTATTTAGGTATCACAAGAAAGATTTGTCTTAAAAGAAAAGAGGGATAAACATGGGCAAACGGTATTTCAGCATAAAACTGTGCAATGAGTGGCTTCTAATTCTTTCACTCACAACCACATAGTTGAGTTTGTGTTTTAACTATGGACTTTATCCTGTTTTTCACGCCCCGCGATTTCTCTCTTCTTGATCTGCGACCGTATTACGGCACATAAACATCTTGTATTCTTCCTCTTTCTTCCATTTCAGCCATGTAAGAACCACATAAAATAACTTTTTATCATTTTGTCTTCTTTCCTCGTTTTCGGTCTTCCCAATGTTTCCTCATTCTCTTACATAGTTCTTTTCGTTTTTCATCTGTCCGTACTGTGATCCATTTCTGACATTTTCCTAAAAACCCCAGAACTTCCTAACTATGTTTCTCTAAATAGGCCTGTCTAAGATTTCTGATTTTGTAATTTTAATTTATGGTTCCCCCTATTTTGTTTCCCCAAGCCAACTGATTTGAGTGTTGGAATTTTTGTTGGAGGGTTAAGTATTTTTTTAGTCAGTCTTTCAGGGTTAATTCGAATCAAGCGACCATAAAACTAAATTCTCGATTTCACGAGAGGCTGCGATAGTATTTACATTGGGGTCTACATTTCTTCATTACTTCTTTTCATTCACGTACTATATTTCCAACTTTTCTTGGGCCTAGTATTTTCCATTGCACCTTCTTTTACTTTTTCTCCAACTCTCCAATTACTCCCGTTTTGCAGATGACTAAACATTCCGCTACATAAAGACACTTCTCTTTTATGCCATATTGGTAGTGTTGGGATTTCTTTTTTATTGAGGGTGATATTTTAAGTGTAAGTTCTTCTTTAATTGATAATCAATTTCCATTTTCTGCGCTCTGCTTTTGTTTGCTTATTTGTCTTGACTGTTGCTTCATTATTTCCCATAAATACTTAAATTTACACACTGTTGATTTTACTGCACCTGGTGATTAGGAATTCTGGATATTTCTAATGTTCGTTTCATATTGTGTCTTCTGTGTTGAAAATACAGCCTTTTCATCATCTCTTTTAAGATGTTGATTTACTGAATCTCTATAAGGATGTTTTCGGAAAGTATTAGTAAATCATCTGCAAAGGCTAGACAGTTGAGTTTGCCGTTCGAGTTAAATATTTTGACTATTTTACATACGAGTTTCATAGTTTATATATTATTTTATTGATTTTTTTCTGGCATACTTCATGTCTTATTCCTCATTAAAATCTATGACGGAAGATATTTTTGGGAATGCAACGTTTCATTATTTTCCCCCTTCAATTGTACTCTGACTGTTGTCATGTCACATATCCCTACTCGGTGTTCATCTTTGGTTTTGACAATAGAAGTCTTTTGCCGGCCGTTGATTTTGTTTGGCAGTTTGTGTCGTTTTGTAATACATGTATTTTTTAAAAGTATATTGGTGGGCAATATTGATGAACATTTAAAGCTTTATAGATGATTTTACATTATAGTTAGAATACAATCACACATGATAATATGAATTATGCTATGGTGAAATGGTGATACTGCTGATGGGCATTCTGCATGAATGAAAATAAATTGCGGTTCGTTCAAAGAGCATCAGTTAAGAAATTCTGCACTGTTTTGGCTAATTTTTTTAAAAAAATGCTCGATAGTTCGAATAATATTTTTAGGGAAATGAAAATTGTAAAAGTTGTCTGTAAAATGTGACAATTCGGGACAATCCGAAAGTGCTTTTCTGTAGGAGAATTTTGTATGAACTCAAAACCATACCTAACGGTTGAACCGACGATGTGCTTAATTCTTTTCTTTCTTTTGGACGGTGTGGTCTTGGGAAAGTTTTCAGTAAAAAAATTGGGGATAATGACAAAGAAAAGTCGGAAAACTCGTACAAACTGACAAAAATTATAATTCCTTTATGCAATGTCAATCGTAGGAACGATATATTTAGTTGATTCTTTCTCTGTTATGTTTGTTATGCTCCCGGGATGGAAATAACTGAACGTTTTCGATTTAAAAAAATTCTGGAAAATCTGGAGAAAAATTTCCAGACACGCATTCCAGAGCAAATTAAAATAACTGTGTAACAAATTTAGTTATTATTTCCAGTTCAGTTCCAATTTATTTCTCTACTACGTGCGAAAAGCTCATTTAACAGCTGATTGTCATATTGTGAATCAAGCCATACGGCTACATGGTTCTTTATTTTAAAATGAATTGTGAGTGTGTTGTAAGTCCATCCCAAAAGTTTAATAAAATCATTACGCTTCATCGTTTTATCTTAAACGAGTTTACAGATTTACCTACGAAATGCTGTGAATTTTGAAGTGGCAAACGGTTATACAGTAACCACAGAGTGAATCAATTTTCCATTCTCTGTTGAATTGTGATTATTCGCGTAGCACATTGTATTGCAATCGACACAAACGAATGGAACAGACACAATTTAATCGCTCTTTAATGCCGCCAATAAAGCCGAGCGATGTAGGCTGCGGAATTCACAAAGCTACAAATCAAACGAATTTTCGACCTAACCGAACTGTAGAACAACGCAAAGAACGGAATGAAATTGAAACGGAATGAAGTTGAACGAAATCGGTTATCACCAACACGTTCAGCGTGTACCTGAGAAGAAACAGAACATGCAAGCTAAGATGATATCCATCGAATGAAACATCATAGGTGGGACAATGAATTTGAATAATCGTGCAGGAAGCAAACAAATGTTTCGTTGAATACTGATCGAGCTGTATTCCGTTATAACGTGACGGTAGCTTACGATGCATTGGAACAAAACCGCATGATTCCAAGTCGATCACATTCCAAGCACATCACACATTTCTAGCATTTCAGCGTTGTAATACGGGTAGAATCCATCTCTCACTGAAAATTTCCCATCGGCGTACTTCTGAACATACGCATACTGAAACTGAATACCCATGGCCACTCTCGTTAACAGGTCAATGGTCACTCAAAAAAGTTTCTTTTTCGTTTTTAATTTGTTTACATGTATCAAAAAGCTTTTCACAAACTCAAAAACAAACACATACAAATTTGTTGACATTTGGATGATGATGTTGTTTGGTTTATGGGTCGTTCAACTGCGAGGTCATCACCGCCCGTACACATTCCCAGCCTGTACATCGTCCAGTCTAGCCATTTTCACGAATGATGATGGAATGATGAGGACAACACAAACACCCGGTCCCCGGGCAGAGAAAAATCCCCAACCCGGCTGGGAAACGAACCCGGGACCCCATGGTCCAGAGATAGCCGCGCTAGCCACTAGACCACGAGCTGCGGACTTGAAATTTGGACAGAACAGCGTCCATCACAATGAGGTGGCAGAAGTCATATGAAACTTTTTAAGATCGTGTCGGACAAGTCATTGTAAGTCTTCAGCAGAAATATTGAGCCCCGGTGCCTCTATAGCTATTCATAATTGCCAAAGGGTCGCCGGGGCAGGAGGGTTTTCTGAAGGAACCGACGTCTCGATTGTTGTTGTTGTGGTCTTCAGTCCTGAGACTGGTTTGATGCAGCTCTCCATGCTACTCTATCCCGTGCAAGCTCCTTCATCTCCCAGTACCTACAGCAACCTACATCCTTCTGAATCTGCTTAGTGTATTCATCTCTTGGTCTCCCTCCACGATTTTTACCAACCACGCTGCCCTCCAATGCTAAATTTGTGATCCCTTGATGCCTCAGGACTTGTCCTACCAGCCGATCCCTTCTTCTAGTCAAGTTGTGCCACAGATTTCTCTTCTCTCTAATTCTATTCAATACCTCCTCATTAGTTATGTGATCTACCTATCTAATCTTCAGCATTCCTCTGTAGCACCACATTTCGAAAGCTGCCATTCTCTTCTTGTCTAAACTATTTATCGTCCATGTTTCACTTCCATACATGGCTACACTCCAAGCAAATACTTTCAGTAACGACTTCCTGACACTTAAATCTATACTCAATGTTAACAAATTTCTCTTCTTCAAAAACGCTTTCCTTGCCATTTCCAGTCTACATTTTATATTCTCTCTACTTCGACCATCATCAGTTATTTTGCTCCCCAAATAGCAAAACTCATTTACTCCTTTAAGCGTCTCATTTCCTAATCTAATTCCCGCAGCATCACTCGATTTAATTCGACTGCATTCCATTATCCTCGTTTTGCTTTTGTTGATGTTCATCTTATATCCTCCCTTCAAGAGCATGTCCATTCCGTTCAGCTGCTCTTCCAGGTCCTTTGCTGTCTCTGACAGAATTACAATGTCATCGGCGAACGTCAAAGTTTTTATTTCTTCTCCGTGGATTTTAATTGCTACTCCAAATTTTTCTTTTTTTCCTCTACTCAATATAAAGATTGAATAACATCGGGGAGAGGCTACAACCCTGTCTCATTCCCTTCCCAACCACTGCTTCCCTTTCATGTCCCTCGACTCTTCCAACTGCCCTCCCTGTATTTTACCCCTGCCACCTTCAGAATTTGAAAGAGGGTATTGCAGTCAACATTGTCAAAAGCTTTCTTTAAGTCTACAAATGCTAGAAACGTAGGTTTCTCTTTCTTTAATCTATTTTCTAAGATAAGTCGTAGGGTCAGTATTGCCTCACATGTTCCAACATTTCTACGGAATCCAAACTTATCTTCCCCGAGGTAGCCTTCTACCAGTTTTTCCATTCGTCTGTAACGAATTCGTGTTAGTATTTTGCAGCATTGGCTTATTAAAAAGATAGTTTTTCACATCTGTCAACACCTGCTGTCTTTGGGATGTCCCATAAATGTTAGGCGGGATTCACGTTAGGCCATCTGGGTGACCAAGTCATGCGCCCGAATTGTCCAAGAAGCTCTTCAAAGCAATCGCGAACAATTGTGGCGAATTGTTATCTATAAAAATTCTACCGTTGTTTGGAGAATGAAGTCCATGACTGGCTGCAAATGCTCTCCAGGTAGCCAAACAAAGACATTTCCAGTCAATGATCAATCCAGTTGGACCATAGGACTCAGTCCACTGCATGTAAGCACGACCAATATCATTAGAGAGCCACAACCAGCTTGTACAGCCCCTTGTTGACAACTTGGCGTCCATGGATTCGTGAGGACTATGCCATACTGGAACCCTACAATCAGCTCTTACCAACTGAAACCAGGACTCATCTGACAACTTCACCCTTTTCCAGTCGTCTATCGTCCGACCGACATGGTCGCTAGCCCAGGAGAGGCCCAGCAGTCTATGTCCTGCTATTAGCAAATGCACTCGTGTCGGTCGTCTGCAGCCATATTCCTTTAACGTCAAATTTCGTCGTACGTCCCACATTTACTTCTGCGGCCAGTTCACGCAGTGCTGTCTGACTGTTAGCACTAACAACTCTATGCAAACGCCGCTGCTCTCGGTCGTTAAGCAAAGGCCCTCGGTCAGTGTGTTGTCCGTGGTGACTGATAACGTCTGAAGTGTAATGCCTCCGGCACACTCTGGACACTGTGGGTCTCGGAACACAAAATTTTCTAACGATTTCCGAAATGGAATGTTCCATGCGTCCAGCTCTAACTACTACTCCGCTTTCAAAGTCTGTTAATTGCCGTCGTGCTTGCATAATCACGTCGCAGATCCTTCCACATGAATCAGCTCAGTACAACTGACAGTACGACGAGTATGCGATACTACCTCCAGCTGTATAAATGCATATCGCTATGCGATGACTTTTGTAGCCTCAATGTAATTGTTAAGTAGCTTCATGTTTTTTTTTCTTTTTTTAAAAAAACAGTTTTACGAAAGTCACGTTCATGGAATTAATTCATATTCCACTGCCATTTTAATGTTTACTGATATAGAAAAGCACAAATGTAAGATGTATTTTAAATATAATTTGCATTTTACTCATACTTGTTTGATTTATGCTGAAGTACAGCGTGCATTAACTGTGCTTGGAGTGGCGGACTGGCAGCAGTTGAATAATTTAGTTTACGAGTTGTAGTCGTATTGGTTTAAATGGCTCTGAGCACTATGGTACTTAACTTCTGAGGTTATCAGTTCCCTAGAACTACTTAAACCTAAATAACCTAAGGATATCACACACATTCATGCCCGAGGCAGGATTCGAACCTGCGACCGTAGCAGCAGCGCAGTTCCGGACTGAAGCGCCTAGAACCACTCGGCCACTCCGGCCGGCTGTAATCGTATTACCAGCATTTACTCATACTTGATCCAGTCATGTACCATTCGACGTAACACGTTGTACCGGTTCCTTAAATTCATGGTATGTATTATTTATTTATATACTGTATTTGAGTTACATCAGTTTGTGAGAACGTCTTATTTCTTGAAATAGTTGAAATCACGTGTATCACATCACATCAGATAGCAGAAGGATAGTCGTAAACGGCTTAATTAGTCAAAAACTTTTGTGTCACATAATATAACACAATCATTTATATTACCGGAAAGAGTATGTTAGAAATTTTAATCAAATGTCGGTGTTTCTGAAGGAAAAGTACAAACTGTATAACATCGTGAATACACCAGCATGTCTGTGGTGACCGAACGCAGAGGGACTTTAGTTACCAAGACTGTTTTTAAGAAGAGTGTATGTAATCAGTGGAAGGTAGTATCACAATCAGTAATGGGATGGACCACCTCAAATCGAATACCTAGAATGTAAGTATGCAGCTTACACTTTCTACTTTCAAAAAACTCTGCGTGGTGGTTACGACCCTGTGCTGTTGCCAACGCGATGGACGAGAATACTGCTTATGTCACGAAAAAAAAAAAGGAAAAACAAACAAGTGACCGCAGCAGAAACACACTACTCTTGGCGTACAAAACGCACATTAATATGTACAACGTTGGTCCAGCCTGGAGAAGTGTTTCCTCTATTGGTCTGACCCTTCACACACTGTGTGGTCACCGGCTGATTCAGTACGACTGGATAGCCAAAATATTGGATCGAAAGCAATCGTCGTTCTCATGCTGGCTGGACAGTGCCTTGGCGTCTCGGCCTTTGATGTTCATGCAGAAAGGCACAAATGTCAACTCAGCTATTTTCTAGGGATGTAAATACGTAAAACTTCAAACAGGCAGTTTTTTGAAATAGTTGTTTGTTCATTTCACGAACCGGTTTTCGGACCTTTTCAGGTTCATCTTCAGATGGTGTACAGGAATTTACACAGGTATTTCAATCTATGGAACTTCATGTACATCATCTGAAGACGAACCTGTAAAAGTTCGAAAACCGGTTCATGGAATGAATGAATAACTATTTCAAAAAACTGCCTGCTCTAAAAAATTGGTAATCGATAAGCTTAATTTTAGGGATGGCTGTGGCGGTGCTGTGCCAACTGCCTGCACATAGGTCAGGATACCGGCTGTTTCCAAAGAAGCACGAAGAGAGAGCAGTCGTACTTCCGCGAAAACTGCCTGTCTCCATGGGGAAGTATGTTTCTCGTCATGTCTCTCCTAATGCCTCTCTTGATGTAGACAATTGGACCCTGAGGCCACACCAGTACCGCACCGTCCCAGTGCAAAAAACACCAGCTTTTCTCCCAAGCTCACATGTCCAGCACTCATATAATAGCAAGCATGAAATAGTGGCAGGGAATGAAACATATCGTACAGCGATATGTGACAATAATGTCATAACAGTAATTTGTAACATGTAACGGGGTGAAGTACTGCAGTATTCAATTCCTAGTTAAAGCAGGCCTTAGATCCCAGTTAGATAGAGACTCAATTGAAAACTTTACAGTTCACACATATTTCCACAAATCAGGGCCATATTTCGAACAGAAGTCAGTGCCAGCTCGCAAATAAAGATTCGCAATTATCTCGCAAAGAGCTCGTTCGCGGATTAAACTTTATTTACACGTTTTCACTTCTATCATCATATACTTTCACTTGTGTCGGAGCTACCCATCTGATTTGTGATTTCAATCCGTTTACGAGTGGTCGGATATCATAGGGTTTCATTTAATCCAATCTCTATCGTCACTTTTCGCGTTCCCGCCTCATATATAAGCCTCACAATTCGAAATAAGTAACGGCAGGAACTTTAACAGGCACTTAAAGCAACATGTATGAGGGCAGTTCAATAAGTAATGCAACACATTTTTTTTCTCGGCCAATTTTGGTTGAAAAAACGGAAATTTCTTGTGGAATATTTTCAAACATTCCCGCTTCGTCTCGTATAGTTTCATTGACTTCCGACAGGTGGCAGCGCTCTACGGAGCTGTTAAAATGCCGTCTGTAACGGATGTGCGTTGCAAACAACAGGCAGTGATCGAGTTTCTTTTGGCGGAAAACCAGGGCATCTCAGATATTCATAGGCGCTTGCAGAATGTCTACGGTGATCTGGCAGTGGACAAAAGCACGGTGAGTCGTTGGGAAAAGCGTGTGTCATCATCGCCGCAAGGTCAAGCAAGACTCTCTGATCTCCCGCGTGCGGGCCGGCCGTGCACAGCTGTGACTTCTGCAATGGCGGAGCGTGCGAACACACTCGTTCGAGATGATCGATGGATCACCATCAAACAACTCAGTGCTCAACTTGACATCTCTGTTGGTAGTGCTGTCACAATTGTTCACCAGTTGGGATATTCAAAGGTTTGTTCCCGCTGGGTCCCTCGTTGTCTAACCGAATACCATAAAGAGCAAAGGAGAACCATCTGTGCGGAATTGTTTGCTCGTCATGTGGCTGAGGGTGACAATTTCTTGTCAAAGATTGTTACAGGCGATGAAACATGGGTTCATCACTTCGAACCTGAAACAAAACGGCAATCAATGGAGTGGCGCCACACCCACTCCCCTACCAAAAAAAAGTTTAAAGCCATACCCTCAGCCGGTAAAGTCATGGTTACAGTCTTCTGGGAGCTGAAGGGGTTATTCTGTTCGATGTCCTTCCCCATGGTCAAACTATCAACTCTGAAGTGTATTGTGCTACTCTTCAGAAATTGAAGAAACGACTTCAGCGTGTTCGTAGGCACAAAAATCTGAACGAACTTCTCCTTCTTCATGACAACGCAAGACCTCACACAAGTCTTCGCACCTGAGAGGAGCTCACAAAACTTCAGTGGACTGTTCTTCCTCATGCACCCTACAGCCCCGATCTCGCACCGTCGGATTTCCATATGTTTGGCCCAATGAAGGACGCAATCCGTGGGAGGCACTACGCGGATGATGAAGAAGTTATTGATGCAGTACGACGTTGGCTCCGACATTGACCAGTGGCATGGTACCGTGCAGGCATACAGGCCCTCATTTCAAGGTGGCGTAAGGCCGTAGCATTGAATGGAGATAACGTTGAAAAATAGTGTTGTGTAGCTAAAAGATTGGGGAATAACCTGGTGTATTTCAATGCTGAATAAAACAACCCCTGTTTCAGAAAAAAAATGTGTTGCATTACTTATTGAACTGCCCTCGTAAATGACTATCATTTACCAAATGTGAACTTCAAGAGGGACGACGGAAAAGTGGCAGTGAATAATGAAGAAAACTGTGAGATCCTAGCCAACTGCTTGACTCCGAATAATCCAGAAAAAAAATGGCCGAGAATAGTCCCAGAACAAAGAAACAACGATTCAGCTGCTCCTGTTCCAAATAAAACTAGAAAGGTAGTCTCAGAACTGAAGTACATGAAGCCACAAAAATGGTTCAAATGGCTCTGAGCACTATGGGACTTAACTTTTGAGGTCATCAGTCCCGTAGAACTTAGAACTACTTAAACCTACCTAACCTAAAGACATCACACACATCCATGCCCGAGGCAGAATTCAAACCTGCAACCGTAGCGGCCACGCGGTTCCAGACTGTAGTGCTTAGAACCGCTCGGCCACCCGGCTGGAATGAAGCCACAGGGGAACACTCGATCACAGCGGGTATGTCGAAAAATTTAGGTGAAATTCCCATTAATGGCCTAAGTCAAGAGATGAAAAATATCTTGCAAACTAGTGAGTGGATAACAGTACTGATTCACTTTCTAAAAAAAGTTAAATTTCGAAGCATCAGTCATCGTCTTGTGTTCAATGGGGACCAATGTTAATCTTTTGCAGTGCTAGGCCAAATTTTTGGGTAGTTAATATTGATATTGATAGATCATTTAAAAGTGAGTTACGTGTTATAAGCTGCATTTACTGTAAATGTGGTTTTAGAATATGTCCGACAACTTTAGTTCAATTACAAAATGTTTATCTTAAAAAAATGTTCTAATGTGTGTGAAACCTTATGGGACTTAACTGCAAAGGTCATCAATCCCTAAGCTTACACACTACTTAACCCAAATTATCCTAAGGACAAACACGCACACCCATGCCCGAGGGAGGACTCGAATTCCGCCATGGCCAGCCGCACAGTCAATGACGGCAGCGCCATAGACCGCTCGGCTAATCCCGCGCGGAAAATTTTTGTCTTACTGCAGGGTTTCTGTGATAGTGTGATGAACGTAAATTGAATTTGCTGCAGTGAAAATTGCTGTTTAGTTAGTGAAAGTACGGTTTAACATAATACTCGCGACGTTCTGTCTTGTTTCTGTCGCCCCATTGCGATAGCCGCGCGTCAGGCGGCCAGCAAGACACTTCTACACACGATATCAGATGAGTGCGAACAGTATCGATAGTATCGTTTATTTGGATTTGTAACACAATTTTTACACTAGGGAGCGTATCTATTGACATAAAAACTGACGACAACTAAAAATGACACGATATTTGTCACTCTTCAATTTTCCAAGGACCCGGGGAATTATGAAACGATACATTATAAGATCGGGCAGGTAGGTTAGAAAATTTAAAAAGGGAAATGGATAGGTTGAAGTTAGATATAGTGGGAATTATGAAACGATACATTATAAGATCGGGCAGGTAGGTTAGAAAATTTAAAAAGGGAAATGGATAGGTTGAAGTTAGATATAGTGTGAATTAGTGAAGTTCGGTGGCAGGAGGAACAAGACTTCTGGTCAGGTGGCTACAGGGTTATAAACACAAAATCAAATAGGGGTAATGCAGGAGTAGGTTTAATAATGAATAGGAAAATAGGAATGCGGGTAAGTTACTACAAACAGCATAGTGAACGCATTATTATGGCCAAGATAGATACGAAGCCCACACCTACTACAGTAGTATAAGTTTATATGCCAACTAGCTCTGCAGATGACGAAGAAATTGAAGAAATGTATGATGAAATAAAAGAAATTATTCAGATTGTGAAGGGAGACGAAAATTTAATAGTCATGGGTGACTGGAATTCGAGTGTAGGAAAAGGGAGAGAAGGAAACATAGTAGGTAAATATGGATTGGGGCTAAGAAATGAAAGAGGAAGCCGCCTGGTAGAATTTTGCACACAGCGCAACATAATCATAGCTAACACTTGGTTTAAGAATCATGAAAAAAGGTTGTATACATGGAAGAACCCTGGAGATACTAAAAGGTATCAGATAGATTATATAATGGTAAGACAGAGATTTAGGAACCAGGTTTTAAATTGTAAGACATTTCCAGGGGCAGATGTGGACTCTGACCACAATCTATTGGTTATGACCTGTAGATTAAAACTGAAGAAACTGCAAAAAGGTGGGAATTTAAGGAGATGGGACCCGGATAAACTGAAAGAACCAAAGGTTGTACAGGGTTTCAGGGAGAGTATAAGGGAACAATTGACAGGAATGGGGGAAACAAATACAGTAGAAGAAGAATGGGTGGCTTTGAGGGATGAAGTAGCGAAGGCAGCAGAGGATCAAGTAGGTAAAAAGACGAGGGCTAATAGAAATCCTTGGGTAACAGAAGAAATATTGAATTTAATTGATGAAAGGAGAAAATATAAAAATGCAGTAAATGAAGCAGGCAAAAAGGAATACAAACGTCTCAAAAATGAGATCGACAGGAAGTGCAAAATGGCTAAGCAGGGATGGCTAGAGGACAAATGTAAGAATGTAGAGGCCTATCTCACTAGGGGTAAGATAGATACTGCCTACAGGAAAATTAAAGACACCTTTGGAGATAAGAGAACGACTTGTATGAATATCAAGAGCTCAGATGGAAACCCAGTTCTAAGCAAAGAAGGGAAAGCAGAAAGGTGGAAGGAGTATATAGAGGGTCTATACAAGGGTGATGTCCTTGAGGACAATATTATGGAAATGGAAGAGGATGTAGATGAAGACGAAATGAGAGATATAATACTGCGTGAAGAATTTGACAGAGCACTGAAAGACCTGAGTCGAAACAAGGCCCCCGGAGTAGACAACATTCCATTGGAACTACTGACGGCCTTGGGAGAGCCAGTCCTGACAAAACTCTACCATCTGGTGAGCAAGATGTATGAAACAGGCGAAATACCCTCAGACTTCAAGAAGAATATAATAATTCCAATTCCAAAGAACGCAGGTGTTGACAGATGTGAAAATTACCGAACTATCAGTTTAATAAGTCACAGCTGCAAAATACTAACACGAATTCTTTACAAACGAATGGAAAAACTAGTAGAAGCCAACCTCGGGGAAGATCAGTTTGGATTCCGTAGAAACACTGGAACACGTGAGGCAATACTGACCTTACGACTTATCTTAGAAGAAAGATTAAGGAAAGGCAAACCTACGTTTCTAGCATTTGTAGACTTAGAGAAAGCTTTTGACAATGTTGACTGGAATACTCTCTTTCAAATTCTAAATGTGGCAGTGGTAAAATACAGGGAGCGAAAGGCTGTTTACAATTTGTACAGAAACCAGATGGCAGTTATAAGAGTCGAGGGACATGAAAGGGAAGCAGTGGTTGGGAAGGGAGTAAGACTGGGTTGTAGCCTCTCCCCGATGTTGTTCAATCTGTATATTGAGCAAGCAGTAAAGGAAACAAAAGAAAAATTCGGAGTAGGTATTAAAATTCATGGAGAAGAAATAAAAACTTAGAGGTTCGCCGATGACATTGTAATTCTGTCAGAGACAGCAAAGGACTTGGAAGGGCAGTTGAATGGAATGGACAGTGTCTTGAAAGGAGGATATAAGATGAACATCAACAAAAGCAAAACAAGGATAATGGAATGTAGTCGAATTAAGTCGGGTGATGCTGAGGGAATTTGATTAGGAAATGAGACACTTAAAGTAGTAAAGGAGTTTTGCTATTTGGGGAGCAAAATAACTGATGATGGTCGAAGTAGAGAGGATATAAAATGTAGACTGGCAATGGCAAGGAAAGCGTTTCTGAAGAAGAGAAATTTGTTAACATCGAGTATAGATTTAAGTGTCAGGAAGCCATTTCTGAAAGTATTTGTATGGAGTGTAGCCATGTATGGAAGTGAAACATGGACGATAAATAGTTTGCACAAGAAGAGAATGGAAGCTTTCGAAATGTGGTGCTACAGAAGATTGCTGAAGATTAGATGGGTAGATCACATAACTAACGAGGAAGTATTGAATAGGATTGGGGAGAAGAGACGTTTGTGGCACAACTTGACCAGAAGGAGGGATCGGTTGGTAAGACATGCTGTGAGGCATCAAGGGATCACCAAATTAGTATTGGAGGGCAGCGTGGAGGGTAAAAATCGTAGAGGGAGACCAAGAGATGAATACACTAAGCAGATTCAGAAGGATGTAGGTTGCAGTAGGTACTGGGAGATGAAGGAGCTTGCACAGGATAGAGTAGCATGGAGAGCTGCATCAAACCAGTCTCAGGACTGAAGACCACAACAACAACAACATTATAAGACAGTTCATTTACAGTTCTACATATATTTACAACAGAGTGTCATTTTCCTCTGATAACAAAAAATTGCTAGTAAACAACAGGTGACAGAAGACATTAGATTTTGCAGAAACAAGTCTTATATGTACCCAGCAACCAGAAGTTTTGTTCACTACACTTTCAGCGAACTCAGTGAATATGAAACGTAAGAAACCCGCATGGAATGCACTACCCACATCATTTAACGTAGCAAAAAGCCACCACACCTGCAACTGGAGGTAAAAACCACACTTCAATCGCAATGAAATTGTTACCCAACACAAAAGGAACCAGTTTCACAACTGTTGAAGTACCTGAGCCAGAAATGGCAAGACTCTTCAACACATTGACTTTCGAAGCAAAAGTAGTAGCATTTACAAAAACATTCGTATATTTGAAAGTCGAGTAAAGCGCTATGATAGGGGAATCATTAGCATCCATTAAAACGTTTTGCGAATCAAAGGAAACGCTTATGATTATAAGAACAGACAAAAGAAAAACACAGTCCAAACAGGCCTTGAAGACTAAACGGCACCAACCGGCCGCCGTGTCATCCTCACCCCTGAGGCTCGCCGGATGTGAGGCCTCACAATGGCTGAGTGCACCCCGGTTTGTCAACAGCACCCAGCAGAACCGGGCGGTGACCTACCCAAGTGCTAGTCAAGTCAGTCAGCGATTTATTTCAGTGATCTGGCGGGAGCAGGTGTTACCACTGTGGCAAGGTACTAGTACTGGGAAAGTGACTTTCAAGTACGACGTTCCGGCCTTTGTGGCCGAACGGTTCTAGGCGCTTCAGTTGGAACCGCGCGACCGCTACGGTCGCTGGTTCGAATCCTGCCTCGGACATGGATGTGTGTGATGTCTTTAGGTTAGTTAGGTTTAAGTAGTTCTAAGTTCTAAGGGACTGATGACCTTAGATGTTAAGTCCCATAGTGCTCAGAGCCATTTGAACCATTTTGCACCATCAAGTACAACGTCTGACTTGTATGGGAATATATATAATGGATGTACGAGTACGGATCGTAGATGCATGGTTGACGAGATACGGAAGTTTGGGACACTCAGTACCTTCCACAGCAGAAGAAATCGCTGCCTATTACGTGCGTGGAAGCGCTACAGAGCGACGTGGGCGACGCGAGAAACAGGCGGTTGCCCTTAGAGTCTGCGAGTATCACCCCCGATTCCACGTCACTGAGGGCGCAGATGAGCTTGTGAAACCATCAGCCAGGCACACCACAACAGCTGCAGAGCCGAGGCCCCACCACGCTCCAGTCGAACCCATTTCAGATATGGAAGTGGATCCGCAAGATGATCACACTGAATGGCACCCCTCAGCAGACGTAGAGGTTCCACCACAAAAACAGCAGTCTAAGTAGCGAAAGAAGTGGCGGCTGTCCACAGAAGACGAGCACCACAACCGAGGCGATGATCAAGACGGTAGGAACGATCATGATTCGTTTCCACCGACTGGGTAGGACGACGCCACACCAAGCGTCTGTGCTAGAGATCGTGCAGAAGCCACCACATATAAGAGACGCGATAGACACAATTATGCAACAGGATGACGTCCCACCTGCAAACGACTGCCTGTCAACAGCAAGAGTCCTCACCAATGCATTAGGAGACTGGGCACAAGAAATGGAACAAACTGATAAGATGCGGGAGGTCGGTGTTCGGATATTGGCTGCCACCGACAACGCGTCGGGAGGTAACCTTGTCCATGGTGGCCAATGAGGCCGTGTCATTTGGTCCCGGTCCAGGAAGAATGCTCCGTAGACAGCCTATTCGCCGCGCGGTATTAGCCGAGCGGTCTAGGGCGCTGTGCGGCTGGTCCTGGCGGAAGTTCGAGTCCTCCCTCTGGCATGGGTGTACGTGTTTGTCCTTAGGATAATTTAGGTTATGTCGTGTGTAAGCTTAGGGATTGATGACCTTAGCAGTTAAGTCCCATAAGATTTCATACACACAAAAAAGACTGCCGATTGAAAGGGTCCTGTAGCCACCTTTCATTAGTCCGGTAGCCCATTTTCACTAGCATTTCTCTTTCTTTTCCTTGTTTATCCTTTCTCATAACTCATAGTGGTGTGATTGGATGAATGTGCTTGTGTGTCACGCTGCTAGACGGTGGCGTAGTCTGCTGCAGAAAGTCTGCGATAGTGATACAGATTCAGCAGCAATTGTACAGAATAGCCAACTCTCGTATGGTCAAGTAGGCAAAGAGGTTTGCGCTACTTGTGAGAAATCCACCAGCGTTAGGTTGGTGGCGGAAATGGCATCCTTGGGTTTTCTGGGCCACGTGGAGCGTGGAGGAGGCTGGAGAGGAAAAAGGGAGGCAGTCTGCCGCCGGTACGTGAAGCGTCCACAGCTGTGCTCCAGTCGAAGATGGGTGAGTTAGACTGACCGCGTGGCGCGCTGTTACTTGGCGAGGGGAGAGCTGTTAGCTTTTGGTCTCGCTTTTCAACTCTGAAAGATTGCTTTGCCTTGTCGCAGCAAGGAATGCAAAACTTTGGCAGATTTTCTTTCAGTAAATTTCTATAGCAGACTTGGATCGACCGGAAGAGCGCCACACAAAGGTGTCGATAAGAAGTGAGCACTCGCTTCTGCATGAATGTCTGTTTGCCTTCAGCTGTGCCTGTATAAGCTTTCATCTTTCTAAATATTTATAGTTTTGCCTTCTCGTAAATTTTCCTTTCTTTATGTGACTTTCGTCCGTGGGGAGCCAACCACGTGGTAGGACATTATAATTTGTTGGGCTACCGGCATCACTAACTGTCCGATATCATGTTTGTTTTAAATAATGTTAGGTGTTCATGATTGTGTAATGTGATATTGTTGCAATTTGGGCACTATACCTAGAAATTGTGTCTCCACAAACTACGTGGGCACGCGGGTGTACTGCGAAACGTGTACCGTTTCACGAGTTATTGCGATCAGTTATCAGGCAACAGCAGTTGTATGAATGATTCACACCAATGATTTTAGGTTTAGATTATAGCGGTGAACGTATCGACGCTTTTCTTCAATGTTTTAGGAGTTAATGTTATCAGGAATTGTGTACTTGCCTCAGATCCATATCTTAGAAATAATTAATTTTATCCACAATTTTCTTTTGTATTCCGAGGTTTTGTTTTTCCACCTAAGCCACTCACTCCGTAGCTTTACTGTTAGCAAATCCAACGCGTTTCCTTACGCACAGGTCCAGTGATTAGTTTCCCCTTTTATTTTAAAACAAATGCTTTAGACAATTTTGTCATATGATGACATGATGGAAACCCTGGCTTTTGTTTGAATACAAATGTGGATGGTGTTAGGACAGCAACCAGCCACGAATTTACTTTCAGTTCCTTTATTCCAAGGGTACCGTTACCGGCTTCGAATCGTTGTGATTCATCCTCAGACGGTTTACATGCTTTCTTTATGATATGTGGTGTATTTTTACAGATTAATTGTCGTGAAACGTCGGTTTCGAGTGTTTGTTTTCATAACATTCGTCCAACAGACGTAAATGCATTCTCACTGCATCCTCGTTACTGCACTCGTAAATAGTTCTCACTGAACACTTTAGATTTGTCACTGAGATTTCTACCACGCACCACATGTTTTGATACATACAAAGAGATTAGATTAAGTCTTATTTTCAGGTGTGTTGCTGAGAGCTGATCTTCTGCACAGTGTTCATGCATGTACTATTTTATTTTAAATGGTAGATTCTCGTGGACAGTGCACGGGAAATACTATTAATTACATCGCATCCCCTATGAACGATATCACGACGTACGTATTTTTATGAGTTTTTGGTCTGTGATCAAATTAATTTATTTTCCGACTCGGCCAAACCTTTGATTAGTTGTATGGTTAGAGTTGGTGGCAACCCTAATCTTCTCACGTTAATTTCACTATCAATAAGCATTTACATTCCCACTCTTAACGTAATAACCCGTAGAAACAGGTAAGTTACACGATTCCTAGGTGCGTGACTTCCCAGCAGTGTACAACCAGTAAGATGTCACACGTCCACCGTATTGCTACAGTTTATCAATGGTATTCGCACCCCAGTAACGATCCAAATGCCAGCGGGCAGCGGACGTCGACATATCTTTTCTGCAGGAGGTACGAAACGAAGCCGCAGTTGAGTTTCATGGTTATGAGGTCTATCGTGTAATAGGTTATGAAGGTAGCGGTGGCACAGCCATCATGTTACGAGCAGGAATAGTGGCGGAAGATGTCGAATACTTACCATCGACCCGCGGTGTTGCTCTGACTATAGGGGATGTCCGCTTTGTGAATGTTTACGCACCATCTGGCTTGACGAAGAGACACGAACGCACAACCTTTTACACAGAGGAAGTGTCACCGCTATTTGGAGGACGTCAGGAGAATTACATTGACGGTGGCGACTTCAACGGCGTTCTGCGGCCCGAGGGTTAACGACCACATTTCGTCCCCTGCGCAGCGTTGTAGACGCTGGTCCGGTATGGTGCACTGCACGGCACCTGGGAAATGACGCACGATGACGGACGCGGATGTACGTACTTTACTAGCCACTCAGCCAGTCGATTAGACAGGGCGTATGTGTCACGTGGGCTACGGAAGGTGACGATTGACACCGACGTGTGGCCCACGGCCTTTACAGACCACCAGGCTTACATCTGCGCTATCGTTCTGCCACGACAAAAGACATGGCGCAGTAGGGGCTGACGGAAGCTCAACGCTACCCAGCTGCGGAATGAGAACTGTTGGGAGGTTGAAGAAACATGGCGTCAGTGTCAACGACGGCAACGTTCGTACAATTCAACACCGAAACGGTGGCTCTACTGTGTCAAACCGGCTTTACGTAGAACGTTCACACGATACTGCAAAGATAAGTCACACTCGCAACGGGCAACTTCACAATTTTATTTCACAGCCCTACGTGAGTTGGCGGTACAAGCACCGTCCCCCGACCGTCAGAAGGCTGTCCATCGTGTGAAAGCACAGCTGCTGCGTCTAACGGCAGTGAAGATGGAAGGAGTTATAGTACGCGCGAGGATGCTCGATGGATTACGCAGCGAACGGCCGTCATTAAACCACGAAGTGAGTGAAAGAAGGCAGCGGCGACATATACTTACACGGGATGTCGGAATGTCCGATGGATCGCATGCGACGTTATAGAAGGATACTACACGTGCTTTCGCTCACCACTACCGCCGTTTCTATGAGGAGGACCAGCTGGACAGAGTAGGACTGGCAGACGTGTTTCGCGAAATGCCAGCGGACGAGCATCCCACTGACGTGGACGGCCTTGTGGATGAATTCACCATAGATAATCTAAATTGTGGTGAGTTAAATACCCTGAACTGGATGGGCTCCCTCTTTAGTTCTACTGAACCTTTGCTCCTCTGATGGGACCGGCGTGGATACAGATGTACAACGCAGTCTTAACACCTACCTTACCTGTTCCTACCGAGTTCATAGAGGGCATCTTGATAACTGCTCCAAAACCAAGTGGTTGTCGTAGACCACAAGACTACCGGCCTTTAACATTATTGAACGCAGATTAATAAATCTTGGCAATTATTCTTCGTGCTCCCCTTCAAGCGGCGGTAAAGCACAAAACACATTTAGATCAAACTCGTCTTCGTGGGAAGAGCAATATATACGCAGATCTAGGGGCCTACAGGAATGTCATAGCATTGATGTCAGCATGTAGATTTGAGGATCCCGAGTGGCAGTGGATTTCGATCACGCTTTCGACCCTATGTGGGGTCATGGAGCGGATGGGAACCCTCCTCACGTTTGTGGACACGATCTTGAGACACATTCATGGCACGCACCCGAGAGTCCTGGTGAACGCTGCTAGCTCAGAACCTATAACGATCCAGCGCTCTGTGCGGCAAGGTAGCCGCCCCGTTTCGACCATGTTATTTGCAGCTTCTCTTGAACCTGTACTAAACGGCCTCCGACGACGCCTTGAAGGCGTCCAACTACGGACCGCATCTTTCCAATGTCGCACATACGCCAACAACGTCGTGTTTTGATCAGTTCAGGAGACGAAACCCAGGCGGCGCTGCAGTGGCTTCAGCAGTACGGAACGGTGGCGGGTAGTGTCACCAACCTACGAAAGACCTGATGTATAGAAGTAGAGAGAGGACAGCCACGAGGGACAGCAGTGCCCATCACCAAGGTTCCCACTCTCAAGTGTTTGGGAGTGTTGTTACATGGAAACATACGACGTACAGCAGCGGATAATTATCGACAGCTACTGAGGCAGATTCGCGCATTAGTACGACAATACATACTGCGCGCCACAGATATTTTCTAGCACGCACATTACATCAACGTCTATTTGGCACCAAAAATAAGTCACTTGGCGCACATACTGCCACAGCCCACAACGATCGCGACAAGACTGCAGACAGCCTTCAGACATTTCGTAAGTGATGACCTCCTCTTCAAAAACCGCTACGATACCTTGACGCTGCCGCCGAGGGGAGGCCTCATCTGACTCGCAAACGTGAGGAACAGGGCGCGCGTTCTATTTCTTTGTACGGTGGAACGCTATTGGAGAACCGTGCACGTCACCTTAATGGGCACTGTGATTAATGAAGTGGCTCTACATTGTATCTGTCCACCAATCAATGTTGCAGTCAATGTAGACCACATCACGGCACCGCTCGCACACTTCTTCGTCGATTACAATTACGTTCAGGACATCTTGGGTTGTCGGGTGTTCTGCCGGATATCAGCCACAGTCAGTAGGCTCCTCCGTAAACACAATATCAAGTGTGTTTTCTGTCCATCCAACAAGATCGGGGGACTGCTGGGGAGTGTCAAAGACGACCTGGGGTTACGAAAACCAGGGATTTACAATATACCTTGTCAATGTGGCATGTCATACATTGGCCAGACGACAAGAAATGTGGAGATCAGGTGCAAAGAACATCAGAGGCACACTAGATTAAGACAGGTGACTAAGTCAGCCATTGCTGAACACTGTCTAGAACTAGATCATGCCATGAAGTATGAGGATACCAAGATTCTAGCACAAACACCCAGATTTTGGGACAGTGTTATAAGGGAATCGATAGAAAATGGCTGACGATCTTATGAACCGTGACACAGGGTACCAGCTAAGCAGAGCCTGGGATCCGGCTCTGGAATTGTTAAAGGAGCAACAGGGCCAGCTGCAACACTACACAAACAGAAGAACCAGAGACATGGAGATGGAAAACGAGCCCCTGACGGACTGCCAGGCGCATCAGGCCGAAGATGGAACACCCAGAAGTGGGACTGGTGGGCGCGGACAGCAGAGGGAACATCCAGAGCCGCAGCGGACGAAAAACGGAGCGGCAACGCTCCAACAGGTCGTGGTGAGCGGGTGCGGACCGCAGGGGGAACGCTTGGTACCCCAGACCGTAGATGAAACCCCCAGCAGCCGGTTTAGTGGGCGCGGACCGCAGAGGGAACACCTAGAACCGCAGCGGACGGAAAACGGAGCAGCAACGCTCCAGCAGGTCGCAGGGAATGAGCGCGGACCACAGAGGAAGCGCCTGCAGCCGTTGGTGGAGGGGGAAGGCCATAGGCATAAATACTGGACCAGGTCACCTCGAGGAGCAGTCTCATATCGCACCTGATGAAGGTCACGAGCTACGTGACCGAAATATCGTGCAAGTACGACGCTGATATCCAGCAGAACACCCGACAACCCAAGATGTCATTAGATCGCCGGAAAAGCCTGAAGAGTTACACGTTCAGGACAGTTTGCCGGAGACCAGGCTACCTACAACGAAAGGCATATCTCGAAGCTTCCTTCGGCAACAATATCGCAATGCGGTTGAACAGAAGTACCTGTCGATAAAGTGGCATAGAGTATGGAGAGCGGTTCATCTTCCCTCTCTCCCTACAGAGGTACGCGCTTTGCGTTATGTAGTGGTGTAGGGAAAATTTCCGGAACCTCAACGACTGCACCCTGTTCACCTGGTCGACACGCCGGTATGCCCTCACTGCTCGGTCGTCGACAACGACGACCACCGTTTGGTTTGTTGCACGGCAATGGACTATTGCCTTCTAACTGCGTACTGCGCACACAGCGATCAAAGCTGACGACCTGCTGTTCTCGAACAAAGTTTAATTTTTCTACTGCCAGGACAAAAGCCGTAAACTGGATAGAGGAGATGGCGACGTATTATCTACATCGGACCGACGACAAGAACGTCATAGACTTCTGGTACATACCGCAAGAGCAACATGCCATCTTGGAATATAGAACATGGTTTTCCAATTACTTGGGTTCGGTATTCACGGACCCTCCGGCTAGCTGGGGTGCTCCGGGTATGAGAAGTGAAGTGATAAAATAGCTCAAGGTTCACGAACTAACGGTGTATTCGGGGGACTATACATCGTTTTTAAGTTAGCTAGAAGCCGACCTAGATACACGCCAACAGAGCCGTTGCAGGTCCCGTTTTCTTTTCTGTTTTTCCTTTTCTCTTATTCTTAGTGAACTCTATAAACCTAGACGGCGTTGTGAAATCTTTTTATGTTTGGATGAGTTGAATGACACCTTTAGTTTCTGTATGTTGTGTTTTGCTTCCATAAAAGGCCAAAAGAAAATCAGCAGCCACAAAAAAACACTTCAAATAGAAATTTAAAAAGTAAAAAATAAAGAAAAAGGTTTCATACCTTGGACCACATGCCCAGAAAAGGGAGAGTGAAGACATTGTGGCCAGGCCTCGGGTTGCGATCCCTGCCCATACTGCCTCCACCAGACCATGATCTCATTAAAAAATATTGTCGTTATTTCATTCTACAGCTTATGATTGTCCTTATTCGCAATTGCGAATACATTTAATGTATTTCATAAAGGCTGTAGTCGCCGCAGTGCCTGTTCCTTCGGACATGCATGCATGGGAAAGGGTCTTTACATCGTCACCATATAAAGTCAGGCACTGCAATATCGAAATATATGCTTGTCATTCATGAAATATGTCTGTATATTGCCTTACTAACAGCGGAATAGGATGTAATTATACATATATTCGAGAGTATCTCTCCATTGATAAGTTGTGACTTATATCATTGAGTCAGCGACATGCGGCCGTTTTTACATTTATTTCGGGATATTTCATGTCTATTGGAAATTACTAATACACACAACGCAAAAACATAACAGTTACTTCTTTAATTAAGTAGGAAACTAATCAAAAACAAACATTATTTATGCGACGTATGTGACTGCCTATTTTCACAATCTTGGCATTTGCCTTACTGCTGAGTGAAATCACCCTTATACCTCAGCATGGGTTGGATGTGTTGCTTCTTTAATTTCGATTGATTTTTTGGTGGGTCTACTCTATTATGTTATATATTTCCTTCATTTACCTCTCTTGGGAGTAGATATTGTAGGATTTGTGGACCTGTAGGTGGTGCTCTTATATTTTCGTATCTTCGTGTCGTAGCTGCTATTCATGTCTGAGCTGGAAGCGGATAACTGTGGGCTGGAAAATTTGCTGTATGGTACGGTTTTTGAACTCTTTGCGGTAAGTATATTTCATCTTAGACTGTTGGTTCCGATTCTTGACGTAAATTTTGTTAGTCACCAATTTAACTGCTCTATTTGTGCTTCTTTACAGACTCTTGTTTCATTTATGGTGTTGGTCTCTTTTTGTGCGATTCTTAGCGGTCGTTCTACCACATACTTTCTGTGTTTGTATGCTGTAAGCCACCCAGACTTTGGTCGTGTATTCTAGCACTGGTCTGAAGAAAGCTTTGTATGGATGTCGCGTAGTTCCAATGTTAGCTCCGTGTGCCCTGCCCCTAATGATCTTCATTAATGGCATTGTTGTCTTGCTTATGTTATTGTCACCATCATGTGCTGGTTCCAGGATAGTGCTCTGTTTAGCGTAATACCTACATACATTTCGGTCTCCTTGAGTGTGATGTTTTGAACCCATTGTTTGAGTGCGACGTTTTTTCGGTTTTGGTTTCAAACGAATGTCCTGTTCCTATATTGGAAAAACATAGCTTGGCAGTTGGGGCGTTTGGCCAGGTTTTCACATTTCCAGCCATGCCTCTAATTTTTGGGTCTGTATTGTCGTTCACTTACGTGAGTCAAGGTCATAAAGCTCCACCACTCCGTTCCACCTGGTGGGCTGGGGAATGTGTGCCGTATAAAGTGGACAGAGCAGTGGCGAGAGGACGGCTCCCTGCGTCACTCCGGCCGCAGGGTAATGGGTGTCTGGGGAACACTAACTTGAATCTCACGATAATACCACGTCCTCCATCTTTTACTCTCTACTGAAAGGAATTAAGCTCGTTGGGCTGGTGTTTGTTGATAGTGCTTTCGAAAGTGAGAAGTGCAAATCGAAGTTGCGTGGAAGTAATACCCCTTTTTGGGGTTCTATACCTCAGTCGGGTAAAACGTTACTCTTACAACATCACTTTGCGGCCTGTCTGTCCTTTTTTTTTTTTTTTTTTTTTAAGAAACGAGAAGACGTATCAAGTTGAAATTTATCTTACAAAATTTATGTTACACACTAAGTGCTAAGGCCTCTTGGCAGTGTAGCAAACGTACGCCTCTAAGTCAATGCAGTCAAATGATACGGCCGTTTCACACGAAATGTTTTCTTCAGTTCTGCATGTGTACGTGGTTTATGCTGGTATATACGTGACAAGAGGTAACCCCACAAAAAGTAGTCGCACACGGTCAGGTCTGGAGAACGAGAGGACCAACTAATGTCGCCAAACTGGGAAATAAAACGACAACGAAAAACAGTCCGAATTGCGTCCGCGGATATTCTACGTGAGCTGTGACCCCGTTCTGCTGGAACCAAACTAGCCGCATAGGAACACGTTTTCTTCTTAGTTCAGGATGGAAGAATTCATTGATCACCTTTCTGCAACGTTCCGAGGTTACCCCTTATAGTATTAGTTAGAAAAAGTATGGACCAATAACCTGTATACCGGTTACAGCACACCAGTCACCTCGGGAGTATGTAGTGGTCTCTTGTGCACTATTTTCGGATTTTCACTAGCCCGATAACAACAGTTCTGCTGATTTAACATGCTGTTCAAACGAAAATGGGCTTTATCACTCATAAGCAAATTAATGTTGTCATTTTGCTCAATAGGGCTTCCATTTCTCGAGCAAAATTTAGCCACTGCACATAATCTCTAGGGTTCAATGTTGCGCCAAGGCTATTTTGCAGGGATGGAATCCTAGATCAGTGTGCAAAATACGGGTTACTGAATGATTACTGAGGCGCATTTCAGCCGAATGTCTCTTAGAAAATCGACCAGGACTACAGAGTATGGGCTTGCCGAACTCTTTCAACATTCTCTGCAGTTCGTACAGAGGAGCCCCTGGCGGTTTCCTGTTCAGCACTATTCCTCGTAAACGAAATGATTCATCCAAGCGCCGGCCGGAGTGGCCGAGCGGTTCTAGGCGCGTCAGTCTGGAACCGCGCGACCGCTACGGTCGCAGGTTCGAATCCTGCCTCGGGCATGGATGTGTGTAATGTCCTTGGGTTAGTTGGGTTTAAGTAGTTCTAAGTTCTAGGGGACTGATGACCTCAGAAGTTAAGTCCCATAGTGCTCAGAGGCATTTGAACCATTTGAACCATACAGCCCAGCGTAAAATTGTGTTACGAGTGTGAACACTGTTACGTCGCGCAAGATTGAAATGGCAACGGAACTCAAGCTGAACTGCAACGGTAGACTCAGTATTACGCGGAAAACCTACTATAAGCAAACACACGATGTTACACAGTCCACACCTCCATGACTTCGACTAAACAAAATGGCTGGAGGTAGCAAACAAGTGACCACTCAGTCCCCCTTTGGGACCCCCCTCCCCCCCCCCCCCCCGCTTGTGTTCTAAAAACGTCCGTTCTTTCTGCCTCATCCTGTACATGTTGTGTTTTTGTACTATTCTGGCGCTGTTCTTTTTCTTATAACTATCAACTGAAATGTTGTTTTCCAAACTTCACAGCAGCACGAACTGTACAAAATTTCAAATGGCCGTGTTATAAGAGGAATAACAGCGGCAAAAATGGAAGAAGAACACAACATATAGAACAACATCCACAGAAGCTGCCACAGAATGTGACTTGGAACGAATGAAGGCGAAACGCTTACGGCACGAAAATTGTGTTTCATTCAGTTGTAAATAGACGGCCAAAAAGTAAAAATTATGAAGTTACCGTAATATGACACATAACGTATGACGACAGGACTAAAAATTCGAAGACATCACTCACCAAGATGTGTTGGGTACTTCCCCTGTGCTTACAATCATGAAAGCTGCAAGAAACAAGGTGCAACAGTACAAGTACATATTTCGTTTTGCCATTTGTTATCCGACTTCAAACTTAAAACATTATCGAACATCTTGAAATTCCCCTGACCGACTTCTTGCCAGCATCAATCTCGTTAACAGGCAATAATTGTCGAGACTGCCGATTTTCGGGATCGATGTACTGTGACTACATAGATAACTGAGTTCGTACGGGACCCTCAGAGCACGAGTCCCATTGGCACTGGACCAATTTTTTTCAGTTACGTTTTTTCAGTTTTTTCAGAAGTAATATTTATTTATGGCAAATGCCATGCTGCATTCTGTCCAAACGATAAAGTTAGAAGTAGAATTGCAGTTTTCATTTTGAGTAAGCAAGTCCAAACAATATTTTTTAAACTCTACTTGAGCTGTTTGTCATCTGAGAGACCTGGCTCTGGAATCGCCGTTCAGAGAGAATCACGACAGGAGCTCTTATTATCTCAGTACCAAGTGAAGGCAGGCCGGAGTGGCCGAGCGGTTCTAGGCGCTACAGTCTGGAACCGCGCGACCACTGCGGTGGCAGGTTCGAATCCTGCCTCGGGCATGGATGTGTGTGATGTCCTTAGATTAGTTAGGTTTAAGTAGTTCTAAGTTCTAGGGGACTGATGACCTCAGAAGTTAAGTCCCATAGTGCTCAGAGCCATTTGAATCAACAGAAGACTGTGGTGCCAATACAAACAGTTCATCGATGAGAAGGAATACATGTGGCCGTTAACGGCAGTTCGTGAACCAAACATCGCACTTCGGGGTTGCTGCTGGGCGGTTATAATATCTCAGTTCCCATGGGAAGCTGGGAAACAGAATTTTCCCAGTAAAAACGCGGAGAGCTGCTACCGTTTCTGTTTTAGTGACGGCTGACACTTGCTTCTCACGGACGGGGATGAAGGGAGGTGGGCGTTAATACCCGATATCATCTCTAAACGGCGGACTGATCTGTTGGGAGACCTCACCGAGGCGACGCCGAGTTTTTGCGTCTGTGCTGCTTCAGGACCGAAAACGCGTGCGTGTGGAACAGGACAGGCAGCCACTGCCCTGCAGTCACGCCACCAGGCGAGAGAAACGGAAAAACGACGGTTTCCCCACACATCTAAGGAAAGGCGTCTGGTTTCGTGCAGTGATTAGCATCTCTCACGTTATTCATTCGTGCTGCAGCGGTAAGAATCAGTACTGTGATATAACCTGTCGTCTATAGGATGTTTACTTAACATAGTTTCTTTAGCTAACTGATGCTATTTTTCATATCGTAAACTCAAGACTGGAAATAAGAAACACCGACAGGGCCAAAATCGATTGTTTTCGTTCTTTACCTGTAAACCGCCGGATGTGCCGTGGATAAAAACTTGAGATAGGTTGGAAGTACAAGAGAAGCCTTCTTGTACTTCAGGATACGTTCAGTAGATTTTGTAGTTTGTAAATTCATTTGTTTCTGATATGAGGAACTTGAAGAGTAGACGAGCGCGTCGGACCGCGGTATTAAATACATTATAAACTGTTTCTCGGTCGTTTTTCTAGTATCAACAAGGAGAAATACATTTTAATTTATTTAAATCATTTTTCGACGCGAGTCTCTTATGTCTGCTACGTTATGATGGTAAGGGAAGGCAATATTTGGAACGTAAAGAAGAAAACTGAGCTAAGAATTGAAGAAAAGTCGTATGTACAAAGGGACAAATGTTGCTCAGAGAGAAACTCTATGAAGTTTTAATTTTTGGTTGCAAAACAACTAAGGTCATACGCGCCAATTTCAGAACCGTGGAATACGAAGACGATAAAAGAGGTAAAAACGACTATACGTTACGCCCAATCGGATGAAGGAAACACAGCTAAAAAAAGCGACTTTCTCTTGGAGAAAGGGCCATAGAGTACGCCATAAACACAACGGAGGTCCTGAAATAAAGATTAAATGTCCTTCGCCATGTCGCTACGACGGATAAAAAACAAAACGCGGTCGACACCTCGCGCATCGTTCGCAGGAACAGGCAATAACTCAGACGATAAACATAAATTAGAACGTAAGTGATCAAAAAAATGGCATTCCGTCAGGAAATGGGGAATTGTCAAAGGCTGAGGTCAATGAGCACAAAATGGTGGGGGACCATCACTTAGCAAATGGCGATGGCTACAAAACCAGAGCCTAATATGCAACCTAGCTAAAATGATCTCGTGGTTAGAGGGCCGAAAGGAGGTTGGCCAAGCTCCGGAGCTTGTTCCCAAATGGTTCAAATGGCTCTGAGCACTATGGAACTTAAAATCTGTGGTCAGCAGTCCCCTAGAACTTAGAACTACTTAAACCTATCTAACCTAAGGACATCACACGCATCCATGACCGAGGCAGGATTCGAACCTGCGACCGTAACAGTCGGACTGAGCGCCTAGAACCGCGAGATCACCGCGGCCGGCGCTTGTTCCCATGAAGGGAGGATCAGTGGTGATGCTAAGGTGTTAGCACATGCTGACAGACGGCAACAGAGCGATCATTGGAGGGAATGTAAGAACTAGCAGGCTGAGGTAGGAGGACTGCAGCCTTGGACGCAGCGTCAGCGGCCTCGTTTCCTGTCAGACCGACGTCACCAGGTGCCCACGTAAATATCACAGTGGCTCCATCAACAGTGAGCAAGGGGCAGTTTTCCTGGACCTGTAGCATTAAGGGATGGACGGTGTACAGCACACAGAGGCTCTGAAGGGCGCTGAGAGAGTCAGAGGGAATGACTCAATCGAAAAGCCTGTGTCGCCGGATGTACTGCGTGGCCTGATACAGGACGAAGAGCTCCGCTGTAAATACTGAGCATTGTTCCGGAAGCTGATACCGAAAATCGTCGGTGCCAATGACGAAGGCACACCCGACACCACAATCAGTCCGATAGCCGTCAGTGTACACGAAGGAACTACCGCTAAGATCCGTGCGGAAGTCGAGAAGCTTGGGGCGATTGAGCGAGTCTGGAGTAGTGTCTTTAGGAAGTGAATGGAGTCCAAGGTGACCACAGGCCGCCGCACGAAGCCAAGGTGGTGAAAGGTTCACACCCATCGGGAAAATGGCAGGTAGCGTGAAGTTAAGCTGCCGGAGCAATGGCCGAAAGCGAACTCCAGGAGGTAACAGAGAAGAGGTATGTGCCCCATACTGGCGACCAAAGGAGTCATCGAAATAGGAGGCATAGGGTGGATGACCAGGCATGGCAGACAAACGACATACATATCTGCTGAGGAGAAAATCACGGTGGTATGGCAGCAGTAGTTCGGCAGCTTCTGCATGCAGTCTCTCTACCGGGCTAGTGTAAAAGGCGCCAGTGGCCAACCGGATGTGAGGATGGTAAATTGTACTAAGACAGTGTGAGATAGACGAGACGTAAGCTTAAATCATCGTAATTCAACTACATAACGCGCAACATAGTTAAATAAAACAAATGGAGTAAATTTAGGGATCAAACTGCATGATCTTGCTATCTTAGGAAATATTTTCGTCTTCCAGTGACCAACAAATAAAGTGCTGCAAAGAAAGAGAAACGAAAGTACAGGGAACTCTGTTCCTAGTTGTGTCAGTGATGTCAATACGGTATTCTTCGTTACTGCTCAGAAATAAGTGGTTCCTTGATAATGAACTTGTATCTTTACCTAATTTTTATAAAAATTCTAGACTTATTACACTTTTTTTGTCAAACGTTACAAAGGGCATGAAAGAACCGCTCGAATAACCCTGCACGATATAGCGCCGATTCCGGATGGGGCGGTATGCCATTCCTGGATCGAATCTACTCGGCGGATTAATGACGAGGATCAGCACCTTCCAGCCTGGATGTGCTTTTTAGGCGTTTTCAGCGTCCCACTAGATGAATTCCCGAATCCTGTCTTAGTTATGCGATTCGCAAACATTTAGAAAACTTAAACGGCATGGCGTACATGCTTCGGGCGTCGAAATAATCCAACTGCTGCACTTGAAAATTAGTGCTGAACCTGTAGTCGAAGCCATATGCTCCACTTCTCTAGAACGATTACCTTAATCACCTCCATAATCCGGACACGTTTCACGTCCGACTCGAATTCGGACATGTCTGAAAGAACAGACAGCACACATACGAGTGTAAGTATACAGATAAGCCTCGACGTTCATACGCCTATTTCGGCAGTGGTGAGTGACACTTAGGAAGTTGGGTAGTCCACGAAGCGTGTGCGTATCACCGAGGCGGCTATAATTCCGAAAAGAGGAGCATCTGGGTTCGAATCCCGTACAGGCACAAATTTTCAGCGGCAGCCGTTGAATTACTTCAACTCCCAAAGCAGCTACATCATGCTGACTTCCCTTAAGTTATCAATGTAACGCTGCATAAATCGATCACTGGTGTCTGTTCTTTCAGACATAATTTAGAAAACTTCCACACTCTTTCACATGAGTAACACTACTCCCAGGCAGTTGGTGTATACATATTCCGTTCTGGTGACAGAAAGGGCAACCGGCCACCCCTTACATTAACCACGCCATATCCAATGATAACCAGGCCTACCCTGCAACGATATGGGGCCAAGGTACAAGAAAAAGAGGTAGAAAGAAAAAATGTTTCAAATGAACTTAGACTATCATAATTTGAATATCTTCGGATAAAATGTTTTGTAATGTGAATTCGTAATGGCTGTTTTGTTTCCCTACATTAGGACACTTCCCTCTTTCAGTGTTTCCCATTTCAGTGTACAATTAATGTTAAAAGCTTATTGTTATTACACGTAAGAATGTCTTAATCAACAGGCATCGGCCTCATGCAAAAGCATGATGTATGACAGAGGATAACAGGTCACACCCTGCAACGAAGTTGCTGAAAGACAGGGGAAGTGTTGTCTCCCTTATGCCCGCATCTCGTGGTCGTGCGGTAGCGTTCTCGCTTCCCACGCCCGGGTTCCCGGGTTCGATTCCCGGCGGGGTCAGGGATTTTCTCTGCCTCGTGATGGCTGGGTGTTGTGTGCTGTCCTTAGGTTAGTTAGGTTTAAGTAGTTCTAAGTTCTAGGGGACTTATGACCACAGCAGTTGAGTCCCATAGTGCTCAGAGCCATTTTTTTTGTCTCACTTAATGATGCGACCTATATATACGATGCCGCAATGTTGCGGCTAAGTGCGGTTCATGGCGCGTACAGTCTGTTGCAGACAGGTGTGGCATTGTCCATGGTTTGAAGAAGATCGATTGACAGAAAATGGTTTATTTAAGCAGCTTTTTCTGGTTTGGTGATGCCATTCCTTAAGATTGGTGTTTAGCCAACGTGAATAGAAAACCGGCAGCCAACCGGATTTGAACAGGGGATGATAATAGGTGCAAGACCTATCGGTGATATTTTACCGGAGATTACACAGAGTTTGGTTTCCGGCTTAAGCAGTGTCTATGGCGGTTCTTCGGCGTCGCGTCTCCACACGCGTAACGAGCCACGAAGGACGGCCACGAGTGTTGGACAAGCAGACGTCGAGTCGCCTCCACAGAGCCCTCATGCGCGATCGACAATCTGCTGCGAGTGAGACTGAATTTTGGGCGTCAGGAACACACTTCTACTAGGACTGTACATAGACAAGTTCACCCCTGTGGCTTCAGCAGCCGAAAACCGACATCTCCTCCACTAACTTCCCATGACTTCTTGCAACTTGGTTGCAGGGTGTGACCTGTTATCCTCTGTCATCCATTCATGTTTGCCTCTGTTTCTACTTGTGAGGTATGGTATCTCGTCCCTACTCCCACAGTTCTATACGCAAGTATCGTAGTTGTACTGATATTATTCGCACTCATTCTGTACCAAAATAGCAACAACACTGAAGTGCCAAACAAAGTGATATAGGCATGCGCATTGAAATACAGCGACATGTAAACAGGCAGAATCCGACGCTGCGATCGGCAACGCCTATTTAAGACAAAAAGTGTCTGGCGCAGTTGTTAGATCGGTTACTGCTGCTATAGTGGCAGGTTATCAAGATTTAAGTGAGGCTTAACGTGGTGTTATAGTCGGCACACGAGCGGTGGGACACAGCATCTCCGAGATAGCAGTGAAGTGGGGATTTCACCGTACGACCATATCATGAGTGTACCGTGAATATCAGAAATCCGGTAAAAAATTAAATCTCCGACATCGCTGCGGTCGGAAAAAGATCCCGCAAGAACGGGACCAACGACGACTGAAGAGAACCGTTCAACGTGACAGAAGTGCACTCCTTCCGCACATTGCAGCAAACTTTAATGCAGGCCATCAACAAGTGTCCGCATGGGAAGCAATCAACGAAACATAATCGATCTGGGGTTTCGGAACCGAAGACCAACTCGTGTACCCTTGATGACTGCGCCCGTCTACACCGTCATTAGACTCCTGATGACTGGGAACATGTTGTCTGGTCGGACGAGACTCGTTTCAAATTGTATCGAGCGGATGGACGTGCGCGGATATACAGACAACCTCATGAATCCATGGACCCTGCATGTCAGCAGGGGACTGTTCAAGCTGTCGAGACGCTGTAATGGACTGGGGCGTGTGCAGTTAGAGTGATATGGGACGTCTAGACACGACTCTGACATGTGACACGTATGTAATCATCCTGTTTGATCACATGCATCCGTTCACGTCCACCCTGCATTCCGACGGACTTGGGCAGTTTCAGGAGGACCCCCACGCATCCAGAATTGCTACTATTTTGAGTTTCAACGCTTCCGCTGGCCAACAATCTCCTCAGACATGAACATTACTGAGCTTTTCTGGGATTCCTTGCAACGTCCTGTTCAGAAGAGATTTCCACGTCCTTGAACTCTTACGGATTTATGGACAACCCTCGAGCACTTCTTCCATGACACGTTGTCTTGCGGCACTTCTCCGTGCTCACGGGGGCCCTACACGATATAGGGCAGGTGTACTATTTTCTGTGGCTCTTCATTGTATTTGCACTTTATACAAGATGTCTCTCCTAAGAATCATCAGGGGACTTTATCTTGTGCTTAAGTAGATACCTGCAATTTCGCCTTTGCATTGTGCAGCTGGAATCAGGCAAAACAAACAAAGCTCATCACGTCTTTGATGTGATTCCCAGTGTCGACGAAAAGCACTGGTTTGTTTCCCGTTACAAACAAAACGATTTTTAAAGTGGAAATTTACGTTCGCATTCGACAGACCTATCCTAGATTAGTCTAGCGCGATATTCGTTTTATCGGTATGTATTAAGAGGGACAGTAAAACACAAAAGAATAGCCAATATTCCAGCACCGACAGCACCACCCTGGACAGTGCTGACTGCCACCGTCAAGCATGCAATGCTACTGAGACGTTGCTGGACTGCTGTTTATTCTTCTTGTTTTACTGTGCCTGCAAATACACACCGACAAAACAAATATCGCATCGATTGGTCACGTAAAATTCCAGTTTCAAAAAAATAGTTTTATTTGCAATTGGTAAACAAACTGACGCTTTCTGTTGACACTGGTTGTCGCATGAAAGACGTGAAGACCAGTTATTGTTTGGGTTGATTCCACCCGCACAGTGCAAAAACGAAATTACAAATATCTAAAAAAAATGGCTCTGAGCACTATGGGACTCAACTGCTGTGGTCATAAGTCCCCTAGAACTTAGAACTACTTAAACCTAACTAACCTAAGGACAGCACACAACACCCAGCCATCACGAGGCAGAGAAAATCTCTGACCCCGCCGGGAATCGAACCCGGGAACCCGGGCGTGGGAAGCGAGAACGCTACCGCACGACCACGAGATGCGGGCTACAAATATCTGCCGAAATACCAGAGAAAATGTGCCTGACAATTCTTCGGAGAGACACGCTGTGTATAGCATTTTGCCTATCCGATCTCTGGCCATTGGATACATTGTGGTTTTCAGTCCCTTACACGTGGGATAGCGTGAGCTTGACTTTTCTTACTGACTTGGCCGACCGCCATTCATATATGACTGTTTTCAATTAAGTGAGTTATCACAGCTCTCTGCGGATTACCTATTTTTTCGTAACTTCTGGAATGACTACATAACTAACCTTCCCCTATTCTCTATTCTTTTACAATTGTTACACCTGAGGATGGAGCTGTAATGTTCTGAAACTGGCTGTGCAGTTAATAGGTAAGTTCTCGTCGCGACTGAATCAGGTTCTTATTCTACGAAGCACATTTCGGTTTGGAATTGTAGCTGTTGGGTTCTATGATATGGTTGGCAAAAGACGGCATCGCACCTGTGGACTTATTTTGGGAAGCCGGTGAAGCAACTGGGAATTGAGTGCCGAGGTGGACGAGACTGACCAGAGTGTTCCTTCTAGAATGTTCGAGGAGCTGCAGAATGTTGTAAAATCTTCCAAAATGCTCTAAAATCTTCCAAAATGTTCCTATATGTTTTAGAATATTCTAGAATGTTCTACAAACTATCAGAGTTTTCTTTAATGATCTAGAAAATTTGTGAATATTTTGGTATGTGCTCGAAAATTTTAGAATGTTTCCGGTATTCTACATAGAAATGAGTAAGTTAGTAATAGATGACTTTTTTTGAATCCATGTGTCTTTTCCAGCCAGTAGTTATAAAATGGATCCATAATAACAACATATTTGCACGGTTTTGTTTGCACAGAATATCACTGATTCATTGAGTTGCTGGAAAAACTTGTAGAGATACATTTCAACTGGTTGAGATCATTATTCTCGCTACCATTACAAATTTTCTCTTCAAGTAAGTATAATTTGAATTTAAGGTGGTCTACACGAATCAGTAATATCTGCCGTGCGAATATATTTATTATGATTCGAAATCCCGGTTCATTTCATATATCGGCGAAGAAAACGACATGGCTATTACCCTAAGTGGTATTAGGGAAACAGAAATTTGGCTCAAATCACACAGCAAATTACTGGAAGGTAAAGCAAACAAGGTTGTCGTATAATGGTCCGTTTCCTGACTTCTCATTTGACTGTGAGATTAACCACGCTCCTAGCTACACGTGCCTCAGGAAATGATTAAAATGTGGCACTCTCTTTCTCTCTGGAGTCTGGTCTAGATGGACTTCTTATTTTGAAAAACTTTTGTCGATTACATGATATTTCCGTCATATTATTGTGCACTTTCTCTACCGTGAAAAAGTAGGCTAATTTCATGTAGTGTAAAAGAAACATTACACGGGGGAGGCTGGCAGGAGATTCCGTTTTTGTATATGTTTGATTCTGACTTTGTCATTTACAACTGCGCGATGGTCACCAGCAACACTTCAGAAATCAATTTTATTCGTGCTGGTTTGTCGCTTATCAGAAAGGTTACATTGAAATTCCTATTTCAAAAATATTACTCTTTCCACGATTCAGAATAAATGCTCGATCTTAGACTTCCTAATCAGTGTGATTTGATTTGTAACGAAAAGCGTCAACTTACATAACAGAGCCGATAGCTTTTGTGGCCAGTATGGATATCGATCATACTTATGTCCATCGACAGCTCGCTTAATGTCGCACGTCTCCCATCAACACTTATGACGGGCGAGGCTCTTATGCACCGAACCGACCTATTTTTAAAGAATTATTACCTCTACACAATACGTGAAGTGTCGCTCCAGATTCCTGTGCTCTTTGCAATATCAGCATTAACAGTCAGGACATTAGAGAAATGTCAGTAGCTTTGCTCGCCCCAGTCAAATGAAACCTATATGAGTACCACAGGTGCTCTCAGGTTTAATTTTAGGGCAAGGCCAAGCAAGATTCATGAAATCAAAATTTGTTAGTTCTGTGAGTCTAAAATGTGGTATATTACTAAGTATCAAATTGCGTCCCTTAGGGTACAAATATCTTTATATGGTACATAAATTGGAAAATATACACCAATGTTATTGTAGTATTTTACATTTTATTTTCAGGTTATTTTCATTTGGCTCACATTAGACATTCGGAAAAAATCCTAGCGAACCTACCCTTGAGAAGTTTTTACCATTAGTTAAAGTTCTGTTATCGATAGTCCGCTGCTTGTCGTTAACTTCATATCTGGCTGAGCTTATTTCACAAATAATAATTTATATTTCGATGTAAACTATGATTATCTTTCTCCTTTATAGATCTGTCATATCTGATTGTGGGTAATTTAAATCTTAGAAACTTTTTATACAATTCTTTACGTTTATCAAGTTTCTGATTTTGCATAATTTCTTTCTCTTATGACGTGTACTCAATGACCGCCAATGAACAACACATAAGCTAATTCGTTTTATCCTTTAAATCAAAATCACAGTCTATTTCTCAGAAACGACTACTTTTTCCATTCCCAGAACCCACACCTCTTAGAAAAAAAACGTCTTGCTTTCCCCACTTCGTCAATAGTAACAATAATTATAAAAATGTTCTTACCGTCTCAGAGATAAGTCCCTATTAAACAGGCTTTTCACCTTAAAACTGACAAAATGACGGTAGTACATCAGTTAAAAATTAGAGAAAAACACTGTTGTCGCAAATTCATAATCAATTGAAAATCTTGTTTCAGACTGATATTTCGTGGTATTATATAGATCCTTTCGTATCCTGACAATCTAATCCTTTAAACACTATCATACTAGTTTTCAATAGAGATGGATATCACTTCCTGTCAGCAAAAAATCCTAGCGATACGGATCTGGTGATCACGTACTGATGTTACTTTCTCAGCCCATAGGCGATTACTGCGTACTTCTCCTTCGACTCCAAATTGATAAATACAAAGTACTACCAAAAGGCAAAGAGCAGCTCTTTCTTTCCCTTTATACATTATGCGGCCAGAGCTAATAGTTGGAGGTGACAGTGACTGCTGGCCAGCCTCCCAAATAGTTATTTTTTCTTTTCTCCCTGGAAGTTTACCGTATCCTCATTACTGCAGCTATCACTCAGCTGTTGCTTCCGCTAGCCGCTATGAGATGGCTCTGATGTTATACTCACATAAAATCCGATGTAAGAGAGTTTTATCTCTCATCCCGTAAGATATACTGCCAGAAAGCTCAGCCAGGCTGACTAATTATATTGCACACGATATACGGTTATGTTCGGTTAAAACGATACTCCTTTTTAGAATGAAATTTTCACTCTTCAGTGGAGTGTTCGCTGATACGAAACTTCCTGTAAGATTAAAACTGTGTGCCGGACCGAGACTCGAACTTGGGACTTTTGTCTTTCGCGGGCAAGTGCTCTACCAACTTTATTTTTTTTTTTTTTTTTTTTTTTTACCTAATGAACCGCTGCAGGAGCAGGACGACGGGTAGACGGGTAGGGCAGGGGTCGACACCCGAAGCCTGGCCATCCCGCCGCCACGCCCAAGCAACGTGTTCGAGTTCGAGGATCGAAGGATCAGGAAGAGGATGGAGTGGGTTTGTCGATGTTGTTCTTTTTATTTATTTATTTCTTTAATTTTTATAACTTTTTTTTTTGTATTATAGATTTATTTTTGTTTCATTACGAAGAAAGATCCTACAACTGTCTTAGCCGAGCGTCCGAGTCGTCTTCTCGTCTGTTGGGAGGGGTTCCCCCCTATTCCGTCCGTAGAGGATCAATATGCTCCAGGATTCTTCTTCATTTTCAGCGTCTCATACCCGGAACGCCCCAGTGAGCAGGAGGATGCGCAAATAATGAACCTAAATAATTTGCGAAACGAGTTCTGTACTTCGGGTGGCGGCTGAAAGCTGCATGTGTCGTCATCAATAGGGACCAAAAGTCGAGTGTGCCTTTGGGAGCATCGCAAAATATGTAGTAAACGGCCATGCCTTTTAGCCAGTTAACGGCGTTCGTTCTGGTTGATGGAAAGTATACGACGTCGGGGCGCAATACGTCATCAGGGGAGATAGACTCCGGCAATCGCCGCAAGAGTAATGCCAGCATGCGCTGCGTCAGTAGCCAGCACTCGCCGGTCGCGGCACACGTCAGACGGTGTGCATCCGAGTCAGCGACTGAGCATGTCGGACACAAGGGGTCGTCCGTCAGATGTATGGAATGTAACCTCTGACGAGTAGCGAACTTCCCATTCACAACTACGTACCACAATGAACGCACCGTCGTAGGTAGAAAAGGCGTGCGTACCGCTCGCCACACCATGTTCCAGGCAACTTCAGGGTGTCTGTGGGTGACCGTATTTATAGGTTGCCGCTGCTGATAGAGGCGATAATAGTCTTTTGTGCTGGGCTTCCGTGTCGTCGGAAGTTCTGACCGTAAGTAGCTGAAGTCAATAAAGAAGTCTCTGATGTGGGTGAGTGCCGGTGAAATGTGTCCTACAGAAACCGGGGGATGCAGAGAGTGTGGTGCCACTTCCGCTATCAGGGTGCCCGTCAGAGTGGCGTGGGCACATGTCCACGTGCGACGCATAGTGTTGAGATAAAGCGATCGCGCACGGTTATATACGTGAATTAAACCGATACCGCCCGCCCGCTGCGGCAGTGTCAGGGTGGCGTATCGGACTTTAAAAACCAGACCGGTGCTTACGAAATGTCCATATGCTGCTTGAAATCTGTCGGCCATCGTAGCTGTCAAGGGAAGGATATGCGCAAAATAGTTCAGTTTTGAGACAAGATAGGTGTTGACATAACGTGTTCTGAGGAGCATATCCAAGCGACGCAGTTTGTTGTCCTGCAGCAGAGCACGTGTCTGGTGTAGGAGCCGGCGGTACGTAGCCGCCGCCGTGCGGCGGACATTGCTATAGAATTGCACTCCTAAACACTTGAGTACGGGCACCTTGTCAAAGGGCACCGCCGTTGTGTGGGAAATCCCCCCTCCGACATCCATGTATTTTGTCTTCTTCACGTTGATGACGCTCCCAGCGACCGCCCCGTACTGGCGTAGCCACTGTAGCGCCATATGCATTTCATCCTCTGATCTGGCCAGGAACACCACGTCATCGGCGAATGCACCACAACAAAAGGTCACGTCCCGCAAGAAGATACCAGTTAATCGCTGCCGTAGACCATGTAAAGCTGGTTCAAGTGCTGCAGCAAATAATATGCCCGACAGGGGGCACCCTTGTCGCACTGACCGTCCAACAACAATGTGACCAGACTGATAACCGTTGACCATCATGCGGGAGCGCGCTCCGTGGACCAGTCGAAGGACCACCTGTGCAGACTCCGGAGAGAGGCCCATGCGATGCAAAACTGCGCGTAAGAAGCCGTGATCGACGCGGTCGAATGCGTGGTCAAAATCTACGGCGACAAGGGCGCCTCGTATTTTGCAGGCCGCAATATCTGCCGAAATACCAGAGCGGGGCATGGGACGTAATGCGGTATATGGTCCTCGGGCCGCAGAACACTGTTAAAATCGCCGCCCACTATGTAATGGTCCATATTTCCTTGCAAAAGTGGGGCCAACTCCTCCGAATAGAAGACATGCCTGTCACCGCGGTGCGAATTACCGGAGGGAGCGTAGACGTTAATGAGGCGCACTGCGCCAAGTGTGAGTGCGATGCCTCGCCCGTTCGGCAAGTACGTCGCGTCCGTCGCGTCTATGCCATCTCGGAGAAGGATGGCCGTTCCTCCTGCGCCATCACCTACGGGTAGGCTGTACGTGGTGTAGCCATATAGGTCTAAACACAGCCCGGGATGGACCTCCTGGAGAAGGGCAATGCCCAAGTCTGCCGCTCTGATCATGTCGTGTAACATGCGGGTCTTGACAGTGGAGTGGACACCATTTACGTTGACTGTTCCCACACGGTATGACTGAGACATATCAAGTGGCGGAGGCAGCGTGCCGGTGCAATCCCACAGTGATCTCACGCACCACACACCACACAGCCATCCATCTGCATGCTGTGCATTACTGTGCCGTAGGAGTCCCTGACTGGCAGAGCCCTCCGGGCTCATTGTCAGCCATGGGCTCTGGTGGAGATATCGATGTTTGCTGTGCATCATCTGCCTCCATATCGTCTGCCCAATCACCAAGAGACGATTGTGATGTCATTGGGGGCTGGAAGCTTTCACATGAGCCCACATTTTTGGAGTCGACGCAGTGCGCCTCGCTTTCTGGGCCACCAGATTTAGGAGTGTGTTCCTTGTCTTCAGGCACCTTCTGGTGAATGATGCCACTGGAGTCCGTTGCAATTGTGGGCGAGTCAACGAAGTCGATGTCTTCCGCCGGCTTCACATTCCTGTCCTGTTCGTCAGCTGACAATCGCCTCTTCTTGTGTCGCTTGGGTGATTTTTGCTTTCGGGTCCGAGATTCGACATCCACTGGAGGGCGGGGCTCGACACAGTCTCGGTCGCTAGGAACCCCTGTGTCTGATCCCGACAGTGACGGTGGCTGGGTGCCCACGACGCTGCGGTGGGCGGAGGCTGTAGGAACCTCTGCACCGTTGGGCTGCGGCGTCGTCGACGGCGCTGACCCTCCAACGGAGCTGGCCGCGGCTTGAGGAGGTAGCAGGTTTTGATCATCCATCACATCATGTCGTGCCGCCTCCACATATGTGAGCGGGAGAGAGGTCATAGTGGATCGTTGGGGAAGTTCATTGCGAGGCACCTGAACGAGGCGGCGCTGCAGACACTCAGTTCTAACATGGCCCTCCTGGCCGCAGCCCGAGCAGGTCCTCGGTTGTCCATCATATATAACAATTGCGCGGCAGCCACCAACGAAAACATACGATGGAACGTGCTTCTTAAGTTCTATGCGCACTTGTCGTACCCCGTTAAGGACAGGGTACGTTTCGAATGTGTTCCATTTCTCCTCTGTGTGGCTCAGAACTGTACCGTATGGGCGCAGCGCATCAACGACTAGGTTGGCAGGGACTTCGAACGGCAGTTCAAAGATGCGCACGGTACGCACCCCCAGACCAGCATGGTCAACTCCTACCACGCTCACGTTACCGTCTGCGTGACAGAAGCGAAAGCCGTTTGCAGATCGTTGGAGTAATCTGTCGCAGGCCGCTTCGTCAATCAGTTTGAGGTACACTGTGCTGGTTACAATAGACAGATGAATTCCTATCAGTTCTTGTGGTTCGATGTGCATGATGTCTCGTAGAAACCGTTCAATTTCATGGGCCTTCGGTCTCGTGTACGATGCGTTGAACGTTAGTTTGATTGTAGCTTTTCGATATGAGAGCGCCATGTCGGGTCGGTACAGGTACTATACGGCAGGACAGCGACGCGACCGCGCGCTAGCGGGTAAACAACAACACCTGCGGAGCACTGCCCGGCGCGCCGAGCCCGTCCGCACGGTAACACGGCTGAAAGCCGACTGCCCAACTGAGCTACCCAAGCACGACTCGTGCCCCGTCCTGTGTGTGTGTGTTGGGGTTGACGGGCGCTCAACATCGAGGTCATCAGCGCCTGCCCCGTCCTCACAGCTTTAATTCAATGCAATAATTGATACACCTTTTTCTACAAAAGAAATTGGGAGACTAAGCCACGTGATGTAGCTAATTTTTGTTGAGGCGCCACAGAAGGCAACGTGTAAAAATATCTTAGTTCTCTCATTTAAGCAGTAGTTATTGCCATACACATTATTTTTCAAGAAATCACGCAATCCGTTGATGATAAAACTTTTTTATTGACAAATGCTGCTTAGCTGCATTATGATCACAAAAAGGTGCTTCATCACGACTTTTATAACAAACACTCGATATTTTAAAAATGCATTTTTAGCTGTTGTACTTATACTGTAATTCAATTAATCATAACACGAAGTTGAAATTTTGGCGGCACTGGTTTCGCTTGTTAGAATACACAGTAACTCTTCGGCTCTTCTACTGTTTCAGCAGGAACCCCGAGTATCCGAAATAAATTCTGTTACTGTATCTGCACATTAAGTTGGTCCTCATCAAACTATAAAAGTCAGAGACGGATAATGTTTCAACGATCACTGGAGAAATTTTCACATCTCTCAGGAAGAAAACTGAATAAGGAGTGTTTGAAGGACCTGATATTCGAAAAATGGTCCTCGATGCTTTGTACTGAAACGACTGCGATGAAGAGTGAGGCTTGGATGTTATTCAAAGAGGCTGTTGTTAAATTCCTGGGCAACAAAATAGTGTCACATTTTATTTCTCTTTTTTTTTATTTGAACACATAGAGCAAGCTAAGCCTTTTTTGTGTACCTTTATTTATGATGAGATGCGTTTCGAGCCTTCACCAATATTTAGTTGGTCCGACGAAGATATAAATGAATTACGTCTACTGAAAAGCGGTGATAATTCCAAACGCGCTTCTACATAAATAAAACTACTTATATAAAAAAAGTGGTTGGTTATCATGGGTAAATACACTAAAAGTGAAACAGGCAGAAGACATTTCCGGATATCTGTGTAAATTCGTACGGTGGATTGTAGCTTTGTGAGTCCTCATATGTCGCCTCTCATTCTACAATATCGAGGTGCCATTTTTCAATAGGACAATGCTTTTGCGTATATAGCACGAATCGTGACAGTAGCCATAACACTTGTAACACACATCGATGGTCTGTTGAAAACCCACTTACCACTGCGGATAGAAATTTTCGAGAATGCTTCTCGCTGAAATATGTGTCCTGTGGTATGGTAAATAATCTGTTGATTAGGCCTGTGGGTGCTGATGCTACTGAAATCATGACATCGGCCGAGAGCGACTTCCGCGCCCAGTGAGGATGGAGTTTGCGTAAAGTTTTGGCGATCGCGTGTTGACGCCCCCCCCCCCCCCACGCTCCCCAAGCACCTTCCTCCAACCTCTCCCCCTCCCCCCCCCCACCCAAAATCACCCTGTCACCACGCTATCAGACGTAGTATGCGGGCGGGTAGTGAGGAAAGGAACGGGGAACGGTAAGGGTAATAAGAAAGCGCGATGTAGCAAAAGCGCTCGTTCTACAGGTATCACCAGAAGATGATGACAAGGCACGGTGATGAAATATGGTACTTGGTAAAGAACTGCACACGGCTGGACAAACGAGAGCAGTACAGATATTCAAACTTAAAATTTTCCATGTTATATGAATGTTATTTGAGGGCTGCAGCTCTACTGTAAGATTATTATGAAATAATATATGCTGCCACTTGTTACTGATATTTTATTAGCACGGCGCGTTTCGGCAGCATGCTGCCAGCATCAAGTGTACGTACAGTTACTTTCACAGTTTATATAATATGAAGTGAGTTTAGTTTCCCATGCCGTGTCTGCCGGTGAGGTTATACGTCGAAAAAGATGCCTATTCAGGAAGGTAAATATGTTATAGTGGGTACATTATGTGATAAGTAACTATAAATGCAGCACGCTATCGAAACACGTCATGCTAATAAAATATTAGTGACAAGTGATTGTTGCAGTATGTATCATCACCTTAAAAATACAAACATTACCTGTTCGTGCATCGAAACTATGGTCTAAAAGAAACATATAAACAATATAAATAAAACTGAGTAATGAAAAAAATATGAAAGAAACAGGAAATGAAAAAATATATTTACAGTAACTATTACTCACTGCTTCGCTCGCAAATTAGTAATCTTGTTATGATGAGTGATGATGAGTAAGTTAGCTAGTAATTTTACGATGTGTCTGTGTATATAATGGTGTAGAGACGTATGCACAAAAATGTATGCATTGCCGGTATGTAGGTACATAATGAATGTGTTTTTATTGTTTTGACAAACGTCGAATCTGAAAGCATGCATCACTTTTTCTGATATTTAAAAAATGCCTCGATTCATTACATTCGTGCAGAAGTATGATTTGTAGGGGTTTCTCTGGCTCACATAGAACTGGATGTGAGATTTTGGTACCAGAGTACCAGATGCCAACCGTTTCTCCTTTCCATTTCAATGCATTACGGTGCCTACATATTTCATCCATCCCCCAGTGGCGACTAATTTATGATTAACATAGTCAGTTAACAGATCATAATCAAATGCAGTCGCACGAAAAACTTCTCACCTTCCTCACGAAAAGGCACGACTCTCTGTTTGTCGTACAGCCCTTAAATAGCGCCGTCGTTGTCAGTCTTCAAGCGTCTCGGACGTTATAAGAGAGACGTGACGCCTCAGCGTCTAAAATGCGTCAGGCTTGTGGTTGTTCTAATATCTCTGTAGCTCTGAAGGCCTCCTGAAGTTCAGTTCCGAAGTTACGGTGGACATGACACTGACTTGAGGCTTGTTGGAATCGAGTAAATTTCGTAGCTTTAGCTCTCTTAGATCGATGCACAAAATCAGATTTAGGTTTGCAAGGGCTATAGTAACAGTTTTAAATACGGTTCTCGATCTTACCGACCGATTTTATGGTTGTATATCTATCAAAACTGTTCCGCTATGCGAGCTGGTGTAAGAAAATACTATCACAAACCATGCGCGCAATAGCTTTGGATTTGAGCTATCACGGAATGGATCAAATGGCTCTGAGCACTATGGGACTTAAAATCTGAGGTCATCAGTCCCCTAGAACTTAGAACTCGTTAAACCTAACTAACCTAAGGACATCACACACATCCATGCCCGAGGCAGGGTTCGAACCTGCTACCGTAGCGGTCTCGCGGTTCCAGACTGACGCACCTAGAACCTCTCGGCCACACCGACCAGCCATCACAGGATAATCTTGTATATTAAGAGTCGCCGACCACCACGCAAGAGTCGTCTGCATGCCACTCACGTATACCGTATTTAAAAATATCAACGATTCTCAAAAAGATGCAACTTTATAAAGTATCCTATGGTCGTCTTGAGGGTTCAAAGTATCATCACACCAAATACCATCGGAATTGGCTCGGGGGTGGAGTCGTGAAAACGTAACAGAGTGAATTAGTTTCGCAGTTAATAATACTGGTATCAGTATGGGAGCGTTGATTAAATACGTAGAGGGTGGTACAAAAATTGTATTCATTAAGTTGAATCGTATTATGTAGAACGTATCAAGAAATAAGAGTTTTTCACAAATATGATAAATTTTAAAAGTCAAAGAATAATTCCATATTTCGCGTCACCTTCTTCACATCCGTAAGTATGTTGTACTACACACTTTATAAAGTATATTACGCCGCTCCTCAGCGTTCAAGATACCTCCATACCAAATTTTATTAAAAATCGTTCAGCAGTTTAGCGTAACAGACAGAGTTACTTGTGCATTTAGAATATTAATGTGAATAGGCTCTCTGAGTTACATCGCAACATTTTGACATTCTCGGCAACTTGGCGAGCTAATCATTCTCACATGAGTAATTTTGAAACGTCTCTCGACTATTCCTCTAATTATTGTCGAAATCGGTGGGTAGCTAGGTCTTGCCTCTACTTACAAGAGAGGTTAGGCAGGTCACCGTGCATGCACGAAAGTAGTAGGTGAGGGATTGGTTTTCGTAATGTTCCTACACAAGACAATTTCAGCCGTGCAACGTGCAGTGGCTGTCAGATACACGCGTAGACGAAGATTAGAGAAATGAGATTCTGCGGTATAATAAAGCACCTCCGGACGTTTCAAGCTTCCAGACAGGATCGTCACAGAGGAGAGGCGGGGTTTTCGCCGGGTTTCCAGAGGGAGAACGGGGGGCTGACGGGACAGTGTCCGGGAGATGAATGCGCGCCGCGTAATGAAGTGCCAGCCGGGTTATTGATATGGCGTCGCCTCCTCCGCGGCGTCCATGAATAAATTTGCCAGCCCGCACCTCGCAGACTGTCTGCCGGCCGTTGATCGCTCGCGCCACCCGATACATATTCAGAGGCGGCGGCAGCACCGAACTCCTCTGGGAGCGGCGAGTCAAGTTTTTCAATACATCCCACCGGAAGACTTTATGGACGGGAGACGGGGTGGGGTCCGTTATGTAGCGAACTCGTGTGGCCTTCTGGTGGTGGGAGTAACTCGCCCCACTGCAGACTGAATCTGCTACGTCCCCGTATTGGGAAAACCCACTTTTGCTGAGAAATAAAAGTTCCGAATACTTATTAGCTGACCTACAAAGTGTGTGAAGTTCGCTGGTCACACGGCGCCTGCGTCGCTGAGAGAGCGTTATTTGGCTGACAAAGGAACTGGAGGTGAGGTTGTAGGTTCGTTTTGCATGGCATCAAAGGTCTACAGTGTGTCCTATAGGTCACTGTACCCATCTTGACTTTTTATGCAGATTTGAATATGAAAGCATTTACACCGACCATTCAGTATGACTTAGCTGAAACGAGAAGCAGACAACATTCACAATGCAGAATGCTCAACAATTGATGACCCATTAAAAAGAGATTTGAAAATGAAAGGATTTAGACAGATCATCCTGGATGAAGTATCTGACGACATGGAGCATCGAGTTTCAATTAGGCGTCCTTTGTTGGATGTTTCCAAATGGCACTTATCGCTCAAGAGATGGCTCTGAGCACCACGGGTTTAACGTCTGAGGTCATCAGTCCCCTAGAACTTAGAACTACTTAAACGTAACTAACCTAAGGACATCATAGACATCCATGCCCGAGGCAGTATTCGAACCTGCGACCGTAGCGGTGATGCGGTTCCACAATGTAGCGCCTAGAACCGCTCGGCCACTCCGGCCGGCTTCGCTCAACAGAGTTATTTCCGCTGATGAGAAGGTGATATATCATTCTGCCCACAGGAAGGATTTGTGTTTCTTGCTTAAGTGATCATTACCTGCAAAAGTTTGACTCGAACGTCATGTTATGATATCGACAGGGATATCCTCACGATATAATCTCAGACGAAATTTATTTGAAGACTTAGTGATTGGAAATTATTTGGATATATTGCGAACGCGATTAATACTTCAGCTCGAAAACAATAGAATCGTGGATCATCTGTAATTACAATAGCACGGGGCTTCAGCACACTTTGCTACTTGGGTCAAGTTCCTGATAAAGAATCTCGATGCCGCTGGATAGCGTGTGGTTCAGAAACATCTCCACCCCCAACCAATTGGCCGCCACAGAGCCTGAAGCTGACAACGGCAGACAATTAATTCATTAAGGGGAATAATTGAGTTCCATGTGGACCTACATCGGTAAGAGACTAATGAAGAACAGCGCAAAAGTGTTGAGAAAACCTTTCATAGTATACCCTGTGACAAGTTCCACAATACGACCAGGAGGAGTTAGGGACCAGAGATCGAAAATGAGAACTGTATACTCGCTTTAAACTCACCAGGGGTCCCCTGACGTCGTATCGAACTCGCCGTCTCCGTGAGCTCGGAGACTCGACTATACGCCGTCTCTACCGTTGCCCAATTAACTGAAACCTCGCCTCTTGAGTCTGTTGTCGGGTACAAGTGGACTAAGCAGGGGTAGAAAGGAGAGCGACATTGCTAAAATATATATATAATACATATATTGGTCGCTGGTTGTCTAAATTTAACGAAGTATTTGTCACTGCCAGCTAACACAGCCCTATGAAACTTGGACCATACATAGAAAAAACAACTACAGTATAGCACAGTACAATGCAATACAGAAAGTAACTGAATGAAGTACGCAATGTGGCGAACAGAAATTATATATTTGTTGAAAGACAGTGACTACACTGAACTTACTATGATTTATGACGGTCCGTTCCGCATTACAAAAGGAGACACGCAGTACTTAATTGGGGTGCTCAGAGCCATTTGAACCATTTTTCTATCGTCACGAATTAGTAAAATACTACTCACTTAGATTTTGATTGGGTTTGTGTTTAATTGGTATGCTGTGTCATACTCAAGAGGTAACCTTTCTTATACTAGTTATTTTTTTCTAGTGACGAAACAAACGCTATGTAGGCTCACAGGACACTTATTCCAACTTTTATCTGAGCTTCTGTATGTCGATAAAATTGGTTCTGAACTGGGAATGCAACTCAGACCGCCCTTAACGCAGAATTTGATCCCTTCGTGACGATACATTTCGGCTGCAATTTGTAGTTTGTTTAAAACTGCAGATTCATCAATATCTCCACATATTGCGCGTGAATGGGTTCGAATCCTGGCCCGGCACTAAAGATTTCATTATGTATTCTCAAGCTCTAGCATGAGCACACCTATCTGCTGGTGGATAATCATTTTGATTTTTAATATATTTTCATTCGTTGTCAACACTTTCGATATGTGACGTTTTTTACTCCCAGTGAGACACAGAACTATTTGCGAGATCACTGGAAGTCCAAGATGTTATTCCGAACTGCTGGTGGAGAAAAATTCGGTAGCTGACGTCTCTTTGTGTGGGGCTCTATTCCCAGTCAGGACCGAACTCTTTGTCATATTATTTCTAGTTCAAACATGCTGACATGTCGCTGCTGGTGCAACAAACCCATATTTAACGTTCGTTTTCTCTAGAATATAACAGCGATAGGTGCCGGGTTGGAGTCCTGTGAAGGAAAAACTTAATGTTTCGTCTCGTCATTTCAGTTAAAACATCTAGCTACTACCGAGAAAATCCTATATGTCACAGTTGATTGCGCTTCTATATGAATCCTATTAGGTTCTGGGTTCGAATCCCTGTCCAACGCAAAGCTTTACCTCACGGCATTTCAAGTAAGTTAGTTGTGAAGAAGCAATATTTAACATCTCTCGTACTTCGTTAACAGGGACAATAGATGCTGGGTAGGAATTCGCGTCCGTTAAAAATGTTTGTGTTATGTAATTTAAAGTTGATATTTGCTAACTTATACTGTCGAAAATCGAGGTATATCGCTCTCTGTATGCCTAATCAGGAATGACTGTTAGTTTCCGTCAGTCACGGAATCTTTGCTTTGTCTGCTTGATCAGGGTTTGAATTCATATGCAGAACGAGACGGTTCGTCGTGTCATTTGAATTTCATACATATTCTCAACTAGCTCCTCGTGAATAACTGAAATTTTTAATGTCGTTTTGTGTTAAATAATAAGTTCGGTATGTTACTTTGAAGAGGAAACCATGAATATGACGAACGTACTACGTGCATTACCTATCTGACGTAATAATGTGAGTGGTAACATTTCAGGTATGTAATTTTTTGTAATAAATGTGAGCTTACAAGCCTTAAGGACAGTCTTATCTGCGATAAGGTGTTCCCTGATATTTGTAGTATCGTGGTATTACTTTACATCTAGAGTTATTGCGATACAGAGCAGTGTTTTCTAGTGGTGACTTTTTGGAACCATTTTCAATAATCAAACGACTGTACCAAGGAGCGATTAGAGGACCTGCTAGACAGCTGCGGTATGTGGGTTGCATGCGAATCAGGCGAAATGCAATTCAGGTAGTTGGGATACTTTTGAGCACGACTGTACCTCATGTATCTGTGTGTAGGTTCATGGTGATTATGTGGTTGGTGTTCAAGATTCGTAAGACGAATATGGATGAGACGACGGTTCGACTCCCGCTCAATCCTTCATTTTTGTGGTACAAATGTAAATTCTGTGATATTCAAAAAATTTTCACCTACACTATTGGTCGTCGCTACTTTAGCAACGTCTCACCGCTACGCAGGTTAACTGCCATATGGGGCCTGCCTCTGTGTCCGCAGCTCGAAACGTCGAGGTGCAAAGTAGGCCCGGGTGCCTTAACAGATTACATGTATACGGGACTTCGCAAATAACGACAGGCACTCATTTTCAGGAAAAATCCATTAGTTTCTACGTTTTCTTGTCGATGATTATAAATATGTCCGTTCTGATAATTACATTTAATTAAAAATAGTAAGTAGTCAAGTAACATGAAATTCACTTAAACTTTACGCAAATACAAGTGCCTTTTTGATTATGTTACCTCTCAAATGTCATATAAATCAAAAACTACCACCAGTGTTGAAAAGATATATATATTAGAAACAAAGATTGAGTGGGAGCGAAGCTGTCCCTATATACACGTTTGTCTTACGAAGCTCGAACGCTAGCCACTTGACCACCATGGACTCTGATATCCAGCCCCTACACACAGATGGATCAGTTACATAATAGACGCGTAAAATTTCTCTCGCGATTTTCTCGGAAATGCCAAAGTATTGCACCTTAGTACTTGGACATTATGTTGTTTAAATGGTCTACTAAAGGTGTACAAAGTCTGAAGTAAAGCTGTCACCACCACGTCGTGGCCACCCTTTGTGAGTCCCGTACACAACGTATAGAATATTGGGAAAGGAATTATAAAACACCTTGTACAGAGAGCAACAACAGTCCTACCACACTTTCCTGGTTTCGTGATTGGTTGTGACATGCGTGAAGGAGACGCACCAAACATCATTAACACTTATAGTCCTTCTTTCGCTGTGTGAACGATAATAAGTCTCTTCCGTGGATCACGTGAAACGCTTTGTTCTGCCGAGTGGACACGCTGCCGTGCCGCTACCGTTAGGAAATATCCGTCCTGCGCCCTCGGGATACCATCTCAGTAATGCATTTTGGATGGTTGGATCGCGTTGGGACCGCGAGCGCCGACCGCGCGCCCATACACACGACTTCCGATACGAGGAAGGAAGTGCCCTTAAAGTTTCATCGCGCGGAGTGCCTGGCTGCGTGACAACCGTCCTGCCATCGTGCGCTCGTAAAGGCGTCCATTAGGCAGGCAGTATATTGGAAACGCGGCTTTATGTGGCGGAAAAGGCGCGCATCTGCGCATGCGTGCGGTGTCTGGCGCGGCCTTACGGCCCCATATGTCGCGCCCGGCCCCTGAAAATCGGTTCCTCCCAGCCTCAGGGCGCTGCTAACTGCCTCTGGCGGCGGGGTCGCGTCGGAATGCGGCAAGTGTGGAAAAGAAGCAGAATTATTACGGGCACGTGCAAACTGCGACAAATTCTGCTACTGTGCGCTCTGCTCTTCCAGGCATTGTTATCAGGATGAGGATAGAGGCAGATGTGGATTTCTGTTTTATCAATTTTCATTCCATTCTCCAGATGCGAGAGGAGGGTCTCCCTACGCTTATCGTCATAATTTGTGTAACCGTATGCTACAATAACGTCTTGTACAGGGTGTTTGGAAATTTCCGTCATGCCGGCCGTAGCGGCCGAGCGGTTGTAGGCGCTACAGTCTACAACCTCGCTACCGCTACGGTCGCAGGTTCGAATCCTGCCTCGGGCATGGTTGTGTGTGATGTCCTTACGTTAGTTAGGTTTAAGTAGTTCTTAAGAACATTTCAATGTACGTTGGTAAGGCGACCACATCCATAAGTAACTGATTAGGCGTGATCCAGTAGATCACTTGTTATATATTGCCTGTTGTGGATTGGCAAGACAGCCAAACCACTATGACAGGATGCCGAAAGGCACGCGTTTAAGCTCACGCAGGCAGGCGTGAGGTCTGGAACAGGACAAGGAAGTTATAGTAGCAAAGAACGTACGTAGCTGCCGGAATACTTAACTTTAATCGACAATTGGTGAACATCGCTCTTGACGGTACATGTTTTACAGCATCAATAGTAACTGCTAATGGCGCCTTGCTAGGTCGTAGCAAATGACGTAGCTGAAGGCTATGCTAACTATCGTCTCGCCAAATGAGAGCGTAATTTGTCAGTGAACGATCGCTAGCAAAGTCGACTGTACAACTGGGGCGAGTGCTAGGAAGTGTCTCTAGACCTGCCGTGTGGCGGCGCTCGGTCTGCATTCACTGATAGTGGCGACACGCGGGTCCGACGTATACTAACGGACCGCGGCCGATTTAAAGGCTACCACCTAGCAAGTGTGGTGTCTGGCGGTGACACCACATTGCCAGTCATTAACAGGCAAAGAAATTATTGTTGTGCTCGTTGAGGAGTTCTCTTCAGCGATGTGCGGTACGGCCTCTACCAGTTCGGGTGTGCGGCGCCACCTTGGAGCACCACAGACGCGCCTGCTGACGGTGAAGGTACCCTTTCTCGAGGCCGTTGCATAACTGTAGCGAAAAGCGAATGCGATGGAGTCGAATATTGTGGAAAAAAGGTGTTTTTTTCGCATTCGAGGCAGGTTTTTAGTTTTTTAATGTAAGTACTTAGACCTGGGAATTTGTCTTGCGTTTTGCCCATATACCTTTCATTCTCTTCCAATGGATTCCCTTTCTCTCTTCAGACATTGTGTTCTACTTTCGTCTCTATCGTTGCTCAGCTTGCCATTTGTGAATTTAGAATCCAAAGATTTCGCGGTTCTGAACATCTTCTGGTGTAATTGCTACCAAATTAACGTCAATTTTGATCTTGTGACAATCATCGTGTCCGTTTTGCCTCTACTAGTGAAGTCAAAGAATTCGACTATTTGTTTTGTAAGTCTGTCTGGTTTCGTTCTTTTAATATGTTCATAGAATTCTAATCTGCGTATCCTAATGTCACTATGGATATTTGTTAATTTTGTGTTAAATGTTAACAACTCCCTCTCGCGTTATTCTGCTGAAAGACAACATTACGCAGACCTCGAAGAGAGGGCAAACTCATCTGTGTTTTCGCAAAAATAAGCGAAATGCAGGATGGGAACAAGAGATGCGTAAGTGTTGCTCGGAACTGATGACACCTCTTCGAAGCAACGTAAAGATATAAAAGTCAGACGAAAGTAAGTCATACCTTCTGTCGCTGTTTCTGCGGAAAGCCATAACACAGTGCAGTTTCGCTGTTAAACAGTTGGGCTTGAGACTCTTTCTACACCCACTGAGCAGCCAAATATGAAAGAAATTCAGAGAAGATAGCGTATCAGCTTTTTGTTCCTAACGCTGCGCAAAGTAAAGCACAGAACGTTCTCTTTTCAAGTATCGTACAATTCATCAAAGATACTGATAAACTATTACCATCTTGAGGAATAGTCAGCTGGGCGTGAAACACATGTATTGTCACAACGAGAATTACTATACTTCAGCTAAAGAGCAACATAGTTTTATTTGAAAAAAGAAAAGACTGATGTCTGTATCTTTATGAGTAAGACAGTTAAGCATATTTCTTATTATTTTGTGAGCCACCTGTGCTTCTCGTCCCAAACAAGCCAACACACACACACACACACACACACACACACACACACACATACACACACACACACGCACGCACGCACGCACGCACACACACACACACACACACACACACACACACACACACACACACACACAAAAGAGCGACGAGCCCTCGCTTGCGTCAGTGCATGCACTTGCGAACACACACAAACATTATAGTAGACATGTTCAGTACTTCACTCTGAACGTGGATATGAATTGGTTCATAGTGCTTAGATCGTTGAAGTACCGCCTTCTACCGTCAGGCGTTCGGCGGAATGCTTATGACCAGTGTTTCTGGATTTGGTCGTGATTACATATAACAACGAGACCATTTGTGTCATGATTTTAGCATAGCTCCGCAACCAGAAGATGTTCTGCGAACGAAACCTCTCGCAACACAATAAACGTGTAACAGTACACCTGACATGATTTTCATTAATAATTATCTTAATGATTAAGATTATGACATCGAAAACAAATCTGTAACCATTTCTATGTAAATGTCCGAAAGCATTGCAAGTTAGCCAAATTATAAAGTACTCTCCTATTTGAGAGCTATTACTTGCCAAATAGCCGGCCGGAGTGGCAGAGCGGTTCTAGGCGCTACAGTCTTGAACCGCGCGACCGCTACGGCGTCAGGTTCGAATCCTGCCTCGAGCATGGATGTATGTGATGTCCTTAGGTTAGTTAGGTTTAAGTACTTCTAAGTTCTAGGGGACTGGTGACCTCAGAAGTTAAGTCCCATAGTGCTCAGAGCCATTTGAACCATTATTGAACTTGCCAAATACTCATTACGATGTTTTGAACTAATTCTAAAATGTGGTGGATTTTATGAATAAAAATTTCATTTTCACTATATTGTAGTGCACACAGGTGGATTCCGTAGAAATATTGGAACACGACTTATCTTAGAAGCTAGATTAAGAAAAGGCAAAACCTACGTCTTTAGCATTTGTAGACTTAGAGAAAGCTTTTGACAATGTTGACTGGAATACTTTCTTTCAAATTCTGAAGGTGGTAGGGGTAAAATACCGGGAGCGAAAGGCTATTTACAATTTGTACAGAAACCGGATGGCAGTTATAAGAGTCGAGGGGCACAAAAGGGAAGCAGTGGTTGGGAAGGGAGTGAGACAGGGTTGTAGCCTCTCGCCAATGCTGTTCAATCTGTATATTGAGCAAGGAGTAAAGGAAACAAAAGAAAAATTCGGAGTAGGTATGAAAATCCATGGAGAAGAAATAAAAACTTTGAGGTTCGCCGATGACATTGTAATTCTGTCAGAGACAGCAAAGGACTTGGAAGAGCAGTTGAATGGAATGGACAGTGTCTTGAAAGGAGGATATATGCTGAACATCAACAAAAGCAAAACGAGGATGTAATGTAGTCTAATTAAATCGGTTGATGCTGAGGGAATCAGATTAGGAAATGAGACACTTAAAGTAGTAAAGGAGGTTTGCTATTTGGGGAGCAAAATAACTGACGATGGTCGAAGTAGAGAGGATATAAATGTAGACTGGCAATGGCAAGGAAAGCTTTTCTGAAGAAGAGAAATTTGTTAACATCGAGTATAGATTCGTTAGGAAGTCGTTTCTGAAAGTATTTGTATGGAGTGTAGCCATGTATGGAAGTGAAACATGGACGATAAATAGTTTGGACAAGAAGAGAATAAAAGCTTTCGAAATGTGGTGCTGCAGAAGAATGCTGAAGATTAGATGGGTAGATCACATAACTAATGAGGAGGTACTGAATAGAATTGGGGAAAAGAGGAGTTTGTGGCACAACTTGACTAGGAGAAGGGATCGGTTCGTAGGACGTGTTCTGAGGCATCAAGGGATCACCAATTTAGGATTGGAGGGCAGCGTGGAGGTTAAACATTGTAGAGGGAGACCAAGAGATGAATACAATAAGCAGTTTCAGAAGGATGTAGGCAGCAGTACGTACTGCACAGGATAGAGTAGCATGTAGAGCTGCATCAAACCAGTCTCAGGACTGAAGACCACAACAACAACAACAGGTGGAACTGAATTCACTGTATAAAACACGTTTTCTCAAGGTGGGACTCAGCTATACAGCGCCTCGCAGGTTTAAAGATAAATTCAGTACGTGAAATACATTTCATATACAGCAATATATGACCTAGCGATCACCAAATATAAACTCATATCGAATCGTATTTTTCATTGTAAACTGTTCGACATTCATGTGGTGTATTACTTAATTTGGAAGTCCCACAATAAGTATAAAAGTTAATGAAAAGTTAGGCAGTTCACTATGAAGTTGACTAACAAGCCTGTAAGTAAAAAAAAAAAATATTATTTTACTAAATACACTCCTGGAAATGGAAAAAAGAACACAATGACAGCGGTGTGTCAGACCCACCATACTTGCTCCGGACACTGCGAGAGGGCTGTACAAGCAATGATCACACGCACGGCACAGTGGACACACCAGGAACCGCGGTGTTGGCCGTCGAATGGCGCTAGCTGCGCAGCATTTGTGCACCGCTGCCGTCAGTGTCACCCAGTTTGCCATGGCATACGGAGCTCCATCGCAGTCTTTAACACTGGTAGCATGCCGCGACAGCATGGACGTGAACCGTATGCGCAGTTGATGGACTTTGAGCGAGGGCATATAGTGGGCATGCGGGAGGCCGGGTGGACGTACCGCCGAATTGCTCAACACGTGGGGCGTGAGGTCTCCACAGTACATCGATGTTGTCGCCAGTGGTCGGCGGAAGGTGCACGTGCCCGTCGACCTGGGACCGGACCGCAGCGACGCACGGATGCACGCCAAGACCGTAGGATCCTACGCAGTGCCGTAGGGGACCGCACCGCCACTTCCCAGCAAATTAGGGACACTGTTGCTCCTGGGGTATCGGCGAGGACCATTCGCAACCGTCTCCATGAAGCTGGGCTACGGTCCCGCACACCGTTAGGCCGTCTTCCGCTCACGCCCCAACATCATGCAGCCCGCCTCCAGTGGTGTCGCGACAGGCGTGAATGGAGGGACGAATGGAGACGTGTCGTCTTCAGCGATGAGAGTCGCTTCTGCCTTGGTGCCAATGATGGTCGTACGCGTGTTTGGCGCCGTGCAGGTGAGCGCCACAATCAGGACTGCATACGACCGAGGCACACAGGGCCAACACCCGGCACCATGGTGTGGGGAGCGATCTCCTACACTGGCCGTACACCACTGGTGATCGTCGAGGGGACACTGAATAGTGCACGGTACATCCAAACCGTCATCGAACCCATCGTTCTACCATTCCTAGACCGGCAAGGGAACTTGCTGTTCCAACAGGACAATGCACGTCCGCATGTATCCCGTGCCACCCAACGTGCTCTAGAAGGTGTAAGTCAACTACCCTGGCCAGCAAGATCTCCGGATCTGTCCCCCATTGAGCATGTTTGGAACTGGATGAAGCGTCGTCTCACGCGGTCTGCACGTCCAGCACGAACGCTGGTCCAACTGAGGCGCCAGGTGGAAATGGCATGGCAAGCCGTTCCACAGGACTACATCCAGCATCTCTACGATCGTCCCCATGGGAGAATAGCAGCCTGCATTGCTGCGAAAGGTGGATATACACTGTACTAGTGCCGACATTGTGCATGCTCTGTTGCCTGTGTCTATGTGCCTGTGGTTCTGTCAGTGTGATCATGTGATGTACAGTGGCGGTCAAAATAATAGAGCCACCTGGCAAAGGTTTGGAATAAAGTGCACATTTATTACTTGACATGTTTGAACTATGATGGAAACCATTACAACCGAGTCACATTGTACTATAGTCAGTTATATCGATAACACAACACAAAATAATCAGTAATAATCGATAATATTCAAAAGAATACCAGACCACAGGGTCAAAAAAATAGAGCCAATTGAAACAAATATATTGTACTTGATCTCAGTCTTATGAAACGTACAGGAACAGTCTTTTTTGCATAGGACTGCATTAGTACTTGGTGGGGTAACCCTTATTTTTGAGGATTGCCCTGCACCTCTTACCCATAGAGTCTACTAAACGCCTGCATTCGTCACTACTGATCGCATACCAGGCTCTCTGGATTTCTTCCCACAGTTTTTCTGACGATGTAGCTTTTGAGCGGTCAATTCTCTTGTCTAAGATCTCCCATAAGTTCTCAATGGGTGATGCGTCAGGGGACTGAGGTGGCCACTCTAATACTTCGATATTGTGCTCTTGAACAAACTGCCTTATGATCCTTGCAGTATGCTTTGGATCGTTATCGTGCTGAAATTTCCATTTCAGCGGCATTTCCTCTTCAGCATAAGGCAGCATCACATTTGCCAAGATGTCTTTGTACATTTCTGCGTTCATTATGCCGTTGATACGGTGTATTGGACCAATGCCGTACCACGAAAAACATCCCCATACCATAACACTTCCGCCACCGTATTTCACAGTTTTTAAAGTGTGCTTGGGATTAAATTCCTGGTTTGGTGGGCGGCGCACATAGACTTTTCCGTCTGAGGCAAACCTATTAAACTTGGATTCATCGGACCAAAGGATGTTCCTCCACCAAGTATTAGGTTTTTGTTCATTTCTCCGGGCAAAGGCTAACCTTTTCCGAACATTAGCTTGTGAAACATGTGGCTTCTTTCTTGCAATGCGCCCATTCAATTTTACAGATCTCAGTCGTCTTTGAATCGTTGAGGTTGATGGTTGAACATCATGTTCGTCGCTAAACAAAATGGCTTTCAGTCGTGGTGTGGACAAAAATGGGTCTTTCTTCACTTCCCTAGTGATGAGTCTGTCTACGCGAGGAGTAGTTACACGAGGTCGCCCCCTGTTCTCCACCTGCGGCTTTGTTTGTTTTGACCGTCTCATGGCGTTCTGGACTCGTTTTCGCGAAACGTGCAAGACATTGGCCATTTTATTCATGGACATCCCACTTTTGAACATCCGGAACATTACTATACGCTCATCTTCACTGGTATGCTTTGCTCTGCCCATCTAGACGAATGTAAACAAAACCACACGTCAATTTACATACAAAACAACTGCATACAAATCAATTTAAAGGCACATGTGTCAAGCGGCTCTATTATTTTGACCCATAAGATTCTTACCTTTATGCCTCTTTTCACACGTCTAGCTCAAACGCTTCCTTTCGGACGACTAAAGATAGCAGCAACGTCTTCCCTGATGTTGTCTACAAGGGACTGACAACACGGCACTCGTGGCGATTTCGCGAACTAATAGATATCCTAGTTCTTAATCTCGTCAATAGAGGTGGCTCTATTATTTCGACCGCCACTGTATCTGACCCCAGGAATGTGTCAATAAAGTTTCCCCTTCCTGGGACAATGAATTCACGGTGTTCTTATTTCAATTTCCAGGAGTGTAGCTTCTACAAAATTATTTGAGTATGTATGAAGGACTGGCAAAGTGTGTACCACACAATGTTAGCTGGTGCTGTAGTTCTGGCGAGCATTTTCTTTGTGCAGCTGTAGGAGCATATAGCTGCTGTGGACAGCAAGATGCCGGGACAGAACGGGTGCAAAGATCGTGTGGAAAAAAAGAATAGGGTGAATGACGTTTTAAGGGTTAACCGGGAGAGATACTTGAGTTCTCTTGCTCCTTATGTTCCTTCCTCCTGCCTACAGCTGTAGGCGCAGGCTGCTGCCACAGTGTCATGTAGATGGAGGCTTATCAGCCAAGTAGCGTCATAAAGAAACGACCACCACCTGCCAGACATCCATAGCTAATGAACGCAGTTTACGGCAACAGTGCTCAAGGTGAACACAAATGCCGCCTACCCAGCTCGCTCACAATTGGCAATGGAGTTCCTGGAGTTAACCCGCTATAATACCGTAGAATTTCAAATATCCGCGAGTGGGAGCGGAAACAAATATGTTACTTGAGTCAATGATTCTAATTCTTGCTGATTGATGCCGACTGACGACTTTAATGGGACTAAACATGAGCGCCTCATATTAACTGACTAAATAATTTCCTGTCAGCCAATCCCTTGAATGGAAGTTTTGTATCTTATCTCGTGAAAAATTTGGTACCAAATAGAGTAGAGCTGTTGACAGAGCGTAGCTGTTTAACGAAATGGCTGCTTTCAAGTTCCATATGGTAGACCTTGTGATGAACACTGACACATCTTCCCATTTGCATACTTTGACGATTTTCTCAAAGCACGAAATCAGAGATGTTTATCGAAACATCGAAAAAGCGTTGAGTGACTGCAGCGTCGTGTGAAAGCTATTTCAGAATATTATAGATGATAAAAAAAACTTTTGAAAAGTATTGGGTTGAAATGAAATTTAGCTAAACTTTACTTCAGTGATGAAAATGAAGTAATCGTATGGCATTGTTGGCCGGGAAGCCCCATGCGGGAAAGTTCAGCCGCCGTATTGCAAGGCTTTTTTAATTGGCGCCACTTCGGCGACTTGGGAGGCAACGATGATGAAATGATGAAGAACACCCAACACCCTGTCATCACAAGGCAGAGAAAATCCCTAACCCCGCCGGGAATCGAACCCGGAACCCCGTACGCAGGAAGCGAGAACGCTACCGCAAGACCACGAACTGCGAGTGGAGTAGCCAATGAACCTGCCTCGCTCAGAGATAGGAAATTCAAAGTAAAATTACAAAATAAACTCACTCGTGGATAAGAATATTTAATCGTACCATAGGTATAGCCGGTTTTGAATTATTCCTGATCAATAATTTAAGCAGTATTAATAATTTATAAGGAGCAAGTAAAATCTGTTCTTCACTAAAAATAATAATGAAACCAATATGCAGCAGTTATCACAAATCCATAAAAATTATAAAAATGGATGTACGTTTGTATGTATGTTCCACATCTCCTCTTAAAAAAATGGACCGATTTCTACGAACTTGGTACTAATGTTATTTACTGTCTGGGAAGAATCGCGAAGCACCGATTTATCAAAAGTGTGAAAAAGCTGTGCATCCCTCGACGTGAGAGTACACATATTTTAGTCATCCATTACTTGAGACTGAGAGAGCTTAGAGAAATGCAACATACTTTATAGACAAATCTAAACCTTTATGAAACTTTTTCTCCTTGAGGACCCCATAAAGTGATGAAAGGAATAAAGACCGCAGTTTACTACATTTTCACTCTTCATACACTAATACTGGGACACGAAGCATGACATTTTATCTCATTGCTTCTTTACTAATAACTGTATTCGTGAAAAGTTTGCAGACAGTATTTCCATATACCAGTTGACGTACTAGAAAAATTACGACGTTTAGTTCAAGAGATATGACGTCATGAACACTGAAATGGATAAAAAATTACCGCGCTATGCAACACGTTATAATTTATTGCTTCATTGCTACTAACTCTGTTCGCAACACCTTACCCAGACGGTATCCACATCTGCCACTGATTGTACCTACATAAATATGTCATCATAAGACACAAAATTCAGGAGACAGGAGGTCAGATACTGAGATGATAGAAAAAATTGCCGTATCATGCATGACGCTTTAATTTATTATTTCTTTGCTACAAACTCTATTCGCAGCACATTTCGCAGACAGTATCCACATATACCGCTGAATGTATCTGCCCAAATATATCATTGTACTACACACTGTTCAGAAGATATAACTTCATAAACATTGACCTGCGCGAAAATGAAACTGTAATGTGATATTCGCTAGACATAAAGACGAAATATGTGTACAAATAAGCGTGAAATAAATTAAACCTGTGTGAAATACATTTGATTATTTGATATGTGTGAATAAGGGTAAAGCCATGGGTAAAAGAGTCATTGTAAACCCCTGGAACGATTTCAGTCAAATTTGGCACATATGTTAAGTGCAATATGGAAAGAAATACTGTAGGATTAAGGACCACCAGCATTCTGTTAGGGTGACTGTGATAACGTGGAGAGAGAAGGGAGGACAAGGGGATGGGCAGTGGACAGACTATGAGAGGGTGAGGGGTACACGGACAGAGAGAGGGGCACGATGACAGGGGGAAGAGGAGATTGACAAAGAGAGGGGGTTGAGGATATGGAATGAGAGCAGGGAAGAGGAGATGGACAGGGGGCGGGAGGAGCAGATTGTTAGAGAGAGGGAGGGAGGAGGAGATGTACAGACAGAGGGGCAGAAAGAGACTGACAGAGTGGGGGATGCAGGATGTGGACAGGGTCAGAGGGTGGTAGAGGTGGTCAGTCAGAGTGGGGGAATGAGGACATGGCCTGGAATAAATACACACGAGGGCAACACAGGATACTCAGCTAGTAATAATACAAATATTTTGTTTCACTTTTCATTTTTTAGAAAGTTTGTACAGTTTGTATTTGATGTACTACAAAGACACGTTAAATTTGATGAGAGCAGTTTTTTGCATCTTTTAGTAATATTTTGCTGTTATCCTTACAAATTATAAAATTTTACAGTTACGTCTGAAAATTATGAAATTTGCAAAACTTCCATAGAAAGAAATTGCAGGAAGCGATTTAGTTTAAAGGGGCAGGAGGGGGGGAGTTAGCACAGCTTCGCCAGTTCTCCTAGAGGCACATGATCACCTCGGTACGGGTTACCCCACATTTACGCACCGCACGTAGGTCGCTGAAGGAACGCTATCGTTGAGGGCATTCTCACCACAAGTATATTCCCGAGAACGAGAACAGAAGCCGTGATGCAAGATATGGAGAGTCTGCACAAATATAAGGAAATACAGCTAGAAATGAGTGCTTGAACATAACTGCACATGTTAGTCAATCTTGCAGGTTTCGCTGTTATATTTGACCAGGAACGTCACCTGTGAATGACCTTAACACATTGCAAATGTCACCCGTGGTCAGAACAGTGTTCTGTGTAGTTGTGAGTGCATTGTACCAGAGCTAACTGAATTACAAACTGGAAAGTCTGTTCGTACACGTAAGGTAAGTGTTTCCACAACCAAGAGAGCCGAAGCGTTTGCCGTTTCAAGAGGCACCGTATAGGAGATTTGTACCGCATGTCGGGCCAGCGGAAACACATCATCCGCTAAGTCACAACGCTGAAGAAAGGGTGTGTTTATTTTGATCGTGAAATTTGGAAATTTGTGGTAAGCTCCTATGGGACCAAACTGCTAAGGTCATCGGTCCTTAGGCTTGCACACTGCTTAATCTAACCTAAACTAACTGACGCTAAGGACACCACACACACCCATGCCCGAGGGAGGACTCGAAACTCCGCCGCGGGGAGACGCGCGGCTATTGATCGTGACACAAGATATTTGTAGAGGATGTTAATGAAAAGTCATAGGAAAAGGCATCTGATAACGTTGTCTGACAAGAAATGTTCAGAGTGCTGAGAAAAAGTGGAAAAAAATACAAAGACATCCGTTTGATACTCAGTTTCTATAACAATGTGGTGGCAGTGATTAGGAACTGTCACCAGGAACAAGATGCAAATATTAGAAAAGGGGTAAGACACGTATGTGTTGTCTCTCCTCTTATATTCATCGCTTACGTCCAGGAGGCTATAGACCAAGTTCGAGAAACTACCGAGGTTTGGATCAAAATTAATTCGCAGAAGATAGACATGCTACGTTATGCAGATGATATTGCTATAGTCACGGAGACAACATCAGATCTAGAGGAAGTACTCAGAACAATGGAAAAAATTCTATGCAGTCAGTATGGAATGAGAATAAACAAGAAAAAGATTTATGTGATGGTATGCAGTACAGGAGCAGGAAATGAACCTCTGAGAATGAGAATTGGATGTGAGGAGCTGGAAGTGATAGAGGAAGTTACTTACCTGGGAAGCAAAATCACAAGGGATGGTAGACGCCGGAAATAAATTGCGAGCAGAATACAAAAGGCCAAAATTGGATATAATCGGAGGAGGAACTTACTCACCAGCAACAACATCAGTCTGAAAATAAGGAAACGTATCATGAAAGCTTTCGTTCGGAGTGTGGCCCTATACGGATGTGAAACGTGGACAATAGGAAGAGAAGAGAGAAGACGGCTAGAGGCCCTGGAGTTGTGGTGCTATAGAAGGATGATGAAGATCAGCTGGAGAGACAAAGTAACAAATGAAGAGGTGCTTAGAAGAGTACAGGAAATCACATTCTGTGGAGGCACATCCAGACAAGAAGAGACAAACTTGTACGGCACATCCTAAGACACAACATCATCGGAACAATAGCAGAAGGAGTGATTGAGGGAAGGAAAGGGCGGGGACGACCAAGGATATCATACATGCAACAGATCATGAATGATGTTGGATGTAACACATACGTGGAAATGAAGAGAAAGGCAGACAGATGAGAGGAATGGCGCTCTGCTGCAAACCACCCTCAGGGCTGAAGACTAAAAGAAAAAGAAGAAGAAGAAGACGATGACATCTACAAAAGTCACTGTGGAACTGAACGTCGCATCGTTGAACTCTGTCATTGAAGGAAGAGCTTGAATTCCAAAACCACTCATCAGAGATGGAAATTCCCGTGAGAGGAAAACGTGGAGTCGAAGTCACAGTACCTGTGCCGTGGAGTAATAGAAGAATCGCATTTGTCCGTGTTAGTCTTGTTTCACGCTGTTTCCAACTTCTGTACCAGGTTACATCTAATGAGTGAAACATGGCGGAGTTTCGGTGATGATTTGGGCATATTGTGGTGTTCCATGTGCCTCATGGTTAATCTGCAGGGTCACATTACTGTGAGGGATTATCTCGTCATACTGCGTGATGAGGTCTATCGCACGGTACAGTGTTTCTTGTCCAATGGAACGCTGTGTTCCAAGACGACAGCGTCCTTGTTAGTACAGCTCGCATCATTCGAGACTGGTTTGTGACCACGTGGATGAATTGTCTCATCTCCGCTTTTCGCTCTTCGTGCACTTAAACTGCCACATGGAGCATGGCATTTTAATTTTGTTACTTCTTTACTAATTACTATATTCGTGATACATTTTGCATACAGTATTTACAGTTATCTTTGAATGTGCCAGAAAAATTACATCATTGTACGACCTTTAGTTCAGGAGATATGACATAAACATTGAGATGCGTGGAAAACTACCGCACCATGCAGCACATTTAAATTTATTACTTAGTTGCCACAAGTCTGTTCGCAGCACTTTTCGCAGACAGATTCCACATCTGTCGCTGAATGTACCTAGAGAAAGATATCATTGTACCACACATATTCCAGGAGACATGACGGCAAATACTGACATGCGAGGAAACAATTGCCGCATCATGCACGACTTTTTAATTTATTGCTTCTTTGCTACTAACTCTATTTGCAACACATTTTGCAGACAGTGTCCACATATACCACTGAATGTATGTACAAAAGTATAACACTGTACTACACACAGTTCAGGAGATAGGATATCATAAACATTGACGTGCGTGAAAATAAAACTGCAGGCCGCTATTCGCTACACACAAAGTTGAAGTATGTGTACAAATAAGCGTAAAATATGATAATAAGTGTGAAATACATTTGACATATGTGTATAAGGTGAAATTCCTGCTAGTCGCCAAATCTCAATATTATTGAGACTTCGTGGTCTGTTTTGGATAGAAGCAACCGTGATCGCTATCCACCTCCATCATATTTACTTCAGTGGTATCAGATCCCCTCGAATACCACACAGGAACTGTATTTATCCATTACAAGACGACTGGAAGCTTTTTTGACTGCCAACGGGTTAGAACACCGTATTAGGCATGGCAAAGTGTTGTATTTTTGGTGTTTCCCTGTTCCATGTAATCATAAGTACCTTGGATTAGACCCAAGCCTCTCCATGTAGTGTTAGCAGTTAGCCAACACTACGAACACTACCTGAGTGAGGAAGCCGACATGCACGCGTTAACCCACGCAGGCTAGAGATAGGTCTGAAACAGGATACGTAATGAATGCTATAAAGAAAAGTACGTAGCTGCTGGAATACTTAACTTTAATCCATCATTGTTGTACATCGCTCTTGACGATACAAGTGAGACTCTGTAGATACATGCAATGTTACTAATGGCGCCTTGCTAGGTCGTAGCCATTGACTTAGCTGAAGGCTATTCTAACTATCTGCTCTGCAAATGAGCGAGGCTTCGTCAGTGTGCATCGCTAGCGAAGTCGTCCGTACAACTGGGGCGAGTGCTAGTAAGTCTCTCGAGACCTGCCGTGTGGTGGCGCTCGGTCTGCGATCACTGACAGTGGCGACACGCGGGTCCGACATGTACTAATGGGCCGCGGCCGATTTAAAGCTACCGCCTAGCAAGTGTGGTGTCTGGCGGTGACACCACACTCCATATAGTCTCGTGGAGTGATGTCTAGACACACTCTTGATGGTGATCTGCCATTGACGACTTCCTTGGTGCTATCCAAGGAGAAAGCCATTTACTCGCACTGCATTCCACTTTTATTATCGATACCAATAACCCGGTATGGACACTGTACTTCCGATGCACATGTGTCATTCAACTAAGCCAAACACCTTTAGTTCAGGGTCGTATTCTTGTCCCAAGACGTTCCCGACACAGCTGCAAGGACTGCTGGTACTTGTGCGTAAAGTGATACAGGACACATTACCGCAGTGTAAAATACATCTGTTCAAGTCGTTCCTTCTGACTGGCAGGCGCCAGTACATGCCAGAATACAGTTCTGTAGCGTGTAGCGGCGACTTGACCAGTCTATCCGCTGACAAGCGCGCAGATTCGTGCGACCCAGGCAGAGCAAGTCAGCAGCTGTCAGCTGCAGCGAGCGGCTAATTAGGCCGCTGACAGCCGGGCAACGTTCAGGTGTTCTGCAGGCGGCGAAGGAGAGCAGCCGGACAGGCTTGGCAGGAAACGCCAGGAGAGTTGGCACCGAGATGGAGGCTGCGTCGCGAACGTGAAGGTGCAGCACTTCTGCCGTCTGTTGTCGTAGGGATACAGCCCAGTCTGTCCAGCACGTGGGAAAACAGTAACCAAGCCAATGATTCGTAAGAGTCTAAGTATCACCGTAGTTTTGAACATTTTTGAATTAGAGACGACACGAATACGAGGCTCTCTTTCAGAAAGACGCAAGTGTGTACTGAGGGAATAAAACACTGTTTCATTTGCTGTGTCATACCGAAATTTTTCGGCCTGGCTCTTTCCAGTAGAAAAATATGATGCTCACGTATTTATTTCTTATTTAATAAGTTCCTGTTTTGATTCGCCATTTCTTAAGCCACAACAAAATTTTAGAGCATTTTTTCAGCAGCTCTTGTTACAGTGATAGTTTTCGCAGGTGCCAGAGGCCAGACATTCGGTTAGAGCATTCACACACCGCCTCACAGAGAAGTGAAGCGCCCAGAAGACATAGTCGGATATGCACGTATGCACGAGATGCTATGTACTCGAGCGAGATAGCCTTATCAGCACCTGGCGGAGTTTGAAACGAGCTTCAGTGTAGGATCCATTTCGCTGGCTGGTCAAATTGTGTAATATCCAGATTTTGGGGCATTTCGATGTCACAGTGGCCCGATGCACGGGAACGTGACGGCAGGCATAATCGTCTTCGAGGTTCTGGTCGACCATGTCTGACCATCTCAAGGGCGGACAGCCGTATTGTACACGAAGCACATCGTAACCGTTTCACACCTGCATCTGCCAATCAAAGCAGTCGCACCATTGGTCGTAGACTAGCCAGGTAAATAGCGTTCCAATGGGTAGAGTGTCGTCGACACCACAACCCAAACGGTTGCATTTGGAATGGTGCCGTGATCGCGAAGCGTGTTCTGTTTATGAATGTTGTCCGACTGTGTTCAGCGACGGATGGTGGCTCTGCACTACCCTGGATGACCATCGTCGGTGAGTGCAACTACTGTCAGGGTAGATGTCCCATTCTTTCAAGACACAACGGAGTAGGAACCTACCGAGTATGACCTCAGCTCACTGAGAGAGCTCTGACGACACATCAGTGCGTCGACACCCTGCGTCCCCATGTGTCACCACTGTATCAGGATGCCAGTAATACAGAAAATGGGATCACTCATAACGCTTAGTAACTTACATTGGGATACTGTGCAGCTACTAGATTCACTCAAATAACTTCGTCATTCTCCGTCTAAGTGTGTCCATGATAGGCATTGGAATTTTCCGGAGATCGGCAGACATATATTACCTACAGCCTCTTACGGACAAACAGTCGAAAGAGGTAGTTATGTCAGCCTGTCGGCAACTTAGTAAATTCAATTTTCATTTTTCCAAATGCCTTTCAGCTTACTTTACTGAAGCATAGCTGCTGATTTTCTGGTGAATATGTATCGCTGCTGCTTCTCTGGTGAATATTTTCCGGGAGCTACAACATCAACAAATCTTCTTAACAGAGCAGACACATGCCTTTTCTCCATGCTACTATGCACTGAAGCGTCAAAGAAAGTGGTATAGGCATGCGTATTCAAATACAGAGATACGTAAACAGGCAGAATACGGCGCTGCGGTCGGCAACGCCTACATAAGACAAGAAGTGTCTGGCGCAGCTGTAAGGTCGGTTACTGCTGCTGCAAAGGCAGGTTATCAATATTTAAGTGAGTTTGGACGTGTTGTTAAACGCGGCGCCCGAGCGATGGGACACAGCATTTCCGAGGCAGCGATGAAGTGGGTATTTTCCCGTACCACCATTTCACGAATGTGCCGTGAATATCAGGAATTCGGCAAAACATCAAATCTCTGACATCGCTACGGACGGAAAAAGATCCCGCTCGCACTGGAGCAACGACGAGTGAAGAGAATCTTTCAACGTGACAGAAGTGCATCGCTTCCGCAAATTGATGCAGATTTCAGTGCTGGGCTATCGAGCGGACTGACGTGTACGGATATGGAGACAACCTCGTAAATCCATGGACCCTGCATGTCAACAGGGGACTGTTAAATTTGGTGGAGGCTCTGTAATAGTGTGGAGCGCTTGCAGCTGGTCTGATACGGGACCGGTGATACGTCTAAATACGACACTGACAGATGGCACGTACGTAACCATCCTGTCTGATCGACTGCATCCATTCATGTCCAATGTGGTTTCCGACGGTATGGGGAATTAAAGTATGGCAACGCGACATCCTACACGCCCAGAATTTGCTACAGAGTGGCTCTAGGAAAACTCTACCGAGTTTAAACGGTTCTGCTGGCCACCAAACTCCCCATCTGGGGTACCTTGCTACGTGCTGTTGACAAGAGATATCCACCCCCTCGTACTCTTACGGATTTATGGACAGCCCTGCATGATTCATGGTGCCAATTCCCTCCAGCACTAATTGAGACATTAGTCGAGTCCATGCCACGTCGCGTTGCGGCGTTTCTGCGTGCTCGCGGGGGCCCTACACGAAATGAGGCAGCTGTACAAATTTCTTTGGCTCTTCAGGGTATTTTTCAGACAAAAAGACATACTGCAACTCAGGGTGTCTCAATGGAGTAAGGGAAAACACTGCCGGGAATAAATAATATTTCATAAATTCAGTTGCATATAAACTGACACAGCGCAAAAACAGGTAATACAATGTTAACAGAAACTCGGGCTGACAGGCCAAGAACATCAAATTATGTCCGAACTTCTAGAAAGCGGTCGAATCCACATCGATACACTCACACAGATTTTGGATTCTATCTCTATTGGTATTAAAAGTGGGGAAATTTCACTCGATGTTGATTTATAAAATATTAATTATGGTTTTAACTGATTCTTCCGTTGCTTTTTTATGAAATAGCACAATAATAAATGAAAATCACATCACTGTGAAAATTCTACAGGATTAATTTACTTAGTTAATCGGTTTTCGTCTTACAAGGACGTCGTCAGAGTTTAGCTGATTTCGTCGTCGAGGAAGTTACAGTATTTTGAAACAGCACTGAAAAAGATGTCGAGTCATCTGGACAGAGGCACAAAGAAACTTCAAGTGTCTTTGACAGTGCGTGGTGGTACAATTACAAAGGTAAAGAGTTGAATCATAAATAAATATAGAGGGAGCAAACTAGGATAAACAATAATACAGAAATCAGAAAACTGTGCCTATACAACAATTTACATTAAGTACACCGAAAAACCAGACCAAAGCTGAAAATCTCCCTTCTTTTAAATCACTCGATCATTTGTTTCGGGCCGAGACGCCTTTTCATATCATAGTAACATAGCCATTAATGGTATTTCCGAAGATGTGGAAACCATACCAAGAATGTGTAATAAACAGTTACAGCGCATACAGACAAATACAGATCAATAAAAAAGTTAAATTTACAACTTTGGACCGGTTTTTCGTTGTACTTGTTGACAGAAGTTGCTGACTCACAGCTACTCCAGCATGCTGGAAGTTCATGAATTTACATTAAATTAAGACTCCCAATGAAACAAAATTAGTAGTTTACAAGACTACTAAAGAAAACTTGGAGAGGTATTACATATGCGCTGTTGTTGACACTTCCTTACAAATTAAAGCTCTGTGCTGGACGTAGACTCGAGTTCGGGACCTTTGTCTTTCGTGGGCTAGGGCTCTACCGACTGAGCTACCCAAACGTGACTCACAAACGCTCCACACCACTTCACTTCCGCCAGTACCTGGCTTCCTATGTGTGAGGATGGGTCGTAAGTCATGCTTGGTTGGCTCAGTCCGTAGAATCCTTTCCCGCGAAAGTAAAAGATCCCGAGTTGGAGTCTCGCTTCGGCACACAGTTTTAAAATGCCACGAAGTTTCATATCAGCACACACTCCGCTGCTGAGTGCAAATTTCATTGTGCGTTGTTGTGTGTTGTCTTCAGTCCTAAGACTGGTTTGTGCAGCTCTCCATGCTACTCTACCCTGAGCAAACCCCTTCATCTCCGAATACTTACTGCAAACTGCATGCTTCTGAGTCTCCTTACTGTGTTCATTTCTTGGTCTCCCTCTACGATTCTTACTCCCCACACTTCCCTCAAGAACTGATATGGTATCCCTTGAGGTGTCAGAATGCGTCCAGTCAGCCGATCCCTTCTTTTAGTCAAGCTATGCCACAAATTTTTTATCTTCCCAATACTATTCAATACCTCATTAGTTATGTGATCTAGTCACCTAATCTTGAGCATTCTTCCGTAGCACCACATTTCAAAAGTTTCTATTCTCCTGTTGTGTTTACTGTTGATTGTCCGTGTTTCACTTCCGTACATAGCTACATTCCAGAGAAATATCTTCAGAAAAGAGTTCCTAACACTGAAGTCTGTGTTCGATGTTGACAAAATTCTCTTCTTCAGAAAAGAGAGGAATTATGTAAAAAACAGAACTGACAGTTGTAATAACAGACCATATGGAGATCACAGCCAATCAAATTAAAATAAATAAATACAGGATACGGAGTTACAGAAAGAAACTGTCAGTGCGGGAAGTAATGGAAAACCGAAAACAATACTTAACCTTAAAAATGGTTCAAATGGCTCTGAGCACTATGGGACTTAACATCTATGGTCATTAGTCCCCTAGAACTTTGAACTACTTAAACCTAACTAACCTAAGGACAGCACACAACACCCAGCCATCACGAGGCAGAGAAAATCCCTGACCCCGCCGGGAATCGAACCCAGGAACCCGGGCGCGGGAAGCGAGAACGCTACCGCACGACCACGAGATGCGGGCTTACTTAACCTTAGTTTAGAATCTTATTTTGGAAGAGGGAAAGTATTAAGCTGCGTATGACCATTTTGATATTAAATAATGACCTTGAGCCAGATGTTTGTTGATTTTGAGTGCTTCCAGTAGGATGAGTTTTGGCCTTTATTTGCTGGATGAAGGACATTGAAGATGTGGAAACCATACCAAGAATGTGTAATAAACAGTTACAGCGCATACAGACAAATACAGATCAATAAAAAAGTGGAGTCCTAATTCCGCAGCGTCCAATTGCGCTCAAGTTGAGCCAGCCTAGTTGTTACGTCTCTGCTGACTGACCAAAACAAAACTTATCACTATTAGGACAAGTAATTTTGTAAATCCCATCCTTGGATGGTAACTTGGTATTATCTTTGCTGCTGAAGCCACATTGGGCTGTGATGTTCTTCACGTAGCAGGATACCCTATAGCTGCATTATTTCAGTGATTCTCCTGTACCTGTGGCACATGTCCTAAACGTGGTATTGTACACCACTTACTGCAGACAATGTAAGAAGCAACGGAGGGAGAATAAAGGGCCGTGGCGGGGAGGGGGGGGGGGGGGAGCGTGGTATAATTTTCAGATTTTGTTTCCTCTGCGAGCTGTTGTCGATCGCGACAGGATCGTAGCCACTGGATTGGGCAGTAAAGTTTATTGCATCGAATTCGGCTTTGAAATATTCCTTGGACAGGGGAACAGATTTGACGCGGTGCTTCATTGAGTGGTAAGCTGCATCTTGGTTTGTTACTGATTGTTTATGAGGAAGCAGGTATTATTGAGTCTGTAGCTGTAGTTTTTCTTTAAATTTTGAAACAATGTAATATCAGTGGTTAGACCTAGTAAATTTGCGGATTTTTTGCCAGTCTCAATTATGAACTGAATATTTTAATGTTGACTGTCTAAATTATGAAGAAAATATGTTGAGCTGTATTGTAGTACCTATCCACGTACACAATACGTCACCTACATATCGGAATCAGTTTTTAATATTTGCACTCAAAGATTCGCTATTCACAAGATATTGTTCAAACTGGCCCACGATAATTTCAGCCAAAAGTGGATCAAGGAAAAAAATCCCATTACTTAGCCATCATACTATTTACATAGAATTACCTGGAACTGGAAATACTTTTGTGGTCAGCATGCCTCAGTGGACAGCCTCAAATCATTCAGTTCCACAGGGTCGACATTAGACTCGTAGATTAAGTCTGTCAGAAGATCAAAATATTCCCCTACTGGCATTTTGGAAAACAAGCTATAGACATCAAAGTATACTAATGTAGTACAATGTGAGATAGATCTTTAATCTTATTTACAAGTTCCATTGAGTTTTAAACTCTATGCTTTGGTTTGAATTTAGTATTGCTATTAATTAAGCTCTCCAATTTACTAGACAATTTGTAACATGGAGTACTGAATGATGATTCGACTGTATTTTAATTTATATAGTTTAAGACGCCCATAAACTCTAGGATGCAATGGGATCATATTAATTAATAGCTTTATTTCAATATTAGGAAATATGCTTTCTCGTGAACTTGTTATAGATTTGATACCTTAGATGGACTGAATAACTTGACATGGTTTCTGGCGATCTTCAGCTTCCTGTTGCCGATTGAATCCAACTGTCTTTCTTAAGTCTTTATTCCATCTGTCCGCTGGTCTTCCCCTAGGTCATTTTTGGTAAATTGGGTTCCAATCGAGTCTGTGTTTAACCATTTACCATCCTTTCTTTGAGCGACACGACCAGCCCAATGCCGTGTAAGTAGGCTGTTTATGTTTTCTCTATGTAAGTAGGCTGTTTAGGTTTTTTTTATTGGCAACGTTACGTAGCGTTCAATATGAAAATCACTGGCTGTGCTGTGTGCAGTCTGTGGCTAGTTTGCATTGTTGTCTGCCATTGTAGTGTTAGGCAGCTGGCTGTGAACAGCGCGTAGCATTGCGCAGTTGGAGGTGAGCCGCCAGCAGTGGTGGATGTGGGGAGAGAGATGGCGGAGATTTGTAATTTGTCATGAACTGCTATATTTATATATGATGATATCAAGGTAAATACATTGTTTGTTCTCTACTAATATCTTTCATTTGCTAACTATCCCTATCAGTAGTTAGTGCCTTCCATAGTTTGAATCTTTTATTTAGCTGGCAGTAGTGGCGCTCGCTGTATTGCAGTAGCTTGAGCAGCGAAGATTTTTGTGAGGTAAGTGATTTGTGAAAGGTATAGTTTAATGTTAGTCAGGGCCATTCTTTTGTAGGGATTTTTGAAAGTCAAATTGCGTTGCGCTAAAAAAAAAAATATTGTGTATCAGTTTAAGGACAGTCGTGTAGAATTGTTCAAAGGGAACGTTTCAGCCGTTTCAAGGGATTTAGTCTTCCCATTTTGTCGCTGTTATGTGTGTTTCTTTCTGTAACTCAGCAGTGATCTTTCCACTTCTCTTTGAGCTATTACGAATTTTCTAACAGTGAATTCAGTTAGTGTGCATATCCCACAGCCGTACGTTGTTACTGGTAGGATAAGTTGGCCAAAACTTCAGTTCAGCCGACATCTTAGACTTGTAAAGTGAAGAATATCTTCCATAAGGCTACAAGCTAAATTTAATAAGTCGATATACACTCTAATACATAAAATACGACGAATCATGAAGTAATTATCCGTATGGTACGTAAATCAGTAGACGTACAGACAAACAAATGGATGATTTATTCAAAATGGTTCAAATGGCTCTAAGCACTATGGGGCTTAACATCTGACGTCATCAGTCCCCTAGACTTAGAACTACTTAAACCTAACTAACCTAAGGACATTACACACATCCATGACCGAGGCAGGATTCGAACCTGAGACCGTAGCAGCAACGCGGTTCCGGACTGAAGCGCCTAGAACCACTCGGCCACAGGGGCTGGCTGATTTATTCAAGAAAAAGAGATTTACGAAGTGAGCAGGTCAATAACGCGTTGGTCCACCTCTGTTCCTTATGCAAGCAGGTATTCAACTTGGCATTGATTGAGGAATTTCGTTCCAAATTCTGTCCTGCTTGCACGTTGGATCGCCGAAATACTGATCCGTTTGAAAAACCCTGCCCCTAATGCTCCACACGTTCTGAATTAGTGACAGAGCCGGTGACCTTTCTGGCCAAAATACCACTTCGGAAGCTCGAAGACAAGCGGTAGAAACTCCTGTCGCGTGCAGACGTCTGTTATCTTGCTGAAATGTAAGCCCAGGATGGCTTGCCGTGAAGGGCAACAAAACGGGACATAGAATATCAACAACGCTCCGGTGTGTCGAAAGGGTTCTTTGGATGACGGGAAAGGTGTCCTGCTATGAAGTGAAATGCCCCTCAGACTATCCTGGTTGTCAGGCTGTGCAGGTGGCGACAGTCGGATTGGTATCCCACGGCTTGCAGGGGCATCTCTAAACACGTCTACGCTGGTCATCGTGGATCAGTTCGAGGTGAGACTCATCACTGAAGACAACTCTACACCAGTCAATGAGATTCCAGGACTCAGTGGCCATCAGAGAGGTTCCCAGAAGCCCCGTGACAGTGGTGGGATATCAGCGTGGCTGTCGCCTGCCGTACGGTCGGACAGTCAGGGGTGACGGTTTGACGTGCCACTTGTTTTCATAGCAGCACCCCATTAGTTGTCATTCCCGGCACCCTTACAGGACAGCGCTGCGCCGACAGTATTCCACGTCCCGTTTTGTTGCCCTTCATGGAAAACCTACCTTGGCTGACAACGTCACCGGATGTCTCCCTAGTTGAGAATGTTTAGGGCATCATGGGCAGGGCCTTCCAACCAGCTGACGATTTTGATGATCTAACGTGCCAGTTGGACAGAATTTCGTACGATATGCGTCAACTATGAAGATTCCAAACTGAATATGTGCTTGCAGAAGGGCCAGAGTTGGACCAGCGCGTTACTTGTTGTCTGTACACGTACGTCACATCTAGCGATTTCCGTCCCACTTGGATAATTCGTCCGTGGTCCACCGTTTCCTTTCCCTTTTTTTTTTTTTTTGGCTTAGAGTGTATTTCTGACTTTAAGTCAGTTTTCATATTTGTAAGCTGACCCACAGAGACATATTCTGTGATCCTTTGTAGTTATGTACTTCCAACATATGCGTATCCCCCCGGTGTCCATTCGTTTATCATGGCCTTAGTTTTATCATAGATGAATGCCAGAGCAGACTATCCGGCCGCTGTGGCCTAGCGATTCGAGGCGCTTCAGTCCGGAACCGCGCTGCTGCTACGGTCGCAGGTTCGAATCCTGCCTCGGGCATGGATGTGAGTGATGTCCTTAGGTTAGTTAGGTTTAAGTAGTTCTACGTCCAGGGTACTGATGACCTCAGATATTAAGTCCCATAGTGTTTAGAGCCATTTGAACCATTTATTTAGAGCAGACTAACGCAAGTTCGCCAACTAATATTTGAAATTCATCTGAAAGATATACGTATCAACCTGGCATTCTGTTCCACACGTCTTCTTCCATTATCCTACACAGCTCTGTTTTAACGGAACAGCGACGGACCGGGGACGCCTTGTTGATCTTCCCTGAAGAGTAAAAAGCAGTTCCTGTCACTAGATTTCCAGCTGCTGATTCAAGCGAAATTGTTCATCCACATTATTTTCAAGTTACTTCAGTATTCCCATCAAGCTGCAAATTCTGCCTTTTCTTATTCTTGGTGTTTGGTTTCGAGTATTTAACGTATAGCTATACTTTCCAGTAGCTTGGAAATTACGTGCTCTCTGCGGAAGATGAGTAATCTCAGCCTAGTTAGCTTGCGGTTGACAGCACGCCCTTTCTTCAGTTTTATCTCTGGTTTCTGCGTCTCTGCTTAGTAATTATTGAACGTTTCCGAGAACAGACATTTCTAGGAATATCTGTTGTGTTTAGCGCGGGCCTCTAGCAGTGCTTCAAAACTCGGGTGTTTACGACCTTTTTCTGGAAACAGCGGCAAACAGCAGAGTTACGAGCGAGTGGCGTTCACAACTTCGGCGGATTCGAACAAAACGTAAAACGCTGCTTCCTTCTCGTTGATGGTCCCTCTGCAGCCAGTGAATGTGTTGGCTAGGGCTGAAATAGGAATGGTACTTAAAAACAGTGTGACACAACATCCTTATGCTGAGCTTCTGCGGGGACACCTGCATTATAAAAGAGCTGGGATGCTTTGTACACACTTGGGTTTACTGAAAAATAACACATTCACAACGACACACTTCATTTCATCACTTAGTGATTAGCTAATTTCGCCCTCCTGAGCATTATAAAGCTTCCTGGTGGTAAAAACAATATCACAAATCGCAGTAGCTTCAAGTAGAATTAAGAAGGAAATCAGAATTATACGTACATAGAAATTTATTGCCCTCAGATGTGTACATCACAATTAAAAATTGTAAGCTATTTCCCACAAATCTGTGTAAGGTATGCAATATGTTAAGGCGTCCCTAATATCGGTGTCCCACAACCATAGTACACTGTCGGAAAGAACTGCAACGCACTCAAGCACAATGTCGTTTGACTGTCAAATGAGGTGACAGGCAGCTCACTACTGTAGGAGCAGTTGGTAATAAACTCAAACCAAATGAAACTCACTTGTCAGAGTAGAGGGTAGCCAAAGAGTCGCATCAATACACACACTGGAGCCCCATTTGGTGGCAATGCAGGCCTGTATTCTCGCATTCAGACGATCTTGAAGTTGCTGAAAGGCATCCTGCGACACGCTGTCCACGGCATGTTGTGCGTATTGGTGCAATTCGATGAGGGTTCTTACAGGCCCTTGTAATGGTTCTCTATTTACGTGACCAATACGGCACTCCAAACCCAGTTCTCGATACCAGTAATATCGTACTACTTTTCTGCGAAGTAACAGACATATTTTTGTGACAATAATCACATTGGGTTTTATCAATGTATAGGTACTCCGATGTATCGATATATTACAGTGATATGGTTCTTGTGTGTATTCATTTCTGTGAGACTGTCATAATCTTTGACTTACTTGTAACCGTTTTGGCGCGAATGCGCACAGAGCAGTCTTTGTTTCACTTTGCAGAAGTTAAGTTGTTATTTCGCTTTGTATAAGAACAGTCAAGTCCGGTGTTTCGTTAAAGTGGAAATTAAATATATGAAGATTGATGCAAAACTGTTTTCTTGATGATGTGACAATTAAGAAGAAGTATATGTGAATTTACAAGAAGTTTAATAAAAATGTGGATCGTGAACACCAAGTCAAAAATTATTTCTACCATACCATTGTTCTGATCTGGGTTTGTTTGATCATTAAGAATTTCCTGAAAAACGCATTTGTTAGTTCTTCAAATATTTCTAAAATACAGATCTGGACCTTCTAGTAGTCAAGATGAGCCATAACAAGTTCGACGAAATCTACGTGGGAATCCATTCAAGATAAGTGCCAAAATTAATGACTTTTTTACAGTGATTTCATTATTTCCGTTCTGACGATACCATCCACAGTCCACAGTCAATACCTTTGCTGTTGCCCGATAAAGCGAACATATGCTGCGGGAGCAACATTATTAATCTGATTTCTAACCTACTTTGCAAGTGGTGGTATTGTTAGGCCCTGGGGAATGGGTAATTTCCCGCTTCTCCATGTCCCATACGTGTTCAACTGGGGAGAGATCGGGTGATCTTGGAGGCCAGGGCGATTGTTGTACATTACAAGGAGCTCGTTGCGTTGCAACAAACGTATCTCAAAGTCAACTGTCCTGCTGAATAAGCACGTTACCTTCCTGTTAAAGAAATGGGAGTAGCGCGGGAATAACAGCCTGTACAATGTAGCGGGGATTGGTTACTTTTCCCGGCATAAACACTAAATGTGACCCACAGTTGTAACTGATAGCTCGCCATCCCATAAAACCTGGGATGGGACCAGTTTGTCGTGAGTCAATGCTCTCTTCAATAGGCAGCTCATCATGTCTACGTATAATTTTCTTTGTTTATGGTTCATTTAAATATTTATGATTTATTTCGCTTTAAATTTTAGCGTATTCGTAGTATATTTTCTATAGACGTAAAATAAAGTGTGCGGTACTTGAGTTTGAAGTTCTTTGCATTGTATGCGAGTAACGTATTTAAAATACTACGTAAATTGTTTATTATGTTAAATAATTTTATGATAACATTTTGTATTTAAAAATATTTATGTGTATAAATTGTTGATGTAAATTTGACAGTTTAAGAAATGGTTATGCTTAGGAACAATGTAAGAAATGGGTGTTATGTAGTAGCCAGTGTACATTAGTTTGAAACGAAAGTGGCTTTGGGGAGTGGAAAATGTGGCAAGGGCGAATTGGCGCGCTACCTAGAGCAATCGCGGGCAGTAAGTCACAGTCTGTAGGCAGCAGTGATTGAAGCAATGCCCTTGTGGAGCATGAGAAGCTTTGCCTGCAAATTTGCACAAAATTGCCTCGGATGTAGGCTGCAAACGGCTTACGACATACCTGCGAGTTGTTGGGCTGCTGTATGTAAAATTCAACGACGCCAAGAACAGAAATTGAGCCCATACAGCAAGATACTTGCAGGCCGTACTGTGGGTAGTGTAGCCGTCATAATTGTTCGCCACACCCAAGCCTTCAGCCACCAGATAAGAATTATTTGAATTGTACTTTTGTACAACGTGAACCATTAATTTAAACTGTGTTTTAATAATCATTCTTTGACTTTAAAGAAACTGGTTCATCCCGTTATTTTATGCTAATCATACTCCTATTTACGGTTCCTTTCTGCTAAGTGATTAATACGAGTGTCCTGTTTTACAGACTTATGAAGTGCCAAGTTAATATAAAGAGGCACCATTTAAATTGTTATCGGTGTTTTCTTAACTATTGCAGAGTGTTATAGCAAAAGTTTGCTTAAGCAAAATTCAGTCTGGGTGTAGCCAAGTTACTAGAATCTGTTAAATGATTGCACAGAGTTAGTTCAAAGAATAATAGCTTCTGAAAGTAAATTCCAGTAAGAAAGAGGTTTCCTTGAAGTGATATGTTGAGCATAAAAAGTGTATGCTTTAGTATCCAAGTATTTTAGAATCTAAGTTTGTTGATTATAGAAAATGCTTTTCTAAGGTACCCCCTAGCTAAATTTTTTTAGCTTCCTTGAAGTTATCTACTGGACTTTTTCTCTTTTAAAAACGTAATGTATAAGGGTGTAGTGGCCAAACAGAAATTCCAGTGTCTGCACCAACAGTGTTTACGTGGAGTAATATTTATTTGAAGAACCAAATTAAACAGTAGACAAAATTCACACTTCTGCTTTTCCAGTACTTAAGTGTTTCATTGTCTGGATAGGCTGGCGACCATTAGCATATGTTTTAAACCACTAAATGAACTTGGAACTGAGTTTTCCTAGCTTCACTACAATATTACTCATACCGCGTTTCTGTCTAACCGCTGCGTAAAATCTTAGGGAAAGATGTGAATAGTCTGATTTACTTATCCATTAGACATAACACACGGTCGAATACTGTAAAAAGGGTAACTTTATTGATTAGCTTTTCGTCTAAACAGGACATCCTCCCATAGGGTAATTTATTTCGAAACTAAACTGAAGTTTAGTAAGAGGGTTATACGTGGCTACATAGTACAAGGCTTCCTGTTATTTAGGTAATAGCATACTAAATTGCAATAGTAGTGGTAGGGTTATACACGCCAACACGTCATTCCACTCTCCACTCAAGTCTTTCACGACACCAGAGCAGCCATGCTTGGCTGTGTCATTCTGAAAACAGGAAGACGTGATCTTAATCCTGCTGCAAGCAGACGGTTTCCAGTAATTCCTGATGACACAGTATATGCAACATGTGGCCAGATTTTGTCCCCTGATGATGTACAGTCAGCCACCGCTGCTATCTCAGTGCGTCTATTTTGACGTGCAAGTGTAACGTGGACGTCCAGAACCTGCTCTACGGGAGTGGCACTGCCACACAGGGCACTGTTGAAAGCGGTGACACACTACCTTCACACTGTGCCCAACATCCGCAGCAATCAGTCTATACGTCCATCCAGCTTCTTGCAGGCTGACAATGCGGCCCTGTTCAAGTGACTGAAGTTGTTCAACGATAGTACATACTCGTCAGTGGGACATGGTTGTACCCTCGAATCAATGTTGCGAACACCGTTCACCTGTAAACTCAGCGCAGTTGGTGCCTGCAGAGTCAAAATGCAGGGTACACAGACAGGCCTCATGACGCGGATCGATCGCCGATAACCGTGATAAATAAATCTTAGTCACACTCGTAAAACGCTCAGCATGCACATACTATACCGTGGTGGCACTGAACACAGTTGGGGGTTCTAATAACCCTACCAAAACAAAGGTCAAAAAATTAATTATAGCTGTAGTGTTGCTCACGCTGCTAAATATTGCATTTTCGGGCAACAACAAAGTTATATTACGTGGCAGGTGTCATTAGAGCACAGTTAAGAAAGTCATTTCTTGAAATAATGGATAAACTAGGCACTCATCTTTTCGTGTTTCGCACGATGGTCTCGTTGTGAACTCATGGCTCAATCGTCGAAAAGCTAGGTAGTGATGATTCAAAGCTCGGATGCAAAGAGGCCTAGGTGTTATTCTGCGATATTCAAAAGTTTTATAGACGTGTTTCATAAACCATTCTTGAAGATGAAACTTATGCAAGTTAGGACAATGGTGATGTAAAAAAGTAATCAGCACTCCGAATTTAAGTTACACTTCTTTTTTATTACTTTTGTCCCAGTTTCACGTAACTCGTTCCAAAACATCACTTTACAATATAAAACATACTTGAAAATGTCTTCCTCACTGTTAAAGTTCACATTTCATAAACTGACTACAATTTGCGTCTTTTTAACACGACGACCAAAGCTTGACTCTCCAATAACTGCTTACGCGCCCAAAATCAGAGTTACAAGTACGTCAAAGATCATAGTGACAAAAGAAAGAATACACATAAGAATAATATCATTGCAATATATACATATCGATGTATCGAAGTACCTCTACGTTAATGAAATCAAATCTGAATGTTGTCACAGAAATATGTTAACTATTTTACAGAAACACAGTAGAATATTGCTGGCATCGAGACGTTAAGATGAGGTGCCGTAATGGTTACGTAATTGAAGTACCATTACAGGGTGTTGCTTCTTTTTTTCGGCGGTGTAATTACGGACATAATTTATCTATACAAGTAGATGTTACAAAGTTTCAGGGATGACGGAGAAGGGTAAGTGTATCAATCTGAGGTAAGGCAGCCTGGTGTGGAAACGAGCGAGTCGAAACTTATAAGCGAAAATAGTTCTGATACCTCTGGCAGAGGACCTCTGCTATTGCAAACAATTCGATTCTCCGTACTTTGCAAGGTGCTAGTATGGACCAAATAAAGCAAGCAATTCGCACTAAACATAGCTTCAAAAGAGCATACCTTAAGACCAATGAGCTCTTCTTCATCTTTGCTACTGTCAAACACATCTCTTCTACTGAAGAAGTGTTCTTAGCTCTTAAATACGCACTTTACAGCCCCTCCTTTTCTTCTGACACTTTTCTTCAAAGAGAATAACTACACTGAAGTCAACGTGAATTTTAATGATCTCCTGGGCGAAAGGTATAACACAGTTCTTCATAGAGTGCGATCTCCACAGGTGGCAATGCAGGCTCCGCAAAATGCTCCCGTGCTCGCCACTAAGGTTACTGGTAAGGAGATTTTGTGATAGGCCCTTCTGTTGGCCCGCTCCAGCGGCTGACAACCGCTGACCACAGGTCCTCGATGAGGCACGCGCACCTCCTTCCAATATTTCAACAAAGACCTAATCAGTGTTATATCAAACAATTAAATATTATATGCATAGATAGGAAATCACGGGAACAACTGAAATAGCGTACCACTTCACTGCAATTTGCATTATTGTAACACTTGATAACAGACCAAGAAAACGTCGCGTATTACATGTTATAGATAATAACACTAGAACAATAATAAACACCTGATTCAGTTTTCTGCATTTTACTTAAAGTTCAACAGGCGAACACTATTTAAGTTCTTCCATAAATATAAATATGGCGTAGGCGCGTTAAAGAACTGGTTATGAAACTGTCAGTTGTAACATCAAGGCAGGCACACTCCATTTAAAGCGAAAATAATTAGCAAGTTTACACAATGATTGATTACAACGTTAATGCGAATTGCACCGTCCACAACACCCGACAGCGACAGTTAACCTCCAATAAGTTCCTTTCTTTATAATATGACATTAAGTACAGCTCAATAGTAATAAAACAATTAGATTCCAAGCACGATTAAAACTGTTGGAAAAAACACTAAATTGGAAATTGACCAACCTATACTGAAAGGAGCCGCACTCCATCGAAACACCCCAAAAATGTCACCTTCATGGCTACCTAGAGTAACAACATTAAGAATAACACGCTTATGGATTGACTAGAATAAAGGAATAAATACAAGCTGTGTTGGGCTAGAGAGCAATGATTAATTTAAGGTAACCACAACATACGCTAAACAGGTTAGCGGCGTATTTAAAGACAAGCGTCGAGCAAGAACCCTGGTCAGAAGATAGTGGAACCTGAGTTAATTCACAACTAACAACACCACTGAAACGAACTGATGACAGGCTGATCATTTCCGATGTGGCGTACGATGGTCAGTCCATAGACTGAACACTCAGCTAAAACCTAAGTATAATACTGAGGGGCGAAACAACCAGCCCAAAGCATGTTTAGGGCAAACACCTATTATGAAAACAAAACAACTATGAAACAACAGGATGATGTTGCAGCTTGCAGTACAAATGCCAGCGCCCCAATATAGCCTTAACCCGAGGCAGGATTAAAGCACACTAGTTTCTCGTTCAGTTAAAGTTTCCAAAATAATCAAAACTAGCAGGATTCCCTTACACGGCAGACTTGCCAACACTTCCATTCATACCCCAGAATCAACAAGTGCAACTTAAATAACTGACACATTTCAGATAATATTTGAAAAAACACACGTAAATGCCTTTGTTTACCACAAGTCTTAATTAGTTAACAGGTTAGGCTCTGTTATTGATGCCATGCAAATGAGGTTGCAAATTAAGGTCTACAATTCTACGTTGCCATTTAATACGCCTCGTGACGAGGAGAGAAAGGATATGGCTATTTAACTGAAAGTCACTACCTGAATTCAGTATTTGACGATGCGTTTAAAATCAAGAGACAGAGGTGAGAGTAAAGTTCACACTCTCAAGCAGCACACGCAGAACACGAGCATAAGCTGAACGTTAAATAAACTGCGCCTTGTCCAATCATTTACACACCGACGAAACAAGTAATATTCGCCGAATTAATGCAGACGCCGGAATCCCCAGTCACTTGCAAATGACTCAAATAATGGTCAAAACTTCTTATTTTACGTTAGATGACGTCCGTAGGATAGGAGTTCCAATGGACAAGCAGGCCTCATCCCTTTGGATCCACCTGCAACCAAGGCAGTAACATTGGCTGCTATCACGGCTTTAACGATGAATCACACCTGACACAAGTCACGCCAAATCATCAACAAAACGGCGTGGCCTCCTGTAGTACACTCACTCCCAGACGTCCGCAAGCAGATCCCTCCTCCCGACCGATGCTCTGCCGCAAATACGACAGACAGCCGGCCACGGCAACGCCACTGCGCCCTCTGGCTGGGGTAAGAAAATAGCAGAGCGCAAAACAGGAATATCAAAGGGCACGCGCTGCAGACAAGAGAACCAACCGTGACATTCAGTCACGATTCACTCGATGAGCTTTAAATACTTAGTTACATGCTTCACAGGTCATTTGAACGATTTTTTCATCGAAATGATGTTGGACAAGTCAATTTACATGATACCTACATACGATTGGTGATTACATTACTGAACACATTTTTATTTTTAGTCCTACTCGTGCAACTACAATTAATTCTCTTTTCCTTTGGTTTTTAAACAGAAATTTATCAGTGGAATAGGAGTTGACCAGCAGAAACGATTTTAAATTTGCTTTAAAATTTGCTTTGCTGTCTATTAGATACTTTATGTTACCTAAAGATGGTCAGAAACTTTTGTTGTTGGGTACTGAACTACTTTCTGAGCCAATGTTACCTTTGACAGTAATTAATAAAAGTTATTTTTGCTTTTAGATATGGACATCACTGTTCTTCTCAAATTGTGATGAATTATTTATGATGAATTTTATTAGCGAATATACAGGGAGTTTCCGTAAGAGCATGCAAAAATGTGACAGGATATACAGAACGCTTCACTGAACAATTTGAAGTAGGAAACCGTGGTCAGAGAAGCCACCTCATGGAGACATGGAATTAGATATATCTACCGCTTTGTCTACCATTATTGTTTCCCAGCTTATTTACAACTAACATGTGTACAAGTTTACACGTACTGTGCTGTTTATTTATATGTACATTCTGTATTTCCTGCAAGGAACGAAAGGAGGACGAGTCTGATTACCAGGAATTCGTGATGCATGTTTTGTTTACTTTACTTGTCCATAAGGTGGCTCTGTTGTATCGTATTTACACTGTCCCATGCCAGAACGTGCTATGAATCAACGAAAAACACATTAATTACTCAGTGCTGTTCAGAGACGTACAGTGCAATACGATGGAGCAGTTCCGGTACAGTATTTCCTCGCTGCTAGATTGGAAGGGTAGATCCACGGCGTGCGAGGTCATCTGATCTGAATCGCTTTAATTATTTACGCCTGTGATGTGTTTCGAAACAAACCAGGAATGATTGTCAGGGTGCATCAGAATCTTGTTCGCCGATATCATGCTTCTATTGAGGTTGATGGCTGTCAATTTCAGCACATTTTGTAAGATATAGTACAAATTTTACGTTCACTATGTCAGTGATGGTATCTGCAGTTAACTAATGTAAAGAAAAAAGTACACAGTAATGTGATTTTATTCCTAATATCTCCTTATGCTGGCTTCTCCGACCGCAGGTTCCCTACCTCAAATCCTCTGTGTCTTGTTAAATTTTTGCAAGCTCTTAGGGAAACACCCGTATATACTCAGTTAAAATGACAAGCTAGTTGAAGAGGTACATAGAGGACGTCTGTGGGTGAACAGCACAATCTATTCTTACTGCTCGCTTTTGTGCAATCAATACTTTCTTTCTAAGTGATGAGTTACCCCAGAAAATTATTCCTTAAGACACTGTTCAGTGGAAATGTGCAAAATATGTCTGGATATTGATACATTTGTTTCCAAGATTAGAATTTATATGATGAGCAAAAGTAGCTGGTCTTTACTGTTTGAGAAGGTTTATAATATGCTTCTTCCAGTTCAAGTTTTCATAAATATGTACACACAAGAATCTGGAGCATTCTACACATTTACTGACTTCTAATCATGTTCAGCATCAGTTGTTGTTATGACTCTGTTGTGCAGAACTCAATGTATGTGTTTTTTCAAAATTTAGGGTAAACTCATTTTTCACAGAATCACTAAATAATTCTTTGGAAAATATCATTTACCAACTCTTCTGCTGCTTTCAGTGTAATGGAATTCACTGTAACACTAGTATCATCTGCAAAAAGTATCAATTTTGTTTTTGAATGTTAGATAGAAGGTTATTAACATCCATAAGGAACGGGAGTGGACTGAAAACTGAAACCTGTGGGACTTCCTTCGTGATTTCTTTTTCCCCCAGTTACTAAAATTTTCTACAATTCCGACTTTTTTTAGTTATTCAGGAGAGCTTTTGAATTTTGTTTCTTAAGTACAATTCAAACAAGTTGCACATAAAGCTATCAGTTCCATCAAACTTGGGTTTTTCAAAGAGAATTACATGATCCGCACAATAAAACACCTCGGACACCCCTTAGGACGTTACTTATTAATTTGGAAGAACTTTTACGAATTCTGTTTGAAATTCCATCAACCCCACATGAGCTTCTGTTTATTTAGAATTTATATAATCGTACAAACTTCAGTAACTTCTAGTTGCTTAAAGTTTTGTGAAATGAAATTTCAATAGATTCTCCTGCTTCTTCAACTGAACCATTTAGTCTTATATTTGCTGCTAGGTTTAGAAATCGATTGTTAAATTACTTGCAAACTGTGAATTGTCAATCACAACACTGTCAGTTAGTTTGGAAATTGATTGTGAAAGTACATGCAAATTGTAAAATGTCAGTCGCAAAACTGTCATTTCGTCGAGCCAGGGGAGCGCGCAGGCCTGTCCATTCGCCGAATATCCCGTCGTTCCAAGAGTTCCTGTACCTTCTCAGTTCGATGCGGTCACGCATTGTCGTCTATAGAAATGGAGTCAGGGCTGAGTGCATCGCTCAAAAGACGGACACGGGGAAGGTGTACAGCGTCACAATAATTTGACTGGTGAGTGTACCTTGTCGAGAGATATATATTGGTCAGTACCCCCACGTAACATCATGCGTCCCCACACAGTAACATCAGGACCACCAAAACAATCATGTTCGACAAAGTTCCTGGATGCGTTGGGTGTTTGAAGATTTCACCATATGAGAGTACTTCCGGCAGTGTAGATCGTTCTGGTGGTAAAGGTGTTATGGTGTGGGGAGGCATAATGTTGCGTGGGTCAATTATCTCCAAATCTTGAAACATAGTACACTCACCGGTCAATGTTTACTGTGACACCGTGCTCCTTCCCCATGCACGTCAAACACGCTACATTCACCGATCAGTGTTATTGTGACCTGTATTTCTTCCCTATGTGCCTATTTTCAGAGGTGCACTCGGCCCAGACTTCATTTTTATGGACGACAGTCCGCGACCGCCACGAACAGAGAAGGTGGAGGAGCTTTTGGAGCGAGTCGATGTACGGTGAAGGTACTGACCTGCCCGTTTTCCGACTTAAATCCCATCCAGTACGTGTGGAGTGGATTGGGGAGATGTATTGGACGACGCAGGCATGCACGAACGACCATCCAGCAACTGTGAGCCGCAAGGGACGCCCTACCACAAGAAGTCCTCACCAGTCCTGTGGCCAGCGTGGCAGCACTTAGCAGTGCCTGTACTGCCGTCCGTTCAAATGGTTCAAATGGCTCTGAGCACTATGGGACTTAACTTCTGAGGTCATCAGTCCCCTAGAACTTAGAACTACTTAAATCTAACTAACCTAAGGACATCACACACATCCATGCCCAAGGCAGGATTCGTACCTGCGACCGTAGCGGTCGCGCGGTTCCAGACTGTAGCGCCTAGAACCGCTCGGCCACGTCAGCCGGCCTACTGTGCGTGGTGATCACGCATCCTATTGAGAACCATGGCCCGTCTTTCGTAACGTAAGGGAACCATCACGAAACGTGGTGTCTTCAATGTAATTAATGCCTTTCAATAAAAGTGTCATTTCTGTTCGTCTCATTGCCTGTTTCTTACAGATACCTTCTGTACTGCACTGTAGCACTTCATTTATTTCCATGTATGGTCCAAGTTTCCTCTAGCTATTTTATTTGGCAATGTCATGTCATGCAAAAGTTAATTTCGTCCTTAAGGTTTTGTACTCCTGCGTATATTGTAAAGTTAGTGAACGTCCCGTCGTACAGAGCGTTTCACAATGTTTCGACTATTTCAAATTTTAATAACACGTGCTAGCAACATGATGCAGCAATATTTGTGCTGTCAATTAGCAGTGAGGAGTGTCAAGTTTCATCCCATGTACTGGTCAATAATCATGTCGCACTAGTCGACGCCACATCGCGCGTTCATGGCGGAGCGCATTTTTCGCTACGGCGAAACTATCGTGTACATGTAACGTGCCTTTCTTAAGTATTTGAAGATTCAGCCATGATGTCCAATTCCTGCTCCTGAAACAATGTTGAATCGGGCCTTCATGCCCTGTTCGGGCGGAGTTCAGTTCAGAAATTTCCGTGCAGCTGCCAGAGCATCGAATCGAAAGTCGACAGGCCCTCGGAAAAAGTGACAAACGTCCCGAGAACACCGAACCTGTGAGTAGCAACTCGGATGACCGGACGAGAAGCTTGCTAGTAGCGAGATCGGATTCAGGATGAAATTTCCAGAATTCATCCAACAGTTACGAATTAAAAAACTGAGTGAAATGCCTCGAGTACTGCGTAAACGCAAGTGGTCGTCATTTTTTCGATGTACTATTTCATAAGTAAACTTGAATAAACGTTGTATCTTGTGAAAAATGTTCGACTTCGTTTCGCATTTAGTTTGTGTGTTATTCAAATTTGAAATCGTGAAAACATTGTGATACACCGTTGACAAGTATTTAGACATAATATTCAGACTACCAAACAAGACAGGTGCAGACTAATGTGAATATTACCGAACTATCACTTAGTAAGGCCTGATTTCAAAATACTAACACGAATTTTTTACAGGAAACTGAAAAAACTGGTGGAAGACAACGCGAAGAAGATCAGCTTCGATTCCGGAGAAGGGACAGAGGAGGCAACAATGAATCTACCACTTATCTCAGACGATTGGTGAAGGAAAAGCAAATTTGAGTTTCTAGGAGTTTTACACTTAAGGAAAGCTTCTGTTGACAGGAAAACTCTCTTTGAAATTCCGAAAGTCGCAAGGGTAAAATACATGGAGCGATAGGCTATGTATAACTTGCACAGAAAGCAGACAGCAGTAATGAGACGATGGTATGAAAGGAAATTATTGGTTGAAGGGGAGGGATATTTGGTTGTAGTCTATCGTCAATGTTATTTAATCTGTACAGTGAGTAAGAAGTAAAAAAACAAAACAAACATTTGGAGTAGGAATTAAAGTTCAGGAAGAGCAAACAAAAAGCCGATGATATTGTAATTCTGTTAGAGAAAGTATAGAACATGGAAGAGTAGTTCATTGGAATGGAGGGTGTCTTGAAAAGAACATGTAAGATGAACATCAACAAAAGCAAACAAGGATAATGGAATGCAGTCGAAATAAATTAAGTGATGCTGAAGCAATCAGATTAGGAAAGAAGCTACTTAAAGTAATAAATGAGTTTTGCTATTTTTTCTGTTTGGGCAGCAAAATAACTGATGATGACCGAAGGAGAGAGATATAAAAGTAGACTGACAGTGGCACGAAAAGCATTTCTGAAGAAGAGAAATTTGTTAGATTTAAGTGTCAGGAAGTCGTTTCTGAAAGTATTTGTATGAAGTGTAACCATATATGGAAGTGAAACATGAACAATAAATAGCTTACATGAAAAGAGAGTAGAAGCTTTTGAAATGTGGCACTACAGAAGAATGATCAAAATTAGATGGGTAGATCATGTAAATAATGAGGAGGTACCGAACAGGATTGGAGACAAAAGATATTTGCGGCACAGCTTGACTAGAAGAAGGGATCGGGTCATAGGAAACATTCTGGCACATCAATGGATTACCAATGTAGTACTGGAGGAAAGTGTGGGGAGTAAAAACCGTAGAGGGGGATCAAGAAATGAATACAGAAAGCAGATTCAGAAGGACGTAAGTTACAGTAGTTATTCAGAGATGAGGGGGCTTTCACAGGATGCAGTAGCATGGAGAGCTGTATTAAACCAGCCTTAGAACTAAAGACAACAACTGAGAAACGATACGGTGTTGAAGGATGACGAGATATCAGTATTAGGGAAGGTGAAGGGAAGACGTAATTTCTGTGAAGGCAGTCGGATACAAGACTCTTGTACGACCAATTCTTGAGTACTGCTACAGCATCTGAAGTCTTTACCGAGTGGCCGTCGACCTAATTCAAAGAATTGCTGCTAAGATCAAAATATATCCGTATAACCTATATAGCCCGCCCATGAACCAGGGACCTTGCCGTTGGTGGGGAGGCTTGCGTGCCTCAGCGAAACAGATAGCCGTACCATAGGTGCAACCACAACGGAGGGGTATCTGCTCAGAGGCCAGACAAACGTGTGGTTCCTGAAGAGGGGCAACAGCCCTTTCAGTAGTTGCAGGGGCAACAGTCTGGATGATTGACTGATCTGGCCTTGTTACACTAACCAAAACAGCCTTGCTGTGCTGGTACTGCGGACGGCTGAAAGCAAGGGGAAACTACAGCCGTAATTTTTCCCGAGGGCATGCAGCTTTACTGTATGGTTAAATGATGATGGCGTCCTCTTGGGTAAAATATTCCGGAGGTAAAATAGTCACCCATTTGGATCTCCGGGCGGGGACTACTCAAGAGGATGTAGTTATCAGGAGAAAGAAAACTGGCGTTCTACGGATCGGAGCGTGGAAGGTCAGAGCCCTTCATCGGGCAGGTAGGTTAGAAAATTTAAAAAGGGAAATGGATATGTTAATGTTAGATATAGTGGGAATTAGTGATGTTCGATGGCAGGAGGAACAAGACTTCTGGTCAGGTGACTACAGGGTTATAAACACAAAGTCAAATAGGGGTAATGCAGGAGTAGGTTTAATAACGAATAGGAAAATAGGAATGCGGGTAAGCTACTAAAAACAGCGCAGTGAACGCATTATTGTGGCCCAGATAGATACGAAGCCTACGCCTACTACAGAAGTACAAGTTTATATGCCAACTAGCTCTGCAGATGACGAAGAAATTGAAGAAATGTATGATGAAATAAAAGAAATTATTCAGATAGTGAAGGGGACGAAAGCTTAATAGTCATGGGTGACTGGAATTCGGTAGTAGGAAAAGGGAGAGAAGGAAACGTAGTAGGTGAATGTGGATTGGGGCTAAGAAATGAAAGAGTAAGCCGCCTGGTTGAATTTTGCACAGAGCACAACTTAATCATAGCTAACACATGGTTCAAGAATCATAAAAGAAGGCTGTATACATGGAAGAAGCCTGGAGTTACTGACAGGTTTCAGATATATTATATAATGGCAAGACAGAGATTTAGGAACCAGGTTTTAAATTGTAAGACATTTCCAGGGGCAGATGTGGACTCTGACCAAAATCTATTGGTAGATTAAAACTGAAGAAACTGCAAAAAGGTGGGAATTTAAGAAGATGGGACCTGGATAAATTGACTAAACCAGAGGTTGTACAGAGTTTCAGGGAGAGTATAAGGGAACAATCGACAGGAATGGGGGAAAGAAATACAGTAGAAGAAGAATGAGTAACTCTCGGGGATGAAGTAGTGAAGGCAGCAGAGGATCGAGTAGGTAAAAAGACGAGGGCTAGTAGAAATCCTTGGGTAACAGAAGATATATTGAATTTAATTGATGAAAGGAGAAAATAAAAAAAATGCAGTAAATGAAGCAGGCAAAAAGGAATACAAACGTCTCAAAAATGAGATCGACAGGAAGTGCAAAATGGCTAAGCAGGGATGGCTAGAGGACAAATGTAAGGATGTAGAGGCTTATCTGATGAGGGGTAAGATAGATACTGCCTACAGGAAAACTAAAGAGACCTTTGGAGATAAGAGAACCACAGGTTGAAACCCAGTCCTAAGCAAAGAAAGGAAAGCAGAAAGGTGGAAGGAGTATATAGAGGGTCTATACAAGGGCGATGTACTTGAGGACAATATTATGGAAATGTAAGAGGCTGTAGATGAAGGTGAAATGGGGTATACGATACTGCGTGAAGAGTTTGACAGAGCACTGAAAGACCTGAGTCGAAGCAAGGCCCCCGGTGTAGACAACATTCCATTAGAACTACTGACAGCCTTGGGAGAGCCAGTCCTGACAAAACTCTACTATCTGGTGAGAAAGGTGTATGAGACAGGCGAAATACCCTCAGACTTCAAGAAGAATATAATAATTCCAATCCCAAAGAAAGCAGGTGTTGACAGATGTGAAAATTACCGCACTATCAGTTTAATAAGTCACAGCTGCAAAATACTAACGGGAATTCTTTACAGGCGAATGGAAAAACTGGTAGAACCCGACCTCGGGGAAGATCAGTTTGGATTCCGTAGAAATGTTGGAACACGTGAGGCAATACTGACCCTACGACTTATCTTAGAAGCTGTATATTGAGCAAGCAGTAAAGGAAACAAAAGAAAAATGCGGAGTAGGTATTAAAATCCATGGAGAAGAAATAAAAACTTTGAGGTGCGCCGATGACATTGTAATTCTGTCAGAGACAGCAGAGGACTTGGAAGAGCAGTTGATCGGAATGGATTGTGTCTTGAAAGGAGGATATAAGATGAACATCAACATTAGCGAAACGAGGATAATGGAATGTAGCCGAATTAAGTCGGGTGACGCTGAGGGAATTAGATTAAAAAATGAGACACTTAAAGTAGTAAAGGAGTTTTGCTATTTGGGGAGTAAAATAGCTGATGATGGTCGAAGTAGAAAGGATATGACATGTAGACTGGCAATGGCAAGGAAAACGTTTCTTAAGAAGAGAAATTTTTTAACATCGAGTATAGATTTAAATGTCAGGAAGTCATTTCTGAAAGTCTTTGTGTGGAGTGTAGCCATGTATGGAAGGGAAACGTGGACGATAAATAGTTTGAACAAGATGAGAATAGAAGCTTTTGAAATGTGGTGCTACAGAAGAATGCTGAAGATTAGATGAGTAGACCACATAACTAATGAGGAAGTATTGAATAGGATTGGGGAGAAGAGAAGTTTGTGGCACAACTTGACTAGAAGAAGGGATCAGTTGGTAGGGCATGTTCTGAGGCATCAAGGGATCACCAATTTAGTATTGGAGGGCAGCGTGGAGGGTGAAAATCGTAGAGGGAGATCAAGAGATGAATACAATAAGCAGATTCAGAAGGATGTAGGTGGCGGTAGGTACTGGGAGATGAAGAAGCTTGCACAGGATAGAGTCGCAGTCTCGGGACTGAAGACCACAACAACAACAAAACCTATATAAACACTACAAAAAAGTTTTGCCTCACCCCAGTTCCCAGAACTCCTGATAATAGACGTTGACTGTGGATATTGTATCACAGACACAGTCCATTTGACTGTTCAGAGATATCACTAAATCCGTCCAAAGATGTAAACAACCATGCATGAGCAGCGCCTATTAGACGGAGGGGGACCGACAGCCGATCATTTCCTGTCATTCCACCAGGAAAGAGGTACATGGCTCTTATTGTCTGCAGTTCAACCATGCCTAGACAATCAGTACCGCGGTTCGATCTCGTCCGCATTGTTACTTTGTGGCAGTAAGGGCTCTCAACAAGGGAAGTATCCAGGCGTCTCGGAGTGAACCACAGCGATGTTATTAGGACATGGAGGAGATACAGAGAGGTTCAAATGGTTCAAATGGTTCTGAGCACTATGGGACTTAACTGCTTTGGTCATCAGTCCCCTAGAACTTAGAACTACTTAAACCTAACTAACCTAAGGCATCACACACTTCCATGCCCGAGGCAGGATTCTAACCTGCGACCGTAGCGGTCACGCGGTTCCAGACTGTAGCGCCTATAACCACACGGCCACTCCGGCCGGCAGAGAGACAGGAAATGTCGATGACATGCCTCGCTTAGGCCGCCTAAGGGCCATTACTATAATAGGTGACCACTATCTACGGATTATGGCTCGAAGGAACCCTGACACCAACGCCGAAGTGTTGGATAATGCTTTTCGTGCAGCCACAGGACGTCGTGTTACGACTCAAACTATGCACAATAGGGTGCATGATGGGCAACTTCACTCCCGACGTCCATGGCGAGGTCCATCTTTGCAACTATGACACCATGCAGCGCGGTACAGAAGGGCCGAACAACATGCCGAATGGACCGCTGAGGATTGGCATCATGTTCTCTTAACCGATGAGTGTCGCATATGCCTTCTACCAGACAATCGTCGGAGTCGTGTTTGGGGCCAACCCGGTCAGGCTGAACGCCTTAGACACGCTGACCAGCGAGTGCAGCAAGGTTGAGGTTCCCTATTATTTTGGAGTGGCATTATGTGGGGCCGACGTACGCCCCTGGTGGTCATGAAGGCGCCGTAACGGCTGTGCGATAGTTGAATACCACCCTCCGACCGTTAGTGCTATCATATCGGCAGCATACTGGGGAGGCATTCGTCTTCATGGACGACAATTCGCGCCCCCATCGTGCACATCTTGTGAATGACTTCCTTCAGGATAACGATATCACTCGACTAGAGTGGCCAGCATTTTCTCCAGACATGTACCCTATCGAACATGCCTGGGATAGATTGAAAAGAGCTGTTTCTGGACGACGTTACCCACCAACCACTTTGAGGGATCTACGCCGAATCTATGTTGAGGAATAGGACAATCTGGACCAAAAGTGCCTTGATGAACTTGTGGATGGTATGCCACGACGAATATAGGCATACATCTATGCAAGAGGTACCTGTGTGTACAGAAGTCTGGACTACCACCTCTTATGATCTCGCTGTATGGTGGTACAACATCCAATGTGTGGTTTTCTTGAGCAATAAATAGGTTGGAAATGATGTTTATGTTGATCTCTTTTCCAATTTCCTGTACAGGTTCCGGAACTCTCGGAACCGAGGTGATGTGTGTAAAATGTGACATAGATGCTCCGGGAACATAAATGGGAATCCTTGGAACAAAGACGACGTTATTCTCGCGAAGTGTATTTGAGTAAATTTAGAGACACGCTCAACGAGGAACACCGTGCCAGAATTGTTCGTGAGCAGTCGTTTATCCCGGGCAAGAATAAAGAGAATAACACTGTGGAAGATGGGGCTACAGAGTCATTCCCTTGCGCAATACAGTAAGCGAAAAGACAGAAAATTGTAAATATGAAGCAGTCTACTACATACACTACATGCCTACAGTTGCTTACGGAGTATACAGCTTGAAAAGGAACTTCATCGACGAAATATCGGCTATTTTTCAGGGATATTTTCTGAGTGATTCGGTCTACGTGAGTCACAGTCGCCGGTGACTCTGTAGACAGTAACTGCATTTCGTTTGATTTCTTAACCGCATTTATGTTTGCATCATACCACACAGTGAAAATTGCAGTGAAAATGTCGGGAGTATGAGTTTTTTAAACAAATTTCTTCTACTTACTCTCGATTCATTCTGTTGATAACAGTAATGTCCACTTTACTCTTCGCCCACAATAGTGCGCTTAGATTTGCTCGTTTCTGTCCCGGGTTTCTTTTTCCGGTAGTGTTAGTTACAAGGTACCAGTGGTACACATCAGTATTGATAGATTTACTGATAAAGACGCACCTTTTGTGTGTGGTTACTAAACCCAGTGGAAGAGTGTAACAACTATGAGCTGTTGCCATGATGACGGCAAAGTTCTTTTGTTTCCGAGGACTGTTGTGTTACTCTGTGTTTTGTGGTACACGTTATGCTTTATATATATTAGTCACTTTTTCAGTATTGTGGAGATATTTTCATAGGAACAAAGATAATTCGGGCAACAAAGTGAATAAATGATAGCTACATTGCTACTCTGCATGGATTATTAATAAAAGAAATAAATCTTCTGAATGAGACTGCATGTGTTGCGCATGTCCTGCTAAAAAGCCGTCACACTGCTTACTAATTGCTTTTATTCAAACCGTCGTTTCAGTATGGCCTGAGGGGGAGGGAAAAATATGAGCTAAACGTTACCTACACTAGCCCTACCTCTCGGCTAGGGCTTACGTACCTTTCTTTTTCTTCTTTTTATTCCTTACCCTTTTCGTCTCTGTACAGTTTTTGACAACGCTGTTTGGTGAACGGATGACTGTTCTGAAGCCGCCGTTCCCTCTAGGATGGTATCTGATTGCCCCATATGCCTGATTCGAGAGTAAATCTCGTGATCGAGTGCGAGAACATTTTCGCATTGTTTGTGTAGCGTGCATCTGAGGTGGGGTGTGGGTACTATCCTGGTATTCACGTATTGGGATGTGAGAAACTGCCTAAAAGTCACACCCAGACTGGCCGTCTCATCGGCTTTGCAAATTTGCGAGGCAGATTTGATCCGTGGCACGCTCGTCTCTCCTAATTCCGGAAGCAGGGCGATAACGCGTTCGGGTTTCCACTGAGTGGATACCACTCAACGTATGGGGTGTACCGGGTATAGGTACAAATATTGTGCTATAATTGGCACTTAATATGTATTCACTTCAGTGTGTTAGCTACTTCTTCTCTGTGTCCAACAGTCTCCCCACAAACACACCACATATTTTAATACCTGATGTTTTCTCCAAGGTCGTAACTGCTCCGCGAAGTGGACTATACCCGTCAGTATAACATTCCATTTAGCGTCCACGTTTCGATATCTGACTTGCTGCCAGGGGAAAATATACATTAATGCCTCACATGTGCCATGTGTACTTTGAGGTACTAATCACACTCAGGTGCAATTGGCTAACTGCACAGATAATAAATATTTTACTGTTACTTTGACCATATTTTCATTCTAAAAACATACTACTGGCAATAGCTATCATTATTACTCCGCAAACGAAGTAAATCCTCATATAATGCTTTTCACTACACTGTCTTCAGTCATCGACAGAAATATATGCACTTATACTCCTAATACCCTTTTTTGAGCGGAGTTGACAATTAACTCCCCAGTTAGGCATATTTCTTGTTGATGCTGACAGCGAATATTGATCTACGAGCTCTAGGTTTTCGTGAATGGACTTTATAAATTTTTTAACATCTTAATTTTTCTTATGCTATTGGCCATTAACATTGCTACACCACGAAGATGACGTGCTACAGACGCTACATTTAACCAGCAGGAAGAAGATGCTGTGATATGCAAATGATTAGCTTTTCAGAGCATTCACACAAGGTTGGCGCCGGTGGCGACACCTACAACGTGCTGACATGAGGAAAGTTTCCAACCGATTTCTCATACACAAACAGCAGCTGACCGGCGCTGCCTGGTGAAACGTTGTTGTGATGCCTCGTGTAAGGACGAGAAATGCGTACCATCACGTTTCCGACTTTGATAAAGGTCGGATTGTAGTCTATCGCGATTGCGGTTTATCGTATCGCGACATTGCTGCTCGCATTGGTCGAGGTACAATGACTGTTAGCAAAATAAGGAATCGGTGGGTTCAGAAGGGTAATACGGGACGCCGTGCTGGATCCCAATGGCCTCGTATCACTAGCAATCGAGATGACAGGCTTCTTATCCGCATGGTTGTAACGGATCGTGCAGCCACGTCGCGATCCCTGAGTTAACAGATGGGCACGTTTGCAAGACAACAAACATCTGCACGAACAGTTCGACGACGTTTGCAGCAGCATGGACTATCAGCTCGGAGTCCATGGCTGCGGGTACCCTTGACACTGCTTCACAGGCAGGAGCGCCTGCGATTGTGTACTTAACGACGAACGTGGGTGCACGAATGGAAAAACGTCATTTTTTCGGATGAATCCAGGTTCTGTTAACAGCATCATGATGGTCGCATCCGTGTTTGGCGACATCGCGCTGAACGCACATTAGAAGCGTGTATTCGTCATCGCTATACTGGCGTATCACCCGGCGTGGTGGTATGGGGTGGCATTGGTTATACGCCTCGGTCACCTCTTGTTTGCATTGACGGCACTTTGAACAGTGGACGTTACATTTCAGATGTGTTACGACCCGTGGCTCTACCCTTCATTCGATCCCTGCAAAACCCTACATTTCAGCAGGATAAGGCACTACCGCATTTTGCAGGTTCTGTATGGGCCTTTCTGGGTACAGAAAATGTTCGACTTCTGCCCTGGCCAGCACATTCTCCAGATCTCTCACAAACTGAAGACGTCTGGTCAATGGTAGCCGAGCAACTGGCTCGTCACAATACGCCAGTCACTACTCTTGATGAACTGTGGTATCGTGTTGAAGCTACATCGGCAGTTGTACCTGTACACGGCATCCAAGCTTTGTTTGACTCAATGCCCAGGTGTATCAACGCCGTTATTACGGCCAGAGGTGGTTGTTCTGGGAACCGATTTCTCAGGATCTAAGCACCCAAATTGCGTGAAAATGTAATCACATGTCAGTTCTAGTATAATATATTTGTCCATTGAATACCCGTTTATCATCTGCATTTCTTCTTGGTGTAGCAATTTTAATGGCCGGTAGTGTATTTTGCAGCTTGATAATGAACATAGTGACCATAATTAAAGTTCCAGTTTAAAAACACTGTATAAAGAGAACCACCGCTCACAACGACGTCAAATTATTGACGCATGGAGAAACAGCATGAACAAACACAAATTTAACGAGAATATGGCGAGTAGATGGTGCTGTAAATATCAGAATACGCACACTAATAGAGGCATGGCACACGGTTGTTCCCTCAGTCTACATCCGGGACGCCCAGTATGACTGTCCACATGAAGGATCGTGTGCTACTGGTAAAGCTCTTTTACAAAAATGGTACTGTGTGCCAGTAGCCAAGCAAAAGTACCAGAGACTCGAGGGTATGAAAAAAGAAACTGATCGGATTTCTGCTAAGGGTCTGGAGAAAATGATCAGAAAACTGGAAAAGAAAGGTTCTTTTGAAGTGTAATGTGACGTAGGGAGGACAGCAGTTGATCCGACGTCGGTCGAAGATGTGGTCTCAGCACTGCAGGAGGGTCGAGCAGTTGTGTACAAACAGGCATTGCATGGGGAATTGCCCGAACGTTGGACAAGCCTGAGAGCGTGAAGCACAAAACCCTACGAAACGTCCTGTATTGTATCCGTACAAAGTAACCTATGTTCAGCAGTTGCTTTCCTATTGAGGTGTCAACAAGGCAAACGTTCACTCTGGAATTCCTCGTTAGCATTGAAGTGGACAATGAATTGGCATGGGACATTCTGTGGACAGACGAAGCCCATTTCCATCTCCAAGGACATGCTGATTTGCAGAATTGCATAATATTGGCAACCGAACATCCGCACTCACATCAACCGATATTACTTCATTCTGCAAAGGTTACTGCACGGCGGGGAATGACGCATCGTTTATCGTAGGGCCGCATTTTTTTCGAGGAGACGAGCCCTGCAGGTCCTTTTACCCGTACTATCACCGGTAAACGCTAAGAGATTCCATTGGGCACCAATGTCATTCCAACCCTTCAACGAGGTGGATGTATGGACAGGATCATTTTTAAGACAAGACGGCCCTCCGAACAGTGCACATCCAGTGAAGCGGCTGCCTCATTGGCGTTTCGGAAACGCCACAATTACCAGCCGTCGCTTCGCTACAACCTCGCCATTCACGTTATATGATCTTAATTCATGTGACCTCTGGCTGTCGTGAGATATATTTTGTTCAGTGCTCCAGTTACGCACTTTGCTGAACTGGATTCACGCATTGCGTAACTCACGCTGAACGTGACCCCCGAGACAGTCCGATCTGTTACGCAACGTGCTGTTTCTCGATTCCAGTTTGTGGCAAGAAACGGTGGACAGCATACTCAACATGTCTTTCGCCAGTCTCGCGACAGTTATAAATCGATATCATTTGGACTTTCATGCGGTTTTTGGCACCAGAACAATTAAAAACCAATGTCATTTGGGTTTCTATGCGGGTTTTGACATCAGACACTAAAAACAGTTTTTTCCTCATACGATGTGGTATGACCTTGTCGTGGAGAATGGGCTTACATAATTAACACCGCCACAATTCTTGGCCGCTGAACTTGTTCAATTATGCATATTGAACAGTAAAGATGGTGTAATGTGGCACTCAAACCGTAGCCATAGTAGTGCGATTCAGCTGTCGTTTTCAGCTGGCCCCAGTTGCGTTAAGACGCTTACAGCGTTATCTGTTGGTAAAATTTTCGTTAGTTCAAATGGTTCAAATGGCTCTGAGCACTATGCGACTTAACTTCTGAGGTCATCAGTCGCCTAGAACTTAGAACTAATTAAACCTAACTAACCCAAGGACATCACACACATCCATGCCCGAGGCAGGATTCGAACCTGCGACCGTAGCGGTCACGCGGTTCCAGACTGAAGCGCCTTTAACCGCACGGCCACACCGGCCGGCTTTTCGTGAGTTCCTTTTTTTTTGTTTCATGACGTATCCCCAGCCTTAATAATGCCCTGTTCCAATTTGACAGCATTCTGAAACCTGGTTCTGTTTCTACAGGTTTTTGAAATTTGAACTTTAATTATGAACACCGTGTATAGTAGAAAAACTGCCACTTGTATATTCCTTCTATGTTAATTACAGGTCTGATTATGATAGTAACTGCAAGCACGTTATAAATTAAAGACATGCAGCGGATAGGCAAAATAATGTGAACACCTGTACTTACTTGGGAATGGTTTATTAATAAGCGGGTTGACCCCATTTGCCCGTAATACAGCTGCGATTCTTCTTGGAATACGGGCATATAATGATTGTATAGTCTCCATTGGAATACAATGTCCCTCTTCGATCAGAACCTCTTCTAACTCCTGTAGTGACGAGGGAGGCGGAAATCTGCTCCGGAGTCTGCGCTCCAATACCGCCCACAAGCGTTCGGTATGTTCAAGTCCGGGGAAGACGCAACAGTTCAGTTACATGCTGCTCATACCACGACTGTACTGTCATGGCTGTGTGGAAGGGTGCATTATCGTCCTGAAATATGGCAACAACATTTGAATCATGTGGTGCATCTGATCACCTAAAATGTTCACATAATCGTTGACTGTAACACGACTTTTGAGAGTAATGATGGGACTGGCAGAATACCATGGTATGGCTGCCCACACCCTCACACTTACACCTCCATGCTCAACCGTTGGTGTCAAGAAATCAGAGTGAAGGCTTCTTTCGGCGTTCCAAGACGTAAATCCCTCCCGATAACGAAAACGTTGACTCGTTGGACCATATGATGTATTTCCACTGATGAGCCGTCCAGGATTCATGTCCTGACACCATGTTGTACGCTTCTTTGCGCTGGTTGTCATCACTAGTGGTTTCGATCAGATCGTCCATGATTACCCGTTTTGTGGAGTTGTCGGAGGACACTATCGATAGATAAGTGGTCTCGAAGATGGCTATTGACCTCTGTAGTCACTTTAGCCGCTGTAGCTGCGTTTTGTTTTGACACAATTCGTGTTAGCATACGACGATCTCTGTCATTCATTTTGATTTACGCCCATTATTTCGTTTACACGATGTTTTGTGTAGGCTGTCACGATTGTTGAAACAGTTGCTCACGAAACGTTCAATAAGTTGGCTGCCTTGGTTACTGATGCTCCAGCTAGTCGGGCCCCGCTATCTGCCCTCTTTGGAACTCTGTTGGGTCTTTCATTGCACGTCGACCTCGGCCTACGAATGTAAATACGAAGTGTGCACTACTCGTAAACAACCTGCACTGATACCCAGTCCGCACCCAACACGCACAGTTGAGCGTGACACGTGCCTTACTTGCGTTGTTGACCGTCAAACACAACCATCCCATTTTGTCTATCCCCTGTATAGTAAGCGATTTAGACGGTTTTATTCAGGAATCTGCAACGGGCCACCAGAGACAAAGGTTTCGTTGTACCGAAATACTCCGAAAATATCACTGAACAGTTTCCGAAATTCTGTCGGTTGAGTACGGATTGGCCCTTTACATGCAGATGTAACCTAAAGTCTAGAGATTCCCCATCGGAAATTCTTAGCTCTCTGAACCAAGCCAAAAAAAGAAAAAAGAAAAACAGCGGGTCTTGTATCATTTCGCCGGTGGCGAGGTGTCAAATACATACCGTTGTTTACAGACAATGCGGTGGTGCGAGGGCAGCGGCAGCTGCGTTTACCGGCCGGAGTTACCCGAGCGCGCGGGCCGGGCAAGCCTGCGTCGGTGTTAAATATTTACTCACAAGTTGGCGGCGGGAAATAATTAGAGCGGTAATCCACTCGGCGGAAACACAACACGCCGCGGCGGAGCTCGCGATGCTCAATCCAATGTTAACACAGTTTCCGTAATCTAATAACATTCCACTCCGATAATTCCCGTATCAAAGGTAAGCGGCGCGGCCCACCCCGTGTACACACAAAGGGATCGCGGCCCGGGTGCGGGGCCACGTTTCCACTCGGGCGCTCGCGGCGGAAATTCAGGGGCCTCGCCCGCACCCCGCCTACTCCGCCCCCAGGGTGGCTTCCTCCCGCCTGGCACCCAGCGCCTTTTATTTTATCCTGGCGGCACTCCTTCCCTCGTGTTCCTTTTATTATTTTTGAGTCCGCATCCGACGGGAGCGTTTCTCGTCCTCGGAATCTTGGTGGCATGAGAAGCTCCACAACCTTCCCTCCTTTTTGCAAAAACAGACATAATGTATGATGGGATAGCGGCAATCAGTGATTATATGATGTTACTTATATTCCGTCTTGATTGCAAATTTTTTTATTCATATGACCGGTTTCGGTTCATTCAGAACCATCTTCAGATCTGATATTTCAGTTAGAGGAGTAACCCGTCAAAAATCCAGGAACTTTAACATGCTGCGTCATGCTGCAGCTTGTGAACGTTGCTGGATTTGGACGGGTTACTCCTGTAACTGAAATATCAGATCTGAAGATGGTTCTGAAGGAACCGATACCGGTTATATGAATAAAAAAAATTTGCAATCAAGACGGATTATAAGTAACATCTTCCCTCCTTTTCCTTTTAGAATGCATACAAACGCAATTTTTTTGGACTCCAGAGTGTATAAAAAAAACCTCCTATTTGGCACGTACGTACACTACTGGAAATGGAAAAAAGAACACATTGACACCGGTGTGTCAGACCCACCATACTTGCTCCGGACACTGCGAGAGGGCTGTACAAGCAATGATCACACGCACGGCACAGCGGACACACCAGGAACCGCGGTGTTGGCCGTCGAATGGCGCTAGCTGCGCAGCATTTGTGCACCACCGCCGTCAGTGTCAGCCAGTTTGCCGTGGCATACGGAGCTCCATCGCAGTCTTTAACACTGGTAGCATGCCGCGACAGCGTGGACGTGAACCGTATGTGCAGTTGACGGACTTTGAGCGAGGGCGTATAGTGGGCATGCGGGAGGCCGGGTGGACGTACCGCCGAATTGCTCAACACGTGGGGCGTGAGGTCTCCACAGTACATCGATGTTGTCGCCAGTGGTCGGCGGAAGGTGCACGTGCCCGTCGACCTGGGACCGGACCGCAGCGACGCACGGATGCACGCCAAGACCGTAGGATCCTACGCAGTGCCGTAGGGGACCGCACCGCCACTTCCCAGCAAATTAGGGACACTGTTGCTCCTGGGGTATCGGCGAGGACCATTCGCAACCGTCTCCATGAAGCTGGGCTACGGTCCCGCACACCGTTAGGCCGTCTTCCGCTCACGCCCCAACATCGTGCAGCCCGCCTCCAGTGGTGTCGCGACAGGCGTGAATGGAGGGACGAATGGAGACGTGTCGTCTTCAGCGATGAGAGTCGCTTCTGCCTTGGTGCCAATGATGGTCGTATGCGTGTTTGGCGCCGTGCAGGTGAGCGCCACAATCAGGACTGCGTACGACCGAGGCACACAGGGCCAACACCCGGCATCATGGTGTGGGGAGCGATCTCCTACACTGGCCGTACACCACTGGTGATCGTCGAGGGGACACTGAATAGTGCACGGTACATCCAAACCGTCATCGAACCCATCGTTCTACCATTCCTAGACCGGCAAGGGAACTTGCTGTTCCAACAGGACAATGCACGTCCGCATGTATCCCGTGCCACCCAACGTGCTCTAGAAGGTGTACGTCAACTACCCTGTCCAGCAAGACCTCTGGATGTGTCCCCCATTGAGCATGTTTGGGACTGGATGAAGCGTCGTCTCACGCGGTCTGCACGTCCAGCACGAACGCTGGTCCAACTGAGGCGCCAGGTGGAAATGGCATGGCAAGCCGTTCCACAGGACTACATCCAGCATCTCTACGATCGTCTCCATGGGAGAATAGCAGCCTGCATTGCTGCGAAAGGTGGAGATACACTGTACTAGTGCCGGTGTCTATGTGCCTGTGGTTCTGTCAGTGTGATCATCTGATGTATCTGACCCCAGGAATGTGTCAATAATGTTTCCCCTTCCTGGGACAATGAATTCACGGTGTTCTTATTTCAATTTCCAGGAGTGTATTTCTGCAACTAATAAACATATGCAATGAATTTGGTTTTTTGATGGACGGGAATCTGAAGAAGTTTTTTTTTTCATACATTTTTGTAGGTGTTCAATTTGCCCCCCTTGAGATGCAAGGTATACGTCAATGCGGTATCCAAATTGTTCCCACACTGCAGCGAGCATGTCTTGAGTTACAGCTTCCACAGCTGCTGTTACGCGATGTCTCAGTTCATTCATCGTTGAAGCCAATGCACAGAGTCTTTTATAAACTCCGCACGAAATAACCACTTAGAGTCAGGTACGGTGACCTTTGAGAGTAGTAATGTAAGGCTGAATCATTTCGTCCAGCGCGACCGAACCAACGTTAGGCAGGTAGGACGTCAAACGGGCCGACTTGGAGCAGGAGAAACACCACAGGACATTTTAATTTCCACTGTCTATACTTTTACACATAAATTCATAAAACTTTAACAGCATGACCAGGAAGGTTTCAGGATTCGTTCTCATAGAAGTGGAAGCTCAAAAACGTATTAAAACACTTTTTTTTACATATGAAATTTCATCATTTTTTCAGTTACTACTGGCTGCATTTGTTGCTATAGGTTCACTTTCCTTCCTCAGTAATAAAGATTCTTCGATGACTTTGTACAGCATACAAACCATAGTTACAGGTGTATGAAACTCTAGAAGTTATTTAATTTATGAAAAATGAATGAATTGTTACATTTTAAACTTCATGTTTAGAAAAAAACTCAAGTTTAATAGTTAAGTATCTCAATTTTTCCACAGTTTTTTAATAGATTTGGAAAATTCTATAGTTTCATACACCTGTAACTACTGTTTGTATGCTATGAAATATTCATCGAAGAATCTCTTTTACTTAGGAAGAAAAGTGTACCTATAGCAACAAATGCAGCCAGTAATAAGTGAAAAAATGATGAAATTTCACATGTAAAAAAAGGTATTTTGCTTCGTTTTTGAACTTCCACTGCGATGAGTGTGAGTCCTCAATCCTTCCTGGTCATGGTGACAAAGTTTTATGAATTTATTTGTAAAATTATAGACAGTAGAAATTAAAATGTCCTGTGGTGACTCTCCTGGTCCAAGACGGCCCGTTTGACGTCCTACGCCCCTTAAGTATTCCTTTGATTTAAAAATTCCCACGTTTCCAGATGCCAGTGTGGCGATGCCCGATCCTGTTGGCAAATGAAGTAGTTCGAATCAGTCCCCAACTGTGGGAGGAGAAAGTTCTCAATCATATCGAGATATGTGCTTCCTGTAACAGTGTTCTCGGCAAAGAAAAAATATACCATCCACGTTTTCCCTTGAAACTGCACAAAACACATTAAATTTTGGAGAGCCCCTCTCAAGTTGTACATCATGTGGTCGTTTCGTACCCTATATCCTCACAATATGACGGTTCAGCTTTCCATTTAAATGGAATGTTGTCTCGTCACTAAACACTAAGCCTGGAAGGAAACTGTCATCCTCCATCTTGGCAAGAACGAAATTACACAATACCACACGTTGTAATTAGTCACCTTCACGAAGAGCTTGTAGTAGCTGAATTATGTACGGTTTCATGTGTAAACGTCATACGCCAGACGGACATCGGGGGCATGTTGAGTTGTCGAGCTGCACGGCAAACGGATTTCTGCGGATTCCTAGTGAGAAACTATGGCGGATGCGTTCGGCGTCTCTGTCAGACGCTCCGGGACGGCCCGGCGACTTGCCTTTACACAAACAACCTCTTTCTCGGAATTGTTCATGGCATCATCTAATCCTCTGTGCTGTAAAAGGATCCACAGTATACTTAGAAGGAAAGTCACGCTGAACAGTTATTACTGACCCACACTGCACAAAACGTAGAACACAAAACGCTTTCTGTTGTCCCGACACCATGTATACTAGAACTGAAGTGGGCACACACTGCTGCTACCTAGCGGGAACGATGTGAAACTCGAGGGTTTGCTCTTGCCAGCAGTATGCTATTCATGCATGATGTGTTGGCAAATGTGCCAACACCTTGTAGATAGAGGCGGCCTAAATGCACGCTATCTAACGCAGACGGGCGTGAATTCTGGAACAGGATAAGTAGTGAATTCTAATATGAAAAGTATGCAGCTCCTCGAATACTTATCTTTTATTCTTGTTGTACATCGTTCTTCTTGTTGAGACATTTCATACGATAACTATCAAACTATGTAAGGCTAATGGCGCCTTGCTAGGTCGTAGCCATGGACTTAGCTGATGGCTATTCTAACTGTCTCTTGACAAATGAGAGAAAGGCTTCGTCAGTACAGTCGCTAGCAAAGTCGTCGTACAACTGGGCGAGTGCTATATCGTATCTCGAGACCTGCCTTGTGGTGGCGCTCGGTCTGCGATTACACAGTGGCGACACGCGGGTCCGACGTGTACTAAATGGACCGCGGCCGATTTAAGCTACCACTTAGCAAGTGTGGTGTCTGGCGGTGACACCACAATGCATGTATCTTAAATAACATGATAGTTACAGTTTTTTTAAAAATCGAGTGATTCTCTTTGATACACCCTGTACTTTGTCAAGTACAGGGTGACAGTTATTGCAGTATATGAAATAAAACCGTCGTATCTTCTGGACCGTTTGCGTTAGGAAGTTCAAACTGCACGGCTGGTCACGATGCATGATGGAAATTAGTATGTGATTATGGTTTGGTTTAGCGACGAAGCCCACTTTCTTTTGAATGGGTTTGTCGGGAAGCAAAACTGGCACATTTAAGGGACTGACAATCCGCATTTCGCGATCCAGAAGTAGCTTCACCCTCAGCGGGTCACTGTGTGGTGTGCAATGTCCAGTCACGGAATAATATTCCTTGATGGGACGGTGACTACCGAACGGAACCTGAAGGTTTTGAAAGATTGCATCCACATTATCCAAAGTGACACCGATTTCGGCAATAAGTGCTTCGTGCAAGACGGAGCTCGACCCCATCGAAGCTTGAGAAGTTTGATGTCCTGGAGGGGCACTTTGGGGACCGCATTCTGGCCCTGGGGCACCCAGAGGACACTGGCGTGGGCCGCGATTGGCCGCCTTATTCTCCGGATCTGAACACATGCGACTCCATTTTGTGGGGCTGTATTAAGACAAGGTGTACAGAAATAATCCAAAAACCATTTACGAGCTGAAAACAGCCATTCAGAAGATCACAGACAGCATCGATGTTCCGACACTTTGGCGGGTCATGCAGAATTTCGCCATTCGTCTGCGCCACATCATCACCATTGATAGGAGGCATATCGGACATGTTATAACCTAAATCTGAATAGCTATAGTGACGTTTACATGTTGAATATAGCGTGCGCAAGCCGTAGTTTGTAACTAATTTCCCTTTTTTTCATATAGTTCATACTTCTCACCATGTACAAATTCTTAAGTTATTGATTTACTTATCGGGTTCCTTATCACCATGCAAACCAAGGCTGTTTGATCATGCAGTGAGTCAGCACTAGATTTCCGCTCTACCAAAACTACGGTTCTGTAGTTTTGGCACACCATGTAAATGATGTGGTAAATGGTAGAATTACCGGTACTACTGATAGCATTGGTAGGAGAAGAAACGTAAATGAATGTGGTTCTTGAGTTTCTCCTGGCGTATTTGTTAATCAAAATATCCACGGGTGTACTGACGGTCTACAGTGTCCAACGGGCACAATATTTCGGCGATCATACATGTCGCCATCATCAGGTGAACTGACGGACTGAGCTCCTGTGAACGTGCCGGTACGGACATCCGTACGCTATGGCTGCGCCCCGCACCACGGTCCCGCGGTGGAAAGGATTGCGACGGCGTCTGAGATGACGTCGGTGTGATGGCTCTGTCCGCCGTGGTCGTTACAACTATACGTTTGCTCGATTTACTCTTGACTAACCCAATCGCTGGTTCCCAAGCCTTGCTAAGATTATAGCCACAGTCACGGTTTATGAGGTCGTCATTGGTGCCAATTTCGATGGCCTCTCTAACAACGCTGTCCCAGTATCTCGACGTCTGTACCAGAATCATCGTGCGTTCATACCCCATAGCGTGATTTTCCGACAAACAATGTTCAGCGACCGCCGACTTGTTCGGATACATCAGTCGAGTGTGCCTCTGGTGTTCACGGCATCGATTCTCGACTGTACGCATCGTCTGACCAATATACGACTTGCCACATTGGCACGGAATCTGGTACACGCCGGCCTTCCTCAAACCGAGGTCATCTTTCGCGTTCCCCACCAGTGCACGAGTTTTATTCGGAGGACAAAACACAGTTCCGACCCGGTGTTTCTTCAAAATGCGGGCGACTTTCCCCGAGAGTGCGCCTGTATATGGAATGAACGCAGTGCTTACCTCCTCCTTCGTGATTTCATCCATCTACACAGGTTGTGTTGTAGTGGTTGGGCGGAGAGCACGTTGAATCTTCCACTCTGAGTACCCATTTTTTCGAAATAAAGTTCTCAGATGTTCCAATTCCTGGGGTAGACTCTCTGCGTCAGGGATAGTGCGCACCCTATGAACTAGACTTTTAAGTACCCCATTCCTCTGTGAAGGTTGGTGGCAGCTGTCTGCGTGCAAATGCAGATTAGTGTGCGCTGTCTTTCGATACATCCCATGACCTAGGGTGCCGTCAACTCTTCTCTTGACCAAGACGTCAAGGAAAGGTAATTTACCCTCCGTTTCAATCTCCATAGTGAATTTGATGTTGGGGTGTATGGAGTCGCCGTGGGTAGCCCACTCTCACCGGTGGTAGCGAATTTGTACATGGAGAACTTCGAGGAGGAAGCCCAGTCGTCATCAGAATGGAAACCTACTTGCTTTTTCCGTTATGTGGACGACACGTTCGTCATCTGGCCACATGGTATGGATGAACTCCTTGACTTCCATACACATCTAAACTCCATACATCCCAACATCAAATTCACCTGATGATGGCGACATGTATGATCGCCGAAATATTGTGCCCGTTGGACACTGTAGACCGGCAGTACACCCGTGGATATTTTGATTACGTAAATAAATGTTTAACATGGAAAATGGAAGCCGACGGTTTACCTTCTTTTGTTTCTTTTGCACATTATTAGAACCGCACATGACTCAGCGATAGTTCATTGTGATTTTTGTTTACAGAATATAAATTGCATTTTATAAGTAACGAAAACTAGCTGATTGCATACCTTCTGCGCTTTTACGTAACTACCTCAAGTACTTTCGATCCACAAGCATTACCATTAAAAAATACACACAACTATTACTGTTGTGCTCAAATGAGCAAACATCATTCATCATGATCGAAGACAGGAGTGTCCTGTTATTATTGGTAAATGCCAAAACTGTTAATGAATGAGAGAAACGTGTTTTACGTACGTATGACAAAGTGCTGAAGACGATGTCTGATATATTTTTGTTTTGCAGCTTTTTTCTTTATCTTACCTTTTCATTGAGGAAGGTCCGCCTCCATATCTGAGTGATCAGCGCGGCGGATTCCCAGACCAAGGTGCCCGTGTTCAATTCCCGTCTGGGTAGGAAATTTTCTCTGTTTAGGGACTGGCTCTTCTGTTGTCTTCATCATCATCTCATCCCCATCGACACGCATGTCGCCGAAGTGTCGTCACGTGAAAAGACTTGCACTAGGCGACCGGTCTACCCGACGGGAGGCCCTAGCCACACGAAATTTCATTTTCATTGAGGAAATTGCGTTTTCTAATGCTGTATGATAAATGCGTGTTGTTTTCTTTATTTTTACTACAACATCCCTCTGTTTCATGTTACAAATGAACAGTTTTCGAATACAACCTAAATTAAACATTGACAGTTTCAGTTTTGCTATAAATACTGTTTATCCTTAAGTGATGGACAGAAGGGTAACTACGTAGAATAAAAATTTTCCGTGGTTTACTCGATCTCTTGTATATCCTCAGTCAGATTCTAGGAGGTTCATCACTTTCGGTTCCTAGGGGAGTCTAGTTAGACACTGATCGTATACGTAAGGAAAGCGACCGTTATGAGGTCGCGTCCGATAAGTATGAAACGGACCTGATGTAGAGGTAAAGCAGATACGATGTTAACTGCCCAAAGGTACTAGAAAAACTACCGTAGCCCACGCTTACTTATAGCAGTATATGGCACCCTACGCTAGTTTTACAACTCTACTCAATACACAGTTTACACAATGCTGACCAGAAAATTTATGAACAGAAAATTAGAGAATTAATAAAACATGAAACGACAAGAGCGTACGAATCAATAACACGATATAGATACTATGAGGAGCTCCTGTGCAGAATAGAAGGAATGTGTGACAAGGATACCTACCAACATGGATTTGAATACTTGAGGTATATAACTGTTTTTTTCATTTATACTGGAAACCTTTCGAAAATGAAACCTGCAGAAAAGTGCGCACCTTTCAATACAATGCTTCAGGACGTGTTATCTAAGTGTCTATCGTTTTTCCGTCAAGTGTTAACTGAAAGAATGTTGAAGTTCCTACAGAACGAGTCAATGACATACCTTTTACAGATTTCTAAGGGCTGTAGAAGGGAATTAGTAGATAAAGTTTTGATAGGTAACCCATGTTTAGAAATGTACCGTTTGGATGTAAAATAAGTTTGATGTTGCCAATTTCCAGCAAGACAATGCTCGTCCACAAATGGTGGGGGTGCCTCTGCGAACCGTCTACTTAACGGTGAGGTACTCACGTGGCCAGTAATATTCCTAGATGTGTCACCGATAAAACATAAGTAGAACCACCTCGGACGGCATCCCCGTCCCAGTCCCTGTCAGTATCGACGTTATTAACTCTTTCCCTTCTGGGTCTTCGACCATCTTGTCAGGCACTTTAGAACTGTTGCAACAAAAACATAAAGCCAAGCTTTCCGGGAACATTTCTCACAAGTGGAGGAAGGAACTATATTGTACGGTGATGAGTTCGATACGCTTTATTTCTACGTTAGAGCTCAGTTTCTAGAACTTCTCAACATCAAATCATGAGAAACACACAGAAGAACAACGGATCTTTACAGTACGAAACCCTCTCGTAAGTGAAATGTTCAAAATGTCCACCGTTAGCAAGCTTACATGTATCAACCCGATGTGGCACTGAATCCCTGAGCACTCACGTGTTCCTCTAGAATTACATAGTGTTTCACAGCCTTCCACAATACGGCCACAAAGGCTCTGTACATCTTGCACTGGGATCCCGTGTATAAGAGCTTTCAAACGCCTCCACAAATACAAGTCTGGTGGGTTTACGTCCGCAGACTATGGATGCAAAGAAACTGGTCCACCTCTGCCCATCCATCTGCCACGGGACCCTACCGAAATGAGGAGCAGCTCCATCGTACATTAAGTACATGTTTTGTCGCACTCATTATGGCATATGTTCGAGTAGGATATGTATATTATTCTGTAACAAAGCATGATAAGTTTTTTAGTTCAGTCTCGGTGGAAGAACATGAGGCCCTAACAGTCACTGAATCACTTCTCCAGACTCTGGCAGAAAACCTTTGTTGATGGCGTGATTGCACAATAAAGTAAGCATTCTCGACAGGCTATATGTTATGACTGAAAATATGAAATATAATAGGGGTCAAACGGAGCCCCATTTGTGAACAGTACATCTTCACCAAAATGAGGGTTGACCCATTTTTGAATGAGCCAGTCGCAGAAATCACCCGTGCAGCATAATCAGCTGCTGACAGTGCCTGCGCACGCTTTACTTGGTACGGATGCAGCTGTTTCTCATGTCCCACTCTGCGGAGAGCCATGAGTTCAATATCACTTTTTGCAGCTAATTCTCTTATGCCGACACTAGGGCTGCCATCAACGGCACAAAGAATTTCCTCCTACAGTTGAAGCAACTGCGTTCTTCTAGGTCTCCCCCAGTTACGAATTGTAGGCGCAAATGCCGCACACTCCCTAAGGCGACGATAATTTGCTTCAAACAGTCTCCTGTGAAGACACCGTCGTTCTGGAAATATCCCTCGATACAAACGCTGTGCGCCGTGGCCATTACCGTCTGCTAATCCGTACTCTAAATGGGCATCTACCAACTTCACATTTAACTTCGCATTGAACTGTGCCGGAAAGCAACTCCGCGATGAACACTGAACAATTCATGGTACGTGCTTCCTCAGTCCATGATGAACTCTATTAGACAGTTGGCGCTACGTGCTCACTGCTACTACAGCACGTCCCCTGTCAATAGTGAATTGAGTCACATGTATTGGTGGTGAATCTAAAAACTATAACTTACTTTAAGTTATAACCAAGATTAAAATGACGTACACTTCACGTAAGAAAACGTTTCATGTAATGCTGTTACGTTCTGTTTCTGCGTTTTTCCTATGATTAATGTGATTATGAAGAGACGTAGAAAATGAACTCTAATATGGATATAAAGCGTTTTCGGACCCATACCATGTAACACATTTTATTCCTCATGTGTGAGAAATGTTACCTGAAAGTTTGCCCTTATATTTTTATTTCGCCGTTTGGGAATAAGTGCAGGTATTTCTATGGATGACAGAGGACGGTGTACTGAATAACATTAACCAGTATTTACGTTATAAGACTAATAATTGTATAGGTTGGGTATTACCTCCAAGTAAATCTCACAAAAGTAACCCAATAATGCTTATCTTCTCCTGGACAAGTCAGGTGTTGAAGTATGGATGCATGGATGCAAAATGCATAGTAACGGATAGTCTGCCAGGACTTCGTACTCAAATACGGCCATACAGAAAATATCGGGTCGTAAAGCTCATGACGTGTTTGTGAGAACACCGTTCGACACAACAAGAAATCATCCAACACACTGATGCGCGTAAATATTAAGGTAGGCTACTTCACATAAAAATAGCTGTACTTATGCCAGTTACACCCTGTATGTTAAATGAATGCAAATCAGGAGACAGTTAACATTTGCGTAACATGGTTAGGTTTCCCGACTTCAAAATCGTTACTCATTTGCGACCCAGTTCGCGTTTTTATATTTTTAAGCTCTATCAGAAGCCTAACGTAGTACCGGAAGAACAGTGGTGATCCCTGGTGGAGGCGATGAAGCACGGCAGTGACAACAATATCGGTAGGTCCGCGTGCTGCGGAAGGCGTCTGCGAGATAGATGGCCGCCAAACACTTTGCGGTTCCGCGCTGCGTGTCTGCCCGCGCAACGACGCGTTGCGATCTCCGCTGCGCCTGTCGGGTAGGCAGCCCGCGTCTCACGATGAATGGCTCGCGCGCGTAATGGCACGGAAGGCCACAGAGGAGCGGGGCAGCGAGCAGCTAGCAGCAGCGGCAGCCGCGGGGTGTGATTTGATAAACGACGCGCGGCCATTCATCACGGCGTTTGACGCGACACCGAGCTCCGACAGCTCGGCGGCGGCCGTAATGGCCCGGAAAATGGCGCGCACGGCTTTTGTTTTCTGGGGGTAACAGTTGCTGTTGGCACGACAGGCAGTGGGTGGGGGCTAGAGGCGGGGAGCAGACAGTTCCCAAGGCGGGCGCCACGCTGCAGCTCTCGTCAGGTCCTTGTTTACATTTTCACCCACTGGCTAGGAGGAATGCTCGAACACTCACTTGGCTAGTTTATCGTGTCTGAAAGGGCTGCGCGCAGAATCGCAGTCTGGGGAGCAGCGTCTTGGTGTTAGGTTCCTAGCTGAACTAGGAACATGGTGCCAAATTTTTTGATTTAGCCCAGACCAGCGACCACTTGTATGGCCTCTGCTGACCCACAGTAGTCGTGGGACAGCAGCTAGTCAAATATTTAACAAATACATCCACCAAACAGCCGTGCAAATTGCCAAGTTATTTTATTCTATTTTCGCTACCAAGGGTTGGTACAGGAGATAAATTCGTGGCGGGCGGCCTCAAACAAGTCAGGAGGCAGAGGACTTAAAAGAGCAGCAGCTTCGGCATTCTGCAATTCACTATGCCGTCTTCGGACTCCTTATCCATCTCGCAAAAATGATCAATACTGTCATACTGGTGCCATCTGTTTTTGGATGTTGTGAATTCTCACGCGCTTCCTTCGAAAATCTGATTGCAACTTCGAGTTACAGTCAAGTCTTCGAAGGAAGCACTTGAGAATTTGAGAAATCACGACATCCAAAAACAGATGGCCCCAATATGCCAATATCGATAATTTTTTAGAAGTGCAGAAGGAGTCCGGTGATGGGATACTCAACTGCCGAAGCTGGTAGAGAAAATAAAACAACTTTTCATTTTGCACTGCTGTTTGGCGAATTTCTTTGTTACATACTTGTTTAACCATTCTGACGTCTGTCTTATTTTCGTCACATTACAGTACTGTGATGCGACGAAAGTCATATAATAGCGATGTGCACATATGCAGTTGGCGATAGGAGTGAGTACACAAAGTATAAAGGGGAAGTACATTGTCGGAACTGTCATTTGTATTTAGCTGATTGATGTGAAAGGGTTTCCGACGTGATTATGGCTGCATGACGGGAATTTGCAGACTGTGACAACAGAATGGTTGCTGGAGGTAGGCGCATGGCACATCAGATATCGGAAATAGTTACGGAATTCAATATTCCGAGATCCAGTGACAAGAGCGTACCGAGAATATCAAATTTCAGGTATAATCTCTCACCACGGACAACGCAACGGTCGACGGCAATCACTTAACGACCGAGAGCAGCGACGTTGGTGTAGATTTGTCACCGCTAACAACAAACACGACTGCACGAAATTATCTCAGAAATCAATGTGAAACGTACGATGAACGTATCCATTAGGACAGTGCGGTGTAATTTGCCGTTAATGGGAAATGGCAGCAGACGACAGTTCCACTCTTATGACGCTACCGTCAGATTCTGTCTAACTACTGTCACATCGTAATTAACCTATTATTTTCAATACATTACGTCTTTTATCGCATTATTAAAACAGTGACAGTTATTTAAGACCGTTCGCTAACGACTTAATGTGGACGTCACCTCAGTTCAGACATACCTGACAATGGCGATAAATGCCGGAACAGTCTGTCGTATAAAAAGATTTGTTATTACAAGCAGCTATTTTGGTGCATCTGTTCAAATAATCATGTCGTTATCAGACATATATTATGCTGCTGGCCCTAAGGAAGATAAAAAACAATGGAAAATGCTCCTGACATAGCACAAAAAAGGCGAATACCACCTGGGCAGAGTTAAGGATGTGAAAGAAGCGAACTCGCTTTTAGATTTATCCGGCAGTTTCAAAATCAAAACATCTTGTCATATTTACGCATTTTTTCGGGTTAACCCTATGCCTCCAGCGCAGTGAGCTCTCTTGGACCCACCCCCTATTATATATATGGTGAGGATGTAAGAACAAACAGACATAAATATACGTGTTTCTAAACAGTGGGATGCATCCACAGTAGGAAGTGTGAGATAGTGTGGGGCATTTATAAAAGGAAGTATCCCATAGTGGGGATGCATGCATCATAATCCGTAATGACATCTTGCGTCAGTGTACGACATGACAAATACTGTGTTGGTTGACATGACGGCATGTGTCATGTTATATGACTTGACATCCCGTATCACATTATTTTACTTGACACATTGCATTGCAATACATGATATGCATACTAATGTAACAATTAAAAAAGCTCGAACATGTTGAGAAATTTTGATTTAAATATTTTGAAGCTGCGAGATATATACATGACTCTACCCAGGACATATTCGCCTTTTTTATGATATGCGAGGAACATTTTTTGTTCAGGTTACTCGTATTTTTGTCTCCCTTCCCTGGACAAGTCGATTTGTTCTCCAGATTAAATTACTGCGATACGGCAGTCATACACTTCTGCCGACGCCTAATTTCTCTTGAGAGACATAATTTTCAAGTTATGCAAAAATTACTTAACATTACGTTAGTAAGATTGAGTTCACTGTCCTCTCCTTTCTACTTTTTTCCTGGCCTCACTCCGTTTCGGAGTGGGGTCGGCATATTATGGACTTGGCTGAATTTATGGTATAGTGTGGCTGGACGCCTTTGTGACCAAACCCATCCCAACGCTCAGCTCACGTCTCCTCCAACACCCAAACACACGTCTCCTCAAACACTAATCCCATAAGCAGCAAGACGAGATTTGAGTCTAAGGAAGTGTTTTCTTAAGCATTTGTATGGAGTGCAGCCTCGTACAGAAATGTGCTGTGGAGGACAAAAACTACTGACAAGAAAAGAAGAGAAACTTCTGAAGTGCGGTACTGCAGAAGAATAAATGTTTCAGCTAGATGATTACCGAGGAGGTACTGAATTTAAATGCAGAGAAAAAAATTCTATGACACAAATTCACTACAGGAAGATCACAACAACAACTCACCACCGTGAAAATTACAGTTTTCGCTCTCTAAGACCGCCCGGTACGATGTAAGCTAGTGCCTAGAGGCATTAGATAACCAGGTGAAATAAATAAATAAATGTTTTGAATAAAACTCGAGTCTGAGTGCTTCTCTGTCGTTGTCAAGTGATAACTGATTGACATATGGTTGCTGCCCCGTCCTCGTCTGGTTGTGACGTCATCGGTGCTTAGCCTACCGTTGTATAATACAATGGTTTCGTTTAGCATCTATCGCGCCCGCTTTAACCTCACCGGATTCCACACTGTGCTTAGCTGCTAAACGCCGCCTTAACTGTAAGTAATGTCAGATTTTTGGTGCCTGTGTCTTCTTTAATTATGCTATCCCGGAAACCATTGCCTTTCGTCATAACAGAGGAGTTGTTGAATGCAATTTTACGTTCGTTTACCAATTCCTGTTCAGCTAACGGCGATTAATGTGGATAGCGTAGTCACAGACACCTCTGAGGTTCGATCTGGCGTTGTTTTAACGAGTGCGCTATCTGCCGGACATAATGGAGCCCGAACTCAAGTGATAATTTGTAAACCCCTGGGTGTAACCTACATTATCTCTCAGAATGTGATGAATTTGTGTATTTTAGGCTGAAAGTTGACTTGATGTTATGTCTCTTCATGAAGCAAGTAGTCTCACGCGTAATTGAACCACTCAATAGCAGAAATATAATTTTTATTCTCTCTCACGTCCTCAGTGTTGTCCTGTTTGCGGATACATCGTGATACTTCTTGGGATATTTGCTTGTTGTTGCTATTATTCCCACGGTAGACCTTTCGTAAGTGATGCAGTTCTTGTGACAAATTTTCTGTATCAGAGATGATATCCACTTGACGATCGAAAATCATTAGAAAAATTCACTTTTCTGATAGGTGGAGAAGAGTTTATTTAGCAACAAAAGTCGCAAACCCACGCATTCATAACTAAATGTTTTTCTCTTGAACAGCTGAATTAAAATGGGAAACACTGGAAAACATCGTTGCCAGATGTTTTTACCATCTACACATAACTGTAACGTAAGGTAAGAACAGCCAGTGGTACAGTTGTTAGCGCATGTACTGATAGTTGATCATTGTAGTGAACAATAAAGCAGCTACCAACCCACCATGTCAGGAATTCTGACGTTTTCGGCATAATTTCACTTTGGTTTGTAGCAGAACACGTTTCGTGTCTTACAACACGACAAAATATTGCAACACTAACGTTTATTTCCGTTCTTCTGACCAATCATATGAAGGTTTATTTTGTGTTGAGCTCCCAACTTATTTGATACTTCTAGTTTACACTTAAAAAATAAAAAAAGGTATTTGCGGTTTGCCATATGCTTTCTATGTCGTTTTATTTTTATATTATTTGTTAAAATACTGGATGGGATGAACGAGAAGCGTGTGTGTTAATTAGCAAAGTGGGCAGTTAGTGGGGCCTATGAGAGAATTCAAGGGTGATTTAGTCGTGTTTTACGTTAATAAATGTGTAATACTACAATTAAAAGTGAAATTGCGCCGGAAAAACCTTCAGACGTAAGTTGAAATCAGAGGAAAATGATGTATTTTACGTATGGCTGGTGCCTATTCATTCGGGCGTGTCCGTAAGAACGGACACCGTTCTTGATCCCGCAGCCATACATACACAAGACGAAATAAAATAAATTTTAACACTGGCTGCAACTGGACATTGAAAGGAATTCAATGATGACACGTGAAAATTTGTGGCGTTCCGGAACTCAAACCCAGATTTCTCATTTTATGCAAACGGTCGCCTTAACCTTTTCGCTATCGTAGCACACTTGCCGCCGAACCCAAATTCCTATCTTGTTACACACTACTTACCTAGCGCCCCTCATCCATCCCACTCACTAATTTTGCAAAAACAGACATAATGTCTTTTGGGATAACAGCAATCAGTGATTTTATAAAGTTGCTTAAAATCCGTCTTGATTGCAATTTTTTTTTATTCATACGACCGGTTTCGGTTCATTCAGAACCATCTTCAGATCTGAAATTTCAGTTACGCGTGAAAGTTGCTGGATTTGGACGGGTTACTTCTGTAACTCAAATATCAGATCTGAAGATGGTTCTGAATGAACCGAAACCGGTCATATGAATAAAAAAAAATTGCCATCAAGACGGATTTTAAGTAACTTTACCCACTCACTAATCGTAGCATCACGCTGGATTCCGGCAAGAATTCAGGAGAGAGAGAGAGAGAGAGAGAGAGAGAGAGAGCACATTCGCACTGATATGATGTTATGGACGCGAAACTGTAGCTGTTTCATAAGACACCATTTATTTCAATGCGCAACTGCTGCCGATGTCAGAATTTATTTCATATTTGAAATGATGTACGTAAAAAGTCAAATTTCAATATACTCAAATGGCTCAAATGGCTCTGAGCACTATGGGACTTAACTTCTAGGTCATCAGTCCCCTAGAACTTAGAACTACTTAAATCTAACTAACCTAAGGACATCACACACATCCATGCCCAAGGCAGGATTCGAACCTGCGACCGTAGCGATCGCGCGGTTCCAGACTGTAGCGCCTACAACCGATCGGCCAGTCTTGTCGGCTCAATATACTACGTATGTTTCCTTCCAGACCACGGACGATGTTTCAAAGGAATAAAACTATATGCGTATGGTAGCTGCAAAGACGGATAACTGAAATAACTTAAATAATTGTAAAGTAACTACATCCCTATGGCAACACAAAGGAAGGTATTTAATGCATGTAACTCTTCCCAGAGATTTTAGAGCAGTCGCGTCATCAAGCAGTTATGGATCTTTCCGCCTATTTGTGTGCATTAAGTTACATTTGTATCGAATATATACAATGTATAACTGGTCCTTAGCAGAGTATTTCTGAGTAGGGAACACCCTATCGCAACTACATCAGATTTGGGTGATACGATTGTAAAGTGTCAGGCAAATCCAACACCTTCCATGAAAACCCTGACATGATAGCAAATCCGGCAGTATGTCACATAGCTCCGAATAAATTCTGACATTAAATTACCCAAAGTAATACGATCAACGAGTGAGCAAATGGAATACCACAGACTAACAGAAGAACGCCTAAATGCATGTCATACCTTCCCTCCATGAAACAGACGCAGTTCCAAGGGAAGAAACGAAAACAGAAGCTGAGAGCAGAGTCGTGTAGGATAGGAGGCCCTACGATAAGGGACGGACACCCACGTCGCCAGTCGACCGCCAGGACCACCCCCCCCCCAGGCCATGTTAGAGCCCTCCAGAAGAACAGTATAGATCTTACAATAACACTAAAAGGACCACACCAGCTGAAAGTTTTAGCGTGAGACTTTTTCACGTCTCTGTTACGTTGTAAACGTTAAAAACATTGCCCCACCACGAAAAGTATAACGTTTCTCATTGGATAGACAGAAGTTTTGTAGGCGGAGCTTAAGGTTAACATTGAGACCCTGATTGGTCAATTGAAAACACAGCCAAATACCTTTTTTTAAACCAAATTGTAGTAAGGAGAAGTTAAGAAAGAGTTGCTTCCAAGAAGGCGAGGTGTGTGGAGCTGCGCCGCCCACCGCCCCCTGACGCTGCCTAACCAACGACAAGGTAATGAACGTTCGCGATGCAAGCCCATAAGGCTTCACTCAGAACTGCAGAAGTCTCATCTGCTACATCCCCTTTTTACGTAATACTAGTGTCGATCGTCAATTAAACTTCGTGGTATTCACATTTGCTACTAGAAGTTAAAATCTGAAATGCGATGATTTTTCTGTTATATAATTATTGAGAAGCCACATCAGCCACTGTAATTTACGACAAGTAAAATAAGTAATTAAAGATAATTGAGGGTCACTGTAGACCATTTTGATAGTTTTCTCTTTTATGAAATTTAACTTAAATCTAGATTATAGATGTGATATGGCATAGGTCATCCTTCGATCCATTGTAGAACTTGGAAACCCATTCAGGGAATATTCGTTCACATTTTTGTTGAACGCAGTTGGTTTTTATCATCCTGTATTAAAATATTTCCTTTTATCAATAGTGCAATTTATAAACAATGTTTTGTCAGTAGAATAAAAATTCCAAAGGTAAACTTAACTACTTTTTCGACGTTATTTTACCAGCTAACTAAAAATAGGAAAGCCTTGAACCCCTTCCACTAAATTTAGTTAGTATTAAGATTCTTTTACAGGGAGAGCAGTGGAGCTGACGCTGAAATCATTAAGTAATTGATTATATCATCGCTAGTTTCACTGAACTCTTTTGAACTCTACATGTCATGTGTGGTCTGGAGTCTCCTTACCAGCAACAGGTCCCAGGTTCAAACTAGTCAATTCCCTAAAAAAGACGCTCAGAGCGTCGTTGCGCGGAAGTGGTAGGGAGACACGACTTACAACAAACAGACACCACGCAGAATGTTAGACGATGGCCCATTGGATAGCCCGTCAAAAACTGAACACAGACCTAGCATGAAAAGAGGCAAAATAGACACAGTGAGCGGTGTAAGATCAATATATGTAGCATCGAGCAACTATGAACGACAGTGGCGTCGAAGTCAGTCGTCGCGGTGTCGAACTATGACGGGGGAGATCCGGAATCAAATCTCTCATGTGCACAACTTTTTTCACAAAATTATGAAGTGTCTGTCCCGTCATTGACGTATCTGTTCACTGTACTCAAATTTGTGTCTGTTTCCTGGTGTAACGAACTTATGCATGACATATAACGATGGGACCTCCAGACGTGCATAACTCCTATTCGTTCTACGTAAGTATCACAAGTGATGCCTCTTGCGTTCCTTCTTGAACTCCTCCACATCCGTTTATTTCTTGTTGCCATTTCTGTGAGGGGTGTATGCTGCATCTCGCCTGCTCTCACTATTCATCACACTAACTTGCGACGATAATATATTCTTACCGTATGACTCATATTCCATACCCAACGTATTGTATGAGAATTGCCAAGACTACAGAAGGAGAACAAACACATCAGTGACAAGACGGATAGTTGCTAAATTTGTGAAAAAAAATGGACACGAGGGAGGTTTGAACCTGAATGTCCACTTTGCAGCCCAACACAGTTCCCACACAACAACGACGCCGTGGTTCTTCCGAGTCGCTAGATGTTGCTTCTCTTCAGATTGGACCGTTCGGTGTTTCTATTTTGCTTCTTTTTTCACAGTTCAGCACACCTTGTTTTCATGCTTGATCTGTGTTCAGTTTTTGACGGACTATCCGCTATCCACTAGGCCATTTTACCACTAAACCTAGAGGGGAGAGGGGGGGGGGGGGGTGCGATGGGGAGTTTACCTTCTGAGTAGCGTACTGCAGTGTCGTATTCGACACTGGCTACGTACGCCGTATGTTAGACTTCCCGCGAAGACTGCAGGGGGTAATTCGGATGAGATATGGCCACGCATTAGGACGATCGCTCTGCCAGTGGAGAGAGTTGGGGACTTGCGATTTTCAACGGGTGTCACGCTTCATTACGGTCTAGCTCGGCGGGCCAGGTAAGGTGTCTGCAAATATCGGGTGACGGGTCCTTCTTCCGACACGCTCGGCCGGCAGCGGCCGGCGAAAGGTCCGAGGAACATCGCTAAGTATACGGTGCGGCGTCTGTGCTGGGTGGGCCCCGGGTCCTCCCACGTCGTCGCAGCGGAGACAAAGGCCCGGACGGACCTGGACGGCTGCCGGTGTATTAATTACGCTGTTTGGGAGCGCGTTCCGCGGCCAGGGGCGCCGGCGCGCTACTGACTTATGAATTCCATTTGGCTCCCCACAGGAGGCCCATTACGCGCGACTAATTTGTGAGTCCTCGGCCGGCGAGGCGGTCTTCCCTTTGAGGTCCTCCCGCCGCGCCGGTCACCCGCAGTCACGCCCACCCACCGGCTCGGCTTCCAGCCAGGTGCAAGGACACAGTTCCAGACTCACCTCCAGAAAAACGGGACGCCGAGACTGCTCAGAGATTCGATTTCCAGAAGGCTTTCGACACCGTTCCTCACAAGCGTCTTCTAATCAAACTACCTGCCTGCGGAGTATCGCCTCAGTTGTGCGACTGGATTCGTGATTTCCTGTCAGAAAGGTCACAGTCCGTAGTAATAGACGGAAAGTTATCGAGTAAAACAGAAGTAATATCCGGCGTTCCCCAAGGAAATGTTATAGGCCCCCTATTGTTCCTAACCTGTATTAAAGACATAGGACACAATCTATGTAGCCGTCTTAGATTGTTTGCAGATGATGCTGTCATTTACCGTATTGTAAAGTCATCATATGATCAAAACGACTTGCAAAATGATTTAGATAAGATATCCGTATGGTGCGAAAAATGGCAATTGACAATGAATAAAGAAAAGAGCGAATTTGTTCACATGAGTACTAAAAGAAATCAGCTAAATTTCGATTACGCGATAAGTTACACAAATCAGAGGTCTGTAAATTCAACTAACTAGTTAGGGATTACAATTACAAATAACCTAAATTGGAACGATGACATAGATAATATTGTGGGTAGAGCAAAGCAAAGACTGCGATTCATTGACAACACAATTAGAAGGTGCAACTTGTCTACCAAAGAGACTGCTTACACTACGCTTGTCCGCCATATTCTGGAGTATTGCTGTGCGGTGTGGGTCCCCATCACGTGGGACTGACGGATCACATCGAAAAAGTACAAAGAAGGGCAGCCCGTTTTGTATTATCGCGAAATAGGAGAGAGTGTCACAGACATGATACGTGAAATGGAGTGGCAATCATTAAAACAAAGGCGTTTTTCGTTACGACGGGATCTTCTCATGAAATTTCAACCACCAGGTTTCTCCTTAGATTGTCAAAACATTCTGTTGGCAACCACCTACGTAGGGTTAAATGATCATCACGATAAAATAAGAGAAATCAGGATTCGCACAGAAAAATTTAAGTGATTGTTTTTCCCGCATGCCGTTCGGGAGTGGAACGGTAGAGAGACAGCATGAAGGTGGTCCATTGAACCCTCTGCCAGGCACTTTATTGTGAATAGCAGAGTCATCACGTAGATGTAGATGTAGAGGTATGTGCAAACAGTAAACGCCTCCCTGCCCTTTTCTTGCAGTGCTGTGTCCGACCTGTACTAAAGAAATTGCTTCTCGGTGTGAAAAGAGTCGGGGCTACCACAGCGTTCGTTGGCGAACTGTCCTCGGCGTTTCGCCAGAAGACGAGAAGGGAGATTGTTCTACAAAAGTCGCAGACATCCAAGAAAAATGGCGACGCTGAAAGTTTTATGGCACCAGAAAGACGAGAAAAAAACATTTAAATTCCCTCTCTTTTTCCTAGAGTTAAGCATGTCGTTCGTGTAAAGCAGCCTGCCGCTTGGTTGCCTTGGGAATGGAAGAAGGAGTGTGCAAACTGCGCTTCAGCACCATTCGTGACACAAATAAATTGTACGTACACGTTATTAAAAACGCCAAGTTCCTTGACAAAGTGAAACTCAACAGTACAATAAGAAAGTGTCAGCTAAAGTTCAAAGATTAAGTTTCAGCTTCGACGCCATCGATTAATCGGGACGCTTTACATGCTAGAATGGTCACTGCTGTTAGGCACCATCTCAGTCTAAAACAGACACATAAAACAACCTTGAAATACATACAGTAACAACAGAAAAAATTAGCAACTTACACACCATAATTGATCACAAGAATCTGAAACTGAATATGCTTCATTGTAATCAACCCAAAGGGATATTTTTTAACAATCAGTTCAGAACGCAACTCAAATGCGATTAGAGATTAACATCTGTGCGTCAAAATTTGGGGAACGCACATGCATAAGCAACAATTAGAACCAAATGCTTTGAATTACATATGGATCAAGCTCTCTAACAAGGTGAGCTGAACCCTAAACAACTGCGAACTGCCATGGCAACAAGAGACAAATGCGCCCACCCGCTCCGTCGTATTAAGAATGCGTGGAGCCAAATGGTTCAAATGGCTCTCAGCACTATGGGACTTAACATCTGCCGACCGCTGCGGCCGAGCGGTTCTAAGCGCTTCATTTTGGAACCGCGGACCGCTACGGTCGCAGGTTCGAATCCTCCCTCGGGCACGGATGTGTGTGGTGTCCTTAGGTTAGTTAGCTTTAAGTAGTTCTAAGTTCTAGGGGACTGATGACCTCAGCTGTTAAGTCCCATAGTGCTCAGAGCCATTTGAAGCATTTGAACTTAACATCTGAGGTCATCAGTCCCCTAGACTGAGAACTACTTAAACCTATCTAACCTGAGAACATCACACACGTCCATACACGAGGCAGGATTTGAACCTGCGACCGCAGCAGCCGCGCGGTTCCAGACTGAAGCGCCTGGAACCGCTCGGCCACAGCGGTCGGCTGCGTGGAACTATGGTGCCTTAAGTTATAGAACCAAGAAAGGATGGCAGCTCCCGTCAACACGCACAGAAATGGAGTGGAATTCATTCAACCCATATCACAAGTCACCCAGATTACATAGTCTATATAGACAAAGCGCAAGCGGTGAGTGCATTACAGAATTCTTTTATAAAGCGCAAAATTTAAAAACAACAGTTCTTTAAAATACATAATAACATATATGTATTCTCTAATGGAGGCTGAGATGCATCGCACGCATTTTAAAATTCCAGCTCCGGAAACACAAATTTAAACGAGTCAGTACACGAGGAACAGAACACATAACATCGTGGATTAAGGAAACGATAAAGATTGAGGTAATTGGTTGCATAGCAAACTGTCTTGCCTCAAGACCGCAGCGTGAAAATAAAAGAAATTTAACCACAGAGAGAGTTCCGAAACGTGCTTACCCATACTAAGCATGCGACAGACTGCTGGAGAACATAAGTTGACACCGGTGTAAGAGCCGCTTTCCCCCAGTGGTTCGAGTCCTTCGCTGCTCGCTGCTGCCCGCGAGAAGGCTGTTAACGGCGATAATCGACAAGCGGCCAGCTCTGATCAGCCAGCCCAACTCCCGTCCGTCTAGTCGCTACGACCAGCACGCCCCGCGTGCTCCAGCGAGGACTCGGTGGCGACGAACCACGGACCCAGACCACGGGACTACTCGAGTCGACATGGAGTAAACTTCTGATCTACTCCCGACTCTGTTCCTTGACGAATACTGGCTGTCCGACGGCCGAACTTCAAGGGAGCGAGCCCCCTTCCAGGGCCGCGTACCAGGGCGCCAGAAACGCCCTCTGGCCAAAGACTAGTGCACTAGAATACTTGACGCTACCTATCGAATCGCATCCCTTCTCAGTACGGGCTCATTATTTTTACGAGTTGGCAAAACTTAATTATTTTGACGTCCTGCCGCCATAGTCATCAGCGAGGGAAATCTTCTGCGCCCAGTGTACGAAAATCGTATAAAATTTGTTCTTTGTGTTATTGTGTTTTAACTCCTTTTGTATCAATATCTCTGAGACGAAGATTGGCAATCAATCCAACATTTGCGTACGTGAGAGACTAAACGCGCCTAAAATCCTGTCACAGTCGGTCCCGTGTACTAGACTTCGTCGTGCTTCAAATTTCCTCTAATCCACAGCAACATATTTTCCTAGCTTAAGCTCAACAAGACTGCTGTACGTGACTCCGTGACAGGTTGGTTGATTGGCTGATTTTGGGGAGGGGAGCAAACCGCGAGGTCATCGGTCCCATCGGATTAGGGAAGGATGAGGTAGGAAGTCAGCTGTGCCCTTTCAAAGGAACCATCCCGCCATTTGCCTGAAGCGATTTAGGAAAATCACGGAAAATCTAGATCAGGATGGCTGGACGCGGATTTGAACCGTCGTCCTCCTAGACGCGAGTCCAGTATGCTAACCACTGTGCCGCCTCGCGGGGTGACTCCTGTGATAGGACGTGTGGAATACCGCACATGGCGACTCTCACATGCTGTTGTCTGCAGTTGCTGACTGCTATATCTGGCGTCTTGTCACGGTCCGCGCGGCTCCCCCCGTCGGAGGTTCGAGTCCTCCCTCGGGCATGGCTGTCTGTGTCGCCCTTAGCGTAAGATAGGTTAAGTTAGATTAAGCACTGTGTAAGCTTAGGGATCGATGACCTAAGCAGTTTGGTCCCATAAGACCTTACCACAAATTTTTCCTATATCTGGCTACTTCGCCGGCCGAAGTGGCCGCGCGGTTCTGGCGCTGCTGTCTGGAACCGCGAGACCGCTACGGTCGCAGGTTCGAATCCTGCCTCGGGCATGGATGTGTGTGATGTTCTTAGGTTAGTTAGGTTTAACTAGTTCTAAGTTCTAGGGGACTAATGACCTCAGCAGTTGAGTCCCATAGTGATCAGAGCCATTTGAACCATTTGGCTACTTCTTTATGAAGCGTTTTATTTCAGTTGCCGCCAACGCTACACAGTATTACCTTTCAGTTCGACTGGTTACACCGGTTTTGCAGTGTCACGTAGTGCTGATGCTGAAGTCAATCTCATTTGTTCCAAGTCTCAGTCAGAAAGGTACTGCATAATATTTTTCTCGCTAGCACGATTGTAGTCTGCATACATACATCATAGATGTCTCTGGATCCATATAGTTCCAGTTGATTAGAAGCAGCTACGCCTGGGCTACAGGCAGGATCCCCCGTTTCTTTCGATGCTGAGGTGCCATTCCACTGCAGTTGGAGAGACTCGGCAGTGCTGTTGCAGTTTAGGGGCAGTAGCAAGCGACCTGAGATGTGCGTGGGAATTCAGCTTGAAGAAGGAGGTGTGGTAGACCAGTCCGTATAGCTACGCAAAGCCACTCTGCCAGGATGGCGTAGTGGTTAGCGCATTTTCCTAGTGAGGAGGAGACCTGCATTCGAATCCAAGTCCTTGGTACAGATTTTGACTCGTCGCTTCAGTTTGCATATATACATAAAAAAATGTTTGATACTTGAAAAGTTTCTGGAACTATATAATGTCTTATTAAAAAAACTTAAATGAAGAGTATTACTGTTTCACAGTAATATTTAGCCGAGCGGTCTAAGGCACTGCAGTCATGAACTGTGCGGTAGGTCCCGGCGGAGGTTCGAGTCTTCCCTCGGGCATGGATGTGTGTGTTTGTCCTTAGGATAATTTAGGTTAAGTAGTGTGTAAGCTTAGGGACTGATGACCTTAGCAGTTAAGTCCCATACGATTTCACACACATTCGAACAATAATATTTATTTAACTGTTCGTTGTGAACTAGCTTTCGGCTTCACACATCATCGTCAGATAACTTAATACTAAACAGACAGCAGATAGTCCAGACAACTTCAGCGAGAATTCATAGCAGCGATAAGGTTGTTTTATGAAAATTTGTGTCAGTTTCTATCTGCAATGATACAAAACGCAAACATAACGTAATATCTAAAGAGGCTCTCAATAAATAACCCTATATTTGAAAAGTTCAGGTGTTGAAATTATATGAAAATACAAGCTAAAAACGTTGCACAAGTGAGTAATGACACATATTACTATGTCATATGGACAAACCGAATAATAAGATGAATATACCAAAACAAGTGAGGGGGGCGGGGGAGAAAGAAGCCTATAGAATATGTGTGTGGAAAAGTTATAGCGAGCTTGTCATATTATCTAATGGTGGCAATATGCTTCTTATAACTGTGCCACACCCACATTCATGGACTTCTTTCTTTGCCCTCCCTCCCCCCCCCCAATTTTTTAGGTCTATTCATTACATGCAACCGTTCGCCCATATAACACAGTAGTCTGTGCAATTACTCTTTTGCACAACATTTTTGGCTTGTATATTCATATAGTTTTAATACATTTCCAGTATACCGTAATACAAGATTTATTTGTACAGAGTCTCTTTAGATATTATATTATGTTGGTGTTTTGTATTGGTATAGACATAGAATGTCACGTATCTTTGTACAACATTCTTTTTACAAGTTTGAATTCTCGCTGAAGTTTTGTGGACTTTCGTATTAAGTTATCAGATATATAGCGATCTATTCAATAAACATTATTGTGGAACATTAATGCCGTGTGTTCAAGTTATTAATATATCTTTGTTCCTCCAAGAACCGTAGTAATATTCCATAAATATTACCACATAGTGTCACTTGATTACGAGAGTACTGTTGTACACTTTGAAACTTCTTAATGAAATAAATTTTTTACTTAAATAGAAATCAATGAGAAGGTGAAACTTTTTTATTTAATTTTTACTTATATTGCTGTGTGAAAATGACTATACTGTCTCTTTACTTGTCTTTATCGTTTCATTTCTGACCTACAGAATTTTTCCTGACTAGTACACCTCAGACTTGCTTTTCATTCATTACTCACAATATTCATGGACAACGCGATCTGACTGCTTTAAAATTGATAACCTGAATTCAAATAATTAATACAAAAGAATGGCCCTCAATTAGAGAAAATCGGGAAAATAACCTATACCTCTCATGAGTCACCTATCTCTCAAAAATCTTCATTACCTGAACTAGAGCATTGCCGCAAGCACCAATACTGCCAGCTAAATAAAAGATTCTAAGGCTCTAACTACTTATAGGCATGTGGTTAGCAAAGGAAGTTTTCGTTGCAAAGCAAACAATGTGTTTTCACCTTAATAATGTGACATCCGGTACAAAAATATGCAATCGTCTGTGACATCCAGTTCCCAAAATTGCATAATCATGAATAATGTTCAATCTCCAAGTCGGACACCTCCAGATCGTCCGCTCGCGCTAATACTGCAAACCTCCAAGTATTAACCTCTAACCTCCATCACTGCTGACTACTCACTCCCAACTTCGGTCACTGCTTGCTGTTCACCTCCAACTGCTAGTCCGGCCAGCCACAGAGTCTCTTACAGAGGGCGCACAGCGCTGTCAGAGTTATTAATGCAGAGCGCTACATAGCGCTGCCAACATAACAAACACATAAACAGCCTACTTACAAGTTCCCATTCTTCAGTACGTGTCTTGCAAAGCAAGAATCAGCGTCAGTCGTTTCTTCTACACTGAAATACGTAAGCGAGTTAGGTCTGTCTACGGACGTTAGTTTCACAAACCAAAGACTTCACGCAGCTCCGAAAAGAAAAATTCCATTGTGGACATATCACGGACGATGTATGTTATTTTTCAATGTCGATGCGGCAGGCAATCATTCGCTACGAAACAAACGTGGTCGCACACGTATTTTAGTATCGCATGAAACGTTCATTTCCAGCCATTACTTGTTCATCTCAAACTACTCAGTTTGCCATTATCTGACGTCCGGATAATATTGACCATGCGCCAGTCATCACTGTCTTCAGTCTGCTTAATATCTGGGTGGTCGAATGTTAGTCCCACGTGAATAAAATCACAGTACTGTAAATATTGTTTTCTTGTCACCATTCCTGTCCGGAATATACGCAGAGTATTATTCCCATCTTGAAACCAACTTAGACACACTGTTTCGAATATCCGAAGGCCACACATTATTCATTAGGCCATTTGTATACACTGCGAAAAGTAACGGTCCTATAGCTCGATATTCGGGTACGCCCTAAGCTATTTTTACATCTGAAAATTTTTCTCTGTTAAGAATGACATGTTTGATCTGTTTCCTAGAAACACCTTTCTACAATCTTTTTTTTTTTGGTCATCAGTCTACTGACTGGTTTGATGGGGCCCGCCACAAATTCCTTTCCTGTGCTAACCTCTTCATCTCAGAGTAGCACTTGCAACCTACGTCCTCAATTATTTGCTTGACGTATTCCAATCTCTGTCTTCCTCTACAGTTTTTGCCCTCTACAGCTCCCTCTAGTACAATGGAAGTCATTCCCTCATGTCTTAGCAGATGTCCTATCATCCTCTCCCTTCTCCTTATCAGTGTTTTCCACATATTCCTTTCCTCTCCGATTCTGCGTAGAACCTCCTCATTCCTTACCTTATCAGTCCACCTAATTTTCAACATTCGTCTATAGCACCACATCTCAAATGCTTCGATTCTCTTCTGTTCCGGTTTTCCCACAGTCCATTTTTCACTACCATACAATGCTGTACTCCAGACGTACATCCTCAGAAATTTCTTCCTCAAATTAAGGCCGGTATTTGATATTCGTAGACTTCTCTTGGCCAGGAATGCCTTTTTTGCGATAGCGAGTCTGCTTTTGATGTCCTCCTTGCTCCGTCCGTCATTGGTTATTTTACTGCCTAGGTAGCAGAATTCCTTAACTTCATTGACTTCGTGACCATTAATCCTGATGTTAAGTTTCTCGCTGTTCTCATTTCTACTACTTCTCATTACCTTCGTCTTCCTCCGATTTACTCTCAAACCATACTGTGTACTCATTAGACTGTCCATTCCGTTCAGCAGATCATTTAATTCTTCTTCACTTTCACTCAGGATAGCAATGTCATCAGCGAATCGTATCATTTATATCCTTTCACCCTGTATTTTAATTCCACTCCTTAACCTTTCTTTTATTTCCATCATTGCTTCCTCGACGTACAGATTGAAGAGTAGGGGCGAAAGGCTACAGCCTTGTCTTACACCCTTCTTAATACGAGCACTTCGTTCTTGTTCGTCCACTCGTATTATTCCCTCTTGGTTGTTGTACATATTGTATATGACCCGTCTCTCCCTATAGCATTTTATATTGTCGAACTTTTTTCCAGGTCGACAAATCCTATGAAGGTGTCTTGATTTTTCTTTAGCCTTGCTTCCATTATTAGCCGTAACGTCAGAATTGCCTCTCTCGTCTCTTTACTTTTCCTAAAGACAAACTGATCGCCACTTAGCGCATTCTCAATTTTCTTTTCCATTTTTCTGTATATTATTCTTGTAAGCAGCTTCGATGCATGAGCTGTTAAGCTGATTGTGCGATAATTCTCGCACTTGTCAGCTCTTGCCGTCTTCGGAATTGTGTGGATGATGCTTTTCCGAAAGTCAGATGGTATATCGCCAGACTCATATATTCTACACACCAACGTGAATAGTCGTTTTGTTGCCACATCCCCCAATGACTTTAGAAATTCTGATGGAATGTTATCTATCCCTTCTGCCTTATTTGACCGTAAGTCCTCCAAAGCTCTTTTAAATTCCGATTCTAATACTTGATCACCTATCTCTTCTAAATCGACTCCTGTTTCTTCTTCTATCACAGCAGACAAATCTTCACCCTCATAGAGGCTTTCAATGTATTCTTTCCACCTATCTGCTCTCTCCTCTGCATTTAACAGTGGAATTCCCGTTGCACTCTTAATGTTACCACCGTTGCTTTTAATGTCACCAAAAGTTGTTTTGACTTTCCTGTATGCTGAGTCTGTCCTTCCGACAATCATATCTTTTTCGATGTCTTCACATTTTTCCTGCAGCCATTTCGTCTTAGCTTCCCTGCACTTCCTATTTATTTCATTCCTCAGCGACTTGTATTCCTGTATTCCTGATTTTCCCGGAACATGTTTGTACTTCCTCCTTTCATCAATCAACTGAAGTATTTCTTCTGTTACCCATGGTTTCTTCGCAGCTACCTTCTTTGTACCTATGTTTTCCTTCCCAACTTTCGTGATGGCCCTTTTTAGAGATGTCCATTCCTCTTCAACTGTGCTGCATACTGCGCTATTCCTTATTGCTGTATCTATAGCGTTAGAGAACTTCAAACGTATCTCGTCATTCCCTAGTACTTCCGTATCCCACTTCTTAGCGTATTGATTCTTCCTGACTAATGTCTTGAACTTCAGCCTACTCTTCATCACTACTATATTGTGATCTGAGTCTATATCTGCTCCTGGGTACCCCTTACAATCCAGTATCTGATTTCGGAATCTCTGTCTGACCATGATGTAATCTAATTGAAATCTTCCCGTATCTCCCGGCCTTTTCCAAGTTTACCTCCTCCTCTTGTGATTCTTGAACAGGGTATTCGCTATTACTAGCTGAAACTTGTTACAGAACTCAATTAGTCTTTCTCCTCTTTCATTCCTTGTCCCAAGCCCATAGTCTTCTGTAACCTTTTCTTCTACTCCTTCCCCTACAACTGCATTCCAGTCGCCCATGACTATTAGATTTTCGTTCCCCTTTACATACTGCATTACCCTTTCAATATCCTCATACACCTTCTCTATCTGTTCATCTTCAGCTTGCGACGTCGGCATTTATACCTGAACTATCGTAGTCGGTGTTGGTCTGCTGTCGATTCTGATTAGAACAACCCGGTCACTGAACTGTTCACAGTAACACACCCTCTGCCCTACCTTCCTATTCATAACGAATCCTACACCTGTTATACCATTTTCTGCTGCTGTTGATATTACCCGATACTCATCTGACCAGAAATCCTTGTCTTCCTCCCAATTCACTTCACTGACCCCTACTATATCTAGATTGAGCCTTTGCATTTCCCTTTTCAGATTCTCTAGTTTCCCTACCACGTTCAAGCTTCTGACATTCCACGCCCCGACTCGTAGAACGTTATCCTTTCGTTGATTATTCAATCTTTTTCTGATGGTAACCTCCCCCTTGGCAGTCCCCTCCCGGAGATCCGAATGGGGGACTATTCCGGAATCTTTTGCCAATGGAGAGATCATCATGACACTTCTTAAATTACAGGCCATATGTCCTGTGGATACACGTTACGTGTACAATCTAAGTAAATTAAATCCTGGTACACTTTCTGCACCTAATGAGAGCGTGAATTTATTCGTGCCATTTTTAACACCCTAATGAACCCCAAAAACCAATTAGGAAAGACCATCATGATGTAAAGTAGGGAAAAGTAGTCATGACAGGAGCGACAACTTTGCCGATGAGATAGCACCAGAAAGTCTTGATAAGCACTAACATTAAGCATTACAGAGCGTGTTTTGGTAGAAAGGAAGAAGAAAAAAAAGTAATCTTAGTTATTTGCCAAATATTTAAGTAACAATTGCAAATTAATACCATGAAAGTTAAGTCCAAAGAAATATCGGCCAGAGATAACTTTTTTGTGGAAGAGAGTTGTAAACGCAACGAAGAAATTCAGTGCGTCTACAATACTCATTTACGGAAAAAGTAAGTCGCTTGCTATCTATCGTGCTATCAAGTCATACGAGTCGTCTTGCCATAGTTGAGCGAACAGAGCACGACGAGATTGTTTTACCTTCAAGAGTCGCTGTTGCGTGTCGTAGACGCACGGATTTTGTGAACTGATATTCAGACTAGAGACTTGAACCGAGATAGTACGCTGACTGTGTATGCCAAGTTGTTGGACTTTATTAACGGAAGGAGGCAATATTAGACTCAACATTCATATAACTGAACTTATAGAAAGGAATGGAGAAAGTTTCAAAAGACTATAATACTCGTTTAGTCTCGAGTAGGAGACATTGACACGAATACATGAAGAAGATACAATTACGCTGAGGGCTAAAGCTGTCGAAATTGTCACGATACTTGAAACTAACAGACCTGCCAGTGCTAATTAACCGTGTGTGCGTGTGGCGTGATGTTTATAAAGTATTTAGCGAAAAGGAACAATAAAATTTTTAATCAAAAGATGAAATTCAACGTGTCGCCTCCATCATTCTATGAATATTTGGTAATTGCTCATCAAAAGTTAACGGACAGTGACTAACTTGGAAGTAAATTCGTTGCCTTTTAGTTGTGACAAGGAAGGTTTGGACATACATAATCTTACGACGCAATATAATTAAGACATTGTTAAAGAGTATCTGTGTGTCTCGCGTCATATAGAGCGAACAGTTTTACTTAGCAACGAACAAACAACGACCAATACGATCTGCAATTGAACTTTTTCCTCGCTTTTGTTGATGTGGACAAGTCTATCTGTAGTTAACAACATATTCAAATAGCACTGCCACAATAATCAAATGTCACAATGCTCTTGGAGGCTACTTTACATTTCTGGAATTGCTGCAAGTAGTTCCTTTACAGTTCCATACTAGAGATCAGTCTAGATTCAGCTTTAATGTTGTTCATCCCAAGTGTGGCAGAACATGGTGATTTCAGCAGTCTTAATTTTTATTTGCCTCTGTATTCAGGTTCAACGTTGTTAAAAATGTTTTACAAAGTGGGTGACATGCTGTAGCCTTATTTTTCAGCCTTGTTTCTTGTGCTTGTGTAGGCATTAAGAGCTATAACCCGATACTAAAACGTATGATCAACGCATCAACACCGTTTGTGGAAATTGAGGTGATGTCAGTACGTTTCCTCGTGAGACTAACAGCGCACTATTTGTATTCAATGTCTTTTGTCTCATTCATTTCTAGGATAACAGTTTGCGAGACTTCAGCTCTATCTATAGCACACGTGGCAGTCAGTGCATGACTACACGTTTAATTGTGCACCCTCAGTTGCTGTCTGCTAGCATTACCCGTCTAGTAACTTCGTATTTTTTCTACACAGTGTCCAATCTTTCCAGTAAACCTTGATTACATGCGTATCAAAAAGGTCGAGGATCATATCTGAATTTCCTTTTGGTTGCAATACGTATCACTTTCGCACTTCCCATGGATGCTCGTTCTTGTATTGTAAAAAATTTATTCTCTTTATTTATTTATGCATACACGAAAATTATATGGGTTCTGCACATGTGATCCAAACCTTGGGTCAGTAAGTTCCAAGAGTGATGCAGTCGCATTTGAAGGGCAGAACAGTAATCAGATAAAAGCCTGTTCACATTTATGATGTATCCGTTACGCATGTAAATTTTATTACGAAATTAATTAATGGCGATAGTTGTTGGTGTTGATGTGGTCTTCAGTCGTGAGACTGGTTTGATGCAGCTCTCCATGCTGCTCTATCCTGTGCAAGCTTCTTCATCTCCCAGTACTTACTGCAGCCTACATCCTTCTGAATCTGCTTAGTGTACTCATCTCTTGGTCTCCCTCTACGATATTTACCCTCCACGCTGCCCTCCAGTACTAAATTGGTGATCCCTTGATGCCTCAGAGCATGTCCTACCAACCGATCCCGTCTCCTAGTCAAGTTGTGCTACAAACTCCTCTTCTCCCCAATTCTGTTCAATACCTCCTTATTAGTTATGTGATCTACCAATCTAATCTTCAGCATTCTTCTGTAGCACCACATTTCGAAAGCCTCTATTCTCTTCTTGTCTAAACTATTTATCGTCCATGTTTCACTTCCATACATGGCTAACCTCCATACAAATACTTTCAGAAACGACTTCCTGACACTTAAATCTATACTCGATATTAACAAATTTCTCTTCTTGAGAAACGCTTTCCTTGCCATTGCCAGTCTACATTTTATATCCTCTCTACTTCGACCATCATCTGTTATTTTGCTCCCCAAATACCAAACTCCTTTACTAATTTAAGTGTCTCTTTTCCTAATCTAATTCCTTCAGCATCACCCGACATAATTCGACTACATTCCATCATCCTTGTTCTACTATTGTTGATGTTCATCTTATATCCTCCTTTCAAGACACTAGCCATTCCGTTCAACTGCTCTTCCAAGTCCTTTGCTGTCTCCGACAGAATTACAATATCATCGGCGAACCTCAAAGTTTTCATTTCTTCTCCATGGATTTTAATACCTTCTCCGAACTTTTCTTTGGTTCCTTTACTGCTTGCTCAATAGCATCGGGGAGAGGCTACAGCCCTGTCTCACCCCCCTCCCAACCACTGCTTCCCTTTCGTGTCCCTCGACTCTTATAACTGCCATCTGGTTTCATTACAAATTGTAAATAGCCTTTCACTCCCTGTATTTTACCCCTGCCACCTTCAGAATTTGAAAGAGAGTATTCCAGTCAACACTGTCAAAAGCTTTCTCTAAGTTTACAAATGCTAGAAACGTAGGTTTGCCTTTCCTTAATCTTTCTTCTAAGATAAGTCGTAGGGTCAGTATTGCCTCACATCTTCCAACATTTCTACGGAATCCAAACTGATCTTCCCCGAGGTGGGCTTCTACCAGTTTTTCCATTCGTCTGTAAAGAATTCGCGTTAGTATTTTGCAGCTGTGACTTATTAAACTGATATTTCGGTAATTTTCACATCTGTCAGCACCTGCTTTCTTTGGAACTGGAATTATTATATTCTTCTTGAAGTCTGAGGGAATTTCGCCTGTCTCATACATCGTGCTCACCATTTGGTAGAGTTTTGTCAGGACTGGCTGTCCTAAGGCTGTCAGTAGTTCTAATGGAATGTTGTCTACTCCCGTGGCCTTGTTTCGACTTAGGTCTTTCAGTGCTCTGTCAAACTCTTCCCGCAGTATCATATCTCCCATTTCATCTTCATCTACATCCTCTTCCATTTCCATTATATTGCCCTCAAGAACATCACTCCTGTATAGACCCTCTATATACTCCTTCCACCTTTCTGCTTTCCCTTCTTTGCTTAGAACTGAGTTTCCATCTGAGCTCTTGATATTCATGCAAGTGGTTCTCTTTTCTCCAAAGGTCTCTTTAATTTTGCTGTAGGCAGTATCTATCTTACCCCTCATCAGATAAGCCTCTACATCCTTACATTTGTCCTCTAGCCATCCCTGCTTAGCCATTTTGCACTTCCTGTCGATCTCATTTTTGAGACGTTTGTATTCCTTTTTGCTGCTTCACTTACTGCATTTTTGTAATTTCTCCTTTCATCAATTAAATTCAGTATCTCTTCTGTTAGCCAAGGACTTCTACTAGCCCTCGTCTTTTTACCTATTTGATCCTCTGCTGCCTTCACTATTTCATTCCTCAAAGCTCCCCGTTCTTCTTCTACTGTATGTCTTTCCCCCATTCCTCTCAATTGTTCCCTTATGCTCTCCCCGAAACTCTGTACAGCCTCTGGTTCTTTCAGTTTATCCAGGTCCCATCTCCTTAAATTCCCACCTTTTTGCAGTTTCTTCAGTTTTAATCTACAGTTCATAACCAATTGATTGTGGTCAGAATCCACATCTGCCCTTGGAAATGTCTTACAATTTAAAACCTGGTTCCTAAATCTCTGTCTTACCATTATATAATGTATCTGACACCTTTTAGTATCTCCAGGATTCTTCCATGTATACAACCTTCTTTCATGATTCTAGAACCAAGTGTTAGCTGTGATTAAGTTATGCTCAGTGCAAAATTCTACCAGGCGGCTTCCTCTTCCATTTCTTAGCCCCAATCCATATTCACCTACTATGTTTCCCTCTCTTCCTTTTCCTACTGTCGAATTCCAGTCACCCATGATTATTAAATTTTCGTCTCCCTTCACTACCTGAATAATGTCTTTTATCTCATAATACATTTCATCAATTTCTTCATCATCTGCAGAGCTAGTTGGCATATAAACTTGTACTACTGTAGTAGGCGTGGGCTTCGTCTCTATCTTGGCCACAATAATGCGTTCACTATGCTGATTGTAGTAGCTTACCCGCACTCCTATTTTTTTATTCATTATTAAACCTACTCCTGCATTACCCCTATTTGAGTTTGTATTTATAACCCTGTATTCACCTGACCTAAAGTCTTGTTCCTCCTGACACCGAACTTCACTAATTCCCACTATATCTAACACTAACATATCCATTTCCCTTTATAATTTTTCTAACCTACCTGCCCGATTAAGGGATCTGACATTGCACGCTCCGATCCGTAGAACGCCAGTTTTCTTTCTCCTGATAACAACGGAGAGTAATCCCCGCCCGGAGATCCGAATGGGGGACTATTTTACCCCCGGAATATTTTACCCAAGAGGACGCCATCATCATTTAATCATACAGTAAAGCTGCACGCCCTCAGGAAAAATTACGGCTGTAGTTTCCCCTTGCTTTCAGCCGTTCGCAGTAGCATCACAGCAAGGTTGTTTTGGTTAGTGTTACAAAGCCAGATCAGTCAATCATTCAGACTGTTGCCCCTGCAACTACTGAAAAGGCTGCTGCTTCTCTTCAGGAACCACACTTTTGTCTGGCCTCTCAACAGATACCCTTCCGTTGTGGTTGCACCTACGTACGGCTATCTGTGTCGTTGAGGCACGCAAGCCTCCCCACTAACGGCAAGGTCCATGGTTCATGGGGGGGGAATGGAGATAGCAGAATAAACTATTTCTGAATTGAGTTGGGCATGAATTTACTGTGGTGTTTTGAGATAAGTGTTCTGTGATTCTATCTTGGTAACTTTATTCATACAAGAAGGCTGTTTATTAACGTATGCTGTTAATATACTAGTTTTTATAACCACTTAACCTCATATATTTGTTTACTCTCTATTATATCGTATTGAAGTTATTTATGTTCATATAGGGCGCCTCGAAGATTGTTTTTTACCGTATTGCACCAACACACCATGAATATTTCGCTACAGTCAGAGAATAAAAATCGAAAACAGACGATTATGTAAAGTGCATTTTGTGAATCTTTTGAACAATCGTCTAATGATGAACTTGTCAGTTCAAAACTGGTTACGGCGCTATTTACTTAAATAAATAGCAGTATTAATAGTGGCTGGTTGCCGTCTTCTTGTTTGTAAAAATCAACCTACATTAATTTTACACAGCCACGGTCTCGTTATGTCAGTTTTAGACAAAACAGCATATTACACGTTGCTGTCGAACAAACGCAGTGGTCACATTAATGTAACTGGACCGTGCACAGTCCTCAAATACCAGAATTTGTGTTGCACGTTGCATGAAAAAGACCACCAGAAAGTAATGCAGAGCTAGTTACCGCAACAGTCGTCCATAGCAAAAAGTGAAAGTAACAGCCGAGGACACCATCTGAACCAGCATACGGAAAGCCAGACGGAAACAGAGTGCACCATCGCTTTGCCCATCTTTCAACAAGCTCATTAATAATATCTTCCCAGACCATGCAGGCCAGGGATTAGTCAGTAATTACTGCTTCCAAAGTATATCCTAGAAGACATGAATTCAGTCGACTGGTGAAAGACTGTAGCACGTTAAATAATCGATCACCTGGTAAAGAAAAACTTTGCAACAGACTTGCGAGTCAGAACTCATGGAACAGTGAATAATTTCAAAGCTGATATTTTAACGAGTAACCTTCGCAGTGTCTTTAAATTTCCTTAACAACCCATGTATTGTTGAGTCATCGGGAATTCTTACGCAGAGAAGGTTTCGTCTGAAAGTAAACGGGAAGTGCTGTTTGGCTAGGGCCTCCCATCGGGTAGACCGATTGCCTGGTGCGAGTCTTTCGAGTTGACGCAACTTCGGCGATTTGCGTGTCGATGGGGATGAAATGATGATGATCAAGACAACACAACACCCAGTCCCTGCGCGGATTAAATCTCCGACCCAGCAGGGAATTGAACTTGGGCCGTTAGGTATGATATTCCGTATCAAAGTAAGCCGGTGTTTCACATACGAAACTGTTCTTATTAAGTTAAAAGAAAGAAAACTCCGGTATTGATCCTTCGTCTAAACCACAGTGAACTGAAACTACACAACGGCAAAGGGAGAAAACCATATAGTCGATAGCACCTTAAATGAGGCACAACACACCGGTACTCCATCTGTCACAGCGTCCGAGCAACGAACCGTGTGTCTTGAGCTGAGTGCAGCCTGCCTGTTGGGTTACTACTTCGTACGCAAAACCGGAGATACCTCTTACATCGTACGCGAAGTGCTCTGCGTATTCTAGAACTGCGAAAAACTGCAGAGGTCATCGGAGGTTAACCCATTGTGGCCACGTCTCTACATTCGTCTGAGCTTCACGAAAATGCATTTTCACGAACACCACATAATAAAAGTGGAAACATACCTCAGAACAATAACAAAATTTTTAATTTTTTGCTAATTCCTCTCATTGTCATGGACGGTTATGTTTTCCGGCTTTGGCGTACGCGCGGCTCTGAACAGAGGACGGCGCCGTTTTCCAGGCGAATTAAAAACTTTCCCCCTGCGGACGAAAGCCTGCACTCGGCGAGCCAGCCCGGTCCGTGCCGACTGTAATTGTTTTCTGCGGAGAGCTTTTCAGAACAGTTAATTTAGCACAATGCAGTTAGTTCATTAGCAGTCCGTAGCGGCGCTGCAGTGGAGCCGGGGTCCTGCTTCCTGCGTCGGACACCAACCGCACCAGAGACGCAAACTCATTTGTCGGCGCCTGTCCGCCACCCGCAAGAAGAAATTACTGCTCGCTACGAAGCGGGCTTACACTGACTCGCTAAGTACCATAGCGCGTGAAAAAGCCTGCTTGGCGACTTTATTACGAAGGAAGCTCATCCAAATTAAGCTCACCAAGCAAAATGTAGGTCAGCCCTATAATGGAACATTGTGGTAGATTTGGAGAACTGGAAATAGTGTGGAGCTGCTACCACACTATCTACTAACCATCCACCACTGACGCAGTGATGACAGTCAAGTAACATATACAGGGTGAACATTAACAAAACCGACAAACTGCAGAGGTGGATTCCTCACTGGAAATGGAGGAAGAAAGATCATATGAACGTATGTCGGGATATGCACTGTTGCCACGATAGAAGGCGCTGACGAGTGAAGGTTCCTCTGACCACGTGCCGTGTGTTTCTTGCTTGTTGCAGGCTGTGTGATTGACGTAGCGAACCGTAAAGTAGCAGAATGGTCCGGTGTTAACGTCGGGAACAAGCCGAGATGGTTTTTGGTTACGGTCAAGCAGATGGAAAAGGTCGAGAGGCAGCATAAACCATAGAACCCGGTCCTCCAAATATGGTGTACACACAGTCCGCCGCCACCCTGCGCGTTCGTCCGTCTGAAAGGACCCATGATCACACAAAAATGGGCTTGAAATGTTAGTAGTGGGAGAAGGGAGGTGCGGCCCCACATTCCATTGTTGCCAAATTTATTCAAGATGGCTGTGATGACGTCATCCAAGATGGCGTCGTATAGACTTGGGAACAGTGCATGACGTCATCCAAGTCGGAGTATTTTGGCAGGAAGAGTGAATTTTGGCAGGAAGATAGGTCAATTGGGCTACCTTCACTAACCTAATCCACCAGAAAAAAAAATGGCGGAAAATTCAAATTCCAGCAGTATAATGCGTCACACCATGAAAATGGCGGGAAAATAGACCAACTGGGCTACGTCCACTAACCTAACCTAACCTAACCCCCACCCCCTAGAAAGTGGCGGGGAGTTAAAATTCCAACAGGATAATGCACCACACTGCTCTTATCAAAGGAAATCACAGGAAAATAGCTCACTTGGCCTACCTCCTCTAACATAACTCTTCCTACGAACTGGCACCAACTTTTAATTGTTGCGGTAAAGAAAATTCAATTCCCATATGTCTACTAAGCTAACAAAAATGGCATGAAAGAAAAGACACTTGTACTAACCTCAGCCACCAGACTGCGACCACCTCCATGCAGGTGTGTTCACCACAAGGTCAGGACCCCAACTGATTTAGTACACATCGCCACCACCAGAGGGCGCTCTCATCTGTGACTTAATCCAAGGAGGTGACACCCAGTGTATTCACCACGAGGTCTGGACTCCAGTTGATTTAGTACATATCGTCGCCATCAGAGTGTGCCACCGTAACGTCATCCAAGATGGCGAATGTAATGTCAATCAAGATGGCTGCACCCAGTGTATCCACCACATGGTGTAAGATTGTACACTTGGCTTACATCCACTAACCTAACCCTCTCCCCAAGAAAAATGGCGGGAAGTTCAAATTCCAGCACAAAAATGGCTGCGAAACTGGACTTTTCTTTATTTTATTTAAACAATATCATGCAAGTGTGTTCGCCATGAGGTCCGGAGTCCATCTGGCTTACATGATATCGTCGCCACCAGAGAGCGCCACCATGACGTCATCCAAGATGTCGGATTTTGGCGGAAAGTTTGAATTTTGGTGGGAAGAAGGCCGACTGGGCCACTCAACTACCATTGTCGAAGATGGCGACTTTTTTTTCACCACTCAGATGACCTGAATTGGCAGTGCACATTCAGTCTTTCCTGAGCTGTCATTGTCCAACTCATCGTAAGTTTCAAAAAGAGACTACTTTGGCAGCATTTGTCTCTGTTTTTAAATGTGCTAACACTGCATTTGTTTCTGCTTTTAAGACTGCTAATCCCCCATCTGTTGCTATCTTTAAATTAGTTAACCCTGCTGTAATATTGCTACATGAATTTGTTATGCTGTAATCGGGTGCTAATAGTAGAATAAAAGCGGGTTAAAAGCCGTAATCTGTCTGGGGACGTTAACCGTGGATTACTGGGCACTGTTTCATCAGATATTTAGTCTAGGTTTACCAAGCAGACTAACATTAATGATAATCTTTTAATAGTCATACAAAACCGGTAATATATATATATATATAAAGAGAATTTAAATAAAAAGAAAGAAATCAGTTTATATTTGGAAATTTATTTTATGATTGTTCATTGAAATTTCAGCATATTATACGTGAGTTATAACTGAGCTGGTGCCTTGTTTAAGGATTGTAAAAATGTGAGATTTTAATCTTACGGAACACATCAAATATGGAGCCAAGATTGGGAGACTGCATACAACCCTGCATTCACAAAACAACACCCAAAGAACGTTGAAACGTAAGCAAGAACAAATTAACCACAACCAACAGATTCAGTTTTCACCCAAAGAAATTACGTTCGTAACACAATCCTGTCCGTCATGTAATTACCACACACTGGTATACTAATTTCATATTAACTCTTTGTGAAATCTTCGCAAAAAGAATAGCTGAGGGCTACTTTGATGATTACACCACATGCTCCACGTGGTCAACTTGGTTTACACAAAGCGTACAACTCCACAATAATTTTGATAATTAAAATACATTAGATCGAAAAGCAATTGACAAAAGCAAAACCTTGAACTGGTTACTAACGTCTTATTATTAACCTGATGGGTCAAACAGTTATATAAGCACGTGGTAGTGGTCTCGCAAAGTACACCCCACGTTCCATATTCCATTACAAATAGTGCGGTACAAATTTGATACAGGGTGTTACAAAAAGGTACGGCCAAACTTTCAGGAAACATTCCTCACACGCAAGTAAAGAAAAGACGTTATGTGGACATGTGTCCGGAAACGCTTAATTTCCGTGTTAGAGCTCATTTTAGTTTCGTCAGTATGTACTGTACTTCATCAATTCACCGCCAGTTGCCCCAATTGAAGGAAGGTAATGTTGACTTCCGTGCTTGTGTTGACATACGACTCATTGCTCTACAGTACTAGCATCAAGCACATCAGTACGTAGCATCAACAGGTTATTGTTCATCACGAACGAGTGCAATGCTTACAATTTGACAGATGCCCATTTGATGTATGGATTAGCACGGGGAAATAGCCGTGGCGCGATACGTTTGTATCGATACAGATTTCCAAAACGAAGGCGTCCCGACAGGAAGACGTTCGAAGCAATTGATCGGCGTCTTAGGGACCGCGGAACATTCCAGCCTATGACTAGCGACTGGGGAGACCTAGAACGACGAGGACACCTGCAATGGACGAGGCAATTCTTCGTGCAGTTGACGATAACCCTAATGTCAGCGTCAGAGGAGTTGCTGCTGTACAAGGTAACGTTGACCACGTCACTGTATGGACAGTGTTACGGGAGAACCAGTTGTTTCCGTACCATGTACAGCGTGTGCAGGCACTATAAGCAGCTGATTGGCCTCCGCGGGTACACTTTTGCGAATGGTTCATCCAACAATGTGTCAATCCTCATTTCAGTGCAAATGTTCTCTTTACGGATGAGGCTTCCTTCCAACATGATCAAATTGTAAATTTTCCCCAATCAGCATGTGTGGGCTGACGAGAATCCGCACGCAATTGTGCAATCACGTCATCAACATAGATTTTCTGTGAACGTTTGGCAGGAATTGTTGGTGATGTCTTGATTGGGCCCCATGTTCTTCCACCTACGCTCAATGGAACACGTTATCATGATTTCATACGGGATACTCTACCTGTGCTGCTAGAACATGTGCCTTTACAAGTACGACACATGTGGTTCATGCACGATGGAGCTCCTGCACATTTCAGTCGAAGTGTTCCTACGCTTCTCAACAACAGATTCGGTGACCGATGGATTGGTAGAGGCGGACCAATTCCATGGCCTCCACGCTCTCGTGACCTCAACCATCTTGACTTTCATTTATGGGGGCATTTGAAAGCTCTTGCCTACGCAACCCCGGTACCAAATGTAGAGACTCTTCGTGCTCATATTGTGGACGGCTGTGATACAATACGCCATTCTCCAGGGCTGCATCAGCGCATCAGGGATTCCATGCGACGGATGGTTGATGCATGTATACTCGCTAACGGAGGACAATTTGAACATTTCCTGTAACAAAGTGTTTGAAGGCACGGTGGTACGTTCTGTTGCTGTGTGTTTCCATTCCATGATTAATGTGATTTGAAGTAATAAAATGAGCTCTAACATGGAAAGGAAGCGTTTCCGGACACATGTCCACATGACATATTTTCTTTCTTTGTGTGTAAGGAATGTTTTCTGAAAGTTTGGTCATACCTTTTTGTAACACCCTGCAAACATGAACGCCAATATGGCGTCTCACAACGCTGTACTGAAGGGAAACGGCGTGCGTGTGACGTAGGGGTGTTGTGCCATCTTATTGGTTATCGCTCAGAGGCACGTTGAGAATATCTGACATGCCAGTTACTGCTCTGCACGTTCGGAAAGACTCCCGAACGTGCTATTCCACGCTATGGCGTCAGAAACTCGGCACGCTCAACGCTCAACGCTCGGATGCGCGGCCCGTGTGCCGACGGCTTTAGGACTGCAGCGCGCCTTAGCTGCGAGAACAGCCCGGCGGACGTGACGCCCGTTCGCTTCCGCAGCTGGCGCGGCCCGCATGACTGGCGCCAGTGGTCGGTGCTCGCGGCTTGTTTCTCTTTCGCCCTTCTTTTTTCTCGCCTGGCGTCACCGCCACCCCAGGCCACGCGGTCGCGGGAGGCAGGCGGGCAGGCAGGAAGGAAGGAAGGAAGAAGTGACCGGCCATCGATCACTGCGCAGCGTGGCAGCCGTTCCGGTAATTACTTTCCCATCGGCTGCCGCCGGCGCTGCACAACAGAGCAGGCGGGACGGCGTCGCCGCGCCGCGCCCCATCCCACCCCACGCCGCCTCATTTGCACCCAAACAAGTAAAAACAACAGCTTGGAATGTCACTCGGGCATTTCTCATTTCGGCGCTGTTTGCCGCCGCGCCGGACGCCTGTCCGTCCGTCCGACTGACGTCACGCCCGGCCGCGGCACCTCCCTCCCTCCCTCTCCACCCACACCTTCACCACCCCACTGGCCGGCGACCACCTACAGTGGCGCTACCTGCGCCTCTCAGCAGTCCGTCTCGACGATACCGCAGCCGACTCTAGACGAATAGAGATTGGCTTATAAAATACGCTAGTGGCCATTAAAATTGGTACACCACGAAGGTGACGTACTACAGACGCGAAATTTAACCGACACGAAGAACGTAATGTGATGTGCAAATGTTTAGCTTTGCAGAGCATTCACACAAGGTTGGCGCCTGTGGTGACACCTACGACGTGCTGACATGAGGGAAGTTTCCAACCGATACACAAACAGCATTTGACCGGCTTTGTCTGGTGAAACGTTGTTGTGATGCCTCGTGTAAGGAAGAGAAATGCGTACCATCACGTTTCCGACTTTGATAAAGGCCGGATTGTAGCCTATCGCGATTGCGGTTTATCGTGCCGCGACATTGCTACTCGCGTTGGTCGAGATCCAATAACTGTTAGCAGAATATGGAGTCGGTGGGTTCAGGAGGGTAATACGGAACGCCGTGCTGGATTACAACGGCCTCGTATAACTAGCAGTCGAGATGACAGGATGACGGATCGTGCAGCCACGTCTCGATCCCTGAGTCAACAGATGGGGACGTTTGCAAGACAACAACCTTTTGCACGAACAGTTCGACGACGTTTGCAGCAGCATGGACTATCAGCTCGGAGACCATGTCTGCGGTTACACTTGATGCAGCATCACCGACAGGAGCGTCTGCGATGGTGTACTCAACGACGAACTTGCGTGCACGAATGAAAAATGTCATTTTTTTCGATGAATCCAGGTTCTATTTACAGCATCGTGATGGTCGCATCCGTGTTTAGCGACATCACGGTGAACGCACACTGGAAGCGTGTATTCGTCATCGCCATACTGGCGTATCACCCGGCGTGATGGTATGGGGTGCCATTGGTTACACGTCTCGGTCACCTCTTGTTCGCACTGACAGCACTTTGAACAGTGTACGTTCGATTTCAGATGTGTTACGACCCGTGGCTGTACCCGTCCTTCGATCCCAGCGTAGCCCTACATTTCAGTAGGATAATCACTACCGCATGTTGCAGGTCCTGTACGGGTCTTTCTGGATACGGAAAATGTTCGACTGCTTCCTGGCCAGCACATTCGCTAGATGTCCCACCAATTGGAAACGTCTGGTCTATGGTGGTCGAGCAACTGGCTCGTCACAATACGCCAGTCACTACTCTTGATGAACTGTGGTATCGTGTTGAAGCTGCATGGGCAGCTGTACCTGCCCACGCCATCCAAACTCTGTTTGACTCATTGCCCAGGCGTATCAAGGACGTTATTACTGCCAGAGGTGGTTTTTCTGGGTACTGATTTCTCAGGATCTATGCACCGGAATTGCGTGAAAATGTAATCACATGTCAGTTCTAGTATAATATATTGATCTAATGAATATCCGTTTATCGTCTGCATTTCCTCTTGGTGTATCAATTTCAATGGACAGTAGTGTACTAAACCCTTAACGTCCTTGCTCCCATTCTGCTGGAAGAGATGACAACTTCAGCTGCTCTGAACTTGCCTGTGTCAGTACCTACGAACGGTTCTTCTTTTTTAATGTATGTATTTGTCCGCTGCTACCTTCCTATTTACCCAGATGAAGTCTCATTTGAAATTCAGAGTGAACATGATTACGAGTATCGTTCAGTAACCAATGTCGCACATTTTTTTCAAATTCCAGTAATAAACACAGACAAACATCGTTGTTGGTGCTTCACATCGAATGTTTGTTCTGTGGCCGATGAAGTTTCGAACCGTTCTGGCGGATGACCGAGCCATAGTACAGCGTCAAAATGGCGTCTACGTACGACTCACGTTACAAGCAGCGTGCTGGTATTGAATTCTTGTGTGCAGGAAAAGAAACCTTGGTGAACATCCAGAAACGGTTGTGTGCAGTATATGTCGATGCTGCAGTAGATAGTACAGTTGGGCGATAGGTAAAGAAAATTACAACCACAGGAAACGCAGAAACAGAGCAGCTCCACGATCAGCCACGCTCGGGACGTCCTGTCACAGCCACTGCACCAGACATGCTGAATCGTGCGGATGCCATTATTCGTGCCGATCGGCGCATCACAACTCGACAATTAGCTCTAAAGTTGTCGGCCAGCAGTGGAAGTGCGTCTGCAATGATCGAGACTCTCGGATATTCGAAGAGGTGCTCACGATGGGTTCCACGAATGCTCACAAAGGACCCCAAGATTCAAAGAAAGATCATTTCATCTGAATTGCTGGATTCTTTTGACGCCGACGGAGTGGCCTTTTTGTCACGGATCGTTACGGGGGCGAAAGTTGGGTGCACCACTTTGTGCCGGAAACAAAAAGGCAGTCCGTGAAGTGGCATCATCCTCATTCACCAAAAAAGAAGAAATTCAAGACAATCCCCTCTGCTGAACAAGTCATGGTGACAGTCTTCTAGGACTGTGATAGCGTCATTCTCGTGGATGTGATGCCAAGAGGGTCAACCATCAGTTCAGAGGCATGTGTGAAGACGCTGAATAAACCCAAGAAACATTTCCGACGTGTTCGATTGGACAAGAATTCAGCAGAAATTTTTCTCCAACACGATAATGCACGCTCACACACAAGTCTGAGAACATGGGAACACATAATCTAATTGGGTTTGACATCATTGCCTCATCCAACCTACAGTCCAGACCTGGCGCCCTCGGACTTCCATCTCTTTGGGCCACTTTGAGATTCTCTACGGGGAGCACACTTTGAAGATGACGAGAGTGTCAGTCATGCAATGAAAACATGGCTACGCCTACAGGACAAGAGCTTTTACCAGCAGGGAATACATGCTCTTCCACAAGGTTGGCGTACGGCCACAGAACGTGACAGAGACTACGTACAAAAATAGGACATGGACAAGACATGTTGATGTATATTGTCAGCAAATTCTGACTCTTAACAGCAAATGTGTTCCGACAGAAAAAGAAGTGGAGCATTAGTTGTTGAACGACCCTCGGAAAATCGACAAACTGCAGGAACGGATTTCTAACTGGAAATAGAGGAAAGAACGGCCTATGAACATTTGTCTGCAAATACACGACATTATTTATTGGAAATATGCAACATATGTAAGGAGATTGATACGTTTATTTCCAAGATCAGCGATTATAGGAAGAGCTAGAGTACCTGATCGTTATTGTTTGAGAAGTCATTATGTGCTTCTTCCAGTTCCAGTTTTCGTCAATATGTCGGCCCAAAAATTTGGAGAATTCTACCCTACTTACTGATTCCTGTTCATGTGCTACATCAGTTGTTGATATGACTGTGTTTATTGTTACAACTGACTATTTTCAGAGAACCACTTGAAAGGGTACAGTACCGCCCGACATTGAAAATAGGTACAACATACTTCATTATTTTTGTGAGAACAGCACATTTTTTTTGTAAAATAACTCAATTTCAATTAATACAGTGAAGCCGGATACCAGTGTGGGAAGGAATGACAATTTATTTATTTAATTGATCACATTTGCACTCCCACAAAGTAAATCCCTACATCCAGTTTGGTGAGATCTGTGAAATGAATGAATGTATGGTCGTCTGCTAACCGCAGAGAGTGAATGTGAATATATGATCATCTTTGAGTCGATCCTTTGGCCACCTTTGGTGGGACCAAAGAGATGAAATTTACCAGAGCTTTGAGCGCCTGAAATGTGGCTGACCAATACGATAGCAAGGTGCTTCCCCCACCTCGACAGAGATGGGAGAGGACCTAGAGAACGGCCATGTTTCTGCCGCTGGATCTTGTGCTGTTAAGACCTGTTTTAGTTGTGCTCCGTAATGACGAAAGAGTGGAGACATGGTATGCATGTGGAATATTTAAGAGTAGTTTGAAATAATAATTTCTCTACTTCAGGAACTTTTGTGGGGAGAATTAAATGTCAGGCAGGTAATATTAAAGGGATTGTAGTAATCTTCGGAAGTGACCAACGGTCACAATGAAACCACGTGTAGCAATAAGTTGAAATACTTCCATGTGCTTAAGTTAAGCTGAATTACTAGCGTATGTACAGTAAGTTGAAATATTTAAGAAATAGCGTGTGTACCATAAGTTGAAATATTTAAGAAATGGCGTGAGCAGGACTTGAAATTAGAGACGAGTACTTCCACGTGGTGAGTACTGTGTGAGTCTCAATCTGTGTATGAGACAAAGGATAAAGAGAAGTACTCGTCCATGGTATCAGTTGAGGACTCGCGTGTGTGATGTTCTTAATATTACTTTGCGTGATAGGATTCCGTGTGACGCTTGATTCAAACTCTGAGAGAGAGGCAAGGTGAGTCGGCCGTCTATCCAGCAACGCCACTTGGCTTGCATTGCACAGGAAGACGTGCAAATATCTCCAGAGTTCATAGTAGGAAAGTAGAATTACAAAGTGGGGCAGTGTCGTGTGAAACTGGGATAAATATTAATTGAAGTGGGAAAGCTGAAAGTGATAATGTTGTCACTATTCTCTGTGTAGTATTTCATGTTGTAGTGTGGTGTATGTCATGTAATTTGGGTATGTGTGGTTTGCATGGGAGAGGAGCGAGGTAGTTTCAAAAGATTAGTGGGTTATGCTTATTCCTTCAGTACCGCTCGGTCTGGAGGAAAGTTTAGTGATGATGATTGTGAGAGTCGAAGTGTGAGGTATAATAAAAGATCCACCATCCTATCCAGAAAGTGCACTGTAGCGTAAAATAATTACGAGACCATAATATAGAGATTCACCATTGTAAAGCCATGCCCACTGGGCGGAATTTCTCATGTGTTATTGTTGTAGGTTGTAGAATTTGTGTGTTTAGGTTAGAGACTTTATCGGAATAAATAAGATAGTGAAAAGAAAAAGATTGGCGGACTTTTCCTTCGAATTGTATGTTGTCGTAATGTCCCGAATTTATAATGTGTGCGTCATTCATATTCAGTGCGGTGGCCACGTGTTGACAAAAGCCGTTAAATAAAAGACAAAAAGAAAATGTGGTACTGCCAGTGCGTAGTGTACAGTCAGAGTTCTGTAAATTACTGATAGTCAGATGCGTGTTTCCGTTGCGTATTAATCATATAGAAGATAACTTGTAACTTAAGTGTGTGTACTAGAGTTCATGTTACTATATAAGTAACAATGAATCCACTCGCTTGGCAGACCACTCATCTTGCAGGCCTGACTGCTTGATGCCACAGTATGAGCAAGGCATGTGGGTGCCTCTCACACTTATTAATTGTACGGAAAATATCATTTAACAACTCTTCTTTTTCTTTCTCTCAAATGAGATTTATAAAGCACCAATTTTGCTTATTGAATGTTATGTGGAAGGTCATTCACGCTTGTAAGGAATAGGAGTGTCCACTCTTCAGTACCTCACTTGTTGTGCTGGGGAAAATGGACATTAATGGCCGGCTTGTGCCATGCCTACTTGGAGGTAGTAACCAGCCTAAAAACCTACTGTTCATAATAGCTACAGTTAGTAGTCTCCAAATGAATTAAATGCTGATGTAACTTTGTCCTCAGGCATGAATGGAAAATCTCCACTTATTCCCCTAACACATTGTTTGTTATAAAGCAGATTTGACCAGACAATATTGCACACTGAATTTCATGTTGACTCATTGCAGCATGGGCACGGGTTACAAGGACACTGCATGTCCCCCCGTGTCGTTGGTGCTTCCTTGTTGACGCCTCCATTTAACGTTCCTCATAAAGAAAAGTCCACAGATTTTAAACCTGGTGAACATGCATGTCATTTCATGTTTCCAGAATGGCGTATCCACTGTTTCCTAGATTTTTTTTCAGAACGTCTGTAACTGTGTGGAGTGGGTATGATATCCGTCATGTTGATACTGTATGGATTGCCTTTTGTCCAGTGGGATGCTTTCCAAAAAGTGCAGTAGCCTATCTGTTACGAACTGTAGATATTTGTGGATATTCAGAGCACCACGAGTAAAATAGGGACCAGTGACGCAATTCTTGAAAAACCTTCTTGTGTCAGACAGTGTAGATTTTCAGCTGTCCTGTAGTAAAAGTTTGTAAGATTGATTTGTCCAGGATTTTATCGGTAAACAAGCTCTAGCATAGAAACTGTACATCAGTTTGAATTTTTCGTAGACTCCTTTCGGAGAATTGTTATGGACTTAAGTAAATTTTAGAAGTGAAGCTTTTAAAAAAGTCTGTGGTGATCTGTTGCATCCATAAGCATTCTGTATTTAAAAATAAATACATTTCCTGGATAAACATGTTAGGCACTGAAATACCTCAAATAAAAATCACTAGGTTTCTGAAAAAAAAATGCTGCCCGGTCGTTTTTAGAAAAGTTCACGCCCAAACATCAGCTCCTGTTAATGCCTTTGAGGGGACTGATAACCTCAGATGTTAAGTCCCATAGTGCTCAGAGCCAATTGTTAATACCTTTCTATGGTTAACTGAAGGAATGTAATTACAAAAAGTGTGTGGTTATTGCCTGTTTTTGCTATCTTCTATGTAATTTCCTTCTGTATAATTACTGAATATTGCTCTTCATATCGATATTTTGTAAGAACCTTCGTACATCCATCTTTGAATAGGCATGGCGAACTGTACCAGAGTCAGTCAGCATAAAGAAAATCACGTACAGTCCGTTCTATGGAGTTTCCGTTTAGCCTTGTTCCATAATAACGAACAGTTGTCAAAGTGAGCATTTTCGTTTGAAGAATACCATCATTTACACATAAATACGTAACATCTGAAGGACTGCTTCGTAGTATAGTAATTGAAATACTCCTTTTGATTCAATTTCAATGAGTTATTACGTCAATTTTTGTTTGAAATTTATAAGTTTCTCAGTATAATAAAATAATTTAGATTTTTCAAGGAAGCTAAAGGCTTCAGAATAACAAGTAGGTATTACATTGTTCAGTGTTTTGTTTTTAGTAGTATAGCTACATGTATTAGACAGTAGTGATATCTTCTGTCCTGTTAGCTCTCTCTCAGTTAGAATTTCGGCTACATTTATGTTTGTTGCTGAAAAGTGTTATTTGTGAAAGTTTCTTTCCGTACGAGTTACGAATAAAACAGAATCAAAAGTAATCTCTGGTTTAGCTTCGACATTTATGGATTTTAATATGTGCAGTTATTGATGTGTTACGATTTTACATTTGAGTCTGATTGGTTTCAAAATACTAGGTTACACTTACTTCAATTTTGAAGTCAGTCTCAATTCAACAGCAGTTAATCAACTTTCAGGATAAAGTTAACTTCCGATCGCAGCACAGAGCGATCGGCTGACTGTCATTTATTTGAAGAATTTCACCGACTACGTTGCAGCAACCTCTCTGACTTTCAGCGTGTAATCTGACGTGAAACCTTAATTACGGTGAATATAAGGTGTCAACACAATTATTTTCAATTCTGAGTGCTTGAAATTAATCCTAATTAAAATCACATAGTGTTTTTTCACCGAATTAGAGTGAGCTTGCTTAATTAAAGGGCTTCTGAATAAACAATTTATGACGATGTCAAGCTACGTTGCGTCCGCTATTACTGTTTCAAGAGATTTTAGTGTAGTTTGTGACTCGTCCTCCCAGATTTAAATAAGAATAAACTGAACACGACCCTGGAGATCGAAGACATCGTCACCAGCTAACTTAATAAACTAAAATTTAGCACCCACTAAAAAGTACAAAAAGGGTGGGGAGCCTCATATCTTTAACTTCAAAAGGACATTATGAACGTCAACCATATTAATGCTTAAATCACATAAAATACAGCTTCTCTAAGATACCTAAATTTTTATACATTGTATCCTAGAACGGTTGCGACGAACATCGAGAGACTGTAGAGGATGGCTTGAGCAAAACAACGAGGAACCCGAGTCTGGAAACGTCATCCAAAAACACTACACGGTAGTCAAGTAGGAAGCGCAGGCGCCTGCAACTAGGTCATCCCTCGGCTCCCAACCTCAGTTTATACGCCAGCGCATCCAAGGCGGAAATTCTCACAATGTCGTTTGTTATTCACTGATCGTGACTGGTTGCCACGATCAAATAATGTGAATTCATAAAGGACCAAACTGCTGAAGTTATTGGTCCCTAGACTTACACACTACTTAAACTAACTTATGCTAAGAATAACAGATACAGCCATGACCGAGAGAGGACGCTAACCTCTGGTGGGAGGGGACGCGCTATCCGTGACCTGGCACCCCTAACCGCGCGTCCACGGCCCTCGGTTGCTACGATCACCCGCGGAGAAGATGGACCTACCTGCTGCGTAGAAACGCCTTGTCTTCTAAGAATGCGATACTCTGCGGCCTTGGTGGGTGACGGTTTCGGACAAGTATATACAGTTGCAGTTATTTTTCTCCTATATATGGACTAAATTTAGAAACTTTAGAGGGTTCCGGGAGAAGCGTAAAATGGAGTGGAAAGTCGTGTCCGAAACCCACCGAGCCAACAGAACATCGTATTCGCAGAAGACAGAGCCTCTCTAAACAGCGGCTTGCCCAGTCTTCTCCACTGGCGATCGTGGCAATCAGTCGCCATCACTGACTAACAAACAACATTGCGAGACGATGTGCCCACAGTCCGTCGGCTTACAGTCACGTGTCCCATCGAAGGGAAGGCGTAGTAGCAGACGCCAACACCTATAACTTCAACTCTGTGTATCGTCGTTGAATTACGTTTATAGAAACGGGTTCCTGTCCTCGATTTTTTCCTCAAGATACCCTCTCCAATCCCTCCAAGATTGTCGCAACGATTCTGAGACCCAATGATTAGTTTTGCACTACTTCCTCTTTTCAGAAAAGTAACTAAAAGTGCAATTATACTGAAGCAATAAAGAAATTCGTATAAACATGCATATTCAAATACAGAGATATGTAAACAGGCAGCGCCTATATCAGGCAACAAGTGGCTAGCGCAGTTGTTAGATAGGTTAATGTTGCTACAGTGGCAGTTTATCATGATTTAGGTGAGCCTGAACGTGGGGTTATAGTCCGCGCACGAGCGATGGGACATAACACCTCCGAGGTATCGATGAAGTGAGATTTTCACGTACGACCATTTCACAAGTGTGCCGTGAATATCAGGAATCCGATGACCCATGTAATTTCCGACATCGCTGCGGTCGGAAAATGATCCTGCAAGAACGATACCGACGACGAATGAAGAGAGTCGTTCAGTGCGACAGAACTGCAACCCTTCTCCAAATTGCTGCAGATTTAAATGCTGCGCCATCAACAAGTGTGGTGCGCACCATTCAACGAAACATCATCAATATGGGCTTTCGGAGGCGAAGCCCTACTCGTTTACTATTGATGACCGCACGACACAAAGCTTTACACCTCGCATGGGCCCGTCAACATCGACGTTGGACTGTTGGGGACTGGAAACATGTTGCCTGGTCGGACGATTCTCGTTCCAATTGTATCGAGCAGGATGGACGTGTACGGGTATGGAGACTGCCTCATGAATCCATGGACCCTGCATATCAGGAGGGGAGTGTTCGAGCTGGGGGAGGCTCTGTAATGGTGTGGGGCGTGTGCAGCAGGAGTGATGTCTAGATACAATGCTGACAGATGGCATGTACATAAGCACCCTGTCTGATCAGCTGCATCCAATACTGTCCATTGTGCATTCCGACGGACTTGCGCAATTCCAGCAGGACAATGCGACACCCCACACATCCAGAATTGCTACAGAGTGACTTCAGAAACACTGTTCTGTGGTTAAACACTTCCGCTGGCCACCAAACTTCCCAGAAATGAACATTATTGCAATGTATTGCTCAGTAGAGATCTCCAACCCCCTCGTACTCTTATGGATAGCCCTGCAGGATTCGCCGGTCGCTGTGGCCGAGCGGTTCTAGGCGCTTCAGTCCGGAATCGCGCGACTGCTACGGTCGCAGGTTCGAATCCTGCCTCGGGCGTGGATGTGTGTGATGTCCTTAGGTTAGTTAGGTTTAAGTAGTTATCAGTTCTAGGGGACTGATGACCTCAGATGTTAAGTCCTGTAGTGCTCAGAGCCATTTGAACCATTTGAACCTGCAAGATTCACGGTGTCATTTCTCTCTAGCACAACTTCAGACATGAGCTGATTCCATGCCACGTCGTGTTGCGGCACTACTGCCCTACACGATATTAGGCAGGTGTACCAGTTTCTTTCACTCTTAAGTGTAAGTTTCCACTTAACGTCTTTAGTCGGTGAAAGAGGGAGCAAGATAATTACATAGTTCATCGGGGTATGCGGATAATACTCTGAAGTGATTTTGAAGATGTCCTAGCATGATTGACACACTAACGTGTAGTAATGAGTATGAGTCTCTGTACGTCAGTCACGACATGAAGCTTCAATGTTAAAATTTCATCAATGGCTTCACACAAATGGGAGGTAAATTGGACTGAGGAACACTGAAAATTGATTTGATGTCCCGTTCATGGATGGAGTGCGAAAAGAAGTAAAAGAACAACGAATTCTTGAAACAGATGCGACGATGAAACATGTGTCATCCAACAAAATGATATAGTGTCAGACACGTCTGAGTTGTTTTGTATGCACGAAATACTGTTACATAATCCATCAATGTGCGCAAATATAACCACCAGAATATTGCTACCAACCAGCACGTTTTAAAATGTCCTACTAATGAAAAGCTGTCTTCATTTCAACTCAAAACATAAAAACTTTCAGTTTCTGAGAAATAAGATATTCAGGCGTACAGATCTTTTTTAATCAAATACAAAGAGGTGCGTCGACGGAAAAAAAATCAGAACTGCAGTTATGAGGAAAACAGATACACGAAATGTAAACATAACAAGTTACTAGTATAAAGCCGTATCATCCACTACCAAAAAGTGATACGCTACTTCATTAAAAATTTTCTTAATTAATTAACAAGAAAAACTACCAAGATCTTGATATTTTTGTTTATTTGAGGAAATAGTGGTAGAAGATTTGACAATTTGGAACTTACAAAGCTGACTGTTTATTGATTTCATAAATGAATGACTTATTCGTCATGTTCTTCTTTTTCAGTTGAGTACTCAGTCGGTGGAAGCAAACGCTAGTTTCAATAAACCTGCAGTACAATGCTCTCGCCGAAGATGGTAGTGTAATTACTGGCGCATGACAAGGACAAATACTTATGATGATATGACTGCAACAATTATTGTGTGTGTTGTGGCGTAACAAGACAGCTACGCCACACTGAAGTAGCCGAAAGGCACGCGTAATCTCACGTAGGCTAGATAGAGGTCTGAAACAGGATACGTAATGAATGGTAGCAAGAAAAGTACGTAGCTGCTTTAATACTTAACTTTTAATCCTTCATGTGAATACAGCATTCCTTGATGATACAAGTGAGACCCTATCTTAAAATGGTTAATGGCGCCTTGCTAGGTCGTAGCCATTGACTTAGCTGACGGCTATTCTAACTGTCTCTCGGCAAATGAGAGAAAGGCTTCGTCAGTGTAGTCGCTAGCAAAGCCGTCGTACAACTGGGGCGAGTGCTAGTAAGTCTCTCGAGACCTGCCTTGTGGTGGCGCTCGGTCTGCGATCACACAGTGGCGACACGCGGGTCCGACATGTACTAAATGGACCGCGGCCGATTTAAAGCTACCACCTAGCAAATGTGGTGTCTGGCGGTGACACCACATTCCTCCCCCGCAAATCGGCGAACGTTCGTGTGATAAGGCTTCCGCCCGCCGTGGGGAGGACCCCATGTTGACGTATGCGATGAGGTGGGGAGCCTAACAACAGGCGAGGCTGTGCCACCCGCACCCGGCCATTCGGTCCGAGGGGAGCTAGGAAACGCCTGAAAACCTAGTCCAGGGTGCACGTCAACATGCGGTGTATGCGCCCGTAGAGAGACAGGAGGGGCCAAAGGGTCGACCTCCATGTGGTCGGGGCACCCGACGGGCGAAGACGACATCTGGTCCGGAGCGGGCAAGAGTTCCATGGCGGAGGACATCTGGTCACGGGAAGCGATCGGCGGCGCGTGACCCAGGGAGGCGCCAGGCGGTTGCAGCCACGCGTCCACTGCGGGCGGCGCCGGCGGGAGAACAGGCGGCGGCGGCGGCGCGTCGCCATGAGGCAAAATGGAAGGCAGCGTCGGTAACACCTGGGGATGAGGCGAGCCAGTAGATGGGTCCCCAGGGCGCTGACTGGACGGCACCGTCGCTGAAAGCAGACGGGGAGCGGCAGAACCCAGGCGACGACAGAGGCGCAGCTGATTGAGATGCCGACGCACCTCAGCAGAGGCCCCCAAAACCAAATACATCGCGCGGCCGAGGCAGCGAAGAATGTGCCCTGCTAGCCAACGCCGTGAACCTCGATAGTTGCGATAGAAAACAACGTCGCCTGGAGCAAACGCAGAAGTCTGCCGCTGCACAGGAACCTGATGCGGCGGGTGTAGCAAAGACATCAAGGTTCGATGAGGACGACCGTGGAGCAACTCAGCCGGCGAGCGAACATCTCGGGGCTGAGAGCGATACGATGACAAAAAGAGCAACAACGCGTCCTCCCGAGAATGCGACTCTTTCAACTTTAACATCTGTGACTTGAAAGTCCGGACCAATAGTTCAGCGGCACCGTTTGACTGAGGCGAAAACGGCGCGGATGTCAGATGTTGAATACCATTGGCCTGGCAGAATGACTGAAATTCTGCGGACATGAATTGTGGGCCATTGTCGGAAACAATAGTCTGTGGAATACCTTCAATGCAAAAGACAGCAGACAACGCTTGGATGGTGGCAGAGGACGTCGTGGAAGACATCCGGACAACAAAAGGAAAATTACTGAAGGCATCTACCAGAACCAACCATCGAGCATTCCAGAATGGACCAGCAAAATCGACGTGCAAGCGTTGCCAAGGGGAAGTGGCTTTTGGCCATGCAAAGACTTTCCGCGGCGGTGCGGATTGTTGGTCGGCACACGCCATGCAAGTAGAACACATATTCGTAATCGCAGCATCGATTCCGAACCAAGTACAGTGCTGACGAGCAAGTTGTTTCGTTCGCACTATACCCCAATGTCCTTGGTGAAGAAGCCATATAACCGAGGACTGTAACGAACGTGGGACCACTACTCTGTACTGATCATTATCCGAACGCAACAACAAAACACCACGTCGTACAAAAAGTCTCTCCTTGTGAGCAAAAAATCGGCGAACCAACGGATCCTCTATCCGCGACTTTGACAAAGGCCATTGCGTAGTAACAAAACGCAAAACGGTAGCAAGGACAGGGTCAGCAGCTGTGGCTGTAGCTACACGACGAAAATCAATCGGAAACGAGTTGACTACTTCATCGGTTTCCGCATCAATGAACATGCAAGCAAGTTCGGAAGAATCGAATGCTCTATCCTCAGCAACAGGCAAACGGGACAACGCATCGGCGTTTCCGTGCTTAGCAGTGGACCGATACAAGATATCGTAGCGGTACTGCGAGAGGAAAATAGACCAACGAATGAATTTCTGCGCTGTACGCGGAGGTACAGGCTTGGTCGGATGAAAAAGCGACGTCAAAGGTTTGTGGTCTGTGATGATGGTAAAGTGACGACCATACAAGAAATCATGAAACTTAGTAACACCAAACACGAGAGCCAAAGCTTCTTTCTCTATCTGCGAGTAATTTCTTTGTGCAGACGAGAGCAATTTGGACGCAAAGGCAATAGGGTGATCATGCGACCCATCTTTGTGCGCAAGCACAGCACCGATCCCGAAATCCGATGCATCTACCATCAACAAAAGGGGTTTCTGGGGATCGAATGGCGTAAGGCAAGTATTTGAAAGCAACGTCGATTTCAACTGGCGAAAGGCGCGTTCGCATTCCGTCGTCCAGACGAACGGAACACCCTTACGGCGTAAGCTACGAAGCGGAGCTGAAACGGAAGAGGCATTGCGCAGAAAGCGGTGATAATAGTTAATTTTACCCAACACACTCTGTAGCTGCTTCACATTCCGTGGCGAAGGCAAATCTTGTATGGCACGGAGGTGCTCTGGACTCGGATGTATGCCTTGGGCATTGATGACATGTCCCAGGTATGGTAAGTCACGAGCAAAAAACACACATTTGTCCTTCCGCAAGCGAAGACCATTTTGTCGCAATACATGAAATAATGTTCGTAGGTGTGCTAAATGCTCGTCCGCTGTCTTTCTGGAGATCACAATATCATCCAGATAGTTCGTAGCAGTAGGGACCGACGCACAAACAGTTTGTAAATATTGCTGAAACAATGCAGAGGCGGATGCACACCCGAATGGCAGTCTTTTGAAGCGGTACAAACCAAGATGCGTGTTAACCACCAAGACGTGCAGGTATTCGGCGTCCACTGGGATTTGCAAGTACGCATCTGCTAGGTCCAACTTGGAAAAGTATTTACCCGGGCACAGTTTATCAAAAAGATCTTCCGGGCGGGGTAAGGGAAAAGTTGCAATCACGAGTTGTGGATTCACTGTTGCCTTGAAGTCCACGCAAAGTCTCAGTTTTCCGGAAGGTTTTGGCAAAATTACTAAGGGTGAGGCCCAGAGAGAAGCTTGCACACGTTCAATTACACCCTGTGATTCTAAATCGTGTAATGTTCTTGCGACCTCATCACGCAATGCGTGAGGAACATTGCGCGCTCTGAAAAATTTCGGTTGCGCGTTGACTTTCAGTTCCAAATGTGCTTCATAGTTCTTAGCGCAACCTAAGCCCGGTGCAAAAATGTCTGCAAATTCTTCACATAGCTGAGAAATACTGTCTAAAGGCACAGTCTGATTCACTGAGAGGACCTGATTTACTATAGACATGTTAAACAATTGAAATAAATCTAAACCAAACAAGTTCACTGCAGTAGAAGAAAGAAGAACGTAAAATGACACAAGTTTTGTTTGTCCCCTGTATGTTGCAAGAAGAGTGCACTGTCCTAACACAGGGAAATGGTTCAAATGGCTCTGAGCACTATGGGACTCAACTGCTGTGGTCATAAGTCCCCTAGAACTTAGAACTACTTAAACCTAACTAACCTAAGGACAGCACACAACACCCAGCCATCACGAGGCAGAGAAAATCCCTGACCCCGCCGGGAATCGAACCCGGGAACCCGGGCGTGGGAAGCGAGAACGCTACTGCACGACCACGAGATGCGGGCCCTAACACAGGGATCTGCTGTCCTGAATATGTAGTGAGCTTAACAGTTGTGGCACGCAACGGAGGTTTGCCCAGTTGTTTGTATGTGTCATGATTGAGCAATGAAACTGCAGCTCCGGTATCAAGCTGGAATGATATGACCTTGCCATTAAAGTCCAAATCTACAAAAAGTTTATTGTCCTGCTGGCGACAAGAGCGACTGTCTCGTGCAATTTGAACTGATACAGGTACAGCATTACTTGCTAACTGACGTGATTTCCGGCGACGTCGGCGCACACTTTTTGTGGGACGAACACAGTCACTGTTAGAGACAGTGGCACTGGACGAAGTGGAATTAACTACATGAATGTCCATGGGCGAAGGTCCACGAGCCTGAGTGTCCTTGGTTCGATTGCGGCGCGAAGCAAAGTGCCTGGAATGATTAAGAGTGTCTGATCTGAGCTTTTTCTGGCAAACACTTTGAACATGTCCTTTCTTATTACAGAAAAAGCAAATAGCTTGGCGTGACGGGCAATTTTCACGCGAATGTCTAGTAGCACACCGCGGGCATGATTTCACTGCATTTGTATGCTGTCGCGGCACACCTGGTTTAGAACGTGGCGGCAGCTGCACGGACGTGTGCGAGGGCAGTTTACCGGACCGTGCAGCGCGCCCGGCGGGCCGGTTAATGTTACACACGGCTGGCGAAGTTGCAAATGAGTCCAGTGCAAAGTCAAGCGTGTCTTGTCTATCCAATATGTCTATCACTTGTTGAAGGGAGGGATTGACGAGTTTCAAAATCTGTTCCCGTATGCGAACATCAGAAACGTTCTGTGCTATTGCATCACGTACCATTGTATCTGAATAAGGGAGTCCACATTCACACTCAAAAGCACAATCCCTTGTAAGGCCTTGCAATGTAGCAACCCACTCCCTATTGGTCTGACCGGCCGTACGTTTTGTACGAAAGAACGTATACCTTTTTGCAACGACATTGACTGTTTCTTTGAAATAGGCGTCCAATGCCGACAAAATTTCTTCGTAGGACAGAGTTGCGACGTCGCGTCGGGGAAACAATTTCACTATCACACGGTATATTTGCACCCCTACACACGACAATAAATGAGGCTGCCGCTCGTTACCTTGAATTCTGTAGGCGGCGAGATAAAATCCAAATTGGCGTGACCACTCAATCCATGTCTCTTGGGTTGGGTCAAACTTGCGAAACGGCGGTGCAACTGCATGTTATGGCTGCGGTAGCGGTGAAGCGGCGGCTGCCGCATCGGTTTGAATGGCACGTTGACCCTGGACGAGTTGTCCAAGGGCATCCAATAACGCCTGCGTCTGCTGATTCTGCAAGGGATAAAATTCGGACAGTACATCGGGAGATTGTGGCGAAGCCATGACACAAATAAATGTAAGCAATGAGAAAGAACAAGACCCTTTCCGTTGACTCGTCGCCAACTGTTGTGGTGTAACAAGACAGCTACGCCACACTGAAGTAGCCGAAAGGCACGCGTAATCTCACGTAGGCTAGATAGAGGTCTGAAACAGGATACGTAATGAATGGTAGCAAGAAAAGTACGTAGCTGCTTTAATACTTAACTTTTAATCCTTCATGTGAATACAGCATTCCTTGATGATACAAGTGAGACTCTATCTTAAAATGGTTAATGGCGCCTTGCTAGGTCGTAGCCATTGACTTAGCTGACGGCTATTCTAACTGTCTCTCGGCAAATGAGAGAAAGGCTTCGTCAGTGTAGTCGCTAGCAAAGTCGTCGTACAACTGGGGCGAGTGCTATTCCGTATCTCGAGACCTGCCTTGTGGTGGCGCTTGGTCTGCGATCACACAGTGGCGACACGCGGGTCCTACATGTACTAAATGGACCGCGGCCGATTTAAAGCTACCACCTAGCAAGTGTGGTGTCTGGCGGTGACACCACAGTGTGCAAACTATCAGTAGTGATACTATTAGATGCTTGCCTACTCTGTTTGCGACCTTAACCCGTACATTTCATCTCTATAAAATCTCACCTTTGAGTTAAGTTTATTACCTTCACTTCGCTTTGTGCATTGTGTAGAGCCTGTGGTTACATATAAATTGCTTGGAAGCAGTTAGAAAAAGAAAAATTATATGAGCTAATTGCCGAGTGGGTGCACTCGCTCAATTAGTAATCTCCAGCAGCTATATGTAATTAAGTAACCGTTAAGAAAACCACACATTGTATTTTAGTAACCAGCCTTTTTTCAGACTGTTTTCTGATCTATAATTACTGTAGCAACTACATACCTGCAATTTGTCACTAAGTATTTCTATATGTACAGAATACGTCATTAATATTTGTTAAAACAATGGTTTTTTACGTCACTTGAGAGACGACGCTTCCAACACATGCATAAGTGCTCCGGATCGAGAGAGAGAGACAGCTGTTAAATCAAAAAGCGTCATATCGCAGTAAAACTTTTAAGAAATATGTTGTTCAAAATAATCATTTCGGTCACACAGTAACATGACTTGAGTTCCTATGCACAAATGCACGTTTTGTGTGATACGATACGGATTGTTTCTTCCTGTCCATTCCCGTTTTCTTGTTCTGTATGGCTACGTGATCTACAATATGGGGAGCTAATCAACGCAACATTCTAACATCGACAACATGTCTCCTTGCAGCATAAGAAGGGCCGCAGTCACTGAGATATTGCAGGTTTGCTGAAAATACCCAGAAATAATGTTGATGTGTTATACGACTCTGTGAAAAGGAAAACTGCATACAACCTGTCCCTCAGAAAAAGCAGTGAAAGAAGCTAAATGAGAGACAAAGGCGATTAATAACAGGAAAGCCCGCATCTCGTGGTCGTGCGGTAGCGTTCTCGCTTCCCACGCCCGGGTTCCCGGGTTCGATTCCCGGCGGGGTCAGGGATTTTCTCTGCCTCGTGGTGGCTGGGTGTTGTGTGATGTCCTTAGGTTAGTTAGGTTTAAGTAGTTTTAAGTTCTAGGGGACTGATGACCTAAGATGTTAAGTCCCACAGTGCTCAGAGCCATTTGAACCATTTTTTTGAATAATAGGAAAGATTAAGCGTACTCCTCTACAATTTCAACGTCTTTTCAGTAGGTGGGTAAACTGCAAAATCCAAAAGTCGAGGATCTGCTAGATAAACAATCGCAATCTACGGTAAAACACTGCGAAGGGAGAGTTTTGGTAATGGACTGCAATTAGTCATCGGGTGCGAGACAGGTTGCTTTCATTGGCAGTATGTTAAAGGAAGAGGGCTATCTCAACATACTGAAGCCAAGTTTGCTTGGGAGTGCTAGGAAGTTTAGGATTATATCTACATTCACAATTTTCCAACGTAATTACCCGAAGTGCACATCATATACCTTGTAAGAGACTAGCTTCTAACTCTCCCAAATATCTTCGCATTCCACCTCAACTACCAGACTTTCAATCCCAAGTAGAATTTACGGGTCGAATTCGACAGAAGGTTCAGGAGTACAATCAAGTTGAAAGAAGATCTGGAAACGAAGTTGAAGGAAAATCGGACTAACTAGAGCTAAGTACACTGAAAAAATGGATGGTAACATTCAGAAGCGATTGAAAGCTCTTATAAACAGGAACGGATATTTCACTAAATATTGAATTCAGATACAGTTCCTTTACTCAAGAACAATTATGATGTGCCCGCATAATACGGACAAAACAGTATAAAGCTGTGACACAATATAATGTGTTATTATGTTACCAAAGAAATTAATGGGATAATTTGCAAACTTGTACAGAATGCATATTTACATTCACTGTAATTTATACATCTACATCTACATCTAAATGACTATTCTTCGAATCACACTTAAGTGCCTGGTAGTTGGTTCATCGAAGCACCTTCACAATTATTATCTACTATTCCAGTCTCTAATAAGCCGCGGAAAAAGTGAACATCTATACCTTTCCGTGCGAGCTCTGATTTCTCTTATTTTATTATGACGATCGTTTCTTCCTTTGTAGACCTGTTGTTTCTGTGGTCTTCAGTCCTGAGACTGGTTTGATGCAGCTCTCCATGCTACTCTATCCTGTGCAAGCTTCTTCATCTCCCAGTACCTACTGCAACCTACATCCTTCTGAATCTGCTTAGTGTATTGATCTCTTGGCCTCCCTCTACGATTTTTACCCTCCACGCTGCCCTCCAATGCTAAATTTGTGATCCCTTGATGCCTAAAAACATGTCCTACCAACCGATCCCTTCTTCTAGTCAAGTTGTGCCACAAACTTCTCTTCTCCCCAATCCTATTCAATACCTCCTCATTAGTTACGTGATCTACCCACCTTATCTTCAGCATTCTTCTGTAGCACCTTGTAGATCTGCGTCAGCAAAATATTTTCGCATTCGGTGGAGAAAGTTGGTGGCTGAAATTTCGTGAGAAGATTCCGCCGCAACGTAAAACGCCTTTGTATCAGTGATGTCCACCCAAAATCCTGTATCATGTCAGTGACACTCTCTCTCCTCTTTCGCGATAATACAAAACTTGCTGCTCCTCTTTTAATTTTCTTGATGTCCTCCGTTATTTCTGTCTGGTAAGGATCCAGCACCGCGCATCAGTACTCCAAAGGAGGACGAACAAGCTTAGTGTTGGTTGTCTCTTTAGAAGATCTATTGCATCTTCTAAGTGTTCTACCAATAAAACGCAATCTTTGTTTCGCTTTCCCCACGATACTGTGTATTCTTTCCTATTTAAGTTGTCCGTCATATGTTGATATATTTGGCATAAATCTCTCAGTTGCTGTCGGTATTATTTATTTTAATTCAACCCACATCTGGTCTGCAGTTACATTGTTAATCTGGAAAGAGTGGAAACTGTCTCTCAGGAAGGCGAATATTAATGAGAGTTTCCGTTGATAATTCAAAATAATTGCCGGAATGGACAAGGTAATTGCTAGTCACCGTACTTGTAAATACAGTTCAGGGAACCTACCTCAGGATGTATGATGACTCGCCAGCATCTGCCTGACGTCATCACAGGCCCAGCTGCTCTTTGACTGGGTTAACATATTCTATTTTTTGTTGTCGGCTATAGATGTTAAGTGGATCAGATTTCTCCCTCAAACAACATTTTTCACTGTCACGTCACGTCTTGACTAACGTTGCCTAGATACGAACAGACAATCAAATTTCCTGTAAATAGCATTAGGAACAGCGTGCGACTCCATGAAAATTTACATTCTATTCCAGTATCATTAAAAATTTACGAATTAGTGTTTTATTTGAGTATTCAGAGACAGTCGTTCGAAAGATTTATTCTTCGTGTAACCGGATCGAGAATTAGGTTGATTAGATGATGGATCTGATATCAGAGACGGAATATAACTTAATGGTTGACGATGCTCTTCAAATTACATCTGAAATGATGAGTCTTGTACCCACCATATGTTCTCTTGTATTCTCTCGACAAAAGGAAATGTGACTTATGCATAACGAAGATCCAAATTTCGTCTGTCCTTACTAATTAAGGCTTCTCACTAATTAAGGCTTGGTCATTATACTGGCGCCGTAATCAGTCGGTTAATCGGATCAGACTGTAGCAGAAATTGTGCGTGACTCCCAGGCATGTCGACCGATGCTGCTGTTTGCTCTGAAATCTTAAATCTAAAGTTCGAATGCTACTGCTCGCTTTTGCCACTCACATAGAACGAGACCTAATGCAAGGTGCTACCGTTTGGGTGGCAGTTGGAATACGTGTGGCGGTCCGTTTCATAGTTCCAGTTTGCTGCTGACGCCTCTAAGTTTATTTAACTGTTTCTATCCAGAATGTTGAGCATGATGGTTCCATGTATCCACAGTTGCAGTAGTTATCTGAAAACAAACTATAGAAGCAGACGGGAAATTTATTTTCGGTCATCACCACCAATTTCAGAGACCAGGTCGGTTTAGAGGTTGTTATTAGAATTAAGATACACGGGGTGATTCGTAATGATTCCATAAGGTGAGGTTCAACATAATACTTTTAATATTCTAAGACAAATTGCTTATACAGTTCTGGATAACTTCGATATGGTTGGCTTCAGAAGAATATGCGATGTTTGTAACTAGCTTGTTGTACCTTGTAAGTATACAAATGGTATTTTTCACACATATATTGGTTGAGTTTTCCTATTTTTGTATGCACATTGCCGGCCGCGGTGGCCGTGCGGTTCTGGCGCTGCAGTCCGGAACCGCGGGACTGCTACGGTCGCAGGTTCGAATCCTGCCTCGGGCATGGATGTGTGTGATGTCCTTAGGTTAGTTAGGTTTAAGTAGTTCTAAGTTCTAGGGGACTGATGACCTAAGATGTTAAGTCCCATAGTGCTCAGAGCCATTTGAACCATTTTTTTGTATGCATTGTCCTTTCATAAACTTTTTAATGTTGGTGTTGACAGAGTCCTGGATTAGGGTTAATAGCCGAAACCTGTAGATGACTTATGGGACAATAAACAGGTGATGGTTAAAATCCATCTTATAAATAAAAATTAGAGGTTGATTCAGCTGCCCCTACCATGGGTTCTATGCAACCCAGAAGGCAATAAAGAACTATGCTTCTAGATCTTCATTTTCTCTCACTCGTTACGTGCAACCTATTAGTCCTACAGAAAAAAATGAACGGGGCCTCTTTTTAGGAAATTCAATGTAGTTAAATTTTTTGCTGGGATACGGTTCACTGGATTTTCGTTTTCTTTAAGTAAACGCTTTTTAAAAATGGTTCAAATGGCTCTGAGCACTATGGGACTTAACTGCTGAGGTCATCAGTCCCCTAGAACTTTGAACTACTTAAACTTAACTATCCCAAGGACATCACACACATCCATGCCCGAAGCAGGATTCGAACCTGCGACCGTAGCGGTCGCGCGGCTCCAGACTGTAGCGCCTAGAACCGCTCGGCTACGCCGGCCGGCGTAAACGCATTTTAAGGTCACTTTTGTAGATTTCTCTTGAATAATTCGAAGACTACGGTATCTAGCGTAAACATATCCCAGTATGAAATTGAACTGCATTAATATTATTATTAAAAGGTCCTGTTCGTTTTTCTTCCGTAGTACTAATAGTTTGCGCATAACGAGCGAGAGAATATGCAAATGTTTCACTTTGTATTTGAAGGCGTTGCTGGTTGCATAAAATCTATGGGTATGAGCTGCTGAACCACCTTGTATAACAATGACAAAAACGGAGGTCAACATGGAAGAAGTTAAATAAGAAGATAAAATAACTGTAAATATTTTCAAGACAGCATAGTACGAATCACTCGATGTAAAATAAACATCGTTGTGTAACAAATTGTCCAAGTTTTAAGAAGGTATCAAAAATAGCGTAGGAAATTACGAGCCTTGTGTCACAGAGACACTCAAAGACTAGTGAGTTTCTTTTGTCCCTGGTGCCTCGGAATTCGTCCAGGATGGTTTTTGCTCGACACATCTTGGAGTGGTTTTATTTGCACTTCTCTTTTGGTTGTCTTCTGTGTTGATCACTGATGAGCCATGTGAAGAGGCACTGCTTAAAGAGGGGAGAGGTGGATTACAGGGGGCGGAGGGGGCTGTAGAATGCAGCGAAGACGGACATGAGTGAAATGCGCTGCTTAACCCGCTGGACAGGAGAGACAGAATAAATTGCGGAAAGGGGCTGTCAGTTACACTCGAACATACACCTTTATTTTTTGATCAGACATTTCAAGAGCCCAAAATATTTTTTAAACACACAGCTTTAATCTTTGGGACTTAATTACCGGCTAAAAGCCACTTTAATTTCAAAACGGCTGAAGGCCAATAACTTAAAACGCAAGCATAATCAGAAATTTAAAAGGCAAGCCATATCTTAAAACAGTTCTTTAGTTAGGCCGAAGTGAACAAGTTAAATTCAGATCGGCTGAAGGCCGAACACTTAAAACTCCTAAACATTAAATTTTTTAAAAATACCAAAGTCCTTACGTGAAACAGGTCTTTAATTTAGGCCGAAGACCTTAAGAACAAACATCTGAAACTCAAACCGTCTGAAAGCCGAAGACTTAAAAATTCAGTAGGTTGAAGTAAACAAGTTATATTCAAATCGGCTTAACTGAAACAGTATTTTAAACTAGGCTGTAGGCCTTAAGAGTAAAACAACTCTAACTTAAAACACAAAATTGGCTAGAGGCCATACAAGTACCAGCAACAAGAACAAAGGCGCCCAGATGTTCGAGGGTCGGGCTGTAATCGAAACACTAACGCTTGCTTACAAGGGAACCTCCCCATCGCACCCCCCTCAGATTTAATTACAAGTTGGCACAGTGGATAGGCCTTGAAAAACTGAACACAGATCAATCGAGAAAACAGGAAGAAGTTGTGTGGAACTATGAAAAAATAAGCAAAATACACAAACTGAGTAGTCCATGCGCAAGATAGGCAGCATCAAGGGCACTGCAAGCTCTGAAGCGCCGTGGTCCCGTGGTTAACGTGAGCAGCTGCGTAACGAAGGGTCTTTGGTTCAAGCCTCCCTCGTGTGAAAACTTTTATTTTCAGACTATTATCAAAGTTAAGGCACTCAAACATAATCAACTTCACTCTCCAAAATTCCAGGACATGTTCAGATTTGCTTGGACACCTGCAGGATTTGACGGTCTACACACGGAAAAATTTGAAAACGTTAGAAACATGTTTTGACAGAGCACAGGGAAAATTGTGCGACTGTGAAACTGTTGCAGTCATTTGTTGCAGTTCATGTGACAAACTCTTATGTTTTCATCACTTTTTTGGGAGTGATTATCACACCCACAAGAAAACCTAAATCGGCAAGGTAGAAGAATCGTTTTACCCATTCGCGAAGTGTACAAGTTAGATGGGTCGACAACATATTCCCGTCATGTGACGCACATACCGTCACCAGTGTCGTATAGAATATATCAGACGTGTTGTCCTGTGGAGGAATCGGTTGGCGTATGACCTTGCGAGCAAATCTTTTCGGTGCCCACTGGAGAGGCACGTCATTTCATCTACTAATCGCCCGGTTTTGCGGTGCGGTGGCAAAACACAGACACTAAACTTATTACAGTGAACAGAGACGTCAATGAACGAACGGACGGATCATAACTTTGCGAGAATAAAGAAAGTAAAATTTTCACCCGATGGAAGACTTGAACCAAGGACCTCTCCCTCCAGAGCTGCTCACGCTAACAACGGGACCACCGCGCTCCTGAGCTCCCATTCTCCTTTATGTTACCTATGTTGCACATTGGACTACTCAGTTTGTGTATTTTGCTTATTTTTTTCGTAGTTCCACACAACTTCTTCCTGTTTTTTCGATTGATCTGTGTCCAGTTTTTCAAGGCCTATCCACTGTGCCAACTTATAACTAAATCTGACGGGGGTGCGATAGGGAGGTTCCCTTGTTAGGAGATACAGGCAGTCGGGCCAAACATTCACGATCCGACGACAACCCAACCGAACGACATTCAGCGGACACACCGACAGGATAACTTCCGTTTCACCCGGCCAGGGCACAACAGGGAGTTCAACGGAACAACGTAGAAGATATTGGCGCCCACAACCAATCATACATGGAGCTGTCAAACTACACACCGTGCTGGGCAGCGACAACACGATGAGGAAACTGCACCGCCTGAAATTTGCGTCAACTGCCAGTACAGGTAACCGGAACGTTAACGGCAGAAGATTCCGCTGGTGTACTTCAGTTCAAATAACCAAATACAGTGAAACTCCATCGGAGGGTGGCTAGATTTTTCCAACTTGAAAACGACGTTGTTGCTCATGGGAATATCCCAACAGCCGAATACGACCTCCAAACGACACAATGTGAACAGTCTTGACTTGCTTGTAGGTTAAATCAAAACTCAACTTTCGTGTCCAGGGTCGGTGAGCCACGGACCTCGTAGCAACGGGAACAGCGCCACACTCTCCGACACCACGTAGAGACCGCCAGCGGGCCCCGGCCAGACTACGCCCCGCCGAGAATTCCTCGCTGCTCCACACCAACCGACCGACTGCTCAGAGCCAGTACGTCAATCATATTTAAAATAACTTGTCAGTCTAAATCACAAAAACTACACACAGTTTCACGAACACTTGCACAAAGAACTAGACAATGCTAACGGCAGTGACTGTATAATAACAGGGACGAATCACGAGTCGGCACACACTGCCAACACATAAGCGATAGCCAGCCAAATACACGTCATCCGGCAAGACGACCAACCGACGACCAACCAAAGTCGTCGCCACTCCAATCATGTGTGTCGGCAACCGTCGGGAGAGTCATGAAGGTCGGGACCTCACTGCCGCACCCCAACTGAACATGTGCCGCGTGCCAACTCAAACACTGCCAGGTCCGAAGTCTCTGCTCGCACATTCCAACTCACTTCGTGACACACGACGACGGGGAAGTAACAGCAGTGCCGCAAAGATAATAGGGCAGGGCTTATATCGATAAGTGCTGCTACTACCGCTCACGGGCAGGCAAAGCAGCAACTCAGTGACACAAGTAACTGAAACTAACATAAAGAGGTGGCAGCAGGGCAAAAACAGGATGTTAAATAAGAGATGGCACGAACACGAACCACGCACTGCCCAATGAGGAAGCAGGTATTGATAATATCAGTAAAAGAATGCTTTAAAAAATATAGCAACACGTAGAATTTAAAATATTTACAGACAGACACAAAAGAAAACATAGCAAAAGAAAAGCAGTACGAAACGTAAAGACAAGAGACTATGCTCAGAGATCCTTGACGAAAGAGATATCAAGGCTGGAAGGCGAGCGATGGCAACAAGCGGAATTGTCAATTCTATCTCCGTACGCAAACGATATATATGCACGGGATGAAGCCTGGGATACGGATCTGGTCTGTTGTTTACTAATATATGAGGTACATATACTTTGCAATGGCGCTAGAACCATTTACATGCAACATACCGATCACTTTCTGAATAGCATAAAGACAGTCTGTTTTTTAAGTTTTTCTGTTCGTTAGGAATTTTGTTCTTATTAAGGTGCATATGGTTACAAATTTCTGCTTCTCCAGAATGTCCATGCGAGTGACCTTCTCCATTTTACGGCAGTACGTACAATTATTTTCAATGGTAGCAAAATAGTGTCCTGTGATTAGGTGCGAAGCAAAAGGCCATTTATCTTCTGCGTTTCTCCTTCGTGTTTCTCTATGTTCTTTGTATTTGGTATTGAAGTTTCTATCTGTTTAGTCGATACAAAAAGCTTCGCTGTCAGTAAATTGGATTTAATTTAACTAAAATATGGTGACTACTGGTACTTTTGATTGCTGCCTACAGTCACCTTCAGATAGTTCATATCGTAAAAATGAGTCTTTGCATGACCACGGCTAACACCGAAGTTTTGCAACTCAAGTTTACGATCTGACGATGGTTGCAGAAAACAACCGAAACTAGTCATCATACTTTAACTGTATAAAGGAAATTTCGGTCAATTCTTTAAATGTCCATAGCTCGTGGTCGTGCGGTAGCGTTCTCGCTTCCCACGCCCGGGTTCCCGTGTTCGATTCCCGGCGGGGTCAGGGATTTTCTCTGCCTCGTGATGACTGGGTGTTGTGTGATGTCCTTAGGTTAGTTAGGTTTAAGTAGTTCTAGGGGACTGATGACCATAGATGTTAAGTCCCATAGTGCTCAGAGCCATTTGAACGATTTTTGAAAGCTTTAAAAGTATTTTTAAATTTAAAAAAAATATTGTTTAATAAGTTTTTGTTGTTAGTTTTAGTGTTATGTAAAAGTGATAACGTGTGTTTGTGGTCTTGAAAGAAATTCAAACACTGAAATTGTGAAACAGTGCCTATCCATTTCTTTTAAATTCCGCCGAGGTTCGTCCGCGGTTCAGTGAAACTAACATGTCTCGGAAAATTGATCTAGTGGCTATTTTACGTTGTACAGCCTGTCGAGACTATTACTATCATGGACTTCGATTCATTTTGCCAAGAATATGCTACGTTGCTTGGGCGTGACAATCTCAATGTGAAAGAATAAACAGGAATTATGGCAAGATTAACGTCTGCAAGCGGTCGGTGACAAGCGAATGGATGTCTGAAAAAGTAGAGCCCAATATTTGAAAGGCAGGCATACCATCACTACTAACAACTACTAATAATCCACAGATCCTACTGTTATATAAATTCAGCACCTTGTAAGAGGAAGAACGTTACCATCTTACACACGGAACTAAGATGCCAACAGTATGCACACAGGTAAGAGATCTGGACTGGTTTTGTTTTGTTTATATGAGATTCTCAGTGATATTATTTTGTGTATATAATTATCTGCAGCGTGATTTTTCATTTGTACATTTTCGACATTTTTCAACTTCAATCCAAGGCACAGAAGTGGACTCATCTAGGAAATGAAATGCTTATGCATACTAGTGACCCCATGCAGATTGGGAGGCAACCGTCTGAAGGCATTTTGGAAGAAAATAAAAGTGACTGACACAATAACTGTTTTAATTTGTCCTTTAGAACACAAACAGATGCAGCTTCAAACCACAGTTTCGTCATGGACGAAGCAAGACAATATATATGATGCTCCCTTCACCATACTGTACACGAGATGTGTTCTGTCAGGCAGCTTCGTGTCTGGCGAACCTCTAATGAACACCCACCGTCCAAGATTATTCGTACAGTGCTTCCTGTCGGTATAGTGCTTTTGAAAAATATGTTGTATATGCCACGAAATACTATGCTGCATGTTCATCTAATTATGTGGTTCTGGAAGTCCTTACGGTAACCCAACAACTCCTCTTGGCGAAAAAAGTCATCGCTAACCAAGTTTGTGAGAGGGTGGTCCTACCGTCTGTTAGTTTTCATAAAGAAAGAAATGTTCTTGACAGATGCACAGCGTTTGGTATTAGTCACTGTGGTCTCGATGGTTTTCCCTAATTGTCATCGTAATACGAGCTCTGGGAACAACAACGGACGCATACTCAGAACAACTCAAAAGAAAGCGTTAATGGATCCAGAAAATTCAGTATAATTTCTCCACTAGAAAATATAAATAGCATTTACACTTTGTCCAAATACAGTCCTGTCGCTGACGCATTATCAAAAGCCTGATAAAACTACAGCCCTTGGTTCCCCTCGACTTCCTTATAAGCTACCAAAACCTCTCGTCAGTAATGGTTGTTACAACAATCTGTTGACTACCTTCGTTCGTTTCCACTTCGCGACTTGCCGGATGCTGCATAGACTGCTACGATTGATCAAGAAGGTTCAGGAGCAGCGAATAAACGTCAGTTAGCGTTTTATTTTGTATGTATGTATCGTTTAAGAAATCTTAGTACCATTTCATTACTTTTTTGTAATGTCGGTCCAAACCTTCTACAAATTTTTAAATGTCATCGTCTTTCTTTTAGCAGTAAGTGTTTTATTTTGCTATTGCAATTTCGACATTTGTGCCATTTTCAAGCATAATGTTTTCATACTAACAACTAAAAGTAAGATGATGTCATTAAAAATAATTACTTTCATCTCTCTCACTATGGCAGTTGTTCTAAAGAATTTGCCTCGTGCAATCGAACTAATAAAAGCGTATTAGACAATGGATCTGCCACCGGGGGCTGGTCCTTATCGTTGCAGTTTAAACTGAAATCGAACAGTTTGTTCCTACGGTAAAAAATGTGTTAAGTCCGACACGATGCATGGATTTTTTACTGTACGTCCGCAGAGCAGAAGCTAGACTACTCGCATTATAACAGATTTATTTGAAGTGAGGTGTAAGTACACAACTCAATCCGACAACACGTCGCAATTGTTAAAGATCTATGGGAACAGTGTTCTAATCTAGGGTACCCCTGCAAATTGTGTTACGACGCAAATTTCAAATCTTAGTTGCTCCTTCGCCAACTTTGAGGGTACGGAACTCGAAATTGTGATAAATAATACGAATGAGCAAGACGTCTTTTGATTTTTATGTTTTTCTTTTTTTAAATTTGTGCATAATGTGACTACAAAACATCAGAGGGAAACTGTTTTTCATCTATTGGATGCCATGTGGTAAGAATATAAATTGGTTTTGTCAAGTGTCAGTTCGTGAAAGAGCAACATATGACTGACATTGCGAAAAACACTGCAGTTAATTTCAACATAACTGACTGTCCGACCATGAGGCTTCTTAATCATTCTGCATGTCAAGCTCAACTGTTCGACGGGATTTCAAACTGTACAACCCAAATAGTCATATGTCAGCAGACTGTACAGTAGAAGAAGAACGGGTAGCTCTGAGGGATGAAGTAGTCAAGGCAGCAGAGGATCAAGTAGGTAAAAAGAAGAGGGCTAGTAGAAATCCTTGGGTAACAGAAGAAATATTGAATTTAACTGATGAAAGGAGTAAAATATAAAATTGCTGTAAATGAATCAGGCAAAAAGGAATACAACCGTCTTAAAAATGAGATCGACAGGAAGTGCAAACTAGCTAAACAGGGATGGCTAGAGGACAAATGTACGACTGTAGAGGCTTATCTCACTAGGGGTAAGATAGATACTGCCTACAGCAAAATTAAAGAGACCTTTGGAGAAAAAGAGAACCACTTGTATGAATACCAAGAGCTCAGATGGAAACCCAGTTCTAAGCAAAGAAGGGAAAGCAGTAAGGTGGAAGGAGTATATAGAGGGTCTATACAAGGGCGATGTACTTGATGACAATATTATGGAAATGGAAGAGGATGTAGTAGAAGATTGAATGGGAGATACGATACTGCGTAAAGAGTTTGACAGAACATTGAAAGACCTGAGTCAAAAAAAGGCCCCGGGAGTAGACAACATTCCATTAGAGCTACTGACGGCCTTGGGAGAGCCATTCCTGACAAAACTCTACCATTTGGTGAGCAAGATGTATGAGACAGGCCAAATAACCTCAGACTTCAAGGAGAATATAATAATTCCAATCCCAAAGAAAGCAGGTGTTGACAGATGTGAAAGTTACCGAGCTATCCGTTTAATAAGACACAGCTGCAAAATACTAATGCGAATTCTTTACAGACGAATGGAAAAGCTGGTAGAAGACGACCTCGGGGAAGATCAGTTTGGATTCCGTAGAAATGTTGGAACACGTGAGAAATACTGACCTTACGACTTATCTTAGAAGAAAGATTAAGAAAAGGCAAACCTACGTTTCTAGCATTTGTAGACTTAGAGAAAGCTTTTGACAATGTTTCCTGGAATACTCTCTTTCAAATTCTTAAGGTGACAGGGGTAAAATACAGCGATCGAAAGGCTATTTACAATTTGTACAGAAACCAGATGGCAGTTATAAGAGTCGAGGGGCGTGAAAGGGAGTAAGACAGGGTTGTAGCCTCTCCCCGACGTTATTCAATCTGCATATTGAGCAAACAGTAAAAGAAACAAAAGAGAAATTCGGAGTAGGTATTAAAATCCATGGAGAAGAAATAAAAACTTTGAGGTTCGCTGATGACATTGTAATTCTGTCAGAGACAGCAAAGGACTTGGAAGAGCGGTTGAACAGAATGGACAGTGTGTTGGAAGGAGGATATAAGATGAACATCATCAAAAGCAAAACGAGGATAATGGAATGTAGTCGAATTAAGTAGGGTGATGCTGAGGGAATCAGATTAGGAAATGAGACACATAAAGTAGTAAAGGAGTTTTGCTATTTGGGGAGTAAAATAACTGATTATGGTCGAAGTAGAAAGGATATGAAATGTAGACTGGCAATGGCAAAGAAAACGTTTCTGAAGAAGAAAAATTTGTTAACATCGAGTATAGATTTATGTGTCAGGAAGTCGTTTCTGAAAGTATTTATATGGAGTGTGGGTATGTATGGAAGTGAATCATGGACGATAAACAGTTTGTACAAGAAGAGAATAGAAGCTTTGGAAATGTGGTGCTACAGAAGAATGCTGAAGATTAGATGGGTAGATGTCATATCTCCTGAGGAGGTATTGAATAGAATTGGGGAGAAGAGGAGTTTGTGCTGCAGCTTGACAAGAAGAAGGGACCGGTTGGTAGGACATGTTTAAGGCATCAAGGGATCACAAATTTAGCATTGGAGGCCAGCGTGGAGAGTAAAAATCGTTGAAGGAGACCAAGAGATGAATACACCAAGCAGATTCAGAAGGATGTAGGTTGCAGTAAGGACTGGGAGATGAAGAAGCTTGCACAAGATAGAGTAGCATGGCGAGCTGCATCCGACCAGTCTCAGGAGTGAAGACAACAACAACAACAACAACAACATTTAATTCTCCTATGCCCTTTGCTGTATATAACGTAGGTATCCCACTTGTTCATCGTCCCACTAAGCCAATTGAAACATAGTTTTGGTTGCTACAAAGAGTTTTATTGATGCTTAACTTACGAACTTACACAATATATCGAGCCTTAAAAATAGAAAGTTTAATGTCGAACTCCAAATAGTAGCCTTAATGTCAAACGAATGTTCTACTCCAAGGCACACAAGTCTCCTCTTTGTTTTCGTGAATCATTTCGTCTTCCAACGGTAGTATATACGCTGGCTTTACTCGTTCTATAGACACAGTTCATTGCTTGCAGTTACAGTGTAGTTGCATTGTACGCTCATCATGTGTTAGGATTTTGTATGGTGCGGCATAATGTGGATGCAGAGAGGTCCCCAACATCACAAGCGAGCGTGTACTGAGATCTTTGTGCACGTAAATCGCCTTGCTGCTGGTGACGGACGCCGCTTGAACATCTGGGTTCGCACTTTTTGCAGCAAGTACAGCAGGCTGGTTACTTTTTGTTTTAGCTGTGCTGAAAAAAAAAATTCTGACGTTAGGCTTAAGTTCTTCCCTTATATCATCTCTGCTCTTGAAACTCCCTATACTTTTTTTGCGTGTATTTTGGGGGCCTAGCAATATCCGCAGCATTGCGGAGGTCCAACTTCTTTGTGGCACGTTACCGCGGCTTTCGATGTGCTATGCCGGCGTTCCACCATTCCTTTACATGCCGGTTGGTAGCGAGTTGAATGATAAGGTTGGGACACACACAGATTAGCCTACTCAAGAAACAGTGTCGGCTCGAATTGTCATCCTTGGTCTATGGTATTGAGCGAAGCAAAAATGTGATATCCACGCTGCTATCAAAAACTTTGCCTTCGTCCCCGTTGAGATGTCTTCAAATGGAATTGCCTCTACCCACCGACTGTATCGGTCGGTAACGTGTAGCACGTATCGGTAGCTTTCAAATGGGGGAAGTAGTGTTAGAAAATCCAAAGTACGTAAGAGAAATGAACAGTCATTTTAGGAAATTCTCTCACTTGCTTATCGGCATATATGCCGACATTAGCTCGACACATTCGTTTTTGCCAACCTGTGACAATCCTTCCATATGTTGGGCCATATAAATCACTCTGTAATAAGCCTGATGCTGGTGTTTGCTATAGGGAGAGTTAAATAATGAATTGCATCGAAAACTGCTTTGTGTAGTTCTTCGGGTACGATGGACCTTGGTTTGCCTTTCGACGTACCACACCAGATCCTTACTTTAGCACCTACTAGCTGTACTTGCTTAAAATGCAGTCCCGTCTATTCGATTTGGAAATGTTTCCTTAGCAGAGCATCAGAAGCCTGTGCTGTACGTAAACTGGCTCTGACCGCTTAAAAACAAAAAATCGCTACTACGTTTCCGGCCCGTTTAACGTTCAAAAATGGCTCTGAGCACTATGGGACTTAACATCTATGGTCATCAGTCCCCTAGAACTTAGATCTACTTAAACCTAACTAACCTAAGGACATCACACAAAACCCAGCCATCACGAGGCAGAGAAAATCCCTGACCCCGCCGGGAATCGAACCCGGGAACCCGGAAACCCGGGCGCGGGAAGCGAGAACGCTACCGCACGACCACGAGCTGCGGGCCCGTTTAACGTGCCTAATGCGTATCTGCAGTAAACCGTCCGATAAACTCGAGCTGTAGGAATTGTCTTCGGGACCAGTTGCCCTTGTGTTTGCTGACGGCGAAGGTTATAGGCTTTTGGTAGGTATATATTATCGTGGTCTGATCTCATTAGCCAAGACAGACAGTTTGGTTTTCGACCGGGCCGATCAGCGTCTGACGCAATTGCACTGACGGCCAAAGTCTGCAGCTCAGTCCTGCACAAGTATGTGGTAGGCATCATGGTGGACATCAGTGGCGCCTTCGACAACCTGTGGTGGCCCTCACTCGTCTCCCACTTGCATGAGGAGTGCCCAGGGCTCCTCTATGGCTGTCTGAGGAGCTATTGTGAAGACAGGGAGGTCTATTTATCATCGCCTAGCGGAAAAATAAGTAAAACCGTTACGAAGGGGTGCCCCCAAGGATCTGTCCTGGAGCCACTCTTTTGGGATGTAAATATAGGACCTCCACTAGATAAACTACAACTCAGTGAGGACGAGCTAGAGGACGAGCAGCTGTAGCAATCTGTAACTGATCCTCGTAATACGTAGTAAGGGCGGAAATTAATTCCTCAAAAACGAGCAACTGCGGCCTAATAGTCAGGAATAACTTCTGCCGGCCGCTGTGGCCGAGTGGTTCTGGACTCTTCAGTCCGGAACCGCGCTGCTGTTACGGTCGTATGTTCGAATCCTGCCTCGAGTATAGATGTGTGTGTTGTCCTTAGGTTAGTTAGGTTTAAGTAGTTCTAAGTCTAGGTGACCGATGACCTCAGATGTTAAGTCTCATGCTGCTTAGAGCCATTTGAGCCATTCTGAATAGTTCTGACCGAGGCGGTAAGCTCCTGTCCCAGTCCTTGACAAGAAATAAAGTTTCACAGTACCTTGCACTTGATGTGTAGCACAATGAGCTTCGAAATGGCCGTAGTACTCGTTCCAGTCTTATTGTTGTTCATCGAAAGCACGGATCGGTGGAATGCACGGAGGTAATGACGCCAATGTGGCTGGCCGTTGTGGCTGAGTTGATGCAACAGCGGCTTGTGCATTAATAAGGTGCTGGACTGCCGTCATCAACTGCGACGTTTGTTGTTTCTGAAACAGAATAAAATGCATTAGATCAAAGCGAGCAGCAACCGGAGGCGTAGGCGCTGGTGATGTAGGAGGCGATTTTAATGAGAGGAAGGCCGCAACAAAGTAATTATACACCATTAGCGAACACAATTAGTAGCAATGCGCCTCTGGAAGAAAAGAGAGATTATTAGTTACGCGCTGTGACAGAGCGGCGTAGAGCGAAGGCAGCATTGGTTCCGGAATCCTCGTCGCCAGGTATTGTGTCGGTTCTTGTGGAAGTCAGCATAGACACAAACAGGGAAGGAGAGGAGATGGAATACCGGTGGCAGGAATCCAAAATCATATGTACGAAACACTTTCTAATTAATAGAAAATTTTATTTCTGGAAAGGGAAGAAACAATACTTGATTCCTATGCTTCCTGTGCCTCCTACATACAAGTACTTTACTCTTTGTTACTACTCGCAGAAAGCGGGCTAACTAACATCTTCCTATAGCTCGGTACTGATGCTCACAAAGTATATGACCGAACTGGGACCAGCCGGCCGGAGTGGCCGAGCGGTTCTAGGCGCTACAGGCTGGAACCGCACCACCGCTACGGTCACAGGTTCGAATCCTGCCTTGGGCATGGATGTGTGTAATGTCTTTAGGTTAGTTATGTTGAAGTAGTTCTAAGGTCTAGGGACTGCTCAGAGCCACCTCATAAGTTAAGTCCCATAGTGCTCAGAGCCATTTTTTGAACTGGGACCGACCAGCGATAGTTAATTGAGCTTTGACAGGGGGCGCTGAACTCTGTTTTCCTGGAGGTGAGGCGCTGCCGTTCTTCCATTTGGCTCGCGGATCAACGCCTGCTTGATGCCATTTTGCAGCGCTGCGTTGGTCGGTGCGTAGTCGATGCTGTAGTAGTAGTAGTAGTAGTAGTAGAGGGGTTTTTTGAGCGCACGACAGCAAGGTCTTCTGCGCTCGTTCAGTAACATAGGGAGACGGGTGTCAAGAAAAATCCCAGAACAGGAATATAAAACGGAACATAAAACACGGGTAACAATCGTTGAAAAATATGTGCTCATCCACACCGAAGCGTGGGATGAAGCAGGGTGTCAACAGTAAAACATGGACAACACAGGAAGAAAATGATAGAGGGAGCTAAAACAATGTAGCAGATGGAAGTGGCTGGCTGACCACAAAGAAAAAAGGGGAGGAGCAGCCACTCTGCAATACACTAAAACCTCCAGCCTAAAAGTTGAGGCCGGAGTCCAGACACGTCACAAAACTTAAAAACCCTAGATACACACGACTCATCATTAGCTGAAACACAAGGCAGATCCCCATCAACTTGTGCTTCTGCCCGTGCATCACAGTATAAAATGCAGTCTGTTAAAATGTGCCGGACAGAGATGTGCACACCACAAGCATTACAAAACGGAGGATCCTCCCGCCGTAACAAAAAGCTATGTGTGAGAGGACAGTGCCCGATCCGAAGACGTGTGAGGGCCACCTCTTCCCGCCTGAGCAACCGGCAGGAGGAACGCCACGGCCGAGTGGTTGACTTTACCGACCGCAGTTTATTGGCCGTCACCACCAGCCATTCGTCCTCCCACAACTCCATGCACTTCCTGTGGAGTGCAGCGATGACTGACTGCAAGGGGATAGAACACTGGACCACATGCTGCTCTCTGCAGGCCTCCTTGGCAGCCCGATCGGCCTGTTCATTGCCCCATATGCCGACATGACCAGGCACCCAGCAGAAGGATACCTCTTTACCCCGCCGTTGGAGCAAGTACAGTTGGTCATATATCAGCTGGACCATCTCCTGTAGTACTGCACAAAAAGTATCCAGACACCTATCAGTGGACATTAATATGAGATCGCTCCCTCCCCCCCCCCCCCCCCCACCCGTTCGCCATTAAGATGGCTTGTTCTCTTCTGTGACTGAATTCATGTGAAGGAATGAGAACCCATTGTTCCTCAACAGCCGAAATTATAGAAGGTAGTACTGTTGAACGCTAGTTGGAACTTAGGAGTGATTCCTTCCAATGGTTGCGGTTTTTACAACCGCCCTCCACAATGTTCGACTGTCCGTCAGTATATGTGGTATACGTGGTCTTAAATAGCTATGGTTGACCCGTCTCGTTTCCGCTTCACATTAGCAATAGTCGACTAGGGCCACTTTGGAAGGGTTGAAAAGCCCCTAATGGATTTGTTATTTACGTACCATTTACATTCCAAGACACTCTGGTTTCGAATGTAGACTGACCGACCCATGCTTCTATTACTGTTCACCTACTGACAACGAATACTCCCGCTCTCCTATGCACTGGCATGTCCGCCTATCGTGACAGTAATCAACTGCGCATGATATAAGGGCATCTAGATGTATGTGATCAGATAGTGTGCATAGCGTGACAGCGTTACAGTTGAGTGAGTCGAGAGGATCTAGGTTAAAAGCCGACCGTAAGATAGGGGCAGCTTCCACGCTCGCAACAGAAATTGCTACCCACAGTTCGCGTCCTGAGAACATGGGAAGCACAGTTTTCCTCCTCTCTCCCTTCCGGTCCCAAAATATGCGGTCCTGTCACATTAATGCCAACTGTCGAAAGCGTGAATCATGTTCTTTTGCAGCCCTGAAGTGGCGGAAGAGAGTCAGTGGGGTTGTAGAAGATACTGACAGGTATGTGGAGCCATGCCCATTCCAGTGCAGTGACCAGCTGATCTAGGTTTCTCTGCTGAGGTTCCAAGGCGCGGACAGCAAGACGAGGTGGTCGAAAGCGTGAATAACGTTCTTTGGCAGCCCTGAAATGCAGAAAGAGAGTCAGTGGGGCTGTAGAAGACACTGACAGGTATGTGGAGCCATGCCCATTCCAGTGCAGTGACCAGCCGCGCTAGATTTCTCTGCTGAGGATCCAAGCCGCGGACAGTCCGACGAGGTGGTCGAAAGCGTGAATAACGTTCTTTTGCAGCCCTGAAGTCCAGAAAGAGGGTCAGTGGGGCTGTAGAAGACACTGACAGGTATGTGGAGCCATGCCCATTCCAGTGCAGTGACCAGCCGCGCTAGATTTCTCTGCTGAGGATCCAAGGCGCGGACAGTCCGACGAGGTGGTCGAAAGCATGAATAACGTTCTTTTGCAGCCCTGAAGTGCAGAAAGAGGGTCAGTGGGGCTGTAGAAGACACTGACAGGTATGTGGAGCCATGCCCATTCCAGTGCAGTGACCAGCCGCGCTAGATTTCTCTGCTGAGGATCCAAGGCGCGGACAGTCCGACGAGGTGGTCGAAAGCATGAATAACGTTCTTTTGCAGCCCTGAAGTGCAGAAAGAGGGTCAGTGGGGCTGTAGAAGACACTGACAGGTATGTGGAGCCATGCCCATTCCAGTGCAGTGAGCAGCCGCGCTAGGTTTCTCTGCTGAGGACCTGGGAGGGCAAGCATGACGAAAGTGGCGGCCGAGCACACTATCATCACCAAACGACGCGCGCAAGAGATCTTTCTCGCGTCTACCAATACTATGTTTTTTGGGTTCTAATAAAACACCATGTCATTCCAACCATATATATCAATTTTTACCTCTCTATCTATATTATTCCGTGGTTTATTAAGTTTTCAAATTTATACTGACTTTTTGATCACCCGGTATATTATGACTTTTGAACTTTATTAAGGTAAATACATTGTTTGTTCTCTATCAAAATCTTTCATTTGCTAACTATGCCTGTCAGTAGTTAGTGCCTTCAGTAGTTAGAATCTTTTATTTAGCTGGCAGTATTCGCTCTCGTTGTATTGCAGTAGTTCGAGTAACGAAGATTTTTGTGAAGTAAGTGATTCATGAAAGGTGTAGTTTATTGTCAGTAAGGGCCATTCTTTTGTGGAATTATTGAAAGTAAGATTGCGTTGTGCTAAAAATATTGTGTGTCAGTTTAGTGATCATCAGAATAAGTAAAGAGAGAAATGTCTGAGTACGTTCAGTTTTGCTCAGCTGTTTAAAAATCAAATAACGTAAGAGGTTTACCAGCACAGAAATTTATAATTTTCCAAAGGGGACGTTTCAAGAGTCTTTCCCTTTTCTTTTGCTTTACTCAGTTTCTTGTCTCCTCTTCTGTAGCTGAGTTGTCGGCACAGCTGGCTGTTTGCGGGCACACAGATTTGACTCCTGGTACTACCAGGGAATTTTCCCTTGTGGATGGACGGGTACGGGGTGCATTCAGTCTCGTGAGGCCGACTGAGGAGCTACTTGACCCAGCAATAGCGGCTCTAAGGTCAAGAAGCCCCTACAACCACAGGATGATCGATAAGCTGACCACATGTCACTCCAAACCACGTTGGATGACGGCATTGGCATAGGATGACACGGGGTTCGGTCGGGCCCGAATATCCTGTCCTGCGCCAGAACGCAGAACTTTATTTTTACCCTTGTCTTACTCAATTTCCTGTTGTTATCTGGTTCTTCCAGTGGAATGGCTAATTGTGTCGGATTTGTTGTTGAGGGCAGCCCCTGTGGACGTCCGCATTTTCCTGTCTGGAGTATTCTTAGCAGGTAGTCGGACTCTAAGCCCCACTACTCACGTAAGATGCTACAAACTATCGTTTGTGTAACACACCTTGCAATTTCTACAATTTCTTCCCACACTCGAGACTCTTACCTTTCGTGCTGTTTTAGTCCCTGAAACCTGAGGCATTTAAAAGCTTCAACTGTTCGATTAAAATAACTTGATAACTGACGTCCGTCCATTGCCACTACAGTGTTGCAACATCCACTGCCAGCTACCGCTCGACTATAGGCGACACACAAACAGGGCGTGTCACTTCATAAATGCTGTAAGGAAGGTGTGAAGCGCAGCAATGCTGAAAGCTGCCGCCACGAGGTATGACGGAATTTGGAGTTTCTCTGACGACAGCTGCTTTTAACTGACCAATGACTGAACTGCAGCAGAGGACGTCTTTCGTAGCGCTAAATTCAAACTCATAACCTAACCTAAGCACAACCTCGTGATGCGCGTTGTAGCTGAGAAAACGGTTAACAAAAATCTGCAGCAGAACTAAAATCACGACCGCTTAGTTCACGGCGTTTAAGGCTACGAGCAAATAGAAGACACAAAAATTTCAGTTTCAACGGTAAAAGCAAACTGCAATTCCTCTTTGTTTTTCGTTATATGAAACTATTCTGTAGTGGCTACAGGTGCTGCAGCATTACCGATCGATGAGCAGTCCTGGTTGGCACTTGGCTCCAGATTACAGGCGACGCAAGAAGATTTCAGATGAAAAAAGAATGATAGAAAGAAAAATAAGAGCCAATGAAAAAGTCAATGCAATGGTTAAAATGACGTGTCAAAGTATTAGAAGCAAAAATTGTGTTTAAAAGAATTAATTGAATAAAAATTATAATCTAAGGCCTCAGTTTATATTCAGAAATACAAAAAATTTCGCTGCATTTGACGAGATTCCAAATCACGACCTTCCACAGGCCAGATTTTTTTCCAGTTTGTTCGTTTTTGTTCTCCGCATTTGTTCTGCACATGGCACTCCTTCAAGTTCGTCTTGAATACTTACGTCAGTTTTTTTATTTTTTTATTACAGAGAGCAACCAGCGCTCTTAGAAAAAAGTGTTCCGAGACTGCTACCTGAAATGCTCCTCCAGGATACTGACAAGAGGAAGATTGAGTTAATAATTAAATCTCTAAAGACCAAGAACTCTCGTGGATATGACGGGGTATCTAGCAGAATACTGAAGTATTGTTCCACGTATGTTAGCTCAGTACTTAGCCATATCTGTAACTTTTCCTTTAGGAGTGGTCGGTTTCCTGACCGATTAAAGTACTCGGTAGTGAAGCCACTTTATAAAAAGGGAGACAGGGATAATGTTGACAATTATAGACCTATTTCTATGCCATCGGTGTTTGCTAAAGTTATCGAGAGGGTTGTATATACAAGGTTACTGCAGCATTTAAATTCACATAATTTGCTGTCAAATGTACAGTTTGGTTTTAGAAATGGCTTAACAACTGAAAATGCTATAGTCTCTTTTCTCTGTGAGGTTTTGGACGGATTAAATAAAAGGTTGCGAACGTTAGGTGTTTTCTTTGATTTAACGAAGGCTTTTGACTGTGTTGACCACAAAATATTACTGCAGAAGTTGGAACATTATGGAGTAAGGGGAGTAGCTTACAATTGGTTCGCCTCCTACCTTAAGAACAGAAAGCAGAAGGTAATCCTCCGCAATATTGAGAGTGGTAATGATTTTCAGTCCCAATGGGGCACTGTTAAATGGGGCGTTCCCCAAGGGTCGGTGCTGGGGCCACTGCTGTTTCTTATTTATGTAAATGATATGCCTTCTAGTATTACAGGTGATTCAAAAATATTTCTGTTTGCTGATGACACCACCTTGGTAGTGAAGGATCTTGTGTGTAATATTGAAACATTATCAAATAATGTAGTTCATGATATAAGTTCGTGGCTTGTGGAAAATAATTTGATGCTAAATCACAGTAAGACTCAGTTTTTACAGTTTCTAACCCACAATTCAACAAGAACTGACATTTTAATCAGACAGAATGGGCATGTTATAAGCGAGACGGAACAGTTCAAGTTCCTAGGCGTACGGATAGATAGTAAGCTGTTGTGGAAAGCCCATGTTCAGGATCTTGTTCAGAAACTAAATGCCGCTTTATTTACCATTAGAACAGTATCTGAAATAAGTGACATTTCAACACGAAAAGTAGTATACTTCGCATATTTTCATACGCTTATGTCATATGGTATTATTTTTTGGGGTAATTCTTCTGATTCAAAAAGGGTATTTTTGGCTCAAAAACGGGCTGTTCGAGCTATGTATGGTGTAAATTCGAAAACCTCTTGTCGACCCCTATTCAATAGTCTGGAAATTTTGACATTGCCCTCACAGTATGTATTTTCTTCAATGTCGTTTGTTGTTAGCAATATTAGCTTATTCCCAAGAGTTAGCAGGTTTCACTCAGTTAATACTAGGCAGAAATCAAATCTGCATGTGGAATGCACTTCCTTGACTCTTGTGCAGAAAGGAGTACAGTATTCTGCTGCATCCATTTTCAATAAGCTACCACAAGAACTCAAAAATCTTAGCAGTAGCCCATACACTTTTAAGTCTAAACTGAAGAATTTCCTCATGGCTCACTCCTTCTATTCTGTCGAGGAGCTCCTGGAAGAGCTAAAAAATTAAGCAAATTCCAGTGTTACATTCTTGATTTTCTTTATTTAAACTAACGACTTGTCGTCTGAATATTTCTTATATTTCATTTTATCTGTTTCTACAATCGTGTTATAATTTCATGTATTGACTCGTTCCATGACCATGGAGACTTCTCCTAAATGTGGTCCCACGGAACAATAAATAAATAAATAAATAAACAGACCAAACACCACGAGCTACTGCGCCAGCACCTCTATACGCAACCACTGCTCTGCACTATTACACTGTGACTAGCCGCTCGGTCTGGGGCACCTTGCTACGGTTCGCGCGGCTTCCCCCGTCGGAGGTTCGAGTACTCCCTCGTGCACGGGTGTGTGTGTTGTCCTTAGCGTAATTTAGTTTAAGCTAGATTAAGTAGTGTGTAAGCCTAGGGACCGATGACTTAAGCAGTTCCGTCCCACAGGAACTTTCCACAAATTTCCAAAATATTTATGACCAGGGTGACCCAGCCGAAACAATTTATTGCAGGCTTCAAACATTCGGTTTCAGGTAATGTCTTGCGAAGATTATCTAATGTACGCCGATCTCTGCACCTATAGCTGTATATGTGACGCTGAACCACGTCTTGTAAGGAAGAATCCAATAATATTCGGTTAGTGCTGTGTATGAAACGTGTGTACTTCGTTAGCATTGTTTATATGTGTGCATTGTTTTTGGCTTGCTTATCATGTGCGATGACGTATGAAATGAAAGGGTCATACCCAGGATTCGAAATCCAAATATGTCATGATTGAAAGCCAGACAAGGAATTGGAAGAGAGCTGGCTAATTGTTGTGGCAGTTGGCAGCGGCGAGCGGTTTGGGCGTGAGTGCTCTGCTTGGAGGAAACTAGCTACAACGCGTGAAGTGTCAATTATGAAGTAATGGACTGTAGTTAAGCTTTTGTTAAGCTTATCCATTACGGATGTTTTAGAACCCGTGGTTGTTTATTAAATGTAAATATATGAAACTGCAACCATCACTCTGTTGAAACAGTAATATATTCATTCCATGAAACGGTTTTAGAACCTTTTCAGGCTCATCTTCTGATGGTTTTCCGGAACTTACATAGCTGTTTCAATCATAATCCTGGTTGCTGGCTTGCGACAGTATGGGCAGCTTTTGTTGTTAGTATCCATCTGTCTGGTTCCATTGTGATTGGCACCTGGTACCACATCACTCACTTTTGCACAATATGTATCGACATGCACTGTGACAGTGAAACCTAGCCAGCATCCAGCATGTGCTATTCAACTGTCGTATAGCACATGCTGGATGCTGGCAAGGTTTTGTTACCACAGTGTTGTAATCTTCTCGTATAAATAAAAAATGTAAAATAATGATGTGTAACCTTCCCGAACAGAAAATTAAAAAAAAATAATTAAATTTGTATAATTAAATTCTGACGTATGAAAACTGATACATTCTGAGGTAAGTAGCGCTACGCCGTGGCCCTGTGAAATCAATCTGAATCTGTCCGTGAGAAATAAACTGAAAAAGTCTTAGCCGGCCGGGGTGGCCGAGCGGTTTTAGGCGCTACAGTCTGGAACCGCGCGACCGCTACGGTCACAGTTTCGAATCCTGCCTCGGGCATGGATGTTTGTGATGTCCTTAGGTTAGTTAGGTTTAAGTAGTTCTAAGTTCTAAGGGACTGATGACCTCAGAAATTAAGTCCCATGGTGCTCAGAGCCATTTGAACCACTTTTTTGAAAAATTCTTACCCCGTGATGGTGTCGCTGGGTAACACTGTCTGTATATCTGCTCGTAAATGGCAGAGCTTAGTGCAATGCTGGCCTATCTACTAATACTGGATAACATTGTTCTGAGATCTGAGTTACGAGAAAAACTGACTTTACTTAGTGACACAGCTGTACAGCTCGTCGTCTGATTACTAAGGAACACATGACTACGATCTGACAAAAGTTCTGGAATATATTAATTTAGATAAATGACTGGATCGGGACTGGCAATGACTTAAGGGGAAATTATACCCTTATAGTTGACTGGTAAAAACAATTACATTCTGAAAATGTTTTACTTTATCGATAAAGATCTACAATCTATTACACGGGAAGATTGAATATATTACAAATCGTGGTCAACTGGTGCTGACGAATCACAAAAGAAACGATTGAAACAAATTCATAGTAACATTTCAGACAAGTGATTTAACTACGCGCACCCCAATAAAAATAATGTTTACCTTACAAGAGATGGGTGACTTAATTACGCTGTTGATTTTTCATTATATTAACAATTATTCATTTGTTCCTCATCATCTCATTCTATGGCATAATTTAGCTCTGCGGCTGATCACAATTATTATTCAGTTCCATATAATAAAATTTTACAATTTTTTTTCTGCACTGTGACTTTAACAACTACTCATTATAAACTGCGCTGTACCAGCGACAGACAACTACATTGTAGCAGCGAGCAACTGCAGCAGAGACTTCTCTGACCTGCGACTCTATTGCAGCCCTCTTTTGACAGGGCAAAGATATTTTATGTCTCAGGCAGCGCCTGCGAATTGTCGTTCTAGTAAGTGAGCAATACATCGAGATTACATTTGCTGCAGCAGGGTGGTGAACCCTTTACAGCGTATGTGCACACATATTGTGTAAAAGTGAGCGATGTGGTACCAGCTGGGCACCACAATAAAATCAGACAGATAGATACAAACAATGAAACCTGTCCATACTGTCGCAAGCCAGCTACCAACTTTATGGATGAAATAGCTATATAAGTTCTGGGAAACAATCTGAGGATGAAACCGGTTCATGGAGAGAATAAACAACTATTTGAATAATATGACTGGTTACAGTTTTACGTATTTACAAAGCTAGAGTTGTTTTGTCTGGAAGAGGGGAGAGTCGGGACCCCTACGTTCCACTCTTCCCCCTCCCCCCCACCCCCCCACCCATAACACGCACAACTCGTTGGAGCCCAACCTGGCGATGGGATGGCGGGACGGCGCTGCGGTCGGACGCTTGGACCCGCGGCAGCAGAGACCAGGCTATCGCTTACGGCGATGCAGCGACGGGTCGCAGGCAGCTGTAAGTGGACCGCGTCGTTAGTGTAAATCAGGGGGCGCAGCGATGGTCCCCAGCAGGCACATTCGGCGCTAAGAATGGCCGCCCCTCCTCATGACGTATTCAGGGCCGGCTCGCCGGCTCGCCGCGTCCCGCCCCGAGATACTGCGCGGCGCTTCTCGTAAACACGGCGGCCGGGTCCGCGACCGCCGGGACGCACTAAATGTCCGCCGCAGAGGCGCTACTTCTTGTCGCTTTGACGCTAACATCTTTTCCCCTGTATTATCGGCCTGCTGGGAGGGCGACTGCCCCAGAGACCGAGACTGATAGGCCGCAGAGGCACTGCCCCTCGACTCAGTAGGAAGATAGTAGCTGGAAGAGATCGGAAACGAACTCCGTATAACCACTTTGAACAGGAAGTCCTGCAACGTCATCTCCGATCTCAGCATCTCCGTGTGATGATGAAGTCACATACTCCTTGACAGAGTATAGGGGCATGATGCGGGAGACCCGCACCGCCGTACTAGGCAAGTTCCTACTGGAGCTGGTTTGCCATTGCCTTCCTCCGACCGTAATGTGGATGAATGATGATGATGAAGAACACGACACAAGAACACCCAGTCATCTCGAGGCAGGTGAAAATACCTGACCCCGCCGGTAATCGAACTCGGGAAGCGAGAACGCGACCGCGAGACCACGAGCTGTACCCGTAGACATATCTCGTGAGTCTCCGCTCGGGCCATTCGTCACGTAAGCCGGTTGTCGGCTACACATGGACTCGACGCGCTCAGAAGGGAGAGCGAGTACACGAGTTCGCAAGTAAGAGGTGCGTTCAGTAAGTAATGCAACATTTTTCTCCTCGGCCACTTTAGGTTAAAAATGCAGTACTTGTTGAGGGACATGGTGGAAAATTTCCGCTTCATCCTCAATAGCGTCATGAAGATCCGATAGGTGCTGGTGCAATATGTAACCTTCAAAATGGCATCCGCAACGGTGGTGCGTTCCAGGCAGAGACTTGTTGAGTTTCTTTTGGCGGGAAACCAGAAAATAGCACGTATTCATAGTCGCTTTCAGATTGTCTACAAGGACCTGGCAGTCAAAAAAAAGTAAGGTGAGTCCTTAGGCGAAGCGTCTGTCATCACCGCTACAAGGGCACGCAGTTCTGTACTATCTCCCGCGTGCCAGCCGGTCGCACACGGCAGTGACTGTTAAAATTTTGGAACGTGCCGACACACTCATTCGATGTGATCGACGGATCACAATCAAATGCCTCGCTGCTCAGCTGGACGTCTCTGTTGGTGGTTTTGGCACACTCTTCTACTAGTTGGGCACTCAAAGGTGTTTAATCACTGGGTTCCTCGCCGCCTAATAGAAGACGGTAAAGAGCAACGAAAGACCATCTCTGTGGAATTACTTGCATGTTACGAGACTGATCGTAAAAATTCTTTGTCGAACACCATCACGGGTGGTGAAACATCGGTTCATAACTCCGAAATGGAAACAAAACTGTTATTCATCGAGTTGCGTCACAGCGCCTCTCATCCGAAGAGAAAGTTCGAAGTCTCAACTTCAGCCGATAAAGTCATGGTGACGGGTTTGTGGGACTCTGAAGGGGTTATTCTGTTTGATGTCCTCCCAAGTGGTGCAACTATCAACTCTAAACTTACTGTGCTATTCTCAGTAAATTGAAGAAACCACTTCAGCATGTTAGTCGCCACAAAAAAGCAAACGAACTTCTCGTTCTCCGTGACAACGCAAGGCCTCACACCAAGTCAACACACCCGAAAGAAGCTCACAAAACATGGACTGCTCTTTTTCATCCAACCTACAGCCTGTATTCGCACCTTCCGAATTCCATCTGGTTGGCCCAATGAAGGATGCACTCTACGGGAAGCAGTACGCGAATGATGAGAAGGTTATTGATGCAGGAAGACGTTTGCTCCGACGTCGACCAATCGATATGGAGATGGTATCTGTGCTTCCGGATATGTCCCAAATAACAGATGCCATCTTCATATTCTGTTGACTTCCTTCTCCTGTGAGGATGCACACTTATTGCCCGAACTCTTACGAGACTCGGTAAGATTTCCTGCTGCGAGTAATGAGTGTAATGGGCAGGGGTGCTACAAATGAAGTGTGTGGACATTAAGCTGGCAATGTGGGTCTCACGGGGAGCGTGCAAGCGATAAATCTCTGCAGTCGCACTATCCTCTGTGCCCTCGGTGGCTCAGATGGATAGCCGGCACGGTAGCTCAGCGTGGTCGGTCAGAGGGTTAGCTAACCCATGTAGGAAAAAAAAAAAATACACTGAGTGAATGGATCAACGAACAAACTACACGGTTGTCATCGGACGTTCGCAACGAACCGTTGATATAAGTCAACGCCTGACGACAGCTTAAGGCCCTCATTTAATTATGATTTCGACCAGTAGAGGACGAGTAGAGCGGTACTATTCGAGATACAGGCTATGCCCGAAGGGTGCCGTAAGGTTGTCACATTGAACGGAGATTATGTTGAAAAATAGGGTTTTTTTAGACAAAAGAGTGGGGAATGGAATGGTGTATTTGAATCCTGAATGAAACCACCCTGCGTTCATAAAAACAATGTGTTGCATTACTTGTGAACGCCCCATGCATAACCACGGACTCGCGGCATTCCCGCTTCACACGCAACCGTTTCGAAACAAATTTCTGGCATTAAACTGTAAATTACTATTCATTTATCTCATACAATCATGTTTCGGCTTTATGGCCATTCTCAAGTGCAAGTTGAAATGTCACAAAGCGTCCGACCCGCCTAAGTGAGAGAAGGAAGCTATATTCCAATGTAACGTTTGATAGATCAGCAGTAAATGTTATTCTGTTTCCACGTAGTTTGATAGAGATAAAACTTTTTCGATGACTGTTGTAAATTCATATTAATATTTAATGTCTATTCCGAGAATAGCTAAAAATTATGCTGACGTATACGCACTTTCGATACCTTACCGAGTCTGCAACGACAGTACCAGGAAACATGACATGAAGGCGAAGTGTAATCTCTAAATGGTGATTAATTATTAAAATGAATTACAGAAATGAATGGTTAGCTACATAATTATCTTTTAGTCCATAAACGCAATTTTCATGTCCATATGAATACAGAAATACCGCGCTTTCTTGTCGTAGCGGTAAAACAGTGAATTTGTTCTGTGCCCAGTTCCCGTTTGACGCAGGACACATGTTTTCTCATTGTGGAGGTGAAATAAACAAGAATACAAACATTTTGTTTGCACTGGATGAATGCTTTTAGTTTGAAGCGTGGACTTATTGCAGATATCAAATGGCTCTGAGCACTATGGGACTCAACTGCTGTGGTCATATGTCCCCTAGAACTTAGAACTACTTAAACCTAACTAACCTAAGGACATCACATACATCCATGCCCGAGGCAGGATTCGAACCTGCGACCGTAGCGGTCGTGCCGTTCCAGACTGTAGCGCCTTTAACCGCTCGGCCACTCCGGCCGGCTATTGCAGATATCATTCCTCTTTTAATGGAACACATTTGCAATTGCGTACTAAGCTTTAAATAACTTTTTTCTTACACGCTCCACAGTATCACAAAACACAGCTACGTTAAAGGCTACCTGAGCCCGACAATCGGTCATTTCGGCTTGTCAGTTATACTTTACAGCAGCATGATCGTGTGCTCACCTTCCATACTAACAAGGAGTGACGACAAGCCTTAAGCTCGTGCGTGCTTCAGCAACAGAGAACGTGTCGACGAGTATGAAGCGACTACTGCGCCACAGTTCACAGTCTCATCATTCTCGCTGAACTACAGTGAGAACGAAGGGAGCCCGTTAGCACTGATGTAACAGTGACGCCTTGATTTGTGAAGTATGCAACCCCGAAAAATTAGACTCGCACTGTTTCTCATCTCAAGTAGCTGGTACAAATACCGAAACTCAAGTCCTCACCATATAATTTCCATGGAAACAGTAATAGAACTGGTGGTTTGTGGTCTTTGAGCACGAGGTCGTGCTACTCATGAACAGAACTTTGTATTCAGTCTTCTTTGGGCTCTTCGGGAGCCTTAGAGTATTTTACGTCTTCAGTGTACTAATTCTTATATACTCCAAATATGTACATATTCACTCTTCAGTGTGACAAATCTTTTGCTACATTGGATGACTTGGCGTAGAATTTGGTCAGAGAAGTCAGGCTATTCCACCTCGAAAGTCACCTCATAGTCACTCTGGAACCGCCTGTCACACACTTGAAGAAAAGAGAAGAGAGAGTTGCCTCTGGGTGCCGTATCAGGAAAATGTGAGGGCCAGACCAAATTCGACAGTCCAAAGAAGAAGTATCTGTAACTGCATCCTGTATGCAATGATCTGTAGCCTTGTCACGGAGCTAAAATTATTCATTAGTCATGTTCCAATCAAGTTTCGTCTAGACTCCAACCTGTAATCTCGTCACTAGATTTCGGTAGACTGTTTGCCCCTTATCAGTATAATCTGTTAGCACCACACCAGGGCTCTCATAAGGAACTGTCACCATCACCTTGATCGATGACGGCCAGGTGTCGCCTTCTTCGGCGGTGATATCCAAATGTTTCCGTCGCTTGCTTTGCCCATTTGTCTCGGAATCATCGTCACACAACCGGTACTCGTCCACTGTGAATAGGTGGCTACGCAAGTCGTCTGGACTGGGCTGGCACCACTGCAACATCAGTGACATCAAGTACCTATCATCAGCAACGACAAGTTAAAACTCTATGTCGTACAAGGTCTTGGTACGACACCAGTGTTGTAGGTCTTCCTGGTGATTCAGACAGAGGAGCTCGAAAACGCTGACACCTGTTTTGTGTAGGTCTTCAGCGCCATCTCACAAGTGTTAATACACGTAACTATCTTTTCCCCAGGTCAGAGGATGGTTATCGACATTGTAACTCTAGAAGCTCAGGACTTCATTGTGGAAATACTTTCTTTTCCTCTTTGCAGATGGGCTTTAGACCAGATCTACATCTACATCTACGTGATGACTGTGCTATTCACAATAAAGTTCCTGGCAGAGGGTTCAATGAATCACCTTCAAGCTGTCTCTCTACCGTTCCACTCTCGAACAGCACGCGGGAAAAACGAACACTTAAATTTTTCTGTGCAGTCCCTGATTTCTCTTATTTTATCGTGATAATCATTTCTCCCAATGTAGGTGGGTGCCAACAGAATGTTTTCGCAAACGGAGGAGAAAACTGGTGATTGAAATTTCATGAGAAGACCCCGTCGCAACGAAAAACGCCTTTGGTTTAATGATGGCCACTCCAATTCACATATCATGTCTGTGACATTATCTCCCCTATTTCGCGATAATACGAAACGAGCTGCCCTTCCTTGTACTTTTTCGATGTCATCCGTCAGTCCCATCTGATGCGGGTCCCACACCGCACAGCAATACTCCAGAATAGGGCGGACAAGCGTGGTGTACGCAGTCACTTTAGTAGACCTGTTGCACCTTCTAAGTGTTCTGCCAATGAATCGCAGTGTCTGGTTTGCTCTACCCACAATATTATCTATGCGATCGTTCCAATTTAGGTTATTTGCAATTGTAATCCCTAAGTATTTAGCTGAATTTACAGCCTTCAGATTTGTGTGACTTATCGCGTAATCGAAATTTAGCTGCTTTCTTTTAGTTCTCATGTGAATAACTTCACACTTTTCTTTATTCTGGGTCAATTACCACTTTTCGCACCATGCAGATATCTTATCTAAATCATTTTGCAAGTCGTTTTGATCATCTGATGGCTTTACAAGAGGGTAAATGTCAGCATCATCTGCAAACAAGCTAAGACGGCTACTCAGCTTAGATACACTTTCCCTCCCACAGAGCCATAGTTACATCATCAAGGATGTAGAACACCCAAAAATACGTAACATATATTTACATAAGTACATGTTCTCTTAACGTGTCACTAATGCTTCCATTTTTGTTTTATAAGTACAAATGCGATGGAAATGGATAGACGCGACTTAACATGTACAGATAAACAAATGCTTACAATTTCACAAAAACTGGATGATTTATTCAAGAAAAAGACCTAGTCAATAAGGCGCAGGTCCACCTCTGGCCATTATGCAAGCAGTTATTCGACGTGGCATGGGTTATTGGAGTTGTTAGATGTTCTCCTGAGCGGTATCGTGCCAAATTCCGTCCAACTGATGAGTTAGATAGTCGAAATCTCGAGGTGGTTCAAGGATTCTGCCCATAATACTCAAAATGTTCTCAATTGAGGGGAGAGCCAGCGACCTTGCTGGCCAAGGTGTGATTTGGCAAGCACTAAGATAAGAACTGGAAAATGCCTCTGTGTGCGGGTGGGCATTATCTTGCTGAAGTACAAGCCCAGGATGGCTTGCCATCAGTGGCAACAAAACGGGCCGCAGAGTAACGCCGACGGGTCGCTGTCCTGTAAGGGTGCTGCGGATGAGAAACAAAGGGGTCCTACTGCGAAATGAAACAACGTCCAGACCATGGCTCCTGGCTGTCGGGCCGTATGACATGAGAGAGTTAGGTTGGTACCCCACTGCGGTCCGGGGAGTCTGCAGACACGTCTTCGGCCAGGGATCTCGTTCGGTAGAGTCGTCTTCAGTGGTGAGTGCTGATTCAAACTGAGCCCCGGTGACAAGCGCAAAACGTTCTGGAGTCTCCTCAGACTGCAGTGGTACACAACCTGAGTCTCGCCCGTCGTTCTGCCCGACAACCAGGCATGACGGCGTGGTGGTGGTGGGGGTTTCATTTCATAGCAGGAATCCTTACATTGTCATCCAGGAAACCCTTATAGCACAGCGGTACGTCGACGATATTCCGGGTTCCGTTTTGTTGCCCTTCAAGGCAAGCCATTCCGGGGTTGCAGTTCAGCAATCAAGATGATGCCCGCCCGCACACGTTGTGAGTTTTTAAAGCCTATATTAGTGCCAGAATGAGATTTTCTCTCTGCAGCGGAGTGTGCGCTGATATGAAACTTCCTGGCAGATTAAAACTGTGTGCCCGACTGAGACTCGAACTCGGGACCTTTGCCTTTCGCGGGAAAGTGCTCTGCCATATTGGCAGAACTAAAGCTGTGAGTACCGGGCGTGAGTCGTGCTTCGGTAGCTCAGATGGTAGAGCACTTGCCCGCGAAAGGCAATGGTCCCGAGTTCGAGTTTCGGTCTGGCACACAGTTTTAATCTGCCAGGAAGTTTCCTATATTAGTGGTTGCCAAACTCCACCTTTGCCAGCAAGGTCACCAGATCTATCCCCATTAGGGACAGGTCCCTCAAAACAGCGATTTAACTCGACAATTGGATATAATCTGGCACGATATTCCTCAAGAGGACATCCAACAAATCTCTCAATCCGTACCAATTCGAACAACTGCCTGCCGCGGTGGCCGAGCGGCTCTAGGCGCTTAAGTCTGGAACCGCGCTGCTGCTACGGTCGCAGGTTCGAATCCTGCCTCGAGCATGGATGTGTGTGATATCCTTAGGTTAGTTAGGTTTAAGTACTTCTAAGTTCTAGGGGACTGATGACCTCAGATGTTAAGTCCCATAGTGCTCAGAGCCAGAACTTAACAAAGACGTTCGCTCAGAGGACCACATTCAAAAATATTTGACAACTAGAATTACATCTAAAGACTAATTTATACAGAACAGCAAGACGACAATGTGCTGTCGAATACAAGTATCCAAATGCAGTGAACTGAATTTCGCATTTAAGAAACCGCTCACTCAGAAGAATCGTACAGACATAGAGCATCGTTTGGCCATCGAACAGACTCCCGTATGGAGGACATACGAAATGCGTTCGATAAGTAATGCAACACTTTTTTTTCTGAAAGCAGTTTGTTTCTGTTCAGGATTCCAACAAAATCTATTGTTCGTCATTCTTTTGCCTACAAAACAATGTTTTTCTACCTTATTTCCGGCCAATCCGACTGCCTTACCTTATTCATAGGGGCTGTATGTCCGCATGGTACCACTGTAGTGGTCGGCTTCGGAGCCAACATCTTGCTGTATATTGACCCCCCCCCCCCCCCCACGTAAGGTGCTAGTAAAACCGCAGAGATGGTCCGTCGTTGCCCTTTATAGTCTTCTCTTAAGCGGCAAGGAACCCAGGGGGCATACATCTTTCAGTACCCCAACCGATGGACGAATGTGTCAGCACTACCAACAGAGACTTTTGCTGCGAGGTATTTGACTGTGATGCTTCGATCGCCTCGAATGAAACTTTCCGCGACCTTGTTGCGATGATGACAGACGATTCGCTCAAAGAATCACTTTGCCTTTATTCAACGCCAGGTCTCCACAGACATTCTGTAGGAGCCCAAGAACATATGCGATGCCCTCGTTTTCCGCCAAAGGAAACTCAATGACAGCACTTTCCTTGGAACGCACCTCCGCCACAGACGCCGCTATGAAGGCCACGTATAGCGCCGTCTCTGATGGGAATTACAGGGGCCAAACCAGAAACATTTCACTATTTCCAACAACAGATTCCGTGTTTCTTCAATCGACATTGACAGAGAAAAGAAAAGCGTTTCATTATTTATTAACCTTCTCTCGTAGTAATAATCATTCGCCGGCCGCTGTCGCCGAGGGGTTCTAGCCGCTTCAGTCCGGAACCGCGCTGCTGCTATGGTCGCAGGTTCGAATCCTGCCTCGGGCATGGATGTGTGTGATGTCCTTAGGTTAGTTAGGTTTCAGTAGTTCTAAGTTCTAGGGGACTGACGACCTCACATGTTAAGTGCCATGGCGCATAGAGCCATTTGAACCATTTGAATAATCATCCATGGCGCAGAGAAACAACTAAAAGAGTTGAAAGCAGATGACACGCCAGGTCCGGATATAATACCATTGCGGTTTTACAAAATTACCGCATTGACCACTTACTTATCCTGCGTTCATCTCGTATCTGTCTCTCAGCGCGAAGTCCCAACTGAATAAAAAAAATAAAAAAAAACGCAGGTAGCTCCAGCACATAAGAAGCTTAAGATGGGGCCCGCAAAATTGCAAACCAGTATCCTCAACATCGGTTTGTTGTAGAATCCTTGATGATATTCTTAGGCGGAAGACAATAAATTTCCTTGAAACGGGAAATCTTCTGTTTAGAAAGTATCGCTCGTGCGAAATTCAGCTTGCCCTGTTCTCACATGATGTCCTGCAAACTATAGATGAAGGGGAACAGGGAGATATCATATGTCTTGATTTCCAAAGAGCGTTTGACACGAAACCCCACTGGGGGCTGTTAACGAATGTACGAGCATAAGGAATTGGTTGTCCGATATGTGAATGGATCGAAGGTGTTTTAAGTAATAGCACCGAGTACTTTGTCCTCGACACTGAGTGTTCATCAGAGACAAGGGTATCGTCAAGAGTGCCCCAGGGAGGTATGATGGGACCGCTGTTATTCTCTATACGCATAAATGAATTGGGGAAGAGGGTGAGCAGAAATCTGCTGTTGTTTGCTGACAATGCTGTGGTGTACGGGTGGGTGTCGTCGTTGGTTGAGTGTACTTGAACAGAATTTGTAGTTTGTGTGATGAATGGGAGCTTGTTCTAAATGTAGTAGAATGTAAGTTAATGCGGATGGTTAGGGAGAACAAACCTATGATGTTCGAATACAGCTGCTTGACACACTCACGTCGACTAAATATCAAGTTGCAAACCGATATGAAATGGACGCATGTGTAAGAATGTTAGTAGTGAAGACGAATGGTCGACTTTGGTTCATTGGGGGAACCGTAGCGAACAGTCATTCATCTGTAAAGTAGACAGCAAGTAGGTCACTACTGCGACCCATTCTAGAGTACAAAATGGCTCTGAGCACTATGGGACTTAACATCTGTGGTCATCAGTCCCCTAGAACTTAGAACTACTTAAACCTAACTAACCTACGGAGATCACACACACCCATGCCCGAGGCAGGATTCGAACCTGCGACCGTAGCGGTCACGCGGTTCCAGACTGAAGCGCCTAGAACCGCACGGCCACACCGGCCGGCATTCTAGAGTACAGTTCGAGTGTTTCGGATGCGCACCAGGTCTGATTAAAGGAAGACATCAAAGCACCTCAGTGGCAGGCTGCTAAATTTGTTACTGGTACTTTAGAACAACACACAAGTAATGCAGAGATGCTTCAAGAACTGAAATGGGAATCGCAGGAGGGAAGGAATTGTTATTTTCGAGGAACTCTTCAGAAAATTTAGAGAACCGGCATTTGAAGCCAACTGCAGAATGATTCCACTGCGCGAACGTGCGTTTCGCGTAAGTTATTTGTAAATTGAAGGTAGAGAGGAGGAGAAAGGAAAGGAAAGAGAGGGCATCACTATTCTCAGCAGCATCGGGACATTACGCGGAATCACCGGCGACCAGTTAAAATACGTACCGGACGCGTGATCTCCTGCTCACTAGGCAGGTATGTTAACCACTGCGCCACCCGAAATACATCGTTACTGCAAATATGCGCGCTATCTCGGCATTCCTAACTGCCGATCCACATTCCCACCTATCGCCGCCTGTGGCCAGTCCTTGTACGTGCACTCCATGTTCGTTACTCTGGGATTCCCACAGAAGGACAGACGTGTTTGTGCAGCAACACTGAAGAAGGTGGAGCCATTGTCCGGCTAGGCGTATCAATTACGTGAACGCGTGGTGTCTGCTCTTTCGGACCGCGAAAATAAGACTCCAGAAATTAGGGCTAGCACGCAAACATGTAGATGGTCGTTGTTCACTATATCTGTTTGCAAGCGGAACAGTAGTAATGATACGTGGTACTCCCCACCACACATCGTGTGGTGGATTGCAGAGTATGTATGTTGATATAGATACATATTATGGTCCAATTCAGCCGAATATTTCCTCAAACCCCTGGTTCCACGTGGTTAAAGCAAATTAAATATACATTAGTTCCATAAGCTTCATGAGATTTAATCGGGTGTCACTCCCCAGTCGGCTCCATTTGATATACACACGAAATATTGCTTACTGTGAATGTGACAACAGTAACAATATGATATATAAAACGTGTTTTTCTTTGCTTGTCGGCTGTTCTAATATGCAAACAAGCAAACATAATTCTTAAACCAGTTAATAAGATACTACTACTAACAAGGCGTTTCTACTTCATCAAAATGTTCAGAAATAATCATATTACCCTGCTAAGTCTTAGACAGACCTGTTGTTGTTGTTGTGGTCTTCAGTTCTGAGACTGGTTTGATGCAGCTCTCCATGCTACTCTATCCTGAGCAAGCTTCTTCATCTCCCAGTACCTACTGCAACCTACATCCTTCTGAATCTGCTTAGTGTATTCATCTCTTGGTCTCCCTCTACCATTTTTACCCTCCACGCTGCCCTCCAATGCTAAATTTGTGATCCCTTGATGCCTCAAAACATGTCCTACCAACCGATCCCTTCATCTAGTCAAGTTGTGCCACAAACTTCTCTTCTCCCCAATCCTATTCAATACCTCCTCATTAGTTACGTGATCTACCCACCTTATCTTCAGCAATCTTCTGTAGCACCACATTTCGAAAGCTTCTATTCTCTTCTTGTCCAAACTAGTTATCGTCCATGTTTCACTTCCATACATGGCTACACTCCATACAAATACTTCCAGAAACGACTTCCTGACACTTAAATCTATACTCGATGTTAACAAATTTCTCTTCTTCAGAAACGCTTTCCTTCCCATTGCCAGCATAAATTTCATATCCTTTCTACTTCGACCATCATCAGTTATTTTACTCCCCAAATAGCAAAACTCCTCTACTACTTTAAGTGTCTCATTCCCTAATCTAATTCCCTCAGCATCACCCGACTTAATTTGACTACATTCCATTATCCTCGTTTTGCTTTTGTTGATGTTCATCTTATATCCTCCTTTCAAGACACTGTCCATTCCGTTCAACTGCTCTTCCAAGTCCTTTGCTGTCTCTGACAGAATTACAATGTCATCGGCGAACCTCAAAGTTTTTTACTTCTTGTCCATGAATTTTAATACCTACTCCGAATTTTTCTTTTGTTTCCTTTACTGCTTCCTCCATGAACCATGGACCTTGCCGTTGGTGGGGAGGCTTGCGTGCCTCAGCGATACAGATGGCCGTACCTAGGTGCAACCACAACGGAGGAGTATCTGTTGAGAGGCCAGACAAACATGTGGTTCCTGAAGAGGGGCAGCAGCCTTTTCAGTAGTTGCAGGGGCAACGGTCTGGAAGATTGACTGATCTGGCCTTGTAACATTAACCAAAACGGCCTTGCTGTGCTGGTACTGCGAACGGCTGAAAGCAAGGGGAAATTACAGCCGTAATTTTTCCCGAGGACATGCAGCTCTACAGCTCTCTAGACAGGCCTGTATATCCTATATTGTTGTATGGCTACAGAAAATCCTCAGTAAACTGTTGTGAATTATTTATATGAAAATTTCACATAAATTCAAGAATAATGGAAGATGACTTTGGCAAATCTGTTGGTTAGTTAGGTACTTAATGATGAACGTCACGATGTAGTACGTTTCAATAGAACGAACATGCAAGACACCATATATAGTGTATGTCTTTCTGTGTGTGTGTGTGTGTGTGTGTGTGTGTGAGTGTGTGTGTGTGTGTGTGTGATTGATGGTACAGAGAATTACAGCAGAGGAAAGGAAAGACAGTACTAATCTGACTGTAGCAGATGATGTAAATGACGATCATTCATCTCTTGCCATTTTTGGGCACCAGTCTGCAAGTTGCTGAAGGCGCATCGAAGCTGGGCTGCTGGAGTTGTTGAATACTGATGCGATATGTTCTGTTGCAGTTATTGAAGACTATGAGAGATGTTGCGATAAACTTTAGACTTCGGAACTGCCCACATAAAGTAATCGCACGCTGACAGATCAGTTGACTTGGGTGAGCAGCTGGGGCCGCGACCAGACTGACTTCTGCTGACATCTCTGTCAGGCGTGAGGACTGTGCAAATGTGCTTCGAGGTTCGTCCGGCTGTATAGGCCGTTGCTGTGTCAAGTTGGAGGTAACTATAGGTGTTTCCATCCTCCATTAATATTGCCACCAATGGTTTCAAAATCTTTGTAATATAGCGCACCAAAGTCAGTGTTTGATAAAAGAAAATAGGACCAAAAATGCAGCGTGCAGACACAGCACACCAAACCACAACCTTATGGTCATGCAGTGGTGTTTCGTGGAAGGTATGCAGATTCTCTGTTGCCCAGAGCCTGTGTTTCTGTTAGCTGATTTAACCACTCAGGTGGAACCTTTTAGCAAGCGGACCAGTGACCGAACACTAAGGCATTTCCATTGTTATTTCTTCCGTATGCCTATTCAAATACAGAGTCGGCAAAGCCTAATTAAGACAACATGTCTGGCGCAGTTGTTAGATCGATTACAGCTACTACAATGGCAGGCCATCAAGATTGAAGTACGTTTGAACGTGGTATAACAGTCGGCGCACGAGCGATGGGACACAGCATCTCCGAGGTAGTGACAAAGTGGAGATTTTCCCTTACGACCATCCGGTAAAACATCAAATAACTGACATCACCGCCGCCGGAAAAAGATCCTGCAAGAACGGGACCAACAGCGACTGAAGAGGATCCTTCAGCGTGACAGAAATGCAACCCTTTCTCAAATTGCTGCAGATTTCAATGCTGAGCCATCAACAAGTGACAGCGAGCGAACGATTCCACGAAACATCATCGATATGGCCTTTCAGAACCACAGGCCCACTCGTGTACCCTTGATGACTGCACGACACAAAGATTTACGCCTCGCCTAGGCCCGTAAACACCGACATAGGATGTTCATGATTGGAAACAAGTTCCCTGGTCGGACGAGTCTCATTTCAAATTGTATCGAGGGGTGGACCTGTATGGGTATGGAGTCAATCTCATGAATCGATGGCCACTGCATGTCGGCACGGGACTGTTCGAATTGGTGGAGGCTCTGTAATGTTGTCGAGCGTGTGCAGTTGGTGCGATATGTGATCCCTGATGCGCCTCGATACGACTCTGACAGGTGACACGTACGTAAGCATCCTATCTGATCACCTGCATGTATCCATGTCCATTGTGCATTCTGACGGACTTCGGCTATTCCAGCAGACAATGCGACACCCCACACGTCCAGAATTGCTACAGAGTGGCTTCAAGAACACTCTTCTGAAGTTAAACACTTCCGCTGGTCACCAAACTCCCCAGACATGAACATTATTGAACATGTCTGGGATGCCTTGCAACGTACTGTTCAGAAAAGACCTCCACCCCTTCGTACTCTTACGGATTTGTGGACAGCCCTGCAAGATTTACCGTGTCAGTTGCCTCGAGCACTACTTCAGACATTAGTCGAGTCCATGCCACATGTTGCGTCACTTCTGCGTCTTCGCGGGGCCCTGCACGATATTAGGCAGGTGTACCAGTTTCTTTGGCTCTTCAGTGTAGATGTGATATCCCTGTTTGTTTTATCCGAGTTGCCCGGGTTTGGTTACTGCAGTCTATTTCTTAAGTAAGAATAAGTTAGACTTGTGCTGAACTACGAATTTAATAAAAATTTAACTTCTCTAAGAGTGTATAATAATTGACACATTAAAATGTCTTCCGTAAGCCATAGAAATATTTTATCACTTAAAGGTTTCATTACGTGCTCCGTAAATGTCCACATATCTGACCCACTAATGTAAATCCAAATTATTATTGTCTGCCTCTGAGTCAGGTTTGTTGCCCTTGGTTATTATTTATATATTCAACAGAATTAAAATCCAGAAAATTGTATGTTTTCCTCGCTGAAGAAATATGTATGTTACTCAGGTGAAATTTGATAGAGTAGGAGATAACATTAATTAATTTGCCAGGATATTTCCAAGTGAAAAATGGAATTGACATGCTTACGGAGTAAATTCAGATAAAATTTTTCACAGCTGTGCGCTTTTGCACGCTGGGGCATTGGCCTCTTCTTCGTTTCATTTTATGACGTGCGTTTTGCTGCTTTCCATTCACGTTGTGATATACGACCGTCATGCAGGCACGTACGAAGTACAGCCATCTTGCTCACAAACACCCTCTGTGCATTTGCGTCGTTAATTTCCTTCTCACATTCTGCCGATGGGTCGTTTTGGATCTGTCCGGTTAAGATTACGGGCCAGCGCGATTAATGGTCAGGAATGGTGCGTCATGTGGTCGTACAGGAGGTCATTAGCAGGGGAACCTTGAGAAGGGACGCCAGCCATCTGTGTTTCTAGAAGTCGGGTCGTAATTATTCGCAGTAGTGCTGCAAAGAGGCTATCAGACATGACGCATCACAGGTGTAAGAGACACTGGCTCGTAACGCAACAGGGACCCCCACAGCTAGAATATTGCCAGTCAGTATGAACTGTCTCGTTTGACATCAGGACGCCGGTGTGAGAGTAGACAGGATGTTATTCGGTAATCCGTCTAGTTACACCGAACGGAAGTCTAATTGCGTAGGAGAAAAAACCGTAGAGGGATCATATGTCTTATACCGGGAAGAAAAATAGGTGTTTAACTGAGGGCGGCTAATGTTGTTCTGGGGAAGTGAGAAATAAAGCCGGCGGAGTGGCTAAGCGGTTCTAGGCACTTCAATCTGGAACCGTGCTACCGCTACGGTCGCAGGTTCGAATCCTGCCTCGGGCATGGATGTGTGATGTCGCCGGCCGCGGTGGCCGTGCGGTTCTAGGCGCTACAGTCCGGAACCGCAGGACTGCTACGGTAGCAGGTTCGAATCCTGCCTCGGGCATGGATGTGTGTGGTGTCCTTAGGTTAGTTAGGTTTAAGTAGTTCTAGGTTCTAGGGGACTGGTGACCTTAGATGTTAAGTCCCATAGTGCTCAGAGACATTTGAACCATTTTTGAGAAATAACTATTGTAATCTATGAAGAGCAGATAGGAGTGTTTGGTTAAATGTAGAGGGGTCAGCAGGGAGTTTCAGTCAATCGAAACGATCTGAAGACGACCTATAACTTATTTCAATCAATAAAATCTTCTCGTTTTGCACAACCTTCACTTACAATAAAACGCCGAGATGTAGATAGCTGTCTCTGCCTTAGTCGTCAGGAGTTAAAAATCACTGATCAGTGATCGTAACTCCTAATGACGCGGCTTGTAAACTAAGAAGATTTATTGGAGCTTGCCATCCCAATAGAATCTGAGGACAAATTATTTGAATGTTGTACGAGCGTTGTGCAAAAAGTAACGCACCGCATTTCTTTTTTCTCAGCCGAAAACAATACTACGAATGCGAAACGCCACGTATGTATTATTTGAAGTCTCCCGAGTGAGCGCGCCAAGTTTCCGTCACTTTCGACACATAGCGTAACTGCAAGACAGTTTCAAAATGGCGTCTGTAGGCGACGTACGTTACAAACTACGTGCCGTCATTGAATATCTCACTGCAGAGAAAGAAACTGCAGGGATTATTCACAAACGCTTGTGCAAAGTCTTTGGGGCATCTGCTGTCGACAGAAGTACTGTTATTTGTTGGGTGCGAGGGTGAGGTCATCAGAAGACTGTTCGGCAGAGCTCCACGATTTGCAGCAGTCGGGGAGACCATCCACGGCTGTCACACCCGATATGTTGCAGCGAGCTGATGTTGTCATTGGCGAGGACAGACGCATTACGACTGGGCAGTTGGCGCTGCGTCTGTCAGTCAGCAAAGGAAGTGTGGGTATAAGTATTCGCGTTCTTGGATATTCAAAAGTGTGTGCAAGATGGGTCCCGCGGTGGATCACAAATAGCAGAGAAAAAACAGTTGTCTTGATTTGTTGCAACGTTTTGAAGTTGAAGAGGAGGCCTTCTTGTCCTAGATTGTGACAGGCGATGAAACCTGGGTTCAACATTTTGAGCCCGAAACAAAACGACAGTCGATGGAATGGCGCCATTCCCACTCCCGACAGAAGAAAAAATTCAATGCAACTGCGTGATCACCGTGTTCTGGGACTGCGAAAGTGTGAGTCTCGTTGATGTGATGCCAAGAGGCGGTACCATTGATTCAGAAGCATATGTCAACACATTAACAAAACTCGAGGCGCGCCTTCGGGGACTTCAGCGCCGCAGCAGCCCAAGAGATCTTTTGCTGCAATACGATAACGCTCGGCCCCATACAAATCTGATGACTGCTGAACACATCGCTAAACAGGTTTGGACAGTGGTGTTACCCCGTCAACCCTACAACCCTGACCTGAACCCTACGCACTTCCACTTATTTGGGCCATTAAAGGATGCCATTCGTGGAAGACATTTTGAGGACGATGAGGAGTGATTCGTACAGTCGAGCACTGGCTCCGCCACCAGGACGAGGACTGGCATACACGCCCTTGTTTCGGGCTGGAGGATGGCCATAGAACGGGATGGAGATTACATGGAAAAATAGAGTGTGTAGAGAAAACACGATTCTTTCGCGTGTCCAATTAAGGAATTGTTGGAGAAAAAATCTGTGGTGCATTACTTTCTAGGCAACCCTTGAAATACGAAGATAGCAGGAAAGAACTAATCCATCAAGCCTGTGGTTTGCTCAATTTATTACTCCGGAACTGTGCTTAGTTGCAGTATACAGCAAGGTATACAGATTTTGCGTAGTCTTCGTCTACACACATCCATCGCAAACCTCCATAAGACACATGGGGAGGATACCATGTACTTATGTTGGTGGCAGTAGGACTGTTCTACACTCTGCCGCAAACGTCGGCTCGCAAAATTTTTTCTGTGGTGTTTCGCGAAAAGAAGGTCGTTTTCGCTCCAGGGATTCCCATTTGAGTTTACGGAGAATTTCTGTAACACGTGTTGATCGAATCTACTGCTAACAGGTCTTTCTTTAATCCCAAACATTGAAGTTCTACTCAAGAATGAGTCGCACAAGCGTCCTGTACTCGGACTGCCTTTGTAGATGACCAACGCTCTCGTAAACTTCTCCCAGAACACCGAAGTAGACCATTCGCCTTTCCCACAAACGACCCTACGTGTTCGCTCCATTTCATGTCACTTTGCAATATACGCTGTAGCTGTAAATTGTATTCTGAGAATAACACCCACTTTAGTTCAAACTCAATCGTGAAACACAAATGTGTTAAGCTGAAATGAGAATTCTAGAGTGATTTTTGAGGTATTTCTAAGAGCTGCCGCATATATTTTATTTATGGTCTACAATATTTATTGATTTTGTTTAGTGATTTCGGCAGGTTTCGCAGTAAAAAATGGTTCAAATGGCTCTGAGCACTATGGGAATCAACGTCTTAGGTCATAAGTCCCCTAGAACTTAGAAATACTTAAACCTAGCTAACCTAAGGACATCACACACATCCATGCCCGAGGTAGGATTCGAACCTGCGACCGTAGCAGTCCCGCGGTTCCGGACTGCAGCGCCAGAACCGCACGGTCACCGCGGCCGGCGTTTCGCAGTAAGAATAGGTATTAATGTACTACATTCCTCATTCTGAGTAACGTATTCCATTCGTGAAACCTTTTCTCATTTTTTATTATGTTAGATATTTACAGAATACTTGTTGTACGTTAGACCCACAGGCGGAATGAAAGTGTGTGGTGGCAATTTGCAGAGAGCAGTGACGTGTTTCCATGAAGCACGCACAAAATCTGTCTACAGACTAGCTTCTTTCACATCTCAAAGGAACTCAGCGATCGTATTTCATGTATTAATAAAAAGTAGAAATCGAGATCTCAGATTAATTTCATACCGAATGTTAGTCATTACAACCATCTTCAGCAACAGCTGTGAAATATACAATAATATAATGCGTTATGAATGTCATACAATTAGAAACCTTAAATTTTAACATAAAAGTAAAATTAGTTATGATATAAAACAGACGTGTTACACATATGACAAGAGGAGGAAGTGCCTGGAACCATTGTGTGATACCAACTGGTAGCTATCCATTACGAATTACCAGCAAAGACTAGGGGCTATAAAAGGAAAAATCCAGCCACTGTTCCTCAAAAGATCCATAATAACATGATTAAAATGTAAATGTACGAAAATCTTTTACATTAATGAGTAAAAATGAAGACCTGATGTTGTATAAGGAGACGTACGAAAATCTTGAGTAAAGTCCTCTAGTTTTGTATTCACGTTTAAAAACAGTTCAAAAGAGGCAGAAAGCAACAGCCAGTATCAGAAAGCCTATATACTCCATACACGCTGTCGAGCCAGAATATTGAAATACTGTCATTTGTCGTATACTTCATCGAAATATTCGAGTGTTCTACGTTGGTATGGTAACTGGCGTACAAGTTCCCTTCTGCTAACTAAAGATAGCCACAGGGACGCCAGTCACCTTACACACGTGCCGAAGGTGAAGCCTCCCTTGCAGGTGGACCAGTACAGCAATGCTCCTGCCCAGCATTCGAAGTTCGGCGACGTTCCGCCACTGGAACCACTGATCACCACCTGCGCACTTGTTTTCATAGAGAGCATCCTTCATTCAAACTGTCCAAAAATACTTACAATCTTTTAGAATGAAATATAAAAATGGCTCCAACGAACCGTGTCGTTCCTATGCGGTGGATCGATAAACATTATATTCCAAATGTCACTACCGTGCCGTTATCTACACTATATGATAAAAAGTATCCGGACACCGGGCTGAAAATGAGTTACAAGTTCGTGGCGCCCTCCATCGGTAATGCTGGAATTCAGTATGGTGTTGGCCCACCCTTACCCGTGATGACAGCTTCCACTCTCGCAGACATACGTTCAGTCAGGTGCTGAAAGGTTTTCTGAGGAATGGCAGCCCATTCTTCACGGAGTGCTGCACTGAGGAGAGGTATCGATGGCGGTCGGTGAGGTGTTCTATAGGATTCAGGTCAGGACTCTGTGCAGACCAGTCCATTATAGGGATGTTATTGTCATGTAACCACTCCGCCACAGGCTGAGCATTATGAGCAGGAGTTCGATCGTGTTGAAAGGAGCAGTCGCCATACCCTAATTGCTCTTCAACAGCGGGAAGCAAGAAGGTGCTCAAAACATCAACTTAGGCCTGTGCTGTGATAGTGCCACGCAAAACAACAAGGGGTTCATGCCCCCTCCATGAAAACCACGAACACACGATAACACCACCGCCTCCAAATTTAGATGTTGGCACTACGGAAGCTGGCAGATGACGTTCACCGGGCATTCGCCATACCCACACCCTGCCATCGGATCGCCACTTTGTGTACCGTGATTCGTCACTACACACAAAGTTTTTCCACTGTTCAATCGTCCAAAGTTTACGCTTCTTACTCCAAACGAGGTGTCGTTTGGCATTTAACGGCATGATGTGTGGCTTATGAGCAGCCGCTCCAGCATGAAATCCAAGTTTTCTCACCTCCCGCCTAACTCTCATAGAACTTGCAGTGGATCCTGATGCAGTTTCGAATTCCTATGTGATGGTCTGGATAGATGTTTGCCTATTACGCATTACGACCCTCTTCAGCTGTCGGCGGTCTCTGTCAGTTAAGACACGAGGTCGGCCTATATGCTTTCGTGCTGTACGCGTCCCTACACGTTTCCACTTCACTAACACATCGGAAACAGTGGACCTAGGGATGTTTAGGTGTGTGGAAATCTCGCGTACAGACGTATGACACAAGTGACGTATGACCACGTTGGAAGTTCGTGAGTTCCGCGGAGCGCCCCAATGTGCTCTCTCACGATGTCTAATGACTACTGAGGTCGCTGATATGGAGTACCTGACAGCAGGTGGCAGCACAGTGCACCTAACATGAAAAACGTATGTTTTTGGATGCGTCCGGATAATTTTGATCACAGACGGGGCCTGCTGCAGTGGTCCATACGCAGCAACGTTCGCTGAACGGTCTTTGAGAAGGCACTGTTGGTAGCCTCTTCGTTCATCTGGGTGGTCATATGGTCAAGATTTGCACTCTTTTCACCCATATACATCTCCGCAGCCGTCGTTCACCCCTGTAACCTGCGGCCTGTGGTGCCTGTGTTCGATGGCGCAGTTTTGCCACGCACGGTGCATTTTAAGCACGGTCACACGTAAACAGTTTACACACTTAGCCGTGTCGGAAATGATTCCACCCTTGTCTAGGAAGCTAACGACCATGCCCTTTTGGACGTGAGGTAAATCGCTCCGTTTCCGTATTACGATAACAATTGCACTGTTTTACACATCCCTCCGACGTGCTCCATATGCCCTCCGCTGCTAGTGCTGCCTCCTGCCGTTCATCTACATCTACATTTATACTCCGCAAGCCACACAACGGTGTGTGGCGGAGGGCACTCTACGTGCCACTGTCATTACCTCCATTTCCTGTTCCAGTCGCGTATGGTTCGCGGGAAGAACGACTGCCGGAAAGCCTCCGTGCACGCTAGAATCTCTCTAATTTTAAATTCGTGATCTCCTCGGGAGGTATAAGTAGGGGGAAGCAATATATTCATTACCTCATTCAGAAACGCGCCCTCTCGAAACCTGGATTGCAAGCTACACCGCGATGGAGAGCGCCTCTCTTGCAGAGTCTGCCACTTGAGTTTGCTAAACATCTCCGTAACGCTATCACGCTCACCAAATAACCCTGTGACGAAACGCGCCGCTCTTCTTTGGATCTTCTCTATCTGCTCTGTGAACCCGACCTGGTACGGATCCCACACTGATAAGCAATACTCAAGTATAGATCGAACGAGTGTTTTTTAAGCCACCTCCTTTGTTGATGGACTACATTTTCTAAGGACTCTCCCAATGTATCTCAACCTGGCACCCGCCTTACCAAAAATTAATTTTAATGATCATTCTACTTCAAATCGTTCCGTACGAATACTACCAGATGTTTTACAGAAGTATCTGCTACCAGTGTTTGTTCCGCTATCATATAGTCATACAATAAAGGATCCTTCTTTCTATGCATTCGCAATATATTACATTTGTCTATGTTAAGGGTCAGTTGCCATTCCCTGCACCAAGCGCCTATCCGCTGCATTTCTTCCTGCATTTCGCTGCAATTTTTTAATGCTGCAACCTCTCTGTATACTACAGCATCATTCGCGAAAAGCCGCATGGAACTTCCGACACAATCTACTAGGTCATTTATGTATATTGTGAAAAGCATTGGTCCCATAACACTCCCCTGTGGCACGCAAGAGGTTACTTTAACGTCTATAGACGTCTCTCCATTGAGAACAACATGTTGTGTTCTGTTTGCTAAAAACTCTTCAATCCAGCCACACAGCTTGTCTGATATTCCGTGGGCTCTTACTTTGTTTGTCAGGCGACAGTGCGGAACTGTATCGATCGCCTTCCGGAAGTCAAGGAAAAAGGCATCTATCTGGGAGCCTATATCTAATATTTTCTGGGTCTCATGAACAAATAAAGCGAATTAGGTCTCACACGATCGCTGTTTCCGGAATCCATGTTGATTCCCACAGAGTAGATTCTGGGTTTCCAGAAATGACATGATACGCGAGCAAAAAACATGTTCTAAAATTCTACAACAGATCGATGTCAGAGATATAGGCCTATAGTTTTGCGCGTCAGCTAACATGTATAAAGTAACATAAATTTGCGATCTCAACTGCTACTTTTTACTACTGCTTAGATTAGAAGTAACAACTATCGTTGTGTGTTGAAATCTGTAGGTATTAGCAATATGAAGGGCGTTAGCTATTTTCCAAATGACCTCTAATCTCTTACATGATTCTCTGAACACATTTTACCAAAGTATCATTTCTAAGTGTATTGCCTCACCGCGCAGTTTGGTGTAATTTCGTTAACGGTACGCTACCACTAATATTAGTTTTGTACTGAGAAGTGACAGACGGTTCCCCACTGTAAAGCGAACTATTCAGTTCTCCACTCTCGGATGGCGAAACTGCTTATTACTGACGACAGTGTATTTGAGCTTTACGATGTAACCACGACTTAGGTGTGTCGCCGAAGGGGGTCGGCGTGCCACGTGCGCAGATTAACCTGGAAGCATTTCAGATGGGCACCAATCAAAGCGCCATCCTTCGCGGAGACCTCGAACTGCAGCGACGGGTTGTTAGAGAACTAATCTCTGTGAACAAGCCATGATGCAATGTCATAAGCGCTTCCATCTACTGCGAACCTCTGATCGTAGCTGACTCAAAGGTTTTCTCAGATCTAATACGCCGGAGCTAAAGCTCCTTCAGTTCTTGAAGCATTTATGCACTAACAGTAATGGAAACTGCCAAATCAAGAAGCGCCGGTCCTATTTTTATCAAATCTTGTGAAGTTAAAAACTAAAGTTAAAAACCTGTGGAGTTGTTCATCACACAGCAGGTATTAAATGATAAACCGTTTGCGCCATTCTGAAATGATGTCTATCACCAACTACATGGTGTGACAGCCCAACGGGCACGAATGTACTCTAGTATTCTTTGTGGCGTGGAATCAAACAACCTCAGAATATAATCTTGAGGAATTTATTGACATGCCTGAAACACATGGCGTGTCATTTCGTCAATACTGCTGGCTGGAGATTGATATGAAAGCATGCATCGTCCCATCTCATCCAAGACATGCTCTGTAGCTGAAAAAAAAGTTGACCGCAGTCAAAAATACGCACATTTGTGGTATATATAAGATGTTATAAGCCATGTTGTGCTCCAACGACGTCCAAAATAACATTTCTAGTGCCTGTCTGGGATATGGGAGCATAAAGTTATTGATTTAATCTCTGAATCACATTTAACAAAATCTGGCATATTTTATGGGTATTATTCAGCTTCTGTGAGTCCGTAGCCGCTCCTATAGGGGTCCTATGGCGGTAGAAATTCTGCCTGATTAGTGCGATGGATCCATTACACTGGCATACCATATCTGCCGCATTTGGGCTGCTGTAATGTCTACGTAGGGATTTATTTGGGAAGGACTGTGGTCGGGACACATTATTTGCGAAATGTTGATAATATAAGTACCAGCCGCTGTGGCCGAGCGGTTCTAGGCGCTTCAGTCCGGAACCGCGCTGCTGCTACGGTCGCAGGTTCGAATCCTGCCTCAGGTATGGCTGTGTGTGGTGTCCTTAGGTTAGTTAGGTTTAAGTAGTTCTAAGTCTAGGGGGCTGATGGCCTCAGATGTTAAGCCCCATAGTACTCAGAGCCATCTGAACAATTTTTTAATTATATGAATACGCCATTTGAGACTGCCTGTTTAGCCGAGCTGCGACAGTAGGTCTTTTTCGAGCCGACAACCTAATTACGTCGATTGGCTGAAGTTTGGCGGCAGCCGTCACAACTGAGTGCAATGTAAAACAGGCGATGGCTGTACTATTAGATGCAGTTTAGGATGTAATGGGCAGTTCCGGTCCGTAGATAGGTGATCACCAGAGCAATGTAAGCTTGTAGGAGCAGGCGATATTACTGCGTTCACCACCACATCTGGTGCGGCGTACCTTACTCCGTAATGAAACAAAAGGCAGTTATAGCATTGTGGGAACTGGTGCTCTATAGGGCTGAACCTTGCATCTCAAGCCATAATCTGAAGCTACTGAGACGTGAATGCCACCTGAGCCTGTGGTACAGGTAGTTGTAAACAAGACTTGGGATCAGCAGAGGAGAGCTATGTCGAAACCCGGTCACTGCCATGTGGGTATCAGCCGACGTTGGACTACATGGTCATCGGCTTCGCAGCGCTTCTGTGATGCCAGACCACACTTAGTCACCGATGCGTGACGCAGTCTGTAAAACAATTACTACAGTCGAAGGATCACCGACGCATTCCAGACGATTCGGAGCGACGCACTAACAGACGTAAATAGCGGAAATCGGCATGGAGATGCTGGATTTAAGGATTGGCGAAACGGGTCGTTACTGTCGAACAGCGGGGCAGTGTCATGACGTCGAGCCTGTGTCACTGGGGGCCGCGCTGATGACGCAGACGCGTCTGTCTCTGCCGGGACACAAACGGCTCCTTGTCGCCTAAGCTTATAGGCGAAAACGGCACCCTCGCACTGGGTCGCCATCGAAGGGATCGAGCCTTCACCGCCCTCGCCGGGACGCCAGCATTCAGCTCCGAGCCCAGGAGTCTGAAATCCCCACAGCCACCACCACCAGCGACACTCACTACAGCCAGCAAACACGGGAACCTGCTTTCGTAGCACAGCCACAGACCATGCAAACAACAGCCAGAGACCGTCACCTCTGGGAAGACGCCCACTAATGATTGTAAACGAGCTTTAGTGAAGAAGTCATTGCAACTATCATCGCTGCATGACAACCACCCCGAACAGAGAATCCTAGCCCACGCCAAACTACCAAAGACGTCCTACTGTACACTGAGGTGACAAAAGCCATGGGAAAGCAATGTGGACAATACAGATGGCTGTAGCATCGCGTGCACAAGGTATAAAAGGACAGTGCACTGACAGAGCTGTCATTTGCATTCGCGTGATTCACGTGAAACGGCTTCCGTCGTGATTAAGGCCGCACAACGGGGATCAACAGATTTGAAAAGTGGAATGACAGTTGGAGCTAGACGCACGGGATATTCCATTTCTGAAACTGTAATGGATTTCAGTATTCCGAGATCCACAGTGTCAAATGTTACTGAGAATACCACATTTCAGATATTACCTCTCACCACGGTCAGTGCTGTGGCCGACGGGTTGCACAGCGACCGAGAGCAGCGTCGTTTGCATAGAGATGTCAGTGCTAACAGACAAGCAGCAGTGCTTGAAATAACAGCAGACGTCAGTTTGGGATCAATTATTCAAAATGCCGCCAACCGGTTTCAACCCGCGATGGGGTCATCTTCAGGGCAATTTACACCATTTGGTCGCTCGCTGGAGTCGTCACCATGCCTGTGCACGGTTGGTAACTACCCCATCGCGGGTTGAAACCGGTTGGCGGCAAAATAAATAATGCGATTGTGACTGTCATTTTGAATAATTGATTATAAGTAAACCGATCGCTGTTATCTCCACACAACTATGTTGTCTAAAAAAATTCAGTTTGGGACAAGAGATGAACATATCCGTTAGGACAGTGCGGCGAAATTGGGCGTTAATGGGCTATGACAGCAGACGTGAATCCTACTGTACATTTAGGGGATATAACAGAGAGGTCAGTTCGTGCACAAAATTCTGAACCGGCAATATCTCCGCGGTTATGGACGTCTATGGAGGTATTGTACCTCATTATTTCTCCAGGGGACTTTCAACGATCTGGTCAATCCGTGCCACTTCCAGCTGCTGCACTACGCCGGATGAAAGGAGGTATGACACGATGTTAAGAGGTATACCATGAATTTTGTTACTTCAGTGTATACTGGAAACGGGGACTATTCCGAGTTTATGTATCATGTGTGTAGATAAAATTCCAGATTTTTCTCTTTCAGTAATGACGATGTCGCAACTGAATAAACGGCACTGATACACCTATGTTCAACTCTTATTCTATTTGAGATAATTGTCATTTATTTTTTCGTCTCAGTTGTATATTATTAATTAGATTACACGTTTCTAGCACTCAGAATCATTTGCAGGTCTAAAACAAAGTAAAAATAAATATGTAGTTTGGTTATCTTACAATAAGTAAGAAAAGGATTTTACATAGTTGCGGAATTTACCTAAGTAGTTGCATCACCAACCCGTCTTGTTTGCTGAGAACCACATATCAGAATACTGTGGATTGCAACTGCGGTCAATATTTTAAACAGGTTTTTTAAAGAGAAGGGAGAGGGTAGGAAGGTGAAGAGGAAATAGAGTGAGGGGAAGGGAAACCGGCATGAGGTGGTGGTGATGTCATCAGTTTAACTAGACGCATCGCGTTATAATTATACAACTTATAATTATGTGAAAATTGTCATTAAAATACCAACAGCTGTAGAAAAATAGATATGTGAAATTTAAAGGGCATAAAATAGTAAAATTGTAAAATGGAGCGTGGAGGGTGAGAGAGGGCAGAGAAGGCAAAGGAGGTGGGGTGTGGGGACGGAGGGACAGTGGCAGAGATGCTGTGGGTTTAACAAAAGAGGGTCTTACACTAAAATTGCAAGAAGTCAATCATGTAAAAATACCAGAATCGATGTCTAAAACAGTAAAAAGGGATAAAATAGTACATTATGAAAGTGGAAATAAAGTAGCGAAAAGTGAATTAGTGTTTTAAGATATTCAAAGTGTGAAACTTTTAAAGTATAAAACCATAAGGCCTCACTCTGAAAGTACAAAAACAAAAAAATGTACTTTATAAGGCTTTTTCCATGAAAATATTAATAGCCTTCCGTTAAAAGTGCAGAATTATTTTACTCCTTTCCAATGTTTTGATACCAGCGATTTTTACAGTCGTTACTGTCTTTAAATAAGAGTCTGCCCACCACCATAGGCTGGAGTTTCCCCAAATTTTGGGATTTACTCTCAATTTTCACAATACGCCCACCATCATCGGTGTGGCTGTATCGATTGCTTTTAGCTACGTTCATTTCAGTCCTGTCTTGTGTCTTGTACTGGCACAGTGCCACTGTTAACAAATATCGCTGACACTGTTAGTTTGGGCGGAATATCCTCAAAGTTGTGTATACGGACGAGCATGCGATCGTTCTGACCATTTCGGATATGGTCAAGTTCCATAGAACAACAAACAGTAGCTGGCATGGCAGTGTTGCAGCCGGTACTAGGGTTCTGTCCCCCTTACACATTGTCTTGCATACTGCAGTCTCCCAGCTGTCGTGCTGCTTCAAAAGGAGTCTCTGATTTAGCTTTTTTAGTGCCAAGACACTCGCTGGTGCCGTTCTGTATCTCTGAGTTCCTAGTGCGAGGCTTTTGCCTTATTGACTGTTGGTCTTACTGTCATCACCCGCATTAGACTGCCGTTGCCCACAGTGTTGTTAACATGCTCTTGTCCACTGCAGCAGCAGCTGCAGCTGGTGGAGTTCTCGCAGTTTCTGTGACTGCGCCTGCGACTGGTGTAACGAAAACGGATGTGCGGCTGCTTGCCGCATTTCATGCTCTTAGGCCTGTAAGTTTTGGGCCGCAACCTGGCTGACACTTTGATTTACAGGGATGTCATTCCCGCGCATACTGGTAGGCTCACAATAACATGCCTATCAAAGTGTTCGTGGTGTGAAAAGCAGTTACGCGTCTTGCTCTATGAAACGGACCTACATGTTTGGATAGGCAGCAGAGGTCTGAGTTCAGTTGTAACCACGCTCATTTGTTGAAACATTAACCAAATTTATTTATAAGCCAATCTTTGGAAACAAAATCTTAATAGTTTGGAAATGTAACCCAATTACAAACGGAACTTTAACATTTTATAGATGCCAATAATTTAAAATAATTTAGAATTAATTTTCATTATGCAGTGGAGTGAGGCTGGTATGAGACTTGCTGGTCTTGCCTTTCGTGGGTAGGTCCTCTACCAAATGAACTACCCAAGCGAGACTCACAATCCCTCCTCACAGCCTTACGTTCGTCAGTACATCTCCTACCTACTAAACTTCATAAATGTTCGCCTGCGAAACTTGCAACACTAACAGCCGTGGAAAAAAAGAGTGCTGATTCTACAGTTTTCGCAGGAAAGCATTTGAGAAGTTCGGAAGGTAGGAGATGAGGTATTTATACAGCTGAGTCGTTCGTATTTGCAACTGCGAATAAATTTCATGTATAGAACATTTTGTCCCTATTGTTGCGTCTTGTAGAATGAAAATCTCCAACCCCCCCAATAACCGCGAAAGTAGCGGGTCGACCAAGAAACTGATTATTACATGTGAGAACCAGACGGAACGCTTCGAGTCGACTTCTACCTTGTGACAACGCAGTCAACGTCAGCCATCTAACAGTTGTAGCACTACTAATTGCACGGTGTTACAGCAGCCTTATTTTAATTTCATATTCCTTCATACAAGTAAGTGCCACATATGGAGATGAGGATCTATACAGGGTGTTACAAAAAGGTACGGCCAAACTTTCAGGAAACATTCCTCACACACAAAGAAAGAAAAGATGTTGTGTGGACATGTGTCCGGAAATGCTTACTTTCCATGTTAGAGCTCATTTTATTACTTCTCTTCAAATCACATTAATCATGGAATGGAAACACACGGCAACAGAACGTACAAGCATGACTTCAAACACTATGTTACAGGAAATGTTCAAAATGTCCTCCGTTAGCGAGGATACATGCATCCACCCTCCGTCGCATGGAATCCCTGATGCGCTGATGCAGCCCTCGAGAATGGCGTATTGTATCACAGCCATCCACAATACGAGCACGAAGGGTCTCTACATTTGGTACCGGGGTTGCGTAGACAAGAGCTTTCAAATGAACCCATAAATGAAAGTCAAGAGGATTAAGGTAAGGAGAGCGTGGAGGCCATGGAATTGGTCCGCCTCTACCAATCCATCGGTCACCGAATCTGTTGTTGAGAAGCGTACGAACACTTCGACTGAAATGTGCAGGAGCTTCATCGTGCATGAACCACATGTTGTGTCACGCTTGTAAAGACACATGTTCTAGCAGCACAGGTAGAGTATCCCGTATGAAATCATGATAACGTGTTCAATTGAGCGTAGGTGGAAGAACATGGGGCCCAATCAAGACATCACCAACAATGCTTGCCCAAACGTTCACAGAAAATCTGTGTTGATGACATGATTGCACAACTGCGTGCGGATTATCGTCAGCCCACACATGTTGATTGTGAAAATTTACAATTTGATCACGTTGGAATAAGCCTCATCCGTAAAGAGAACATTTGCACTGAAATGAGGATTGACTCATTGCTTGATGAACCATTCGCAGAAGTGTACCCGAGGAGGCCAATCAGCTGCTGATCCTGCACACGCTGTGCATGGTACGGAAACAACTGGTTCTCCTGTAGCACTCTCCATACAGTGACGTGGTCAACGTTACCTTGTACAGCAGCAACTTCTCTGACGCTGGCATTAGGGTTATCGTCAACTGCACGAAGAATTGCCTCGTCCATTGCAGGTGTCCTCGTCGATCTAGGTCTTCCCCAGTCGCGAGTCATAGGCTCGAATGTTCCGTGCTCCCTAAGACGCCGATCAATTGCTTCGAACGTCTTCCTGTCGGGACACCTTCGTTCTGGAAATCTGTCTCGATATAAACGTACCACGCCACGCCTGTTGCCCCGTGCTAATCCGTACATCAAATGGGCATCTGCCAACTCCGCATTTGTAAACATGGCACTGACTGCAAAACCATGTTCGTGATTAACACTAACCTGTTGATGCTACGTACTGATGTGCTTGATGCTACTACTGTAGAGCAATGAGTCGCTTGTCAACACAAGCATCGAAGTCAACATTGCCTTCCTTCAATTGGGCCAACTGGCGGTGAATCGAGGAAGTACGGTACATACTGACGAAACTAAAATGAGCTCTAACATGGAAATTAAGCGTTTCCGGACACATGTCCTCATAACATATTTTCTTTATTTGTTTGTGAGGAATGTCTCCTGAAAGTTTGGCCGTACCATTGTGTAACACCCTGTATAATACGAATTTACGAACCCATGTTGTTACTTATGTTATTTTCCCTTACCAGCCGATGGGTACGAGACGCGCACAGTGGTAAGTTGCCAGCGTGGAAAACAAACACGAAAACGTTTCCCTTGTCGCATCCTGATGGTTCAAATGCCGCTAGGCACTATGAGACTTAATGTCTGAGGTTGGCTCAAATGGCTCAGCGCACTATGGGACTTAACTGCTGTGGTCATCAGTCCCCTAGAACTTAGAACTACTGAAACCTAACTAACCTAAGGAAATCACACACATCCATGCCCGAGGCAGGATTCGAACCTGCGTCCGTAGCGGTCTCGCGGTTCCAGACTGTAGCGCCTAGAACCGCACTGCCATTTCGGCCAGCTTAACATCTGAGGTTATCAGTTCCTTAGACTTAGAACTACGTAAACGTAACTAACCTAAGGACATCGCACATATCCATGCCCGAGGCAGGATTCGAACCTGCGACCAGAGCAGCAGCGCCGTTCCGGACTGAAGTGCCTAGAACCGCTCGGTCACAGCGGCCGGCCTCGCCTCCACCATGCACTGATATATCCACTTTTCCTCTATACTTCACACGCCCCGGTGTAATCGGTCACCTTTTCATGCGATTACTCTAAGTATAACACGACAAAGTTACGATGTCACCCATAACAATGCTAATATCAATATTAATACAATAAGCTAAAATTAGACGGATTACATTCAGCAACAGTTCGAGGAAATCCCCTTTGAAACTTCCTGGTAGATTAAAACTGTAGGCAACGCCGAGACTCGAACTCGGGACCTTTACCTTTCACGAGCAAGTGCTCTACCAACTACCCTACCCAAGCACGACTGCCGATTCCCCCCCCCCCCCCCCCCCCCCACAGTTTCAAATCTGTCAGTACCTCGCCTCCTATCTTCCAGACTTCTGATCCTGGAATCCGCTTTAATAAATCGATTGGACGATCGAGGTATGAAACACGTTGAGTGGAGCCTACTGTAAATAATTGGGATACCACTTTAAGTTCGATTTTGCCCCAAATTCTCCTAAATCCCTGTCGAAATATAATGTACCTAAACCACACATTGTATATGACGTTTAACCCAAACAGAAGTTCGAAATCCTTAAAATGGATTCTCTGACTGAAGCTTGATAGGGTAAAAACGTGCAACGATTTGGCAACTGAAGTGATGCTAGCGCTCCAATCGACTAGCATGTAGTAAACTGAGAGCTTACTAATTTGTTTGCAAATGTGGCGGTGATTTTTCCAACAGAAACGGGAAAATGTAAGTAACGCAATATCCCGTTTCCTGTTAATGTTAACACTTAAGACAGGAGAAATGACGCACCACAAAGGAGGAATTGTCCGAATAGACGGAAATCAGTAGATGCGATGTACATGTACAAACAAGCAAATGATTATAATTTCAGAAAAATGGATGATTTATTCAAGAGAAAGAGCTTCACAAAATGGCTCTGAGCACTATGGGACTAAACTTCTGAGGTCATCAGTCCCCTAGAACTTAGAACTACTTTAAACCTAACTAACCTAAGGACATCACACACATCCATGCCCGAGGCAGGATTCGAACCTGCGACCGTAGCAGTCGCGCGGCTCCGGAGAGCTTCACATTCTGAGCGAGGTCGCGACGTCTTGGTCCCCCTCTGGCCTGCATTCAAATAGTTATACGGCTTGGCTCTGACTAATAGAGTGGTTGGGTGTCGTCCTGAGTGATGTGGTACCAAATTGTGTCCAACTGGTGCGTTAGAGCGTCAAATTCCGACCTGGTTCGAGAGCCATACCTTAACGCTAAACGTTCGCAACTGGGAGATATCCGGCGGCCTTTCTAGCCAAGGTTGGTTTTGGCAAGCACCAATACAAGCGGGAAATACTCTCGCCGTGTGCGGGTGGGCATTATCTTGCTGAAATGTATGCAGAGGATGACTTGCCATCGTCGACGTACCGCTATGCCGCCGACGGCACCCAAACAGGTCCTGCTATGAAATGAAGTGGAAGTCCAGACCATCAGTACTGGTTGTCGCGCCTTATGACGGCCGACAGTCACTTTGGTATCCTATCGCTGTCCGCTGCGTCTCTGATGATCATGATGTTAGTTTGTGGGGCGCTCAACATCGTGGTCATCAGCAGCCGTGCAAGTTACCAGTCTTTCCATTTCCAGCCTCTCCACGTCCCGAATGTTGATGAGATGATGAGTACAGCACAAACACCCAGCCCACGGGCGGAGAAAATCCCCGACTCGGCCGGGAATCTAACCAGGGACAGGGCGTCTCTAGACACTCCTTCGCTAGTTATCAGGGTGAGTGAGATTCCAGGCCTATGACGTGTCTGCAGACGCCATACTGTCCGGAATGACGATTTGGGGTGCCATTTCTTTTTGTGGCAAGACACCTCTGTTTGTCGTCCGTGGAACCCTTACGGCACCGAAGTACGTCGCCGATATTCTGGCAATCCATACTGGGCTGAAGCCTGCCAGCACACGACGAGAGTTTCTGCCGCTTGTTTTTTGGCCAGCTAGGTCGTCGGATCTCTCCCTAACTGCGAACATTTGGAGCATTATAGGCATGGCCTTCAAACTGGGAGTTTGACGATCCAACGCGCCACTTCGATAGAAGCTGCTACGATGTCCCTAAGGAAGACATCCAACAACTCTACCAATAAATATAAAGCCTAATAACTGCCTGTATTCCGGGCAGAGGTGGACCACCGTATTATTGACTTGCTCAGAATGTACAGCTCTATCTCCTGAATAAATCATCCAGTTTCACTGAAACTGTAATCGTTTGTTTGTTTGTACAAGTACACCACATTTGCCGATTTCGTCCTATTCGGATAATTCCTTCGTCTTGCGTCGGTTTTCTTTGGCTTAGAGTGTGTAATAATAAAATATCTTCTGAGTTCAGTGTAATACATACGGGTCTACGGTTGTACAGTCGTTAGCGTATCATCGAAAATATTCGAAGATGAGAAACAGGCGCCGGCCGGAGTGGCCGAGCGGTTAAAGGCGCTACAGTCTGGAACCGCACGACCGCTACGGTCGCAAGTTCGAATCCTGCCTCGGGCATGGATGTGTGTGATGTCCTTAGGTTGGTTAGGTTTAAGTAGTTCTGAGTTCTAGGGGACTTATGACCACTGCAGTTGAGTCCCATAGTGCTCAGAGCCATTTTTTTTGAGAAACAGGCCAATTAAATTAGCTTCAAAAAGGGGGTTGCCTTCCAAAAATTAGTGGAGTTCCGGAAACTGTTTTATCACAAGAGTAGGCCTCTGATATGAATAATGTCAGCTTGCCACGATTTCTGAGTGGAGATCCAGTAGTGACGAAAAGAAAATTCTATTAGCGTTTTTACTGTTCTTCTTCCTGTTCAAGACTCCTTCGAAACTAAGGTTACCAAAAACACATAGCATTAAAGTCTGCAACAGTAGAGTGCAAACACTTTGATATTGCTAAATTTTTCCAGCAGCAAAACAAATTCAGGATATGGAAATTTTTTACACTTTTCGACGCTACAGAACGGGCAGCATCTGAGAAATGGTTCACTTGACACAAAATTTTGTAGCAGAAATATTGTAGAGCATCACAGAAAATGACAAACATAACTGGTAGCTAAGTATTGCCATTGTTCAGTCATTAGTAGATCACATGGTTAACGAACAATATCTACTTTCAGTTGAATGCTTTCCTGCGTTTTTCACTCTTGTCCGTTTCCTTTCCGGTATATTCATTCTCTGTCCACAAGGGGATGCGCAAATCACAAAAAGCTGTTTTTAATAAATTGCTTAATGCATTTAAAGACCTAAAAGACTTCGAAAAGGCAGAGTTCGTTACAGATGAGGCTTCTGTTGCATAGAGTGCTAAGGATGGCAAAATAATTATTATATTCTTGCATAATCATAAAATGCTTAGAGTAAATTAGTAGTTGGTATTGGAGAAAGGTGACGGTTGTGTTTGATGTATACCCCGATATGATAAGGAACATGATCACGAGATTAGCCCAGCGGCTGCGCAAAGCCACCAGAAGAACTACACCAACGATCCCGTTTAATGAAAAATGTCAGCGGCCATGGTAAAAGACTTGTTTCTGTCGAAGACATTTCTTTACTGACTGCACAACTTGAAAGGGAGCACTTCCGTATTAAGAGTCTGGTCGAGGGCGCCGATACTGTAACCGTAGCTACTGCTGCTGACATTGTTTAAGCTCTATGAGTTGTCGTTGCTCGGGCCACGGATATTATTGTGATACTGATCGCTTCAGCCCTATTTTCCCCCCAACTTTTATTTGCTGAACCACACGAAAGCACACGAGGCGACACAGTCTATATTCCCCAAACTTTCGAATCGTCTCAAGTATCAATAGACAACATTCCGTTAGTGCATGCCTTCAGTAGCTGCGTTATGCCTCCGTCGTTTTTCGCCAAGAGAAACAAGTTTCTCTAGGCACCGGAGACGAAGAACAGTCTACACAAAGCATCAGAGACACTCAGTAATTTCCAATTCTACTGTTAATGAGAGTAGTGGAGACCGACGTAGGTTGGTAGCAGCTCTGTACTGCGAAGATGAAACAAAGCCATCAAATGTAGTTCGCTATCAAATCTTCAAAAAAATGGGTATTAAAGACATCAATAATCCTCACATCCTTGCCTCCTACAGAAGAAACTGCTCAACAGTTTTCCCTGAAAAGTACTTTCCGGTACAATTTCTAAAAAAGCACACTACTAGAACAACGGCAAAGGGGCTGGAAACCTTCAAAAGTGGACCTGTTGCTAAAAAAGCAGCAACTGCGGAATTGTTGAAAACCATTTACTGCACATGCGGCACAGGGTGTTACTGCAAGGAAAAGGAATTACGTGTACCATGAATTGTAGACTATGCAAAAGTCTATCTCCTAACTGACATCGCTACTATTGACAATGAGGACTGTGACCTAGATAGTGGTATTCTGGAAGAAAGAAGAAGGCATCCCACTGAGGACATGAACATGAGAGGAAATAGAATACTTAGAGTTAATGTTGTTTGGATGCTCATCCTCCAACCGTGTAAAGAAGTAATACTGCAAATTAAGAAAACTCTGTCTATATATAGCTAGACATTAATCATTTCCTGTAAGACACTTCGTTTATTGTAATACTTAAACATATATATATATATATATATATATATATATATAAGCATATTTTACTCCATTTATTATTAAGTGAATTAAAGTTCCTTAATTCCTAGTAAAACAATAACGAAACTAGCATAGATCTTTTCACTAATAGCCTTGTAGTCAAATTATTGTTCTATATATAATATATTAATATTATACTACTAAATTCTGTAGTTGTCAAGAGTATTAACTTGAGAAAGAGTAGGTTAGGCATTATACACTACTGGCCATTAAAATTCCTACATCAAGAAGAAATGCAGATGATAAACGGGTATTCATTGGACAAATATATTATGCTAGAACTGACATGTAATTACATTTTCACGCAATTTGGGTGCATAGATCCTGAGAAATCAATACCCAGAACAACCACCTCTGGCCGTAATAACGTCCTTGATACGCCCGGGCATTGAGTCAAACAGAGCTTGGATGGCGTGTACAGGTACAGCTGCCCATGCAGCTTCAATACGATACCACAATTCATCAACAGTAGTGACTGGCGTATTGTGACGAGCCAGTTACTCGGCCACTGTTTTCAATTGGTGAGAGTTCTGGAGAATGTGCTGGCCAGGGCAGCAGTCGAACATTTTCTGTATCCAGAAAGGCCCGTACAGGATCTGCAACATGAGGTCGTGCGTTATCCTGCTGAAATGTAGGGTTTCGCAGGGATCGAATGAAGGGTAGACCACGGGTCGTAACACATCTGAAATGTAACGTCAACTGTTCAAAGTGCCGTCAATGCGATCAAGAGGTGACCGAGACGCGTAACCAATGGCAACCCACACCATCACGCCGGGTGATACGCCAGTATGGCGATGACGAATACACGCTTCCAATGTGCGTTCACCACGATGTCGCCAAACACGGATGCGACCGTCATGATGCTATAATCAGAACCTGGATTCATCCGAAAAAATGACGTTATGCCATTCGTGCACCCAGGTTCGTCATTGAGTACACCATCGCAGGCGCTCCTGTCTGTGATGCAGTGTCAAGGGTTACCGCAGTCATGGTCTCCCAGCTGATAGTCCATGCTGCTGCAAACGTTGTCGAACCGTTCCTGCAGATGGCTTTTGTCTTGCAAACGTCCCCATCAGTTGACTCAGGGATCGAAACGTGGCTGCATGATCCGTTGCAGCCATGCAGATAAGATGCCTGTCATCTCGACTGCTAGTTATACGAGGCCGTTGGGATCCAGCACGGCGTTCCGTATTACCCTCCTGAACCCGCCGATTCCATATTCTGCTAACAGTCGTTGGATCTCGACCAACGCGAGCAGCAATGTCGCGATACGATAAACCGCAATCGCGATAGGCTACAATGCGACGTTTATCAAAGTCGGAAACGTGATGATACGCAGTTCTCCTCCTTACACGAGGCATCACAACAACGTTTCACCAGGCAGCGCCGGTCAACTGCTGTTTGCCTGTGAGAAATAGGTTGGAAACTCTCCTCATGTCAGCACATTGTAGGTGTCGCCACCGGCGCCAGCCTTGTGTGAATGCTCTGAAAATTTAATCATTTGCATGTCACAGCGTCTTCCTCCTGTCGGTTCAATTTCGCTTCTGTAGGACGTCATCTTCGTTGTGTAGCAATTTTAATGATCAGTAGTGTATACCAGCAACAAAAATAAAGGAAGCTGATACTGGAAAAATTCATTGAATGAAAAGTGGAAAGCTGATGTTAGTAATTAATCATGTGATTAATTTATAATTAAATAATGGTGATATTTACTTAGCAACTAGCCTATTTGTCACTTTCTTTGACTTTCTGAAAACACAATTTAATGCTCTACGACTTTACTTCTAGACCTTAGTTCTTACAAGGGAACCTCCCCATCGCACCCCCCTCAGATTTAATTATAAGTTGGCACAGTGGATAGGCCTTGATAAACTGAACACAGATCAATTGAAAAAACAGGAAGAAGTTGTGTGGAACTGTTAAAAAATAAACAAAATGTACAAACTGAGTTGTCCATGGGCTACATAAGCAACATAGTGGACCATATTAGAATAGGAGCCCCGTCGTCCCGTGGTAGCGTGAGCAGCTGCAGAACGAGAGGTCCTTGGTTCAAGTCTTCCCTCGACTGAAAATTTTACTTTCTTTATTTTTGCATAGTTATTATCTGTCCGTTCGTTCATTGACATCTCTGTTCACTGTAATAAGTTTAGTGTCTGTGTTTTGCGACCGCATCTCAAAACCGTGCCGTTAGTAGACGAAAGGACGTGCCTCTCCAATGCTAACAGAAAACATTTGATCGCAAGGTCATAGGTCAATCGATTCCTCCACAGGAAAACACATCTGATATATTCTATACGACACTGGTGACGGCATGTGCGTCACATGACAGGAATAAGTTGTCGACCCACCTAACTTGTACACTTGGCGAATGGGTAAAAAGATTCTTCTACCTTGCCCGATTAAGTTTTCTTGTGGATGTGATAATCACTCCCAAAAAAGGGATGAAAACATAAGAGTTTGTCACATAAACTGAAAATAAGAAATTAAACTTTTCATTCGATGGAAGATTTGAACCAACGACTATTCGTTCCGCAGCTGCTCACGTTACCACGAGACCACGGCGCTCTAGCCGTTCTCTTGTCCTTAATATTGCCTATCTTGCCATGAACTACTCAGTTTGTATATTTTGCTATTTTTTCACAGTTCCACACAACTTCTTCCTGTTTTCTCAATTGATCTGTGTTCAGTTTTTCAAGGCCTATCCACTGTGCCAACTTATAACTAAATCTGAGGGGGGTACGATGGGGAGGTTCCCTTGTTAGATGTTATACTTTTTGGAGCAATAAAACGAGAATTATAATAATAGCTTCGAAAAGCAAACTGTACTCCAGTGGTTGTATGCACTGACCTCTAACTACATGTCATAACTACGTTTAACATGGTTTAGGTCTTCGTTTATTTTGCTTGCTGAGAGTGCTTGAGTGTTCCCACACATTGGATTTGGGACAGCTAAGGCATTGTCCAACGCAAAGAAAAAACAGCTCCCACCATCTAGTTAGGACCCTGGCATTTGCAGAAAACACACTGGTAGCGAGGGGTGTTGTGAGCGTGAAGGCTGGATCACAGGGTGAGTCTTCGAGTGACCGGAGCTATTCTTCATTCACGAAACGTCCCCAGCCTACCGGCCAAGCAGTGCCGAGGGAAAGAACTTTAACCTTTGGGAGAGCAGCGCTCTCGACTGTTCAAAACATTGCATTCCACAGATAACAGTTTTGTGCTTTCCAAAAGAGAAACGAGATGCTGCAATATACGAGCCTAACTTCGAATACAGTGTTTTTTTCTTTCTTAGGATCTGTGAAGCGGGGCTAGCTGATTGGTTCGAAATCGCTCCGTTGTTGACCATATTGTGACGTTACGAGTGTGGAGTGCTTTGGAAAAGAGTGGTGGATCAAAACTAATACTTCTGAGTGTGAGTTGTGACGGAAACATACTGCACGTCTAACACTACTAATCTGCAATGAGAGTTATTAGCAGCATCAGCACTTTAGAATAATCTTTGGTCGGAATTTAGTCAGATATTGTAGTTATCTGTCCCATGTGCACCAGTGCGTTGATAGATGCATGCGTTTCTCAATCTAACAGACAGTCACTATTCGTTTGGTTGTAAACTGACGTGTAATTTGAGAATCTGTCAAACTGTCCAAGTAACTCTGGGAAACAGAGAAGTTCACTTGGTGTAAATCATACAGAGCAATTTTATAATTTTAACTTATTTTAGGCATATAGTTGAGTTTCACGTTCGTGCTTCATTTGAGTAAATTAATGTGCTCATTTAAAACTTGTTCATCTTGACACCTTATGTTAATTAAATTTTCAGTATTATGTAATTCTCCACTTTAGCATTCACAGCTGGGGCCTTAACATTTCATTGTGTTAATTAAACCATTTGTACACAGCATTTCAGCTTGGGTCTTAAAGGTGTCTATCTCCTAACTAATTTTCTGAGTCAGGTTAGCAATTTCAAACGCACACGGCATTTTCCACAAAAAGCAAAGTTTTGGTACTCTGTCGAGGCAGAATTTATTGCTCTACTTTTTCGGTAACATTGGCTTTTTCGATTAAATGCTTGGTTTTGCAACAATAGAAAAAAACTGAGAAAGTCCTAAATTTTATTGATTTTGTATGCATCACGGCTGAAACTCCACTCAAAAATCGGGCCAGACTGAGATTACTCATATCAAAGGCTTGTCTGCATGATTAAAACAGACTCCGGAATCCCAATAATTCTTTGAAAGTAGAAGTCTAATTTTCTTGGCCTAAAATGAATTTAACCTGACGCATAACTAATTACGCGAATATCTATGTGCTCGTCACTTACTTTACGATGCTTTGCTCCGATAGTAGTTCGTTTCATTAGTTTTTTCGCAGATTTCAGACTACTTTTAAAACCAGAACTCGACACGATTTTTACACTGCTGGAGGTTAACTGCGACTTCTTTCAACAAACGCACTTTTGGCTTCGTCCTTGCTCCTATGCCTTACCTGTACCTGCTTCCCAGGTATCAAAACGTATAAATATCTTCAAGATTCTCTTTCTCGACGGTACCAACGCCGGTACTACCACACTCCCCTGGGGCACTCCTGACGATACCCTTGTCTCACGAACACTCGCCGGCGTGGAAAACAGACTGGGTTCTATTATTTAAGAAGTCTTAAAGCCACTCAAACATCTCTGAACTTTTTTATTTCAAGTTTATACTACCAGTAACTTTATATTTTATGCTTAATCTAATATAACGCGACGCGTTTCGAACATATTCTGTTCATCTTCAGGCGCTTATACATACATACATATAGAGAAATGTTATTGAAACTAGATTAATCTAGAACTCTTTGTCCATTGTCTTTTTACTGTAGCTGTGGTGTGCCCCCCTCCTTCCCCCCAAATGCCACACCAGCAGCTACAGTAAAAAACAATGGACAAAGAGTTCTACATTAATCTAGTTTTAGACTGTTCACTTTTAAGTAACATTCCTCTATATGTATGTATGTATGTATAATCGCCTCAAGATGAACAGAATATGTTCGAAACGCGTTGCATTATTGCTAGATTAAGCATAAAATAAAAAGTGACTGGTAGCAGAAACTTGAAATAAATAATTATCCCACATAGTCACCGTGCACAAACATAGCCATTATGGCTGAAAATAATCTCTGAACTTATCCCATATGTTCGTACCTTCGTCACAGGCTGCTAACGAAGGTACCAGCATATGGAATAAGTTCACGGCTATGTGAGTGGCTTGAAGACTGCTTAAATAATAAAACCCAGAGTGTTCATCAGAGACAAGAATATCGTCGGGAACGCCCCAGGGAAATGTGACAGGACCGCTGTTGTTCTCATTATACACAAATGATTTGATGGGTAGGGTGGGCATCAATCTGCTGTTGTTTGCTGATGATGTCGTGGTGTACGGTGAAGCGTCGAAATTGAGTCACTGTAGGAAGATACAAGACGACTTAGATCAAATTTCCAGTTGGTGTCATGAATTGCAGCTAGCTCTCAGTGTAGAAGATTGTAAATGAATAATGTTTGGACACAGCATTAATAAGTTCCTGCTTGACACATCCAAGTCATTTAAATATCCGGCCGTAACGTTTCAAAGAGATATGAAATGGAACGAGGATGTGAGGATTGTTGTAGGGAAGGCGAATGGTCGACTTTTGTTTATTAGGAGAATTCTAGGAAATTGTGGTTCATCTGTAAAAGAGACCGCATATAGGACGCTATTCTTGAGTACTGCTCGAGTGATTGGCATCCGTACCAGGTCGGCTTAAAGGAAGTTATCGAAGCAATTCAGAGACATTCTGCCAGATTTGTTACTAGTAGTTTCGAACAACACGCAAATGTTACGATCACGCTTTGGGATCTCACATGGGAATCCCTGGAGCGAAGGCGACATTCTTTTCGAGAAGCGCTATTAAGAAAATTTAGAGAATCGACGTTTGAAGCTGACTTCAGAACGATTTCACTGTCTCCAACATACACTGCACGTTAAGACCACGAAGATAAGATACAAAAATTAACACTCATACGGAGGAACATAGAGAGCTGTATTTCCCTTTTTTTTTTTTTTTTTTTTTGGTAGTGTAATAGGAAAGGAAATCAATAGTAATGGTCCGCGTTACAAAAAAAAAAAAAAGAAAAAAAATGTTCACATGTGTGTGAAATCTTATGGGACTTAACTGCTAAGGTCAGCAGTCCCTAAGCTTACACGCTACTTAACCTAAATTATCCTAAGGACAAACACACACACCCATGCCCGAGGGAGGACTCGAACCTCCGCCGGGACCAGCCGCACCGTCCATGACTGCAGCGCCTTAGACCGCTCGGCTAATCCCGCACGGCGTTCGTATTTGCAACTGAGAATAAATTTCATGTACAGAACATTTTGTCCCTATTGCTGCGTCTTGTAGAATGAAAACCTGCAGTCCGCGCTACCCTCCGCCACGCGCCATACGGTGGATTGTGGAATAGCTGTGTGGATGTAGATGTAGATGTAGTATTTAATCCCCCAGCATGTCCCCCGGTCACGTTTGCTTTTCGGTTCAAAAGACTCTGAGCACTATGGGACTTAACATCTGAGCTCATCAGTCCCCTAGAACTTAGAACTACTTAAACCTAACTAACCTAAGGACATCACACACATCCATGCCCGAGGCAGGATTCGAACCTGCGACCGTAGCCGTCACGCGGTTCCAGACTGAAGCGGCTTCTTGTTTATGTCCCTTCTTTAAGCTGGAGATTGGACATGTAAATGTAGAACAAAACGCAATTTCTGTAGACTTTTGGCTGCTTCAGCTGTATTATCAGTTAATGTACTAATTTTCTGTCTTTGATATACAGGGTGAGTCACCTAACGTTACCGCTGGATATATTTCGTAAACCGCATCAAATACTGACGAACCGATTCCAAAGACCGAACGTGAGGAGAGGGGCTAGTGTAATTGTTTAATACAAACCATACAAAAATGCATGGAAGTATGTTTTTTAACACAAACCTACGTTTTTTTAAATGGAACCACGTTAGTTTTGTTAGCACATCTGAACATATAAACAAATACGTAATCAGTGCCGTTTGTTGCATTGTAAAATGTTAATTACATCCGGAAATATCGTAACCTAAAGTTGACGCTTGAGTACCACTCCTCCGCTGTTCGATCGTGTGTATCGGAGAGCACTGCAACATACATCGCGTTTCTACAGAATGATCTGCCAACGTTGCTCGAAAATGTCCCACTGGAAACGCGTCGACATATGTGGTATCAGCATGATGGTGCACCTGCACATTCCGCAATTAACACTAGGCTGACCCTTGACAGGATGTTCGACGGTCGTTTCATAGGACGTGGAGGACGCATAAATTGGCCAGCCCGTTCTCCTGATCTAACACTTCTGGACCTCTTTCTGAGGGGTACGTTAAAGGAGAATATGTACCGTGATGTGCCTACAGCCCCAGAGGATATGAAACAACGTATTGTGGCAGCCTGCGGCGACATTACACCAGATGTACTGCGGCGTGTACGACATTCATTACGCCAGAGATTGCAGTTGTGGGCAGCAAATGATGGCCACCACCTTGAACATCTATTGGCCTGACATGTCGGGACACACTCTATTCCACTCCGTAATTGAAAACGGAAACCACGTGTGTACGTGTACCTCACCCCTCATGGTAATGTACACGTGCGACAGTGAAAAAGACCAATAAAAAGGTGTTAGCATGTGGACGTAATGTGCTGTTCCAGTCTCTTCTGTACCTAAGGTCCATCACCGTTCCCTTTGGATGCCTACGTAATTCGGTGCTCTCCGATACACACGATCGAACAGCGGAGGAGTGGTCCGCAAGCGTCAACTTTAGGTTACAATATCTCCGGATGTAATTAACATTTTACAATGGAACGAACGGCACTGATTACGTATTTGTTTATATGTTCAGATGTGCTAACAAAACTAACGGGGTTCCATTTAAAAAAACGTAGGTTTGTGTTAAAATACATACTTCCGTGCATTTTTTTATGGTTTGTATTAACTAATTACACTAGCCCCTCTCCTCACGTTCGGTCTGTGTAATCTGTTCGTCAGTATTTGATGTGGTTTACGAAATATATCCAGCGGTAACGTTAGGTGACTCACCTTGTATAATAACAGTCCTTCACGCATGCCAAATCCTACTGCAGCTCGTAGAGTTTATGGCGCCACAATAAATGCCGAAATATGACCTCATTTGCATTCTGAATGTACTTCTCCGCTCCATATACACAACACACAACCATTTCACCGTCTGTTCATACATCCCAAGCGCCTGGCAGCGAAGTAGTAGACAAGTTGTAGAAAACCTTCACGAGTTCCGCGACTCATTATCTTGAGGTCTGGTATGTATGATATGTGGGGAAGAAACAGAAAGTCCAACAAATACATTTGACACAACGTCTACTCTATACTCTCGTAGTCTCAAACAACAAAGTTGATATGTGAGCAACTGCAGTCTGAAGTTATACTTCACGGTACATCAAATGGCCCTAACAACACTCTGCGACTCAAAGCTTTTGAGAATCCTAAAAAATAACTGTCTGTCTGCATGTCTTTAAACGGCATTATTGATACACAGTGTGATTGTTATATTTACCATTCGTTAAAAGCGACATATCGGGCTAAGAGACTGTGTAAATTACGTACACAATTTATTTACGCGTTCGTTAGAGGCATAGTATCCTCAGCTGCTGAGAAACACTATGAAGATTCTCAAGTGAAAATCGGAGTAAAAAATTGGAATATTACAATACTAATTAATATTATCAAGTAACAACAGTTCTTCATTCGCAAGATGTATAATGCCATCAGAAGTCCAGAGAAAGGAAGGACAAGATGGCCAGACGAGAGAGACAATATTATAAATCATGCAGGAGCAGGAATGATGCGCATGCTTCAAGAAATTAGTCGGCGGGGAAACTGGAAGGGGGCCTTCGCCGAGCAGTGGGCGTCAAATGTCTGCTGTTGCTACTGATGATGGCGAAGGTAGCAATTTGCTAACGTCAGGAATCGATCCATCGAATGCTTGAGGTTTTATTTCAAGAATAATCAAGTTTATTGAGAAATATTTGCTTCGTCAAGGGAATTAAAACACTTCATGAGCGTAACTTTGGAATTGCCTGCTGAAATTTAGGTCAAATAAGAAATGACCAGGAGAATAAATTACCGTAATGTGAAACCCTGAAGAACGCCCACTGCTAGTTTCCAGTCGCGTGTGATTCCATTCGTACAGTGTTCGACAAATGCTAAGAAGTAGAGCCATTGTTGGGCAGGAATAATCATAAGCAATAATGGATGATTTGAAACAAGGTACATACGTAACAGAGGTGGTATGATACATTTAGAACGAAAAATGATACAGATTCTCCTCTTGGGATACCAGGATAACAGACATAAATAACTTTCATTTTTAACACCGGTCGGAGCCTCAATAAAATGGTCGATACCGGACTCTCAGTAAGGAATATGAGCCCGAGGGCACTATTGTACATTATGCACCTGTTATTAATGCTGGCTACCAAACTGTCGATGAAACTTTGCGGGAAACTGTCCCCGCAGTGGCGGCTCTGCACGCTTGTAATGCTTTGTGATTGCTGGCTGGATGAGCAGAGGGTGGTGTGGTAGGTGGGTGGCCGATCTCCTCTCACTTCAACGCAAAATGCACAGGTGGTTAAAACGCACTCTAATACAGGAACAAATAGAGTACTTAACTTCAACTGTGTCGAATCTGAAGTACTGTGATTGGCAGTAATCCAGTAACATGTACCAATTCTTGAATCTTGTCCGTGTCTATATCACTACTGTATGCAATGACTAACGTTCCCACACAGCTAGAAAAGGTGACAGGCGACGACTATCACTGTGGAAGACTGGAGAACAGTGTGACGTATAGAGGGGCAATGCGAACTGAGTCGCGATGTGACGTACTGAGGTACTGAGACTGAGATTGGGCGATTGAGACAGTTCGGTCGGCGGCGGCGAGCTGTATCCACGCTGCCCAGGGGGCGCTATCGGCACGTAGCCAGGGGCGTGTCTTGGTCTTCTCTCGTCATAGGCGCGCCTAGTTCAGCGCCTGCTATACAATGCTTCCTAACGCCGACCGGTGTGCTGGCGAAGGCGCACGCCAGAGCAGTCACACTCCGCACTCGAGGCGTTTTTCCGTACTTGCGCGGTTCGGGTAGGGCTTGTCCGTTGATAAACACGTCTGCCAACTGCATCCCTGGTATGCGCCATTGGCTTTGGGTATGGGGAGTACCGAGCCATTCCACACGTTCAATATCTTCATTTGAAATTGTGTTTGATAACTGCCGGAAGTTTCATTGTTGTGTGCCTGTTAGTTATTGTTCAGCGCTGTATTAAATAAAACGTTGTGTCGCACTGTTTGCGAATTTCGAGATGGCAGAGATAGAGGAGCAGCGCGACTGCATTAAATTTTGTGTGAAACAGAAGGGAACCTTTACAGAGACACACCAAATGATGCATTAAGCGTACGGGGACGTAACGAATGGTTCACACTGTTTAAAAATGGCCGGACGGAAGTTAAAAATGACGCTCGTGCACTAGGCCCTTCGACGTCTACCGATGACGCTCATGCCTGAAACGTCAAATAAATTCTGGGTGCTAGCAGTCTTTCCTCACCAGGTGATGCTGCTACCACCTGTACGGTTCATAAATGATTCAAATGGCACTAAGCACTACGGGACTTAACATCTGAGGTCATCAGTCCCCTAGACTTACAACTACTTAAACCTAACTAACCTAAGGACATCACACACGTCCATGCCCGACGCAAGATTCGAACCTGCAACCGCAGCAGCAGCGCTGTTCCGGACTAAAGCGGGGCCTGTATGGGTTTATATTGATAGAAGATGGGTGTTCATGAAGTTCTGGCTGACAGCGTATACAGATGGTGGTAGAATCGCGTACGTAAGGTACAAAAGGACATTGCATAGACAGAGCTGTCACTGGTATGTGAAAAGATTCCGACATTATAATGGCTGCACGACAGGATTTACCAGGCTTTGAGGAAGAATGGTGGTCGAAGATAGACGCTTTTGATATTTCATTTTGGAAATCGTTAGGGAATTCAATATCCTGAGATACAAAGTGTCAAGTGTGTGCCGAGAATAATAACTCTCAGGTCTCACTTCACACAATGGAGGGCTCAGTGGCCGACAGCATTCACTGAACAACCGAGAGCAGCGGCGTTTACGTATAATAAATATATATAGTAAATATAAATATAACGCCATAGAGAAGTTACACGAAATTGCACAAAGAATCGGCCTGCAAATCTCATAGGAGAAAACCCAGTGCATAGAAAGAGTGCCACAAGACAAATTGCCTATTGTGACAACCTATGGGAAAATCGTACAAGTACCACATTTTAAGTACCTGGGAGAAATCATCCAGCCATCGGGGATCAACCTAAAGGCCAATGAGGAAAGAATAAAAAAAAACTACAGAAACCATATAAACTCACGTGGAACTATTATAACAAAATGTCCATATCCACTAACGCAAAATTGAGGCACTACAACACTGCCGTACTTCCGGATGCACACAAATAGGTGAGCAAACTAAAATCAAAGAACTAGAGAAACAAGAAAGGAAAATTCTCAGGAATATTTTTGGCCCGATACAAGAGCAAGGAATCTGGAAGAAGATACCAACATCAGAATTATACAAACACACAGACAAGATTACGCATACAATAAGGAAAAGAAGAATGCAGTTCTACGGACATATCCACAGGATGAATGAAATCAGAATTTCAAAGCGAATTCTTAAAGTCATCAACTCAGGCGGGGGAAAAACAAAATGGATAAAAGAAGTTGAAGAGGACCTCAGACAAGCACACATAACAGTAAACGATGCAGAAAATAGAACAGAATTCAGGAACATCATCAAAAAACATAAATTTTGTTATATCCTAGCCAGTAATGCCAACCGAGCCCGCTGCCAAAAGGTTGGCAGCATCAAAGTCCGGACGCCGTCCGCATAAGCAGCGCCAGCGATACAGGAAATCGCCGCAAGTCTGCGCGCGCCACCGCTGGCTTCTGGCTTCTTAAGCGCTGGAGTCGCGAGCGCTAGGACAGTTCTGTATTCGCCGCTCAGTTGTATACTCGCCACCGAATTGTGTACTTGCTAGTCAGTTGTGTGTTCATCGCAGCAGAGTTGTTGTTTGTCGTCAGCCGACGCTGACCTAGCCGCTCCGACTCGAACTAGACAGATCTCTGTAGACACGGAGTTCACTACTATGTTGCTGTATCTTCGTGAATAAAGATAAGTACCGACTTTTATTTAATCAGAGTGTTTGGGTTTTCATCTTTCTGTTCACTGTTCCAGCGGACCGGTCGGCCCGCTATTAAAAGTGTGGCGGTGACTTCGTAAGCCGTTTCTACAGCGAATTGCTTGTCGCTACGAACACCGCCACAAAACTGGCGACGAGGACTGCCGAACTCGTGTGCAGGGCTGGTTCAACTTGTTTCTGGTTATACTAATTATAGCGATAAAATTTTGAGGGCTGGTTTAATTTGTGTTCACTATGTCTGCCGACTTACAACAGTTGATCTTGTTACAGAGTCAGCAAATACAAAGTCTGCTGGAAGCGATCGCCAAACAAGCGGCTAATCCTCCAACACAAAAGGAACAAGCACAGGCAGCACCACCGTTCCGCGCTTTTGATGCATCCAGAGAAGAATTGCGAGAATATTTCGCGCAGTTGCAGGCGCACATGACAGTCTACAAAATCACAGGTACTGAGCGGCAGCTTTATTTAATTTTCACTGCAGGCGTGGAAGTCTATCGACTACTTTGTAAGTTGTTCCCGGAATCCCAGCCAGAAGCTTTAGACTATGACGTTGTTGTTAACAAGCTTGCTGAGTATTTCGAGTCGCGAGTTCATGTGGCAGCAGCCAGATTCAAGTTCTTCAGATTAAAGAAACTGCCACATCAATCTAATAAACAGAGGTTAACAGATTTACGGGGCCTCACCCGTCAGTGCCGATTTAATTGCGTGTGTGGAGCTTCCTACAGTGATGTCATGTTACGAGACGCTATTACTCAAAACATTGCAGATTCTCGTATTCGTGCTGCTATCTTAAAGTTGCCTGACCCGTCATTAGAGACTGTGATGAACATCATTGAAGCCCAAGATACTTTTGACTATGCTGAGTGTGAGTTAGATCAGCCATGTATTTCTCAAATTGCCTGTGCTAAGCAAGTTATGTCACGCCCGCGGCCCCACCGGCAGAGTCAGACTGTAAACACTAGCCGGCCGCGTCATGTTAAACACATTCGTCAGCCGCGTGTGCAAAATGATAGAATTAAGTCTTGCCCTAAGTGTGTTCTTGCTCATCCTCGTGAACGTTGCCCGTTGAGAAACGCGGTTTGTCACTTTTGTCAAAGGAAAGGACACATCCAGACTGTTTGTTTGCGTAAACGCAAGAACAATTCTAGTGCTGCCCAGCCCATGGATATTCATGTTCTTCAAAGCCAGCCCGCCCAGATGGTCGCGTTTAAAGACTCTTCCACGGTTCGTGTGGGTAATAAACTTGTTCGCAATAAGCCACCCACCCAGCCCTCTGCTATGCGACCCAAGCGTAATTCAAACGCTGTAGAACGTAATGTACAGACTGCAAGTGAAGCGGGAGTTGTTGTTCCACCCGCCCAACCCACGAGTTGTCGTAAGCAGCGAACACGCGCTAAACGCGCTGATTTTGTGTCTTCCGCCTCCACTGCACCGATCCAGAGACAGTGTAATAAACTATTTGTGAAGCTACGCATCCAGGATAAGACCTTCAATTTTCAATTAGACACTGGTGCGTCTGTGACTCTCATAAATAGTGCTACGTATGCGGCTATCGGCCGCCCTAAACTTTCAGCGGCAAAACATTCTTTGGCTACTTATAGTGGAGAACAAATTCCTGTGTTAGGTGTATGTAGCGTGCCAGCCACATTCCGTGGCAATACAAAAACAGTTTCATTCACAGTGCTCCGCGCTACAGACAGTGTAAACATTTTCGGATTACACTGTTTTGACTTGTTTGGCCTGTCTATCCAAGACAATGTGTTGCAAATTAATTCTGTTGTTGTTCCTCAAGACAGCATAACCGATTTGTGTAAACGATACAGTGACATATTTAAAGACGAACTAGGTTGTGCTGCGAACTTTGCCGCTCATATTACGTTAAAAGATAATGCTCAGCCTCGATTTTGTCGTGCTCGTCCAGTGCCTCACGCCCTCCGGGCACCTGTAGAAGATGAACTTCGTCGTTGGCAAAACAACGGTGTTATTCAACCCGTTTCAGCGAGCCAGTGGGCTTCTCCCTTAGTTATTATAAAGAAACCGTCCGGCAAGTTACGTTTGTGTGCTGATTTTAAGTCAACAGTTAATCCTCAGACTGTCATTGATTCTTTTCCTTTGCCTAGACCGGACGAGCTGATGGATAAGTTAGGGGAAGCTCGTTTCTTTTCCAAAATTGATCTCCGTAAAGCGTATTTGCAATTGCCCCTCGACGAGCAATCACAACAATATTTTGTCATAAACACGTCGTTGGGGTTGTTCCGTTTTCTGCGTTTGCCTTTTGGTTGTGCGTCAGCTCCAGCTGTTTTTCAGCGTTTTTTGTCACAACTTCTGGCTAATGTGCCATCGTGTTGCAACTATTTAGACGATATTGTTGTGTCCGGTCGGACGCCTGCTGAACATTTCCGTAATTTGGAGTGTTTGTTTAAAGTGTTGTCTCAGGCAGGCCTACGTTGCAACATCGATAAATGTTCATTTTTCCTTACGGAGATGGAGTATCTGGGACATGTTATTAATGCTCAAGGCATTCATCCCTCCCAGTCACATTTAGCAGCTATTCGTGATTTGCCCGCCCCTCGCAATCTGCAGGAATTGCAAGCAGTTCTTGGCAAATTGACATATTATATTAGGTTTATACCTAATGCATCACAGATTGCTGCTCCGTTGCATCGTCTCCGCCGTAAGAATGTTCCGTTTGTGTGGTCAGCTGATTGCCAATCAGCCTTTCAGCAGCTTAAAGAGGCTTTATTGAATGATCGTTGTCTGGTCCATTACGACCCTAACAAGCCTCTGGTGTTGGCTTGTGATGCCTCTTCTTTCGGCCTCGGTGCTGTGTTGTCTCACCGCGTCGGTAACACCGAACGTCCTATTGCGTTCGCATCTAAATTGCTAAACAAAGCTCAGTGTAAATATAGCCAATTGGACAAGGAAGCGTTGGCTATTGTGTTCGGTGTCACAAAATTCCATCACTACCTCTATGGTAGACCATTCTATTTAGTAACAGATCACAAGCCCCCTGACGTCACTGTTTCATCCGTCTCAACCAGTTCCTCAGCGGACAGCTCAGAGACTACAACGTTGGGCTCTTTTGTTATCACAATACCAGTATGAGATACTTTATCGCCCTACAGCTCAGCATGCAAACGCTGGCGCGCTTTCTAGATTGCCGATTGCTGCGGATGATGTCTTCGATTCTTCTGACGACTCTTGCCATCAGATTGACGCCGATGAGCATCAATCCCTCCGGGATTTTCCGATTGATTATCGTCAGGTGGCACGTGAGACAGCTACGGATCCTCATCTGAGTTTACTATTACGTTTTGTTCAATGTGGTTGGCCGTCCAAGGCAAAGGACATATCGGATCCTGTGGTTCGTCGCTATTATCCGCAACGTCATCTGTTGTCTGTTTCGCACGGAGTTTTGCTGTTACGCACCGAGAATGACCAGCTACGTGTAGTGGTTCCCCAAGTGCTCCAATCCAAGGTCCTCGACTTCTTGCATCAAGGTCATTGGGGAGTGGTCCGCACCAAGCAGCTTGCCCGCCGTCATTGTACATGGATCGGCATTGATAAGCAGATTACGCAGATATCTACAGATTGTTCGACGTGTCCCGAACACCAAGCTGCTCCGCCTCAACGCTATTTTGAGTGGGCACGCCCTGCCGGTCCCTGGCAGCGAGTACATATTGATTTCGCTGGTCCATATTGGAATTCTCGTTGGCTCATCGTGATAGATGCATTTAGTAATTTTCCGTTTGTTGTGCCCATGCAGTCTACAACGTCTGCACAAACTATACTGGCGTTGACTTCAATTTTTTGTATTGAGGGTCTTCCAGAAGTTTTAGTGTCTGACAATGGTCCACAATTTACCTCTGCTGAATTTGAACGTTTTTGTTCTGCCAATGGCATTCGCCATGTTCTTACTCCGCCGTTCCACCCTCAATCGAATGGTGCAGCGGAACCTTTTGTACGCACATTCAAGGATCATATGGACCGCCTTCGTGCTACGCACTCTCGTCAGCAGGCCCTCATCACGTTCCTGTCGCCGTACCGGACCACGCCATGCGACGGCCCTTCGCCTGCGGAGCTTCTCCACGGCCGTCGTCATCGCACCCTACTACGGTTGTTGCACCCCCCGGATCGACCCGCCGCTTCTGAGCATCGCACGCGTTTTCAGCGCAACGACGCCGTTTTTTTCAGAGTTTATCACGGTCGCCGTCGTTGGGAACGTGGTACCGTGATAAGTGTCCAGGGTCGCGGTTTTTATACTGGGGTGCACAGGAGGCATCAGAACCAGTTGCGCCGCGCTGGCCGCCCGGATTCTGCCGCTCGTTCTTTGTCCACAGATTTGGTCCGCGGCGGGTTCCAGCCGCGCCTTCCGACTTCGCTGCCGCCCCCAGGGCAGCAGCAGCCGTCGCCGCTACCACGCCGACAGCCCGTCCCGTTGATGCCTCCCGCGCAGCTTCATCCGGGAGCGCCCCAGGTGGTCGCTCCGGCGCCTGCGGTCCCTCTTCAGTCGCCACCGCCTTCGGAGCTGATGGACGTCGACCCCTCAGCCGGGCCGCCTTCCCAAGCGGTGGCTGTGCAGCCTGTCCTGCAGCCGCTTTCCTTGGGCACCCCCAAGGAGTCTGACACCGCAGCGCCTTGTCCGACGCCCACTCAGTAGCCGTCGACGCAGCGTCAGGAGACGCTGCCTCTCTTCGTGGGTCCCGACGCCCCGTCGCGTCCAGTACCAGAAGCTGCGCCCGTGGTCACAGGCGTGCACCCTGACCTCGGTTTTCAGTCGGTGTTTCCCGAGGCCCCGCGCGGCCAATGCTGGGGTGCGGACCGGGGACTGCCACCGACAACAGTCTCCGCCCCGGTCTCTTCTGCTACGCCTGCGGCCAGACCCCTCCCCCGCCGTCGACGCTCGCCACGTCATTATTCGACGACGGTGCGGCGATTTGGGGGGGGAGGAGTGTTATATCCTAGCCAGTAATGCCAACCGAGCCCGCTGCCAAAAGGTTGGCAGCATCGAAGTCCGGACGCCGTCCGCATAAGCAGCGCCAGCGATACAGGAAATCGCCGCAAGTCTGCGCGCGCCACCGCTGGCTTCTGGCTTCTTAAGCGCTGGAGTCGCGAGCGCTAGGACAGTTCTGTATTCGCCGCTCAGTTGTATACTCGCCACCGAATTGTGTACTTGCTAGTCAGTTGTGTGTTCATCGCAGCAGAGTTGTTGTTTGTCGTCAGCCGACGCTGACCTAGCCGCTCCGACTCGAACTAGACAGATCTCTGTAGACACGGAGTTCACTACTATGTTGCTGTATCTTCGTGAATAAAGATAAGTACCGACTTTTATTTAATCAGAGTGTTTGGGTTTTCATCTTTCTGTTCACTGTTCCAGCGGACCGGTCGGCCTGCTATTAAAAGTGTGGCGGTGACTTCGTAAGCCGTTTCTGCAGCGAATTGCTTGTCGCTACGAACACCGCCACAAAAAATTTGACACCACAACGCAGAAGAGACCAAGATACAAATGGACAGCGGAGCGAAAGAAACAACACAGTGAACACATGAAGGAAATTTGGACTCAGAAAAAACATAAACAATCATCATAAAGGGATTCAAGTTCAAACGCTCTCTTAAATGGGAATCATCGAAAATGATAATGATAATGATAATAATAATAATAAATAATATAAAAATATATAAATATACCCGTGGTCTAGGGGTCAGTCGGCTCTCAGCCGTGGCAGCGTGCGGACGGCCTCGCGCGCCGGCCAGTGCTCCGCTGCAGGCGTTGTTTACTTCCGCGTCGTAGCTTTAAGGGGCTCCGGAAAGGCTCAAAATCATGAAAAGTTCAATTTTTACTTTTTTGCGTTTTCTGAATCTGCAGACTATTACCTTTTAATAGATATATAATTTATTCAATTCCGAAGACTACAACTATTTTTAAATTTTTTTGAAATGTGTTCTACATGGGCGTGACCCACTGTGGCGCTGTTAAACTGCTGTCAAATGCTGTTATTATTAACGTCCGTGTGCATCAGGTACATTTTAGTGATGTGAGATAAAGTATGTGTTGTGGCTAACCTGTGATGGTTCAATATATATCGCTGGTGTGATTGTCGATTGTTTCATGTTTATTTACCCTGTTGTTATCTCGAAAATATTCGTAATTAATTCTGTTTCTTGAGTCTCTGTTTTGTTGAAGTATAATAATGAGTAAAAGTAAAGTTATTAGAAATCCTCTGAAGGCTTTTAAGAAAAGGAGAAATTTTGGAAAGCCAAAGGTATGTGTTATTACTGTAAACAATAAAGACGATAACCAAGTGAGTGAACCTAACCTCTCAAGTACACCTGCCCATAGCAGTCACAGTGGGAAAGAAAATACTTCACAGAAGAAGCTTGTTTCAATGAGTGAAAACTATGAATGTTTTATGGGCGAATCGGATGTGAATGAAACATTTGATATGTCGGTTCTCAAAGCAATTTTTTCAAACTGTGTAAGATGTATTCATTGTAGTGAAGTTGGTCTGGAACTCACCATAATAAAGCACGTAGGACTTGCTAGTGAAATACAACTGAAATGTGGTAAGTGTTCATACATGACCACCTTTTGGAACAGTGTTGCAGTAACTGCAACTGAAGAAAATGGTAGCAAAATCTACGAACACAACGACGAGCGATGCTTGCTTTAGACAAGGAACGCCTTTGGGCTGCAGACAGGGCTGTAAAGAGTCTAGAAATACAAGCAAGAGTAAACAGGAGGAGGAACAAGAGGAAGCTGGAGGAGGAGTTTACAGAGGATGAAGATAATCCATCCTATGGACCTGGAATGCACTAAAAAGTTAATCCAATTTTTGTCGCTCGATTCCCAAAACTTTTATTTTCTCATACTAATTACATGTTTTCTAAGGATCTTCCAAACATATTTGTTTCAAACTTTCAGTAAATGTTACACAGTACCTTCTGCATAATTTAACACAGCCTTTTTCCAAAAAACTGTATATTTTTGAATATATTAATAAAAAATTGCAAAAAAATGTTGTGAATTTTCATTACAATTGAAAAAAAATTATCTTTAATAACTGAAATAAAATTTTGTGAAATCCCTGTGTTAAGTTGTAGCCCATATTCCAATAAATAATCTGTAAAAAGTTCAACTTCCTACCGCAAATACTTTGTGAGGAAAGATGTAATTTATAAGCGTTATTTTAACATTGCAAGTATAGGGCGTTCCGGAGCCCCTTAAGACTTGTGTCCGTCCACCGTGCACAGCACGTCGAGCGCTTACCGCCGTGCGACCCTTAAAGTTTCCTTCCCAGCTGAACATGCACATGAAGTTGAAACGTTCATACGTGAAGAAGTTAGTTTAGATCCTAACCACGTTATCGGAATCCATTTTTCGATCATGAATAGTGTCGTTTATATTAAAATGACAAACACCGAGGTGTGTGAAGATGTTATTCGCCGCCATTCCAATGGACTTAAGTTCAAATACTCTGATGGTCAGGTCGGAGCTGTAAGACTTGAACTCGCAGAGTACGGTCAACTCACGATTAGGGTGTTTGAACTACCTTTTGAAGTGCCGAAGGACGAAGTTGTCTCAGCGTTACAACCATACGGCAGCGTCATCGGTTACGTAGAGGAAAAATGGCAAACCTTCACGACTTACCACGTCCTTAACGGTGTGCGTCAGGTCAAGATTGAACTAAAAAAACATATACCATCATACCTAACAATTGGGGGGGGGGGGGGCGAGCCATTGTCATGTACGACGGCCAATCCCGAACATGTGCGGGTTGTGGACAAGAAGGCCACGTCAGATCTGCCTGCATGCGACGCCGCCTGATCCAGACGCCGGTTGGCAAGGAAGCGTCCCCAGCGGTGATCACTCAGATCCCTGTCAAATATGCCAAGGTTGCCAAGGAAGGTAGCACCTCTCCACAGGGTCTTCCTGCTTCATTGACGTCGTCTGATCAGGTAGAAGCAATCGCTACTGAGATTCCTTCTGAGGTGCCACAGATGCCAGATCCTGACCTGCCGGATCTTCGGGAGTGGTACCTGTGGTGTCACCGCCAGACGTCACACTTGCTAGGTGGTAGCCTTTAAATCGGCCGCGGTCCGTTAGTATACGTCGGACCCGCGTGTCGCCACTGTCAGTTATTGCAGACCGAGCGCCACCACACGGCAGGTCTAGAGAGACTTCCTAGCACTCGCCCCAGTTGTACAGCCGACTTTGCTAGAGATGGTTCACTGACAAATTACGCTCTCATTAGCCGAGACGAGAGTTAGCATAGCCTTCAGCTACGTCATTTGCTACGACCTAGCAAGGCGCCATTGTCAATTCCTATTTATCTTGGATGCATGTACAGTCAGAGCGATGTTCACCAATTATCGATTAAAGTTAAGTATTCCAGCAGCTCCGTACTTTTCTTGATAGTATAATTACTTTACCCGTTCCAGACCTCACGCCAGCCTGCGTGAGCTTAAACGCGTGCCTTTCGGTTTCCTCTCATAGTGACTTGGCTGTCTTGCCAAGTCACATCAGTACCTACTTCTGCTTTCCTTCAGACTGGTCCGGAGTCAGACGAAAGCCACCCGCAATCAGACTCTGAACGACATGTTCGAAAACAAGGGTCGACACTAAAGAGAAAGAAACGTAGCCGTACACGCCCTGATGAATCCATTCTACGGATGGATACCAGGGATGCAGACCCGAAGATGGACGGCAAACCGCTCTTTGATGACCAAAAGTCTGATGCGAACTACCCGCCACAGGCGACCACTGGCAACGAACACCCCTCCTTACTGGCGCCGTCGCCCCCACATGTCGACGTGGAAGAGAGCCTATCCGATTAGACGAAAACTACGTCTCCTCTCCACATGGATGATGTGCACAGCCGATGCCCTACCGCAGTATCAGTCTCCTGGGCAGACGACGTGGAGATCGAAGGGACTGGGGTGGATGCTGCTGATGATGGGGCACCCCCATCGGTTGCGCCCGCGTCCGCAAAATCTCCACAATAGCAGCCTCTTCAGCGGACCGGCAAGATCGACGACATCTCGCTCCTGAAGAAGAAGCCCCACTTGTACCTGTGGGACTCCAACACCAGCATTATCGTGTCGCAACGATTAACCTCGCGACCATTCTTGCGCCCCACAAACTAGCGCTGCTCCGCGATATGATTTATGTTGCGGACATAGATATTGCGCTATTTCAGGAAGTGCATGTCGCCGATTTTTCACCACCACATGGCTTCACGGCGCATCTTTCTCCCGCTTCGGACACCGGTAGTGGTGTTGCCATCATCTTACGCGAAGGTCTTCCTGCCGAAGATGTCCTATACCTCCCTAACGGCAGAGGTATGGCCCTTACTCTCTTTGGTGTACGCATCGTCAACATTTATGCGCCGTCGGGCTCCAGCTACCGTCGTGAACGCAATGCCTTCTTCGCGGATGAAGTTACACCCCTTTTTATGGGACCACACGATGACTGGGTCATGGGTGGAGACTTCAACTGCACCCAGCGACCTCAGGATCAATTGCCGCGTCACTCACCATGCGCAGCTCTGGAAACAGTCGTCACGCGGCTACAATTTGTCGGCGCGTGGAGACATGTTCACGGTGATCTTTTGGGTTTTACGCACTACGCTGCGCACTCCTCTAGCCGACTGGATCGCATCTACATCTCGCGAGCCCTAATTAAACACACTCGACAGGGTGAAATCTGGCCTGTTGCTTTCTCAGACCATGAGGCTTACTTCTGTGATGTTGTTCTCACAAGACAGGCAGTATGGCACGGACGTGGTTTATGGAAACTGAACACGGCACTTCTTAATTCACCTGACTGTCGACTTCTAATAGAAGACGCTTGGATCACATGTAATAGACGCCGACCCATCGAGGAAGTCACGCAGCTCAACTTCGGTGGTATCCCAGGAGATGCGGCGATTGACTTGATGTCAGAGGTGACTGATCAGGAAGTCCGCGATGCGATCCGGGCAGGAACCATCAATCGCTCGCCAGGACCCGACGGTCTTCCTCTCGAATTTTATCGCACCTTCCGTGATTTGTTAGAGTCCACCTTCACCTCCATCTGTCGGGAACTGATGTCTCCGGAAGTACCTGTGCCGGACGCTTTCATGGAAGGAATTATTATTCCTGTACATAAACAGCATGGTGGCAACAATATCAGTGATTATCGGCCCCTCACCCTCCTTAACAGTGATATGAAAATCTTCACTCGCCTTTTGGCGGCACGACTTAAAAACGTTGCCCGATATGTTGTGTCGCCAGACAAAGCATCTTTGGGAGGGGATAATAATATCCGCACGGCTTTATGCCGCTACAGGGCTATGATCACCGTTACCCAGGCACAGCGCCTCTCTGGGGCACTTCCGTCTTTGGACTTTAGTCAAGCTTTTGATAGGGTTGACCATTCGTTCCTTACGGTCGTTCTCCACCATGGGTTTCCCAGTCGCCGTTATCACGGTAGTGATGCGCCTTCTGCGGAGTGCCTCATCCAGGATTATGTACAATGGAAGACTCACTCCACCGATAAAAATAGGTCGATCCGTACGTCAAGGTTGCCCTCTATCAGCAATTTTGTACGCCTTTTCCTTGGAATCCTTGCTATGTGGGCTAAGACAACGTTTGGTAGGGTTGTCCATAGATCGCTACCGATTGTGTTGCACGGCCTATGCTGACGATGTAGTCATTTGTTTACGTAATGCCGACGAGGTTCGAGCTGTTTTGACGTGGGTAGCGACTTACGGTGAGGCATCGGGTAGCTCTTTAAACGTACTTAAGTCACAAGTTATGTTCATTGCCACGGGACTTCCCGTGGAGTGCGTTACACCTCTCACCACCGTTGATACCATTCGCTGTTTGGGAATAGATTTTTCATCTGATTTCCGGCGTTCAGCCACAATCAACTGCCGACGCCTCCTTTTAATGATCAGAGCAGGTCTTATGGACCATCGCCGTCGATCCCTAGATATTCTCCAACGAGCTCGATATGTCAATATATATATCGCATCCCGAGTTCCGCATGTAGCACAAGTTCTACCTTTCCCGCTTACTGTGGCACGTCGCATGTGGGCAGCGATGGCATCTTTCGTCAGCTCTGGGCTGTTGTTCAAAGTTAACTCTGCAACCCTTACTCTTCCACGTGAACGAGGTGGGATAGGTCTGTTTCACGTGCCGTATAGAGCTCGCGCCCTATTTGTCAGCTCCCAGATGACGGTATGGACACGTTGCCCAACGAGCCTCACTGGTCTCCTCCTGTCGGTATATTCGCCGGTCTCACTGTCAGCCCCAGTGATGATCTCGGATGTTCCGGCCCAGTTCCATTATATACGGTACTTCTTTCTTGAACTCAGTTATCTACGCCTCACCTTACCAAGACAGCTTTTACTCAAGACAAATGCAGTATACAATGTCCTCCAATGAGGTCGTCCACCTAACCCGATTGAACAAAAGTTCCCCCAGGTTGACTGGCGTCATGTATGGCGCGCGGTGTTCGCCTGTTACCTTGACACGAATGTTCAATCTGTCTGGTACCTAACTGTCAATGGTAAGCAAGTCAACCAATTTCGCCTTCATCGTATCCACCTCGCCCAATCACCTCTATGTTCCACGTGTGGAGTGCCAGACAATGATGAACATCGGTTTGGTTGCGGACCGGCGGCGGAGATTTGGCACTTGGTTCGACGTATTGTGGCTTTTCTAACGCGGGACATTCCGGATCGGATTACTCCCCTTTCATTATTATTTACGGAACGTGGTTATTTTCCTCGGACAAAGACCAATGCTGTGAATTGGATTCGCGGACATGCCATTCACTACCTATTTGGACAAACTGTAGACTGTGTACTCGATTTTTGGAAATACCTCAATGACCGTCATTATGTCGTTGTCCGTCACCCAACATACAGAAAATTTTTCTCGAACTTCCTTGGGAGTGCTTTCCACGAGCCGCCTCGCAGCTGGAATGTGTTAAGCCAAGAGAGAAGAAGGTTTCCTATTTGAACCAATGAACATTTCTGAACAATTCAACGGAACACATCAATTTCGAGAAGACGTGACTCAACATATTACCAGCGGGGCGCAGAAGACCTCTGATCAAATACACAACAAAACTACACAGAACAAAATAAAAAAAATAAGATAAAAATAAAATTCAAAAAAAGGAAGATTTTGTTGTTTGTAAGGATAGCCCTAACCTTGATTTCCCATATTTCCCCTGGTATATAGGCAGCTCTCTGGAGTAGGATTAGCCAGGAGCCAACGCCTGAGGACCAGATTTTTTTGTTATAGGATGAAAAGTGGCGGTGGTACTTAGGTTTTTTTCTTTTTTTTAGTTAAAAAAAATTACAATAAATTAAAAGAAAAGTTTGAAAACAAGAGGTCCTTGGTTCAAGTCTCCCCTCAAGTGAAAAGTTTTTCTTTATTTTCGCACAGTTGTGATCTGTCCATTAAAAAAAAAAAAAAGAAGAAAAAAAGGGGGTAGCGTCTTTGATTCATAATCAAAACGTCTTCGGTCCCGGGTTCGATCCCCGCCACTGCCTAAATTTTGATAAATAATCAGCATTGGCGGCCGAAGACATCCGGCATAAGAAGTCAGCCTCATTCTGCTAACGGCCTTGTCAAAGATGGCGGTGGAGCGGATAGAGGTTCAGGGCACTCTCTTGTCCTAGGGGTGGGAAATTGTCCCTAAAGGCGGAAGAATCAGCAATGATCAACCACATGAGGTGCATTAAAGACACGTAATGTGTATCCACAGGACATGTGGCCTGTATTTGAAGAAGTGTCATGATGATCTCTCCATTGTCAAAAGATTCCGGAATAGTCCCCCATTCGGATCTCCGGGAGGGGACTGCCAAGGGGAAGGTTACCATGAGAAAAAGATTAAATAATCGACGAAAAGATAACGTTCTACGACTCGGGGCGTGGAATGTCAGAAACTTGAACGTGGTAGGGAAACTAGAAAATCTGAAAAGGGAAATGCAACGGCTCAGTCTAGATATAGTAGGGGTCAGTGAAGTGAAGTGGAAGGAAGACAAGGATTTGTGGTCAGATGAGTATCGGGTAATATCAACAGCAGCAGAAAATGGTATAACAGGTGTAGGATTCGTTATGAATAGGAAGGTAGGGCAGAGGGTGTGTTACTGTGAACAGTTCAGTGACCGGGTTGTTCTAATCAGAATCGACAGCAGACCAACACCGACAACGATAGTTCAGGTATACATGCCGACGTCGCAAGCTGAAGATGAACAGATAGAGAAAGTGTATGAGGATATTGAAAGGGTAATGCAGTATGTAAAGGGGGACGAAAATCTAGTAGTCATGGGCGACTGGAATGCAGTTGTAGGGGAAGGAGTAGAAGAAAAGGTTACAGGAGAATATGGGCTTGTGACTAGGAATGAAAGAGGAGAAAGACTAATTGAGTTCTGTAACGAGTTTCAGCTAGTAATAGCGAATACCCTGTTCAAGAATCACAAGAGGAGGAGGTATACTGGGAAAAGGCCGGGAGATACGGGAAGATTTCAATTAGATTACATCATGGTCAGACAGAGATTCCGAAATCAGATAATGGATTGTGAGGCGTACCCAGGAGCAGATATAGACTCAGATCACAATATAGTAGTGATGAAGAGTAGGCTGAAGTTCAAGACATTAGTCAGGAAGAATCAATACGCAAAGAAGTGGGATACGGAAGTACTAAGGAATGACGAGATACGTTTGAAGTTCTCTAACGCTCTAGATACAGCAATAAGGAATAGCGCAGTACGCAGTACAGTTGAAGAGGAATGGACATCTCTAAACAGGGCCATCACAGAAGTTGGGAAGGAAAACATAGGTACAAAGAAGGTAGCTGCGAAGAAACCATGGGTAACAGAAGAAATACTTCAGTTCATTGATGAAAGGAGGAAGTACAAACATGTTCCGGGAAAATCGGAAATACAGAAATACAAGTCGCTGAGGAATGAAATAAATAGGAAGTGGAGGGAAGCTAAGACAAAATGGCTGCAGGAAAAATGTGAAGACATCGAAAGAGATATGATTGTCGGAAGGACAGACTCAGCATACAGGAAAGTCAAAACAACCTTTGGTGACATTAAAAGCAACGGTGGTAACATTAAGAGCGCAACGGGAATTCCACTGTTAAATGCAGAGGAGAGAGCAGATAGGTGGAAAGAATACATTGAAAGCCTCTATGAAGGTGAAGATTTTTCTGATGTGATACAAGAAGAACCAGGAGTCGATTTAGAAGAGTTAGTGGATCCAGTTTTAGAATCTTACGGTCAAATAAGGTAGAAGGGATAGATAACATTCCATCAGAATTTCTAAAATCATTGGGGGAAGTGGCAACAAAACTACTATTCACGTTTGTGTGTAGAATGTATGAGTCTGGCGATATACCATCTGACTTTCGGAAAAGCATCATCTACACAATTCCGAAGACGGCAAGAGCTGACAAGTGCGAGAATTATCGCACAATCAGCTTAACAGCTCATGCATCGAAGCTGCTTACAAGAATAATATACAGAAGAATGGAAAAGAAAATTGAGAATGCGCTAGGGGACGATCAGTTTGGCTTTAGGAAAAGTAAAGGGACGAGAGAGGCAATTCTGACGTTACGGTTAATAATGGAAGCAAGGCTAAAGAAAAATCAAGACACTTTCATAGGATTTGTCGACCTGGAAAAAGCGTTCGAGAACATAAAATGGTGCAAGCTGTTCGGGATTCTGAAAAAAGTAGGGGTAAGCTATAGGGAGAGACGGGTCATATACAATATGTACAACAACCAAGAGGGAATAATAAGAGTGGACGATCAAGAACGAAGTGCTCGTATTAAGAAAGGTGTAAGACAAGGCTGTAGCCTTTCGCCCCTACTCTTCAATCTGTACATCGAGGAAGCAATGATGGAAATAAAAGAAAGGTTCAGGAGTGGAATTAAAATACAAGGTGTAAGGATATCAGTGATACGATTCGCTGATGACATTGCTATCCTGAGTGAAAGTGAAGAAGAATTAAATGATCTGCTGAACGGAATGAACAGTCTAATGAGTACACAGTATAATTTGAGAGTAAACCGGAGAAAGACGAAGGTAATGAGAAGTAGTAGAAATGAGAACAGCGAGAAACTTAACATCAGGATTGATGGTCACGAAGTCAATGAAGTTAATGAAATTTGCTACCTAGACAGTAAAATAACCAATGACGGACGGAGCAAGGAGGACATCAAAAGCAGACTCGCTATGGCAAAAAAGGCATTTCTGGGCAAGAGAAGTCTACTAATATCAAAAACCGGCCTTAATTTGAGGAAGAAATTTCTGAGGATGTACGTCTGGAGTACAGCATTGCATGGTAGTGAAACATGGACTGTGCGAAAACCGGAACAGAAGAGAATCGAAGCATTTGAGATGTGGTCCTATAGACGAATGTTGAAAATTAGGTGGACTGATAAGGTACGGAATGAGGAGGTTCTACGCAGAATCGGAGAGGAAAGGAATATGTGGAAAACACTGATAAGGAGAAGGGACAGGACGATAGGACGTCTGCTAAGACGTGAGGGAATGACTTCCATGGTACTAGAGGGAGCTGTAGAGGGCAAAAACTGTAGAGGAAGACAGAGATTGGAATACGTCAAGCAAATAATTGAGGACGTAGGTTGCAAGTGCTACTCTGGGATGAAGAGGTTAGCACAGAAAAGAAATTCGTGGCGGGCCGCATCAAACCAGTCAGTAGACTGACGACCAATATATATATATATATATATATATATATATATATATATATATATATATATATATATATAATTATATGTATAAATATGAATATATATAGTAAATATATATATCGCTAACACACAAGGAGCACTACAGGAAGTAACCGCAGAAGGGAGACTTGAACCAAGGACCTCTTTTTTTCAAACTTTTCTTTAATTTATTGTAATTTTTTTTAACTAAAAAAAAGAAAAAAACCTAAGTACCACCGCCACAGTGCAGCGATATTTGGCCTTATGGACTATAGCATCAGACGATTGACGATAGTGTCTTCGCTAACAGCACGACATCGTATGCAGCACATGGCTCGGCTGGACCCAAGACGACTGGAAAACCGTGGCCTGATGTACATGCTCTGTGAATATGAACGCCGTATCTCTAGTCGTTCAAGGTGCTCTGTTTCTAATGAACATGAGTGTAGGACAAGAATGTGACCAATTTTTGCGTTCTACTCCAGTGTTTGGGATCCCTACCTTGCAGGTTCGAACAACACGCATACATTACGGTGAAGCTGTGGGAACCCAAATGGGTGACATTCTTTTCGAGGAACACTGTTTAGAAAATTTAGAGAACTGGCATTTGAAGCTGACAGCAGCACGATTATAATGGCGCCAACGAACATTTAGCATAAGTACCAGGAAGATAAGAGAAATTACGGCTTCTACAGAGGCGGATAAGCAATCGTACTTCCCAACCTTGTTTGCGAGTGGAACAGGAAAGGAAATGACCGGTAGTATCACAGATATCCTCCGTCAACCACCGTAGTGTGTCTTGTGGAATTTGTATGTACATGTAGAATATGTGCGTAACAACGCCAGAACAGGCTTCATGTCCGCACATCCTCTGGCAGCAAATACACTACTGGCCCTTAAAATTGCTACACCAAGAAGAAATGCAGATGATAAAGGGGTATTCACTGGACAAATATATTATACTAGAATGGACATATGATTACATATTCACGCAAATTGGGTGCATAGATCCTGAGAAATTAGTACCCAGAACAACCACCTCTGGCCGTAATAACGTCCTTGAAACGTCTGGGCATTAAGGCAAACAGAGCTTGGATGGAGTGTACAGGTACAGTTGCCCATGCAGCTTCAACACGATACCACAGTTCATCAAGAGTAGTGACTGGCGCATTGTGACAAGCCAGTTGCTCGGCCACCATCGAGCAGACGTTTTCAATTGGTGAGAGATCTGGAGAATGTGCTCGCCAGGGATGCAGTCGCACCTTTTCTGTATCCAGAAAGGCCCTTACAGGACCTGCAACATGCGGTCGTGCATTATCCTGCTGAAATGTAGAGTTTCGCAGGGATCGAATGAAGAGTAGAGCCACGGGTCGTAACACATCTGAAATGTAACGTCCACTGTTCAAAGTGCCGTCAGTGCCAACAAGAGGTGACCGAGACGTGTAACCAGTGGCACGCTATACCATCACGCCGGGTGATACGCCAGTATGGAGATAATGAATACACGCTTCCAATGTGCGTTCACCGAGATGTCGCCAAACACGGATGCGACCATCATGATGCTGTAAACATAACCTAGATTCATCCGAAGAATGACGTTTTGCCATTGATGCACCCAGGTTCGTCGTTGAATACACCATCGCTGGCCTCTCGTCTGTGATGCAGCGTCAAGGGTAACCGCAGCCATGGTCTCCGAGCTGATAGTCCATGCTGCAGCAAACGTTATCGAACTGTTCGTGCAGATGGTTGTTGTGTTGCAAACGTCTCCATCTGTTGACTCAGAGATTGAGACGTGGCTTCACGATCCGTTACAGCCATGAGGATAAAACCCCTGTCATCTCGACTGCCAGTGATACGAGGCCGTTGGGATCCAGCACGGCGTTCCGTATTACACTCCTGAACCCACCGATTCCATATTCTGCTAACAGTCATTGGATCTCGACCAACGCGAGCAGCAATGTCGCGATACGATAAACCGCAATCGCGATAGGCTACAATCCGACCTTTATCGAAATCGGAAACGTGATGGTACGCATTTCTCCTTCTCACACGAGGCATCACAACCAAGTTTCACCAGGCAACGACGGTCAACTGCTGTTTGTGTATGATAAATCTGTTGGAAACTTTCCTCATGTCAGCACGTTGTACGTGTCGCCACCGGCGCCAACCTTGTGTGAACGCTCTGAGAAATTTCGCGTCTGTAGCACGTCATCTTCGTGGTGTAGCAATTTTAATGGTCAGTAGTGTATTATCGACTCAGAGTGAAAAAAGGTTGTACTGGACTTTAAGCTGAAATGGTATTTTTCTGTCACTTCAGATGACTTGAAAGAAAACTCAAAAATTGTTTAAGTAAGTCGGCATCACGCAACGTTTGTGACGTAACGAAAGCGCCAGGCACAGAGTCAGTGTCGTGTGACGCGGAGACGGAACTGCGCCGCCAGCCTCTTCGTTGAGGTGGAACCTGGCGTGACACGTCATCTCCAACTGCTGATTCTTTGAATTCACCGCGTACAGCCATTCCGGAACTCGCGCCGATTAAATTATGGGCTGCTGGGTGCGGCACGCGAATAATGCTCCCGCGGCTTCACCAGTTATGCGAGGTCTTGGCGCTCACTCCAATTACTGCGAGTGATAAATTCCGGGGGAGATGTGATTTAGCGCCTCGCACTCCGCCGCTGGTGAGAAATGCGCCCTTTAGTGGACCGCTCGGCCGTGGAAAACGCGACGCTACCCGCGTGTTCATGCGGTTCCCACAAGGCTAGCCCCGTCTCCGAGCAATGAGTGCGCGGCCGCACTGCGGGGTAATTTATGCGGAAAGCTGTTTTATGCCTAATTTCTCACCTTAAATGTCAGATTCGTTCCGCACTTGTTGGCGGAAAATCTGATTCTTCTGCGTTCATAAAAGGTGTGAAGCCACGGCAGGCCTGCGACTGCAGTAACAATTAATCAGCAAATGACAAGAAATCTCTAATCGTGCCAGCTGCTGAACAAGAGGGATGACTGGGGCTTACCGTACCTTCGATGAAAGGGTCATTAAAGTTGGATAGTGGCTAATAGAAGCAGGAAAATAACACAGAATTTTAGCACTCAGATAGTTTTAGGAATGTTACCAGTCTCCTAGTATTTTGGTTACAGATGTTCTTCCATTTCCTCTTTTCCAAAAAAATAAAAGGAAAGATAACAAAACTTCCCAGTAGAAAAATGAAATCATAATATGTAACTGCAATGTTTATAGACTTGCTAGAGGCCTTTGACTACCTTTACTGACTTAAAATGTTCTCTCGCCCGGAGGCATGAAAGTTCCTGTCTCTCTCCACATTGTACACGTGTCAACAAATGCTTTGCATAATACTTTATTTCGAAATTCGTGGCACTGGAAACAATAGTTGACCATGAGGCATTGCGACGTTACTGGTCTTTTACATCTGCGTTCATTTTTTAAATTTGTTGAGGAGAATAGGCTAGTAATTGGGCCATGCAAGGATCTGTTTCCAAAAGATGGCTCGCTGAAGACTTAGGTGTAGCTTTACACATTTTATTTCATGCCCAGCAGATAACTCGCTGCAAATAGTAATTTCTGTCTGTGAAACTGCTGTCAAAGATTCAGTGCACGAATTAATATGCCGGACGACAATGGAAGAAAGTATCAGGAAAATTCCTGCACATAGAGTCAAAATAATACTGGGAGACTCCTACGCTAAACTCGGAAAAGAAAAGGAATACAGACATACCACAGACAAACATACTCCACACAAGGACACAAACAAAATTGGAAAACACCTGATAGACTTTTGCAAAAGCCACGACCTCGCCATTATGTCAACAAAATTCAAGAAGGCAACAGGAAAATTTACCACATGGAAATTCCCCAGCGGAAAGCAAAAACTACAAATCGAACACGTAATACTCCAGAAAGACTCACAAAAAGAAATTTTGAACATAGACACACTTCGACTCAGACCTCCACCTACCACAGATCAGGATTCGTCCTTTGCCCAAGAAAAAGCTCCAGAGGAACAAAATTTTTAGATCCAGAATACGTTACTTTAAACCAGCCCCAAATATTAGACAAAATTAAAATGAAGAAAACGACAGACTGGACACAACTTACAGTAAGAATCCGAGAGGCCATGAAACTAGAACAAGCACCATGCACAAGGAAACACCGTTGGTGGAACCACACATGTGATCAAGCTATTGACCTACGAATCAGTGCATGGAAAAAATTTAGTTGCCATAAATCCTCAGAGAATTGGATGAACTCCCTGAAAACACAGAAACAATCAAGCAGAATCTTTCGCAGTGAAAAACGACAGTATGATAAACGGCGACTGACGGCGATCGAATCGGGCTTCACGAAGAACAATACAAGAAACCTGTACAGAGCGTTCAGAGAAAATATGACTGGATGGCAACCACCCAACCTGTGCTTCAGAAGACCGGATGGAACCCTAGAAACTAATACCAAAAACTATTGTGACATTCTGGCAAAGTACTTTGAAAAACTCCTCAACACGCCCCCCCCCCCCCCCCCCATGGAAGAACTGATGACAGAAACGAGCATGTACAATCCAGCAATCCAGGTAGCGAACCTCTAACTCTAGAAGAAGTTAAAGAAATAATAAAGTTACTCAAGAATCGTAGAGCACCAGGAGAAGACGGCACCATCGCGGAAATCTGGAAGTTACAAGACCCAGAACTCACCAAAGACATCCGCAGGATCTTGGAAAATATCTGGGAAACCATGAAAACTCCTGACGACTGGAAAACTCCCCTGATACACCCACTACACAAAAAAGGTGACAAGACTGACTGGAACGACTTCTATCGGTCACATACAAGATCCTTTCTAAAGCTTTACTAAACAGACTAGAATGCCGACCACTTGATTGGGAAATACCAAATAGGCTTCCGTAAAGGGCGGTCTGGTGCGGAACAAATTTGGAACCTGAAAATGATTTTACAACATAAACAGAACCTGGTCATTACATTTGACGACTTCAAAAATGCGTACGACTCTATCGACCGGAAAACTCTCTTCAAAATTCTAGCTTAATACAAAGTAGACAACAAAACACGGACTATCATAGAGCAAACATTGACCAACACGACCTCCAAAGTAAAGTTCTGTGGGAAACTATCACAGCCCTTTCAAATTCGCACAGGTGTCCAACAATGCGATGGTCTCTCACCTCTCCTTTTAAATCTAGTGTTAGATAAGGTAATAAAAGAATGGGAAATATCACAACAGGTTATAACCTTAGGGAACCTACAGATTAAATGCCTGGCTTTTGCAGAAGATTTGGCGATTGTCACGAAAGATATAAACGAAACAAAAGAAGCTATTGAAAAACTGCACGAAATCGCTTCCAAAACTGGACTATCGATCTCTTACGAAAAGACACTGTTTATGAGCACAAGAAACTCTCATCTCTGAACACAAAGTACGGCATCATTTACAAAACGGCAAACTTCAAATGCCTCGGTGAAACACTATAAATGAGCTGACATAACAGACACTCAAACGAAGAAAGAAAAACTAAATTGGACAAGGCATGCAAAGTAGTGTGGAATCATTATAACAAGAAGTCTGTCTCACAAAAAGCCAAATTACGCCACGCGATGGTGCTCCCCGACGCACTGTATGCAGTAAGAAACCACACTAATCCTAGGGCATACACGTATCAGACAACTAGAAAAAGTAGATCGGAAAATACTTCTACGGCCGCAGGTTTAAATCCTGCCTCGGGCATGGATGTGTGTTATGTCCTTAGTTAGGTTTAAGTAGTTCTAAGTTCTAGGGAACCAATGACCTCAGAAGTTAAGTCCCATAGTGCCCAGAGCAATTTGAACCATTTTTGAAAATACTTAGGAAAACATTTGGCGCAACCAACAACAATGGAATTTGGGTCAAGAAACCTACAGAGTAACTATACAAACATACGGAGGCAATCACAGGAAAGGTCAGAAAACGCAGACTACAATTCTATGGACACGTATACAGAACGCGATCACACAGACTGACGAAATAGATCTTTGACTGGTCAAAGATCACAGCCGGACGATGAAAGGCAACCAAGGTGAAACCGAAGACACGAAGCCGACAGCAATCATGGACAGAGGACCGGAAACAGAATCAAAGCGAGCGAATGAGAGAAGTTTGGGCAGCAAGGAAGGCAGCAAAAGGAATTGGCCATGTAGTTTAGTCTAACTGCGCTCTTTATGAGCAAACACCAATAATAATAATTTATATATTGTTTCGTTTACTATTACCGCTGTTGCCACAATTATTATCACTACTGCTCTTTCTTCTCACGAGCCGGCCGTTGTGGGCGAGCGGTTCTAGGCGCTTCAGTCTGGAACCGCGCGACCGCTACGGTTGCAGGTTCGAATCCTGCCTCGGGCATGGATGTGTGTGATGTCCTTAGGTTAGTTAGGTTTAAGTAGTTCTAAGTTCTAGGGGATTGATGACCTCAGATGTTAAGTCCCATAGTGCTCAGAGCCATTTGAACCATTTACAACCTCAAAACTAGTGACTTCATTCAGATGTTATTGTATTTTTTTAATATAATAGTAAAGTACATGATATATACCCGACGGAGCAGAACGTTCTTCAGTTGTCAGAGATAGTTGCTTCCTCATTCAGTAACGGATATCTGTGGACCTCATTCTTGTGGGCTAGTCGGCTTTATTTAAATAAACTTTAACTGAAAGTTTAGAAATTTTGTGCTGGACCCGCGGGGAAAATGTTTCAAACAGAAAATCTAGTAATATAATGGTTTATGTGTTGCACAGCTTCCGATTGTAGAACTGCTTTTGCCGTAAACTCAACAGCAGAAAATTCGCGCATACAACGGAATTCTGTCTCATCTCCCTACAACATTAAAGAAAGAAGAACTTCATGGTCGACTACACATCACTACACTGCTCTTCCATGCATACAACAAGAATACAACGCCCCCGAAGATAAATAATAGAAAAATAAAATCTCCATATCAACTTAGCACTCACAAAGTAGAGGAGACAGTACAAATGGCGCTGTCCAACGTGCGGCCCGAAAAGAAGAAAACGTGGTATTTATTTTATGAATAGTGAAATAATTAGTGAACTTATCTAATTAGTATTCGTGCGTAATTAAACACTGTAGAATTTTTCTGTGTGCGGGACTGATGAAATTTGACAGATGATCCTCACTAAATTTATCTGAATCGAGCTACTTAGTGGGCACGCATATCAAGGTACGGACAATGGTATTTGGGACATCTTGCCTTGCGGGAAGACTAATTTTTTATGATTACAGAGGGCTGCGAAATTAAATTTTTCTTCAAGGTTTTTAATCCTGAAAAGTGACTTTTATTAATTTCTGGTCTCTTTTGAAGAATGTGAAGTCAGATTTTGGCTATCACGTATGATAAAACTGTAATAATGCTGTAAAGAATGGTTGTATTTATGCAGTATTAAGACATTTTAATATATTAGTAACGACATTTATAGCTACACGAATAACCTGTAAACTGTTTATAAACGCATACAGGAAACTAAATCAAACAGCACTCATTTGTTCATGGACCTAATCACAATTTTAAGTCAACACTTTCCAAGTCTTATGGTGACGCTGCAATTTTTCACTGCCGCTTCCTCTTTATATTGAAACTATATCTTCGAGATTTTCTTCTGTGATGTACCTCGATGGTATCCTTTTTAGAGATCAACAGTAGTTAGCCATCATCCTATCATCCCACCTGCCCTGATAACGTGATTCTATTTCTTCCACGTCTTGATTGGCCCTTTCTCAATGTTCTTTCCTAACAAATCCAAGGCTGCCAAGGAAAAAGTCAAGATGAATACGAAGAAAATATTTTTCAGGGCTAGTATTGCATCTTAATTTTTTCAGAACTATCAACGTATTTTCCTCCATGGCTTTTAAATCTGGATGTTCTCTATTCCCTAAAAAATTGTCCACCACATTCCTAAATCCTGTCCAAGCCTGCCCTTCTTCTTGTATTAGTACGTTTTCAAACGCTTCATCTTTCATCAAACTTCTAATTTTTGGTTCCACACAGATTCCTTCTTTACGTTTAACCTTACACAGAAAAGGAAATTTGGATGTTATGCATGAAACCTACAATAAAGGTATGTAAGAGAAAGGTTAGCGCCTTTGCACCATCATGTGTCATGGGACATTTCCTGTTATTATCTTATTGATATAAATACCACTGAAACAGGCAGGCCTTTGGCAATCACAATTTCAGTTAATTACAACACAGATAGGGTAAGATCTCAATAATATGGCAATAAAAACAGGTAGATCTTGATTAATAAGAGTCTTAGCTAACCCAAATTATCAAATTGCTCTTCAATTAAAAGGGAACAGGCAAGCCTTGAGTGATAACAGCTGCAGTTAAATACAGTTGCCAAATAGAAAACAGGCACGCCTTCAATAACAACAGCTTCAGTTAAGTAAGATTACCAAACAGTAAACAGGTAGGCCTTCATGAATAACTGCTTCAGTTAAGTAACCAAGAGTTTGAATTGCCTGCTCCCAATGGGTGCACCAGGATGCTTATACGCAAAGAGCACAATACTACTAATAGGGAGGCTAAGGAAGGTTACAAAGAAATGATCGGTCTTCCAAGGTCCTTTTGGTTCGGTACCGGCCAGCAAAAGACATTTTAACCCAGCAAGGTTAATTACGTAACGGCAACAATAAGTAGCGGAACGGTATACCCGCGTCACTGCAAGATATCGCCTTTATAACGACGGCGAAACGTCCGAAAGGAAACTAGGGTGCCAAACCCAATTACACAGCCTCAGAAATTGCAAATTTTGGAACACAGGCACTTTCTAAGCCAATAAAATTCACAGAGCGATGTCGTCTGCAATGCTCAGAAGTATTTCGAAACCGACACCCAACCGTATTACAAGAGAAAGGTACTTACCTGTTGTTCGAAGACGTTTGGTAGGGAGGTCGGCCCAAGCCCAACCATCCAGGTACTGCTTGACGACGCGGGGAGTTCCGGCCACAGCACAGAAGAAACATCTTATCGCTCCGGCTCAGGAAACACCATCGGCTCACACAGTTTAAGATATCCTGTTAACAAACAACCAAGGCAGGCATCGACTCAGGAAAAGCAAATAACAGCCACATTCAAGAAATCAATTGGTGGTGAAATAGATCAGTTAAGAAATCGCAGGGATCGCAACAGACCCGTAGGTATCAATAAGAAAATAACAGTTAAGACTTCTTAATCCAGAACTTAAACTAGCGAACCGAAGCTGAAGCTTGCTACTGGCACTGAGCCATACTTATTTCCGGTGTGCATAAGTACAGCTTAAAGCTACTTTTGTTAGAATCTATAAACAGCATCCATTCATTCGTGTTGAATGTAGCGCCATATCCTGATACCACACCTTCAGTGTTCTTACAATAAATAAGAGAGCCTTCTGTATCAAAATACTCAGTAATTTCGATTCTTTTGATCGAAGTGAGTAGTATATTGTGCCCGGGGTAAGCGAATGTTTTCCCTTCAATCGTGACCCAAAAACTTGTGCAGCTTCTTTTGAGAAACCAAGTAGTTCAGTTCTTCTTTCGTAAACTGTTCTGTTTGTCCTTTTATGTGTGTGGAGTCATAATCAGGCTTTGAAGCTTCTTTTTATGATGACGATGATCTTGAAGACTATAAAGTAGCAGGCAGTTAACCCACAGGAACGCTACGACCCTGTGGTACGGGTCTTAGGACTAATTTTGGATTTGGACACATTATTTCTTTCATACCGCTCTTGTTATGCCCGCCAACCTCCACCATATAAAAACAGAAATAATCTACATGGTTTTCTTATTCTCTCCGTACCATTGGGATCCCGAATGGTAAAGTTTTGTGCTTGGCTTGTGTCCACTTCCTCAAATCTGCAGTGCATGTATGACAAGTAGCATGCAGCGCCAAGGTTTTGTTCTGGTCTCCTAAGTTTATACCGAAGTAAGACACATACGTTTTTTTGACAAATGAGGTTATGTTCTTTCTCCTGATTCTGAGAGTCAGAGCGCTGTAGATGTAAAAAAACATCAGGGTCATTCACACATGATATTCGCCGTTATTAGGGTAATTTCAAATAACCTGGTAATGTCGACACACCCAAAGTTCACTTCAAAATTATATTCAAATGACTGATGTGTTTGTAGACTTCCAAATACCTCGAGAGATATCGATCCTGATCACAAACGATCATGTCGAATCACTTTGAGATCTATTTCAGTATTATTATTCGGGAAATTTAAAAATAGGAAACTTAAGGAATTACATAAAAACTGTGGGTGTTATAAAAAACAGATTACGTTTGCGTAAAGTGCACTAAAAAGGCACTGTAAGTGATCGACTTTCACGTAACGGGCCGAAACATCGCGGCCAAACATCACAGCCACGTCTAATTCGTTGTGAATAATAATAATAATTATTATTAAGACTCCTTAATAAGTTTTGGGAAACAATCCAAGATTCTAGATTTAGTTTTAATTACGTTAAAAGGTTGTAGTGATTTCATTTTTTATGTGATAAAATCTTTGGTAGTAATTTTATCAAATTTTGGCTAAATTGTATATAACATTTTATCCTGATACAGAATAGTAATTAAGAAAAGTGATTTTGATATTTTTTTGTAGCTGAAATGGTTAAAATGCGGAAAGGGAAAATGTAAAATCGTTGGATTTAGGCTCACAAGAGAATTTGCATGAATTTGAAGAATTGGAAAGCATACCGATGCTGATTCAGAACAGGATAATTTGGAGTGTATAGTGCAATCCCGGAGAGTCCACGTTTGCAATATATCAAAGGGACGTAAAATAGGAATATAATTTGCGGAAGTTATCGCAGAATATTGCCGAAAACACGGTGAAAAATATGCCAATTTGGAGCAAAACCGGGGATCATTTTACAGCAATTGTTATTACATTAGAGGAAAGGGATAAAGAAAGAGATCGTAAACGAAAGGTATGGAATAATAAAATTTTTCATGAATTATAATGTAAACAGGAGGAACGGCGTAAGAAAATCTTCAACGATGTAGAAATAAACAAGAGTAACGGGATTAAAAAATCTTTCGTAATTAAGGACAGATTTGATCAGAATTGGCCGAAGTGAATGAAAAAAGTGGAAGTTTACCTGAATTAGTCAACCATCCAAGAGGCAACTTTCAAACAGTTAACTAACGTTTAAACAGCAGTAGACAATCTTTCAAGTGAGATTAAGGGCATGGAATTCTAAAATAAAAACCAGATAGACGATTATTTGATCAAACATTCGAAAAAACGGCAGGGTGGTATGTCTGAAACTAAAGCCACAGACATAAATGCGTGAATGAATTCCGAATTTAGTTCAGCCAACCGCCGTGGAAATAAGAAATCGGGATTAGATAATAGCGAAGTAGTGGAAGAATTTGAAGCTGCAATGCGAAATAGATCAAAAGTTAGGTTAAACTACAAACGCATTCTCTGTGGAAAGCAGAACAGACTGGGATACTTCATGATGAGTAATGAAAAAAGATGGAAGATACCAACCTTTCTAAGGGCAAGGAATTAGATACGGAAATGAACCCACGTACTTCAGTAGGTACCCTAGCTAAGGGGATTTCATATATTCGTTAACCGTTAGTTATTATTGTTACTATTATTATTATTATTATTATTATTATTACTACTTTACATAAGCTTGACACATTCTGGCTACAGGGCAATCTAGATTAATGCAGAAACAGAAGTACAACTTCAAACAGCCAAGATCACTTGTGTACAATGTATATTGTGATGGCCGGTTTCAGCAAGCCATCATCAGGTCTTTCGTCAAGATTCAGCCAAATGTAGTGCAGGAGATGTGACGATGGAAACTTCGTTTGCTACAAATCGGTCATTACAATAAAGTCTGTACAATAACGATCTTGGCTGTTTGAAGTTTTAATTCTGTTTCTGCATTATAATTACTATTATCACCGTTTTTATCGTTACACATGGTGGTTTTTTACGCCGTATACAGACTCTAGGGACTGATCGATGGGAGGAAACGGAAAAAAAACGTTCAATATATTTATGTCCGGAAGTGCATGGTTTCCATGCTATAGACCGTTTATTCAGTCATACTTGGATACAGAGACACTGGTCTAATACATCTACATCTACTTATACATCCATACTCCGCAAACCACCTGACGGTGTGTGGCGGAGGGTACCCTGAGTACCTCTATCGGTTCTCCCTTCTATTCCAGTCTCGTATTGTTCGTGGAAAGAAGGTTTGTCGGTATGCTTCTGTGTGGGCTCTAATCTCTTTGATTTTATCCTCATGGTCTCTTCGCGTAATATACGTAGGAGGGAGCAATATACTGCTTGACTCTTCGGTGGAGGTATGCTCTCTAAATTTTAACAAAAGCCCGTACCGAGCTACTGAGCGTCTCTCCTGCAGAGTCTAACACTGGAGTTTATCTATCCTCACCGTAACGCTTTCGCGATTACTAAATGATCCTGTAACGAAGCGCGCTGCTCTCCGTTGGATCTTCTCTATCTCCTCTATCAACCCTATCTGGTACGGATCGCACACTGCTGAGCAGTATTCAAGCAGTGGGCGAACAAGCGTACTGTAACCTACTTCCTTTGTTTTCGGAATGCATTTCCTCAGGATTCTTCCAATGAATCTCAATCTGGCATCTGCTTTACCGATGATCAACTTTATATGATCATCCCATTTTAAATCACTCCTAATGCGTACTCCCAGATAATTTATGGAATTAACTGCTTCCAGTTGCTGACCTGCAATTTTGTAGCTAAATGATAAGGGATCTATCTTCCTAAGTATTCGCAGCACATTACACTTGTCTACATTCAGATTCAATTGCCATTCCCTGCACCATGCGTCAATTCGCTGCATATCCTCCTGCATTTCAGTACAGTTTTCCATTGTAACAACCTCTCGATACACCACAGCATCATCTGCAAAAAGCCTCAGTGAACTTCCGATGTTATCCACAAGGTCATTTATGTATATTGTGAATAGCAACGGTCCTATGACACTCCCCTGCGGCACACCTGAAATCACTCTTACTTCGGATGACTTCTCTCCATTGAGAATGACATGCTGCGTTCTGTTATCTAGGAACTCTTCAATTCAATCACACAATTGGTCTGATAGTCCATATGCTCTTACTTTGTTCATTAAACGACTGTGGGGAACTGTATCGAACGCCTTGCGGAAGTCAAGAAACACGGCATCTTCCTGTGAACCCGTGTCTTTGGCCCTCTGAGTCTCGTGGACGAATAGCGCGAGCTGGGTTTCACACGACCGTCTTTTTCGAAACCCATGCTGATTCCTACAGAGTAGATTTCTAGTCTCCAGAAAAGTCATTATACTCGAACATAATACGTGTTCCAAAATTCTACAACTGAACGACGTTAGAGATATAGGTCTATAGTTCTGCACATCTGTTCGACGTCCCTTCTTCAAAACGGGGATGACCTGTGCTCTTTTACAATCCTTTGGAAAGCTACGTTCTTTTAGAGACCTACGGTACACCGCTGCAAGAAAGGGGGCAAGTGCATTCGCGTACTCTGTGTAAAATCGAACTGGTATCCCATCAGGTCCAGCGGCCTTTCCTCTTTTGAGCGATTTTAATTGTTTCTCTATCCTTCTGTCGTCTATTTCGATATCTAGCATTTTGTCATCTGTACGACAATCTGGAGAGGGAACAACAGTGCAGTCTTCCTCTGTGAAACAGCTTTGGAAAAAGACATTTAGTATTTCGGCGTTTAGTCTGTCATCCTCTGTTTCAGTACCATTTTGGTCACAGAGTGTCTGGACATTTTGTTTTGATCCACCTTACGATTTTCTGCCAAGTCAGTATATAGAACTTTACTGTCGAATTCATTGAACACCTCTCGCATAGCCCTCTTCACACTACATTTCGCTTCGCGTAATTTATGTTTATGTTTGCAATAAGTTCCCTTTGCTTCCGCAGCAGTTTTCTAACTCGGTTGTTGCACCACGGTGGCTCTTTTCCATCTCTTACGAATCTTTCTTGGCACATACCCATGTAAAGCATATTGTACGTTGGTTTTGAACTTTGACCACTGATCCTCAACACTATCTGTACTTGAGACAAAACTTTTGTGTTGAGCCGTCAGGTACTCTGTAGTCTGCTTTTTGTCACTTCTGCTAAACAGAAAAATCTTCCTACCTTTTTTTAATATTTCTATTTACGGCTGAAATCATCGATGCAGTAACCGCTTTATGATCGCTGGTTCCCTGTTCTGCGTTAACTGTTTCAAATATTTCGGGTCTTTTTGTCACCAGAAGGTCTAATATGTTCTCTGTTTAACTGCTCAAGGTAATTTTCAGATAAAGTACTTACAAAAATTTCACTGGATTCTTTGTCCCTGCCACCCGTTATGAACGTTTGAGTCTCCCAGTCTATATCAGGCAACTTAAAATCACCACCCAGAACTATAACATGGTGGGGAAATCTACTCGAAATATTATCCAAATTATCCTTCAGGTGCTCAGCCACAACAGCTGCTGAGTCAGGGGGCCTATAGAGACATCCAATTACCATGTCTGAGCCTGCTTTAACCGTGACCTTCACCCAAATTATTTCACATTTCGGATCTCCGTCAATTTCCTTCGATACTATTGCACAGATGCACCATGCAGTCAAAGTTACAGTACGCGTGGTTTCCTCCTAGACGGTGGTTCTGTTCCTCATACGTCACGTGCTAGGACCCTTCCCTGTCATGGTAATTGGTAATGTGGTGGATGTGATACAGTATTTTTCATAAGGTTCTGCATTCGAATAGAGAGCTTGCCGACATGGTGCTTACTTACGGAAAGGCAAATGGCAACGGGCGGCTGGCAGAAAGGTTGTATCAGGTGACCTATCTCAGCCGACAATAGCCATGGAATTCAATGTTTGCAACAGTATTTCGCCGTTTGTCTGAGACAGGGTAGTTTCTGGAAGCAGGAAATCGTGAAGGACCTTAACCGAACATGTTCGGACATCAGAACTGGAGGCAAATGTGATTAACACTGTAGAAGGCGACCGCCGTTTCAGTACCAGGCAATTGGCCCGCCAGTACAAGATAAGCCAAGTGACCGTGTGAAACACTCTCCTTGGCAATTGTTACTACCTTCATCACTTACAGCGTGTGCAGGGCTTACTAGCGACAGAATTCCCACATCGGGAGCAGTTTTGTCACTGGTTTCTTCACCAGGCAACCAAGATTATGGGATTTGTGTCATCAATATTATTCACAGATGAGGTCACTTTCCCGTGGTATGTTCACCTTTCATAACAGTCATCTGTGGGACTGTACGCAGAACGCCCATGGTATGGTGACTGCGGAACATCAGCATCGGTGCAACTGGAATGTGTGGCCTGGGATAATTGGCGACAGTATTTTGGGAGCAGTCTTCCTCCCACGTTGTCTAAGAGGCCAGAACTATCGGCGTTTCTCGCAGATGACTTCGCCTTCCCTGCCGGAAAAAACGCCATTGATGATTCGAAGGGCTATGAGACTGCTACATGATGGTGCTCCAGCCCACTTTACCGTTAATTTCCGGACGCATCTCGATCGCGTCTTCTCTGGTCGATGGAGTTGGGGATCCAGCTGCATGGTCTCCTCATTTCCCGGATCGCAACCCGTGCGATTTCTGGTTATGGGGCCATCTCAGAGCGCATTCCAGATGTGGAGACTCTGGAGCAGCGTATTCATGCTGCCTTTGACACTGTTCAGATGCACCCTGGCCGATCTCGCGTTTGTGGCAGAACAAGGCTTGTACACGCATGCATCGGGGCACATGGAAACAATTTTCAACACATACTGTAACTGCGCTTGCTTGCATGGTACTGCGCGTATCAGACCCCAGCCTCTGCAACAATGTATGATTGGATAAATGGTGTCTATCAAGGAAACCATGCACTTATAGACAGAGGTTTATTAGACGTTGTTTCTTCCATATTCACTCGTCGAACAATCCCTGGAATTTGGACACGGTGGAAAAAATCACTCTGCATGTATACAATATAATGTTGACTCAATAAGGATGCCTGATTGGATGTAAGAGAGAGCTTGAAGGCTCAGATCCTCCCAAGTGAAATAAATGCCTAAATAAACCAAAAGTACTTACTGTTTATTGTAGCATATAGCCGTGCAGGAAGTGTCACTTGTAGTTACTAACATGAAATAGGTATAAGTAGACGCCCTTTTACCTAACAGCTACGAACTTAAATGCAGGAATGGTACGTATAATTACTAACACTGCCGTGCCTTGTGTGTTGGATGAGTATCCTGACCACATGGAAAACGACAATTACTCCACAGATGAACTTGAAAAAGAGGCTCTAAACCATGATGTACCTTTTGCATTTCTTCAAAGGCAAAGAGAAAATGTGAAGCGGTAGCCCAGCGTACAGCCTGAGTAATGTATTTTTGATTTTAAAATGTTAAAAAAACAGAAGATGTTTTTCCTGCTGCTTGGTAAGAGGAAGGACTCGCTCTCTGTTAATGAACGATGGTTGACGCACGCTATTTTAGAGCGTAACGGGCGGTAGCCATTTTGGTTGTGAGAATAAGTAAAAAGTCTGTATTTTTTATAGGGATCGAAGGAAGAATATAGTATCATTTTACCAGTGAAAAGTTGTATGAGTCTTATTCCAAGCAGTGCTGCAATATATAGAAAACCAAGAAGCCCACCTGTGTAATTATAAGTTATCACGAAGGTCCGATTAAAACAATATAAACGACACGGTCAAGATTTTTTAGGTGGATACGGCGATCGAACGTAGTATATTATACCGTATTGGTAGGCATAAATCTACGACAAGTGAGAGACTATTTCGTTTATGTGGAAATAATATGAAAAGATTTTTTACCCATTTACAGGCATAGCTCAGCTTACTGTGCTTGTTCGACACGCTGGAAACTTTCATTAGAAACAGTAATCAAAATTCCAATTCCAGATCACCTCTTTATTATTCTATTGTCTGCCATTAATTAATTTCATTATTTCCATACATCTAAATTCTTTTATTATATTATAAAACCCAATATGTCTAAATCGATGTTCCATTTCGCTGTTCTCATCTCCAGTTGGTATTGGTGCTGGATCTTCTTTCATATCCTATCTTGATTTTTCATTGTTTAAGACAAAGACATTTATAAGTTTTTACTTTTGCAAAAGTTTTGTAAGTGTGAAACTTACACAATGCCGCAAGAAGAAAATACGAAACCGAAAGGTGAGTGACTAAGCTGTGGCGGAGTGGGTCACCCGCAAACCGGTGGGACACGGACAGCTGTGGACCAGCGACTGCTGGCACGTCAGGAGAAGTGGCTGGCTTCAGTGGCTGCGAGACCAGCGTATTATTGCTCACACGATTGGCCGAAGAAGAATCAACAGTAGGGAAAAAGCCTTCAGTCTGTCGCGGTGCATAAAAGATAGTCCGAACTAATAACGTCTGCTGCGTGGATCAAGAAATGAAGATCGGGGGTAACCGTACAGTGTAATCGTCTGTCTGGTAACAGGGACCAGATCCTAGACATGTTATCCTCAGTGAGTCACTACGAGGGAAGAACCAGAAAGCAGCTAGTATACCTTTTAAGAGCAGGCGGTAGAGTTTGCAACATTCAAAATTGTTGGACCAACTGGAAACGTCTGCGCCGAGTCACTGCTGTGTCACATGATGGCGCCTTGTTGCCGTACACTCCCAGGAGCTCAGCGCGGATTGGTGGAGCGAGGTTCCTCTTCAAATTCAGAAAGCTATCACTGTGTTACGGCACAGAATAGTAAGGGGCTGAAAATTGGAACTTTTTTAATTAAAACTCATGCTACAAGCATAGTGAGGTCACTCCAGAGGCAGAGACAGAACCAGGAAATAAGTGGTATGTCGCAAATGGAGCAGACCTCAGCACGTTAAAACACTGCGCCGAGAGAGACAGGAAGAGCTCAGCAGAAAATAACATGGGACAGACAACCAATGGAAACGTGTAACACGATACCCCTGAGCGCCCCTTCTGGCTCATCTAGCGTCGTAGTATAGGTTTGTGACGTGGTATACTGCTTAACAGACATGTACCTGCTAACAAACAGTAATCCGCACTTCTGTATTAAGGCAAGTCGTTCTCTAACGTTAGTTGCCAAAATCCTCGAATAGTTCTTGACCGATTTACTTTAGATTTTTGCATGATACTCTAATAAACGTTCAGTCTAGGTATTTTTTAAATATATATGGGAAAAATCGCATTAGTAATGTAAACTCCCCACAAAAAAACTTCCGTAACCTCCCAACAGTAAAAACAATATAATTATTTATTTCATTCACATTCAGCGTAACCTCCCAATACATGAATTCCGAAACCTACCATTAATAAAATCTGACTAATCTCTCAATAGAAAATTGTAGCTCACTTATAACCTTTCAATAATTGACTGTGAACTTAAACTGGTAAATTTTGGACGTCAGCAGTGCTGCGTCATGGCCCTGAAAGATCATTCTGAATAAACTGAAAAGTCTTGCCTCAATAAGGTCGCCGGATAACGCATATATATCTGCTCCTATAATAAATTTTTCTGGCACAGCCGAGTGCAATGCTAGCCGATAGATTCGTCATGTATAAAAAGAAACAACTGATTTTTCTTTTCAATAATCGGGATGACCAAGGATTGGAGAAATTAGTAAATTCTTTAAATTGAAAAGAATGATTGCCAAAAGTTACTTTTTATGAGAAGGATTTATCAAGAGATTTTTTAAAAACATTTACATGGGACTTGATATAACAATACTACATATGCGCGAGTCTGCTTTTACCTTATACTACAACGATCAGGCTCCGTCATCGCTCCCCACTACCGGCCCAGCCAACTCGATACACACGACTGCTAGCAACAACTTACTGCTACTGCTACATAGTTCCTACTGCAGTCAACACTGCTCTCTGGTCTGGGAATCTCTCATACCTTTCATATCGCAGGCAGCGCATGAGCAATCCATCGAAATTACATCTGCTCGAGTGCGCTAGCAACAAATTCTTTAATCATGGACCTCTTACAGTAAGAAGGAGCCGAACGACTTAAACGAAAGCTGGCAAGTGTGTTTCTATATCTGAAAGACTGTTTCTTTTCAAATTCCAAACGGGGCGTTCAAGAGTGGCGCTAATAGCACCGCTGTGAAGATGGAAATCTTGTTGGCTTTAAATACATACTGTAACGGTCGTGAGAGTTAGTTATCTTTGAGATTGGACGTGGTGACTCGATGTTAGACAAAAATGCCTTTAAGGGAATAAAGTTGGCACTATCACCATCTCACTTTGGGCGAGGTCGTGTAAAAGGGCTACGAGAAGCTGGATGGTCCTTCTGAGTTACTACAGAAGGACTCGGCAGGAATGTAGCCACTGTGCGTGATTGCTGGCACCGCTGGTCACGAGAATGTATAGTCGCAAGCACATCGGGCTGCGGACTATCACGTGGCACTATCGAGAGAGCTTATGGTTCTGGCCCATCGTACTGCAACCGTAGCCCAAATCTGAACAGCAGTTGGCACCACAGTGACACAACGAGCTGTTACACATCAGCTACTTCAAGGGCAGCTCCAAGTCAGACACTCTGTAGCTTGCGTTCCACCGACCTCAAACCATCGCTATTTGCGGCTTCAGTGGTGACAAGCGATAGTTCATGGAGGGCAACGTGGAGATCTTTTGTGTTTTCTGATGAAAGTTGCTTCTGCCTCGGTGCCGGTAATGGCTGTATGTTGGTTAGAAGAAGGCCAATGGCAAAAATAACCTGTCAGAGTGCTAGACACACTGAAACTACACCTGGAGCTACGATCTGGAGTGTGATTTCGTATGTCAGCAGGAGCTCACCCAAGTTGACTGGGCACTTGTACGTCAATCTATTATGCTATCATTTATGAACAGTATTCCAGGGAGGGACGTTTCCGACGGAGTAGCACCCGCCCACATTCCGCTGTTGTAACCCAACAAGGTGCAGACTGTTTACATGTTACCTTGGCCTGTTCGATCATCAGATCTGTCTCCAGTGTAGCACATATGGGACATTATTGGATGACAATTCCAGCGTCTTCCACAAACAGCATTAATTGTCTCTGTATTGACCGACAAAATGCAACCGACTTGGAAGTCCATCCCACAAACTATCCCACACCTGTAAAACATAATCCACGCACGTTTGCATGCTTGCATTCAGCATTCTGGCTGCTACACCGGTATTAATGTGCAGATATTTTACATTTGCAATGGACTATCTCTTGCTTACGGTAGCTGGTGATCTTGAAATATTAATCACGTAAGGTTTTTACCTCGACAAATGTATCCTCGAAATTTCATTGCTCACATTAATCTTTTTGTGTATTAAATGAAAAAGACAAACATATTTAAGAAAAATCTCGAAAAGTTATAGACTTATCTTGTTAAAATTTAGATGACAATCGAGGTTTATCAATTTACTTTCAATATTTACACGATGCTCTAACAAACGTTCAAACAGACATTATATACGCCACCGGCCATTAAAATTGCTACACAACGAAGATGACGTGCTACAGACGCGAAATTTAACCGACAGGAAGAAGATGCTGTGATATGCAAATTATTAGCTTTTCAGAGCATTCACACAAGGCTGGCGCAGGTGGCGACACCTACAACGTGCTGACATGAGGAAAGTTTCCAACCGATTTCTCATACACAAACAGCAGTTGACCGGCGTTGCCTGGTGAAACGTTGTTGTGATGCCTCGTGTAAGAAGGACAAATGCGTACAATCACGTTTCCGACTTTGATAAAGTTCAAATTATAGCCTATCGCGATTGCGGTTTATCGTATTGCGACACTGCTGCTCGCGTAGGTCGTGATCCAATGACTGTTAGCAGAATACGGGATCGGTGGGTCCAGGAGGGTAATACGGAACGCCGTGCTGGATCCCAACGGCCTCGTATCACTAACAGTCGAAATGACAGGCATCTTATCCGAATGACTGTAACGAATCGTGCAGCCAAGTCACGATCCCTGAGTCAATAGATGGGAACATTTGCAAGACAACAAACATCTGCACAAACAGTTCGACGACGTTTGCAGCAGCATGGACTATCAGCTTGTAGACCATGGCTGCGGTTACCCTTGACGCTGTATCACAGATAGGAGTGCCTGCGATGGAGTACTCAACGACGAACCTGGGTGCACGAATGGCAAAACGTCATTTCTTCGAGTGAATCCAGCTTCTGTTTACAGCATCATGATGGTCGCATCCGTGTTTGGCGATATCGCAGAGAGCGCACATTGAAAACGTGGATTCGACAGAATTTGTGGCCGTGCGGTTCTAGGCGCTTCAGTCTGGAACCGCGTGACCGCTACGGTCGCAGGTTGGAATCCTGCCTCGGGCATGGATGTGTCAAATGTCCTTAGGTTAGTCAGGTTTAATTAGTTCTAAGATCTAGGCGACTGATGACCTCAGAAGTTAAGTCGTATGGTGCTCAGAGCCATTTGGACCAAAGCGTACATTCGTCATCGCCATACTGGCGTATCACCCGACGTGATGGTACGGGGAGCCATTGGTTGCACTCCTCGGTCAGCTCTTGTTCCCATTAACGGCACTTTGAACAGTGGATGTTACATTTCACATGTGTTACGACCCGTGGATCTACCCTTCTGTAACAACTAAAACGGCTTCTGACATCAAATGTAACAGCTGTGTTACTAAATGTGACACTTCTGTCACTCAATGTAACTGGGTTTTCTCTTTGGATGCTGTCAATTGTCAGGATGAGCATTCTAAAGCATTCTGTCAGGGTGAAAATATTAAATAAATTAACTTTTCTCTCTTAACAACATGTGGGCAGGGTGGGTTCTTCCTTGGCTCGGGTATGAGGTCGAATGAAACATAATTTTTACATAAGACAACTTTTATTGAAGATTTATACAAATGTATCTTACGGGATGTTCTGGTTCGGAGAGCGGCGGCTGTGTCGTTGGTGAAGTCTTCTGCTGCGGCAGCGGCAGTGGCGGCGGCGGCGGCGGCGGCGGCGGCGGCGTCTGATTACGCGTAGCGGTGTGTATCTCGTGTCGCCGTCTCGCCCAGCTGACCAGAGACGCGCAGCGCGAGGTGGCCGGTTTAACTATTGCGAGCGAAGTCGTGCATCGGATGATACCTTGGGTGTGGCGTCCCAGTGTTTCTCTTCTCTAAGCGGCCGCGTGTGTTGTGCGTCGACCAGCGGAGCGGCGCGGCGGGGCAAGGCCAGTGTCCCGAACTCGAACCACGGACTCCCGCTTGCCAGTCTTCGGCTGTCAGGTCTTCATCCCAGCTCACAGGTGACTGCTGAGGTGAGGCAGTCTCCTTCCCGTCCTACGAGTCACCCGGGTACGTAAAAATCAGACTTCCAATACCTTTTAACTTCTGTCCTCTGGCGCTGCGGCTGCTGCTTGCTATTCCATTACAGCGGCGGACTTGGTACGTCTGTGCATGATGCAGTCTCTTCTTGCATGACGGTCTTCAGCACCGAAACTGACTGAAAACTACTGCTGCTCTTCTTTTCTTCCTTCGTCTCTCGTCTTCGTCTCCGTTCCCGTCTCCGTCTTCGTCTTCGTCCCCGTCTTCATCTGTCTTCCTCTGTCTTCATCTGTCTTCATCTGTCGGGCCCACCGCGTCTCGCGTATTTATTCACTTCAGTTCACTGGAGGTGAACGACTTCACGGCCATTGCCTCTTCTGTCACGTTGAAAAGCTTCTCGAAGAATCTTATTAACGTCGGTCATTGGCTCTTGGAATGTAGGCGGGGGCCTCTGATCGCATGTGACGACTGAGAAACACGTGAGCCGGTCATTGCCTCTTCCGTCACGTTGAAAAGCTTCTCGAAGAATCTTCTTAACGTCGGTCATTGGTTCTCGGAATGTAGGCGAGGGCCTTTGCTCACATGCGACAACTGAGAAACACGTGAGCCGGTCGGGCGATGCCCTGACGGCTGAATCGACAGCGCCCGCTTATGTGGAACTCGCTGACTTCACGGTCATTGTCTCTTCTGTTCTGCCAGCTGAATGCCAGTATGTAACTCTCTAAACTAAACCAAGTTTTCCATTTATATTCTAATTCCTAGTTCACTTTGATTTCACTAATTTATTTACTTAAGTACCACTCAACATTCCTCCACCCTTCGGAGAAATTCGCCCTCGAATTTACCACTCAACATTCCTCCACTCTTCACACGGAAAAAGCACAAGCACTGAAAACTCTCGACTTAGAAGATTACACACGCTTCACATTAAGTATGTGGAAAATACTTCTTGGTGACAATGAATAAACAAAAAATAGATTTTGCGCTTAGAAATTTACATAGCAACAGCTGTTTAATCTACCCTATACTAATGCCAGAATATCTATTCTACAGTATTGTTTATGTTAACAAGAGACTGTTTAATAAAGAATGAAGTACAATAAACAAAATTAATACACTAATGCTCAAAAGTAACTACTGAAGTACACCAGTTAAGAATGTGGTATCCAGTTAACAGGGATTTGATGAAGTGGCATATCATTATTTGGCTTATTTTTTCGTCGTAAATAAAAGAAAACTGTACAAAGCAGAAACACCAACACAAAGGTTCCAGATATACCCGTTTCTAGCATTATAATTTTAGTTTTGTTCACCTTTTAATTGTGAGACATGTTGCATCATAACATTGGCATCAATTTTGCCTTGCTGCGAGTTTATGAACATATCTAATGACTTCAGAAGGGAACTGTCAAGGGAGTAATTGAGGTAGGATAGGTTTTATGTAGGAAATGCTTGCATGGCGTTTTCTAAAAAAAAAAAAACAACATGGTTATGAACCTACCAACCTAGTAAAAACAAAAATAAAGAAAAGAGGAAATACATTGTTAACTACAAGATCTACATGTTTCTACGTTCAACTTTTCTTTCTTAAAAAATAAACCATTATAATTTATTAATTATTTACATTTGTATACTGTCCATAGTCTACTAAGATTCAACTACGACATTCGCACCCTTGATCGAAGATTGTATGGTGCCATGTCTGTATGTTGTGCTGGCGTGGCCACTCTTTTTCCTTTACGGGAACTTCCTCCACCCTTCGGAAAAGCAGACGCTATTGTTGAAGGAATTACATCTGGAGCGCCCTTAAAAGGTTTTAAACGACTTGCATGGACAATGGTAGTTCGGGTGGGCAGTTGCAATTTAACGTTGACTGGTGACGTGATCTCAATAATTTGATAAGGACCTCTGTAGTTTGTTACAAATTTCTTCGTTTTTCCTTTCGCTATATAAGGAGTTGAAAGCATTACCCACTGACCGATTTTGTAATTTGGATATTTAGCTTGGGTATTACCTAATCTTTCCTGTCGTTCCAAAGCCTTTGTATTAGATTTTTGAACCTTTTTCCATACATCCTTCATCATTCGACTGAAATCTCTTACTGTTTCTCCGACTTTTCCGTTTTTCTGCCTGATTACATCAAAAGGGGACGGCATTTTTTTCCCATAGACCACTTCATAGGGTGACATGCCAGTTGCTTCATGCGTTTTGGCGTTGTATACCGACACGATTATTGGTAAATACGTATCCCAATTAGAATGTTGTTCGTTAATATAATAACTAAGCATCTTGCCAATTGTCCGATGAACTCTTTCTGTGCGCCCGTTGCACTGAGGGTGTAACGGAGTTGTGCATAATTTGCGTATTCTTAATAAGTGGCATAGCTGTTTCATTAATTCAGACATAAAATTTGATCCCTGATCTGTGATAATAGCTTCAGGTACTCCAAATTTAAGTATCCAGTTGTTAACTAAAGCTTGGGCAACTGTATTTGCTTGCTGATCTGGGAGACTCACCATAGCCAGATAGCGTGAAAAGTGATCGATAATTGTAAGAACATACTTATTACCAGCAGGTGTTTTATGAAATGGCCTGTAGAGATCCACTCCGCAGATTTGAAATGGACATGAAGCCTCGGGGAGCCTCTGTAATGGTATTTTTGAACGAGAAAGTTCAGCTCGTTGTGCGCACGCAATGCAATTACGAACGTACTGCGCAACATCCTGCTTTCTGGTTTGCCACCAAAATCGCTCTGCTACTCGTCTTTCGGTTGTCCGCTGTCCACCGTGTCCTGCAAGGATATGATCGTGGGCCTCTGCCATTATTTCTTGTCTAAGGTGTTGGGGAACAACCATTCGCGGTCCAAGTTTTGTTTTACGGCATAATACACCATCTTCAAAGCAAAATTGTTTTTGAGTTGCGTATTTTTTACATTCTGTATCCTCATCTTGTGCCTTTCTCCAGTCCTCAGTATCTCGGCCTGTTGCTTCCAAAAGTGCTATTTTCCGACTTAGGCAATCTGCATTCGTGTGTTTTTTGCCTGGTTTATGGATAACTTCGAAATCCATTTCGGAAAGACATAGGGCCCAACGGGTAAGACGACTAGATGGATCCTTTAATCCAAGCAACCATTTTAAAGCTGCGTGGTCTGTAATAACCTTGAATTTTCTACCATACAAGTAGCATTTGAAGTATTTGATACCATAAATAACACTTAACAATTCTTTCTCCGTTGTGGAATAATTTCTTTCTGCCGTTGTTAGTTGTCTCGAAGCGTAGGCTATGGGGTGTTCCGCGCCATTAATATTCTGACTCAAAACAACTCCTACTGAATGACCACTTGCGTCACAGGATAAAATAAATTCTTTATTATAATCTGGGTAGGCTAATACAGGACTGTGTGTTAACTTATCTTTAAGGGTTTGAAATGCAGATTCACAATCTTCAGACCAATGAAATTTTGCACCCTTTTTCAACAATTGGGTTAAGGGTCGGGCAATTTCAGCGAAATTTTGAACATATTTCCGGTAGTACGATGCGAGACCAATGAAACTTTGTACCTCCTTAACGCGTTGTGGTGTTGGGAAGTCCTTAACTGCCGAAATTAATCGAGGATCTGTTTTAATTCCTTTTTCACTAATGACATGCCCTAGGTATGTAACCTCTGTCAATGCAAAACTACATTTTTCCATATTTAATGTTAATTTAGCTTTTCTAAGTCTCTGAAAAACATTACACAGACGCACAGCATGTTCATTAATGTCTCTGGAGAATACAATAATATCGTCTAGATATACACAACATTGCTGAGTTTTGAGTCCTCGCAATACTCCATCGAGTAGTCTTTGAAAAGTTGCTGGTGGATTTTTCAGACCGAAAGGCATTCTCTTAAATTGCCAGTGGCCTCCAGGGGTAGAAAATGCTGTTTTATGCCTATCTTCAGGAGCAACTTCCAATTGATGGTATCCACTACGTAGATCGATTGTTGAAAAGTATTTACTGTTACCCAAACTGTCAATGATATCTGTAATGTTTGGAAGAGGATAAACATCTGAGATAGTTTGTTTGTTAAGGTGTCTGTAGTCACAACAAAATCTATATCGTTTCGTACCGTCGGGAGACTTCTTTGGAATAATTACAATATTTGAATTACAAGGCGAATCAGAATATTCTATAATTCCATCTTTTAGATGCTGTTCCAAAAATTCATCCAGTACTGGCTGTAAGTGATGCGGAACTCTATAAGGCTTCCTATAAACTGGGGGGCTATTTCCTGTTGGAATCCTATGCTGTGTGATGTCTGTTGCTGGCAATGGACCTTCTGCATTAAATAAATCTTGGAACTCAACTAAAACTGCTTCTATCGTGTCTCTATCCTTTCCTTTCAAATGCTCAATCTTCTGGCGCAATGCGGTTTTATAGGCGTCTGGTTTCTGACCATCATTAATATCTGACCAAATGAAATCTTCTTCTTCAAAAGTACTGACTGTAGCCACTAATATTCCCTTATGCAACTCTTTGTCCTCCACTCCGAAATTGTCAATATGTACCGGTACTTTTCTTTCTCCCTCAACCTCTTGAACCCGTACAACACTCCTACGTACAAAACAATGGGCTACATCTAATTCCTCATTTTCCTCTAAAGGCTCTATTAGACACACTGTATCTGTAGGTACTTCGTGGTCAACGGTCATCCAGAGAAGTTTTCCTGAGCCAGATGGTATCTGATCCCGCGAATCAACCTTCAAGGACGTTGCACGCAGTATAGTTGATTTCGCCTTCCGGTTAGGGAAATCTTGCGGCAGAGGGCCCTTTGCAGCGGTGTCACCTAGCTGAAACACTATTCCGCTAAGTTCTACAGTTTGCTGTCTGAGGTCGATTTTAGCGTGATGTTTATTCAGGAAATCCAACCCTAGGATCGCGTCGTACCCGTCAGTTACCTTTGTTACCACTTCTACATCTTCCTGAAATTGTACACCGTGAATATAGAAAATCAAGGATGTACATCCTAATGACTTAACTGTACCTCCTCCTACTCCACTCAATCTATACCTTGGAGGGTCATATTTCTTTTCTCCAATACATTCATTACTTACTATTGATACGTTTGCGCCTGTATCCACCAGTATCCTTGCCTCTTTATCCTGTATGGTAGCAGATAACCAGCATTCCGCCTTCACATTCGCCTTAATGGCATGAAATTTTATTGGGAACGCCTGGCGGCGGTTCCGACATTCCCGTTTCAGTTTAACTGATTTCTATTTCCAAAAACTTTCTTAGACCTGCATTCCTTGAATGTGTGACCTATTCTTTGACAATTAGTGCATTGAGGTTGTCTGCAGTTTTTTGCTATATGTCCGTGTCGATCGCACCTAAAACATCGTACTCCTGCTGAAAATATATTTCGCTTCTCAATGTATCTGGTGGCAATGTCAATTTCTTCAAAAGCTGTCGCCACAGATACAGCTTCTGTTAAATTTTTAGGAAACTCTGCCCTGACACGACGGGACGTTTCAGGAGGTAACCCACGTAAAAATGTATCCAGAGCTCTATCTTCTGCCTCTTGTAAAATAACTTTATATGCTTCATCACTAGTTGTCAACTGATAGGTGTTAATATTAACTTTTCTAATCCTATCTACAAAGCTTTCTAACGACTCGTTTTGCCTCTGAGTGATAGCGTTTAACTGTTCCCTATAAAATCTACAGCTGTTCTGTTTTTGAAAACGTTTAAGCAATCCTTTCTTCAATTCCTCAAATGTTGGAGCATTTCGTAATTCTTCATGGTATAAGACGTGTGCTTTAAACTCTCCTGTCAATCTTAACTTTGTCATTTGTAAGAGCTGTTCATCTGACCATGATCCTAACTTTGCAGCTGCTACTATATCATCAAAAAAGGCTGTTATGTCCTCGCCAGGTTTACCTGAAAAAGGAGTTACTAAGGCTGCTGCTGAGGAATCTAGGGTGGGAGGGATTGAACTGGTTTGCCTAACCTCACTCAACTGTTTAAATAATGCATTATTATCATTTTTAAGCTGTGCTATTTGATTAACTAAGCTCTGAATAGCTTCATCAGTAGAAACCGCTTGTGCTGCTGACTCTGACTTTGTACGATTTCGTGTCATCATTTTACAAACTGTTAGTTACACAATGTTACTACCTGAATTTAAAAGATGTTTAAATATTTCCGACAAACTCTTAAAATCATGAGAGGAAATACACTTCTAAATTAAAAAAATATTACAACTGCTATGCAAACCTCTGTCCTTTCACACATTAAACAATACTAACTGTGGACCTTCAATGACTCTCATTCACACCTCATATTGAGCCAAGGGTTTTTTCTCTGACACCAAACGTAACAACTATAGCGGCTTCTGACATCAAATGTAACAGCTGTGTTACTAAATGTGACACTTCTGTCACTCAATGTAACTGGGTTTTCTCTTTGGATGCTGTCAATTGTCAGGATGAGCATTCTAAAGCATTCTGTCAGGGTGAAAATATTAAATAAATTAACTTTTCTCTCTTAACAACATGTGGGCAGGGTGGGTTCTTCCTTGGCTCGGGTATGAGGTCGAATGAAACATAATTTTTACATAAGATAACTTTATAAGATAACTTTTATTGTGCTACAGAAGAATGCTGAAGATTAGATGGGTAGATCACATAACTAATGAGGAAGTATTGAATAGGATTGGGGAGAAGAGAAGTTTGTGGCACAACTTGACCAGAAGAAGGGATCGGTTGGTAGGACATGTTCTGAGGCATCAAGGGATCACCAATTTAGTATTGGAGGGCAGCGTGGAGGGTAAAAATCGTAGAGGGAGACCAAGAGATGAATACACTAAGGAGATTCAGAAGGATGTAGGTTGCAGTAGGTACTGGGAGATGAAAAAGCTTGCACAGGATAGAGTAGCATGGAGAGCTGCATCAAACCAGTCTCAGGACTGAAGACCACAACAACAAACTTTTATTGAAGATTTATACAAATGTATCTTACGGGATGTTCTGGTTCGGAGAGCGGCGGCTGTGTCGTTGGTGAAGTCTTCTGCTGCGGCAGCGGCAGTGGCGGCGGCGGCGGCGGCGGCGGCGTCTGATTACGCGTAGCGGTGTGTATCTCGTGTCGCCGTCTCGCCCAGCTGACCAGAGACGCGCAGCGCGAGGTGGCCGGTTTAACTATTGCGAGCGAAGTCGTGCATCGGATGATACCTTGGGTGTGGCGTCCCAGTGTTTCTCTTCTCTAAGCGGCCGCGTGTGTTGTGCGTCGACCAGCGGAGCGGCGCGGCGGGGCAAGGCCAGTGTCCCGAACTCGAACCACGGACTCCCGCTTGCCAGTCTTCGGCTGTCAGGTCTTATCCCAGCTCACAGGTGACTGCTGAGGTGAGGCAGTCTCCTTCCCGTCCTACGAGTCACCCGGGTACGTAAAAATCAGACTTCCAATACCTTTTAACTTCTGTCTTCTGGCGCTGCGGCTGCTGCTTGCTATTCCATTACAGCGGCGGACTTGGTACGTCTGTGCATGATGCAGTCTCTTCTTGCATGACGGTCTTCAGCACCGAAACTGACTGAAAACTACTGCTGCTCTTCTTTTCTTCCTTCGTCTCTCGTCTTCGTCTCCGTTCCCGTCTCCGTCTTCGTCTTCGTCCCCGTCTTCATCTGTCTTCCTCTGTCTTCATCTGTCTTCATCTGTCGGGCCCACCGCGTCTCACGTATTTATTCACTTCAGTTCACTGGAGGTGAACGACTTCACGGCCATTGCCTCTTCTGTTACGTTGAAAAGCTTCTCGAAGAATCTTCTTAACGTCGGTCATTGGCTCTTGGAATGTAGGCGGGGGCCTCTGATCGCATGTGACGACTGAGAAACACGTGAGCCGGTCATTGCCTCTTCCGTCACGTTGAAAAGCTTCTCGAAGAATCTTCTTAACGTCGGTCATTGGCTCTTGGAATGTAGGCGAGGGCCTTTGCTCACATGCGACAACAGAAACACGTGAGCCGGTCGGGCGATGCCCTGACGGCTGAATCGACAGCGCCCGCTTATGTGGAACTCGCTGACTTCACGGTCATTGTCTCTTCTGTTCTGCCCGCTGAATGCCAGTATGTAACTCTCTAAACTAAACCAAGTTTTCCATTTATATTCTAATTTCTAGTTCACTTTGATTTCACTGATTTATTTACTTAAGTACCACTCAACACTTCATTCGATCCCTGCAAAACCCTACAGTTCAGCAGGATAATGCACGACTGCATGTTGAGGTCCTGTACGGGTCTTTCTGGATACAGAAAATGTTCGGCTGCTGCCATGGCCAGCACATTCTCCAGATCTCTCACCAATTGAAAACGTATGGACAATGGTGGCCGAGCAACTGGCTCGTCACAATACGCCATTCACTACTCTTGATGAACTGTGGTATCGCGTTGAAGCTGCATGGGCAGCTGTACTTGTACACGCCATCCAAGGTCAATGTCCAGGAGTATCAAGACCGTTATTATGGCCAAAGGTTGTTGTTCTGAGTACTGATTTCTCAGCATCTATGCACCCAAATTGCGTGAAAATGTAGTCACATGTCAGTTCTAGTATAATATATTTGTCCAAGGAATACCCGTTTATCATCTGCGTTTCTTCTTGGTGCAGCAATTTTAATGGCCTGTAGTGTATTATTAATCCATTTAGTCCTTTCCATGTACTGAACTGTAGATGCTGCCCTTGTGTAATTTCCTTTATGGGGTGACGTCTGTCGAAAATATGACCACAGCAGGAGGGGTCGAGTGGCGGTGTGCAGACGTGCAGTGCATGGGAAATTGGTTCTGAGCACTATGGGACTTAACGTCTATGGCCATCAGTCCCCTAGAACTTAGAACTACTTAAACCTAACTGATCTAAGGTCAGCACACAACACCCAGTCATCACGAGGCTGCATGGGAAATTGCCCGAAGGCTGGAAATGCCTGTGAGACGGTGCACAAAATCCTACGAAAATCCTGCATTGTTATACATACAAAATCACCCACGTTCAAGAGTTGTTTTCTTCTGACCCGGCAGCAAGACTAACGTTCGCTCTGGGATTTCCCGCTCTCATGGAAATTGAGAATGGAGGCCATGGAACATTCTGCGGACAGATGGAGCCCATTTCCATGTCGAAGCACATGTCAATTCGCAGAACTGCTAAATATGGGCAACGGAATATCCGCACACACATCAACCGGCACTACATCATTCTGCAATGGTGACTATGTGGTGTGTGTTGACGACATAGGGCTGCATATTTTCGAGGAGATGAGTCCTCCAGGTCATGTTGTCTGTACCGTCATTGGTAAACAGTGTAAGAGACTAAGAGGCTTTTGCGCTCCAACGTCATTAGAATCCTTCAACAGCGTGTATGCAAGATGGCGCTCGTCCGCACATTGCACAGCCAGTGAAGCAGGAGCTGCAGAGATATATCTGAAACGCTGGAATTATCAGCTGTCATTTGCTTACAATTGGGCCGTCCGGATCATCTGATCTTAATCAGTCTGATTTCTGGCTGTGGGGTTGCCTGAAAGATGGGATTTTCAGTGCTACAATCACGAACGTAGCGAAATTGAAGGCACGCATTCAGCAACGCATTCTGAACAGACTCCCGAGACAGTCTAATCTGTTATGGAACATGCTTCTCGATTTCAACTTGTGGCAAAAAAACGACGAACAGCGTATTGAACATGCCTTCCGATAGTCTCATGACAATTAGGAGGCTATGTCAGTTCGTTTTTTGGGCCTCAGGAATATATAAAACCGATTTTACCATCGTATGTGGTATGATCTTGGCGTGACGGATGGCTTACCTTACAAACAGTGCCGCAAATTACTGACTACCGAACTTGAGTAGTCATGCACATTGAACAGTACGTCCGGTGTAAAGTGCAAACTAAAACCATAGCCGTCACATTGCGATTCATCTGTTATTTGTAACCGGCCCCATTCCCCTTAACTTTAAGACACCCACAGGGCCACCTGTCGGTACAATTTTCGTTATATATATTTTTGGTCCATGTGCCAATAATGCGTGGTTCAAATACGACAGCATTCTGAGCAGTGGTTCTCTTTGTACAGAGTTTTCAAACCAGGGTTTTAATTATGGACACCCTTTACAATTGGCATCATCTAATACGTACAGGGGTTGGTCGACAATATGGAAACACTGCAAGCAATGCATACTTGAACGTAACTGCATATGCTGGCCATGCCTGCAAGTTGCGCCTTTGTAACTGACGACGAACGGCACCTATGCACTGTCATCAGTACGTTACAAGTACCAATTGTGATCAGAACAATTTCCTCTGTAGCTGAGAGTGCATTACGCCGGAGCTATCTAAATTTGTACGTGAACAAATTGTTGCCGCTAATATAGTGGGCGCTTCTGTAACCAAGGCAGTCAGTGTTTGGTGTTTCTAGAGGCACAGAATCGAAGATTAATTCCGCACACGGGAAAAGTGGAGAAATATTATTCGCTAACTCACAACGCAGACGAAATTATTTGTCGAGCCGTGGTGACAGATGCTCATTGAATAGTACTGAGACGAAAAGTAATACAACTTCAACTGAGAAAGCCACTGCTGAATGTCGCACTCGCGAACTCTGTCGGCACCGAAACAATACGTACGGATCTCCCTCCATACGCTGGGAATTTCAGGGCGACCGAGAATTCAGAAATCACTCATCTATGACGAAAATGCCCGTCAGAAGAAAACGTGATGCTGAAATCATGAAACCTGGACTATGGAGTAATACAGGAATGTCGTTTTCTCGGGTCTTGTTTCACAAAGTTTCCAACTTCCGACCGAGTTTACGTCCCAAGAGTGAAACATGGAGGGGATTATATGATGATTGGTGGTGTTCCATAGTCCCCACGGTTACTGTATGAGATCGCATTATTTCCAAAGACTTCGTCCCCATTTTAGGTGATGAGATCTACCCTGTAATACAATGTCAGTATCTCGAAGGTGACGCTGTGTTCCAAGATTTCAGGATTCTTGTTCACACATATCACATCGTCCAGGATTCGTTTTGTGAGCACGAGAATAAATCGTCCCATCTCCCTTGGTCACCATAGTCAACAGTCCACAGTAGTACTGAGCCTCTGTGGTCTACTTTGGAGATACGGGTACGAGATCGCTACCCACATCCACCATCTTTACCTGAATTTGCCACCATTTTACAGCAACAAGGGTGAAAGTCTCTTCAAAATAATACAGGATCTGTGCTGTTATCCATTCAGATACAACTGGAAGCTCTTTTGGATGGCAACGGTTTCCCTTCACCGTCTTACGTAGAGTAACTTGGTTTGTTTTGGTGCGTCTGTCCTTTTGTCCACCCCACGTACACCACTTTTATTTCGTGATCCGTTGAAGATATCGAAACGAGGCTTTCGACTTCTGGTAATAAGCAGAGGGACATGTAATGATACACACATCAAAAAAAGGTGCCCAGAATTTCTGAAGATAGACGTTGACTATAGATATTGTATCACAGACACAGTCCCTTTAACTGTTCAGGGATGTCACTAAACCCACCAAAGATGTAAACAACCATTCACGAGCACCGCCTACTAGACGGAGTGAGTCCGACAGCCGATCAGTTTCAGTCATTCCACCAGGAAGGAGGTACATGTCTCGTGTTGTCTGCAGTTCAACCATGCCTAGACGGTCAATACCGCGGTTCGATCGCGTCCGCATTGTTACTTTGTGCCAAGAAGGGCTCTCAACAAGGGAAGTGTCCAGGCATCGAGGAGTGAACCAAAGCGAAGTTTTTCGGACATGGAGGAGATAGACAGGAACTGTCAATTACATGTCTCGCTAAGGCCGCCCAAGGGCCACTACTACGCTGGATGACCGCTACATACGGATTATGGCTCGGAGAAACCCTGGCAGCAACGCCACCATGTTGAATAATGCTTTTCGTGAATGAGAGCTTCTGTTAAGTTTGGAAGATAGGAGACGAGATACTGGCAGAAGTAAAGCTGTGAGGACACGCCGTGAATTGTACTTGGGTAGCTGGGTTGGTAGAGCAGTTGCCCGCGAAAGACAAAGGTCTCGAGTTCCCGAGTTCGAGTCTTGGTCCGACACACAGTTTTAAACTACTAGGAAGTTTTCAGTGCTTTTCGTGCTGCCACAGGACTTTGTGTTACGACTCAAACTGTCCGCAATAGGCTGCATGATGCGCAACTTCACTGCCGACGTCCATAGCGAGGTCCATCTTTGCAACAATGACAGCATGCAGCACGGTACAGATGGGCCCAACAACATGCCGAATGGACCGCTGAGGACTGGCATCACGTTCTCTTCACCGATGAGTTTCGCATATGCCTTCAACCAGACAATCGTTGGACACGTGTTTGGAGGCAACCCGGTCAGGCTGAACGCCTTAGACAAACTGTCCAGCGAGTGCAGCAAGCTGGACGTTCCCTGGTGTTTTGGGATGGCATTATAAGGGGCCGACGTACGCTGGCGGTCATGAAGGCGCCGTAACGGCGGTACGATAAGCGAATGCCATTCTCCGACCGATAGTGCAATCATATCGGCAGCATATTGGCGAGGCATTCGTTTTTATGGACGATAATTCGTGCCCCCATCGTGAACATCTTGCGAATGACTTCCTTCAGGGTAACGACATCGCTCGGCTAGAGTGTCCAGCATGTTCTCCAGAAATGAACCCTATCGAACATGCCTGGGATTGATGGGAAGGGGCTGTTTATGGACGACGTAACCTACCAATCACTCTGAGGTATCTACGCCGAATCGCGGTTGAGGAGTGTGACAATCTGGGCCAACAGTGCCTTTATGAACTTTTGAATAGTGTGCTACGATTAAGACAGGCATGCATCAATGCAAGAGGACATGCTATTTGGTATTAGAGGTACCAATGTGTACAGAAATCTGGACCAGCACCTCTGAAGGTCTCGCTGTATGCTGGTACAACACGATGTGTGATTTTCATGAGCTATAAAAAGGGCGGAAATGATGTTTATGTCGATTATTCCAATCTTCCGTACAGGTTCTGGAACTCTGTGAACGGAGGTGATGAAAAACCTTTTTTGATAAGTGTATTATATTGGCAAAAATTCTGAAATGTTTTATCAACCAAGATATTGCAGGAAGTATTTTTTTAATGTAAGGCTGCACATTCTGATGAGTTTCGAAAGTTCTTTAAAACATGTGTACAGGATGTAACCCTTTTTAATACTGGTTTTTCTTAAAAATATCCGAGAAATGTGCTGCATTTGTAAGACAAGGCAGTGGGAATCAGGTACTGCTGTATAAACTCTGCCAACACGGACTCCCTTACAAGGCTTCGTCATTGTATCAACCCTTTCTGGTATTTACTCGTTTCCAAGAAAGCTTCTCACACAATCATGGATATGCTATAACTTACAAGTTGTGACTGACACTGTACCTACGTTGTCTAAAATAGGGTTAACAGAAAGTACATTTTATTTTAGTAGCTTAGGCCGTCTTCATGCTGAACATAACGGCGAAGCCTGAGATGATGACCCCACCATCCAGACCTTACATCGCTATAGCCGATCCCTTCTTTCTAAACCTTAGCAAGTTTCTGGCATACTTTCACGAAAAAGTTTCGATGCGAACGTTAACGAGCAGTATACCACTATACTGGAGTTTTCAAGACTTTACGAATGCTAGATGTATATTTTTCCATTAAAAATGTTTGGTTCAATAACTTGCTTGATAGAATTGTTATATGTGTTATCAATGCAACAAAATTACGTATCCCTCTGCCTGTTATCGACTGCCAAAAATGTTGCGTTCATATGTGGAACTTCTTTGATCCTAAACTAAGACCATCATTTAATAGCTGCGAATGTCAGAGGGGTATAAGCCTGACAGCATCTACCTTTCTGAGAATTTCATGTTAAAAAATTGTAGAAGAACGTATCCCCAGCACGTAACATTGCCGTGTATCTTGCATAGTTTCTGGGGTTGTCCGAATAGAAAGCGAACCCTTCAAAAGTCGATTTTTCTTCAAGAATGCGAATTGAAATGTTTTCAGAGAAGAGCTGGGTCTCGAAGCAGGCCCAAAAAACTAAAAAGTACTTGTCGAACTTGCAAAATGCCAAGGGGGCATATTCCTCGTGGATGTATGACGTAATTTTCATGTGGCCTTGATTCAAGCTCACAAAAGGTCCTGAGCGACTACCGCAGCAAGTAAAACGCAGATCCTTTCTCACCAGTTACAATTGAAGAGGGAGAAGAACCACACCAAAACATGGCTGAACAAAGAAGTGAGAACTGGGCTAAATCACTATCCGATCTGGACGTGAAACAGAAAGGTCGAAGGGCGTGGAAGCTGATAAAATGTCTTAGCCATGAACCTACGAACACTCCGCTGAGTACAAACGTCGCTCCGAACCAAACTGCTCACCTACTGCTACTGAATGGCAAGACAAGACAGAAGGCGGCTATGAAGAATTTCAAGCGAAAGTTGTAGAAATCCCATTCGCACCTGGGGAACTGGGAACAGAGATACGAGAACTGAGAGAAAATAAAGCAGCAGGTCATAATGACATACGAACTGAACAAATAAAGCACTTTGGTCCAAACAGTAATGAACAGTTAGAGAGGATGGTGACCAGATTTTTGGAAACATTTCGGATTACCAAACAGTGGAAGAAAGCACAAGCGGTAGCAATACTAAAGACTGGCAAAGAAACGATTCAGGCAAAAACTTTCCATCCTACTTCCTTCACCTGCCTTCTATATAAGTTATTTGAAAGAATGATTCTGTCAAGAATAGCAACCAAACTCGAGACAAAACTTATTCCTGAAAAGTTGGTTTCAGACCAGGAAAAGCATGTTGTAGCCCAATACTAAATACAACTCAACACACTGAAGACGATTTTGAAAGGAAATTGATAAGAGCTGCTATTTCTGTTGCCCTTTTTGTTGTGTATGATAGAGTGAACCACCAACGAATCCTAACGAACGTCTACGAAATGAAAAAGAACATTCGGCTGGCTTACATGTTAAGAGGCATGTTGCAGAATCGAAGTCTCTATGTTTCTCCAAGAGAAGAAAAGTAGATGGACAAACGCAAAGAAGATTACCATTTCCCCCGTTTTGTACAATATGTATACAAAGGCTCACCCATATCAGCTGGAAATAAAGAGATACATACATATGCAGGCGACAGTGCCATTACTGCTCAAGGAAGAACATTTGAAGGTGTTGAAAGAAAACTGACATTGCATTGCATACTTCGGGGAAGTATTATGAAGAAAATTACCTACAACCTAATACAGATGAAACACAAGTATGCGCATTCGACCTGCGTAAGAGAGATCAGGTCAGCTGAAAATAGAGTGGAGAGGGATTAAACTAGAGCACCGCGCCAAACCAAAATATTTGGGGACCACCGTAGACCGCACATTGTCATTTTAAAACACTGTACTGATCTAAAAGGAAAAATATATGCAAGAATCAATATTACAGGTAAAAATTATACGTAAACTGACTGGTTCAACACGGGAACCGCAACTTGAAGTTCTTCAATTATCGGCAGTAGGACCGTTTTGCAGCTGGAGAATATACGGCACCAATATGGAAACCGTCTAGCCACTCCAAACGAGTGGATGTAGCATTAAATGAGTCTGCCACAGTTGTCCTACCTGAAGCCTACACCTGTCCACAAAATTTACATACATGAGCCATACGTAGCACCAACAAATATGAGACACAAAGTAGCCAGTAAACCATTAAATCCACCCTCGGTATTTAATGTATAACCACCAAACAATTGCAACTCGTCTTAAGAAAGAGCTTTGTCCAACGGACAGTATCGCTAGAAGGCCGTATAAGGCAGGGCAACGATCTTTGTGGTTACACTACTTGAAAAATACAAACCTGCACCCCATAAAGGAAATCACACAAGGGCAGCAACTACAGGACTAAATGGATTAATAATACACTACTGGCCATTAAAATTGCTACACCAAGAAGAAATGCAGATGATAAACGGGTATTCCTTGGACAAATATATTATACTGGAACTGACATGTGAATACATTTTCACGCAGTTTGGGTGCATAGATCCTGAGAAATCATTACCCAGAACAACCACCTCTGGCCGTAATAACGGCCTTCATACGCCTGGGCATTGAGTCAATCACAGCTTGGAAGGCATTTACAGGTACAGGAGCCCATGCAGCTTCAACACGATACCACAGTTCATAAAGAGTAGTGACTGGCGTATTGTGACGAGCCAGTTGCTCGGCCACCATCGACCAGACGTTTTCTGTTGGTGAGAGCTCTGGAGAGTGTGCTGGCCAGGGCAGCAGCCGAACATTTTCTGTATCCAGAAAGGTCCGTACAGGACCTGCAACATGCGGTCGTGCATTATCCATCCGAAATGTAGGGTTTCGCAGGGATCGAATGAAGGGTAGAGCCACGGGTCGTAACACATTTGAAATGTAACGTCCACTGTTCAAAATGCTCTCATTGCGAACAAGAGGTGACCGAGACGTGTAACCAAAGGCACCCCATACCATCACGCCGGGCTATACGCCAGTATGGCGATGACGAATACACTCTTCCATTGTGCGTTCACCGTGATGTCGCCAAACACGGATGCGACCGTCATGATGCTGTAAACAGAACCTGGATTCATCCGAAAAAATGACGTTTTGCCATTCGTGCACCCAGGTTCGTCGTTGAGTACACCATCGCAGGCGCTGCTGTCTGTGGTGCAGCGTCAAGGGTAACCGCAGCCACGGTCTCCGTGCTGATATTCCATGCTGCTGGAAACGTCGTCGAACTGTTGGTGCAGATGGTTGTTGTCTTGCAAGCGTCTCCATCTGTTGACTCAGGGATCGAGACGTGGCTGCACGATCCCTTACAGCCATGCGGATAAGATGCCTGACATCTCGAGTGCTAGTGGTACGAGGCCGTTGGGATCCAGCGCAGCGCTCCGTATTACCCTCCTGAACCCACCGATTCCATATTCTGCTAACCGTCATTGGATCTCGACCAACGCGAGCAGCAGTGTCGCAATACGATAAACCGCAATCGCGATAGGCTATAATTTGAACTTTATCAAAGTCGGGAACGTGATGGTACGCATTTCTTCTCCTTACACGAGGCATCACAACAACGTTTCATCAGGCAACGCCGGTCAACTGCTGGTTCTTCATGAGAAATCGGTTGGAAACTTTCCTCATGTCAGCACGTTGTAGGTGTCGCCACCGGCGCCAACCTTTTGTGAATGCTCTGAAAAGCTAATAATTGGCATATCACAACATCTTCTTCCTGTCGGTTAAATTTCGCGTCTGTAGCACCTCATCTTCGTGGTGTAGAAGTATTAATGGCCAGTAGTGTAGGAATCACAAAATGCAAAGTGAACATGGTTAAGTGGGGCTACTCTGAAGATGATCAGTGTGAATGTGGATAAAGAAAGATGACTGAACATTTGCTCATGTGCCCACGGATGAAGCTTGTTTGCCCATCAGAAGATCTGTTTTTGTGCAATGACAAGGCCTTTAAAGCTGCAGTGTTTTGGAGGAAGAGAGTTCACATGGTATCGCCCGTACATGGACAGGTAAAGTAAGTGTCTGGGTCCATACACGAAATAAAAGTGATACAGATTTTACGTGATTCACCCTCTATGAGGTGGAGGCAGCTTCAAGTTTGAAAGTAAACCCTTTTGCGTGTCTCGATTTAACAAGCACCACTAGCAAAATGTAAACGAGGTGGTTCGATTCTTGGTCGAGCACATAGCTCCAGCAGATGACAGCCTTAGCCTTGTGCACAGCCGCACCCATGCAGTCAGCTACGCGTTAGACCGTGCGTCACGTGCGTGCGCTTTTCCGCCTGTCTGCCACAGAGTCCTCGCTCGAGCCAGGGCGTGAATACGAAAGGTGCACCTGCCGGCTGCTACCTCCGGCTGCAGTAACCCCGAGTTCACTCAAACAGCTGGCGTTGCTCCCCGCCGCGCATTCCCTAGTAATTACACGTCTAACATATCCTAAGCTGACACTGTTTCACTCTAATGGACGTGCTGCAAACGTGCTTCAGACTCAGGTATGTTTCGCACCACGTAAAAATTCCTGTGCCGTAGCGAATGTCGCTAGCGGAGAGCGACCCTGGGAATATACGAGCTCGAAGAAATTTATGCGTGAGAGTAGTTCAGTTACGACCCCGAGCTGCCAAGTGTAAAATGTAAACGGTAGCAGCCACGAGTGGGGATTCCAGCAGATCAAAGTGGCGTATGCACATCGCTTCTCATGTTAACACTTCTGTGGTCTAGAAATTGGTAGTAAATATGACAAGTTCCGTGCAAAGGAAATAGTTTTATTCAGAGATTACCATCTCCTGCAAAAAAACTCCAAGGTCTTGATATTTAAGTCTTACGAGATCGTCCTTTACCCTTCGTCAAGCTTCCAGCCTATGCCGATATCGTGACTTATTCCATATGTAACGTGGCCTGCGTATTTCTCTTACCAAATTAGAGAGTTGTGTTTTTATTACTTTAATCAGTCTTCTTTCGTCAGTGCTTTGTAATTATTGCAAGCTACCTGACATATTTGTCTGCATCTGTTTCGACACTGGTATCACGTTTCATTCCTCCAACTGCATCGTTAATCGTGATGATCCCGACAGTCCTCATTTTAGGTGCCAGACATTTGTCCTCGAAGTAATTATCAGTGTGGTCATCCATGCCTGTGCTGACCTCTTGGACCTGAAGAGTCTCATGGTCGCCCGAGGCGACAGTGCTCTGCTGTAATATATAGAGTTGAAGCAACACGGAAAGACGTATCCGCATCTGTTACCCACGCTCATTTTTATCCCATTACAAGCATAGTTGGAACCATTGTTCGTGACAGAAGTGTGTGTTACAACTAGAAAACTATGTATCAGAATTTCACCTACCAATGTAATTACATATTATTTCTACTTTATTGTATATGCACAGTAAGTAAAATTTTGGTATTTGCTATCCTTAGTGATGTTGCAGTTTTAATGGCCAGTAATGTAGTGAGTTAGATGCTGCATGAAAGCCAGTTAAGTGCGAGAACTACCCCACAGTCAGTATTAACAGCTCGTCCATTCAACTTACTAACGAGAATAATATACAGAGCAATGGAAAGGAAAACTATTTATGTAATGTGTACAGTAACTAGGGTGATCCGCTGAAGACTGAAAATTGTTCCATTTTCCAAATTACCAAGATAATCTGCAAGTTACCTAGATAATCTACAGGTTATCTACTTGGTACTAGTGAAAGTGAAAGTTACAACATGATCAACGTTTCTGTACACTTAAATTACATACGTACATATCGCCGATCACGTACCCTAAAGAGAATGCGACGACCTTGCAATGATGCTGCATTAATTTATTTATTTATTTTTCGATATCTAAGGAATCCAGTTAATATTGTCAACCAGTCAACAAATTAATTGCCAGAGTCAATGATCAGTCATTTAAAAAACTATAATACAAGATACAAACAGTGTAAAATATTATTACAGTTAAGGGGGGTAGGACGTCAAACGGGCCGACTTGAAGCAGGAGAGGCATCACAGGACATTTTAATTTCCAGTGTCTATACTTTTACAAATAAATTCATAAAACTTTGTCAGCATCACCAGGAAGGATTCAGGATTCACACTTATTGCAGTGGAAGTTCGAAAACATAACAAAATAATTTTTTTATATGTGAAATTTCATCATTTTTTCACTTACTAATGGCTGCATTTGTTGCTATAGGTACACTTTTCTTCATAAGTTAGAGAGATTCTTTGATGAATTTAGCACAGCACACATACCATACTTACAGGTGTATGAAACTCTAGAATTTATTTAATTTATGAAAAAACGAATGATCTGTTGTATTTTAAACTTCGTGTTTAGAAAAAACACAAATTTTGTAGTTAATTACCTCAATTTTTACCACAGTTTTTAATAGATTTGGAAAATTATAGAGTTTGATACACCTTTAAATATGGTTTATATGCTGTGCAAAATTCATCGAACCATCTCTCTTACTTATGAAGAAATGTGTACCTATAGCAACAAATGCTGCCATTAGTAAGTGAAAAAATGATGATATTTCACATGTAAAAAAATTTACTTCGTTATGTTTTCGAACTTCCACTGGTATGAGTGTGAATTCTGAATCATTCCTGGTCATGCTGACAAAGTTTTATGAATTTATTTGTTAAAGTATAGACAGTGGAAATTAAAATGTCCTGTGGTGCCTCTCCTGATCCAAGTCGGCCCGTTTGACGTCCTACCCCCCTTAAGGAAATGAATTTTCAAACATTTGATAAAGATAAGCTTACTTACTTGTTCAGTCAAACAATTGGTGACTCTTTGAATTATATAGCATGCAATACTTCCAACAAGCACACATGTTTGTGGTACATTTCGATTTGCAGTCACATTTTCTGGAATCATGTAGAGTACCAAGGGTTTGTTCTGTTGCTGTTTGACGGAAGGATATCTCTACACCAAGGAAGTCCTCTTTCCTTAAAAGTCTCTCTTTGCAAACACTGAATTCAAATTATGCATATAACTGTTTTAAAATACTCGTTTTGTACCAAATTTATAAAAGCCGTCCTCTGTTCTACTAAGAACCAAAGCCAAAATCGAGTAGGCATCAGTTTTGGCTATTTTTATTTGGGGTACTTTAATTCTCACGGTTACTCTTTCATTGACATCTGGGTGCTTTGCATTAGAAATTGCTAATATTTTCTTTGATTGCTTTTCTAAACGTTTTTGGCTCCATCACGCTGTATATTATGATCCATATCCGGTTTACAAATGTGCACATTACTTTCTTACTATAACCTTCCACTTTAGGATCTGTTTCACCACAAACTACGTGAATAAACGGATCGTACGATTTACACTTTGATCAGCTGATACTGCTTTTGAGTAAACAGTGCAGACCATGTCTCCTACGGTCCTTTTTTTAGGTTGTGAACGAAACTGTGATGGCGATTCTGCTGAAGTTGATGCTATCTCAGTGGTGACTTCTTCCACATAATGAGGCGATTCCTTTGAGATGCAGGCTAACCGAATATTCTTCATAACTGTATCCTCAATCAACACTTTAGAAGGGAGTTCAAGATAACTATCGACAAATTCCTGTGTTTCTCTATGTGATTCTGTAGAAGTGAGGGAGAACAGAATGTCCTCTTGAGTAATATATGAATCAGATCCCATAATCACGGTCTCTTGAAAAATCTTCTAACTTCGCAAGGTCTTCTTCAGTATTTATGCAATGACATTAAGTATACACAGTAATTTTTAATGGAAGAACGAAAGTATGGTTCAATAACTGAAGATGTAATGCGAATAACAGTTTGTAAGAAGAAAGAACCATCTCGAAATTATCTAATAATTCAAAGGTATGATGTACGGACTGTACAAGACTGTTAGAAACACAGAATCACATTGTGGTATAAAAGAAGGAGATAATCCCACTGTTATGGGCCAACCGAAAATAGCTTCGTATGAACTTGTTTCAGTTGCAGAATGAGAAGTACGTTTCTTCATAAATTGTGCAAATCGAACACCCTCAATCCACTTGTTAGTTTGTCTATCAGGCATCCAAGTAATGAACATGTTTTCAGTGTCGTGATTCGCTCTTTCGATATTTATGGCCACAACTGTGTTACACGTTCTCACATTTCATTAGAAAATTCGTGTTCGTTTTTGGAAAGCAAATTATCTGAAGCGACAAAAATGTGAAATATATCAAGCAAGTTGGAGGCTACCTCATCTGCCCGTTCTGATGTGAACGGCTTCAATACAACAAATTTTGTTTAGTGATGGTGGTATACGAGAGGAAACATAAACATTCATCTGGTCGAGACTGGTAATCGATAAGTTCCACCTGGTATCTGCTATTGAAATGCGATGATATAATCAGCTTTATAATATTGCCTTTGTCTGCAGTTTTTGTTTTGTTGACAAGATACACGTAAAGTTAAATATATTTTTATTTGGCTTTGGTTCTGTCTTTATGAAGTGTGTTTAATTGTTTGATCGTCCAGTCTCTTCCTTCGTGGTCTACTGACAAATGAGTAGCATGCAATATATCAAACAACTCTTCGTATGGAAAACTTTTTCACACTTTCTCGCCCATCGGACAACGGTTAAATGGGTTTCTGACTAACTTTTGCATTCCACGCATAATACTTTTTTATTATTCGATAATCTCGAGATGGTTCTTTCTTTTTGGAAACTGCTGTTCGCTTCAGTTATGGTATCATATTTTCGTTTTGTCATTAAAAAACTACTATGTATGGAGTCTTCGTTAAAGAGGTTTGTGGAGAATCTTTTGTTTATTTCATTCACCAATTAGGTGCTTGTTGGCATACTAGCAGCTACATTTATTTGCTTTAAGAAATACGACACAAATCCACGAACTGGCAGCCAATGCAAATTATGAGAAACAAAAACAACCGCTGACGAAAGCTGCTGGCAAAACTGAACTATAAATGGAGGGAGAGAGGGAAGGAGTAGAGAAGGGAAGTGAGGCAAAGAAATTTTTGAGCTTTAGCGATGCTGAAGTCGTTAATGTAAACATTACCTAGGTAAAATATGGAAAATTTTTGATTCATAACGTTAACGAAGCCAATCATTTAATCTGCAGATTAGTTAGGTAATGTGCACATTAATGGTTTTCGAGCTCTTGCGGTACCATACATATACATCGAAGGAGCAGTGGTAGAAATAAAAGAAAAATTCAGGATCAGGATTAAAATTGCGGCTGGAAAGATTCTAGTAGTATATCACTGATGACGTTACTGTCATCACTAAAGATAAACTACAGAAACTGCTGAGCCGGCCAGTGTGGCCGTGCGGTTCTAGGCGCTTCAGTCTGGAACCGCGTGACCGCTACGGTCGCAGGTTCGAATCCTGCCTCGGGCAGGTTTAAGTAGTTCTAAGTTCTAGGGGACTGATGACCACAGATGTTAAGTCCCATAGTGCTCAGAGCCATTTTTCAGAAACTGCTGAAAGGAATAGATGATGTAATCAGTACAGAATGTGGACTGAGGGTACGTTACTTTGGAAGCAAAATTATACATAACTTGTGACGCACTGACGACGTAAAAAGCAGGTCAGCACAGGCAAAGAGTGAATTCCGGGCCAAAATAAGTGCATTAGCATCAATCACAGCCGTTAGTCTGAGGAATACGTTTCTGGAAATATACCTGTGGAACACGGTATTGTGTGAAAGCGAATCACGAATTGTGGGAAAACTGGAAAAGAAGAGAATGTAAGCATTTAAGATGTGGTGCTACATGAGGACGTTGAGGAATACAACTAATAAGAGAAGAAATGTGTAGGGTCACCACAGAATCGATGAGACAAGGACCATAGAGAGAACACACAGGAAGAAGGGACATCAGTGAATAACTTCAGTGGTAGTAAAAGAAGCTGTGGGAGGGAGAGAGAGGGAGGGAGAGAGAGGGAGGGAGAGAGAGGGAGGGAGAGAGAGGGATATAACCAACAAAAAATTAAGGACATAGGGTGCAAAAGCTACTCTAAGGTGAAGAGGTTGGGACAGCAGAGGGCGGGCCGCATAAAAGCAGTCAGTAGACTGGTGAGGCAAAAAGAAGACGGTCACTGGAGTGCACGCTTCCTTGAGATATCACTGTTTTTTTGCTCCCATCCAGACAACATTTACCGTACATCTCCCGACGCGCAGTTCGTCAACCATTTTTATAGTCAGTTTCGGGTACCAGTTTCCTCATAGCCGAACAAATGTGACCTGCCCGCTATGGACGTAGTCTCATTACACCCACGAGTAAAAACAACTTTGTACCATCCAGTTTTCTGGCAAGTATTGCGAATGGGACTCTACGCAATCGACTTTTGGTGACGCGTACGTCGCTATAGACGGTATCCTCAATTGAGACGTAAAACTGCACGACTTCATTGCCCGAAACTGGACAGTAGCTAACTCGCGGCGTATAGGGTGGTCCAACGAGTTGCGATTTTGCCTCTTTTAAAATAATGCAAATCCTCGAGAACATCGACGACTGCAAGTCGTCGAGAATGTCGACTTACATCATTAGATACTCAGGCATCAGTGTGTGGAGGATGTAGTTCAGGTCGAAGGTGGACCTGTGGTGTTCGTGCTATGACTTCGGCTCCATCACTCACGTTGCCACGAACAGGATTTAGTATGTTAATTTCAGCGTTCTCGGTGGCCAGTGTTGTCCTTTCTCTTACGTCCTCATGATTAGTGCACCGTGGGTGCTGTCTTACAGGACAGGATGCATACGTTCATCTGTCGAATACTCAGGTCATCCTATTGCACCATGTAAGATGGCCGGAGTCTTTTTCACGATTTCTATGAACTTTGAACTACAGTCACGACTCTCAAGGTGCCAAATTTTGACAAAATGGCTTTAAACTGTTCATTTGCTTCACTTTTATTATCCGTCGCACTGATACGTCATCCGACTATTTACAAAAAGCGTTGTTGGATAACTTAATCCCAAGGCAATGTATCACTGTAATAACTTCCGTAATCATGTGCCTATCTGACATGTGCTGTCACTGTTCAGTGTAAGTAACAAAATAAACGTAGTGTGATGAAAAGGGATCTAGGAATTAAACAGTTTATGAATAACAATGTTTAATACGACATAAGTTCATGTAAAATAACCGTATCTCGATCTAAAGTCCACTCAGCTTGCGTGAACACTCACAATATTCATAATTTTTAGCAGAGGTAGCCATTACCATATTAATATCTATTAGGTCGCACTAAAGAAAAGCATACTGTTTCATATTGCACCAGATTAACAATAAAATAAGTGAAACTTCCTGGCAGATTAAAAGTGTGCCGGACCGAAACTCGAACTCGGGACCTTTGCCTTTCGCGGGCAAGTGCTCTACCAACTGAGCTACCCAAGTACGACTCACGCCCCGTCTCACAGCTTCACTTCTTCCTGTACCTCGTCTCCTACCTTCCAAATCTCCTTCGCAGGAAAGCTTCTGTAAAGTTTGGAAGGTAGGAGACGAGGTACTGGCAGAAGTGAAGCTGTGAGATGGGGCGTGAGTCGTGCTTGGGTAGCTCAATTGGTGGAGCACTTGCCCGCGAAAGGCCCGAGTCCCGAGTTTCGGTCCGGCACACAGTTTTAATCTGCCAGGAAGTTTCATATCAGCGTGCACTCCGCTGCAGAGTAAAAATCTCATTCTGGAATGAAATAAGTGAGTCGCACACATATTCCCGCCAACGGGAACAGCGTCCTGACTCGAAATTGTCCACTTCGTGAGACGATTTCGCAGACTAAGTACTTACGAGCCCTTTCTGAAGGCGCTGCTCTCTCATTTGAGTCCCTAGCTGACGGCGCATTCCCACACCACCTGTGATCTTGTGTCCAGCAGAGAGGGGTAAGAGTAAGATTCGTGCATCGTAATGGTATCGATATCTGTACCATTACAACCGTGATTGGCCCATTAAATCAACTATAGAAAATTTCTCAGCAATCTATATACCCACAGTGGAAGCGGTCAGCTCATACAAACACTTGGGAGTAAGAATATGAAATGGAACGATAATATTGGCTCAGTAGTAGATAAAGCAGGTGGCAGACTTCGCTTCACTGGTGTTATACAGAGTAATCAGTCCTTAAAGCAACTTCCTGACAGGGCTTTTGTTACCCCTCGGCGGCCAGTGGACGGCGGCGCTGGCGGGGAGTAGAAATCTTGCGCGGGTAGCACATGTTTGTTACGCGACAATACAGCATATTCAGTGAAAGGTTTCACGTGAAATGGCGAAATACAAGCATTCGATTCGCTAAAAGGTATTCATGTATGATTTATACATGTTTACAGAATCAAAGCATGCAGTAAGGCGATTATGTCAAGTGGAATTTCCTGATATTTGAGTTCCTAACCGACGTACGATTCATCGGTTGATAAATAAATATCGTAACATGGGAAGGGAGCTTGACTGGAAACAGAGACAGTCGTTTACAGGACTCACAGAATAAACCCTGCATAACAATGAGTATGTTCTGGGAAGCTCTTCTAGAAAATCCGTTCGATGTCTTTCCTCGAAAAGGGGAATTTTGTATGACTCGGTTCAAATGACTACAAAGTCGCTGAAGCTAAAGCCCTATAAAATAACTGCAGCGCAAGAACTTAAACCCGGTGACCCTGCAAAAAGTTTGCGGTTTTGTGAATAGATTTCGAATAAGCTGCACGACAGAGAAATTGACTCTCATCTAAGTTTCTATTCGGACGAATCGTGGTTACAACTAAGTGGATGCGTTAATTCACAAAATAACAATTATTTAAGTTCTGAAAAGCCTAAAATAATACAAGAGGAGCCGCTGCATTGTCAAAAAATAGCAGTCTCCTGTGTTGTCTTGTGTGAGAGAATAGTAGGCCTTTTTTCCAGGAAGCAATTAACTTTCAGACTTATGTGAAAAACATTTTTCGGCCTCTTTGACCAATTAAATGAGAGATAACGAGCTTTCACGATCTCTCATCAGGACTCTGACGCGGCACATACAGGCTGCTTCTCATGACGTGTTTCAAGATAAAGTTATAAATAGCAACATATGGCGTCCCCATTCTCCGATTTAACCCTCTCCGATTTTTATCTGTGGGGAGGGGGGGGGGCATTAAAACGGCAAGTGTGCCAATCAGTTACACAAAATTTAGATAAACTTAAAACTAACGTTCGTCGAGAAATTGCTGCCATTTCTAACAGGGAGCAGTAGTGTGTAATGAGCAATTTCCTAAGCAGGTATCAGAAATGCTTGACAGACGAAGAGAGGTATTTCCAGCATATCCTTGCTCAATATGACAGTAATTTTCTTTTTGGTGTTTATGTTACGTATCTAAGAAATAATGTAGGCCACAAACCATACCACAGCGTGTTTGGAAATTCACGTTACAGACTTCTAGGACTTGTAGAGGGGAGTGAGTACATAATATTTTGAATAGGAATCCATCTAAGCATCCACTTCTGCTGAGGGAAAGGAAAAGTCTCAGAGTTGTTTGTCCTGATATGCCCGTAGGGTAGACAAAATGATGTGTACTACGTCAGTCACCTGACGTCACTTAACGTCTGCTTTGCTGGGAGACAGGCGGAAATCTGCTGGCACGAGTTCTGGCCGCTGCGCTAGAAACTGAAGAGACACCAAGACATGCCTCGTAGGTACAATACCTGTAACAACGTTGGTGGTCGCCGCTGATGTAATGTATCAGTAGTGTTCTGTATGTACAGTTTGCTGGGTTCTTTTTGTTTTGGAATAATGTAACGGCTGGTCCCGGCGGAGTTTCGAGTCCTCCCTCGGGCATGGGTGTGTGTTTGTCCTTAGGATAATTTAGGTTAAGTAGTGTGTAAGCTTAGGGACTGATGACCTTAGCAATTAGATCCCATAAGATTTCAAACACATTTGAACATTTTGAATAATGTAAACACATAATGTTTAAGTATTAATACAAACAAATGTGCTTAAATGATAAATTGATCTTTCGTTATGTTTCCTTTATAATTGTTAACTAATAACTGTACTGCGTCACTTATAATTCAGTTCCTCAGGCACATGTGGAAAAGTTGAACATCTGAATTGAAACTGTCGTAGAATGGAACGGTACGTTTCCGAAAATGGGTTCCCATTCAAGACATCATGTTCTCACTACCATCTACAACTCCAAGTACTTTGTAACTGGGAATTCCGAACACCTTGTGTATTTACTGCGGACCTCATGTTGCCCATACCGCTGGTACTGCAGTTGGCCTAGCCGGAAGGCCACACGTCTCGAAAGTGGTTGCGTCGATGATTGGCCGCCTGTACGACGGAAATGCAGTCAAAGGAGTTTGCTTACAAAAGACCCGTGCGACCCATCGTAGAATATTGCTCAAGCGTGTGTCACATTAAAAACAGCACTAAGAATGTGTGTAGAGAAGGGCAACATGAATGGTCACCGGTGTCCTTGACACATGGGAGAAAGTCCCGGAGACGCTGAAGGAACTGAATCAGCTGATGGTTGAAGATAAATTCATAGTATTGTGATGAAGCCGATTTATTTAGTTTCAAGAACCAGTTCTAAGTACCGAATCAAGGAATATATTACTGCCCCTTACGTATCGATACTACAAACATCAAAAAAAAATTTTGTTCTCCCCGGTTCCCAGAACTCCTGAAGATAGACATTGACTGTGGATATTGCATCACAGACACAGTCCCATGCAGTGTTCAGAGATATCACTAAACCCGCCCAAAGTTGTAAACAACAATGCATGAGCAGCGCCTATTAGACGGAGAGGGTCTGACAGCCGGAAGGAGGTACATGTCTCGTGTTGTCTGCAGTTCAACCATGCCTAGACGGTCAATACCGCGGTTCGATCGCGTCCGCATTGTTACTTTGTGCCAGGAAGGGCCCTCAACAAGGGAAGTGTCCAGGCGTCGTGGAGTGAACCAAAGCGAAGTTGTTCGGACATGGATGAGATACATAGAGACATGAACTGTCACTCAGGCCGCCCAAGGGCTACTACTGCAGTGGATGACCGCTACCTACGGACTATGGCTCGGTGGAACACTGACAGCAGCGCCACCATGCTGAATAATGCTTTTCGTGCACCCACAGGGCGTCGTGTTACGACTGAAACTGTGCGCAATAGGCTGCATAATGCGCTTCTTCACTCCCGACGTCCATGGCGAGGTCCAACTTTGCAACCACACAGCGCGGTACAGATGGGCCCAACAACGTGCCGAATGGACCGCTGAGGACTGGTTTCACGTTCTCGTCACCGATGAGTGTCGCATATGACTACAAGCAGACAATAGTCGGAGCTGTGTTTGGAGGCAACCCGGTCATGCTGAACGCCTTAGACACACTGTCCGGCAAGTGCAACAAGGTGGACGTTCGCTGCTCCTTTGGGGTGGCATTACGTGGGGCCGACGTACGCCGTTGGTGGTTATGAAAGCCGCTGTAACAGCTGGACGATACTCAAATGCCACGCTCCGACTGATAGTGCAACCATATCGGCAGCATGTTGGCAGGCATTCGTCTTCGTGGACGACAATTCGCGCCCCCATAGTGCACATCTTGTGAATGAGTTCCTTCAGGATGACGACATCGCTCGACTTGAGTGCCGAGCGTGTTCTCCAGAGACGAACCCTATCGAACATGCCTGGGATAGATTGAAAAGAGCTGTTTATGGACGATGTGACCCACCAAACATTCTGAGGTATCTACGCCGAATCGTCGTTGAAGTGTGGGACAATCTGGACCAACAGTGCCTTGATGAACTTTTGAATAGTGTACTACGATTAATACAGGCATGCATCAATGCAAGAGGACATGCTATTGGGTATTAGAGGTATCGGTGTCACAGCAATCTGGACCACCACCTCTGAAGTTCTCTCTGTATGCTGGCACAACAAGCAATGTGTGGTTTTCATGGGCAATAAAAAGGGAGGAAATGATGTTTATGTTGATCTCTATTTCAATTTTCTGTTAAGGTTCCGGAACTCTCGGAACTGAGGTGATGCACAACTTTTTATGATGTATTTATATTGCAGAGGCTGTGTTGTTCAGAGGTACATTGGAATATTCCTTCGGACGTGCATGCATGTACGAAGGAACGTTGCTTCGTAATTCTGAACAACGCAGGCGAAGATTTTTAATCAAAATTTTTCCCTGTACGGGTATTTACAGAGTGACAATTATTGAACTATATGAAATGAAATCGTCATAACGTCTGAATGGTTTGGGTTAGGACGTTAAAACTGCACGGTTGGCCGCCGAGCATGATGGGAATTAGTATGCGCATTACGGTTTAATTTGGCGACTAAGTCCACTTTAATTTGGACGAGTTTGCCACTAAGCAAAATTACCGCTTTTGAGGGACTGAGATCCCACATTTCGCGATCGAGTAGTCTCTTCACACTCAGCTGGTGACTCTATGGTGTGCTATGTCCAGTCACGCAATAATCGGTGCGATATTGGCGGTAAGGTGAGTGCCGAACGGTACGTGAAGGTTTTGCAAGATGATTTCATCCCTATTAACTAAAATAACACTGATTTCGACAAGATGTGGCTCATATGCTGAACGGAGCTCGACCCCATCGAAGCAGGAGAGTGTTCGATATCCTGGAGGAGCGCTTTGGAAACTGCATTATGACTCTGGGGAATCCAGGAGCCACTGGCAAGGGCCTCAACTGGCTGCCTTATTCTCCGGATCTAAACACATGCTTCTCCTTTTCGTGGGGCTATATTAAAGGCAAGGTGTACAGCAATAACCCCAAAACCATTGCTGAGCTGACAACAGCCATTCAGGAGGTCATCGCAGCATCGATGTTTCGACACTTCAGCGGGTCACGCACAATTTCGCTACTCGTCTGCACCATATCATCGCCAATGATGGCAGGCATATGAGACATGTCGTAACCTAAATACGAATACGTGTAGTGACGTTTACAGGTTGAAACCTTCCCTTCTCCTCTATATCTCTGTTGTTACGCAATACCCGTCTCGTCTATATCTCTTTTGGTACGCAACCTTCCCTTCTTCGATAGCGTATGAAACCTTTCCTTAGGATTTCTATCTCTTGCTTGATAATAACAAAATGAAATCTCCCCTTTGAAATTTATTCTCTTTCATAAATTGTAGTTTGACAATAGACAATAGAAATATACAAGCCTCACAATGTTGAATAAAGTGCATGCACGCCGTAGTTTTTTTTTCATATACTTCAATAACTGTCACCCTGTACGTAATGGACACGAATGCAGCTTGTAGACACGGGGTTGACGTGTGTGGAAGTTTGGGTCTGGCTGCGAAGAGGGCTCTGAGAGCTTAGAGGTAAAACGATGGTCCGCTGTAAGCTGAAAATCCGCGTTCGAGTCCCGGCCCAGCACAAATTTTCTATGTCATCATTTCATTACTCAGACCTGTGCGTTCCATTTTAGAAACAGACGTGCAGCAAGGAAATTACAGGTGTTCTGGGAAGGTAAGCAATTATAACACTGCTTCACCCCCAAATATCTTGGAGTAACACTTAATCGAGCACTTACCTACAGAATACATTGCTTGAACACCAAATGGAAGGTATCTGCAAGGAACAACATTCTCCGGAAATTGTCGGGTACAACCTGGGGGACGCATCCTCGCATCTTAAGAACTTCTGCTGTAGTTCTTTGTTATTCAGCTACAGAATATGCTTGCCCTGTGTGGTGCAGATCTAGTCATGCTAAACAAGCGGATATCGCCTTGAATGAAACCTGCAGACCGCCGGCCGGTGTGGCCGAGTGGTTCTAGACACTTCAGTCTGGAACCACGCGACCGCTGCGGTCGCAGGTTCGAATCCTGCCTCGGGCATGGATGTGTGTGATGTCCTTAGGATAGTTAGGTTTAAGTTGTTCTAAGTTATAGGGGACTGATGACATCAGATCTTAAGTCCCATAGTGCTTAGAGCCATTTGAACCAAACCTGCAGACTCATTACGGCATGTTTGAGATTCTACACCACTTGATAAAGTTTATTGTCTAGCGGGCATCCCACCTTTAGGCATCAGTCGTGAATGTGCATCCAGACTGGGAAAGTCTAAGGCATCGAATCTGACGGGGTATCAGCCAGCAGTACTAAGGTTCAAGGAAAAGCTTACTCCATTCAACTCATGGCGTTCCACATCCAGCCATCTTGCAGGGTGCACGATCCCGACCGAAAACCTCCCATCAGTTCACGAAGAAAGCTGGTCAATATCGAAGACCCTCAACAGGCTGCGTTCTGGATTTGAAAGAAAGAACACCAACTTGAAGAAGTGGGGATTTGCATGCGACTCCACGGCATATGAATGTGGTGAAGAACAGATAATGAGTCAGCTTCTTGTCTGCAGCCTATGGCCAACGTCATGCACGGCACAGAATGTCATCGATGCCACCAAGTGTGACACGTCCGGGAGTACGAATAGGGGTGGAGGACCCTTAAACTGACTACTCGTTTCGGACTGTTGCTTTTCTTGACCGTGCGCCTTGTCCACACCACGTACCTGGTAATCCCGCGGCGGTCGTACTGTTCTGCTCCACACTGCTGCTGGCTATCCTGAAATTATTTATCGAAAAATGCAAGCGAATAAGGGGAGCCACTCAACGTAAAAACACAACACTGTTCGACGTCTGGTATGAACAAATATATTGAGACGGTAGAAGGAAAATCGCAGGCTGCACTGTTTACATTCTAATTCAGAAGTGTTGTCCCAATTAATGGGTGATTAACAGTCCACAAAATATCATTTAGACGAGCGTACGCGTAACCGACGCGACGCGGGTGATCGTTGATGATGCGGAAGCCGAATTATCGAACGAAGGTTCTTACGCTCGTCACACTTACAGATACCTCGCAATAGTGCTCCTTGACACTAGTAATGATATAACACTGTTCGTAAAGTTAATTTTCCAGTTCTCAGTTCTCACTTGTACGAGCGGGCGCGTAACCGTCGCGGCGCGGCTGATTGTTGACGATGCGGAAACGCGATGATCAACGCACGTCCTCACGCTCGCTGCAAGACACTGGCACTTGACTGCACTCTTTTATGGTAACTAATTTTTACTGATTCACATCAGTTCATTCTGGGAGACTGAACACGGCGCGGATGATCGATGCTCTGCGACACGCAACGAGAGGAAACATAAATACGTTATCGAAGGCACTGCTCATTTTTTCATTACTTCTTGACGCACTTTCATCTGAATCACTTCCATATTTCATCACTTTACTGTGACGGCACTTGTAGCAACACTTAAACCTGAATATTAAAAAAAAAACTCTCACATGAAGAGCTACAAACTACACAACATAACAGTACCGTGCCCCGCACTCGACTCTCTACAGACGCGGCTGCCTGCAAAGATACTCCACAACTAAACCAGCGATATGACAGTACACTTACACAAGGAAGTATCCGAAGTTGCTGCATGCTGGTCACGCCGCATTTGATTGTAATTGTAATGCTTATGGTACCATGTCTTAGAACATTTTGTATAACTTGTAAGAAATAGTGTGTGTTTCTGACACGATTAAATAAATAAAAATACCACTGCACGGTTGATGGTTGGCTTTATTCGCAACTGCCAATTCATTTCATGTACCATACGTATCGTACCGTATGCACCGTGAGAAAAGATCTAGACCAATTACGGCACTCAAAGAGGACTCTGAAAAATGTTTCTTCCGCCCTCCATACTCGAATGGAACTGGAAAAAGCATTAATAACTCCAACAATGGGAAGTACCGTCTGCCACGAACTTCACATACGTTTGAGACGTATGGATGCAGGTGCAGAAATTGGCAGTTTTGTGGGATCTGTAAGGGGTGTAGGGGTGTAGGTACAGGTCGATAGGGCGAACAATCGACTGTGACGTGTTGCGAGAGCGAGTGTCCAGATGCGCCAGAGTGGTTGGCGGAAATTGTGCGTGTGTGGAGGCCATTACTGGAATACAGGGTTTTTTAACCGATAAGGGTGTCATCGCAGTGGTTACACCCCTAAATAATAAATAATTACCGGGAAAGTGACGAAGTATCTCTATAAAAGTGATCAGTGACGTTACTAGTGCAGATATTTAGTTTCGCGTCTACCACGACAGCCTAACCTTGGATTGCAGTGTTGGATGCAGTGATGGATTAGCACGTGATGATAATGGCAAATGAACACATCTGGACCGATCCACGATTTCTGCCATCATAAGACTCCGCTTCAATCGTGCCTCTTTCCCACAACATCTACATCGGATCGACGTTTACAGTTCACCAGCATGTCAGTGTGATCCTGAGTCCGAAGCTGATGTCAACCACATCTTATTTATGTGCCCCAAATTTCACCGTGAACGGTTGGTCTTTCCGGAGACACTGCTGAGTATGGGCTACCATCGTCCTCAATCAGCTTCTTCTCTTTTGTGTACTAAAGACGTTCGTCTATATAAAGTGATAGTTAACTTCGTCAAGAGTACTGGTCACAATCTGTAGGTTTTAATGGTGTACGTAAATTATAAATATGTCTTGCTGATGAAGATATATCAGAATTGGTGTGAATTGTAAGCCAAGACACTTTTAATTATTTTCCAATTCAATTCAATTCAATTTTTAAAACATTATGTACAAAACTGTAACAGTTAACCTTTTTTATTCTTGTAAATATGCATTTATGTATTTGTTTATTCAATTATGTCTACATTGTCACTATGTGTTGCCGATGGCTAAATTGAGAACACACTCAGAGGCCAAATAAAAAAAAAAAGAAAGCCTGTGCTGAGATTAGTCGTAATTGGATATGTATGACGAAGGCAGTGGCTGTCTCCTTTTCGTGTTTTGAGAAGAATATAAGTTCGTAATTAGTAAAACTATGTTGGTGTTCCTTATTACCATACATTCAGTACTATAGTATTGAACAGGACGAACTGGAAAGTAACAACTTCCGTAGCAGTCAATTCCGATTACCAGCCCCATTAGGTTCACGGTCATGTTAATAATAAATATTGGGCTGCTATTCGATTATATCAGGTCGTGATTAAAAAAAAAAAAAAAAGACGGAGGTGTTACAGATCCAATCACCAATGAGTGGCGTCAGCATTATATGACTTACCTGAACAAACTTGTGGTATCTATCCCTCGCCAAAGATAAAATTGGTGTTCGACGACATTAGCGTGATGTCTTCCGGGGGGCACAAACGTTTTGTCCTGTGGGCTTAAAATAAACGTGGCGATACCGCAAAGCCGTCAGCACCTGTTGCACTGTGACGTACTTATGTGCAGGCTTCTGAGGCTGGCACGACGGGGCGGGGGGAGAGCACGGAGCAGCTGTTGAGGTATGCGGCGCGGTCCGTCAGCGGCCTTTTGGCGGTGTTGGAGCGCGCGCCCGGCTGTCCAGCGCCGGGTTGACGTTTAGGGCGGCACAAACTCGCGGGTTTTACGAGCCGCGCCGGGCGCCTAACAACCGCGCATGATTTCCAGCTCGGCCACTAAACCAGTCTCGGAGGGCGATCTCTCTCGGCCGCAGAGTCGCCCTGCGCCATTTCAAGGTTGAGTCGGTGGTCAACGACGCTGCATTTCAGCGGGAACATGAACTGGGAGAAATATTAACTCAATTATGTGGTCTCGGGTAAGGCGCAGGTGCGGCTAGCCTCTGAGTAGCTTACGACAAGAACTGGTCCTGTGTGACCTGACACGTCAAAGCTACTGCTCCCGCTAAATATGCACCCGAGGCAGATGCGAAATGTTTGAAGAGCTGCTATAAAACGTTTCACAACGTTTGTTCGCAAGGGCGCTATAAACACATTTTCGCAAGGTGGTTATTTTTACGAGTTGTGGAGGCTTCCTGGTAGCCTGACTCCGGCTTGTGAGTTTCTTTTATCACTGCTGGTAGCCATCACAGTAGCTGAACTCTTTAACTCTGTGGCACTCGACATGACGGTAGCCAGCCGTAATAGTCGGGACAGTGCTTAGCCAGCAAAGAGGTGAGGAATGATATCCAGCGTCCTGGGTAAGATTCCAAACCTCTTTGAAAAGTCGCATGGGTCAAGGAACTGTGACATGCGTGGTGCATTCGTTGCATATAGCGTTAAGCTCCCCTGCTGGAAAGCTTCCTTTCAGAGGAACAAATTGTGTCTTGTCATCACGTTGCACCATTCTCCTTCTTTTCGCTTCCACAATCATCCATAGCATCATTTAGAGCACAGACCCAAATCAACACTGTGGGACGGAAAACTGACAAAATGAAGAGCGCGGGCAGCATCATTCTGATCAATACTTGCAAACCAGGACGAAAACTCTGGGAAAAAAACACGAAAAACGGACTTGAGCATTCCGTGTTAGTCGTGGGTGGGTAGAATTCAACGCACAAACAATAAAGGCAACCAACGTATTCACGTACTTAAAATGTTATCAAGTCGCCGTCAGTAAAAAGGTACTTCCGTCAGACCTGGTGTGCACATATCCGAATCCCACATACTAACCAGCAGTAAACGTTACTGAGGTTTGTGAAACTGACGTTTGGCCTTCACGATACCATCAGTGTTTGGTTTGGAATTATTGCCTCCAGTCAAGAGAATTGCTTTGAAATATTCATCAGACTATTCAATTCGATTAGCTGACTTCGCATTCATCACTACTTCAAAATGTTTGCTCACAGACGTAAGTTATTCCAGACACTTATCCCATACCAGCGGAAAATCTCTTGCGTTTCGGAAACTCAATACCAGGTAAGCAGAGGTAAAAATGGGTCAAATGGCTCTGAGCACTATGGGACTTAACTGCTGAGGTCATCAGTCCCCTAGAACTTAGAACTACTTAAACCTAACTAACCTAAGGACATCACACACATCCATGCCCGAGGCAGGATTCGAACCTGCGACCGTAGTGGTCGAGCGGTTCCAGACTGTAGCGCCTAGAACCGCTCGGCCACTCCGGCCGGCTAAGCAGAGGTAAAATTCAGTAAGCTCCTTCCCTGTCTTTCCCTTTCGACAAGGATTTGCTTGCAAAAGATTGACTTCCAATTTAATTCAAATGGCGTATCGTCGCTCTCAGTTCTGTCAATGTTTGAAAATATCTTAAAAAATACTTCTCAAGTCACGAAAAATTTTATTCTGAAAATCAAGGTTGACATGTTCGGGGACACATAAATCTGTGAAACAGAGAAAATGAGAAAAGTTGTCTCCTTCCAGCTGTGCTTCAAATAATGGCAGTTTTTTCTGAAATACTTCGATAATTCTGCGGAGATCACAGACGAGGTTATCCCTTCCCTGATGTTTCAAGTTCAGTTCATTCAGGTGAAACGTGATGTCGACCGTAAATGACTATTAGCACAGGAAGGTAGCATCTGACAGCTGTGGAATCAGCTCTATCTTTTTCAGTGAGAAAGATATGTATATCGTTTTGGAGTTTGATCACGAGTCAGGACTTTACCGCAGCTGAGCTACTGCACAGCTATGTGATAACGCGAGTCACAAAATTCATAATCTTTTCTTCAAGAAAATCCCGGAACAGACAGTGATTGGATGCATATCCCCGAACGTAGTTCACAGCAGAAACGACTGGTTTCAGTACACAACAAATATCTAAATATTTCCCACAGACTGCTTGATAATGTATTATGCAGTGTGTGAACAGAGCGCCAGAAAAGTGCAAATCTTCCTCTTGAGTCCTGACCTGCACCACCAGGCCCTCGCTTCAGTCATGTTTTTTCCTCCATCAGCATCAACAATTTGAAGCTGGTTCTATTGAAGGTTATAGTCTTGCAAAATTTTTTATACTTACATGAAACTATATTTTTGAGTTGTTGCTCCACGCTTGTTGCAAAAGAGTACAAAATTTTCCCTCATCTGGTAGTTTGAATTGACACGAGATGTTGTGACGTACTCAAAACCTTAGTAGATTCATCCAGCGGTTGAGAATACCGCAACAAATTCTTAGTTTTCTTGCGTATCTATTGTCCTATGTTCGTCCAGTTTTTTCTGTTCTCCGCACAGCTGACGAAAGCAACGTTTAACCGCCGGACCTAGTCAGTATTACAATGAGATACTAGCAACACTTTCATTATGCTCAGTCAAGAGTATGAAGGTTTAGTCATGAATATGGTCATCTAATAGTAAAACTGCAAAGTTTGAAAATAGAATGTTGGTGAATGCTAGATAAAGGAGACACTTGAATGAAAAATCTTCCTACATTTATCTGTCATCGCATTGTGTATGTTACAGAAGGAGACTTGCAAAGAGAACTGTACATTTTAAAGTGGACAATAATCAACAGTCGACTAATTATCGACACGTACCTTCTAAGAAAGCAGCACGGGCTTGTGGATAACAGCATTGTAATGGAAGGCATGTCAGGTATCTATCTGACGATATAGCGATGCGTTCAGTACCTCTCAGCAAACACCGGAGCGTACCTCCACATACACTAATGGGCCATTGCCCACAGCGAGACTGAATGTTGCGAGGTAGTGTTGGGGTCATATGACGCGTTAAAAAAGTATAAGAAAACGAGCAGAGACACATAAGGAATCATTACAGCGAAGATACAGGTTAGAAATGTCTACTTTCACTAACAGAAGTGGTTTGGGCAAATTTCAGTGTGTTATGTCCCTTCGCTTGGGAGAGAGCATCTCGTAAATGGCGAAGTAGGTGCCAGTCGTCTATTCCCGTGCTGCTGTCGTCAGAATCCATGGAACATGGTTGAAGCACGGTGAACCACGATTAGGCAACCGGGTGCTACACGTCCACGCGCATCACAGAACGTGCATGTTGGATGTTCACCCACTCTATAAAACACGATATGAGCCTAAATGTAGTGGATCTGACGACAGAGTACAATCCTGGTGGAGGTACACGTGTTTCGGAGCACACCTCAGTGCACTATGCTGAATACGAGGCTCTGCAGCAGATGATTTCTGCATGTTTCCTTGTTGACCCAACAACATCGTCAATTATAACTGTCGTGGGCACGGGACCGTAGGCACTGGGCAGTGGGTTCAAATGGCTCTGAGCACTATGGGACTTAACTTCTGACGTCATCAGTCCCCTTGAGCTTAGAACTACTTAAACCTAACTACCTAAGGACATCACACACATCCATGCCCGAGGCAGGATTCGAACCTGCGACCGTAGCGGTTTCGCGGTTCCGGACTGTAGCGCCTAGAACCGCTCAGCCACCTGGGCCGGCTGGGCAGTTGGTCAACGAAAAATTATGGCCTGGTCGATGTTCGCGTTTGAATATGCCTCCATCCTGGGAAACACCTGCTCGAAACATCACCACGGCACGATTGAAGGTTGATAGGAGAAGAATTACGCTATGGCGAACTTCCACCTGTGCTTTCATACGATCTGTGGTAGTAATCGCTACAGTTGTGGGCTAAGTGAACATTATTGCGAACCAACTGCACTTTATCAAGGTCGATGTATTTCCTGGGAGTGATAACCGTTCATGTTAAAAAACCAGAATCGTGACGCAATAGTAAGAAGAGGATGATAGTTCACGTTAGTGTCTTGGTCATCAAACTCGCATCATCTGAAACCTATGGAACGCATCTATGATCCTATCGTGTGCCAGACCCGCACCCTAAAACGCCGGCCTATTGTTTACGGGAATTGAGTGCCCTGTTGAAAGTTAACTATTATGCCTTTACTAAATATCTTGTTAGGAAACGTTAACTATAGGCTAAAAGACATATTACTGCTGGGTGAAACAGACGTTAAAATTAATCTGGCAATTGGCTCAGTGTCCTTTCATTCCTCATCACGTCAATTCCCTGGCCTGTTACTTGATAAACAGGATGAGTAATCACATACTGACACACTTATTAATAATCAAATGTCTATCGCGCAACGGGAACGGCTTGCAGCAAGCAGGTGGTGCAATGTGACCTGGGGAGAGAGTGATGGTTTTCTTTCGCATCAGCGACAGGAGAGTTATATCTGTTTCAGATGATCTTATTTGTCAAGACGAATTTAGCTAGCTGAACACGCATCTGGAATACCACTACAAGTTCACAAAAAACGAATGACTACCAAAACGCGTAGCATGGAGGGTCCCCCTATCACAATAACTCTGTAAAGACATCGTAACTCTGTAAAGACATCGGAAATACTGTCATGATGAGAGGAGTATAAGGAAATTTTCACGAATTAGACTTTTAAAAAATAATTCCTGCAAGCGCACGGATGAAACATGGTTCTCTGCTAGCTGCAGATCACTGTTACAAATGCTGGTGACAGAGTGAGGAAAATCACAACATAGAGAGAATGGGATTACTGGTGGTATTTTGGTTGAATCCAAAGTCATTATGAGACGTAAGAACGGCCCCAAACGTCTCCCTCATTTGATTGAATCAAGTAAGCAAAAACTAATATACCAGAAACACGACGTACCATGACCTGAAGTAGGTCCTGCCAGCGACATGAGAAGATGTCCCACAGTAGCTTCAGACCACTTACTGCCAGCAGTCAAACGTCGAGCCAGCGGCTGCGTCAGCACGCACTCGCTCTTCACAGCCTCAGAACCACTCTCGCAGTTCGGAGTGCGGAAGACCAAAACTTACCTTAAAATTAAAACACGTCTGTGATTCTTTCAGGTTCAGTGTTTTGCTGTGTCCGTTATGGAAACCAATTGTCGGGCTTGGGAGATTTTGTCAGCATTTGATAAACCAAACCGTCGTCTCCCCCCATACTGAACTTCCCCTCCTCTGCCGCCATATTGCGTTAATCCTCAACAAGCCACACATGCATCCAACTGCAGTCGCACATCGACTAAGGCATAATGGAAATCAAATGAAATAAAAACACGTCGTAACACTCCCATCCTCCTTCCAGGAGGCGCTAGTGCAGCCCCACCAAAGCAAGAATTTAGGTTGGTACCGCTATACCGTGCCACTGACAGGACCCACAGGTGACATATTTCACCAACCTGTGCACCGAGGTGACTGAAGTCATGGGACAGCGATATGCACCTATACATTCAGCGGTAGTATTGCGTACTGAAGGTGTAAAAGGGCAGTGCATTGTCGGAGCTGCCTTTGTACTCGAATGATAAATTTCAAAAGGTTTACGACGTGATTAAGGACTCCCGACAGAAATAAACAGACTTCGAAAGCGGAACGGCAGTTGGATCTAGACGCAAGGGACATTCCATTTCGGAAATTGTTGTGGCGTAACAAGCTTGCTACGCCACACTGGGAAGGGAGCCGAAAGAAAGGCACGCGTACACACACGCCGACTGGCGTCACGTCTGGAACAGGATAACTATTGAATGGTAGCAAGAAAAGTACGTAGCTGCTTTATACTTAACTTTTAATCTTGGTTTGTTTACAACGTTCTTCGTGAGACATTTATACGATAACTCTCAAACTAGGTAAGGCTACTGGCGCCTTGCTAGGTCGTAGCCATGGACTCAGCAGAAGGCTATTCTAACTGTCTCTCGGCAAATGAGAGGAAGGCTTCGTCCGTATTGTCGCTAGCAATGTCGTCCGTACAACTGGGGCGAGTGCTCTTCCGTATCTCGAGACCTGCCTTGTGGTGGCGCTAGGTCTGCGATCACACAGTGGCGACTCGCGGGTCCGACATGTACTAAATGGACCGCGGCCGATTTAAGCTACCACCTAGCAAGTGTGGTGTCTGGCGGTGACACCACATTCCTCCCCCGCAAATCGGCGAACGGTCGTGAGATAAGGCTTCCGCCCGCCGTGGGGAGGACCCCATGTTGACGTATTCGATGAGGTGGGGAGCCTAACAACAGGCGAGGCTGTGCCACCCGCACCCGCCCATTCGGTCCGAGGGGAGCTAGGAAACGCCTGAAAACCTAGTCCAGGGTGCACGTCAACATGCGGTGTATGCGCCCGTAAAGAGACAGGAGGGGCCGAAGGGTCGACCTCCATTCCGTCGGGGTACCCGACGCGCGAAGACGCCATGTGGTCTGGAGCGGGCAAGAGTTCCATGGCGGAGGACGGCTGGTCACTGGAAGCGATCGGCGGCGCGTGACCCAGGGAGGCGCTTGGGGGCTGCAGCGAAGCGTCGAATGCGGGCGGCGCCGACGGGAGAACAGGCGGCGGCGACGGCGGCGGCTGCTGCGGCGGCTGCGGCGGCGCGTCGCCATGGGGCAAAATGGAATGCATCGTCGGTAACACCTGGGGATGAGGCGAGCCAGTAGATGGGTCCCCAGGGCGCTGACCGGACGGCACCGTCGCTGAAAGCAGACGGGGAGCGGCAGAACCCGTGCGACGACAGAGGCGCAGCTGATTGAGATGCCGACGCACCTCACCAGAGGCCCCCAAAACCAAATACATCGCGCGGCCGAGGCAGCGAAGAATGCGCCCTGCGAGCCAACGCCGTGAACCTCGATAGTTGCGATAAAATACAACGTCGCCTGGAGCAAAAGCAGGAGTCTGCCGCTGCACAGGAACCTGATGCGGCGGATGCAGCAAAGACATCAAGGTTCGATGAGGACGACCGTGGAGCAACTCAGCCGGCGAGCGACCATCCCGGGGCTGAGAGCGATAGGAAGACAAAAAGAGCAACAATGCGTCCTCCCGAGAATGCGACTCTTTCAACTTCAACATCTGTGACTTGAAAGTCTGGACCAATCGTTCAGTGGCACCGTTTGACTGAGGCGAAAACGGCGCGGATGTCAGATGTTGAATACCATTGGCCTGGCAGAATGACAAATTCTGCGGACATGAATTGTGGGCCATTGTCGGAAACAAGAGTCTGCAGAAGACCTTCAATGCAAAAGATAGCAGACAACGCTTGGATGGTGGCAGAGGACGTCGTGGAAGACATCCTGACAACAAAGGGAAAATTACTGAAGGCACCTACCAGAACCAACCATCGAGCATTCCGGAATGGACCAGCAAAATCAATGTGCAAGCGTTGCCAAGGAGAAGTGGCTTTTGGCCATGCAAAGACTTTCCGCGGCGGTGCGGATTGTTGGTCGGCACACGCCATGCAAGAAGAACACATATTCGTAATCGCAGCATCGATTCCGAACCAAGTACAGTGCTGACGAGCAAGTTGTTTCGTTCGCACTATAGCCCAATGTCCTTGGTGAAGAAGCCGTAAGACAGAGGACTGTAACGAACGTGGGACCACGACTCTGGACTGATCATTATCAGAACGCAACAACAAAACACCACGTCGTACAAAAAGTCTCTCCTTGTGAGCAAAAAATCGGCGAACCAACGGATCCTCGATCCGAGACTTCGACAAAGGCCATTGCGTAGCAACAAAACGCAAATCGGTAGCAAGGACAGGGTCAGCAGCTGTGGCTGTAGCTACACGACGAAAATCAATCGGAAACGATTCGACCACTTCATCTGTTTCCGAATCAATGAACATGCAAGCAAGTTCGGAAGAATCGAATGCTTTATCCTCAGCAACAGGCAAATGGGACAACGCATCGGCGTTTCCGTGCTTAGTAGTGGACCGATACAAGATATCGTAGCGGTACTGTGAGAGGAAAATAGACCAGCGAATGAATTTCTGCGCTGTACGCGGAGGTACAGGCTTGTTCGGATGAAAAAGCGATGTCAAAGGTTTGTGGTCTGTGATGATGGTAAAGTGACGACCATACAAGAAATCATGGAACTTAGTAACACCAAACACGAGAGCCAAAGCTTCTTTCTCTATCTGGGAATAATTTCTTGGCGCAGACGAGAGCAATTTGGACGCAAAGGCAATAGGGCGATCTTGCGAGCCAACTTTGTGCACAAGCACAGCACCGATCCCGAAATCCGATGCATCTACCATCAACAAAAGGGGTTTCCGGGGATCGAAGGGCGTAAGGCAAGTCTTAGAAAGCAACGCCGATTTCAACCGGCGAAAGGCGCGTACGCAGTCCGTCGGCCAGAGGAACGGAACACCTGTACGGCGTAAGCGATGAAGCGGAGCTGAAATCGAAAAGGCATTGCGCACATTCACTCACACCTTGTGATGCTAAATCGTGTAATGTTCTTGCGACCTCATCACGCAATGCGTGGGGAACATTGCGCGCTCTGAAAAATTTCGGTTGCACGTTTACTTTCAGTTCCAAGTGTGCTGCATAGTTTTTAGCGCAACCTAAGCCCGGTGCAAAAATGTCTGCAAATTCGTCACACAGACGAGAAACACTGTCTGAAGGCACAGTTTGATTCACTGATAGGACCTGATTTACAATAGACATGTTAAACAACTGAAATAAATCTAAGCCATACAAGTTCACTGCAGAAGAAGAACGAAGAACGTAAAATCACACAAGTTTTGTTTGTCCCTTGCTGTCCTGAATAACCTGTTAGCCTAACATTTGCGGAACGCAACGGAGGTTTGCCCAGTTGTTTGTACGTGTCGTGATCGAGCAAAGAAACTGCAGCTCCGGTATCGAGCTGGAATGGTATGACCTTGCCATTAAAGTCCAAATCTACGAAAAGTTTATTGTCCTGCTGACGACAAGAGCGACTGTGTTGTGCAATTTGAACAGACACTTGTACAGAATCACTTGCTAATTTACGTGATTTCCGGCGACGTCGACGCACACATTTTGTGGGACGAACACAGTCACTGTTAGAGAAAGTGGCACTGGACGAAGCGGAATTAACTACATGAATGTCCATGGGCGAAGGTCCACGAGCCAGAGTGTCCGTGATTCGATTCCGGCGCAAAGCAAAAGGCCTGGAATGGTTGTGATTGTCTGATCTGAGCTTTTTCTGGCAAACACTTTGAACATGTCCTTTCCTATTGCAGAAAAAGCAAATAGCTTGGCGTGACGGGCAATGTTCACGCGAATGTCTAGTAGCACACCGCAGGCATGATTTCACTGCATTTGTGTGCTGGCGCGGCACACTTGGTTTAGAGCGCGGCGTCAGCTGCGTCGACGTGCGAGAGGGCAGGTTACCGGGCTGCGCAGCTCGTCCGGCGGGCCGGTTTATGTTACACACTGCTGGCGAAGTTTCAAAAGATTCCTGAGCACAGTCAAGTGTGTCTTGTCTATCCAATATGTCTATCACTTGTTGAAGGGAGGCATTAACTAGTTTCAAAATTTGCTCCCGTATGCGAACATCAGAAACGTTCTGTGCAATTGCATCACGTACCATTGTATGTGAATAAGAAAGGCCACAGTCACATTCAAAGGCACAGTCCCTAGTAAGTCCTTGCAATGTTGCTACCCACTCCCTATTAGTTTGACCGGCCGTACGTTTCGGACGAAAGAAAGTATACCTTTTTGCAACCACATTAACTGTTTCTTTGAAATAGGCATCTAATGCCGACAAAATGTCTTCGTAGGCCAGAGTTGCTACGTCGCGTCGGGAAAACAATTTCACTATCACACGGTAGGTGGACACACTGACACAAGAAAGCAAAAACGGCTGCCGCTCATTACCTTGAGTTCTGTAGGCGGCTAGATGAAAGGCAAACTGGCGGGACCACTCGGTCCACGATTCCACGTCTGGGTCGTAGTGCCTAAAAGGCGGTGCAACTGCGGGTTGTGGCTGCGGTAGCGGTGAAGCGGCGGCTGCCACATCGGTTTGAATGGCACGTTGACCCTGGACGAGCTGTCCAAGGGCATCCAATAACGCCTGCGTCTGCTGATTCTGCAAGCGATAAAATTCGGACAGTACATCTGGCGAAGCCATGACACAAGTAAATGTAAGCAATCAGAAAGAACACTTCACTCGTCGCCAATCTGTTGTGGCGTAACATGCTTGCTACGCCACACTGGGAAGGGAGCCGAAAGAAAGGTACGCGTACACACACGCCGACTGGCGTCACGTCTGGAACAGGATAACTATTGAATGGTAGCAAGAAAAGTACGTAGCTGCTTTATACTTAACTTTTAATCTTGGTTTGTTTACAACGTTCTTCGTGAGACATTTATACGATAACTCTCAAACTAGGTAAGGCTACTGGCGCCTTGCTAGGTCGTAGCCATGGACTCAGCAGAAGGCTATTCTAACTGTCTCTCGGCAAATGAGAGGAAGGCTTCGTCCGTATTGTCGCTAGCAATGTCGTCCGTACAACTGGGGCGAGTGCTCTTCCGTATCTCGAGACCTGCCTTGTGGTGGCGCTAGGTCTGCGATCACACAGTGGCGACTCGCGTGTCCGACATGTACTAAATGGACCGCGCCCGAATTAAGCTACCACCTAGCAAGTGTGGTGTCTGGCGGTGACACCACAGAAATATTCCGAGATCTACAGTGTCAAGAGTTAGTCAAGAATACCAAATTTCAAGCACTACATTTCACCACGAACACCGAAGTGGGCGACGGACTTCACTTAACGACCGAGAGCAGCGGTGTTTGCTAAGAGTTGTCAGTGCTAACAGACAAGCGACACTACGTGAATTAATCGCAGAAATCAGTGTGGGACATAGGACGAAAGCATCCGTTTGGACAGTGCGGTGAAACATGGCGTTAATGTGCTACGGTTGCAGACGACGAGCGCGAATGCGTTGCTGACAGCACGACTTCATCTGTAGCACGTACCCTGGGCTCCCCTGGACCCTAGACGAATGGAAAACCGTGGCCTGGTCAGATAAGACTAACTTTCAGTTGGTAAGAGCTGATGGTAGGGTTAGAGTGCGCCGCAGATGCGACGAAGCCATGGAGAGAGGTTGTCAACAAGGCACTGTGCAAGGTGGCGGTGGACCCATAAACGGCTGTGTTTACATGGAATAGACTGCAGATGGTTCGGCTACCTGGAGACCATTGACAGCCGTTAAAGTATTTCATGTACCCAGACAATAATAGAGTTTTTAGGGACGGCAGCGCACAAAGTCAGAACATTCTGGACAATTCGAGCGAATGATTTGGCCACCAGGTCGCCCGACATGAATCCCGTCGAACATTTATGCGACATAATGGAGGGGTCAAGTCGTGCACAAAACCCTGCACTGGCTGCACTTTCGCAATTATGGACGGCTATAGAAGCAACATGTCGCAATGTTTCTGCAGAGGACTTCCAATGACTTGTTGAGTCCATGCTACGTCAGCTTGGAAAATAGAGGCACCACACAATATTTGGAGGAATCCCAAGGCTTTCTTGTCGCATTTGTATATGAAAGGGAGAGACAGTGACGTTTCAGCGTGTGAGGTAACGACCGAGTTGTGACACCCTGGAAATGTACTATGTTCGGAGTTGGCGTAGCCGCGCTGGGGGGCCTCTCGGTGAGCCGCGGCTGGGGTCCATCGACCACGTGGCTGGGACTCCATGGTGACACTGTGTCGATGAAGAAGACATGCCGGGAGAGCCAAAGATGGTGGACTTTAAGAAACCCTGATGGCAGACATATCACAGTTCAATTCTTTATCTTTTTCTTTTTTTTTTTTTTTTTTTGGTCATCAGTCTACTGACTGGTTTGATGCGGCCCGCCACGAATTCCTTTCCTGTGCTAACCTCTTCATCTCAGAGTAGCACTTGTAACCTACGTCCGCAATTATTTGCTTGACGTATTCCAATCTCTGTCTTCCTCTACAGTTTTTGTCCTCTACAGCTCCCTCTAAAACCATGGAAGTCATTCCCTCATGTCTTAGCAGATGTCCTATCATCCTGTCCTTTCTCCTTATCAGTGTATTATACATATTCCTTTCCTCTCCGATTCTGCGTAGAACCTCCTCATTCCTTACCTTATCAGTCAACCTAATTTTCAACTTTCGTCTATAGCACCACATCTCAAATGCTTCGATTCTCTTCTGTTCCGGTTTTCCCACAGTCCATGTTTCACTACCATACAATGCTGTACTCCAGACGTACATCCTCAGAAATTTCTTCCTCAAATTAAGGTCGGTATTTGATATTAGTAGACTTCTCTTGGCCAGAAATGCCTTTTTTGCCATAGCGAGTCTGCTTTTGATGACCTCCTTGCTCCGTCCGTCATTGGTTATTTTACTGCCTAGGTAGCAGAATTCCTTAACTTCATTGACTTCGTGACCATCAATACTGATGTTAAGTTTCTCGCTGTTCTCATTTCTACTACTTCTCATTACCTTCGTCTTCCTCCGATATACTCTCAAACCATACCGTGTACTCATTAGGCTGTCCATTCCGTTCAGCAGATCATTTAATTCTTCTTCACTTTCACTCAGGATAGCAATGTCATCAGCGAATCGTATCATTGATATCCTTTCACCTTGTATTTTAATTCCACTCCTGAACCTTTCTTTTATTTCCATCATTGCTTCCGCGATGTACAGATTGAAGAGTAGGGGCGAAAGGCTACAGCCTTGTCTTACACCCATCTTAATACGAGCACTTCGTTATTGCTCGTCCACTCTTATTATTCCCTCTTGGTTGTTGTACATATTGTATATGACCCGTCTCTCCCTATAGCTTACCCCTACTTTTTTCAGAATCTCAAACAACTTGCATCATTTTATATTGTCGAACGCTTTTTCCAGGTCGACAAATCCTATGAAAGTGTCTTGATTTTTCTTTAGCCTTGCTTCCATTATTAGCCGTAACGTCAGAATTGCCTCTCTCGTCCCTTTACTTTTCCTAAAGCCAAACTGACCGTCACCTGGCGCATTCTCAATTCTCTATTCCATTCTTCTGTATATTATTCTTGTAAGCAGCTTCGATGCATGAGGTCTTAAGCTGATTGTGCGATAATTCTCTCACTTGTCAGCTCTTGCCGTCTTCGGAATTGTGTGGATGATGCTTTTCCGAAAGTCAGATGGTAAGTCGCCAGACTCATATATTCTACACACCAACGTGAATAGTCGTTTTGTTGCCACTTCCCCCAATGATTTTAGAAATTCTGATGGAATGTTATCCATCCCTTCTGCCTTATTTGACCGTAAGTCCTCCAAAGCTCCTTTAAATTCCGATTCTAATACTGTATCCCCTATCTCTTCTAAATCGACTCCTGTTTCTTCTTCTGTCACATCAGACAAATCTTCACCCTCTTAGAGGCTTTCAATGTATTCTTTGCACCTATCTGCTCTCTCCTCTGCATTTAATAGTGGAATTCCCCTTGCGCTCTCAATGTTACCACCGTTGCTTTTAATGTCACCAAAGGTTGTTTTGACTTTCCTGTATGCTGAGTCTGTCCTTCCGACAGTCATATCTTTTTCGATGTCTTCACATTTTTCCTGCAGCCATTTCGTCTTAGCTTCCCTGCACTTTGTATTTATTTCATTCCTCAGCGACTTGTATTTCTGTATTCCTGATTTTCCCGGAACATGTTTGTACTTCCTCCTTTCATCAATAAACTGAAGTATTTCTTCTGTTACCCACGGTTTCTTCGCAGCAACCTTCTTTGTACCTATGTTTTCCTTCCCAACTTCTGTGATGGCCCTTTTTAGAAATATCCATTCCTCTTCAACTGTACTGCCTACTGCCCTATTCCTTATTGCTGTATCTACAGCGTTAGAGAACTTCAAACGTATCTCGTCATTCCTTAGTACTTCCGTATTCTACTTTTTTGCGTATTGATTCTTCCTGACCAATGTCTTGAACTTCAGCCTACTCTTCATCACTACTATATTGTGAACTGAGTCTATATCTGCTCCTGGGTACGCCTTACAATCCAGTATCTGATTTCGGTATCTCTGTCTGACCATGATGTAATCTAATTGAAATCTTCCCGTATCTCCCGGCCTTTTCCATGTATACCTCCTCCTCTTGTGATTCTTGAACAGGGTGTTCGCTATTACTAGCTGAAACTTGTTACAGAACTCAATTAGTCTTTCTCCTCTTTCATTACTTGTCCCAAGCCCATATTCTCCTGTAACCTTTTCTTCTATAACTTCCCCTACAACTGCATTCCAGTCGCCCATGACTATTAGATTTTTGTCCCCCTTTACATACTGCATTACCCTTTCAATATCCTCATACACTTTCTCTATCTGTTCATCTTCAGCTTGCGACGTCGGCATGTATACCTGAACTATCGTTGTCGGTGTTGGTCTGCTGTCGATTCTGATTAGAACAACCCGGTCACTGAACTGTTCACAGTAACACACCCTCTGCCCTACCTTCCTATTCATAACGAATCCTACACCTGTTATACCATTTTCTGCTGTTGTTGATATTACCTGATACTCATCTGACCAGAAATCCTTGTCTTCCTTCCACTTCACTTCACTGACCCCTACTATATCTAGATTGAGCCTTTGCATTTCCTTTTTCAGATTTTCTAGTTTCCCTACCACGTTCAAGCTTCTGACATTCCACGCCCAGACTCGTAGAACGTTATCCTTTCGTTGATTATTCAATCTTTTTCTCATGGTAACCTCCCCCTTGGCAGTCCCCTCCCGGAGATCCGAATGGGGGACTATTCCGGAATCTTTTGCCAATGGAGAGATCATCATGACACTTCTTCAATTACAGGCCACATGTCCTGTGGATACACGTTACGTGTCTTTAATGCAATGGTTTCCATTGCCTTCTGCATCCTCATGTCGTTGATCATTGCTGATTCTTCCGCCTTTAGTGGCAATTTCCCACCCCTAGGACAAGAGAGTGCCCTGAACCTCTATCCGCTCCTCCGCCCTCTTTGACAAGGCCGTTGGCAGAATGAGGCTGACTTTTTATACCGGAAGTCTTCGGTCGCCAATGCTAATTATTAATCAAAATTCAGACAGTTGCGGGGATCGAACCCGGGACCGAAGACGTTTTGAATATGAATCAAAGATGGTACCCCTAGACCACTGGTACCAGACCACAGATCATATAGAAATTAGTAGTAGCCAGATGAATGATGGTACCTCATGAAAGAAACACATATATTACCATTATTATCACGACGATTCTGATGGTGTAAACAGATTTTGATTATTTTTATTAGTTTAAAATTTGGTATCTAACTGTAAATTTTGCAAGTAACAACCAGCAACGGATTTCCAAAATCCAAACAGTTCATCCGATTTTGTCGATCGACGACTCTTTAGAAAGCTATTAGTGTAAACCTAAATTGATTTAAATTAAAGGTATGTAACTTGATTAGTACATGAGTTATTGGAGGTCAAAGTGGCTGATTACTATCGATCGCGTCAGGCCATAAGTACTCCACAGTTACACGAATAAACGATAACAGCATGCTTATAAATATATTTATTCATCTATGTCTTTGTTCATGTCCCATATATATTATTCATGAAGATATTGGTCAAATATTTACTGTGTTTCAGAAAGCACAAAGACATTAGGCTACTGGCCTACTTTGCTTGCAATTCCTTTGATATATGTTTATTTAATTTGTTTATGTATTTAATAATGTATGTTAGAGCGTGTTTATGGTCCAGCCGTAGGAATATTTATTTAATTTCAAGTTATTTAATTGTAAATCCAGTATTTCGAATGTGTTTCAAAATGTTTGTGAGTGTGCATTGGCTTGGAGACATGACGGAAGCGGTATCGCCAATCACAGCGCTTGTTACTAAGGGAAGCGACTACCGAAGTAAATGGAGGGGGAGTTCTGAACAGTGCGACGCGAGAGAGACAGTCGCACAGGACTGAACAGTACGGCATGAGGCACACACGGTCGCGAGAGAGACTTGGAGTGTGGAGCGGTTTGCACCTGACGTCAGAAATAGAAATACTTCGGAGTGCGGACTTGTGAAGTTGCGAGATTTGCGAGATTTCTGCAGTGAAGATATAGTATGCGTTTAGAAGTGAATATCTCGCGAGCTCTGTCGTTCACCTCACATCCTTTCATCATTTTATTTGAAAGTCAGCAACTGTGTGTGAACATCTGGTACCACGTTGGTCCGGAATCTATCAACGACTTATAGAATTTATGCTACATAGAATCGCTGCTATATTGCATTCCAAAGGTGCATCAAATTGTTGTTAGCCAAGTGACCATTACGTTTTGGCTTATGAGTGTGTTTGTGTGCTTCAGGTAATTATGCATCGCAGGAGGAAGCAGCCGTCTGTGTCAGTGGAATCTTACATAGGATGATATGATCCGGAGACTTCTAGCTTGGCAAGACGCTTCTATTAGCGTGTTCTTCAATTTTTTCAGCGTCTTATCTCATGTCCGTTTGATAAGGAGATTAAATGTTGAAGCAGCACTATAGGCCTACACTTGGCCCCTATAACAACCTGTACGTGGGTCCGTTTACAACTGCAGTCCCCTTATATATAACTATACCAACAAACTCAGTTCGAAAAGAGTTGCACAAACCACCTGCAGCTGTTGGTGAATTTTACGTATTTACGTAAAATTATACGTAAAATTTTACGTATATGAAGCAATGCTTCATCCATCTCACTAAAAATTTAAATTTTCACGGAAAAATTAAGAGATCCACTTTAAAATAACACTGTAGAGCAGCACAAGTCGCATGTAAGTTTTCTTAAGTTTGACATGATTCACTCGACCAATGCGAACAACTTCACATCTGTGGAAATACAATGTGTTACGCTACAATACAACAAAATTGCCCATTCAGCTTACAATGTGACAACTAACGCACTCTAAAAAAAAAGGATCACGAAGGAGTTATGCAAATTGGTCAGAAGCTGATATTCATACAACTATTGATGAATGTGTGTCAATGCAGGGCGTTTCACTCGACCAATGCGAACAACTTCACATCTGTGGAAATACAGGGTGATTCAAAAAGAATACCACAACTTTAAAAATGTGTATTTAATGAAAGAAACATAATATAACCTTCTGTTATACATCATTACAAAGAGTATTTAAAAATGTTTCTTTTTCACTCAAAATCAAGTTCAGAGATGTTCAATATGGCCCCCTCCAGACACTCGAGCAATATCAACCCGATACTCCAACTCGTTCCACACTCTCTGTAGCATATCAGGCGTAACAGTTTGGATAGCTGCTGTTATTTCTCGTTTCAAATCATCAATGGTGGCTGGGAGAGGTGGTCGAAACACCATGTCCTTAACATACCCCCGTAAGGAAAAATCGTAGGGGGTAAGATCAGGGCTTCTTGGAGGCCAGTGATGAAGTGCTCTGTCACGGGCTGCCTGGCGGCCGATCCATCGCCTCGGGTAGTTGACGTTCAGGTAGTTACGGACAGATAAGTGCCAATGTGGTGGCGCTTCATCCTGCTGAAATATGAATTGTTGTGCTTCTTGTTCGAGCTGAGGGAACAGCCAATTCTCTAACATCTCCAGATACTGTAGTCCAGTTACAGTAGCACCTTCGAAGAAAAAGGGACAAAAAACTTTATTGGCTGAAATGGCACATAAAACGTTCACCTTAGGCGAGTCACGTTCATACTGAGTTGTTTCCCGCGGATTCTGAGTGCCCCATAGACAGACATTGTGACGGTTGACTTTCCCGTTAGTGTGGAAAGTTGCTTCATCACTAAACACAATCTTTGAAGCGAAAGATTCATCTGTTTCCATTTGAGCGGTCGCCATCTTAGCAACAACTGACGCTGACGCCTAGTCAACAGCGCCTCAAGCGAACAAATGTACAACTAAATGAAACTTTATAGCTCCCTTAATTCGTCGACAGATAGTGCATAGCTCTGCCTTTTGTCGTTGCAGAGTTTTAAATTCCTAAAGTTGTGGTATTCTTTTTGAATCACCCTGTACAATGTGTTACGCTACAATACAACAAAATTACCCTTTCAGCTTACAATGTGACAAATCACGCACTCTAAAAAAAAGGACCACGAAGGAGTTACGCAAATTGGTCAGAAGCTGATATTCATACAACTATTGATGCATGTGTGTCGATGCAGGGCGTTTCACCGCGCAGCTGGCAAGTACAGTAAATAGGGGACTTGTCGAAACCAGAGCACAAAGTCCTTGCGAATTTCATTCCGTGTATTCAGCTGGACAGTAACTACTCCTCGCACATAGGCGCTTGAACAATATGAGCAGATGTCAGCATTAGAGAGAGTACATGTAGTTGGGCTCAAAGAGGCCGGTTGGAGTAATCAGCGAATCACTCGACATATGAATGGGAGCGATGTCATTATCGCTCTGGTGGGAATGGGTGAACCATTGGCGAACACAGCGTCAGGAAGGAAACGGTCGACCTAGATAGATGACAGAACGCGAGGACCGAGGTATCGCCAGGGAGGCAATCAGAGCCCCGGATTCATCATTATCATCGATCCGACGGCCAAATGGTGATTCAGTGGCCACAAGGACCGTTAACAGGTGGCTCACAGAAAGGAGATTGAGCTCACGGCCGCCCGCGAGCTGATTACCACTGAACTCTTTACGGCGAAAAGCACGTTAGCAGTGTTGTTGGGCACACCGACTGGAGTAGAATTGTCTTCGGTGATGAGTTCCGCTTCGAAATGAACCCCGATGAACAGAAAAGAGGTATTTGGAAACGCCCCGGTCAGCGGTGCGATGCAAAACTGACTGTCGGCCGCCCTGTGGCCCGAAAACCAGGGCAGATAACCCATGGTGTCACTTCATTTCACACCATTGAATATCATCCGCGGCACTCCTATAGCACAACGGTACGCCGACGATTGTTTACGCGCCGTTTTGTTGCCCTTTATGACAAGCCATCCTGGGCTTACACTACCCTCCATAAGTTTGGAAACACCTAGTAATTATAGACAATGGAAAGGAAATACAGAATAAAAATGCAATTTTTTTTTTTCCAAATGTTTATTAAACTCAAATATTACACAAAAAGATGCAACAACTAAATTTTCGATTCCTCAGAAATGCCACCCTTTGCTTTCATCACTGCTTCGCACACTCTCAGCATGCGCTGCGTCAGTTTTTCCACGGTTTCAGTTGGAATTAATATCCATTCTTGCTGCAGGACTTCCCATAATTGTGACCCACTTATGATTTCCCGTTTTCGGATCCTCCATTTCATCCCATAGCAGCTCGATTGGGTTACAATCCATGTTTTTCAATGTTTTACGAACCTCTAGAGACTTCACATAGTTCTGACACAAGCGAGACGTATGTTTCGGGTCGTTGTCTTGCTGCAAGACAAACCCGTTCCCAATCAGACGCCAACCAGATGTCTTAGCATGTCGCTGGAGAATGGCATGATAATCCTTTTGGTTCATTTTTCCACCCGTTTTCATCAAATCTCCGACTTTATTCTTTCCAAAGGATCCCCATACATCACAGAACCCCCTCCATGCTTTATAGTTGGAATTACGCACTGAGGATTCAAGCGTTCGTAGGGTAAAAGGCGTACAAATTGACGGCGTTTCCTTCCAAGTATGTCGAACTTGGATACATCAGTGAATAAGTCTCTTTCCCAATCCCCCACTCTCCAATGTTGGTGTGTCTTAGACCACTGAGGCTTTTTCTAATTTGTTAACAGGGCGCAACAGTGGTTTTCTTGTTGGTACGTAACTTCGGATGTTGTTGTCTGCCAGGCGTCGACTCACTGTTGACTCACTCACCGGTGTATCCTTCGTTGCATTTACTTCAGCAGTCAATTCACGGACAGTTTTCAATCTGTTACGTTTACTGGTCACTACCAAATACTTTTCCTGGCGTTCAGATATTTTCCTAGGTGCTCCTGAACGAGGACGATCTCCGTAGGAGCCTGTTTCTCGACGCCGGTGTATGGTTTTGACAACTACACTGATGGAAATCATCAGTTTCTTTGCTATATCTCGGACGCTATTGCCCTCTTGGTGCAAAGTGATTATCATTACCGGTGATTCATGAGGAATCTGGCACCTTGTGGCCATTTTCAATTACTTTCGCGGAGCATTATATCTTTATGTAAACGCACTACAATTGAACAGAAATGTAAACAACGTACCTCTACGTAGCGGTATACTCGCGCCACCTGGCGTGTTTAGTAGAACTGCTTCGACAGGTAACGTCGGTGTACATGAAACGGAGCAATTCTAGTATGTTCCAATATGTATGCATATGTCCAATAATTAAGTCTACAATACCGTACGTGTCATTATTAACCGTTATTTGAGCTTGCTATTCCGTATTTTAACCAATAACTCACATAGATCATTTCCATCTCGCTCCGTTGTAACACGCAGCATGGTGTTTCCAAACTTATGGAGGGCAGCAAGATAATGCCCGACCGCAGGAGGGAAGACTCTTTGTTGTCGTCCTTACCAAACCCTGCCTTGACCGGCAAGGTCGTCGGATTTCTTCACTAATGACAAGGTTTGGAGCGTTGTAGGCAATACCCTCCAACCAGCTCGGGATTTTGGTGATCTAGCACTGCAATTGGACGGAATTTGGCGCGACATTCCTCAGAAGGGCATCTGAGGTCATATAACAACTCTATAAGTCAACGGTAAACCGAATAGCTACTCGCATAATAGCTGGACGTGGACCAACACGTTATTGACTTGCTTAATTTGTTAAGATCTTTCTCTTGAACAAATCATCAAATTTTTCTAAAATTGCAATCGTTTGATTTCCGTGCATGTACATCACATCTACTGATTTCCTCCGTGCTTCCGTTTTCTTCCTCTTTAGAGCACATTCCGTGGCCGAGGGCCACATGCTATAATATTGGGCCTACACTACGATTTCTCCCCATGAACACACTTCATTAATTTCAGCATGGAAATCCCAGTCTAAGATCCAATTGATAGCTGTGTTATCTAAAGACAATTATACGTCTTTATATGTGAAAAATTGATGTTTTGGCTGACGTAGGATTCGAATGTGTGTGAAGTTGTTTTTACTAGTTACACTGCGGCGTCGAATATGGCAAATAATTCTCATAAATATAGTCATTATTGCAAGGGTTACAGTTGAATATTGTAATATGAGGTCACAAGTTGACTGAGAATGTTCACTGTGTGTTATTATATTTATAAGTCTGACGTTTTGTGCCATATTCATGAACTGCAGTCGTGTTCTAATTCAGTATATTGAATAAAGTAGTAGTCACATGATCAAGTTCTTAAATAGGCAAACATGGCTGATGTGGAGGCCTTCTGTCATTGCACAGTCATTTTGGTAAGCTCTAGTTTTTTGTCAAGAGGGCCGCTGGCATTCTCGGACTGTGTCACTGGGTCCTAGAAATCTTGGTGGTCGGAGTTGAGAATTTACAAAATATCTGACACTCTGAATTCTGTTGGAGACTTAGAATTTCCAAATTGCCCTACTGTGACTGATTATATTTTATAATAATACAAACTTAGCTGTTTAGCTGTTCATACATAGCGGTCAACCATGTTGATTTTTCTGCATTGTGTAATTTCAATTGTGCAATGAATTAAGACAATTTTGGTGATAATAACAGTGACAACGGACTTCAGATTTAGCAGGGAATGTTAGCAAGATTTCATGCAGTCGATCTGTAGGATTAAGCTACAGGTCGTCGTGATATATCACTCATTTTCACGCACTTATTCCGCACTTGCGATTGGTTGTTATTGCCCTGCTTGCACGACGTAACTATATTTTACTTTGATACTTTGAATCATTTTTCAGCTAATTTGTCAGTTTCATGTAAGGCCACAGTTTTTGTGTAGTTAACCTTTAATTATATTATTCGCTTATTGCTTGTTTTCTGTTTCTTATGAGGTAGTGCTAAAACATAATGCCTCCGAACTTTTTATCCGGTCTGGATATCGATTGAGGATTACATGTCATACATATTACTCGCTGGACTTTCTCAGTTCGCTGACGCAATCCGCAACCTACTGCTTGACACAAAACAAGCGAAGCACCCAGGATGGGAGGAGGAATCGTAATGAAACTTCATGGGTTGAAAGAAAATGTATTATTTCCTGCATACTGGCACGTGGGCTGAGTCGATATCTAACTTGGTCCCACACATGTTATATCAGGGACAGATCTGGGGATCTTGTTCGTCACGATGGTACCATAACATCAAGCAGAAAGTTCAAGAGAGAAGTGCCATGTGGGGGCGAGCACTGTCCTGTTGAAAAACAGCACCGCGATACGGCCGCATAGCGGTAAGACATGAGGACGTCAGACGCTCATGACGTTGTGTTGGTTAGTTAGTTAGTCACATGTTCTACAGGTTATGTGACCAATCGTTTTAGCGAAATTATGTAGAACGACTCAGTTTACAAGATATGTATACATTATTAGCATTAACATTAACGATCATATTATTATTATTACTCTTACTGATGCAACTACACGTAGTTTTTTTAATTACTGGCTACCAATTTTCAAGTAAAAATTCGTCCATGGGCTGTAGGGAGTTGTCCAGGAGAAACGATTTTAAATTATATTTAAAACTTGTTTCGCTACCTGTCGGACATTTTATGTTATTGGTTAAATGGTCAAAAATTTTTGTTGCTACACGTTGGTCTCTCTGAGCTACTGACAGCCTCATCAATGGGTAATAAGGACTATTTTTCCCTCTAGTGTTGTAGATAAATACATCACTGTTCTTCTCAAATTGGCGTGGACTATTTATGACGAATTCCATTAGCTAAGACAAGTATTGTGATAGCGCAGTTTTAAACTGCCTATCTCTTTGAAGAGAGGCCTAATAACGTCCGTAGGTGAGCACTACGTGTATTATTCTCACTGCTTGCTTTCGTGGAATCAGTACTTTATTTATAAGTGACGAGTTACCCGAGAAAATTCTTCGGTCCGACGTCATTGATTGGAAAAAATGCAAAATATGTCACGAAGTTGGAGCTTTTGTTTCCAAGATTAACAATTATCCGAAGAGCGAAATCAGATGAACTTATTTGTTAGAGAAACTCAACAATATGCTTCTTCCAGTTCAAGTTTTCATCAATAGATACAACCAAAAATTTTGAGCATTTTACCCAACATACAGACTCCTGCTCATGTCCTGCTTCAATTGTTGGTATGACTCTAATTGTTGTACAGAACTGAATGTAGTGCGTTTTTTTCGAAATTTATGGAGAGTCTATTTTCAGAAGACCACTCAATAATTCTCTGGAAAACATCATTTAATAACTCTTCCATTGTTTCACTTCTAATTGGGTTCATTAAAACGCTACTACCGTCTGCAAGAAGTGCCGATTTTGCTTGTTGAATCTTAAGTGAAACTTCATTCACATACATAAGGAATAGAGTGGACCCAAAATTGAACGCTGTCGGACTCCCTTTGTAATTTTTACACCAGTCAGTAAAATGTTCTACGTTTTCGGCATTGAGTTATTCAGCACAACCTTTTGCATTCTGTTTGCTAAGTATCATTCAAATCAGCTGTGTATAAAGCCGCCAGTCCCATAAAACATGAGTTTCTCTAAGAGAGTATCATAATCTATACAGTCGAAGGCCTCTGAGAGATGGCAAAAAGTACCAACACCAGGTATATTACTATTTAAGGCTTATACTTTTTATGAGAGAATGTGTAAATGGCGTTCTCAGTCGAATAACCGTTCTATATGCAACCTGTGGTATGCTAAGTAAAATGTTTCTACTGAAGTGTGTGACTGCTCTTGAGAACGTTACGCTCTCCAATATTTTGGGAATAGATGTCAGTTTGGATGAAAATTGCTTTCTTTAGAAGCAGTTTACTAACTGCATATTTAAATTTGTCTGGAAAAATTCCCTGTGCCAGTGATGCACTGCATATATCACTAAGGACATTACTTATTAAGATGGAACAACTTTTCAGAACTCTGTTCGAAATGCCATCAAACAACAAGGGCTTTTGTTTTTTAGAATTTTGATAACTGTAGTAATTTCAGTGAAGGATGTTGATCCTACTTCTACTTGCTTAAAGTTTTGTGGAATGACATTTTTTATATTCTCTTGCTTCTTCAACTGAACCATTTAATCCTATATTATCCACGTTTAGTAGTGATTGTTGAAATAACTTGCCACTTGTGAATTATCAGTCAATTTAATTGTTTTGGAATATTGTACACTGATTGGTTCTCCTGTCTCGCATTTGACAATGTTCCATATAGTTTTAATCTTATTAACTGAATTATTTATTTCTGTCAGGACATGCATACTTCTGGACATTTTAATGACTTCCCTTAAAAGTGGCACAGTACTTTTTGCTGGATGCAAGTAATTTTGGGTCTTGTCTGACTCTGGCTTTTACATAAATTTATCTCTTCCTCTAACATGTGACGTTGATTCCCTCAGTTATCCATGGCTTACTTATTCTTTTTAATAGATCTACTCTTAAAACATTGATCCTGTTCCAGTAACAAATGGCTCACTTTTTTGTATGAGCCAGCTTTTGGGTGGTAAGGTGCCATATTGTTTATTTCGATTAATTGTGCACCATGATCATACAATCCATTAGTAGCTGCGTACATATTAAATGTTTTAGCATGAGCACTAACTGTAAAAACGTTATCAATCAGTGTTCAACTATTTTGCTGCACACGAGTGGAAAACTGACTACTTATATTAGACTGAAAAACACAAAATAGAAATTGTAGTTCATTTTTCCTGGCAGTATCTTTTAATAAATCTACATTTAAATATCCGCAAACGGTAATTGTTTCTTCTTGTTTGACAGGTAGCTCAATAACGCACCTAGATTATTCATAAACAGTTGAAAGTTTCCTGGCGGGGATCTGTAGACCGTTACAACTATCAGAAAAGTATTCTACAGTAATGCTTCACAAGTACGAGATTCTAGGTTCTGATACACTTAAAAGCTTATTTGTTTCAGTATTTGTGGCTTTGTGTCGTCAGACTTCCGTCAGTCACCGTCAGACGTAACCTGAGTCATACCCGATGATTTTCCCCACTATGACGCTGCTCCTTCCCAAAACATTGGAAGGATTGAGCTGTAACCTGGTTGCTGGTTTACTAGCGTATGTCGATTATGCGGGATAACGCAGAACAGCGATTCGGCGCTGAAGGCAGTGCGATTCCAGTTGTTACCAGTCGAAGTTTCCTGGTAACGGCACCACTCCGAATACATCTGTTTGCATGGTGGTGTTAACGGCAGCCTACGTATGTGTCAGTAATTCGCCAGTCCGACTGCTAATAGTCTCCAGCCATGGGTCCACGTTGACATAGAATGTCGCATGGAGCCCATTACCTGTTCTCAGTTACCACGAGCAGGAGTGAAAGAGATATGGTCCGTTTGGTGTACAATATGATAATAATTTATTGGGGTAGTTAGACGTGGGTGTCAACTCCTGCAAAGAAAAAAACTACAGTAACCAGAAGAACAAAGCATTCTTCTTGACAGAGTCTATCTCCCAGTAACACCTAGACACAGTGAACTGTAGCAAGTGTCAAATTATTTTTGGTTTAAAATTTTAGATTAATTATATAAGTTCATAGCAGGGAGGGCAAAAACCTGTACTGGTATTATAGTTCTGAATAACCGGTATTATTCGGTATTTATTTGGTCTCTGTTATAACAGGTGATTTCCTTTTCTTACTACTAACCGGGTCAAAAACTGGTATGTCAATTCACCATAGCAGCAGTGCTAAAAATTTTGGTTTTAATATAACTTTTTTTCTAAGAGAATTAATTATTTGTAAATTTTCCATTGCTTCTAAATATTAATCTGTAATACAAAATATCAAAGGCAGTCAGTAATATTTTAATAAAAATACCGACAGTTAGAAACTAGAAACAAACACAAGCCATAAGAATCGGTATAGCACTGCGTGGACAATAGTGTATCCATTGTCGTGTGGTGTGGCTTTGTACGCGAGTATGTGCAGTGTGTAAGCCTTTAGCCCCTCACCTCGAATATATATTAGTTCCCCGCTGTCGTCCCCGGACATCGGCTGTATTACAAAATGGGCCAGTCCACAGTCTGAAAGTATTGCACGCAGTGTGGAAGTAATAAGGCACAATGCTCGACTTTCTTTAAAATATTAAAAACGGGAGCAGACACAACAAACTTGCGACATCATATAAGGAGAAAACATGCACATTGTCCCTTGGAACAAACGCAAATTTGGTTCACGTACCTCTAATTTTATTGACAAGCAATAACATAAGACTAATCACTGAATTCTAAATTTTTGGTTCATTCTGGGTGAGAAATTTATATTACACAAAAATTACGATGCAGGAAAGACATAAACTTGTGATATTTTGGATTCGACGTTTCTGTGGCCACCTCCCTCACGTCTGCAATCTTTACTGGTTACACAGAGTGATTTCTACTACACTCACAACCTCAAATCGATCGAGACCTACTGCTTCATCTTCATTAATATTGTTTCAATCTTTGTTCGAAGTCTACGTTTATTGCTGTGAATAATAGCAATAAATAAACGGGAAAAGCGGTTATTTCATAAACGGACTAATTCGAGCGGCTTTTACGGTCGTGTTAAACTGGAGACGAAAAAAAAAGGCGATATAACCGAAAACCGGTTGTTCATACGATAATAATAAAAGTTTATTTCGGAAATTAAAAACGTTCTCTTTACCTCCTGTGTCAGAGCAGTCCAACATTAGGGCCACTGTCACACTCCATTCCCCCACAGATTTGGATTTTACCTGCTTCGAGCAGCCGGCCAAATTGTCACGCACAGAGTCCCCTTTCTGTCTCTGTCAGATTCTGATAACGTTTCTCATACGAGTACTTGGTACCACTGTGTGCTTCATAGTTATCACTCTTCATCTGGCATTCTCTACGTCCCCTATACAAGGTGACTCAACTTCACCTAACTATTGCTTTTATGCATTCTGCAGCGCCTTCAAATACATGTACATGATTTTCATATTCTATCACTCGATACGTGCAGGCTGTTAATCCTACACAAAAAAATGAACACGATCACTTTGTAGGAAATTCAATGTACTAAAACTTTATACTATGATACGCTTTCGCATCCATGAAAAATGTACAAAAGTGACCTTTAAACGTGTTGTTCTTGAATAATTCGAAACCTATGACCTCCAGCGACAATGTATACGACTACAAGACTTAACTACATTAAATTTCGTGTAAGAAGGACCAGTTAATTCTTCTGTAGGACTACTGGTTTGTTTGTAGCTAGTGAGAGAATATGTAAGCCTTGCATGAGGTTTTTGAAGGCATTGGAGGTTGCATAAAACTCATAGGCAGGGGCAGCTAAATCGCTTTGTATATTCTACCAGGTCTGAAAACAGCACTTGAGTCGAACATGAGTAACGCACTCTGGTGGCCATAATATTTGTCACAGAGTAGTGCAACGTTGTTGTACCCGCCGACAGTGTGTACACCACATTGACATCCAACCATTGCTTCTGCGTGCCTATTTTTTTATTTTGTAGACGCTGTATTTTTGCTCCACTATGTTTGTTGGTAGTCATTGATCCTGGATGTCGTCGCTACACAACTGTACCCAGAAGGCTGTGTACAGAAGTCGTCGACGGGGTAGGGTTTATGGGGCTGCAGCAGACCCGATCTCCAGACTGCCCTTATATTCTGCGGCAGCTGTCCATTCCGAAGCAGAACGGAAGCCATAACGGCACTCGCGACTTCCCAGAAACTGCTCCGCGGTCGGCCCGCGATTATTCTTAGAAAAGTCATCAGCGGCCGTCGCTGGCAGTAAAGCGTTTGGGAACTGCCGCCACGCGTCGTTAGCGCTGGCACCGGAATATCTCGGCAATATGTCCGCTCATAAAAGACGCAGCCTTAGCGGACAGCGGTCTGCGTGCTCTAGACACCCCACAGCTGCATGCTGTCTGATCATCTGACTAACGTCATGCATTTTCCTGTAGGGTAGACTGTTAGCCTCCTACACATAAAGGACTAGTCAATTCTACATCGATGAAACCTTTACCAGGTGGTAAGAAGTTGTAACAATGGACACTACATCTACGAATAATGTATTTCGTAATAGAGAGAAACGTTGGGGTTGAAAATTGTATGGTGAAGCAAAGGCTTCACTGCATTAATCATGAGATTAGATCAGATTAGACTAGATTCAGTTTTCGTTCCATAGACCCAAAAAATGAGGTGATTCTCGTGGGTGTGGAACATGTCGGAACGTATAGTATAAAAACATTAAACATTTGAATATAAAACTTACTATCCAGTTAATTTGTCAGGAGATTGTCAAAATAGGCGAACACAATACAGTAAACTGGAACAGTTCATATTTACAGAATTAATACACTGTTAGAATGAAACATTGTATGCGCTATTAATAAATTTATCATACACAAAATACCTAATCTTGACTGTTGTGACAAAGTGCTGTCAAAACCGAAATATAACAGACGTTTTTACTTAAGCTAGCCTAACAGTTACGATATTCATCTATAGAGTAGAAAGAGTTGCCTATCAAAATTTCTTTCAGGCTATGTTTAAACTGTGCTTTACCTGAGTCCAAGTTTTAAATGGTTGCTGGCAGCTTATTGAAAATGTGTGTTTCTGGGTATTGGACCCCTTTTTGGACCAAGTTAAGTGATTTTAGGTCTTTATGTAGATTCTTGTTATTCTGATACTATGTATTGAGCTATTGGTTGGAAACGGAGATATATTACTTGCAAAAAATTCCATTAAGGAATAAATTCACTGAGAAGCAGTGGTTAGAATATACAATGTTCTTTGAACAGATTTCTACATAATGTTGATGAATGATACTTATAACATGCTTATGCGCGCTAAAAACTTTTGCTTGGTTTGATGAGTTGCTCTAGAACATGGTCCCGTATGTCATAATAGAATGTAAGGAAGCAAAGTATACAAGTTTTTTTACACACATATCTCCTACACCTGACCTCATTCTCACTGCAAATACAGACCTGTTTAGGCGCTTACGCAATTCTGAGATACTGAATTTATTATCGAGCTGTAATACCAGAAATTTAATACTCTCAATCTCTCCGATCTGCATGTCTTCATATGTTATATACGTACTGGAAGGAAATCTTTTACAGGTTCTGAACTGAATATAGTTTGTCTTTCCAAACTTTAATGACAGTGAATTAGCTCTAAACCATTGATTAATGTCAATGAAATTTTGATTAGGAGCTATTTCTAAATCTGTACTTGACTTTCTACTTATCGCAATGTTTGTATCATCTGCAAACAAAACAAACTTAGCATTTGGCAATGTAACAGACGAGAGCTTATTAATCACACAAGAAAAAGCAATGGACCCAAGATGGCACTTTGAGGAACACCACATGTAATTAATTTCCAATCAGACGAAGACTGACTGTTCAAGTGCAAGCAGATCGTCATAGTTATACAAAAACAAATACCCTTGTGGGAATAGACCAGTGTGGGGTGTATGAGATTCCTTTATTTCGAGCCATAAGATTCCATCCCGAGATTCACTCTATAATTTGGCCAAGACTGCAGTAGCTGAGGTATGTCGTAAGAAATGGGGTGAGAGCTAGACAACAGCTCGTACAATGAGTACCAGTTGCCTGAGAAATTGCTCCAATTAAATAGGAGGATAACGTGATTGTTTCCCGACATAGAGACCAGACCACCAAACTTCTAAATTTCATTTATTAATACTTGATGTAGTGTATTTCAGTTTTTACTGCCTATGATACTGAGTACACACTCACAAGTTAGCTTTAATTCGCTAGTTTCAAATTTCGCATCTACAACAATTTTACTATCATTGGATTAACGAAATTCAAACGAAACACATCTACATGGGTACTCTGAAAATCACACTTAAGTGCTTGGCAGAGGGCTCATCGGTGAGAAGAATTTTTTGTGACCAATTAAAATTAAACTCTTCGTGTAGAAGCTGGACATCGTTCGTGGATCTTCGGCTCCAGCCAAAAGTGCACTACCAAGCGATCTGATTCGAGCTGTCCAGCCAGTCGGGAACGAGGGGTTGTAAGTATGAATCGCGTTAGAGGCCGCATTATTAGTATCTCGGATGCGCGACGTATAAAATTGTACCTTACTATCGCGATTCTGCCTGCACAACAGAGAACAACAGAATAGAAGTGTATATTATTTCGTGAAAATATTCCGTACAAGATACTTGATGTAACTGACTTGGGAATGATTTTCACATGAACTGTGATATGTGTGACTTTGTAGGCTAATAAACACACATTCAAAAAGTTTTGCATCACCTTGGTTCCCAGAACTCCTGAAGACAGACGTTGACTGTGGATATTGTATCACAGTCACAGACCCATTGACTGTTCAGATATGTGACCGAACCCGCACGAAGATGTAAACAATCATGCATGAGCAGCACGGACAGTCGAACAGTTACAGTCATTACACCTGGGAAGACGTACACGGTTAGTGTTGTCTGTAGTTGAACCATGCCTAGACGGTCAATACCGCGGTTCGATCGAGTCCGCATTATTACTTTGTGCCAGGAAGGGCTCTCACCAAAGGAAGTGGCCAGGCGCCTCGGAGTGAACCAAAGCGATGTTGTTCGGACATGGAGGAGATAAAGAGAGACAGGAACTGTAGATGACATGCCTCGCTCAGGCCGCCCAAGGTCTACTGCCACAGTGGATGACCGCTACCTAAGGATTATGACTCGGAGTAACCCTGACAGCAACGCCACCATGTTGAATAATGATTTTCGTGCAGCCACGGGACGTCATGTTACGACTAAAACTGTGCGCAATAGGCTGCATGCTACGCAGCTTCACTCCCGACGTCCATGGCGAGGTCCGTCTTTGAACTCTTCAATAAAGAGAGACACACTTGCCGTTAACCAGACAATAGTCGGAGACGTGTCTAGAGGCAACGCAGTCAGACTGAACGCCTTAGACACACTGTCCAGCGAGTGCAGCAAGGTGCAGGATCCCTGCTGTTTTAGGGTGGCATTATGTGGGGCCGACGTACGCTGCTGGTGGTCATAGAGGGCGCCGTAACGGGTGTACAATGCGTGGATGCTATCCTCCGACAGATAGTGCAACGATATCGGCAGCATATTGGCGAGACATTCGTCTTCATGGACGACGATTCGTGCCCCCTCATGCACATCTTGTGAGTGACTGCCTTCAGGATAACGACATCGCTCGACTGGAGTGGGATGGATTGAAAAGGGCTGTTTGTGAACGAGGTGATCCACCAACCAGTCTGAGGGATATACGCCGAATCGCCGTTGAAGGGTGGGACAATCTGAACCAACAGTGCCTTGATGAAATTGTTGATAGTATGCCACGATGGATACAGGCATGCATCAATTCAAGAGGACGTGCTACTCGATATTAAAGGTACCGGTGTGTACAGCAATCTGGACCAGCACCTCTGAGGGTCTCGCTGTATGGCGGTACAACATGCAATTTGTGGTTTTCATGAGCAATAAAAATGGCCGAAATGATGTTTATGTTGATCTCTACTCCAATTTTCTGTACACGTTCCGGAACTCTCGGAACCGAATTGATGCAAAACCTTTTTTGCTCTGTGTATGTTGAAAAGTCTTACTAGCCGTTGAGAGCTTTATCTGGTCTGTGTGTTTTAAAATAAACGCAAAGCTTCTGGCAACCCAAATTTGGAGCTTATCAGATCATTTACCTGAATATAGAGCATTAGACATTTCACCACTTAGCCGGCCGCGGTGGCCGAGCGGTTCTATGCGCTACAGGGTGCTACCGCGCTACCGCTACGGTCGCCGGTTCGAATCCTGCCTCGGGCATGGACGTGTGTGATGTCCTTAGGTTAGTTAGGTTTAAGTAGTTCTACGTTCTAGGGGACTGATGACCCCAGAAGTTAAGCTCCACAGTGCTCAGAGCCACTTGAGCCATTTCACCACTTATTTTACAGGCTCAGCTCAAGAACGAGGAATTCGCGACCTGAGAACAAAAAAAAAAAAAAAAATAAATAAATAAATAGATAAATAAATAAAGAAAGAAAATAAAGAAAAATTAAAAAAATGGTTCAAATGGCTCTAATAACTATAAGACTTAACTTCTGAGGTGATCAGTCCCCTATAACTTAGAACTACTTAAACCTAACTAACCTCAGGACATCATACACATCCATGCCCGACGCAGGATTCGAACCTGCGATCGTAGAGGTCGCGCGGTTCCAGACTGTAGCACCTAGAACCGGTGGGCCACCCCGGCCGGCTCACCTGAGTACAACAACTGCGCTGGGATAAGGGCATCTATAGAAGATTTCAGGATAGTGGAGTATTACGGAATCTCCGTTCTACCTTGAAGCGGCGGACCAAACCTAGGCCCATCGCATGGCGCATATATCCAGTCCAAACGGAAACAGTTACACTTCATTCGGGGCAATACCAAAGAGGGAACGGAAAGGAGGAATTAAAGTCGATATTTAGACTAGTCACGTTCGGTAGTTAGCTGAGTTAACGCTCGACTTGACAGCAGTTCCCGACAACCCCTCCTTTCGATCACATCCCGCAATATGTATTTCCTTTCGACCGCCGTAAACTAATCTTTGGACTGGAATGACCACAACAACAACAAAAACAACAACAGGAAGTACGCTCCGAGTGCCAGGTGGAGAAACTGCGACGCTTAGCCGGTGGTCAGTGGCTCGCCGCCGACCAGCGCGACGTGTTCCAAATCCGGGAGTCGGCCGCGCTGCGGACCGCTGGCTGGCGCACCTGTTCCGGGCCGCCGCGTTATTCATCTCGTGGGCGCACGGCCTAATTGGCCCGTCTCTGGCCTCGCCTGGGATTATATTCCCACAGCCAGCGCTCACTAAATCAAAACAACAGCAGGCTCGCTCGCACTGCCCATTAAGGCGACTGACAAAATTTTAGCGTGTTCCCGAGTTGCCGCCCAATGGCGGGCCATCGTTTCCGGCAGTCCAGAAATCATTGGTCCAGCTCTAAGGGCGTCATCCGTCTCTCTGCCTCTGCAGGGTCAAAGACGCGGTCTGATATTCTAAGTGGGCACCTTGTAAACCGCCTTACAAGATGGCAGATGGATACGTGGCAGAGGCAGTTGGACCCAACCGGTGAGCACCGGACGCTGTATGACTTCCCGACGAAAGTAAGGAACAGGTGATGTGGCACGTGCCCCCGGACTCCTACCGCGTGCTGATGTAGTCGACGCCGTAGAGCTGCTACTGCCACAGCTCTCGCGGCAGAGGAGAGACACGATGCGATATAACGTCAGTCCCCGCAGATTAACGGGAGAAAAAAACCTGAAAAATTTCCGAAAAAGGCGTTCCTCGCGTAGTCGTCGTATCTCAATTACAAGTCCGCAGCGCTTCCACTTATGCGAACTCGTATAATTGATGCTTTTTATTATTAATATTGTATTGTTAACTGCCCGGATTTGCAGTAGTTATTAATTCTTCTCTCGTTCGCGTAGCACACACCATTGATTGCGAGGAAATATTTTAGTTAACAGTTTTTTCTTACGCTGTTGTCTCGTTGCTATGGAACTGTTGTGCTGGTATGCAGCGAGATCCAGAGATACTCTTTGATTCAGTCTTTGTAAGATTGCGACGTAATACGAAAATATTTCAAAGTTCACTTCTCAACTAATGACGTGAATATTTGCACTTCAATGAATAGTCTTTCATGAGTAGTCGTGGATTTAGTCATTTATCAAACTGTTTAATGATGTAGTCCACAGCGGGTATTTAACTGGTAACGAACAGTTTATTGTTATTTTGTCACTAAATACTTATAACTCCCGCACCACACGCACACGGAATAGATTAATTAAGTCAGTCCGATTGAGTTATAGTTTCTTGGCATTTACCACAACTCAACACTTTAGCGTAATTGTTTTATCTTCATGATGTCGTGTACTTGGGTCCTACTCAAGACTAATTGCGGGTATTCTTTCATAGACTGTTCACTTCTCCTTAAGGTCCAACTAATTTAAAGTTAAGTCCAATGTTCACCAATTCCGTTATTATATTTCAATTAACCCGTACCGTACGGTTAAATGAGACTATCTGTTCCTGTCTCAGTTCATAAAATCAGTTTCTTAAGCCGTGAATCCAGTCACGCAACAAACACTTCTAAACTCGAAAACAATCTCGTCACGATTCGCAATCTCAATAATTCAGATCAGAACTGCTCTCGTACGTCTGCACTGGATGAGTTCTAGCAAGCGACTTCTTCTGTGGAAGAGCATTGTAGGCGCATTGAATTTCTTCGTTGCGCTTACAACTCACTTCCACATAAAAGTTATCTCTTATGACATTACTTTGGACTTAACTTTTAAGATATTAATTTCACATTTGTCACATGGATATTTGTCCATTGCTGAAATACGATGTTTCTTCTTTCTCTTTCGCTAACTAATATGCTCAGTGGTGTACAATGTAGTTGTTGACAAAACTCTTTCGTGTTAGCTCATCGTCAGAGTTGTCGTAACTGCCAAGATAACTTTCCCTACTTCACGTTATTTCTTAATTGACTTTAAGGTGATCGTTGTGGTGTTACAGTGAGGATCAACAGACGCCACCACAGGCTGTGTAATGATATGCAACCAAACAGGACACGGTCCTTACACAACATACTTCTATCGAATGAACATCATGTTCGACGCAAGAATGCGCATGCGTGGAAACTGGCTCTCTCGAACAATTAATAGTGTGCTGCACCTGCATGCACGGGCTAGACGACAGTGAGTGACGCATGGCAACATACTCGTCTCCCTTAACAGGTCTGCCGATGGGAAGACCTAGAGAGGAAAACGGACACAGTTTTGAGAATACTGCATAAAAAACGCAAGTGAGAGACTGTAATGAGGCTAATCATGATCATGAGACTGAATGACAGCGGTAATGATACAGAAGGAACTTATCGTGGCAGAAGCCTGTAAAAAGTGCCCAGCGGTTATTACATAAGGTTTTTTAAGAAGAGTAATTCATTTAATGATCAATGCTGGTCAGTACCATTAATAATGAATAATTGCCGTCATTATGTAACCAAATTACGTAAAAAAGTAACAACTGAAAGGGAAAACTTGACGCTATTCCTTGACTCTGCTTGCCGATCATTGACGGTAGTTGGCAACCATGTTGTATATTCTTTCTTATATTTCTGATACTCTCTTCTTAATCACTAAGTTACTAACATTTTTACCTAACACACATCGTTTCTTTTAACTAATTTTCAGCTTATATTTTGTTAAGAGTCTTTCAACGTCATTACCATTATTTTGAACTTTCTTTTGTTTAACATTTGTAGGAACAATTTATGTTGTTACTGGATGAAAATTGTAATATGTAAGACCTGTTTTAAATTATTACGTAACAGGACTTGAAAACATGCAATAATCAAAAATAAATTAAAACAGTAGTTAATAGATTATAGTAAAACCGGAAGGTCGTCGACCTAATTAAATACTGTCAATCAATTTATGTGACTCTTAGCGAATCATAACAAAATTCGATGGTTGAGTTAAATTTAAATACTGTAAATAACTGCATAATCAAGTGGTAAACTAACATTGTTATGTTACACTAAATCAGCTGAAGTGTGTTAGTTCAAAAATGGTTTAAATGGCTCTGAGCACTATGGGACTTAACTGCTGAGGTTATCAGTCCCCTAGAACTTAGAACTACTTATACCAAACTAACCGAAGGACATCACACACATCCATGCCCGACGCAGGATTCGAACCTGCGAACGTAGCAGTCGCGTGGTTCCAGACTGTAGCGCCTAGAACCGCTTGGCCACTCCGGTCGGCAAGTGTGTTAGTTAACAGTGATTAATTCCATATCTAGGATTCTTAGGTGAAAACAATGACATTAAATTTTCTATGCAACTCGGAACCAATACAGCTGTACTCACATACTCACCCTTCGCCTTTACTCAAATATCCGAGAATCAAGATCACAAAAATTACATAATTATCTTTATGCGGCATTAAGTATAGTTTACACAAATACAAACGTTGTTCAATAATAACGAAGCAACTACACAGAAATGAGCTCGGTTGGGCGAGTCGCTCTCACGCGCGCAGCCTTTGCAACTCGTTTAATATTGTTAACAACCAGCCCTGACAAATGAACACCAGCTGTCAGATTCGAATACCGCACGGACTATGGTTCTCGGCGAGTCAGATCAAAGCCGATTTTGGTGGGATCGCGTACACGCCGTATAACGGCGATCTGCAAAGCTGCTCACTTCACATAGTTATTAGCTTATTATGTGAGAAATCAGAATATATGAAACATTGAAAATGGACTAGATGATTGGAAGCATGTGTGACTATTTTAAAAGCGACAGAAGAGATTGTAGGAACGTAAGTGCTGCCAACACAAAATTTACATGTCGATACATTTGTAGTTTCAACATGCAAATTTAGTATTTGCAGTACTTCCCTTCCTACATGTTGATACTTTTGTAGTCCCCCCCATGAACCATGGACCTTGCCGTTGGTGGGGAGGCCGGCATGCCTCAGCGATACAGATCGCCGTAACTTAGGTGCAATCACAACGGAGGGGTATCTGTTGAGAGGTCAGACAAACGTGTGGTTCCTGAAGAGGGGCAGCAGCCTTTTCAGTAGTTGCAGGGGCAACAGTCTGGATGATTGACTGATCTGGCCTTGTAACACTAACCAAAACGGACTTGCTGTGCTGGTATTATAAAAGGCTGAAAGCAAGTGGAAACTATAGCCGTAATTTTTCCCGAGGGCATGCAGTTTTACTGTATGATTAAATGATGATGGTGTCCTCTTCGGTAAAATATTCCGGAGGAAAAATAGTCCCCCATTCGGAGTCCGCAGCTCGTGGTCGTGCGATAGCGTTCTCGCTTCCCGCGCCCGGGTTCCCGGGTTCGATACCCGGCGGGGTCAGGGATTTTCTCTGCCTCGTGATGACTGGGTGCTGTGTGATGTCCTTAGGTTAGTTAGGTTTAAGTAGTTCTAAGTTCTAGGGGACTGATGACCATAGATGTTAAGTCCCATAGTGCTCAGAGCCATTTGAACCATTTGAACCCCCATTCGGATCTCCGGGGGGGGGACTACTCAGGAGGATTTTGCTATCAGGAGAAAGAAATCTGGCGTTCTACGGGTCAGAGCATGCAATGTCAAATCCCTTAATTAGGCAGGCAGGCTAGAAATGGATAAGTTAAAGTTAGATATAGTGGAAATTAGTGAAGTTCGGTGGCAGGAGGAACAAGACTTCTGGTAAGGTGAATACAGGGTTATAAATACAAAATCAAATAGGGGTAATGCAGGAGTAGGTTCAATACGGGTAAGGTACTATAAACGGCATAATGATCGCATTAGCGTGGCCGAGATAGATACGAAGCCCACACCAACTACAGTAGTACAAGTTTATATGCCAACTAGCTCTCCAGATGACGAAGAAATTGAAGAAATGTGTGATGAAATAAAAGAAATTATTCAGACAGTGAAGGGTGACGAAAATTTAATAGTCATGGGTGACTGGAATTCGAGAGTAGGAAAAGGGAGAGAAGGAAACGTAGTATGTGAATATGGATTCGGGCTAAGAAATGAAAGAGGAAGCCGCCTGGTAGAATTTTCCACAGAGCACAACTTAATCATAGCTAACACTTGGTTCAAGAATCATAAAAGAAGGCTGTATACATGGAAGAAGCCTGGAGATACTGACAGGTTTCAGATATATTATATAACGGTAAGACAGAGATTTAGCAACCAGGTTTTAAATTGTAAGACATTTCCAGGGGCAGATGTGGACTCTGACCACAATCTATTGGTCATGACCTGTAGATTAAAACTGAAGAAACTGCAAAAAGGTGGGAATTTAAGGAGATGGGACCTCGATAAACTGACTAAACCAGAGGCTGTACAGAGTTTAAGGGAGAGCATAAGAGAACAATTGACAGGAATGGGGGAAAGAAATACAGTAGACAGAATGGGTAGCTTTGAGGGATGAAGTAGTAAAGGCAGCAGATGATCAAGTAGGTAAAAAGACGAGGGATAGTAGAAATCCTTGGGTAACAGAAGAAATGTTGAATGCAATTGATTAAAGGAGAAAATATAAAAGTACAGTAAATGAAGCAGGCAAAAAGGAAGAGAAACGTCTCAAAAATGAGATCGACAGGAATGCAAAATGGTTAAGCAGGGATGGCTAGAGGGCAAATGTAAGGACGTTGAGGCTTATCTCACTAGGATTAAGATAGATACTGCCTACAGGAAAATTAAAGAGACCTTTGGAGAAAGGAGAACCACTTGCATGAATATCAAGAGCTCAGATGGAAACCCAGTTCTTAGCAAAGAAGGGAAAGCAGAACGGTGGAAGGAGGGTATACAGTGTCTATACAAGGGCGATGTACTTGAGGACAATATTATGGAAATGGAAGAGGATGTAGAGGAAGATGAAATGGGAGATATGATACTGCGTGAAGAGTTTGACAGAGCACTGAAAGACCTGAGTAGAAACAAGGCCCCGGGAGTAGACAACATTCCATTAGAACTACTGACGGCCTTGGGAGAGCCAGTCCTTACAAAACTCCACCATCTGGTGAGCAGTTTGTATGAGACAGGCGAAATACCCTCAGACTCCAAGAAGAATATAATAATTCCAATCCCAAAGAAAGCAGGTGTTGACAGATGTGAAAATTACCAAACTATCTGTTTAAGGGGCTCCGGAACGCCCTATACTTGCAATGTTAAAATAACGCTTATAAATTACATCTTTCCTCACAAAGTATTTGAGGTAGGAAGTTGAACTTTTTACAGATTATTTATTGGAATATGGGCTACACCTTAACACAGGGATTTTTCAAAATTTTAGTTCAGTTATTAAAGATGATTTTTTTTCAATTGTAATGAAAATTCACAACACTTTTTTGCAAATTTTTATTTATATATTCAAAAATATACAGTTTTTTGGAAAAAGGCTGTGTTAAATTATGCAGAAGGTACTGTGTAACATTTTCTGAAAGTTTGAAACAAATATGTTTGGAAGATCCTTAGAAAACATGTAATTAGTATGAGAAAATAAAAGTTTTGGGAATCGAGCGACAAAGATTGGATTAACTTTTTAGTGCATTCCAGGTCCATAGGATGGATTATCTTCATCCTCTGCAAACTCCTCCTCCAGCTTCCTCTTGTTCCTCCTCCTGTTTACTCTTGCTTGTATTTCTAGACTCTTTACAGCCCTGTCTGCAGCCCGAAGGCGTTCCTTGTCTAAAGCAAGCATCGCTCGTTGTTGTGTTCGTAGATTTTGCTACCATTTTCTTCTGTTGCAGTTACTGCAACACTGTTCCAAAAGGTGGTCATGTATGAACACTTATCACATTTCAGTTGTATTTCACTAGCAAGTCCTACGTGCTTTATTATGGAGAGTTCCAAACCAACTTCACTACAATGAATACATCTTACACAGTTTGAAAAAATTCCTTTGAGAACCGACATATCAAATATTTCATTCACATCCGATTCGCCCATAAAACATTCATAGTTTTCACTCATTGAACCAAGCTTCTTCTGTGAAGTATTTTCTTTCCCACTTTGACTGCTATGGGCAGGTGTACTTGAGAGGTTAGGTTCACTCACTTGGTTATCGTCTTTATTGTTTACAGTAATAACACATACCTTTGGCTTTCCAACATTAGTCCTTTTCTTAAAAGCCTTCAGAGGATTTCTAATAACTTTACTTTTACTCATTATTATACTTCAACAAAACAGAGACTCAAGAAACAGAATTAATTACGAATATTTTCGAGATAACGACAGAGTAAATAAACATGAAACAATCGACAATCACACAATCGATATATATTGAACCATCACAGGTTAGCCACAACACATACTTTATCTCACATCACTAAAATGTACCTGATGAACACGGACGTTAATAATAACACCATTTGACAGCAGTTTAACAGCGCTACAGTGGGTCACGCCCATGTAGAACACATTTCAAAAAAAAATTTAAAAATAGTTGTAGTCTTCGAAATTGAATAAATTATATATCTATTAAAAGGTAATAGTCTGCAGATTCAGAAAGCGCAAAAAAGTAAAAATTGAACTTTTCATGATTTTGAGCCTTTCCGGAGCCCCTTAATAAGTCACAGCTACAAAATACTGAAGCGAATTATTTACAGACGAAAAGAAAAATTGGTAGAAGCCGACCTCGGGGAACATCAGTTTGGATTCCGTAGAAATACTGGAACACGTGAGGCAATACTGACCCTACTACGTATCTTAGAAAATAGATTAATGAAAGGCAAACCTACGTTTCTAGCATTTGTATACTTAGAGAAAGCTTTTGACAATGTTGACTGGAATACTCTCTTTCAAATTCTGAAGGGGGCAGGGTTATGATACAGGGAGTGAAAGGCTATTTACGATTTGTACAGAAACCAGATGGCTGTTATAAGAGTCGAGGGACATGAAATGGAAGCAGTGGTTGGGAAGGGAGTGAAACAGGTTTGTAGCCTCTCCCCGATGTTATCCAAATGGTTCAAATGGCTCTGAGCATTATACGACTTAACTTCTCAGGTCATCAGTCACCTCGAACTTAGAACTAATGAAACCTAACCAACCTAAGGTCATCACACACATCCATGCCCGAGGCAGGATTCGAACCTGCGACCGTAGAGGTCGCTCGTTTCCAGACTGTAGCGCCTAGAACCGCACGGCCACCCTGGCCGGCCCCGGTGTTATTTAATCTGTATATTGAGCAAGCAGTAAAGGAAACAAAAGAAAAATTCGGAGTAGCAATTAAAATCCATGCATAAGAAATAAAATCTTTGAGGTTCGCCGATGACATTGTAATTATGTCAGAGACATCAAAGGACTTGGAAGAGCAGCTGAACGGAATGGACAGTGTTTTGAAAGGAGGATATAAGATGAACATCAACAAAAGCAAAACGAGAATAATGGAATGTAGTCGAATTAAGTCCTGTGATGCTCAGGGAACTAGATTAGTAAATGAGACACTTAAAGTAGTAAATTAGTTTTGCTATTTGGTGAGCAAAATAACTGAAGATGGTCGAAGTAGAGTGGATATAAAATGTGGACTGGCAATGGAAAGGAAAGCGCTTCCGAAGAAGAGAAATTTGTTAACATCGAGTATAGATTTACGTGTCAGGAAGTCGTTTCTGAAAGTATTTGTATAGAGTGTAGCCATGTATGGAAGTGAAACATGGACGTTAAATAGTGTGGACAAGAAGAGAATAGGAGCTTTAGAAATGTGGTGCTAGAGAAGAATGCTGAAGATTAGATGGGTAGATCACATAACTAATGAGGAGGTATTGAATAGAATTGGGGAGAAGAAGAGTTGTGGTACCGGCCGCGGTAGCCGAGCTGTTCTAGGCGTTACAGTCTGGAACCGCGCGAACGCTGCGGTCGCAGATTCGAATCTTGTCTCGGGCATGGATGTGTGTGATGTTCTTAGTTTAGTTAGGTTTAAGTAGTTCTAAGTTCTAGGGGACTTATGACCTCAGAAGTTAAGTCCCATAGTGCTCAGAGACATTTGAACAATTTTTTGATTTTGTGGGGCAGCTTGACAAGAAGAAGGGACCGCTTGGTAGGACACGTTCTGCGGCATCAAAGGGTTACAAATTTAGCATTGGAGGGCAGCATGGAGGGTAAAAATCGTAGAGGGAGACCAAGAGGTGATTACACTAAGCAGATTCAGAACGATGTAGTTTGCAGTAGGTACTGGGAGATGAAGAAGCACGGAGAGCTGCATCAAACCAATCTCAGGACTGAAGACCACAACAACAAACAACTTTTGTAGTGATATCGCTGTTACAGAACGACACATTAGAATACCTCAACTTGAATAACATTCTGTTTAAACTGGGAGCAATACAGAACTTCTGCAATTGGAAGCCTGAGCTTATTTAGCAGGTAGTTTCGAAATGCACCAAACCTCACTGCATAATTCCGAGACAGTCTGGTGACGACGACGCGTGATACTGATATTTGGCAGTTCCGTGTAAAAAGCAATGTTTCCAGCTTTGTTATATACGAATATACACTCCTGGAAATGGAAAAAAGAACACATTGACACCGGTGTGTCAGACCCACCATACTTGCTCCGGACACTGCGAGAGGGCTGTACAAGCAATGATCACACGCACGGCACAGCGGACACACCAGGAACCGCGGTGTTGGCCGTCGAATGGCGCTAGCTGCGCAGCATTTGTGCACCGCCGCCGTCAGTGTCAGCCAGTTTGCCGTGGCATACGGAGCTCCATCGCAGTCTTTAACACTGGTAGCATGCCGCGACAGCGTGGACGTCAACCGTATGTGCAGTTGACGGACTTTGAGCGAGGGCGTATAGTGGGCATGCGGGAGGCCGGGTGAACGTACCGCCGAATTGCTCAACACGTGGGGCGTGAGGTCTCCACAGTACATCGATGTTGTCGCCAGTGGTCGTCGGAAGGTGCACGTGCCCGTCTACCTGGGACCGGACCGCAGCGACGCACGGATGCACGCCAAGACCGTAGGATCCTACGCAGTGCCGTAGGGGACCGCACCGCCACTTCCCAGCAAATTAGGGACACTGTTGCTCCTGGGGTATCGGCGAGGACCATTCGCAACCGTCTCCATGAAGCTGGACTACGGTCCCGCACACCGTTAGGCCGTCTTCCGCTCACGCCGCAACATCGTGCAGCCCGCCTCCAGTGGTGTCGCGACAGGCGTGAATAGAGGGACGAATGGAGACGTGTCGTCTTCAGCGATGAGAGTCGCTTCTGCCTTGGTGCCAATGATGGTCGTATGCGTGTTTGGCGCCGTGCAGGTGAGCGCCACAATCAGGACTGCATACGACCGAGGCACACAGGGCCAACACCCGGCATCATGGTGTGGGGAGCGATCTCCTACACTGGCCGTACACCACTGGTGATCGTCGAGGGGACACTGAATAGTGCACGGTACATCCAAACCGTCATCGAACCCATCGTTCTATCATTCCTAGACCGGCAAGGGAACGTGCTGTTCCAACAGGACAATGCACGTCCGCATGTATCCCGTGCCACCCAACGTGTTCTAGAAGGTGTAAGTCAACTACCCTGGCCAGCAAGATCTCCGGATCTGTCCCCCATTGAGCATGTTTGGGACTGGATGAAGCGTCGTCTCACGCGGTCTGCACGTCCAGCACGAACGCTGGTCCAACTGAGGCGCCAGGTGGAAATGGCATGGCAAGCCGTTCCACAGGACTACATCCAGCATCTCTACGATCGTCTCCATGGGAGAATAGCAGCCTGCATTGCTGCGAAAGGTGGATATACACTGTACTAGTGCCGACATTGTGCATGCTCTGTTGCCTGTGTCTATGTGCCTGTGGTTCTGTCAGTGTGATCATGTGATGTACCTGACCTCAGGAATGTGTCAATAAAGTTTCCCCTTCCTGGGACAATGAATTCACGGTGTTCTTATTTCAATTTCCAGGAGTGTATGTTGCAGGTAGTGATGAGACTCGCGTATTGTCACGGCTGTTATAGAGCATTCAGAATTTGAAATTCACGACTTTTTCTTACTTATGGAGTATATTCATCTAAACAAGGTTCTACTCGTGGCATCTGCAGTTCAGTTTCTGTTACGACGTATTCAATGTTTATTCTCAACAAATCACAATCAGCTAAATTTTCACTACTTCATTAATTTAGAATGGCAATTGTCGAACATAGCTTTTTAATTTGGTTTTGTATCTCAACCTACGCATGTTGTAACTTTTCAGAGTTATTTTTCAGTGCTCTGACCCACCTGTATTTATTTTATTCTCATGGTCAATGTAGTTCAGATCACTATATATTCCGTTGCTTTACCTTAAGTACATCATCTCTACGGTTAAGCGTAATTTCTCTTACGTAAATAAACCCAGCATCTTGTGGAACATATCTTTCAGTTCGCTGATTGACTCGTTTCATACGATATGAGTTTGTGCAACTGAGGCAACAGAAATAATTGTTGTGACCAGGAGAAACTACAGTTGTACTGCCATGAGTGTGGGTTCATTGATTTCTCTGGGAGATGGATCATCGGAGCTACAATAGACGGTATTAGTTCACAATAGACGGTATTAGTTCACAATAAACTGATTTACTCAACTTGATACAATCTTTTACCATAGGACTGCTTGATAATTTACAACTGTCACTGACTGTTACAGCAACACTTAACGTATACAATTACAATTCTTCTCTTGAAGTACAACGTTCAACATTTACAGAAATAGAACTAACATCTGAGACTTTAAGAACTATTTAGATGTGCTCGATAATGTTGACTGCTTCAACTGAGGCCACGAGCTGTTGCAGAGCGCTTCCATGCTCGGCTCTATATTGACTCCTGTGTGAGGGCGCTGCTGCGCTAATACAAAGGACGTGTCTTCTTTATCCTTTGTCATTCGTCGTTGTGAATTGCAGCGTCACACCGCTAATGTGTGTCGTATTGATACGTGTTACCGACTGTGGTGTGGCACTGTGATCTTTTATCGATGCCACAATAAATATGGAATTCAAGAATCAACACAGACTATTCTTCTCACTGTAGTTTAATTGAATCTTCCGGAACAGGCAGCGGATGAGCAAATTTTATTCGTTGCTAATAAAAGAATAAATTTCATTTTCCAATTAAATAAATGGTGTTGTCTTGGAACTGGCCTGGGTTGAAATGGGGCAGCGTGTTGCCTTTGCGGGGTTACACTGAGGGAAACATTTCTGTTCTCAACAGCAGTGACATAAAATATATTCTGACCCTGCGAGCCCTCTAAAAAACCGATGCAAGAACGGCCCGAGCCCGCAGAGTCGCTAAGGGGCTTCTTCAGCAACAGGTGTTTTGTCTCCCTTTCGATCTCTGTGGAGTGATGTGGTCTGGAAACAAACAATGATGTTCCAGGTGGTCGTCGTCTGGTACCACTGAATCATGAACCAGATTGAGGACCCCTATTGACTCCTATGTGTAAGAAATGACTCACCAGTGAAGAATGTGGGCATTGTTTCCATAGTAGTACGCCCGGAAGAAATAGAGCCGCACCGCCCATTGCTGGCTAGTTTCTCCATCGTGGTAAAGATTCACAAGGGAATGCCTTATAATAGTCAGGTGTGAGACGCAATTCTTACCGAGCCGGAACTGATGATTCATGTCGAGGAAGACACGATTACTGATGGCGCTACAAAATTGCGCGTGTGGCCACATATGGGGCCTCCCTTTCATTTTTGACGATAAAAATGGATAATGGAATGTTGAGGCTTTCTGAACACGAGAATGACACGAGATTTAGACACTGTCTCAGCAGTTAAAAACATCTATCTCTCGTCCTCTTTTGTGTAGAAATTTCCATTGGGACATTTTTTCTCAAAATTTATCTAGAACTGCACTTAGAAATCTCGATCTCTATTCGTCACTAGCTGACCACGAGCTTTGACTGGCTCAGGAAGTTTCTGGAGGGGCTGCTTTTGCGCGAAATGCCGTGGACGATATAGGAGCGAAGTTTATAGGCACTCTGATGGTAGTTTTTGGGGAGCGAAGACTTCTGTCCCAAAGGTCCCCGATGGACGTAGACGTTTTACCTCTGTTGCTAGATCCCAAGAGGAATGGACTTCACCTCCAGCGCAATATCTTGAGGGATACAGACCTTTCCATCGAAGCCTCGAAGACACCTTCTATGGGGATGCATGTTTGGTTGTTACCATGATAACGTTTGTCTTTTGAAATGTTAACTTCTGATCGAACTTGGATCGTTATACACTCGTTTCTTAGTAACGCTGGTCGTATAGTGCCGCCGGCCGAAGTGGCAGCGCGGTTCTGGCGCTGCAGCCTGGAACCGCGAGACCGCTACGGTCGCAGGTTCGAATCCTGCCTCGGGCATTGACATGTGTGCTGTCCTTAGGTTAGTTAGGTTTAACTAGTTCTAAGTTCTAGGGGACTAATGATCTCAGCAGTTGAGTCTCATAGTGCTCAGAGCCATTTGAACCATTTTTTTTCGTATAGTGCCCAGTTTGAAACCGTCAAGTCCTTACATCGTTGTTTAATATTTTGTTTGTCGCAACTGTATCTGTCCCAACGCCGGATGATACTATGAGCAAGATGTTTAGAGATGACGATTTCCTTTCTGTTTCTCAGTTCCATGTGGCCCACTCGACAATGTCTAAACTGTACCCAAGTAATTTCACCTCGTGTTAATTAATGTTTTTCTCCACCATCTTATTCTTTACGTAAATACCTGTTACACCCCTTTATCACTTGTATGCTCATGAGAACGTATAAACTGGGCAACCTAGACTGATGACGTCTTCTCATAGCTTAGAAACCCGCTGCCCCTTTTATTACCTAAATCATATTGCAAGACTGACATCAGTGTTTTACTTACAAGGGCTCTCTTGTGTTATTCAATGCGAAACTTTTTTTTACGTTGTGGATCTGAACTCTCAAAGCAAGCAAGTGTTGACAGGTGTGAAAATTACCAGTTTAAAAAGTCACGGCTGCATAATACTTACACGAATTCTTTACAGACGAATGGAAAAACTAGTAGAAGCCGATCTCAGGGAAGATGAGTTTGGATTCCGTACAAAGGTTGGAACACGTGAGGCAATACCGTCCCTACGATTTATCTTAGAAGATAGATTAAGGAAAGGCAAAACTACGTTTCCAGCATTTGTATACTTAGAGAATACTTTCTGAACATGGCAGGGGTCAATTACAGGGCGCGAAAGGCTGTTTACATTTTGTATAGAAACCAGATGGCAGTTATAAGAGTTGAGAGGCACGACACGGAAGCAGGGTTGTAGCCTATCTCCGATGTTATTCAATCTATATATTGAGCAAGTAGTAGAGGAAATAAAAGAAAAATTTGGAGTAGATATCAAAATCCATGGAAGAAATAAAAACGTTGAAGTTTTCTGATGACATTGTAGTCCTGTCGACGGCAAAGGACCAGGAAGAGCAGTTGAACGGAATGGACAGTGTCTTGAAAGGAGGATATAAGATGAACATGAACAAAAGCAAAACCAGGATAATGGAATGTAATCGAATTAAATCAGGTGATGCTGAGGGAACAAGATTAGAAAATGAGACACTTAAAGTTGTAGATGAGGTTTGCTATTTAGGGAGCAAAATAACTAATCATTGTCGAAGTAGACTGGCAATGGTAAGGAAAGCGTTTCTGAAGAAGATAAATTTGTTAATGTCCAGTATAGATTCAAGTGTCAGGAAGTCTTTTTTGAGAGTATTTGTATTGAGTGTAGCCTGTATGGAAGTGAAGAGAATAGAAGTTTCAGAAATGTGATGCTACAGAAGACTGCTGAAGATTAGATGGGTAGATCACGTAAGTTATGATGAGGTATGAATAAAATTGGGAAGAAGAGGAATTTGTGGCACAACTTGATTACAAGAAGGGATGGGTTGGTAGGTCACGTTCTAATGCGTCAAGGGATCATCAATTTAATCTACAAGGACAACAACATGTGAAATAAACTAATAAATCTCCTGATCTAAGGAAAGATTCTTTACTATGAATCAGCAAAACGTGGAAGTGTTTATCGCTCTTACTCACCGAAGAAAAGGGCCTCGAATCTGGAACCATTACTAGATGAGTACAACAGCATTCTTACATAAAGGCTTTATTATTAACTTCTAGTTCAAATGGTTCAAATGGCTCTGAGCACTATGAGACTTAACTTATGAGGTCAGCAGTCCCCTACAACTGAGAACTACTTAAACCTAACTAACCTAAGGACATCAGACCTATCCACGCCCGAGGCAGGATTCGAACCTACGACCGTAGCCGTCTCGCGGTTCCAGACTGTAGCGCCTAACTTCTAGTAAAGTCTAGTTTTCTGATATAGTATATATGTTCTGTAGAAGCAGTCTCCATCGCTAGAAACGTACTAATTTTCAGCTGAAAAAGTGTTTGTACCGCATAGGGTAAATGGAAGTGGTACATTATAAATGTTCTGTGAGTGTTCTGACAAAGTAAAGTTTAGCATTTACGGTATTACACGCCAATGGGATTTCTGCAATATTTTATGTTTATGGTACTCAAATACCCATTTCCAAAAGCAGTTCGATGCAACCTGAAAAATTCTAGAGAAAATCCATTTTGTCGGTTTACAGATGCTTTAATATGTTAAAGTACAGTCAGTTACAAACAGGCCAGCGTGTGTCTGTGGTAGCAGCCTTGCCTACCACGTGAGAAGTCCGGGTCGATTCCTTTTCACAGCCAATTTTCTAAAAAAAGTTCCTCGTTATATGAGTATTTTCATGAAGTTTAAAAAAACGAAATGATGGAAACAATTCAGTAGCACTCAGGACTGATTGTTGGTTCGAGTCTCGTTTCGGTCATTATATCGGTCGTTCATGTGGAATACTTTTCGTTTAAATATAAAATTGATCAAATACATGCTAATTAACACATAACTAATTGTCATTTTTTGAAATGTGCACGTCCTCTTATTTCTACTTACATATTGCACACAGAAATCCTGTCTTCATTGCATACATCAATTCTTAAACACCAGTCATTTGTGAAAGATTTTTAATATAAAGATTATTTAACTTAAAGAAACAGCACAAGCTAAGTTTGTTTCCACTTATGTATATGTATTGTACTTTACGGAAATGCACATGGAACATGCGTGTTTGACTGAAAATACAACACAACCAGAAGTCGAACCCAGACCTCCCACGTACGAGGGGTGTACTCTACTACAGAGCCAGATGGCGGGTTGAAACAATAGATCTTCATATCGAGTATTCAAAACGCTCTGAAAAGTCGATTTTCTCTAGAATTTTTGAGAGATGAATCGATTTCCTTTGGGAGATCGATAGTTGAGTTCTGAATTTTACGGGCCATACGTATAAAAACAGTGAAAAATCTCAGTGCTGTGTGGTTTCCTTGTTAGAACAATTCAGATTTCCAGTCTGCAGTTATCTCTGATGCTTTGTGCGCGAATAATAAAGACATCTGTTTATTTTCATGCGATAACATACATTGTTCGTTCTTACAAGCTAAAATTGTTTTCAGAAAAAAAAGAAATCGAAGAAATAATACTGTGTTAGAAAGAAAAATTAAACTAACCAACGATGGTGTATAATGTCAAATAAGAATGTCAATTGTTGAAACTGAAGGATGCTTAAAGGAGATATGAAATATTAGAGATGAGTTGTAGAGTTCTGCCACCAAACTCCACAGGGAAAAATGAGTGGAATATCTTGGAAAATGGAGCGAGATAGCGCAGTGGTTACCTCACTGGACTCGCATTTGGGAGGAGATGGTCCTAACCCGTGTCTAGCCATCCTGATTTGGGTTTTCCCTGATGTCCCTAAATAGTTTCAGCCAAATGCCGGGATGGTTCTTATGAAAGGGCACGAGCGACTTCCTTTCGCATCCTTTCCTATTCCAAAAAAAAAGTGTGTGAAATCTTATGGGACTTAAGTGCTAAGGTCATCAGTCCCTAAGCCTACACACTACTTAACCTAAATTATCCTAAAGACAAACACACACACCCATGCCCTGATGTCCCTAAATAGTTTCAGCCAAATGCCGGGATGGTTCTTATGAAAGGGCACGAGCGACTTCCTTTCGCATCCTTTCCTATTCCAAAAAAAAAAGTGTGTGAAATCTTATGGGACTTAAGTGCTAAGGTCATCAGTCCCTAAGCTTACACACTACTTAACCTAAATTATCCTAAAGACAAACACACACATCCATGCCCGAGGGAGGACTCGAACCTCCACCGGGATCAGCCGCACAGTCGAAGACTGCAGCGCCTTAGAGCTCTCGGCTAACCCCGCGCGGCTTCCCTAATCCAATGGCACCGATAAACTCACTGTTTGGTTCCCTCCCTGAATCAACCACCCAACCTCGGAAACACATCGAGCCATGACCATGGAGCGTCCTCATTATCAATGTTGAATTAGAAATTTGGAAATTTGTGGTAAGTTCCAATGGGACTAAGATAACACACTACTTAATCTAACTTAAACTAACTTACGCTAAGGACAACTCACAAACACACCGATGCCCGAGGGAGGGCTCGAACCTCCGACGTGGGGAGCCGCGTGAACCGTGGCAAGGCGTCCTATATCGCGCGGCTACCTTGCGCGGCAAAATGATTCTTGTTGAATTGCCTGACTGGCGACAAAGTACTCCGGATGTGTGTAAGCAGAACTGCGATCCCCGACCATTACCACATGTTGAGCCGGTAACAAACTGAACGCTAATAGCCGCGTGGGACCTGCCGCCTGCCAGAACCACAGGGGCCGGAGTCGCACCAGCCGCTGTAGCCGCCTCGACGCTCGTTAGCCCGGCAGCGTCTGGGGTCCCGCCTCGCGCTGATGTACGACCGTGTTTATAAACAGCGCGCTCGGCTTAACAGCCATTTGTCGGGACGCTGGTGCGCAGGCGCGGCAAATTGCCGCGACACTCCGGGGTCGGGACGGGCGGACCGGACCAGAGCAGCTGTCCCACGCAGAGGCGTGGGCCCCGGAGCACGCTACACCCGTGTGGCTGGCTGTGTGCCTGACTCCCGCTCGTCTCTGGCTACCAGGCGGTAGTAGATGTGGCGCTGAGGCATCCCGTAGTGCAGCGGCCAAGTGAACTCGTGGAACAAACCAACAACCACACACTATGTGATCAACAGTATCTGGACACCTTTTTAGTGGGCATTAATATGGGGTGCGTCCAGTCTTCGCCTTGATGTCGGCTTGAACTCTGCTGGGGACACTTTCCTTCAGGTATCTGAATCTCTATGGAGGAATGACGTAGAAAGTAGCGAGACTGGTCGTAACGTCTGGAGCGAAGTCGACGTTCCAACTCATCCCAAAGCTGTTCCATTGGGTTCAGTTCGGCAAATGTCTATGGAGGAATGGCGTAGAAAGTAGCGAGATTGGACGTAACGTCTGAAGAAAAGTCGACGTTCCAACTCATCCCAAAATTGTTCCATTGTGTTCAGTTCGGCAAATGTTTATGGAGGAATGGCGTAGAAAGTAGCGAGACTGGACGTAACGTCTGGACGGACGTCGATGTTCCAACTCATTCCAAAGCTGTTCCATTTGGTTCAGGTCGGACTCTGGGGAGGTCAGTCCATTTCAGTGCTGTCATTGTCCGCACACCATTGCCTCAGAGACGCTGCTTTGTGGCAAGCTGGATTGTCACTCTGAACAGTCATCATCTCCAAAGTGACCACATATGTATTTAGCATTTGCTCAAGCAGAGTAAGGGGACCGCACATTAACCGCGAAACCACACCCCCATACCGTAACATTACCTCCTCTGCACATAACTACTGCCAATACAGATGACGGTAAGTAACTTTCTCCAGGCATTCACCAAACCCAAACCCTCCCATCGGGTTGGCACAGGGTATAGCGCGGCTCACAACTCCAAATTACTCCTTTCCAGTCATCAGTGTACGGTGGCGCCACTGCATACATCATCTCAAGCGTCACTTGGTGTTGACTGTAGAAATGCCTTGTTTATGAGGAGCTACACGATCACTGTACCCGACTTTTTTAAACTCGCTACACCCAGTCATTGTTCTCATTGGACTGCTGGTAGCACTTTGGAGCTCGTGAGAGATTCTGTCCGCTGATTTAATGAAGTCAGCCTCAACAATGCTTGAGTATCCCTGTTTATCAGTACATGAGGTGTGCCTGGTCTTGTTGATTTGCGTTTCCACTTCACAGTCACATAGCCAACAGTCGACTTGGGCAGCGTTGTAGGGGTAGAAATGTCCGTGTTGGATTTGTAACGCAGATGTTTCCAGGTCAACAACCAGTTGTTCAAGTTGACTGCTACTGAAGTGAACAAAAGTGCCACGAATTTGTGCTAACACTGCTGACACGTTTTGCTATGTGTGTGGAGAAGTGACTTTTGAGTCACAAAAATAACAAATAACTCCATTGATTAAAAGAGCTTACAGTTGTTATTTTGGGTGCAAAACTGGAGATCAGGATAAACCAACAAACTCTGGGCTCCACACGTGATCTGCAAACTTGGCCAGCAACCTCAGGAATTATTCATGATCTGGAGTGAGACAACTAATCATGTCAGTGACTGCTACTTTTTTATGATTCCTCCTATCAAGGAGGGAATACCTACGAAGAAGAAGCAGACAGTGATCTTTCCTAACATTTCATCTGCCACACGTCCAGTTGTACATGGGGAAGGATTGCCAGTAACTGAACCACCAGCAGAGTACGACATCACTTCTGATGGGGATTCTGAATGTCCTGAACCATGTACATCACAAGATCCAGAGTTTCTTCCAAATATATCATCAACTGATGATCCACAAAACTGTCTCAAATGAATTAAGTGATCTCATTAGAGATTTGGAGGTCTGAGATTTTAGTATCAAGATTGCATCAGAGCAATTTTCTGGAAAGCAATATAAATGCTTCATTCTACAGCAGAAGCGAGCAACAATTCACTCCTTTTTTTTAACATGCAAGATAGTCTTGTGGCATGTGTAGACATAAATGGTCTAATGAAGGCTTTCATAATTAATTACAACCTTGATGAGTGGAGACTCTTTATTGGTTCGTCAAAGTTGAGCTTAAAAGTAGTGTTCTTCTATTCCAGTTGGGCATAGTGTGCACATGAGTCATACCAAAACATGAAGATTTTAGTAGAAGCCATCAAGTATAATGACTCTCAATGGCAGATTTGTGGTGACTTGAAAGTGGTTGCACTGCTATTACGTATGCTGTTAGGGTATACTAAATATTGCTGATTTTTCTGTGAATGGGATAGCCGAGCTCGTGTATTTCATTACAGTAAACATGAATGACCCACCATAAAATCTCTTCAACCATTTATAAAGAACATTAACAGTGAACGTCTGGTAGACCCTAAACAGATTCTGCTCCCGCCCTTGCACATCAAATTGGGTCTAATGAAAAACTTTGTTAAGGGAGTGAGCAAAGATGGTGATGTGTTTAAGTACTTAAGGCAAAAATTCCCTTACTTAAGTGATGCCAAAGTAAAGGAGGCCATCTTTGTAGCCCACAGATTCGAGGGCTTTTTGGAGACCGTACTTTTGATGGAATCATACAAGGTGATGAGAAGCATGTACGGCAATGTTTTAGGAGACAGCCTGTCACAGTTCTTAGGGAACAAACGAGCAATAAATTACAAAGAGTCTGTAGATAACATGTTGTCATCTTACGAAAAACGTGGCTGCAACATGTCATCTTGACTTCTTCCCCAAAGATTGTGGTGCAGTAAGTGATGAACATGGGGAGTGATTTTATCAAGATATTTCCGCATTTGAGAAGAGGAAAGTGGAGCCCTACTATTTTAGCAGATTACTGCTGGACTGTTATAAGGAATGTTCCCGAGCATGTGCATAAACGTCAAGCCAAGCGAAAACAGTCATCTGCTGAATTATTGTCTGAACAAAATATGTAGTTGTATGTACTGTACATATGGAGATTTAACATTCGTAATCCTTTATATAAATCTGTGACCATTTAATTTATGTATTTTATTTTGTGCTTTACATAGTTCTGGTACAAAGCAGACTAACAAAGTATTTTCATTCATGTAACATCATTTTAATTTTTTTCTTCATAATTTACTTTCGTACTTCCAGAATGGCACTGAAATTTATCAGTGCATAACACGTAACATAATTCAGGTAATTATTCACTTAAAATCTGTTATGCTGAGTCTTGGAACATAAATGGCTATTTAGTTAGTGAGTTATTTAGACAAAAATTTAGATTACTTTTAAAAAAAAACTAGAGCTAAATATTTATGAAGATGATGATTTTGTATCATTTTATACTGAAACTAACATAACTAACTCAAAAACATGCAATTTACGCATTTTCTCTTAAAATTTGTTGTTCAGTGCAATTAATTGCCAATCATGTAATTTGAAACATGTTTCTGCCCCTACAGAGTGTTCCGAAACTGTTCGTTCAAATTAGCACAGTCGATAGAGAACACTCAAAGGAACATAATTAGTAACATTACTTATGGTTCGCGACAGTTTATGATGCTAGGGACGATTTATCCAAAAGGCAGTTTACCGTTGTAGCAGTAATTAGCACAGCAGTGGCATTCACAGGCACCTCTCGAAAGCGCGATAACTGGCCTGTATGCAGACACTACATCGTCGGATTATTCACTGTCTAGCCAGTTCGGAGATTACTGGCATGTCCGCACTGGTACTAAGAGTGACGGCAATTCCAATGACGAGGTCTCCTTCTGTTTCCACAACGGTTTCATACACCAGTTGCTTCACACGCCCCCAGATGAAGAAATTCGGACATGTACGGCCAGGTGACATAGGTTGCCAGGCCACAGGGCCACCTCCGCCGACCTACCGATTCGAGATGATGGCTCTCAGCCACTGCTGACACGGGCTGCCGCTACCTTTGTCTAACGCCCCAAGCAGATCTCAGAGCCAACTATCAGTACACAGAGCAGCTTTGAATGTCAGTACACGTTCCTACCCAGTGACACCGATACAACAGTTTGCATCAGCACCAGGAACAAAATATTCCCGAACATTGCAAGTTGACTTCAGAGACCATATCGTTAACGAAAAACACTGAAGGTGGCAAAAGTCATGGGATACCTCGTAATACTGTGTCGGACCTCCTTTTGCCCAGTGTGCTGGAGAAATTCAAAGGCGTCTGCGCACAACAAGTCGTTGGAAGTCCCCTGTAACAAATATTGAACAATGCAGCTTTTATAGCTGCACACTTTTGCGAAAACGTTTCCGGTGTAGGATTTTGTGCACGAACTGATCACTCGATTATTCCTATAAATGTTCGATGGGATTCCCATCGGGAGGCCTGGGAGGCCAAATCATTCGCCCGAGTTGCCCAGAACGTTCTTCAAACCAATCGTGAAGAACTGTGATCCAGTAACATGGTGCATTGCCATACATAGAAGTAACATCGTTATTTGGGGATATGAAGTTCATCAATGGCCGCAGATGGTCTCCAATTAGCCGAACATAACCAACTGCAGTCAATGATCGGCTCAGCTGAACCAAAGGACCCAGTCCATTCCATACAAACACAGCCCACACCATTATAGAACCACCACCAGCTTGCACAGTGGCCGGCCGCTGTGGCCGAGTGGTTTTAGCCGCAGCTGCTCCAGTCGCAGGTTCGAATCCTGCCTCGGGCATGGATGTGTGTGATGTCCTCAGGTTAGTTAGGTTTAAGTAGTTGTAAGTCTAGGGGACTGATGACCTCAGATTTAAGTCCCATAGTGCTCAGAGCCATTTTTTGCACAGATAGCTTGGGTCCGTGGCGCCGTTGGGCCTGCACCATAGTCGATCCCTTCCCCCAGCTCTTACTAACTGATATGGAGACTCATTTGACCGGCACACTGTTTTCAGTCGTCTAGGGTCCAACCGACTGATCTCGACCCTGGGAGAGGCGCTACAGCCTATGTCACGCAGTTAGCAAAAGCATTCGCGTCGGTAGTGTGCTGTTATTGCCCATCAACGTCAAATTTCGCCGTATTGACCGAACGGAGTGTAACGTGCGCGTGGGGCACACAATACTCCTTAAAGCCTGTACTATGGTAAGTTGACGGGCTTCACCTTATGACAAAGGATTTTTGTATAGAAATTGACCGCGTGTACCTGAATGGAGGCAAATCAGACTTACACCCACTCTGTAATAACAATGATACGTCAAGCAAGTCCGACATGCAACTACACGTCAGGATGGACAAGAAACAACACAGAATATGCTACCAATTTGCTAATAATACGGTCGCCAGCCTAATTAGGCATTAACTGAGTTTCTTCCCTGTACATGTTGATGTACGTTCATACAAAACAACACGTAATAACACTGCATAACATGGTAAACCTTAGAACCAGAAAATCTACTGAACTGATAATTTCACTTTCTGTACTAATATGGATAAACCATAAATACATAACATTACACTATAATGTCTACTACAAAACTTCGTACTGTATATTGATCTGATTAAAATCGGGCATAGGTTACCCTTGAAATAGCACTTTCTAAACACACACACAATGTCAATTTTGATAAAGGTAAAACACTGATAAATTTTGGTTTCAACTTCAGAATTCAAATGAATAAAAAGGGGGGGGGGGGGGGGACCCTGAAGCTGTTATGATCACTGTATTAAAACAATTAATTACTGAAATCATTATGCCCTCAATATTTCCAATATATGATTTACTACTCTTTTTGTCTTATTTCCTGCTCATTTAAATACCATTATATCAGCCTCAAAATAATGAAACTTCATTTCTAAATCGATATCAAAAATTATCTACCAACTTTGTCAGTCCTTTGTTATTCGTCTATTAGTTCATCAACAAAAAAAAGTTCTTTAAACATCATTCTAACATAGCTAGGTCTGCAGGTAATTATTATTAACATAAACTTTAATTCTTCATTTCGGGACACTCGGATTGCACAACATTTGGAAAGGACCCTGTCTAGGTTAGTTGTGAGGATAATTAAATGATAGGACAGTTCTGGTAAAATTTAAGTTGTTATTGAACAGTATGGAATAAAAGTAACACTGGTCCACACGAATACAGTACTAAAAGTTTCAACCTGTTTGTATCGGTGTGGCGGTTGGTAGGCGGCGAGATGGCGAGGCACAGAGCACACATACAATCACAGCAATGGCTCTTGATGTATCGGCACTTTACTTCTTCATGGCGTCGCGATACTTTTCCATTTAGTGCCTATGGAATTTTGCCATGCTATATAGGCGTCGGAACGGCATATCCGAGGCTCAATGAAACCACGTCTTCCAGGAGAGCCTCCTCGATCCAGAACGTGTTGCTCAGCCCAATGCCCAACTCCGACTACTACTGCTGAGCCCGTTATGCCGTGCAGCGCCCGTGTGCATTTTCCCGCGCTCACCTGCCATCCACCTTTTACCGCTCCCCTACAGACAGGGTATTCACCAGAGGTTTTGCATTCTACATAACCTAACACATTGCCTACGTATGGACCAGACGCACAATTACAATTCTAAACATGTTACAATAGATTCAACGTTTGTTACACTTCAATTCTATTACAATATTGCTTGAAATTTGACATAAACGTCAATATTCACATTGAAAATTGTTTACAGTTTCTTTAACATAATGGCATGAAACAAAAAAAAAAGAAATGAAATCGGAACATCGATTACACTAATTTATCGAAAAATCAGAAAAAAAATATTATTTTTATAGTAGTATAGCGTTGTTTGTCCGTTAGCACTGACAACTCTGAGCAAACGATGCTGCTCTCGGTCGTTAAGTGAAGACCGTCGGCCACTGAGTTGTCTGCTGTGAGAGATAATGTGGTGTCACCGCCAGACACCACACTTGCTAGGTGGTAGCCTTTAAATCGGCCGCGGTCCGTTAGTATACGTCGGACCCGCGTGTCGCCACTCTCAGTGATTGCAGACCGAGCGCCGCCACACGGCAGGTCTAGTCTAGAGAGACTCCCTAGCACTCGCCCCAGTTGTACAGCCGACTTTGCTAGCGATGGTTCACTGTCTACATACGCTCTCATTTTCAGAGACGACAGTTTAGCATAGCCTTCACCTACGTCATTTGCTACGACCTAGCAAGGAGCCATATTTAGTTACTATAATTACTGTCTTCCAGAATGTATTCTGAACAGATAATATTGTGAATCATGTACCGTCAAGAGGGACGTTCATCATTAATGGATTAAAGTTAAGTATCAAGCTAATTACGTCCGTTTTCTGAATTCTCATTCCTTGTCATGTACCAGACCTCACGTCAGTATAGTTCTTTCCTCCTCACGCCAGCCTGCGTGAGCTAAAACGCGTGCATTTCGGCTTCCACTCGTAACACGGTGTTGGCTCTTCTGCTAACATGTATGAAATTCGGCATTCTCTGCACATTCTTGATGCAGTGGACCTCGGAATATTGGCCTGCCTAACGAATTGAAAAATCGAATCCCATGTGCTTAGCTCCAACTGCCGCTCTGCGGCTACAATCACGTCAGAAACCTTTTCACAAGAATAACCTGAGTAGTAATGACAGGTCCACCAATGCGCTCCCTTTTATACCTTTGTGTACACGATGTTACCACCATCTGCATTTGTGCTTATGGCTAACCCATGAGTTTTGTCACCTCAGTGGTTATTTGTTTTGGTGTTCTCTACGTTATGTATTACTATAGTTCCGTAACACCCTGTACATGTGCAATACCCCGCTGTTATTTGGGCTGAGAGCCAATTGCCAGTAGCGGCAATAGTCTCTGATGTTCTGTAGATCTTCCGGTATGGTACAAATGGCTCTGAGCACTATGGGACTTAACATCTGCGGTCATCAGTCCCCTAGAACTTAGAACTACTTAAACCTAACTAACCTACCGACATCACACACATCCATGCCCGAGGCAGGATTCGAACCTGCGACCGTAGCGGTCACGCGGTTCCAGACTGAAGCGCCTAGAATCGCACGGCCACACCGGCCGGCGATCTTCCGGTATTTCACTAGTTTTCTGCCCCTTAAACTGTCCTGAAGACAACATGTTTGCATCCTCGCGAAGTTTCCAACATTATGCCCTATTTAATTCATATAATGCATGTTTCAAAGTGCATCGAACTTGAGGGAGTGATGGATCAAGTCATAGGAAACAAATTTTGTTACAGAGAAACATGCCCCGTGACGCATCTCGCCCTTCTGTAGCCGTCGTTTGCCATCTGTAATGCCCCTGAAAGGCAGGAGGGGTTGCGTAAGCAATGTGTGTCGCCTATAATCCAGTAATATGATCAGCGTGAAAGTGGGTAGGTAATAGCTTTCTCAAGTTAGAGACACTCAGTATTTAGGTTTTCTCGTTGAAAGTCACTTTCAGTTCTCTGGTGTGGGCTGTCGGCAGCACACCTGGTTAGCATATCCTGCTGGTTCGGTGAGTTCTCGTCGTCGCAGGGCAGTCGAATACTAAGGATGCCCAGCTCCACCGGGAAACGTGAGTGAACATTTTGTCTCAGACAAAAGTTATTCCCCATGATGTGATCTACTATCGCTAGAGACTGATGAAAAAACTTTCAAACATCCTGTATGAAGTAAACTAGGCACGGACAACCTTTGGAGACCCCAGGGCTTGCTTCACGTACTTGATTACGCTCGCCGGCCGCTTGGCCACGTGACAGCAGCGCTCCTAGCGCATAAAGTAAACCAAAAGAAACTACCGCGTCCGTGACCTCAATGTTTGTGGGGTAACTCACCGATATGATGGTGCCCCTTTACCCAACAAGTCACGCCAAGAAATTATGCTTCAAAGCACCCATTCTTGAGGGTACATTGATTTTATGTCCATCCCGTCTTCAGATGTTTACATTTATTCACGCGTCGGAAACATTGTGTCAAAATTTTATAATAGCTGCCTTAAAAACTCCTCTTACAAAGTTCTGCTACGGCGATAGTAAAAATTTAAAAAAAATTAATCTTATCGTGAAAAAAGTCTATAAAAGCAACTGTTGCAGCAAATTCGTAATAAATTTTCCTCAGTTTCAATCTTTGGCAGTGGATACGAATTATTAATATGAGAAGGAACAGGAAAACAGGGCACAGCAGTGAGATAAGCAATTCCAATGGGGAAACAATTGGAAATAACTATGGTAATTTCTTTCATAGGCCGGATTAAAATCAGTCGCTAGCCGGATATGACCCACGGGCCACCGGCTGCCCACCCTTGTAGTCAACCAAAACAGCATGTAGAGCACTTGTATGCGAAAGGCAAAGTTCCCGAGTTCGAGTCTCGGTCCGCTACACAGTTTTAATTTGTCAAGAAGTTTCCAAACCCATGTGCATAAAATGTGGAAATGTAACTACTCAGTTTATAGTGCAACAGAAGGTATTACAAGATGTTGACCGGTTTCCATATCTCTACGACCGTATCTGTAAGAACGGGGGCGTAGAGGCAGGTATCACGAGCAGAACTGGGTAAGCGCAGTGTGTAAACTAATGTCGTCGTGATGATGTTTGGTTTGTGGGGCTAGCAACTGCGCGGTCATCAGCGGCCGTAGAAACTCCTAATTTTTATCTAATTTTTACACAGGCCAATATTTTACACAGTCCAGTGTAGCCACTGTTACAAATGATCGTGATGATACGATGAGGACAACACAAACACCCAGTCCCCGGGCAGAGAACATCCCCAACCCAGCCAGGAATCGAACCCGGGACCCCGTGATCCATACGCAGCAACACTAGCCACTAGACCACGAGCTACGGACGTTATACGTATGTGCCCAGAGCTTCGGCTGTATAACTATACCGTCGTACCTGAGGACTATGTACGCGTGTGAGACCTGCAAAATGCCAGCAAAATCAGAATACACGCTCAAAATCTTCCACCAGAGGTGCTTGAGCTGAATTTTGCAGGTCGGCTATCGCGACGGCGTTTCAAGCCGGCTTAAAATTGTCGCTGAAAGAACGGAGCGTGTTCTGCGTATGACAGATGGAAAAAGAATCCCCAAATCAGCACTGTTATGCAAACCAACTGATTTGTACAGAAGTAGAGGAAGATATCGTAAGACCTGGTAACGAACTTTTGTGTGGGATCTTCAGTGCATGGGTATGAAATGGACAGAAGCAGAAAACTTCGCACCTGACTCAGTTCGTTAGAGGAAACTTGTTACTGGGTGCGTTATTTAGCATTGTAGGAGCAAAGTCGAACACTCTAAATAAATTTGTGTGAGTTGCTTTTTACAACCCCCACATACAACAACGTTGCCCAATGTTCACTTAATAATGAGCGACTGGAGACCGTTGAATCCTTTGCCTACCTATGGAGTAAAATTACATCAGACTGATGGTCAAGGAAGGGTACTGCAAATCAAATCCACCAGTTAATAATGATGATTATGTCGTGTGACAGCCCTGCCTGCGACAAGTATTACAAGTAAACGCCACTTCCGCGACTTGCATGTTCTTCAAATTACGGCATCCGGTTTTCGCCGGACAGTCACCTATCCAATTCTAACCGGGTCCAACGTTTCTCAACTTCGGTGATCGGGCGGGAGGCGGAGCTACCAACGTCGCAAGGCTGTTGGCATCCATCAGCTCAAATCACTTTTTAACAAGGGAAGAATTCAAAAATGTTGAAATGTGTGTGAAATTTTATGAGACTTAACCGCTAAGGTCATCAGTCCCTAAGCTTACACACTACTTAACCTAAATTATCCTAAGGATAAACACACATACCCATGCCCAAGGGAGGACTCGAACCTCCGCCGGGACCAGCCGCGGGAAGAATTCGTTTCACGCCATATGCGTAGACAAACTTGTCAGGTAAGACCTCGTAAAGACGTTTGTTTGGAGTGCGCTGCTGCGCAGATGTGAAACCTAGACACTCTGAGAAACTGAAAAATACAACAGCCATCGAGATGTGGTGCTACCGTAGTCTGCTCAAGATTTCCTGGGAAGACAATAAACTTATATCAAAGGAAGACGTGCTCCGCAGAATGGAAGAAGAGAAACCGTATCTTTTGAGATTTTTTCAACACAGGAGGGACATATGCGTCGGCCATCTACTGAGACATGAAGGTATCATTAAAAGTATCGCTGAAAGGACCGGAGAAGGGAAAAACGCAAGAAGCCGACGGAGGATACGAGCTACACAACGTGACTTCTCTCAAGAGGAAGGCCGAAGACAGAAATACTTGGTGAGTTGCTGTCAACCAACTAGATGGTTGAAGACCTAAGGAGGCATACAGAGTGTCTCATTTATCTTGGCCACAAAAATATCATTTTGTGCAGAATCAAAATAAAATGTGCATCAATCAAATGTTGTTAAGCTATCAGGAGGACATTAACCAGCATGACTTCCCGTCCTATAACTTTCCTCGTTACGAAGCACCCTGTATGTTTTACACGGTAATCCACTTCCTCCCGTTAAGTCATGTTCAAGAACGCATCACGGCAAATCAGTCACGTAAACATGACGTTATCAGGAACGTAGCATAAACTTGTCTTCTACTTTGGATTAGCACACAGTGCTGATGGAGAGAACAAATGGAAACACAAGGAAAATCCAGGTGTGTCATTCAGTGCACTACCTTCAGCTGGATGTTTGTGTGACTACTGTGTGCACCAACGAGGAGAAGGGTGAAGTTTTAACGTTCAGTGAATATAAAGTACACCGAAATAGAGAAGGTAGAAATGGTAACTTCAGCCGAAGACGGTTGATTGAATCACAGTGTGCACTTCACTACTTTTTCTGTCTGTTTATTATCAGCTCTAGAAAACGAACGAGTTACGTTATCCCAGCTACTTGCACTGTGTGTTAGTGCAGGAGACTCAAAGTCAGTTTTGTACCGAGCTCGGGTTCGCAGGAGAGCTTCTGTAAAGTTTGGAAGGTAGGAGACGAGATACTGGCAGAAGTAAAGCTGTGAGTACCGGCCGTGAGTCGTGCTTCAGTAGCTCAGATGGTAGAGCACTTGCCCGCGAAAGGCAAAGATCCCGAGTTCGAGTCTCGGTCGGGCACACAGTTTTAATCTGCCAGGAAGTTTCATATCAGCGCACACTCCGCTGCAGAGTGAAAATCTCATTCTGGAAACATCCCCCAGGCTGTGGCTAAGCCATGTCTCCGCTATATCCTTTCTTTCAGGAGTGCTAGTTCAGCAAGGTTCGCAGGAGAGCTTCTGTAAAGTTTGGAAGGTAGGAAACGAGATACTGGCAGAAGTAAAGCTGTAAGTACCGGGCGTGAGCCGTGCTTCGGTAGCTCTGTTGGTAAAGCACTTGCCCGCGAAAGGCAAAGGTCCCGAGTTCGAGTCTCGGTCGGGCACACAGTTTTAATCTGCCAGGAAGTTTCATATCAGCGCCCACTCCGCTGCAGAGTGAAAATCTCATTCTGCATTCTGATTCAGGTTTTCCGCGATTTCCCTAAATCGCTTCAGGCAAATCCAAGTACGGTTTCTTTGAAAGGGCACTGCTGACTTCTTTTCCCATCCTACCCTAGTCCGCCTGGACCGATTACCTTGCTGTTTGGTCCCTTCCCCCAAATCAACCAACCAGCGAATAAAGTTTACGTTACTTTTTAATGAGGCCGTGTTTACGTGAATGGTACACTGTGATACGTTTCTTAACATATCTTTGGGATAGAAAGTGGATTACCGAACAATACATAGAGGGTGCTATTTAAGAAAGAGGTACTACTTTTCGTATCTTCGTAACGAACAAAGTTACAAGAAAGGAGATCGTACTGGATAATGTCCCTCCGACAGCTAAGCAATATTTCCTTGACATGCTTTTTTTTTATTTTGCTTCTGGACGAAATGGGACAACGTGTAACAGATAGTGGCATAATATTAAATGAAATCTGAAGTGGGATGAACAAACTCTTACAGTATGCACGAGATTTACACTTAGAGGTGAAAATATTTTTCTACATTTTTGGCTTCCATGTAGGCAAGAGAGATATCTTACTATTTTAAGACGGTTAAGACGGTATGCAGGAAATCGCAATGTTGCCTGCATAAAATGCTAAAATTAAGAGAAATAGTTCCAACTGAAAGTGTAAATTGTAAACATAAGTGTAAAATTTTGTGCATACTGCAAGAGTTTGCTCGTCCCATTTTAGATACTCATCGATGATTATGTCACTATCTGCTTTTATTGTGGTGACTGGATACCATTAGGAAGTGCTTGAGGAATTGTTCCACGACAATGTTCGCTGATTAGCTTTTGATATGAGGCTGACCTGTAACTTCTTAGACTCCGGTTTAACATCCAGATTTTGTGCCCATCGTCACACTGAATAAAGGTCGATGTTCATAACTGATACGGAAGGAGCAATGTCCATAAGGGCATCGCTTGGATACATATGGATGACTTCAGTGTGTAAGTGATAGTTATGAGAAAGAAGCGCATATGAAGTACCATTGATACAAAGAGACAAAAGGAGAGGACCAAGGACTGAACCGTGGGGTACTCCACAGAGCACATTTTACACTGATATCTTGTCCCATCCACAGAGGACTTGCTCACATTAATTTGCTTCTGAGGTATCTGCCAAACCACACTGTTTGAGAAATTCAGTCTTCCATTTTCGTAGGTAATGTATCGAAACTGGCAGTATCTGTAGCCTTGTAGTAATCAATCATTGTTAAAATGGTCGCTTGACGCCTGTCCACGCCGTGTTTGATGCTGCCCGTCACTTTGATCAATGCAGTTGCGGTGCTGTGGTAATAAACATATTACTGGTAGGAAATAGCCTTCAGTATGCGCTGTGCAGCGGCTAAAGAAGCATACAGGTAGGTGAAGGAGTGGAAGCCCGAGGATTATATGACTGAACATAAAAACGCGATGACAGCGTGTTGAGTTAACGTTAGCCAGCCTGCTGGTATCAGCCGGTGTGTGACATCAGGCGGGAGACGTGCACCCGTGTACTCGTTCTGTGTGTGTGCGTGCGAGTGTGTGTGTGCGTGCGTGCGAGAGCGCGTGCTGCGTGTCGTCTATTCTTGGCGACCGCGCGGTGGACGGCGACAGGGACACGAGACGAGAGCAGACGAGACGGGACGGGACGGGACGTTTACTGTGCCGCCGGCGAGGAGGCGCCGCTCCGTGTAAACCGTTCCGCCTGAGAATAGACGAACACATGGCTTCAACTGTCGGCCGCAGGCGCGCGACCAGAATACCCGAGGCGAGCGGCGCGTGCCACGCACGGCGACACGACAGCACGCCCACTCTGGCAACCTGTCACGGCCCGCTATTACGCGTCTACTTCTCATTTTCTTTCCGAGAACTGCTGTTCACACAGTGTGTTCGAAAGGACAACAGTAAAGGAGAAATGAAGAAAGAGGTACACAAGGCTCCATGTTTGGTCTCATATTGTTCAGCGTCCACTTTGTGTCATAACTTGCCGGCCGCTGTGGCCGAGCGGTCTAGGCACTTCAGTCCGGAATCGCACTGCTGCTACGGTCGCAGGTTCGAATCCTACCTCAGGCATGGATATCTGTGATGTCCTGAGGTTAGCTAGGTTTAAGTAGTTCTAAGTCTAGGGGACTGATAACCTCAGATCTTAAGTCCCATAATGCTTAGATCCATTTGAACCATTTTTGTCGTAAGTTGGATGTTTTCGTAACCAGTTCACATACATGAAGGTCCCAATTTGTTTCGGAATCCTGCTGCTGAGACAGTGTGTTTGAAAGGCAGTTCTCAAAGCTGCGGAAAGGTGACAGAGTACAGGGGGGTAAACATCAGGATTCTTCTTTGAACCCATTTTGTTCTGCGCTGACTCTGTATGGAAATTGGGAACCTGTCAGAGCGAGCTGTAATGCACAGACACTATTTCCCATTTCCTTTCTGAGAAACGTCAGATTGAGCTCAAATTTCATTCACGACCTGTATCAATAAGAAATACAATAGTGCTTTAGCATGTTAGACGACACAGATTACTGTTCACTTACATCTGTTAAGCCTGTTACACCGAGGGACTTAAGTCAGTAATCATGGAGATCAAGCAAGAGGCTGTGCCCGACCTACTAATCTTGGACCATTGCTGCATTATGTGTTATCACATATCGACACCACCAACACGTGACAAAGTTGACAGTTTTGTGGGACACGCCAACAGTGGTCGTGTGGGATCCGGCAGACCCAGTGGAGCACGCCTGCTGAGACACATCTCCAGAGGCTCTCGCCTGTGAGCGCCCTTTGCCGCCACAATATAGGATGGCCGCTCCTAACACTGCGATCAGAAAGTACAGCTCACAGAATTTCAAAAGAGGAGGAAGTACGAAAGGGTGTCCACACTGCTTCATTTTTGGAGCTGTATTCCATTTATGTGCCCCGACTGGGAATCTGTCAAAGCCAATTACTGTGCATGCACTTACCATTTCATTTCTAACAATTACTGACCAGGAAATTTGATCCAAAAGTATAGCTCGCAGAGCAGCATCGGGGGAGGAAGTATAGAAACGTGCCCACAAGGTTCTATGTATGGGTCCATGCTTTGTTCTGTGCAATCTTGGGGATCTCTCATAGGAAGCTACATGCTGGCCATGAACCCAGTCCCATAAAATGAGGAGCTGTAGACATTTACAAAATTGTTTCGAGGTCTTTCATACCAAATAAACATAGTAGCCGATATGAAAAATTACCCTACTGGCTGATATGTATTAAATATGATTTCACACCAACCAGTAAAGTACACCACTGGCCATTAAAATTGCTACACCACGAAGATAACGTGCTACAGATGCTAAATTTAACCAACAGGAAAAAGATGTTGTGATATGCAAATGATTAGCTTTTCAGAGCATTCACACAAGGTTGGCGCCGGTGGCGACACCTACAACGTGCTGACATGAGGAAAGTTTCCAACCGATTTCTCATACACAAACAGCAGTTGACCGGTGTTGCCTGGTGAAACGTTGTTGTGATACCTCGTGTAAGGAGGAGAAATGCGTACCATCACTTTTTCGACCTCGATAAAGGTCGGATTGTAGCCTATCGCGAATGTGGTTTATCGTACCGCGACATTCCTGCTCGCGTTGGCCGAGATACAATGACTGTTAGCAGAATATGAAATCGGTGGGTTCAGGAGGGTAATATGGAATGCCGTGTTGGATCCCAACGGCGTTGTATCTCTAGCAGTCGAGATGACAGGCATCTTACCCGCATGGCTGTAACGGGTCGTGTAGCGACGTCTCGATCCGTGAGTCAACAGATGTGGACGTTTGCCAGAAAACAACCATCTGCACGAACAGTTCGACGACGTGTGTAGCAGCATGGACAATCAGCTCGGAGACCATGGCTGCGGTTACAACTTGACGCTGCATCACAGACAGGAGCGCCTGCAATGGTGTACTGAACGACGAACCTGGATGCACGAATGGCAAAACGTCATTTTTTCTGATGAATCAGGGTTCTGTTTACAGCACCATGACGGTCGCATCTGTGTTTGGCGACATCGCGGCGTGATGGTATGTGATGCCATTGGTTAGACTTCTCGGTCACCTCTCGCTCGCATTGACGGCACTTTGAACAGTGGACGTTACATTTCACATGTGTTACGACCCATGGCTCTACCCTGCATTCGATCCCTGCGAAACCCTACATTTCAGCAGGATAATGCACGACCGCATGTTGCAGGTCGTGTACGGGCCTTTATGGATACAGAAAATGTTTGTTGCTACCCTGGCCAGCGCATTCTCCAGATCTCTCACCAACTGAAAACGTCTGGTCAATGGTGGCCGAGCAACTGACACGTCACAATACGCCAGCCGCTACTCTTGATGAACTGTGGTATCGTGTTGAAGCTGCATGGGCAGCTGTTTGACTCAATGCCCAGGTGTATCAAGGCCGTTATTACGGCCAGAGGTGGTTGTTCTGGGTACTGATTTCTCAGGATCTATGCAGCCAAATTGCGTGAAAATATAATCACATGTCAGTTCTAGAATAATATATTTGTGCAATGAATACCCGTTCATCATCTGCATTTCTTCTTGGTGTAGCAATTTTGATGGCCAGTAGTGTATTTAAGTACGATGACATTGAGTTAAAATCGTCAGGCAGGGTGACAAATAATGATATGTTACTCTTACGTGTTGTTGGTGATTTGAGGGTGTAAAGAGAGTGTTGTGGACTTTCCGATCGTGGACGCCAGCATGACGTTTTCTACCGCAAATATTTTGGCGTGGCTTTTCCGACCGTCGAAGGAAGCCGCATCAGTGGGAGAGGCTCTTGTCGGGAATATTTCGGTGAAAAACTGGTTGGTGTTAGCCATGGCTTTTCCATCGCTTATGTAATAAGAACACGCATTCATATTTTAACCAGACATAGGACTGACTATACACAAACTATTTTGCCATATTTAAATGTTGTTTTTTTCAATCTTATTTTCAGTCTAAAAAACAAAAGATAAAATTGCTGCAGGTGAATGTCGCTATTTCTAAGGGTGTGGTTAGGTGGGAATCTGAGGCAGCTGTTAGCTGATAGACATTAGTGGCGCCAGTCGTGATGAGGGCAGTGGTGGGCAACTAGTGGCAACTAGTGGAGCCACTGATCCACTAGCTACCCAGCGCGACGGCAGCTCTGTCCACTAGGAGTTGGCCGAGGCTGTCACGGGTGTATGGAGCCTATTAGCTGTGGGCCACCAGAGGCGCCACTTCTCGCCGTACGGAGCTGCGCACTTATAAGATACGTCACTCCAGTATGTGGTCTCAGCCCCACAGTTCTTCAACACCTTGTTACTACAATACAGTCAACATTTTAATAAGAAGATACATATATAAACCTTAAATAAGATAGACTGACAAGTGAAGGAAATGAAAAAAGTGTAGCAAAGTGTAAAATAAATGCAGAAGACCTACTTTTTGCCGTTGAAAGGATACTTGCAACCTCAGATGCCATTACAGGAATGAACTGAGACAAAACAGAGAAACTCAGTTATGTATGTTTCAGGTGAGTTATATACTAATTTCACTATCTCAGTATAGAAAAACCTGTCACCTCTAGACCTGGTTTGATGTTAATTTCAGTGCTTTCAGTCGATTTCTGAATACGAATGTACAAACCAGGTAAGAATGAATAATTCAGTTTGATCGGGAGCTTCATAATTTATAGATTTTTGAGCTCGAACATGGAGAAATGAAGACAAGAAACTCGTAACGTTAGAAGATAACTGAAAAATTTACTCTTGTCCGCACTTAGATCGTCAAACAGTGTGTAATGCTGTCCTCTGGTTAATTGAGTAACATACCTTGGATGTTTTCTGATTTTACTACCCTCTCGGCCCTTTTTTTATATAGAAGAGTGAAGGGAAGTACTTTTCCTTATTATGTCATTCCCTCAGCTGACTATTTCCTGATGAAAAATGAGCAATTACGAATAAAAGTAGAGCATGAGTTACATGGTTCATACAACCTCTGGCAGCTAGTGGCGAATGGTGCCACTAGTAAACCTTGGCTAATGACAGCCTAATGGCACACCCAGTTAAAGTTGCTGTGAGTGATATAAGCAGCACTAATGGGACATCCTCTCCATCAGCGGAAGTCGCTACAGTCAGAGAGACTCGGGTCGGAAATACCATGATGCGAAGGTGGGTGGCCGAAAGTGCCACTGTAGCTGTGGCACCTCGGAATGGGTCGGAAACGCCACGTTCGGAAAGTCCACTTAGCCATGTTGGGTGAGAGATTTAGTAGTCAGATCTGACACCTGTGACAGCAACAAAGGCTGTAGCCCGGCTGTGCATGGAGTAGAAATGAGTTTGGATGACAGATATCGGAACTCCATTCCATGTGGTCCCAACTCTGCTAGGTGTCATCACATGTAGCGGCTGGAGAGTGTTGGTGTGCCGGTGCCTCGGCAGTCGGCGACTACTTGATAGGGAATTGTGACGATGACGAAAGCAATCTCACAACGTTTGTTCTTCTCGGTGCCTCCACTCTCGGATACGACTATGACAGTGGCGTAAGCAGAGACGAGACTCGCCCAAAAAAGAGGATGTGGTGACACTCTGGTGCCAACTGTTGACGTTGAGCGTACCGCAACCTGCGAAGTGTCACGAGAGGCCGCAACAATGTTCGCCATCTTTCTGACAATCCGTGGTGCACCGAAGTCGTCGCAGTGTCCGCGTAATTTCCAGAATGCAATTCCACACAGTTACTAAGTAAACAAAATAACAGCTTACCGAGCATCAGTTTGTCACTGGATTACGGGCATCCTAGCAGAAAGAATTCGTCGTTATTAACGGTGCAGTGGTAAAACAATACCCCAAGTGTTTGTTACATTCCGTTTTCGGCACACCGCTTTTGTTTTATCACTATTTATTTTTAGCTTTATAGTGCTGGCTATTCCACCCAGCTTGACAGGTTGGAAACTTTGTGGTGTTTCTGCCATAAGAATGATATCATCAACAGAAACAGTTTAGAAGAGACAAAAATGTCAGAGATGGGCCGATTTCCCGCTAGGCTCCGCGAAGGTTTCGAGGCTAGTGGTTTTATAGACCGAGTCCACACTGCCGTCTAAGGAACAGGATCAAACATATTCCAGTAAACCCGTGTTTGCGTAACAGTCTTCTAAGAGACAAGACCAAGAGTGTGTGTACCAGCCACAACTGCCGTCCAAGTTAGTACAACTACGTATGAAATATTAACTTTTCGTGTAAGTCGCTATTTAATCATGTTAGAAGCTCACCTCGTCCATACCTTTGGAAATGTGATAGATGCATAGTTGGGCCATCGGTGTATCTGCTGATGATGCAAGGTAGCGTGTGACGTGTAGTGTACAATTTCGACACTATGGTAAGAAAATGAGGGCCACAGAGTGGCAGCTGTCGTTTTAGGAAAGCTGGACAGAATCAGAAATGATTAGTGAACAAGTTAACACGTTAAACATATTTACTTAATTTGTATTTCTCCAAGTATACAAAGACTCATTACAAATAATGCGGCATGAAATAGGTCCACCAACTACAGTCTCCGGCCATCCTGTGTTCTGGCGGCAGAGGGCGCTCTTAGTCCAGAGTCGCTGGAGGCGTGGCTCTGGGTCCGCCGGATCCCGCACGACTGCTATTGGCGACTGGTGGAGTCCTTCGTTTCTGTTGCCAACTCTGACACCTTTGCAGTGGTATCGATACGTCATACCACATAATGTGCCAGCGATCCAAGATTAAAAGGTCAGAAAGGGCCTCTTCCTTTTCCACCAAGATTACCTGACTTAACAGGCGCGAGCGATCAGTAAACTGGATCGCCTAACAAGCTGAAGCAGTATTGTATTTCCTGTTAAGGTAAGCCACGAAGAAAATTTGAGCCCAGTTTGATGGTGAATTGATGACAACGCTTTCATTTCCAAAAAATTTTGCCAACCACCGTAACAAAAAAAAATGGCTCTGAGCACTATGGGACTCAACGTCTTAGGTCATAAGTCCCCTAGAACTTAGAACTACTTAAACCTAACTAACCTAAGGACATCACACACACCCATCCCCGAGGCAGGATTCGAATCTGCGACCGTAGCAGTCCCGCGGTTCCGGACTGCAGCGCCAGAACCGCCGGCCACCGTAACATTTCGTAGCTAAGCATAGCAAGGCGGCGGCTTATATTAAACGTCCACAATTATTTCCCAAAGGGCTCATCCGTCGATCGACGTGTACTGGAAAGTATTGGCATCTAATACTGTATTTTGTCCCACCGTGTAGGTTCGTTATATACCCTGCATACACTGATAACACACAATAGACGCAACCGAGGAATTATTACAGTGGCAATAAGACTGAAAAATCGAGAAATCAACTAACCTACGCTAATAGAAGGCTACAGACTATCGCTGATGCAATAATCTCAGAAGGGCAATCATGCTTCACACAGTTTATTTAATTCACATATTGACAACAAAAAAATGAAGCGAAAAGATGAAATACACTTAGGAATTACAATAGGATGAAGCATACCTTTAAGTACTCTGCTATATGCTGATGACCAGATAATTATACAGGAAACAAGAGATAGTTTACAAAGAGCAGTATACAGACTGAGCCAAAACCCAATATATTACAACCTAACTATAGCAACAGATAGACACTGGTTTTGAAAGGAAAGAATCCAGTCAGATCGTAAACGACAACAAATGATAAAATTTTAGAACAAATGTCACACTTCATGTAGAATGAGGTATTAGTTTTAACTATGGAAAAGACACTGATAAGAAAGTTAGTAAATATCAAGCTATCTTCTGAGCAAATGGAAGCTCTTTGGGAAGAAAAACAAGAAAAGAAATACAAATGAAACTCAATAAAGTTATGGCTGTACCTACTCTCGTACATGGTTCAGAATCATAGACAGAAACATTGAGATGAAGTTAATGAGACATCTAAGAAGCTTTAGTAAAATGGGTAAAATGAGGAACGAAACAAAAAGATCGATTTAAAAATCTTTTCAGTTAATCGTAAGATAGAAGAGAATAGAACGAAAATGAAGCATCATGTTGACAGAATGACAGAAGACAGATTGTCGGAAAAGATAATTAATCGTCGGCCGACTGGAAAGAGAGAACTAGACAGACCGCGTAACAGATGTATGGGTGGATGATACAGCCAAAAAAGATGATCACAACTCCTACTCTCGGAAGGAGATGATGATGATATGTGACTTTGGAAAAGGGCACATTGTTGCGGCCCAGCAATTGGGAACGAGGATTCTGAAACTGCGAAGTTGGCTGGCCTTCCGCGTGGTACTGTTGGGAACATCTATGGTACGTAGTTGAAGAATGGTGAATGCCTGAGTAGAGGACAAGGTGCTGGACGTCACCAGTTCATCAGGGAACGTGCATATTGGTGGTTTGCCCGCTCTGTGAAGCGGAGTATGTGGGGATCTGTGGCAAATCGATGACTGAGTACCGTGCTAGTTCAGGCACAGTACACATAGCTGAACACGGAGTTCTGCTGCAGACAACCCCGCTGCGTTTCCATGTGGGCCCAACGACATTAACAAGTATGAAGAAAATGGGCACGGGATCAGTGAGACAGGACAGTGTATCGATGGTAACGAGTCTTCTGGTCTTATTAATCACGTTTGTTGTTACATCAGGTTGATGGTCACCTCCAGATCTCCCATCACCCAGGCGAAAGACTGCTCGAAACCTCCACCATGCCACGGATGCAGGACGGTGCGAACAGGGTTGTGTTGTGTGGGACAATCACCTGGACTTTCATGAAATCTGTGGTAGTAAAAGGAACCATAATGACAGCTGTAGATTCTGTGAATGTTATTGCAGACCACCCGCATCCTTTCACATTTGGCATTTTCCGCGAAAGCAATTGCATCTTGTAGCAGGGTAACTACCCATTTCACGAAGCCAGAATAGTGCTATAGTGGTTTGAGGAGCGCGATAGTGAACTCGTTTTGACGTCTTGGTCACCAGATACGCCTAATCTGAACACAATGGAACACATTTGGGACGTTGTGAGTCGTGAACTCCTCGCCGAAAAGTCCCCTTGTCGTGGTTCACGAGAATTGTGTGATTTGTGCGTGGAAATATGGTGTCACATACTTGTGGAAAAATGCCAAGGACTTGTTGAATCAATGCTCCGCAGAGTCGTTGCTACGCTGGTTTCCAAAGGTGGACCAACATGCAATTAAGTAGGTGGATTTAATGATTGGGCTCAACAGTGTATACGTAGATGCATGTACTGCTTCAGCAATACCCGTCGGTAACTTGGCGGGGGGTGCAAGTATTGAACACTATACGGTTGCGCTGCGTCTGCAAGCTCAGGAGATTACAGGACATTGTTGATACAATCGTTGACGATTTTTCCACACAGTCGCCATCCCTTTGAATGTATGTGGTGAGCCGTGGCCCAAACTTCTTTACGCCCTCCTCGAAGACCTTTCCCGCCACTTCCTTCCCTGCTTCTGCTCCTTTTCGTTGGTTGAAAACTTAATTCCGCTCGTTTGTGCCTTCAGGGAAGTGAAAAGATGATAATTTGAAGGCGCCGTGTCAGGGGAAAACGAGGGCTGGTTCAAAATATCCCAACCAAGAGTGCCTCTGTCGCTACGTCTGTGTGAGAACAGGCGTTGTCATACGACAACCACACCCTTCTCGTAATCATTACCTCCTGAATTTTGCTTTCGAATTTTTTTAGGGTCTCACATCATCGTTACACATTGACGGTCTTTCCCTGAGGCAGAAATTCTAAAGGGTTTTGAATTTTTTGACAAATTGGAAATGGTTGTGAGGCCCCTGTGAGTACTGTCACTTTGTCCTGAGCATAGTAATCAGCCATTCCTGTTTCATTTCCAGTCACAAGAGAGCTCAGCAAATCATCACCTTGCAATTCCAGTCGCTCAAGAAACTCACGGGCGCAACTGATCCGACTTTTCTTGTGCTGCTCTGACAGCTGTTTTGGCACCCATCTGGCGCACAGTTTCTGGATTCTCAGAGTTTCTGTGAATGTCTCGTAAAAGAGAGCTCTGGGGAGTTGTGGAAACATGCCGTAAATTTCATCCACTGTCAATCGGCGGTCTTGAACAAGAGTTTCCTCGATTTTTTGCACTACCTAATCAGCGAGAATGGAAGGTCTTCCACTCCCCTGCCACGAACATTCGCCTGTATCCAGTAACCTACGTACACGACTTACAAAAATTCGTTCGTAACACCTTCTCCGTCAGCCATTTTGATTCGCAAAAAAAAAGTTCATCTGGTGGTGTTCCTTTCACAAGTAGGAAACGAATCGCAGCACGTGGCTAGCATTTGACGTACACTACTGGCCATTAAAATTGCTACACCAACAAGAAATGCAGATGATAAACGGGTATTCATTGGACAAATGTATTATACTAGAACTGACATGTGCTTATATTTTCACGCAATTTTAGGTGCATAGATCCTGAGGAATCAATACCCAGAACAGCCACCTCTGGCCGTAATAACGGCCTTGCTACACCTGGGCATTGAGTCAAACAGAGCTTGGATGGCGTGTACAGGTACAGCTGCCCATGAAACTTCAACACGATACTACAGTTCATCAAGAGTAGTGGCTAGCGTATTGTAACGAGCCAGTTGCTCAGCCACCATTGACCAGACGTTTTCAATTGGTGAGAGATCTGGAGATTGTGCTGGCCAGGGCAGCAGTCGAACATTTTGTGTATCCAGAAAGGCCGGTACAGGACCTGCAACATGCGGTCGTGCATTATACTGCTGAAATGTAGAGTTCCGCAGGGACCGGATGAAGGGTAGAACCACGGGTCGTAACACATCTGAAATGTAACGTCCACTGTTCAAAGTTCCGTCATTGCGAATAAGAGGTGACCGAGACGTGTAACCAATGGCACTCCATACCATCACGCAGGGTGATACACCAGTATGGCGATGACGAACACACGCCTCCAATGTGCGTTCACCACGATGTCGCCAAACAAGGATGCGACCTTCATGATACTGTAAACAGAACCTGGATTCATCCGAAAAAATGACGTTTTGCCATTCGTCGTTGAGTACACCATCGCAGGCGCTCCTGTCTGTGATGCAGCGTCAAGGGTAACCGCAGCCATGGTCTCCGAGCTGATAGTACATGCTGCAGCAAACGTCGTCGAACTGTTGGTGCAGATGGTTGTTGTCTTGCAAAGTCCCCATCTGTTAACTCGGGGAGCGAGACGTGGCTGCACGATCCGTTACAGCCATGCGGGTAAGATGCCTGACATCTCGACTGCTACTGATACGAGGCCGTTGGGATCCAGCACGGCGTTCCGTATTACCCTCCTGAACCCAACGATTCCATATTCTGCTAACAGTAATTGGATCTCGACCAAAGCGACCAGCAATGTCGCGATACGATAAACCGCAATCGCGATAGGCTACCTTTGTCAAAGTCGGAAAAGTGATGGTACGCATTTCTCCTCCTTACACGAGGCATCATAACAACGTTTCACCAGGCAACGTCGGTCAACTGCTGTTTGTGTATGAGAAATCGGTTCGAAACTTTCCTGATGACAGGACGTAGTAGGTATCGCGACCGGAGCCAACTTTGTGTGAATGCTCTGAAAAGCTAATCATTTGCATATCACAGCATTTTCTTCCTGTCGGTAAAATTTCGCATCTGTGGCACGTCGTGTTCGTGCTGTAGCAATTTTAATGGCAGTAGTGTATTTCGCTCAACTGGACACTACGAGGTTTGTCATGTACTACCGTGTTCCTGCGATGCTCGCTCTGGACAGGGAATCCCTCTCTACTACTCAGCGTTGCCAACCATCAAAAAACAAAACAAAAAAAAAAAACATTTCAGTACACTTACTTTCTGATTGTACCTCGTAGGATGGTAGTGAGTCAGTGGTCGCCGAAGGGTATGTTCTCCTCGTCAGCCGTGTACCTCACGGCAGACGCAGTCCACGTTCGCCTACTTCCACGAATGATATATCCCTCGCGCTGCACGCGTAACAACGCCCCCACCTGCCATGGGCCGTGTCAGTGCGACAGTGGGGACTTGTCACGAACGCGGGCCGCGCTGCCGGCCGGGACCGCGGGACAAGCCCGCAGCCGCCGACTGCTGCCAGATAGCATCTACAGGCCGCGGCGGGGCAGCGCGGTCTCGGCTGCCGCTTCTGAAGTTCACCGCCCGCCCTCCTCCGGGTCTCGCCGGGCGACATAAAGGACACCGGAGACGCTTTCTTCCCCCGCGGCTGTCACCGCGCTGACAAGCTGACACGGTGGCGACAGGCTTCATCTCGCGTCGCGCTGCAGAATGACTGACTACGCGTGTGTTTTCCTACCTGCGACTGCCGCTCTCTGGTTCCTCACATTTCGCCACACTTCTCTTTCAAACACCCTCTGCCCGTAAGCAATATTCTTTTCTGCTATGAACAATTTTATAGGAATTCCTGGCAGTTTAAAGTGCACTGGCGTCGAAGACTTAAAAGACGAAAGTAAGTTTCGCATGATCTGTCAATGCTATGTAATACAACTCGATGAAAATTGGAGAATACGAAGGAAAAACGAAGACAGAAGAAACGAAAGGACACACTACTGGCCATTAAAATTGCTACACCACGAAGATGACGTGCTACATAAGCGAAATTTAACCGACAGGAAGAAGATCCTGTGATATGCAAATGATTAGCTTTTCAGAGCATTCACACAAGGCTGGCGCAGGTGGCGACACCTACAACGTGCTGACATGAGGAAAGTTTCCAACCGATTTCTCATACACAAACAGCAGTTGATCAGCGTCCCCTGCTGAAACGTTGTTGTGATGCCTCGTGTAAGGAGGAGAAATGCGTACCATCACGTTTCCGACTTTGATAAAGGTCGGATTGTAGCCCATCGCGATTGCGGATTATCATATCGCGACATTGCTGCTCGCGTTTGTCGAGATCTAATGACTGTTACCAGAATATAGAATCGGTGGGCTCAGGAGTGTAATATGGAACGCCGTGCTGGATCCCAACGGCGTTGTATCACTAGCAGTCGAGATGACAGCATCTTATCCGCATGACTGTAACAGATCGTGCAGCCACGTCTCGATCCCTGAGTCAACAGATGGGGACGTTTGCAAGACAACAACCTTCTGCACGAACAGTTCGACGACGTTTGCAGCAGCATCGACTTTCAGCTCGGAGACCATGGCTGCGGTTTCCCTTGACACTGCATCAAAGACAGGAGTGCCTGCGATGGCGTGCTCAACTACGAACCTAGATGGACGAATGGCAAAATGTCTTTTTTTCGGATGAATCCAGGTTTTGCTTACAGCATCATGATGGTCGCATCCGTGTTTGGCGACATCGCGGGGAACGCACATTGGAAGCGTGTATTCGTCATCGCCATACAGGCGTATCACCCAGGGTGATAGTATGGGGTGCCATTGGTTACACGTCTCGGTCACATCTTTTTCGCATTGACGGCACTTTGAACAGTGGAAGTTACATTTCAGATGTGTTACGACCCGTGACTCTACCATTCATTCGATCCCTGCGAAACCCTACATTTCAGGAGGATAATGCACGACCGCATGTTGCAGGTCGTGTACGGGCCTTTCTGGATAGAGAAAATGTTCGACTGCTACCATGGCAGCACATTTTCCAGATCTGACACTAATTGAAAACGTCTGGTCAATGGTGGCCGTTTAACTGTACCTGTACACGCCATCCAAGCTCTGTTTGACTCAGTGCCCAGGCGTATCAAGTCCGTTATTACGGCCAGAGGTGGTCGTTCTGGGTAGTGATTTCTCAGGATCTACACACCCAAATTGCGTGAAAATGAAATCATATATCAGTTCTAGTATAATATATTTGTCCAATGAATACCCGTTTATCATCTGCATTTCTTCTTGGTGCAGCAATTTTATTGGCCAGTGGTGTATTTAAAGTATTGTACGGAGGGCAACAGAAGGAAATACGCATCGACAGGAACGAAAATGACACTTTTATTCAAAGAATGTATTATGGGCTCCCGGACGTTACCAAAAGCAGGACATGGTCCTTAATAAGACGTTTGATGACTGCGGACGTCAGTGCATGATCTGTAACGTGTTCCCATGCTGGCCGTAATACTGGCAAGCAGTTCTCGAGAAATAGCGTTCCATTTAACCACCAGCTTGGTTGACATTACCGAATGTTCGTAGGCGCATGTGGAGGAGGAGGAGATTAGTGTTTAACGTCCCGTCGACAACGAGGTCTTTAGAGACGGAGCGCAAGCTCGGGTGAGGGAAGGATGGGGAAGGAAATCGGCCGTGCCCTTTCAAAGGAACCATCCCGGCATTTGCCTGAAGCGATTTAGGGAAATCACGTAAAACCTAAATCAGGATGGCCGGAGACGGGACTGAACCGTCGTCCTCCCGAATGCGAGTCCAGTAGGCGCATGTGGACGTCTCCCCAAAGTATCCCACACGTGGTCGATTGGAGCAAGTCGGCGGGAACGGGCAGGCCAGTTCATTCGCCGAACATCCTCTAGTTCCAAGACCTCCTCCATCTGCTCTGTTGGATGCGGTCCTCTACACAGAAGAGCCAAGATAATTAGTACACCTGCCTAATATTGTGTAGGATCCCGGCGAGCTCTCAGAAGTGCCGCAGCACGACGTGGCATGGACTCGACTAACGTTTGAAGTAGTGCTGCAGGGTTGCCCATAAACACGTAAGAGTAAGAGGGGGTGGAGATCTCTTCTGAACAGCACGTTGCAAGGCGTCCCAGATATGCTCAATAAAGTTCATATCTGGGAAGTTTGGTGGCCAACGGAGATGGTTAAACTCAGCAGGGTTTCCCTGGAGCCACTCTATAGCTATTATGGACGTGTGGAGTTTCGCATTGCCCTTCTGGAATTGCCCAAGTCCGTCAGAATGCACAGTCGACATGAATGGATGCACGTGGTCAGAAAGGATACTTACGTGGATGTCACCTGTCAGAGTCGTATCTAGACGTATGAGAGGGCTCATACCAGTCGAACTGCATACGCCCCACACCATTACAGGGTCTCCACCAGCTTGAACAGTCCCCTGATGGCATGCAGGGTCCGTGGGTTCATGAGGTCGTATCTGTACCCGTACAACCCGTACACGTCCATCCTCTCGATACAATTTGAAACGAGACTCGTCCGATGAGGCAACATATTTCCAGTCATCAGCAGTCCAATGTCGGCGTTGACGGGCCCAGACGAGGCGTAAAGCTTTGTGTCGGGCGGTTATCAAGATACACGAGTGGGCCTTCGGTTCCGAAAGCCAGTATTGGTGATGTTTCTTTGTATGGTTCGCACGCTGAAACTTGTTGACGTCCCAGTATTGAAATCTGCAGAAACTTGGGGAAGGGTTGCATTTCTGTAACACTGAACGATTCTCTTCAGTCGTCGCTTGTCCTGTTCTTGCAGTATTCTTTTTCGGCAGCAGTGATATCGGAGACTTGATGTTTTACCGTATTCCCGATATCCACTGTACACTCGTAGAAGGGTCGTATGGGAAAATTCCCACTTCATCGCTACCTCGAAGACGCTGTCTGTCATGGCTTTTGAGCCGACTATAACACCACGTTCAGGCTCACTTAAATCTTGATAACTTGCCATTGTAGCAGCAGTAACCGATCTAACAATTGCGCCAGGCACTTGCTGTCTTGTTACTGCTTACATAACTCTGTATTTCAGTACGCATGCTAAGCCAATTTCTTTTTCACCCCTGTACTGGACACACGTGGGGAAGGAGTATAGTGTCCAAAAAACATTGAGCGGTGAGTGTAACGTTTTGAACACCATAGCACTGTAAGACTACGGCTACCAAAACGATCAAGTTCAAAAATGGCTTTGAGCACTGTGAGACTTAACATCTGAGGTCATCAGTCCCCTAGAACTTAGAACTACTTAAACCTAACGACAGCACAAACATCCATGCCCGAAGCAGGATTCGAACCTGCGACCGTAGCGGTCGCGCGGTTCCAGACTGAAGCACCTAGAACCGCTCGGCCTCACTGGCCTGCACGATCAAGTTCGACAGTATTCTTGGAATCATTATGTGTTCCCGCCTCTCATAATATGATGGTACGTCCAGAATCACTACCTAGACTGTAACTCATCTCGGCAGAGTATATCACGCGATCCCTGTCCGCGATGGACTTGGCACCATCGCAAGCGGCGCCGCCGATGTGCGGGTGTCAACGGAACGCAGTGTACCAGTGATCGGGAAAAGAGGCAACCAGCATGTAGTCGTCGTGTCGCTTTCGAGCTTGAGACTGCCTGCCGTTTAGTTCTGTTCAGCATGGTTGCAGTTAGACTAGCTGTTTGACTTGGGTCCCTTCCTTCCCGTTGCACAATGTGGCGGTCATCTGCTGTTGTAGTTGACTGTGGCTGACCACCTGCTCCCCTTCGGGCAACAGTGACTGTGGTTCAGAGCTCAACCCATGCACTTGAAACAACGCTGTGAGCAGTACCAAACTCCTGGACTAGACTCATCACATTTCGTCCTTCTTCCAGTTTCCCGATGATTCTTCCCTGTGTGAAGTCATCCAGATGTCTCTGGTCTATGATCTAACTAAGCACACCAACAAAGTCTGCCCTTACTGCTCGCATATTGTCACACACGTTTTTCCCGTGCATCAACTGCCTCATGTTAACTCCTTAGCAACCTTGTTCCCAGTATTAGGCACCGTCGTAGAGCATTGTGTTGCTGTCCGTGCTGATCACACACACTATTAAGAACGAAGTCCCTCATTTAGCAATGTGCAAGAGACCATCATAAACGGTGACGACATCTGTATGCTCACTGTCTTTCAACAGAAGTGTCATTTCTGTACGTCTCATTTCGAACGGGGGGCGTTCGATAAATAACGCAACACATTAGTTTTTTTGGCCAATTTCGGTTGAAAAATCCGAAATTTGTTGTGGTAAATCGTGGGATATTCTAGCTGTAGCCCATATAGTTTCATGAAGTTCCGTTCGGTGGTTGCGCTCTGCGTAGCCCTCAAAATGGAATCAACAAGTCGTTTCAGCAGACGAAATCACTCCATTAACACGTGTCTTATGACAATATGATATTCAGGGTGGTCAGAAACAATTTTCTTTGCCCGTAAGAGAGCTGAGAATGAAAAAAAAGGATACGTTGCGCCATTTCCGAGTTAATTAGCACTGAAGTTAACCGGGGCTAGCGAAATGTACGACTGTGGAGGAACTTGTGACCTCACATTAGTGGACTTCTCCCCCACACTTCGCGAACGCTCGGCCCCATGCAGGGTTCGCGGGAAATCAACTATTCATTGAAGAGATATCCACTATAAGTCTTAATTTTCATCAAGTTACCTTCCATTAGAACTGTGGAATCATTCAACGACTTCGATATGACTTTCAAACTGATAGAGAACAGTAATCAGTCATCATTTCCTTTCAGGATTTATTAAGCAAATAAAGATTTCGGCTAGTGTCTAGCCATTATCAGTGCACTGTTTCATAGTATCAATGCACGTTATAGTACATCAGAGCCGGCCGGAGTGGCCAAGCGGTTCTAGGCACTACAGTCTGGAACCGCGCGACCGCTACGGTCACAGGTTCGAATCCTGCCTCGGGCATGGATGTGTGTATTGCCCTTAGGTTAGTTAGGTTTAAGCAGTTCTAAGTTCTAGGGGACTGATGACCTCAGAAGTTAAGTCCCATAGTGCTCAGAGCCATCTGAACTAGTACATCAGCCCCCTGTCTTTCGGGCTTCTGTCACAGTTCGCTTAAGACTACTAGAAATCTTGATTTGCTCAATAAAACCAGAAACGAAAGGACGACTAGTTTCTGTGCTCTATCATTTTGCAGGTCTTAATTTTGTCGTATATTATCGACAATTTATGGCCGGCCGCTGTGGCCGAGCTGTTCTAGGTGCTTCAGTCTGGATCCGCGCGACCGTTACGGTCGCGGGTTCGAATTCTGCCTGGGGCAGGGATCTGTGTGATATCCTTAGGTTAGTTAGGCTTATGTAGTTCTAAGGCAGAAGGGATAGATAACATTCCATCAGAATTTCTAAAATCATTGGCGGAAGTGGCAACAAAACGACTATTCACGTTGGTGTGTAGAATATATGAGTCTGGCGATATACCATCTGACCTTCGGAAAAGCATCATCCACACAATTCCGAAGACGGCAAGAGCTGACAAGTGCGAGAATTATCGCACAATCAGCTTAACAGCTCATGCATCGAAGCTGCTTACAAGAATAATATACAGAAGAATGGAAAAGAAAATTGAGAATGCGCTAGGTGACGATCAGTTTGGCTTTAGGAAAAGTAAAGGGACGAGAGAGGCAATTCTGACGTTACGGCTAATAATGGAAGCAAGGCTAAAGAAAAATCAAGACACTTTCATAGGACTTGTCGACCTGGAAAAAGCGTTCTACAATATAAAATGGTGCAAGCTGTTCGAGATTCTGAAAAAAGTAGGGGAGAGCTATTGGGGAGACGAGTCATATACAATATGTACAACAACCAAGAGGGAATAATAAGAGTGGTCGATCAAGAACGAAGTGCCCGTCCTTAGAAGGGTTTAAGACAAGGCTGTAGCCTTTCGCCCCTACTATTCAATCTGTACATCGAGGAAGCAATGATAGAAATAAAAGAAAGGTTCAGGAGTGGAATTAAAATACAAGGTGAAAGGATATCAATGATACGATTCGCTGATGACATTGCTATCCTGAGTGAAAGTGAAGAAGAATTAAATGCTCTGCGGAACGGAATGAACAGTCTAATGAGTACACAGTATGGTTTGAGAGTAAATCGGAGAAAGACGAAGGTAATGAGAAGTAGTAGAAGTGAGAACAGCGAGAAACTTAACATCAGGATTCATGGTCACGAAGTCAATGAAGTTAAGCAATTCTGCTACCTAAGCAATAAAACAACCAATGACGGACGGAGCAAGGAGGACATCAAAAGCAGACTCGCTATGGCAAAAAAGGCATTTCTGGCGAAGTCTACTAATATCAAATACCGGCCTTAATTTGAGGAAGAAATTTCTGAGGATGTACGTCTGGAGTACAGCATTGTATGGTAGTGAAACATGGACTGTGGGAAAACCGGAACAGAAGAGAATCGAAGCATTTGAGATGTGGTGCTATAGACGAATGTTGAAAATTAGGTGGACTGATAAGGTAAGGAATGAGGAGGTTCTACGCAGAATCGGAGAGGAAAGGAATATGTGGAAAACACTGATAAGGAGAAGGGACAGGATGGTAGGACATCTGCTAAGACATGAGGGAAGGACTTCCATGGTACTAGAGGGAGCTGTAGAGGGCAAAAACTGTAGAGGAAGACAGAGATTGGAATACGTCAAGCAAATAATTGAGGACGTAGGTTGCAAGTGCTACTCTGAGATGAAGAGGTTAGCACGGGAAAGGAATTCGTGGCGGGCCGCATCAAACCAGTCAGTAGACTGATGACCCAAAAAAAAAAAGTTCTAAGTTCTAGGGGACTGATGACTTCAGATGTTAAGTCCTATAGTGTTCAGAGCCATTTGAACCTTTTGAGAATTTATATGCACATAATCGTGCAGTTAGTAATTGTTAATTTCGTCTGAAACAGTTACTCTCTCCCCGCCAGATATGGCTGCTGGTGCTCGTAAGACCTGCAGTGTCACGTGCTGTGACGTACGTGCCACGCCCTGTCTTGCTCGTGGGCCTCGAGTTAGCCAATCAACTTCTTGTGAGTGCAGCATCAAGCGGCCCTTCAGATACACGTCGTATCAGTTGTCCCCATACCGTAGATGACAGCGCACGAGACTGCGCGGTCTTTGGCTCGGATTCGATCCCTACTGCCGTCAGATGTCCAGTTTTTTTGATCGCTCTTTTATTCGGTTTTAGTAATGTAAACGAAGGACGGGTTTGGCGACAGTGTCTCTGGAGGGCCACTTGAATTTGCGAGTGCAGCGGCCTGGTTGGCTATCTTCAGTGCTAATTAACTCGGAAACGCACAACGTATCGATTTTTTTCCATAACACTCACAAGCTTTTCGGACTGTTTCTGACTATACTCTATGTACCCTATTCAAAACACGTGTCATCCAGTGAGACAGTTACTGTAATAATAGGAGTAAAGCAGTAGCTCTGAAAGAAGACAGTCAGGCATTTTACTGATACTGAAGGGAAAAAGTTCATTTATTTGGCTGGATAACTTTTATTCTTGAACAGCAGTGAACTCTGTAGTGATTGATGTTTTGTGAAACGGATTTTGACACATGAGAAGATCGTCTCCACTTCCGTTTGGAGTGACATGAAGAAGAACAAAGGAATTTATACAATTACTCCATTCGGATTCAAGTACTTAACTGTAAATGACGTAGCGCTCAACTAGTGGAGGAGACGCTTACGACAATCTCGGTTTGTCTCCTGCAGGAACTTGCGCGGTGTGTTACAGTAATTTATACCCTGTTCGCTGAAATTGCTTTCTGTAATCGAGGTGTGGGACTCTTACCTGTACGACGACGAGGATGAAATGTGTGGTATGTAATCTCTAGTTTTCTTTTTCAAAGCAGAAAGCCATGTCTGCCGTTCTGCGAAGTACCGCCAGTCAGTCGTGAAATGGCGTGGCATTTCGGTGTCGTAGTTTCCATTTGCTGATGAACTCCAGATACCTCGCAGTAACATCACGACATCCAAGGATTTTTCTCACGGCCCATACGAGTATGTTAATTTATGTGACTGTTCGTACTCACACATCACAACATTCCTCCGTTTACGACGTGATGAAGCACTGTGTGCAAGTGTGTGATTCTACATTTATTCCTAAGTATAGGTAATTCATGATTATGGGAGGATTTATGCAGGTGTCGTATAAATCATTCGAAAACTGCAATGTGGTACGAGATAATGAGTGCGTGTTCTTTACTTTTTACGGGGTTACTTGTGTAAGTGGGTCATAAGAACTTAGTTTTTAAAGATACTACGATTTTGGAGGGACGTTTGAGAGAATATTCAAAAAACAAGAGTAAAACACAAAAGAAAAGTAGGAAAGAAGAAAATACAACTTTTGTGTTATATAACTATCTTTTCTGTACGTGGAAAAGCAATTTTGCACTTAGGTAGTGGGTCTTTGCTATCTGTCTGCAGTATGGAAGTGCTAATTTGTGTTTTAGAGGGAATGTGACTCTAAATGAAAAATGCGTTACGATTACTCGATTATGAAAGAATCCCAATCCCAATTATACTATCCCACTGTGTCTAGTTTCCGTATTACTTTGCATTGTCTAGCATCTTCTCAGTACTATAATGATGCCGTGTTTCCCACAATGAATTTCAGATCATTTTTCTAAGATGTTTAAATTCCATATTATACCCATGGTTGTGATTAAGCAAAAGACTTTTCTACTTAACATTCCACCTGTAAATATTCGTACGTAATCAGCCGTCAACCGAAATTTACTGTTTTAATTACCGAAACAAAATTCACTGGTCGTGTGAGGCATCATCAGTGGCTCTCTACAATTAAAATCAATAGAAAATCTCTATTTATTTCAAGTTTCTGATACCAGTCACTTCTTATTTTATGCTTAATCAAAAATAATGCAACGCGTTTAGAACATGTTCGGCTCATCTTCAAGCGTTTATACATACATAGAGAAATGTTACTTAAAAATAAACAGTCATAAACTAGATTAATCTAAACTCTTGGTCCATTGTTTTTTACTGTAGCTACTGGTGTGGCATTCTGGGGGAAGTAGGGGGGGCAGTGTATATCCAGAAATCGAAATCAGTGATGTCTTCTGCCGGTTTACTTCTTTGTTGTTGACTATGTATATCATAGCCTGCATCGGATGCAGATAGATTTGCATCAGTTATGTGTTACGAAAATAGTGTGAATGGCTTTTATATGCCAGTTGATCACTTACAATTTCATTTTTCACACTATTTTCATAACACATAACTGATGCAAATCTATCTGCATCCGTTACAGGATATACATAGTCAACAAGAAAGAAGTAAACCAGCAGAAGACAACACTGATTTCGATTTCTGGATATACACTAGCCCCCTCCTTCCCCCCCCCCCCCCCCAAATGCCACACCAGCAGATACAGTAAAACACAATGGACAAAGTGTTTTAGATTAATCTGGTTTAAGACTGTTTATTTTTAAGTAACATTTCTCTATGTATGTATGTATGTATGTATAAACGCTTGAAGATGAACCGAACATGTTCTAAACGTGTTGCATTATGTTTGATTAAGTATAAAATAAAAAGTGACTGGTAGCAGAAACTTGAAATAAATAATTATCCCACACAGTCACGGTTCACAAACATAGCCATTATGGCTGAAAATAAATACAAAATCTTATTGCGAACTGATATTTGCACAATTACGCCGATGCTGCGTTTCTGATGCCTACTTTTAAGTTTTAATATTGTTGTTTTGGTGTTCATTGCGCTGGTGGTACCGATGTGGTGCCTCAGGTGTTATTGCTATTTAGATGGTGATGAACCTCGCTATGCAGTGTGAAGTAGTTAAGCATTTGGATTGTGGCATCAACGTGCTGCTTCCGTTTGATATCTGTGAATAGGTGCAGGAGTTGGGCAAAAATGTGGAAACATGCGACAAGTGCATGCTTGAACGTAAAAGCAGATGCTACCCGAGCATGTCACTTGCGCAGTTGTATTTGACCAGAAATGGTACCTCTGCAATGTCTTCAATAACCTACAAGTAGAAGTCGTCGTCAGGACAGTCTTTCGTGTACTGGTGAGCGCATAATGTCGGAGATAACTGAACTCGAATGTGGGGAAACAGTCGGTGCTCTTGTGGTGGGCTGCTTCCGTAACCAAGTTCGCCGAAGTGTCTAGTGTTTCAGGAGGCGCCATCTATACTGTTTTACACCACATACAGGGAAACCGAAAAAATTCATCCGCTAGATCACACCGCGGACGAAAATATGTATTGAGTGATCATGAGAGACGGACAATGAAGAGGCCTATGACGAAAAATAGGTCTGAGAGAGCTGCAAAAGTCACTGCAGAACTGAATGTCGCACTCGCGAACCATGTCAGCACCAAAACAACACGACGGGAGCTCAGAAGTAAGGAACTGCAGGGCAAGCTGGAATTCCAAAACCACTCAGCGATGCAAATGCAACAGGAGAACTTGGTACTGAAGCCATAAAGACTGGACTAGGGTCCAATGGAAGGAAGCCATTTGGTCGGGTGAGTATTGCAGCACATTAACTTCTGGCCGAGTCTACATTCCAATAGTCAATCCCGGACTGCGTTCGGGGATGGTTTGGTCAGCCACATCGTGGTATTTCGTGAGCCTTATGGTTTGTCTGCAAGGTCGGACTACTGTGACCATTCTGGCTGATCAGGTCCAGCCCACGGTACCAAATGTTCAAATGTGTGTGAAATCTTATGGGACTTAACTGTTAAGGTCATCAGTCCCTAAGCTTACACACTACTTAATCTAAATTATCATAAGGGCAAACAGACACACCCATGCCCGAGGGAGGACTCGAACCTCCGCCGGGACCAGCTGCACAGTCCATGACTGCAGCGCCTCAGACCGCTAATCCCGCGCGGCCCACGGTACCGTGTTTGTTCCTAATAATCACGCTGTGTTCCAAGACGGCAGAACCCCTGGTCTCGCAGCTGGTTTTTTTGGCACGAGGATGAATTGTCTCATCTCTCTTGGCCACTGGAGAAACCAGATCCCATTATTATTGAGCCTTTCTGGCCTACTTTGGGAAGACGTGTGCGTGATCGCTGTCAACCTCCGCCATCGTTTCTTGGACTTCCGAATACTTTGCAGGAAGAATTGTATAAGATTTCTTTGAAAACCATACAACTTCTATATTTCTCTACATTCCGAGACGACTCGAAGCTGTTTTGAATGCCAATGATTTTCTTACAATTTAACAGGCATAGTAATGTGTTATGTTTCTCCTGTTTTAATTTGTCCACTGCTCTATGTAGGAGAGACAGTTTTCCCCGACTCTTGCGGTAATCCTTTAAGATATGGAAGTTCTAGTTAGTGAGATTTGTTTATTTTTAAGGGATTTCTTGTAGCTGTAGAATTACTATATGCTTGTTGTTGACACTTTAATAACATTAACCATAGGATTTTCATTAATTTTCGAAAGTAAAAGCGACTAATTTAAAATATGTACTCCATGTGCAAAAAATAACATCGTGATTTTTTTATATGTGTATTTTCTGTTTAGCTTTCCTTTAAAGAGTGTATCCTACGGTGTAAAAGAAGGTTTCGGAAAATTATTGAGTGGAATCAACTGTTCGTTGTCGTCTTCGACGTCTACCATCAGTAGAAAATAATAAACGTTTCGACGTACCAGTCGCGTACCAGGACTTCTTTGACTATTGTACAATAATACACATAAACACAGAAAACTGCTAATGTGTTAAATCACGGTCAGTTTGGTCTTACCAGAGTAACAGCACTAGAGGGGCAGTTGTGACACTGCACGTGATAATTTAAGCCAGACTCGAGGAAAATCAAGACACGTTTGTAGGATTTATCGGCGCAGAAAAGGCGTGCGACAGTATAATATAGTGCTGAACACTCGAAATTCTCAGAAGAATATGTGTAAACAGTAGTGGACGATGGACAATATACATCACGTACAAAAACCGAGATTGAATAGTAAGAATGGAAGTCCTGAGGGAATTGCCCGGAACCGACAATCGCCACAACTGTTCCATCTGTACATAGAAAAAGGATATTCGGAAATGAAGAAAGGGAATTAAAGGATGGGATTAAAAGAGTGAGTGAAAAGATAAGATTCACTGATAACACTGCTATCTTCTGTAAAGTAAAGAAGAATCACAGGGGGTATTCATTGAATGAAAAGTTTAACGAGTACTCAATAAACAGGCGAAAGATAAAAGGAATGAGGACTAGCTTGAATAAGATCAGCGACAAACTTAACATCAAATCTGGTGAAGATGAACTGAAGGAAATCTGCTACCTAGGAATTAAAGTAACACATGGCGGACGAATCAAGAATGACATAGCAAGCAGAGCAGAGCGGGCAAAAAGGCATTCCTCGCCAATAGAAGTCTACCAAACTGTAATGGCTCCAAGCACTATGGGACTTAACATCTGAGGTCATCAGTCGCCTAGACTCAGAACTACTTAAACCTAACTAACCTAAGGACATCACACACATCCATGCCCGAGGCAGGATTCGAACCTGCGACCGTAGCAGCAGCGCGGTTCCGGACTGAAGCGCCTAAAACCGCTCGGCCACAGCGGCAGAAATCTACCGGTATTCCTTAATTTAAGGAAGAAATTTTTGGGAACTTTCGTTTGGAGCACAGCATTGTATAATAGCGAATCGCAGATTGTGGAGTAACTGGGAGAGAAGAGTATCCAAGCGTTTGAAATGTAGTGCTACAGAAGGATGTTGAAAATTAGGTGGACTAATAAGACGGGAGGAGTTTCTCCGTTGCATCGGCCAGGAAAGGAACATGTAGAGAGTACTGACAAGCAGAAGGGACAGGGAGATAGGACATACTTTTAGACACCAGCGAATAACAGCTGTGGTAATGGAGGGATTGTTACATGGTAGGGAGAACTCGTGGTCCCGTTGAACCCCAGCAGGCCCAGGGCTCAGGGGGCGCCACAGCCGATCCAGCTGGGTGACCGGTATCTGCCGGCCATGTATGAAGATGAGGAGCATGGCCAGAAATGGGGAAAATCCCAGACTGGAGGCCTGGAAAACGGTCGCTCGCCAGCGGAATGTGGGATACAACAGCAGTGGTAGACTCTGAGACAAGCTGAAAGATGGATTCTTACAGCTCTTTGAAATTCGACAATAATTCCCAGACAAACATTAAAGGCAAACTGGAAGCACCTGAGAGCTCACAAAAATGAGGAAAAATGAGGCACATCCAATGACGCAACGATATTGTCAACATCTTTAAAACAGCAAAAGTAATTTACGTTGTTTAAATATTTTCGCAACGAGCCTCTGAATTAACAGTTTTTAAACACTTCATGCAATTTCGACAAATGACGTCTCAGATGATGGCACTGCAATATGGATATCATTCCTGAAAGCTACGTATCTGTATCTATTTTATTTATTGATTTATTACATTTTTTATATCTTCTCATTATGCGAATTCTTGTCAAAACGTCACATTCTCCGCTATAGCACAGCATTTGATGCAGTATGTATTTACTTAATGAATATTTTACTATTTTGCCAGTAACTTTTTAAATTTTAATTACAACTGCTAATACGTAATCATGTTAATTAAGAAGAGTTCAGTTGCAAGTGTTAGCTGACACCACAATTGTAAAGAGAACGAAAAGACGTTTCCGTCAAGAACGCCTGAATAACTGTTTACAACTATCTGTTGTGATTTAAAGTGGCACAAGAATGTAGCTCATTTATTTGCGAGCAAACTACTACTTATTTTTGTTGTAAACGATCTGAGTGTGATCGAAAGTTTATAACATTTCTTTTAGTTAAGTATTGTGGCAATATATTGGTGTAGTGTGGGAGATGATCATATTGAGGGAGAGGAGGAGGAGATTATAGAGTTTAACGTCCCGTCGACAACGAGGTCATTAGAGACGGAGCGTAAGCTCGGGTGAGGGAAGAATGGGGAAGGAAATCGGCCATGCCCTTTCAAAGGAACCATCCCGGCATTTGCCTGAAGCGATTTAGGGAAATGCGAGTCCAGTGTGCTAACCACTGCGCCACCTCGCTCGGTCGATCATATTGAGTCAAAGCATATCTGTATAAATTAAGAACGCTGTATTTTTGGCCTTGAGCTAAAGAAAAAGCATAGAGCGGCGGAACACCACTAGCGTCAAGTAGAGAGAGACTTTTCGGGTGGTGCGCTCAAGGGAGGGATTCTACTCACTTTATGTCGAGTTCTTGAACGAAGCAGACCTGCGAGAAGTAATGTGAGTTATTTAATCGGGTAGGTAACTGATTTTTGGCGTGAACGGACGCTTCGATAGTCTAATTTCTTCCGATTGCATTACGGAATTCAGACTTGACAGAGTATGAGTTTCTACTCGTCATCTCATGTGTATTAAAATTATCACGGTGAACTCTGAATTGTTTTGACCTGGTGAATATTTAGTGTAGTGTGATCACAAATTGAATTTAGTTCTCGCAAATCTTTAATGACTTTTTGGGAATTCCGCTGCCATTCTTGCAATGCTCTCAACGTAACTTTACTGCATTTGATAAGTTTATTTTCTGTCTGTATTTCAACTGGTTATCGTAATACCACTTTCGGTTTATTTGAGATAACCTTCCTCGAGCAAAGATTATTTAATAAAATTCTCTGTCGTCTACATCTGTTGCAGACATTGCAATAGAACCCTTTTTATTAAATTACCCAAAATCTTTTATTTCATATTACTATGTATTTTATTAATTCACGATTCTATCGAAAATATACACTATTTGACTACAGCTAGTTTGTTGCTGTGGGGTGGTGTTTACAGAGCTACAACCCAGCGTCTCAAACTGGTATAGTTATTATTAGTAGCCTTTTGCCGTGTGTGACAAGACATTTTAAATTTTTTATTTTTCAAAAGCAATTTCAACACTTTTTTTCGAAATATTCGCTCAGTTTTGTCGAATGTAGTGCCATCACATTGCAAACCAGCTTAATATACACTCCTGGAAATTGAAATAAGAACACCGTGAATTCATTGTCCCACGAAGGGGAAACTTTATTGACACATTCCTGGGGTCAGATACATCACATGATCACACTGACAGAACCACAGGCACATAGACACAGGCAACAGAGCATGCACAATGTCGGCACTAGTACAGTGTATATCCACCTTTCGCAGCAATGCAGGCTGCTGTTCTCCCATGGAGACGGTCGTAGAGATGCTGGATGTAGTCCTGTGGAACGGCTTGCCATGCCATTTCCACCTGGCGCCTCAGTTGGACCAGCGTTCGTGCTGGACGTGCAGACCGCGTGAGACGACGCTTCATCCAGTCCCAAACATGCTCAATGGGGGACAGATCCGGAGATCTTGCTGGCCAGGGTAGTTGACTTACACCTTCTAGAGCACGTTGGGTGGCACGGGATACATGCGGACGTGCATTGTCCTGTTGGAACAGCAAGTTCCCTTGCCGGTCTAGGAATGGTAGAACGATGGGTTCGATGACGGTTTGGATGTACCGCGCACTATTCAGTGTCCCCTCGACGATCGCCAGTGGTGTACGGCCAGTGTAGGAGATCGCTCCCCACACCATGATGCCGGGTGTTGGCCCTGTGTGCCTCGGTCGTATGCAGTCCTGATTGTGGCGCTCACCTGCACGGCGCCAAACACGCATACGACCATCATTGGCACCAAGGCAGAAGCGACTCTCATCGCTGAAGACGACACGTCTCCATTCGTCCCTCCATTCACGCCTGTCGCGACACCACTGGAGGCGGGCTGCACGATGTTGGGGCGTGAGCGGAAGACGGCCTAACGGTGTGCGGGACCGTAGCCCAGCTTCATGGAGACGGTTGCGAATGGTCTCGCCGATAGCCCAGGAGCAACAGTGTCCCTAATTTGCTGGGAAGTGGCGGTGCGGTCCCCTACGGCACTGCGTAGGATCCTACGGTCTTGGCGTGCATCCGCGCGTCGCTGCGGTCCGGTCCCAGGTCGACGGGCACGTGCACCTTCCGCCGACCACTGGCGACAACATCGATGTACTGTGGAGACCTCACGCCCCACGTGTTGAGCAATTCGGCGGTACGTCCACCCGGCCTCCCGCATGCCCACTATACGCCCTCGCTCAAAGTCCGTCAACTGCACATACGGTTCACGTCCACGCTGTCGCGGCATGCTACCAGTGTTAAAGACTGCGATGGAGCTCCGTATGCCACGGCAAACTGGCTGACACTGACGGCGGCGGTGCACAAATGCTGCGCAGCTAGCGCCATTCGACGGCCAACACCGCGGTTCCTGGTGTGTCCGCTGTGCCGTGCGTGTGATCATTGCTTGTACAGCCCTCTCGCAGTGTCCGGAGCAAGTATGGTGGGTCTGACACACCAGTGTCAATGTGTTCTTTTTTCCATTTCCAGGAGAGTATCTTGACGTAATTTCTTTTATGTGCATCTTTGCTTTTATATCTGAGCTTGTTATAATCGCTCTCTACTACATTCAGATGAAAGCCATTCTTGTCGTCAGCTTGTTTTAAAGTCCATAGGTCCTTCTTAATTTCGAATTCATCAGCAGCAAATACAGAACTCGGTGTAGCAAAGGTTAGACACACTCCTCTTTTTGTAAGTGCTCTGGATAATTCAGCTTGACGTTAATGATTTCAAATGTACGTGCTGTGTATACACTGAAAATATGTTTTACCCCATTTCTCGAGATCGTATGGTCAAGGAATGGGTTTTTCTACTTCAGTATATCCAGTACATTTCTTTAGTACATTGTTTCTTTAGTACATTGTGCTCATTTTCTTTTCTAACCTTTTTACATGATTTTTGTTGCCTTGATAAAATATAACTGAGTTATCGACGTATCTCTCGCGCTCAGCGAAACATTATAACCACCTACATTCTCGTTCACTACCCACAGCAACCGCCTAAGCCTCGCGATGACTGGCGGAAACTGAGTTAAGCTTCAACCGTTGCTATTCATTGTGGGGTCTTTTCTATATTCTGACGTCGAAGGTGCTATCCCAGTACATGTCTCAGGTGTGGTGTGTATAGGAAATCTAACTACACTGATCTGTACTCAGCGCTCTCAGTCATAACACTTGGCACAGAATCAAAATCATAGGCCATCGAAGTTGGATTAAAAGTGCTAAAACAACTTTGTCATAAGTAAAGTCAGTTAAGTGGATCGAAATCTTCAGTCTCTCAGTGACCACAATGGCACCAAGAGAAACATGACAGAGAGAAGGTCGGAATATTGAATTCAGTATTCCGAAATTGGTTCACCGTTGAAGATCGGTCCTTTCTTTCAACCACGTACAAATCGCCGAAACGGCAAGTGAGATAGGAGATCTCGGAATTGAAAACTGCAGTAGTTTGATAGACGAAAGACATATTGGCCAGACGAGGCGTAAGTCGTGCTTGGGTAGCTCAGTTGGTAGAGCACTTGCTCGCGAAATGCAAAGGTCCCGACTTCTAGTCTCGGTCCGGCACACGGTTTTAATCTGCCAGGAATTTTCATATCAGCGCACACTCCGCTGCAGAGTGAAAATCTCATTCTGGCACCGACACATTTATAATTGTACGCAACTCATGATATATCACACTCGAGCATTCGGTTTAGTCATAATAGTAGTTAGGTGGAATGAACCTTGGAGTAATAAACTGCTCCACCGGCACTGCTAACTTCCTAGTGGCATGTGTCGTCATGGGATCTTTAAGTAAATATGATACCATCACAGAGACTCTAAACAACCTCCAGGGCCAGACACTACAAGAGAGACATTGTGCACCAGGGAGGTTTGCTATCCAAATTCTGTGATTGTACTTTCGAGGAAAATTGGGGCAGTATATCAGTTCCTCCCACATATATCTCGAGAAATCACCATGACGAAGAGATTAGAGCAATTAGAACTCATGTGGAAGTTTAGCGATAGCCATTCGTTCCACATACCTTTCGTCAATGGGACAGAGATGGAGCAAAATGATGATGGTACCAGAGGTATCGTTCGCCGTTGACGCTGGTGCTGCTTGGGGAATATACAACGCTGGAAAACATTCATCAATGTCAGGGACTATGTCAGTGGCACCAGGGCACAATATACACATACTGGAGGTTCTACTGTTAGTGGTTCACTTTTCATTGTCATTAGCGATCAGATGCGCTCAGGCAGCCTCTCTGTGTACTCACTGTACTGACTCCCACGGTTCTAACTGTGCTTAGAGGTGAACACCATTTGCAGTATTCATTCCAGCGTTCACCCATGCCCCATGAATGAGCTGGACAGCGTCAACCATTTGAAGTGCGTCACACTGTGAGCCGCAGGAAACTGGATGGATTTATCGACAGATTGCTGCACATGTTGGGCAAATTTATCGGTAGTGTGTTGCTGCTTTCAACAGTGGTCTGTGGAACATTCCAACACCTTTATACCGGGTTCTGGACGTCCGTACAGTACAGACGGACGTCAAGATCAATGCACTGAGCGAACGGATGTGGCAGACAGAACACCATACACGTACGAAATCTGGGCACATTTTGCATCTGCAATGCCTTTATGGACCATTGGGAACAGTCTGTTTGCAGCAGGACCAAGAACATAGGTGAATCTGGCCAGGCATTGGCAGGAAGTCATAGCCAAGGATGGCTACTCTGATATCGTGAAAGTGCTGACTAGAGAGTGGAATGGCACTGTTGTCGTCTGTAAACAGAGTAGTTGCTGACTATATGTGAGCAACTTACTTACACGTGTACGGCATAGACCTGGAGAGATGCCTATTCCAGAGGACATTCGCCGATGACACACAGGTCCGAACCCAGGTTTAATGGGCGTGGGGATGGGGCATTAGCTACAGTTTGCAGATATAAAACTTCGTACAGACACATATTCATAACGTATTTAGTTGTTTCATATCTAAACATTGTAGTTGTAATGTAATCAGTAACACAATAAGGAACGGACCATACCAGGTGATATAGATATATATATACAATTTCGTATAGACACATATTCATAACGTATCTAGTTGTTTCATATCTAAACATTCGGAGTATAAGTATTTGAATTAGCGTTGTCCCATTTTATTGAAATTTCTGTTAACTGATTTTTGCTGATTATTTCAGAGATGCACTAGTGATTCCTATCGATAAAGTTGTAATGTCTTTGAATTTTACATTATACTCTGTTCTTTTTGTTGTATACAGTGAAAGGTGGCTACACTGAGCCACAGCGCCAGAGATTGCGCCAAAGAGTATTATTCAGCCGCCTCCACAGGCAGTGTTGGTTGAGATGAGGTAGTGGAGAGTTCTTGTCGAGAAGTCGTAGTAGGCAGTGCTTGTTGAGATGTTGCAGTGGTGAGTCGTTGTTGAGAAGATGCGGTAGTGAGTGCTTGTTCAGAAGTTGTAGTATTGTTTTGATGGGCTAGACACCAGATGTTGTTGGATTGGGGATACTGTAATGATCAGAGTGTGCTTTTCGTCAATATATATGAAGGTAAAAAAACTCCTTTTTCTTGTATTATTTCAATGTCTTAAACAATAATGCCTATTGGTCACAGGTTCAGTCAACAAAGCATCTGGCTCGTGTTCTTGTATTAGACTGTATTTCTGGTTTCTATGTGCAATTATAGTATTTCTGTTTATTTTTTGAATTACTTCAGTATAAATGGTATTTAAAATATCTGGTCTTATTGAGGAAGAACCGTGTAAGATGTGTACGTTTAATCACACTTCCACACACAGAACAGCTACACTTGTGTTTTGTTGTTTCCTTGGTTTTATAGTTGCTGGGGACTTAATTAATTAATTGTGTTAACAGATATTTCCTTTCATTCTTTGTTGTTATTCTATGCAGTCAGATTGCGGAGTAATATTAGTCAGGGCCAACCGGTACGAGACTTCGTAATCGGACAGACAGCTACTAAAATTAAAATTATTTGCATAATAAATAATTAAGCCCCCATGCACGAATTAATTAATTAAGTCCCCAGCAATTATAAAACCTAGGAAACAACAAAACACAAGTGTAGCTGTTCTGTGTGTGGAAGTGTGATTCAACGTACACATCTGGCACGGTTCTTCCTCAATAAGACCAGATATTTTAAATACCATTTATACTGAAGTAATTGAAAAAATAAACAGAAATACTATAATTGCACATAGAAACCAGAAATACAGTCTAATACAAGAACACGAGCCAGATGCTTTGTTGACTGAACCTGTGACCAATAGGCATTATTGTTTAAGACATTGAAATAATACAAGAAAAAGGAGTTTTTTTACCTTCATATATATTGACGAAAAGCACACTCTGATCATTACAGTATCCCCAATCCAACAACATCTGGTGTCTAGCCCATCAAAACAATAATACAACTTCTGAACAAGCACTCACTACCGCATCTTCTCAACAACGACTCACCACTGCAACATCTCAACAAGCACTGCCTACTACGACTTCTCGACAAGAACTCTCCACTACCTCATCTCAACCAACACTGCCTGTGGAGGCGGCTGAATAATACTCTTTGGCGCAATCTCTGGCGCTGTGGCTCAGTGTAGCCACCTTTCAACAGTCTTGGCGCAACAGTAGTTGAAATTGGAGAGTAGTTGTTAAGTAGGAAGACGATGTGAAATGGAAAACATTGGCAGGGGATCTACTGTAAATAGACTAATGTATTATTCAGTAGTGGTAACGGCAAAAGTATTACGAGTTAATATTTGAGCATGTACAAATATCTTTGTACATCTACAGCTGCATGATTACTCTGAAATTCACAGTTAAGTGCCTGCCAGTACGTTCATCGAACCACCTTCAAGCTGCTTCTCTACAGTTCCATTGCCAGAAAGCGTGCACAGATAACTAACACATAAATCTTTCCGTGCGAGCTCTGATTTCTCTTATTTTATTACGACGATCATTTCTCCGATTAGAGGCAAGCGGCAACAAATAATTTTCGCCCTCTGAGGGGAGAGTTGGTGACAGAAATTTCATGAGGGGGTCTTTCCGCAGCGAAAAACGACTTTGTTTTAAAGACTGTCACTCCACTTCGTGAATCCATGATATATGTATTAGTGAATACAGTTGTTCCAAAGTCCAGAATATTTGAGAGAATAATCATTGAAAGGCACATGAATAATGCAATCATTTCAGCATTTCATATTTCTTCACATCAGAAACAGGATCTGAGACCAGCGTCATATCCCACAGAAGACAATGAGACCACCAACGAAATAACAAGACAAGTACCATTTTTGAACTATAGATGTGGATGAGGGATTAGATGAAACGTTCTTTAATCAGTGATAAATGCCTGTTTCGAAGACAGGCCATTGAACATCAAGTACTGGACATCCCATTAGAAAGGTAAAGTAACCAGTGTCCGATACAATGCACAGGTTATCATTCCCGTACTACTGCCATTTTTTCGACAGGAAGGTGATGTACTTTTTCAGCAGGACAGTGCACATCCATTTACGGCTGCTGCAACCCAACGAGCTTCTTGCAGAGCACAACAACTGCCCTGGCCACCAAGATCACCTGATCTTTCGTGTATGGGATACAACGAAGCGGGAATTTACCCGTTCTCCACGGTCTGCCAGAACGATTGCCGAATTTTAAGAAAAGGAGCAAGATGTTTGGGACAATTGTATGTAGCAGGATGCCATTCCGCATCTGTATGGTCGTTTGTATGCGACGATACACGTCTGCGTTGACACCACAGCGGGGCACACTGTGTTCTGTTGAGGCTTTTTGGGAATCTTTTTCTATATATTTGTGTTTCATTTGCTCTGAATTTGTTATAGTGTATTCCTACTATGATGAACTACACGCCAACTCACTAGTCCAGGGCATAACAACTGGCCGGTTTTGAGCGCGAGTATTCGCGTCTGCTCAGGCACGTGCTCGCGAGCAGGTGCAAGGTCGCGGAGTAGGGAGGGAGGGGAGGGAGGGGAAATGCGCCCACGTTTGAATGTGATCTCGTGTTCGTAGCAGATTTAACTAGCCATCTGAATGCTTTGAACATTTTACTACAAGGTAAAGATCTGCTAATTACTCATTTCATAGATCGAATACGAGCTTTTAAAATGAAATTGACACTTTGAGTGAGTCAGCTGGAAACAGGAAACCTAGCTTATTTTCCTAAATTATCCTCCATGCAAGATGTTCACGAAGACTGTGAACGTTATTCACATAGTTTAGTTGATGAGCGCTTTCAAGATCTAACAGCACTAGACAGTGATTTTGATCTGTTCTCTCCACATTCAGCGAATGTTTAAGAGATTCGTCCTGAGCTGCAGCAAGAAATTATTGACCTGCAGTGTGACAGAGAATACAGAGACAACTTTCAGAACAAGAAAAACCTTTTGGAATTCTACAGACACTTCCCTCAGGATAGATTTCCTCGTTTGCACAAACTGGCGGCTACAATAATATCAATGTTCGGTTCCACGTATGTTTGTGAACAACTGTTCTCTGCAATGAAATGTAACAAGACGCGCCTGAGAAACGCATTGTCTCATCGAAATTTAAACTGCACACTGCGCCTAAAATGCACAAGAACAATTACTCTGAACATAGACGCAATTGTAAAGGGCACAAAGTACAAGATATCCGAGAATCCCACACTTCAGTGACACCTTTTATTGTGTAACAGTTCACAAATTAATGCGAATGTAGAGGCATACACTAAGCTAATAAAATTATGTGGCATGTGTACATTCTCCTTTATTTGTTTCATTTGTCGCAGTAATAATTCGTGAGTGATATCCCTGCAGTTATGGCCGCGGATTTACATTGACTGGCGGCAGCTGTTGTGTGCCCCACGTGACTTTCCCCACTCTCCGCTCTGGTCCGGTAGTGGGGGTAGCGTGCTCGCGCTGCTCCGTGCTCGCGCCTTGCTGCTCACAGCTTGATCAGCGAGCACGTATGTTGTGAAGCCCTGCAGTAGTCAATAAAATGATCTGGTCCCTGATGGAGTTGTGCTGCATTTTTTTTTTTTCGGCAGTGCACAGTTAGATGTGGCTATATACTGAGATGACAAAAGTCATCGGATACTTTCCAATATCATGTTGGACCCCCTTTCGCCCGACTCAACGTGCAGTACACTCAACCATGCTACCTGGTGCAACGCGCAGTAGACTAAACCACCGTGCTACCTCTACTGCTGTCCAAACTTCCGAAAGTGTTGCCAGTACACGGTTTTGTTCACGAACTGACCTCTGGATTACGTCCCATAAGTGCTTGATGGGATTCATGTCGGGTGATTCGGTTGGTTAACTCATTCTCTCGAATTGTCCAAAATGTTCTTCAGCACAGTCGCGAACAACTGTTGCCATGTGACATGGTGCATTGTTATCCATAAAAATTCCGTCATCGTTTGGACATATGAAGTCCGCGAATGGCTGAAAATAGCCTCCACGTAGCCGAACAAAACTATTCCCAGTGAGTGATCGTTCAGTTGGATGAAACGCCCCAACTGTTGTGTGCCCCACGTGACTTTCCCCACTCTCCGCTCTGGTCCGGTAGTGGGGGTAGCGTGCTCGCGCTGCTCCGTGCTAGCGCCTTGCTGCTCACAGCTTGCTCCTTGAGCACGTATGTTGTGAAGCCCTTCACTAGTCAATAAAACTGTAACTGTAGGAGGAGCTACCACCAGCTTGCACCGTACCTTGGTGACAACCTGGGTCCCAGACTGTGTGGTCTGCGCCACACCCTAAACCTACCATTAGCTCTTACCAAATGAAACTGGGACTCATCTGACCTGGCCACGGTTTTCCAATCGTCTAGGTTCCAACCTGCACGGTCACAAGGGGCGCTGCAGGCGACGCCTTGTTGTTACAAAAGGCACTTGCGTCGGTCGTCTGCGGCCATAGTTCGTTAACGCCAGATTTCACCGCGCTGTCGTAACGGACACGTTCGCCGTACGGTCCACATTGATATCTGCGATTATTTCACTCGGTGTTGCTTGTCTGTTGGCACTGACAACTGTACGTAAACGTCGCTGCTCTTGGTCGTTATGTGAAGGCCGTCGGCCACTGCGCTGTCCTTGATGAGAGACAATGCCTGAAATCTGGTATTTTCGACACTCTCTTGACACTGTGGATCTCGGAATGTTGATTCCCTAGCGATTTTCGAACTGGTGTAGCCCATGCGTCTGGCTTGAATACCATTCCGAGTTGAATGTGTTAATCCCCGTCTTGCGGCCGTACTCATGCCGAAAACCTTTGCGTTTGTATCACCTGCGCGCAAACGATAGCTCCGCCAATGCACTGCTCTTTTACACCTGTTGTACATCTACATCTACATGGATACTCTGCAAATCACATGTAAGTGCCTGGCAGAGGGTTCATCGAACCACCTTCACAATTCTCTATTATTGCAATCTAGTATAACACGCGGAAAGAATGAACACTTATATCTTTCCTTACGAGCTCTGATTTCCCTTATTTTATCTTCGTGATCGTTCCTCCCTATGTAAGCCGATGTCAACAAAATATTTTCGCACTCGGAGGAGAAAGTTGGTGATTGGAATTTCGTGAGAAGATTCCGTCGCAACGAAAAAACGCCTTCCTTTTAATGGTGTCCATCGCAAATCCTGTATCATTTCTGTGACACTCTCCCCCATATTTCGTGATAATACAAAACGCGCTGCCTTTCTTTCAACTTTTTCGATGTACTCCGTCAGCCCTATCTGGTAAGTATCCCACACCGCGCAACAGTATTCTAAAAGAGGACGGACAAGCGTAGTGTAGGCCGTCTCCTTAGTAGATCTGTTACATTTTCTATGTGTCCTGCCAATTAAACGCAGTCTTTCGTTATCCTTCCCCACAATATTTTCTGTGTGTTCCTTCCAATTTAAATTGTTCGTAATTGTAATTCCTAGGTATTTAGCTGAATTTACGGCTTTTAGATTAGACTGATTTATCGTGTAACCGAAGTTTAACGCGTTCTTTTTAGCACTCATATGGATGACCACACACTTTTCGTTATTATATGTCAACTGCCACTTTTCGCACCATTTCGATATTTCTTCAAAGTCGTTTTGTAGTTTGTTTTGATCTTATGATGACTTTATTAGTCGTCAAACGAAGGCTCAGATTGTCTCCCAAATCGTTTATATAGTTAAGGAACAGCAAAGAGCCTATACCTTTGCAACAAACAGCACTGATTACGTATTTGTTTATATGTTCAGATGTGCTAACAAAACTAACGGGGTTCCATTTAAAAAAACGTAGTTTTGTGTTAAAAAACATACTTCCTTGCTTTTTTTTTATGGTTTGTATTAACCAGTTACACTAGCCCCTCTCCTCACGTTCGGTCTGTGGAATCGATTCGTCAGTATTTGATGTGGTTTACGAAATATGTCCAGCGGTAATGTTAGGTGACTCACCCTGTATATGTGCATGCCGCTACCCCATAGCTTCTGTCGCCTCATTGCAATCTGCACGCTCGGATCGCCTGCTACTGCCTGGGTGGTAAAGCAGCAGCCGTTGGGCGAGGCAACAAGGTGCGACTTGGCAGCGCGACCCCTGACGACCGTCGTACCCCCGCACCCTCACCTCTCTCGATTAAAGGTCCGCGCAGTGGCGGGAGTCCGGGGGACCGGTGTCGCGGTACTGCCGGGCAGTGCGCCTCCCCCCCCCCCCCCCCCCCCTGGCGGGGGCTATTCATCAGCCGGCACGTGCGCGCCCTGCAAGCGGCCTACTTGCCGCTACCTGCCCCGCCAAACGGCTCCCCGCGGCACGGCGCCAGTTCCGGCTCCCCACACATTACGGCCGCCGAGGCGCCGCCCGTCGCCCAAACGGCGAGTTACGCAGGGCGTCGCGAGCGCCCCCGAAAGTGAAACACCGGAGACCTATGCCGCGGACTCCGAAGCGGTTCGCACTCGTTAGTAACGACGCTTTTAGAGGGATTAGCGATCCCGCCTCTATCACCGGGCCGGACGTCGTCCACTGACATTTGCTCTAACAGCCAAACGTTGCCTGCGAGAAGACACCTTGCGAGCTACCAACTTTAGGCGGATTCACGCGAGGGACGGCAAAAACAGTTTGGTTAAAACTGATCCCGCTTTAACGTCTCCATATTTGGCCATAAAGACTGCACCATTTTTGTGACTTTCAAAGGTGGCTACACTGACAAGGGAACCTCCCCATCGCACCCCCACTCATATTTAGTTATAAGTTGGCACAGTGGATAGGCCTTGAAAAACTGAACACAGATCAATCGAGAAAACAGGAAGAAGTTGTGTGGAACTATGAAAAAAATAAGCAAAATACACAAACTGAGTAGTCCATGTGCATGATAAGCAACTTCATGGAGAGCGTAGGCTCAGGAACGCCGTGGTCCCGCGGTTAGCGTTAGCAGCTGCAGAAGGAGAGGTCCTAGGTTCAAGTCTTCCCTCGAGTGAAAAATTTACTTCTTTTTTCTTTTCGCAAAGTTATGATCTGTCCGTTCATTGACGTCTCTGTTCACTGTAATAAGTTTAGTGTCTGTGATTTGCGACCGCACCGCAAAACCGTGCGATTGGTAGACGAAAGGACGTGCCTCTCCAATGGGAACCGATAACAGTTGATAGCGAGGTCATAAGTCAACCGATTCCTCCACAGGAAAACACGTCTGATATATTCTATACGACACTGGTGACGGCATGTGCGTCACATAATTGTCTGAAAATAAAAAATTAAAGTTTTCAGTCCAGAGAGGATTTGAACCAAGGACCTTTCGTTCTGCAGCTGCTCACGCTAACCAGGACACCACGGCGCTCCTGAACTCAAGTTGTCCTCGATGTTACCTATGTTGCACATGGACTACTCAGTTTGTATATTTTGCTTATTTTTTCATAGTTCCAGACAACTTCTTCCTGTTTTCTCGATTGATCTGTGTTCAATTTTTCAAGGTCTATCCACTGTGCCAACTTATAACTAAATCTAAGGGGGGTGCGATGGGGAGGTTCCCTTGTGAGTCACAGCGCCAGAGATTGCGCCAAAGATTATTATTCCGCCGCCTCCACTGGGGGCAGTACTAGTTCAGAGGATGTCGAGAGCAGTCGTTGTTCTGTTGGGCAAGAGAGTAGACGACCTGAGTCTTGACTGAAATGTACTGTTCGGTTGGTGCAATGTATAGATGGAAGAAGATGCAATTGTCAGAACATATTTGAGAAACGAGATGGGCTTTTGATTTATGATGCTGGTGTAATGGAATATATTCGTCAATATATAATGAGGTAAAAAGGTATTACAATTTTCTTTAATAACAATCCCTCTTGCTCACAGGTACAGTCAACAAAACATCTGGCTCGTATTCATTTATTAGACTTGTAATTCTGGTTTCTATGTGCAGTTGCAGTTTTTCTGGTTTTTCAATTAGTTCATTGTAAACGGTGTTTAAAATATTTTGTCGTGTTGAGAAAGAATCGAGCCGGACACATGTATGTTGAGTCACACTCACACACATAACAGTTACACTTGTGCTTTGTTGTTTCGTAGCTTTTTTAGTTGCAGGGGACTTAATTATTCTACTGTGTTAATGGATATTCCTTGTCATTCTTCATTTTTATTTTATGCAGTCAGATTGCGTGCTAATAATAGTCAGGGCCAACCGGTTACGAGACTTCGTAACCGGTCACACAGCTAGTAAAATTATTGCATTTATTCATTAATATTAGTCGTTTCTTTTTAATGAAGCCCCCTTGCAACTTATTACTAAATTGCCTGAAGTGTACAGTAATGACTTTTTCATCAGAGACATAGTGTAAACAATATAGACACCACCCCTGACAGTTGTAGTAATAGATGATGATATCTTTTCTTGTTCTATATAAGAAACGGTCAAAACAGCCGCCACGTCTTCTGTCTTACTTTTGCTTCCGCTGTTCTTCGAGAAAGTGTCTACGCTGTAATTGTTACTATATGTTTGAAATGTTAACCTTCTTAATCTTCCGATCCGTAATGTCAATGTTTCGAACCTTTAAACAATTTCTAGCAATTTCTGCCGTGCCGCCAGGAAACAGACATTACCTGGCAATTTCAAATACTAAGAAATATTTTCCCACAGTAGCAGCCACAAAGCAGTTTGAAGCAATTCATTTAATAATAGCTTGCACAGCAAGGAGTTTATTCTACTACAGTGTCAGTATTTACAATATTTTAGATCCAAGTTAGATACAGCAGGTTTGGATTTACTACCTACGAATGAAATAATCTTAAAATATATAAATTGTTTAGGCGCCTTGTATGATAAAAGTGAACCCAGTAACAAAAAGTGAATGCAAAGTCAGTAGTTTATTCTCCTTACGTATTCTTATTTCACTGACTAGCCTACGGACGTCTGATCTCTATTATATGCAAGTTAACGTAATTTATAGCCAGGCTTCGTATCGGAATATCGGTTAACGGAACCGCAAGCAAGAATAAAATGAAATACCGGTATAGTAAGAGCAGGCATTGCCAGCAGGAGAAGTGAAGAAGTGACTGTTAACACAAAGTTCTTGAAAGCAGCCACAAGCCGCACCTAGCGTTTTGTTATTTACGGGTTATGCTCTTCAAATGAACAAAAGCACCAACTCAATATACACTGTAAAAGATACTAATTGAGATGCATGGAAAACTTACACTGACGTTACGTAAAGTACATCTTCTATTTCCAGTATGGTGACTGACGTTTAAAGTTGCCTGATGTGGTATCGATAGCTACAGTGTAGGTACAAATTCTTAGGTTGGTACTACGACACCGACACCGATGACAGCGCCCTCTAGCTGGCCGGCGCTGTGCATCTCTACGACCGCCGCTCGGGATTCAGCCCATTTGATCAAGAGCAAACGACCAAGCAACTTATCTTCTGCTTTATAGGGGGCTAGCCATGACAGACCTTGCCTTTGTTACTTCAATGAAAGTTCGTCCAACTACTCGTAACTGTTAGCTTTGATACATGAACGGCTTCGCACCTACGCACTCATCTGTACGCAAAGTTGAGTAATACTATGATTTGTATACCGGTATATTCATACACCAGTAAAAGAGCTTTAACCTATACGCAGTACCGAAGTACTTCACCTTTTCCTGCTCCTACTCGCGTCCTTCACTCTCGTCCTATTTTGCAGAAGCGGTTCACATGATCAGATCCACGCGCCGCCTATCCACGCGGGATACAAAACACCTGACACCACTAAAGATAGTGTTTAAAGCTGGCTAACAGTTCTGAAGATTAAACTAGCTGTACTGCAGTAGCTAAACATACGCATAAAGTAAGGTAGTAAATGATGACATCGACAGCACCAAAGATTAAATTTAATGTATAACAATACTGGTAACGTCCACAATATAGTATATACGAAGATACGTAATTTATAACTACAGGAAACGAAATTTACATTTTAATCACCTCTTTTATGGGTGTGTGTTTAACATCGCGTATTTGTAAATATCTGATTATGTTTCAAAAAATACGAGTACATCTGTAAAAATTAAAATATATTTTAAAAAACATCATAAAGATACATATTGAGAAATGTCTTTACTAATATGGATCCAAAATTACTGTTTCTAAAAATATTTTTGTTGGGATAATACAGTAGATATTATATTTTGGTTGCTAATTTATAAATATATTTTAATTTTTACAGATGTACTCGTATATTTTGAAAGATAAGCGAATACGTACAGATATTATATGTTATACAGACGTCCATTAAAGAGGTGATTAAAATGTAAATTTTGTTTTCTGTAGTTATAAATAACGTATCTTTGGATGTACAATATCGTCTTCGTTACAAGTACTGTTGTATAGTAAATTTAATCTTTGGTGCTGTCGCTGTCATCATTTACTACTATACGTTAAACGTTGGTTTAGGTACTATACCACAGCCAGTTTAATCTTCAGATCTGTTAGCTATCTTTAAACGCGATCTGTAGTGCTGTCAGCCAACTTTAGACGTAAGTCGCCGTACTGGAAATAGAATATGTCCTTTACGTAAAGAAAATGTAACTTTTCCGTATTATCTCACTTTGTATCTTACAGTCTATATTCCCATGATACTGTTGTTCCTTCGAAGAGAGAAACTGGCAAATGAAATATGTAAGGTACGGCTTGTAGCTGTTTTCAAAAACTTCGATACAGGAATTTTGGTTCTGCATAACTGGTATATCTCGGTATTTGTATGGTATCTCTTAGAATAGTTTTCTTTTTATATGCTACCGATAACCGATTAAAAAAACCGGCTTATCAAATTGCTATAGCAGCAGTTCTAAAACTTTAAGTATTTAAATTAAACATTTTTTTAAGAATGAATAATGTTTATGTTGATACAAGCTCTCTTGGTTGCTGCGATAGAACTTTTTGTGGTTTCCCAATGACGCGTTTCACCTTTATTTGTGCATTTTCTGACTGGTCTAAGGAAGAAATATAAAATTTCATAACAGTGGCGTGGCCCCAGTGACATTGGACTACCAAGAAAATATTTAACAATTAATTTGGTAGCAATGTGTACATGGAATATCACGTATAAAATATCAGAGGAGGTAAATGTCCCTTGTCATACCTGACGAGAGCAGTCTGGAGAACAAGCTTCTACATTTGAGAAGAGATTTAGAGACCGACGTGTACTTTCCATAGCAAATAAGTAGGGCACTACGAATGAAACCAACAGTGGGCATAAGGAATGGAGAAGAGGACGCGGAAGTTTTAAGTCCATGTCCTTTCTGCCATACTTGGGAAGCCTATCGCCAAAAATAGGACGAATTCCCAGCAAACACAAAGTGAAAGGGATTTTTCGCCCTCCACCAAAGAAACTAACACTCATGGATGCAATTAATGATGATATGGTGCTTCGGAAGCCTGCGGTTTACAAGATTCCCTGTGAGTGTGGCCTTTAATACATCGAACAGCCGACACGTAAAGTCCTTGAGAACACACAAAGCACCGCAGGTACACCCGTATCTTACAACTTAATAAATCGGCAGTGCCAGAGCACTGTATTGACATTGAGCAGTCTATGGTGTACGATAACGTCAAAATTTTAGCCTCGACTTCACCTTTTTCGGTCTCAGTAATGAAAGAAGCAACTGAAATTTGGTTGGCGACGAATTAAAATAATAGCGGCAGCGGTTTCAGCTTGGACAAGTCATGAAATCCGGCACTTTCTGTAATAAACACACAAAGACGTCCCAATGACGCAGCTCGCAGTGATACATCGATATCACAGTGTGGATAGAGAATGCAACCATAGATCCAATTTTATGCATATGTTGTACATTTTTGCCATCGATCAACGGTCCGCGAGTTAAAAAGGACGGAGCAAGTGCCGGAGCGTCAGTTACCCTCCTCAGTCTGAAGATGACTGAATGGTATACAGCCGAAATATCTGAAGAAGAACAAATTTATGCGACTGCACGTCCGAAATTTTATGGAATGAAATAAATTCAACAACCCGGTTAGAAAACTGCTACGGAAGCAAAGGGAACTTCACAGCAAACATAAACATAGCCAAAGTCTTGCAGACAAACAAAAATTACATGAAGCGAAATGTACTGTGGGGAGGCCTATGCGAGAGGCGTTCAATGAATGCGAAAAAAAAGTTCTCTGCACTGACTTGGGCGAAAATCCTAAGAAATTTTGGTCTTACGTCAAAGCGGGAGCTGGATCAAAACAAAATGTCCAGGAACTCTGTGACCAAAATGGTACTGAAACAGAGGATGACAAAGGCCGAAATACTGAATGTCTTTTTCCAGAGCTGTTTCACAGAGGAAGACTGCACTGTAGTTCCCTCTCTAGATTGTCGTACAGATGACAAAATGGTAGATATCGAAATAGATGACAGAGGGATAGAAAAACATTTAAAATCGCTCAAAAGAGGACAGGCCGCTAGACCACATGGGATACCAGTTCGATTTACACAGAGTACGCGAAGGAACTTGCCCCCTTCTTGCAGCGGTGTACCGTAAGTCTCTAGAAGAGCGTAGCGTTCCAAAAGATTGGAAAAGAGCACAGGTCATCCCCGTTTTCAAGAAGGTACGTCGAACAGATGTGCAGAACTATAGACCTATATCTCTAAGTAGATCAGTTTTAGAATTTTGGAACACGTATAATGTTCGAGTATAATGACTTTTCTGGAGACTAGAAATCTACTCTGTAGGAATCAGCATGGGTTTCGACAAAGACGATCGTGTGTAACACAGCTTGCGCTATCAGTCCACGAGACTCAGAGGGCTACAGACACGGGTTCTCAGGTAGATGATGTGTTTCTTGACTTCCGCAAGGCGTTTGAGACAGTTCCCGACAGTAGTTAAATGTACAAAGTAAGAGCATGTGCACTATCAGACCAATTGCCTGATTAGATTGAAGAGTTCCTAGATAACAAACCGCAGCATGTCATTCTCAATAGACAGAAGTCTTCCGAAGTAACAGTGATTTTAGGTGTGCCGCAGGGGAGTGTCGTCAACAGCATATATAAATGACCTTGTGGATAACATCGGAAGTTCACTGAGGCTTTTTGCGGATGATGCTGTAGTATATCGAGAGGTTGTAACAATGGAAAACCGTACTGAAATGCAGAAGGATCTGCAACGAATTGACGCATGGTACAGGGAATGGCTATTGAATCTCAATGTAGACAAGTGTAATGTGCCGCGAATACATAGAAAGATAAATCCTTTATCATTTAGCTACAATATAGCAGGTCAGCAACTGGAAGCAGTTAATTCCGTAACTTATCTGGGAGTAGGCATTAGGAGTGATCTAAAATGGAATGACCATATAAAATTAATCGTCGGTAAAACATATGCCAGACTGAGATTCATTGGAAGAATCATAAGGAAATGCAGTCCGAAAACAAAGGGAGTAGTTTACAGTACACTTGTTCGCCCACTGCTTGAATACTGCTCACCTCTGTCGGATCCGTACCAGATAGGGATGATACAAGAGATAGAGAAGATCCAACAAGAGCAGCGCACTTCGTTACAGGATCATTTAGTAATCGTGAAAGCCTTATGGAGATGATAGATAAACTCCAGTGAAAGACTCTAGAAGAGAGACGCTCAATAGCTCGGTACGGGCTTTTGTTGAAGTTTCGAGAACATACCATCACCGAGGAGTCAAGCATTATATTGCTCCTTCCTACGTATATCTCGCGAAGAGACCATGAGGATAAAATCAGAGAGATTAGAGCCTACACAGAGGCATACTGACAATCTTTCTTTCCACGAACAATACGAGACTGGAATAGAAGGGAGAACCGATAGAGGTACTCAAGGTAGCCTCCGCCACACACCGTGAACTGGCTTGCGGAGTATGGACGTGGCTGTAGATGTAGATGTAGAAACTCTGTTATGGGAAATAATAAGACCTCGCACTCGAATTTGGTGCCAGAAAACCACCTACCCAAATTTCCGAAGGGTTTGCGTCTTTTTCTGATAATTTTCTTTGTCTTAGTATTATGCAGGTGATTCTGCTTTCTTATATTTGAGCGAATGGGTAGGCTGCTTCAACCACGAAGGTCAGGTGTTGTAGGGCTGAAATATAGTAGAAACCCTTACCTAACGACATTCCTTCTTGTACCAGTCCCTTCCTATCTTCATAGCTGCTGCACCATAACTCCGTTTACAGTATTCAAGCCCTAGGCTCCCTGTACAATCATCATCGCACATAGTTTCTCACATTACTGAACTAACTGTTCTTACTGTCACATTTATTGTGTGTACATGACGTTAGCCTTGAACACCGGAATAAATAACGGACCCATTCGCTAAACGTACATCAGCAACCAAAACGAAAATTACCGCCCGGTGAGTGCAGTCTATAAGCTGATCAGGCATGACGACGCGTTTGGTTCGTGCATCATGTCGTACACTGCCGCTTGCTGCTGCACTCAGCGTCGTAGATAAAATAGCGTGTGTTGTGACGTAATTCTTTAGCCACATATATCAAAACGACAGCATACATATTAATTGCTGTAGCATTATGTATCTTTTAGGTTTTCTTATTGGTAGCTCTCTATATGAAAATCACTGACTGTGCTGTTTCCAGTCTGATGCTGGTCGGCATTGTTGGAATATATGCTATTGTAGTATTGGGCAGTTGGCTGTTAACAGTGCGTAGCGTTGCGCAGTTGGAGGTGAGCCGCCAGCAGTGGTGGATGTGGGGAAGTGAGATGGCGGATATTTGAGAGCGGATGATCTGGACGTGTGTCCATCAGAGACAGTACATTTGTAAGACTGGATGTCATGAACTGATATATATAATATGACTTTTGAACAATATTAAGGTAAATTGTTCTCTATCAAAATCTTTATTTTGCTAACTGTGCCTATCAGTAGTTAGTGCCTTCAATAGTTTGAATCTTTTATTTAGCTGGCAGTAGTGGCGCTCTCTGTATTGCAGCAGTTCGAGTAACGAAGAGTTTTGTGAAGTAAGTGATTTGTGAAAGGTATAGGTTAATGTTAGTCAGGGCCATTCTTTTGTGGGGATTATTGAAAGTCAGACTGCGTTGCGCTAAAAAATATTGTGTGTCAGTTTAAGCACAGTCATGTATAATTGTTCAATGGGGACGTTTCAGTCATTCCCGGAAAAAGGCACAAGATCTGTTAAATGAGGGCAGAATTTCTCCGTTGTTGGTGGGACACTGAAGCAGCTGGCGGCAGGCTTGCGGGCAGTGCGAGCACTAAGACAGTAATTACGGGTAAGGATATCCGCGTTTCCGTGGCCGAAAGGTTTGAATGGCCTCAGTTTCAGGTGGGGCGTACCTAATCCGTAGAACGAAGTGTGTTTCCAAAAGACTCGAGGACCGTGGCCCTGAGCGAAGCTAGAATTAGCCATGGACTCTCCCACTTCATTATGCATATTAGAGCCTCTTCCGTACACAGCGTGGAAAAACAGCTGCCTCTTTGCCCAGGCAAATTCTCCGCCAATCACAGTGGGAGCCTTGTACAGTGCCAACCTCTAGTGACTTTACGGAAATACTACAGGCACCTATTGAGAAAGCTCTGCGTTATTTACCTCGTATTTCGAAGAGAACGGAAAATTCTCGATTGTCAGTGTGTGCAGGTCCTCCACTGCACGGTACAGCATTTGGGAGTGGGAAAGGCTGTAGACAACACGCGACTTTGACGTGCGACGTGCGATGTGTACGGGTGTATTTATTAGCCTCTCTTCAGTACTGCCAGCTGGTCTGGCCGAGCGGTTCTAGGCGCTTCAGCCTGGAACCGAGCGACCGCTACGGTCGCAGGTTCGAATCCTGCCTCGGGCATGGATGTGTGTGATGTCCTTAGGTTAGTTAGGTTTAAGTAGCTCTAAGTTCTAGGGGTCTGATGACCTCAGATGTTGAGTCCCATAGTGCTCAGAGCCAGTCTTCAGTACTGAACCATGTATTTGGCACACTCCGTGGCCAACACTTAGCTTTCGGCGTTCGCAACCGCAGGACGACGTTTTGAGTACGTGTACAGTCATCCGGAGGCGTTCAACTGCAGCTTGGCGTTGTTCTGGTGCGATTATTTTGAGTGGTAAGTGTCGCATTTAGCCCTTGCCCCGCTCTCTGTTGTGTGGAGCTTGCACTTGTCACTGGTGAACACGAGACCACTCCCCTGCACAACATGTGTAAAGCACCGAGCAGGCAACGTACAGTGTCTTATCTAGCTGTCCCTCCGTTTATTCAATTTTTGGCATCCTTGGCTCCCCCCATTTATGTTCAACAGTTCCCCATGAATTACTTAAACAGAGCACATAGTTTGTAGCATTCTCCTGCAGCACCTCTTTTCAAAAGCTTCTCTTACTGTCGATGCTCTTTTACCGTCATCGCTTCTACTTTTATTGAAGGATTCACTCCAAATAAATATTACGGAGAAGACTACATAAACTTAAATTTTGTAAGTAGGCTGTTTAGGTTTTTATGTTGGTAACGTCACATAGGGCTCTGTATGAAAATCACTGACTGTGCTGTGTGCGGTCTGTGGCTGGTTTGCATTGTTGGAATTTGCTATTGCAGTGTTGGGCAGTTGGCTGTTAACAGCACGTGGCGTTGCGCAGTTGGAGGTGAGCCGCCAGCAGTGGTGGATGTGGGGAGAGATGTCAGAGTTTTTAGAGCGAATGATGTGGACGTGTGTCCATCAGAGAGAGTAAATTTGTAAGACTGGATGTCATGAGCTGATATGTATATATATAGAGAGAGAGAGACAGAGAGAGAGAGAGAGAGAGAGAGTTTTGAACACTATTAAGGTAAATACATTGTTTGTTCTCTGTCAAAATCTCACATTTGCTAACTATGCCTATCAGTAGTTAGTGCCTTCAGTAGTTAGAATCCTTTATTTAGCTGGCAGTATTGGCGCTCGCTGTAATGCAGTAGTTCGAGTAACGAAGATTTTTGTGAGGTAAGTTATTCATGAAAGGTATTGGTTATTGTTAGTCAGGGCCATTCTTTTGTAGGGATTTTTGAAAGTCAGATTGCGTTGCGCTAAAAATATTGTGTGTCAGTTTAGTGTTGATCAGAATAAGTAAAGAGAGGAATGTCTGAGTACGTTCAGTTTTGCTCAGCTGTTTGAAAATCAAATAACGTAGAGGTTTATCAGCACAGTAATTCACAAATTTTTCTAATGGGGGGTTTCATGTATATTACATGTTAACATATGTCCCTTTAAGACAAAAACTACTGCTAATCTACATTTTACATCATATTTAGTTCTGCCAACCTGTTACTTGGCTACTCAAATAAAACTGGCTTACTGCTTTTAGCGTTCTATTTTCCATACTAATCTAGTCAGCACCCCCTGACTTAATCCGATTACATTGAATTATCCATTTTAAGATGCCAAAATCAGTTCCTCTTCACAGACAGACCTTGTCATTGAGACATGTGTGATAAATACTGATTTGGTTAAACATAAAGAAAAGTGGACCAAGCGAATTAGGAAGAGTGATCAGTAAGTAATGCGTCACATTTTATTTTTGGGTGTTTCGACTGAAAAAATGCAAACTATGTTGTGGGACATCGTAGCATATTCCCGCCTCAGCCCTCACTATTTCATGAAGTACTGGTACGTGGCAGCGCAATACATAGCTTCCAAGCAATACATAGCTTTCAAAATGGCGTGTGTAATGGAGGTGCGTTACAAACAGAGAGTGATCACCAAGTTTCTTTTGGCGGAAAACCGGAGCATCGCAGACATTCATAGGTGCCTGCAGCATGTCTACGGAGACCTGGCAGTCAGCAAAAGCACGTTGAGTCGTTGGGCGAGGTGTATGTCATTTTCGCAACAAAGACACACAGATCTACCCGAACTCCTGCGTGCCAGCCGACCACACACAGCTGTGACTCCTGCAATGCTGGAACGTGCGGACACTCTCATTCGAGTTGATCGAGAGATCACAGTCTAACTGATCGCTGCCCAAATGGAGTTGCGGATCTCAGAGGTTGCGCCCACTGGATTCCTCGCCACCTAGCAGAAGACCATAAAGAACAACGAACGCCCTTACATGCGTAATTGCTTGCGTCTTACGAGGCTCATTGTGACAGTTTTATTGTCGAGCGGCGTCACAGGCGACGAAACATGGGTGTAACGATCAACTCTGAAGCGTATCGTGCTACCCTCATGAAATTGGAGAAATGACTTCGGCTTGTGTGTCGCTACAGAAATGAAAACGAACTTCGCCTTCACTATGACAACGCAAGACGCCACTCGATTCTGCTCACCTGAGAGAAGCTCACAAAATTTCATTCGACTGTTCTTCCTCATACATCCTATAGCTCGGATCTCGAGCCTTCCGATTTCCATCTGTTTGGCCCAATGAAGAATTCACTTTGAGGGAAGTAGTACATGGATGATGGGAAGATTGCTGATGCAGCAACACATCGGCGCCGACGTCGGCCAGTAGAGTGGTACCATGCGAGCGTACAGGCCCTGCCAGTAAGGTGGCGTTAAGTCTGTCGCATTGAACGGAGTTTATGTTGAAAAACAGCGTTTTGTAGCCAAAAGAGTACGGAAATATATGATGTATTTTTATCCTGAATAAAACCAGCCTGCTTTCAGAAAAAAAGAGTTGCTATACTTATGTAAAACTCCTCGTATGTTACTGCAATGACACAGGTGTGTTTCTACAATAACACAGGTTCATTTTAGAAGGAAGTTTTAGGTTTGGTGCCTCTGCGACGATAAAGCTATTAGAAGTGGAGCAGCTTGGAGCTACTTGAGACTAATTGTATTATGGAACTTCAGATTTTTCTTCGTGTTGTTTTGCGTCTTTTCTAAGAGAGGGACAGGAAGGAGAATAATGTGGTTTGCTTCAATGCAACTCTCCACCGTATTCTATCTTCTGTATGTCTCTCCTTCTCTGTGTAACTGTTGAAACATACAACCAAGTGTTCAAGCCTTCATCTCGCTCTACAATTTTTACCTCCTTTGCTTCCTTCCATCGCTAAACCGACGATTCTTTGATGCTTCAGGATATGTGCTATGAGTCGATCTCCTCTTTTAATCTTGTCGTATAAAGCTCATTCCATTCCATTTAGACTCATCACTACCTTATTAGCTATCTGATCTACTTGCCAAATCTTTGATACCCTTCTGTAGTACCACAACTCAAAAGATTCTATGCACTTCTTGTTTGGACAGTTTGTCGTTTCTTCCACGCAGTGCTACACTCTAGACAAACTATTTCGAAAAATACTTATTTGCTTTCGACGTTAACAAATTCCTCTTTTTCAGAAACGATTTCCTTGCTGCTGCCAATCTTTATTTTACATCCCTTTATACTCCGTACATTGTCGTTTATTTTGCAACCCAAATAGCAACACTTAACTGCTTTTAGTCTCACATTTCCTAATCTACCTTCGCGTAGTCTGAATTAAGTCGACTACATTCCGTTCCATTGTTTTATTTTTGTTGACTTTCATCTCATAACCTCTTTGCAAGGCAGTAATCACTCCTTTCAACAGATTTCCCAAGCCCTTTGCCGTATCTGAGACTGAACTGCACGCCATCGGCAGATTTCAAACTTTTCGTTTCTTATGCCTGAACTTCAATCCCATTTCCATATTTCTCCTGGGTTTGCTTTGCTGTTTACTCTTTGTAACATCGAAGAAGAGTACAACCCTATCTCACCCCTTAACGACTGCTTTCCTTTTATGACTTTCGACCCTTTGAACTGCAATCTGGTTTCTGTACAAGTAGAAGATAACTTTTCGCTTACTGTATTTTATACATGATAAATTTCAGAGTTTGCATCCCAGTTAACATTCTCTAAAGCTATCCATCCGAGATCCGACATAAAAGTTTGTCTTCATTCTGTTTCTCATATAAGTAATCAAGGTTGTTTACTTTGTATTCCACCTCTATGTAAGTATTTCACCATTCACTGATCCTTAAATTGCTTATCGCTAGCTTACCACCTAAGTTGTTGATATTCATTTGTTTCTCTTTCCTCCAAATAAGTGTTTCATTTTGCTGTAAGTGGGGTCTATATTTCCTATAGTCATGTTTCTTTCTAAGACTTTGCGTGTCTCCTCTGTCCATTTCTCATTGTTGATTTGCACTACTAGTCACAATTTTTATTTATGTTTATTTCATTTTACATGTTTCACTTGCCATGCTTTTATTTTTTTCTCTTTCATCAATTACAATGAAGTCACTCGTATTATTCGAGGATTTCTACTGAGCTTTGTCTTTTCCTAGTAGTTACTTTGTCGTTTTCGCTATACCATCGTTAAAATACACCCATTCATCTTCTGTTGAGTTCCTTTTCCTGTTTGAGGCAATAGCTGCGTAATGGTTGCTTTGAAGCGCACAACTTCCTATTTTTAAAAATTATTTATTTATTTTTTTACTTGTCTATGACCCATGTCTTCAGTCTACTTTCTTTAATTTCATCGCTTCTAGTTTGAAGTTCCTTGCCGATAACTGTCAATATTTTGCAGCTTCAAACTTACTTCGAAATCTACTATTAAATCATCCTTTCATGACTTCTAAAGAAAGTGTTCATAACTATTAAATTGTGCTCTGTGCAAAATTCAGCCATGTGCCTTTTCCTTTAATTCCTTTCTCTAGTCACTGTTCTATTATTTTTCCGTCTCTTCATTTTCATAGTACCGTATTCCATACTACCCATCACAGTTAAATTTTCATCTCATTTATTGTTCTGAATGAATTATTTTATCTCATCATAGGTGGTTTCAATGTGTTCCAGCAAGCATATGAACTTGTACCACTAAGGTCGGCGCTGGGTCTGTATCTATCTTAGTAACTTTAAAACGTTCACTATGCTGTTCATAGCACCTTATCCGCATTCCCATTTTCTTATTCTTTATAGATCCTCACCTGTGTTACCCCTATTTGTGTTCGTATTGATCTTACTCATCTGGTAAGTCCTGTTCTTCCTACCACTGTACGTCACTAATTCCCACTGTATGTGCCCATTTTTCTCTTCAAGTTCTCTAAACCACGTACGCTATTAAGAGATTTCACTTTCTACGCTCCACCAGTTAGGATGCTAGATTTGTTTTGCCTTACGATAATGTCGCCCTGAGTAGTCCCCATCGAGAGGGTGGAATAGGGGCATGTATTACACCCGGAATATTTTGCTCATGACGATGCCATCATAATTATTATGAAAGGGTGCCTGATGACGAGGTGAAATAGTAGCTCATTTTGAGTAAAATCTGTACCTCAGTGTCATGAAGATACGCAGAACTCTAAGGAACTGTCACTGTCCCTACTCAACGTAAAGATGTCTGAATGCAAAAGAGAGGCCCTGTCTTAAATGACAATTCATGGGATGATCCCTCTTCACAATTTACAATACGAACTGAATAATCTTCCCCAAAATTGTTCCTAAGTGTAGAATATTCTGATGTGGTTGTACAGGGTGACAATTATTGAAGTATATAAAAAAACGTAAACCAGTTAAAAACTAAGGCGTGCACACACATTATTAAACATGTAAACTTCATTACAGGTATTCAGATTTAGAATATGACATGTTCGATATGCCTGCTATCGTTGGCGACGAGTAGCGAAATTCTGCATTACACGGTGCAGTGCCGGATCATCTTGAATGGCTGTTTCCAGCTCAGAAATGGTTACGAGGTTGTTGCTGTACACCTTTAATATAGCCCCACCGAAAGGAGACGCATGAGCTCAGATGCGGAGAATATGGGGCCAATCGAGGCCCATGCCAGTGGCCTCTGGGTACTCTAGAGCCAGAATGCGGTCCCCAAAGAGCTCCTTCAGGACAACAGACACTCTCCTGCTTCTATTAGGTCGAGCTTTGTCTTGCATGAACCATATCTTGTCGAAGTCAGGGTCACTTTGGATAATGAGGATGAAATTATCTTCTGAAACCTCCACATAGCGTTCGGTAGTCACCGTGCCTTCAAGGAATATCGTGCCCATTATTCCGTGACTGGACATCTCAAGCCACACAGTCGCCTGTTGAGGGTGAAGAGACTTCTCGATTGCGAAATGCGGATTGTCAGTCCCCCAAATGCTCAAGTTCTGCTTATTGACGAACCAAAAGATGCATGCGCGCACTAATTCCCATGATGCCCCGCAGCCAAGCGTGCAGTTTGAAGTTATGACGATTTCACTTCATATAGTTCAATAATTGTCATCCTACATAATTTCTGAAATGATAGTGGGATTACTGTTTATCCTAACTGAGTGCTAATTCGCTAACTTGTGGTACACTGATCGAACAACAGAACTCATCTATAGAACGGCACATATAAACTACGTGTGCTGTGGGCATTGTGCAAGCAGGCGCGGAGCAGGGGGCGTCAGAGTAACTGTGCCTACTTTTCGGGAGGTGGCTCTTAAGAAACGCTGTTCTCGATTTGTGTGGCGTCAGCTATGGGCTGCACCTTAGGCTACAGTCTGGAATGCTGACGAATAGCGGCCGTGGTCGATGTTCCAATTTTTCGCTATATTGCCCGGCGGTGCGGATCAGCGCTTGCAAAAACTGTGTCCATTCCACCGAGACGGTGAATACTCTTAACTTGAGCGATCTTCGGTCTCTACTTTACATCTTCTCTCTCCGGCTGTCCCGAATAAAGTTCCACGAAAAATTCGGTTTTTTACATCAAGTCCGAAAAATGAAGATGTGCCAACCACACCAAGCTGGATGGCTGCCTACAGTGTCCGATCACCGATCTTAAATCTAATAACCAGTGTACAAATCGCCGCACGTACTCTCTCCAAAACATCACCAAAAACGTACTTCAGTTGAGAGGCTTGCCGCCGAATCTAGCTGTCCCATGTTACATGAGCAAGGATAGCCAATTGTCCCCCAGTCAGCTTGCTCTTTCAAAGCACACGGGGATGGACTACAGTGTGGGAAGAATAACAAACATAGCAAAATACTGTGCCTACGTGAGACACCAGTTTGACGGATACCAGCTCTCACTGAGCTGCAATTCAGGAATGCCAGGCCTTGCCCAGCTGATGCGGTTTCGCCACTGTCAGGTTCCACGCAATCCTCCTTCCCCCCCCCCCCCCCCCTCCCCATCAGGTGACAGGAAACTGAGGATGCCCTTCGAAGAGAGTGCCCGACCACTGCTGTTGTCACGCGGGTCCGACCTTCCTGGAATCCGCTGGACGCAGCACCACACAACTGCCGGCCGGAGTGGCCGAGCGGTTCTATGCACTACAGTTTGGAACTGCGCGACCGCTACGGTCGCAGGTTCGAATCCTGCCTCGGGCATGGATGTGTGTGATGTCCTTAGGTTAGTTAGGTTTAAGTAGTTCTAAGTTCTAGGGGACTGACGACCTCAGAAGTTAAGTCCAATAGTGCTCAGAGTCATTTTAACCATTTTTTAACCAAACAACTCCCTTTTCCAGGCACCTGGCACAGACAGATTGTCCACCAATAGATCTTGGAAAGTATAGCAAATGGAGTAAGATCCATCCCCTCATTTCATTCGAGCAATGACTAACGTCCTTGATACCCAGCCACCTTCCTATCATCATTCCCTCTGAGGGAAATTAAAGAAAATAAATGAAAGAGAACAAGCCAAAAGGATTTGGCCTCTCTCAAGGCAATACATACCCAAAGCAAAGGACTGCAGAATCTATTTGGTTTCCGCCATTCACAGTACTGACAAAGCGAGATAACGTCGGCAAAATTTACAAAGTTGAATTAATCATTGAGACTAGTGTACCACTAATTACCCAAAAGCCTGCTGCCTCCTCTCAGGAACCACAGGTTTTTCTGACCTCTCCGCGGATACATTTCTGGTGGTGCTGTCTGTTACGTTGGCTCTCACCAGTCGGGTCCATGGGCCGTGGGGGAATCATAGTAATGGTAAAATAGTACAGTTACCTTGCGTATACCCCTTTGGTCCGGCTGCACATGTAGAGCAAATTCTTACCCACTGAAGCAGACTACAGTACAGTGCTGGTTGCCGTGTCCGCCCTGTGGAGACGGGCCAGGGACGGCTGGTGACGTGGCTGTGGCACGCGTGGACAGGCGGCCTCGGCGCTTGTCGTGGGTGCGCCCGCCTGCCTTTAATTGCCGGGGCGGCCGTGATGGGTGTGCTTGTCGCCTGGAGATGGAGCGCGCCGCTCCGCCGGCCGCTCATTAACGGCCCGCCTGACGGATGGCCCGCATCTGTACGCTGTCTCACGCGCCGGACACTGGGCGGGGATGCGTCCGCGCGAAATGCCGCGCCGATAGCCCCCCTCCCATCGCCCCTCAGCCGCTGTTTTGTGGCGCTGGTAGGCAGTGCAACACCGAGAAGAGTAACTGCACTGGTGACTCCAGAAGCCTGGTTCAGTTTACACTGCTCGACTAAGCAAGTGAAGCATGCAAAAGTTGCAGACGGAAACGAAATGGAAGTTCACCGATTGAGGCGGGATATGTGTCACTGTTTCAGTGATTACAAAGTAGTTATATTTACAGAGAAGTTCGCAACAGGAGTCCACTTACGGCTAAGATATTGCACACCGTCTCACATCGATAAATGCACCGATCTTGACTGGAAGGGTGTTATAAATTCGTTGTCTGCACTCCTAAGGCAAGCTGTCCCAGAACTTCTTCATATGCTGGATAGTGACACTGGGACAGAGTTGAGAGCCGAGGTGGTCTCACATATGTTCTATCGGAGGAGATCTGGGGATCTTGCTGGCCGCAGTACTACCTCAATATCGCGCAGACATCCGACAAAGGCACGTACCATATACAGATGCTAACAGTCGTGTTCGAAATTGGCACCACAATCCTATTGCGTGAGATATAATACATGAGGACATATTATGTCAGCAATGTACCATTATTCCATCAGAACCCCCGTAACTACGAGTGGAGGTCCAACTCGACGGCTCCCCACATCAAGGTGCCAAGACTAACATCGCTGCGCCTCTCCATAAGACTGGGAGAATGGTACGTCTCTCTGGGCGGCTGCCCTACTCTCATCTGAGGCAGGGTACAACTGCGATTCATCGCTGAACACAATGCTCTGCCGCGCATCACTTGTCCACGACTGCTGGTCACGACACCACTCAAAGCGCAGCCCCTTGTGCTGTGATGTTGATGGCAGTCTACGCGTCAGATGGTAGTTCCCCAGTCTGACTGCTGATAGTCTCCGACCAATGGCGGTGCAGGTTGCACAGAATGTTGCACGAACGCCGTTACTTGTTCTCGGATGGCATGACCGTATGTGCTGCGGTACTATATGCTTGGTGCACAATACAGCGATCCTCTCTTGTGGTGGCCCGACTTGGTCACGAGTGTGCCTGGCCTCGCGTTCTCATGCAGTCCATCATCGGCCCATTATTGTCATGGCTCAATGCTCCACATATCTGGATACTGCTAGATTCGACCGGCCAGACAAATAAGACCAATGAGGTCCCTTTGAAACTCTGAGAGACGCCGATAAGGCTGTCTCGTAAGAGTACACGGCATCTTATTGTCCTTTGCAGATACCTAGCATACGACGCTGTTCACAAAACATATAGTGGTTAGACACTGGACTCGCATTCGGGAGGACGACGGTTCAATCCCGCGTCCGGCCATCCTGATTTAGGTTTTCCGTGATTTCCCTAAATCACTCCAGGCAAATGCCGGGATGGTTCCTCTGAAAGGGCACGGCCGACTTCCTTCCCCATCCTTCCCTAATCCGATGAGACCGATGACCACGCTGTCTGGTCTCCTTCCCCAAACCAACCAACCAACCAACAAAACATATATATTTCTAACATGCCTCGTAATAGCACTAATGTCCAACGACACTGATGTACTCTGCGACCATTCCACCTGTCACAGAGAATTGCAAGCGTGATCATTTGCATGTCCGCCGATGGTGTATACGTCTACGAAGTTACATTGACATCCGACAATCTCTTTTGCTGCTTTACTTTTTTTGTCGGGCAGTGCATAATGTGATACCCAGCCCAATGAAAAAAATTATCTCTCCAAGCAGCCAACATGCTGATACCTTGTAATACAGCCTCTTGCCCTTATAATGACCTCGGCTCACCGAGAAAAGTTGGCACTTGTTTCTTCCAATATCATGTAATAAAATGAAGTCATTCATTGACGGTTAGAACCAGAGCCGTCCGTAGTGGCCGAGCGGTTCTAGGCGCTTCAGCCTGGAACAGCGCGACCTCTACGGTCGCAGGTTAGAATCCTGCCTCGGGCATGGATGTGTGTGATGTCCTTAGGTCAGTTAGGTTTAAGTAGTTATTAGTTCTAGGGGGTGATGACTGAGTCCCATAGTGCTCAAAGCCATTTGGTTAGAACCAGTAAAGGTACCAAATTGCGGGGATGCAGATCGCTTCGTTTCTCCCACTGTTACAAGTGGTCGCAAGCATTTTAGATGGCGCTGATCTAGCGGACCGGTCTAGGCGTGACAGGATGCCTGAGTTATCGTCAAAAAAAGGAACTACAACGTGCAGTCCATTGAACTCGGCTGTCGTCATCTTGAAAGATGAGTGTGTCCAATAGCAATAGTCATCATGAACACCTAGAAGTAAGAACAACACTTGATCCACTTGATATACTTCCTAGTTCACGTCTGGCTTGGCCTTATTCAGCCCAAGTCACTGTACAAACTGCACCCACAAACTATTAAATAACCAGTGCCGGCCTCAACTACAACGTCCACACGCTGCGGATTAAGCGGGTCGTTGAACTGCAGGTGCTACAGACGTCATTTAAAAGGAGGGAATATTGCCTCTCGTGGACGACACCTTGCCCCTCCAGTCAAACTCAGTAGGCAATGGTGTTTGGCGAGGTATGCCACTCGAAACGTCGTTTGGATTCATTTCCCTTTGGAATCACCTCTCGTAAAATAAATGAGGCTCACCGTTTCACCGGGTTTGAAGCCGGTTGTCATTGACTAAGCCTGGGACTCGTCTCGTGTCTCTGTCAGTTAGGATGTTTTTACGTGTAGGAGAACAGCTGTTAGTATGGGCCGGCTGTTAATATGGGACACTTACTGTGTCTCGGGGTTTGCAGCGAAACAGCGGATGCATGCAATGCTTGCAATAAACCGCAGATGTCACTCCGTCATTTTCTAGAACTTGAGTGATGTAGCAGCTGGTTTTGTGTCACAGGTATATTTTATTTTTCTTTGTGTCTAAGATGGTAGACGGTGTAATTTTCAGCATCAGTTCATACTTTCAAAGGTGGTATTAATGTTCAAGTAGTGTAATGTAAACAGTATCGTAATAATGAAATTCCGCTCACTCAAGCTGATTTATGTATCCGTTATGTTTTATTGCTCGAGATCAGTCGGGGTTTTATGGGCTATAGCAACGTTGGGAGGCATGTGTCATACAACGTTTTCTTTTTTCATTTTTTTTTTTTTAAGGAAAGAGGAGCAGGGGGCAGCAAGACGCCAAGCTTGGAGAAGCAGCGTGCCGTCGTGGGTGGAGGGAGTGGTTTTAGACTGAAATGAAGCAAGCGATTTTAAGCGTTTTGGCAGGCGAAATTGCCGAAAGGGCTGCCGCCGATCGTTTTAATGTTCCTAGATCTACACTGAAAAATGAGATTAAATCATTGTATGGAATCAAATAGGGCTTTTCAAACCAATACACAGAAACAAATATTAGAGCAAAGTTTTTGTGCACCTGTACTTTGTTGCAAAAAAATGTTCAAATGTGTGTGAAATCTTATGGGACTTAACTGCTAAGGTCATCAGTCCCTAAGCTAACACAGTATTTAACCTAAATTATCCTAAGGCCAAACACACACACCCATGCCGGAGGGAGGAGTCGAACCTCCGCCAGGACCAGACGCACAGTCCATGACTGCAGCGCTACACTTGGCTAAACTTTATTGCACAACAACAACGAAAGGTTTATACAAATTTTGGCTTTAGTGGCTCATACCAGTAGCAGTACTCCTACTATTTGTGAGCCGTGTTACCTGGCTACGGCTGATACTCCATTCCTTGTAGACACAATGGACAGCCTGCGTTCACACACGAACACATCAGACAACTTGGTGAGATTATGGGCACGTCCAAACATGACAGCTCTTTTCAGTCATCTTCATGCCGCTGTTCCAAAAACCCGACTGCCGCTAAGAGAACACTGCACTGTCTTTGCTTTCGTCAGCGGTGAATCACCCTATCTGCTACCCAATTTTCAAAGATCCAAGGCTAACAGCGCCCATTTTGACAGTTTAAATGTCTCAGTGGTGAGCTTATATTCTAGAGAAGACAAACACCGTATACCCAGAGGAATTTTAATCACTATGACAGCGGACGGGGAAGCCTACATTCTTATACCGTATACCAAGCCTGCCATTTGTGAAAAGTGATAACGACGAGAAGGGTACACGTGAGTGAAATCAACTTTGTATAACATTTGAGACACATGGCAACACACACAGAATTTATCAACTTATCGTGACAGTTAAAAATGTATGTAATATAAGGTATCGAACTCTCATCGGCTTTCTGGGAGCAGTTGCTGTAATCATTAAACAGACTTAACACGTTTTTACGTCTGACCTTGTCTGTGTCAGAGATGATTTCGCCTTCCCATGAATTTAATGGATTTGCACATAACTGAGACCGTATTCATGAAACAAAGCTTAATTTCTTTTCTGGCAACCTATTTTTAATCAGAAAGTCTTCAGTGAGTAGAAGGATTGGAGCAAGAGAAATGATTTAAAATTCGATTTAAAACTTGTTTCGCTACCTCTCAGACATTTTGTGTTATTGGGCAAGTAATCAGAAATTTTTATTGATACATATTGAACCACTCTCTGAGCCACTGACGATTTAACAATGGTTAATAAAAGTCGTTTCTCCCTCTAGTGTTGTACATCATTATTCTTGTCCAACTGTGATGGATAATTTATGACGACTTTCATTAGTGTAAATACGAATTGTTGTGGCACAGTTAAAACCCCTGGCTTCTTGAAGAGGTCCCCACATGGCATCCGTGGTTGGGCGCCACATGTTATTCTTACTGCTCGCTTTTGTGCAACCGATACTTTCTTTGTAAGTGATGAGTTACCCCAGGAAACTTTTCCGTAGCACTACAGTGAGTGGAAATACGCAAAATATGTCGGGAGGTTGGTACGTTTGTTTCCAAGATTCGAAGAGCAAAAGCAGTGAAGTTAATTGTTTTAGAAGATCAGTAATATGCTTTTCCAGTTCAAGTTTTCAACAACATATACGCCCAAACATTTGGATCATTCTACCCTACATATAACTCCTGTTCATGTGATACATCAATTGTTGGTATTACTGCTTGTTGTACAGAACTGAATGTAGTAGGTTTTTTTCAAAATTTGAGGAGAGTCCGTTTTCAGACAACCTACTAATAATTCTTTGTAAAGTTCCACGTAATACCTCTTCTGTTGCTTTCTGTCTAATGGAATTTACCATCACACTAACATCGTATGCAAAAACTACAAATGTTGCTTGTTTAATGTTAAGTGGAAACTTATTCACATATGTAAGGAATAGGAGTGGACCCAAAATTGAAGCCTGTGGGACCCCTTTCGTGATTTTACCCAAATCACTAAAATTTTCTACCTTATCGACATTATCTGAACTATTTAGCACAAGATTTTGCAGTCTCTCTGTCAAGTGTGATTCAAACCAGCTGCGTGTAAAGTCATCACTGCCACAAAACTTGTATTTTTCTGAGAGAGTATCATGATCTACGCAATCGAAGGCCTTGGAGAGATAACAAAAAATACCAGCTGGTGATATGTTATTATTTAAGTCTTGTACTATTTTATAAACAGCATTCTCATCGAGCATCCTTTCTGAAATTCAGACTGTGATGTGCTTTGTAAATTGTTTGCACTTAAGTGAGCGACTGCTCTTGAATGGATTACTTTTTCGCAAACACTGAAAAAAAGATGTCAGTAAGGAAACGGGACGATAATTAATGAAGTCTGTTCTTATGAAACAGTTTGATAATTGTATATTTTAACCTGTGTGGAAAAATTCCCTATGACAGTGAGGCGTTGCATATATCCCTAAGGACATTACGTATTTAGTTGGAATAACTTTGCAGAATTCTGTCTGAATTCAATCGATCCCACGAGAGCTTTTATTTTTTAGAATTTTGTAACTCTGCTATTTTCAGTGAGGGATGTTCGTGCTATTTCTAGTTGCTTAAAATTTTGTGGAATGACATTTTTAATATATTCTCTTGCGTCTTCAACCGAATCATTTAAACCTGTATTTGTTGCTGGTTTAGAAAGTGATTGTTAAAATTACTTGAAAGTTTTATTATCTGCATTATTTGCTTATGTTGGTAGTTGCACGATTCTGGATATTTTAAGGACTTTGCTTAAGATACTACAGTATTGGTTCAAGAGTGTATGTCACAAGCACATTTGCACTCGAGAGTGAAAGGGTAGGGAAAGAGTTTGTCAACGGTCGTGAAGCCTTCATTCTGTCATGAATTTTATGGCACCTGAAGATGATCACAAGGTCGAAACCGATGTTTTATAAAAAGCATTTGACGTTTTTGAAAATGACGTTTTGAATTATAAACAATAATGTTTTTGATAGTTTCTGTTGTTCTCAGCACAGAAACCCTCATTAAAAACGTAAAATCTTGCTGCGTGATTGCTTCAGACACGTACCGAACGTTAACACATTATTTGTAATATTATCTGATAGGCCATTTTTCAGTGTAACACATTAAAATCTTTTATTATAATTAATGGGGCAGATGTTAGTTAACAAAAATGGTTTTCACATTAATATCAACAATCTAGTGGGAATGCCTGAAGTTCGTTAAGGCTGTCGGTTGACGTTGCGAGCTGTGTTTTACAACAGGAAGAAACAATGAATCATTTCTACCGTAGCTCACATCTATCCGACAGCAAACGTGCTTCAGGACTATCTTACATCCCTCACTCAGACAGTTACGACTGTGTGGGATCTTAGCCGTAAATTAGCGACGGTAATGCTGTTCTATTACGGTGGTAGTTGTAACGACTCACCTGATGCAAAGCCGAACATAGGTTCTTGTGAGCTGACAACAACTGCATGTAAAGCGCCTGAGGTCTGTTATCTTACTTGAGGTACATCAATAAGGTTTCAAGCGAGTGACTGGCTGTTTTATTCAGAATGGTTATAGATGATCCATCCAATCAGTGAACAATTATATGTTACCACTTACTTTGATGAAAATAAATGCAAAATATTAGGTAACTGGAACTGGCAGATTCATCCATACGTCTTATGTTTCCGTTAAGTTTCTCAATATACATTCACAGGATTAGAACACAATCCGCAGGAGGTCATTACAGTTTTACGCTTCATGAGTTTGAGTGACAATTTTCCTGAAATTAAGTAGGTGTAACATAAACTTTTGAAAGGAATTTACAAAGCTGATATAGGAATTAGAGCATCGGTGACGTAAGACTATACTCGAAGACCTCAATCAAAAACTTGTAGTTCTTACATAAAGTGACAGAAACTGAAGCGGTATAGGAATGCACTAACAATGTAGGTGTTTATCAGATAGCAGCTTAATTCACAAATTTAGAAAATTTAAGTTTTCGAAAGAGTAATCCAACACGTCGGAAGAGGTTGGTTGGTTGGTTGGGGGACGGGACCAAACAGCGAGGTCATCGATTCCATCGGATTAGGGAAAGAGCTGCCAGGAAGTCCGCCAAGCCCTTTCAAAGGAACCATCTCGGTGTTTGCCTGAAGCGATTTAGGGAAATCACGGAAAACCTAAATCAGGATGGCCGCACGCGGATTTGAACCATCATCCTCGCGAATGCGATTCCGGTGTGCTAACCACTGCACCGGTGACAAAAGAGTCAGGACGTCTTAACTGAAACATGGGATACATGACGTACTCAAAGCATTTTTTCCTCGGTTGTAAATATATGCCTTCGTTTAACACCTCAACAAGAAATGCGACATGAGATGAATCAATAGTGGACCAGTTCCACCTCTAATACAGTATTGTTTATGGGAAAAAATACGCTTCTATTAGTAATAATGAACTTAGTAAAACAGTCTTAATTCCCTGAATTCTTGAATTAATTCCTAATTCAGAGCTCGCACGGAAAGACAAGGATGTTCGTTTTTCCGTACGCTGTTCGAGATTGGAATAATAGAGGATTATTGTGAAAGTGGTTCGATGAACCCTCTGCCAGGCACTTAAGTGTGATCTGCAGAGTATCCATGTAGATGTAGATGAAGCTTGTTCAACTGAGACTGGCATTCGTATCTTCACTCACGAAATCCCACATCGATTGAATAACAAAATAACACTAGTAGGCTTTTTCAGGTCTTTTGAATGTGTATATAATAAATGTTACTCGGTAAACACAAATTTCGTGACGTAAGTAGCTTTATGACCATTTGATTTCATCATACTTAACGGAAGGACGTTTAAAAATAACGTTACGTAGCTCTATTAAGGCAGGAGAAATTACTTTCGTGAGAAGGAGTCATTAGTTGACTTAAGCATGGTTTGAGCTTGGATCCAGTAGTGTACTCGTAATCAGATATGATCATTCATTCCATCTCACAGCTAACAGACAAAGTGTCTATCGCCATAAACTCTCACAGACATATAGCAAGATGGGAGAAGTGAATATATCTAAGAAATTATTACGTGATTTTTAAAACAAATTGTAATTGCTAAAATTAAGATACTACACTTAATATTAATTTCTACTGAGCGTTGCACGCATCATTAATTACCAACGCAATAAATGAGGAGCGTGCAATTAGGCCACGAGATCACCGACTACAGCACCAGAGTTGTGATTGGATATGGAATTCCTTGGAGAGATGACTCAGAACGTCGTTCTTAACGTAACAAAATCGACAAATGTGAAGGCAATTTCTGGGGAACTCCAGGAAGGTGTTACGGTGCCGCTACTGTTCACTATTAATATTAATGATCTAGTGCATAATGTTAGAGACTCCGTGAGGCTATTCTACGATAAGATTGAAGTGGTGGATTACAAAATACTCGCTCGACCGAGTCTTGAATTTTGTTATTCAGTCTGGAACCCTTATTAAGTAGGATTAATAGACGAGATATACCATTAAGAAGTAGGAGTAATAGAAGAGATAGACAAGATCAAACAAAGAGTTTATTGTTGATAATTCGAAAGCTTGCATGCGAACAAGAGTTAGAAAACACGCTACTCTCTCTAAGTGATCAAAAATATACGGACACCTGTTAGTGGGCATTAACATGGGGTGCGTCCACCCTTCGCCTTTGTGACGTCCTCGGCTCTGCTGGGGACACTTTCAGTGAGGCGATCCCAGTGAAGATAGCGACGTTGGACGCCGAGTTTTGGAGCGAGGTCGACGTTCTGATTCATTCCCAAAGTATTGCATTGGGTTCTGAACGGGACTGTGGCCAAGCCAGTCCATTTCATGAATATGATTATTCACAAATAATTGCCTCACAAATGTCGCTCGATGACAGGGACCATTGTCATGGCGACGCAACCGTCGTCTCTAAAATGGTCCTCTCTAGTACGCAGTACACAAAGCTCCATCCGCATTCAGCGTTTTCTTAAGAGTAGTAAGAAGACCACATCCTAACCGCGAGAAGTACCCCTATACCTTAACACCAACCTTCTCTGCACTTCACCTTACTTCGTACGATGGCAGGTAAATTTATACAGGCATTCGCGCGACTCAGACCCTCATGGTTACAGCGTGATTCTTGATTCGGAGACTACCGCCATTTTAGTTCGAGGAGTTCTCCACCGAGAAAAAAAACTCCGAAACTGTGTCTGTTGTGATCAGTTACATTTTTACCTATACACAAGGTACATCTTCTGGAAGTAAAACGTCTTGATTAAATATTCTGTATTCACGTAGTCCTTCTGGACGAAGTTACTTCTTCTGCTAGAAACGGCACCGAAAATCAGTCATCTTCAACAATAATAAAAAGTATTATCATCACCATCATCAGTTGTATGGTAGGCGAGAGGCAGAATTAGATGCGCTGGAATCGTTCTGCTAGAGTGTACTGCATCTATTAAAGACAAAGCAGTGGTGCAACCAATTCTTGAGTACTGTTTCACCGTTTGAAGTACTTTGCATGTAGGCTTTACAGGAAACATGGAGGTACTGTTCTAGGATCGTAACGGGTCGGTACAACCGATACGAGAATGTAACTAAGATACTCAAGTAACTGAAATAAGCATCGAAATTCTCGGAAAAGTCTGTTGGGACAATGTAAAGACTCGGTGTCCGAGGCAAACTGTGTTGCAGCCCTGCTGACTGCATAAGGATGACGATAAAATCGTAGGAGATTAGGGTGCTGATACATGCGTGCAGGGAGTAATTTTTAGGTCTCTTAAAACGCAAGTGGACTACGGCAGGAATCGGTAGCATTGGTACGAATTACCCTCCACCAGCGCTCTGCAGTGGCATGTTGAATATGTGTGTAGATGTAGATAATATCTTTCTCATCAAAGTAAATCGCGTGCTTCATTACGAATAAAGCATTTTTTAACCCGTATTCATTGGGCCGCTTCATTGTTGTCTGTTTCGTACAAATTTTGCAGCTAGTTATAATATGACTACCGAATGAGCAATAGACAAGGAAATTTTAAACAGAACTTAGAAATGAATGACAATGCAATATTAAATCGCTTTCTTGCCAATTTATTCGGCAGGGGTTGGGTTAGCGTGATAAGGTTTAGTAACAGCTACCATCTAGGGTGCGCTGCATGAGCTGTGTATTGTGCAGACAGTATCATAGTGTGTTTCAGGGGGTATACATGCAGACGGGCAAGAGGGGACAAGAGCAGATGGACATAGAGAGGATGGAGGAGGAGACGTACAGGAAGTGTGGATGAGGGGGGGAGAGCAGAAGAACAGAGGTAAGAAGAGGAAACAGGTAAAGAGAGGGGCAGTAAGAGGGAGAGGAAGAGATAGAAACAGACACGGAAAAGGAGGAGAAGAACAGACAGAGGGGAGAGGAGGAGAAGGACGGAAAGGAACAGGAGGAGACTTTAGGTCAGACGTAGGAGGACAAAGAGTGGGGAAGGAGATACATATAGAGTGGGGGAGGAAGAGGGTGGGCAGAGAGAGGGAAGGAGGTTGCAGATGGAGAGAGTGCAGAGGAGGAAACAGACACAGAGGGGGGGAGGGGGGGAGGAGATGTACTGAGAGAGGGGGAACGGAGATCAGATGAACAGAGAGGGATAGCGAGAGAGATGGAGGCAGAGAGGAAAGAGGAGGAGCTGGGCAGACGCAGGGGAGAGGAGAAGGAGAGAAAGGGGGAGAAGGAGATGTCAGGAGAGATGTAGGAGGGGGAGATGGATAAGAGAGGAGGCGATGGACAAAGAGAGGGGTGAAGGAGATACATAGAGAGTTGGGGGAGGAATAGACAGGCAGAGAGAGGGGAAGGAGTTTATGGGTGGAGAGAGGGAGGCGGAGGAGATAGACACAGAGAGGATTGGGAGGAGAAAAGTACATGTGACATACGTGTGCAAGCGCGAACCTGCGTGTACAAAGCTATTACTGAAATAAAAGTCTTATAAAAAAATCATAAGAAATTAATTTTTCTTGCGACTTTTTTTTTTTTTTTTTTTGAAAAAAAATAGTCAATCAGATTGATATACTATACAACAAGATTTTAAACCGGAGTAAGCAGTATAAAATAATATCTCCTATTCCAGTACAGATTCCTAACCGCATATAGCACAAAAAATTCATGCTTGTGAATTTTTAATAGGTATGAAAGAACACAATAGATAGTAGTAAGGAGGTGAATTATTCATGCTCGAATTGCGTATTGTGTCGTACTATTTTCGTCTTCATCGTCTAATATATCTTGTTCAGACCAGATCTTTTAGCGTATCTTGCACTGTCAGCAACTTTCGCTGTTACGCAGAAAGATTCAGTTGACCCCAGGCGCCTCTGTAGAGTTGCTGAAGTGTTGTGCTGTGGCTGTCGTAGATGTGAAAAAAGCTCGGTACAGCGGCATTGTGCCGTTCTCTCATTGCGTTCACTGCACCCATGAATTTTGGAAACTCTTTATCAGTAAAACTATGCATAATGCTGTGTATCACTGTTAATGTTCAGCTGACACTGTCTGAAAAACGCAACCGAGAAAATAACTAGCTGTGCTGATTGAGAACCTGAAAGCGAAGTGTAAAGTGTTCATTAATGTTTGCAAAAGTGAGTACCGTAAGCGAATGGAACTGAGACGCACGCTAAACCCGCTGGGCAGAACAGGTAATAGGATTGTGGAAAGAGCCAAGGGTTGAGGTCAGTTCCTGCTTCTAATTGTCATTTATTGTAATTTAATAACCTTTACAATAAAAGCAGCACGTAGCCGAATCTTTACCGAATGCAACTCTTTCACAGCTAAGGTCTCCAGTCAGTCAGAGTGGCGGAGCGCTTCTAGGCGCTTCAGTCTGGAACCGTGCGACCGATACGGTCGCAGGTTCAAATCCTGCCTCGGGCATGGATGTGTGTGATGTCCTTACGTTAGTTAGGTTTAAGTAGTTCTTAGTTCTAGGGGACTGATGACCTCAGCAATTACGTCCTATAGCGCTCAGAGCCATATGATTTTGAAGGCCTCCAACAAGAAATCTTAACAAGATAAAATCCAGTTAAGATAGCAATAAAATAATTCAAAAAACAACATACGCAAAGTGCAATACAAAAGGCTGAGGACCACAATTAAATTCCAAAATTTTAAAATATATTACCATAATCTTTCAAGCCTGAAGGCCGCAGTGTTTAAGCTTGAAAGATAGATTTAAAAATGAATTTGGCAAAATTCTAAGAAAACAAAACAACCATAAGCCTAAATAAAATAGCTGACAACAGATAATTAAACACCAGTGGCACTCAAATAGCCTCCAGGGAGGTGGGTCTACCCTCGTTCACTTAGGCGTGACAGGTGGTGAGCCCGACTATACTTGATCCGTCGGAACCCAAGCAGGGGACAGCCACGGACCGACAGACACAACGATTTGCTTGCCACCAATCGGTACATGAGAACTCGAACACACAAAAGTTACGAAGCACACAACATGAATGGACGTGGCTAGCGTAGTTGAAACTACTACTGAGCTTTGACGTCCTGGGTAGGTGAACCATGAAGCTCGTAGCGATCGGACAGCTCCACACACGCTCCGACAGTGCGCAGGGCCCGGCAGCGGACCAAGGCGACTGCACCGGACGGAGATGTCTTCCCAGGTCCGTACCACCCGACCGACTGCCTGCTGGTCCGTCCGCGACTGCTGCTACGTCGCGACTGCACTGCTGGCGCTCCTCCAAGTCACTTCCAGATACACGACGTCGGAAATACTGGCTCGGACACCTGTTCCACAAGATGATAATTGAAGGGGGGCAGAAGCGCTCAGAGAACCAATTACACGTCGTCTCTCGATCAGACGACCGACCTCTCAGTGCCAGTATGCCGACAACATTTAAATAACTTATCAAAGGAAATCACACCAACTACACACACAACCTGACAAACACTTGCATGAAGACCAGAACGATACCCAACAGTAACTAAGCACACACGAAGACAAATCGGGAGTCGATGCGCACACACACACACACACACACACACACACACACACACAGCCGATTCATGAACGATCGGTGAGCCAAACCGCGTCGTCCGGTTGGACGACCGACCGACGATCCACCAAGACCGTGGCCCGGCTCAAGTGGTGCGTGACGGCAATGGTCGGGCGAGCCATGTCGACGCAGACCTCACTGCTCCAACCCGGCTGCACTAGTGCCGCATTGCAACTACCCGACTGGCAGGTCCGAACTGCACTGCAGACGCGTTGCAACTGACTGGCCGACCCGAACTCGCAACCCACACTGCCGACGAACTGCCAGTACGAACTCTCTACCGACAGACAACGACCATGAAGTAATAGCAGTCGAGCAAAGATACCAAGAGAGGGGATATATTAATACGAGCTGCTAGCTCCGCTCACAGTCAGGTAAAGCAGAAACTCAGTGACAGTAGTAAATTAAATTAACGTAGTGAGGTAGAAGTACGTTAAAAACAGAGTGTAAAATACGTGATGGCAGTAACACGAGTCGGGCACGGCTTAACTCTCGGCAAACGCCGCTGGTCTCTCGTTAAGGTTTTTTTTTTTTTTGGGTGGTGGTGCTGAAGTCTGATCAACTTCGCTGATTTTTACTTCTGTAGGGAATGGAAAGGGTAAAAATTTTCTCTTTATTTATTTATTCTTCTTTCATCTTTAGTTTGGGCACACAGAAGGGTCCTTTAACTCACTGCTCTTGGTGTGTGTTTGAAAACGTGTGTGTAGAAGTGCCAAAGGACTATATGTCATTAAATTATGGAGAATTACGTAGGGATATCAATTACGGAGGCTCAAATACTATCGCCTTCGGTACTTTATATTTGTGGTTCCGTAAGGGTTCTACCGTACCTACTGTGGTGAGTTGTGGTGTACTGTCACGTACATGTCCAACTTCCGAAATAAGGTTCGTGCCTTCTCCTTGACCTTGTCTGAGAGGTAAGATTCGCATAAGGCTCGATGAATGTCATGATTCCGGATCCACCATTGGGCTCCAGTGATCCATCGTAGGCATCTGCTTTGTACAACCTGTAACTTCTTGTAGTTAGTGGCACACGTAGTACCCCAAGAGGTCGATCCATGCAAAATAGATGGTTCGACTGTGGCATGGTACAACTGGAGTTTCGTGCGTTGGCTGAGGTATGAGCTCTTCGGAAATGGGAGGAGAGCTCCCAGCCAGACGTCTTCTTCTCCATAATGTGATGACTATACAGCAGTTTGGCGTCCAAATGCACTCCCAGGTATTTTACAGTTGTTGCCCTGGGGAGTGGCTGGTCTGATATCCGCAGGCGGTCATTGACGATGGGTCTCCGACGTGTGAAGACAATAACTTTGGTTTTTTCCGCATTGACCGTTATTTTGTTCCTGTGGGTCCAGTGGTCCACTAAATCTAGTTGGCGCTGCATCCGTGTGACGAGGTGGTCCATTGCGTGGTGCCTGCAGTCAGGAGCGCTGTGTCGTCGGCATAGAAACTGGCAGTAACATGTGGCACCCTCGGGAGGTCGTTAATATATAAATTAAACAGCAGTAGAGATATGACCGATCCTTGTGGAAGTCCCTCAAGGACAGGCCGTGTTGTTGAATTCTTGTCATCAATGCGAACATATAATCTGCGATCCTGAAGAAAATTGTCGAGAAGTTTTAAATAGCAGTATGGTAGGGAAGTGGTACGTCCGAGCTTGACGATCAAGTTGCGTCGCCATACTTTATCGTAAGCCTTCTCTACATCGAGAAAGACTCCAATAATATGTCGTTTCTTGTTGAAATTGTCTTGGATAGATTCCGTGATGCGCAGTAGTTGTAACTCAGCCGATAGCTTCGCCTGGAAGCCAAACTGCTCCGGTCGGATGATGTTGTGTGCCACAAGGATGTCCAGCATGCGTTTCAGCGTTTCAATAGGACACGTTCCAGTACCTTTCCCAGCGTCGGCAGTAAACTTATGGGTCTGTAGCTGTCAGGGTGTGAGAGATCCGTGCCCGGTTTTGGTATTGGCACTATTCTGGCAAACTTCTATGCCTCTGGGAAGTATCCAGTCCTGAGGCAGCGGTTCACTATCCGGGTGAGAAGCACAACAGGCTTTCTCGGTAGGTGTTTCAATTCCGTATTGCTGATTCTATCTGTTCCAGGTGAGGTGTGTTTGCTATACTTGATAATCCTCCGAATTTCCTCCGGCGTTGTCAGCCAGGGCATAGTGTTAGTCGGGGCGTCCCGAATAGCTTCCCATTCCGCCGCTGCGTCCTCCTCTGCACGGTGGAGTGCATCATCTCCATCCTCCGTGGGGGGCGTAGTCATCTGTTGTTGGTATGTATCCGCATACAACTCTACCTGCGCCAGTGAGTCATACAAGAGGCCATGGGGTCCTCGAATTGCCCTTTTGGGGGGCTGTTGCTGTCTGAGACTTTTAACTATTCGCCATTCATCTTTGGTGCGTAATAGAAAGTTGTCCATTTTGAGTTCCCCCGTGTGTTGCTTCCAGTCCTGAACCTTCCGCCGGAGTTCTCGGGTTAGTCTGTGAGTCTCCCGTCTATCATCCGGATGGCGGTAACGGACCCATCGTTTCCGAAATCGATTGCGCCTTGTCTTAAGTTCCTGCAGTGGTGGTGGAAACTCGTCATAATTGACTTCTGCTCCGTGAGTGCTCGTTGTTTCGCACTGTTAATCTTCTTCGTGAGTACTGCGACTGCCACATCAATCGCTTCTGTGGTAGTAACAACCTGGGTTGGTCGCACATTGTTGTTGAGGTACGTTTGGAACTGCTGCCAGTCGTAAGTTCTTGTCGTCGGCAGTGGGAATTGCAAAGTGGCCCTCTCTATGAGTCCGAACACCGGTCTGTGGTCCGACGAAAGATCATACAGCGTCCGCAGATGGAGATTCGGGTTGATGTTCTTGATTATGGCGATGTCTAGAACTTCAGGGTCTTGTGTCTGGACGTAAGGTATCCTCGTCGGTTCCCGTGGTCCATGGACGGAAACATGTAAATTCTCAGCCAGTGCAAACAACATATGTCCTTTTGGGTTAGTCTTACGGGAATTCCAGGCAACATGTTTACTATTAAGATCCCCTCCAAGGCGGATCTTTTCGTAACCCTCTGTAACGGCGTAAAGATCTTCTGGGTGGAGAGGCTTCTTTGGGCTAGGTAAGCCGCAATACATGAAATGTTTCCGAGCGTCGTGTGGATTGTTACTGCCGTGGCCTCTAAAGTCTGGAGTTTGGGTAAACGTTCTTGGTGGTGACGAATACATTTTTTGATCAGAACTGCGGTCCCTCCACCCCGTTGGTCCCGTCTGTCCGTCCGGTAGATGTGCATGTTCCTCAAGCGGAGGTCGGTAGACTCGCGGAGTTGTGTTTCGGAGACAAATGCTACGTCTATCTTGTGGCGATGTAAGAAGTCCGTGAATTCTATTTCCTCCAGTTTCAGGCCGTTGGCATTCCAAATGGAGAAGTTAAGATTCCTCGTGTGATGCTCTCTATCCATTTAGGGTGTTTGAAAAGCTGTCAGTACGCTTTCTACAAGCGAGAGGATAGACGTTAGCTTCTGCTGGAGGGCGGTGAGTAGTTGAAGAATATCTGTTAACGCTGGTGTAAAGGTGGTCGACCAGGCAGATGATGTCTCCGCTGGTGTTGGCGTCGGTGGATGGGCATGTATTGCTTCGGAGTAAGAACACTGTTGTCTTGTTTGTCGTAGAGTCACTCTGGGTGCCGGTTGTGGTCGAGAGGCGATTGTTTCCACAGGGAGAGGTGCCGCTTGTTGTTGGGTGGCCGGAATCGCTGCCATGGCCGAGTTCTTAACAATTATAGGCCGTTGTGGGGTCGACGTCTTTGGTGTCCTTCTAGTATATTTCCGTAGGAGTTCTTGAAATTTGGGGCAGCCACGGAAGGTCGCTGGATGTTCTTGTTCACAATTGGCGCACTTTGGGGGCGCCGTCCTAGGATGGGTACAATTCGATGATTTATGGGATCCACCGTAGCGGACGCAGCGTGCTAGCATGCTGCAGTAGTTCGCTGTATGCTCGAAACGTTGGCAATGTCGGCACTGGACTGGTCCTTCTTTACTATTATAGGTTTCTATTATCACTCGTGTGTAGAGCAGGTATTTGACATCATATATCTTGTCACTGTCTTTTCCGGATGGGAGGGTGACTCGGTACACAGGTTGCGGTATCAATTGTTTCGTCTTCTCGTCGCGTTCCTTAAATTGGTAGACTTGTAGCACTTTGAAGCCTTTTTCCTTGAGGGCATAGTAAAGTTGTTGTTCGGTAACTTACGCCGGAAGGCTTTTAACAACTACTTTCAGTTCCCTGTCGTCTGGTACTTGATGCGTAAAATAGGAGAAGCTGTGGTTCGTGAAGAATTTTATTGCACGTCTTTGGTCTTCGAAGTACTCAAAGTGGTATTTGATGCAGTCCTTTTGGTATATAGCTTTAAGGTTGCCCTCTAGAAGTCCGTTGAGCGTTTCATTGAGGTGAACGTAATCCTTTGTGTAATAAATTGTGACTGGGGGCACTTTGCTAAACACATTCTTGTCTCTGTCCACGGCTTCTGCGGCATTAGAAGTTTGTGCCTGTGGCTTGTTGGTGGTTGATGGAGGCGCAGCTTGAGGTGTCAGTGGGGCGAATCGGTTCGTTGTGGGGATGGTCTCCGTTCGTCTCTTAGCCGGGTTGGCTAAGTCCTTGGCTAATGCGTTGCTTCTGCGCCGTTTGTTGTGTACGAGCGTAAAGTCCCCCTCTGCGTGTGGGGAGTCGTTGTCGTTTTCTGCTGGAAAGGCCGCTGCCATCTCCGCGTCGTCGACCGTTTGGTGGGAGTGCTGTGATTCGACATCTGAGTCCACAGATGGAGATGCCAGACAGGTGTCGTTACCCGGCTCTTGCGTTTCCAGTGAATAGCGAATAATGCGTAGTATGTCCTTCAGCGTTTCTTTGTCCTCCTCCCGACATATATCGAGTCTTCTGGCGTAGTCCTGGCGGTCGTCTTAATTGCTGCATCCATCGTGATGTGATGTATGGCCGACGTCCGAATACGGTTTCGTCGTGTGGTGTGTAGTCTCCTGCGGTCGAATGGCGCCTGTCGATCGCCGTTCTTGACGTTCTGTCACGAACCGGTGCCGTAGCCTGGGTCGTCAACCTAGGATCCGTCCTGTGTGGAGCGGTCGCTGGGGCGTCCGGCGGGCCAGGCCCAACCGACCGACCAGCGGCCGACTGCGGCGCGTCCGAGGCGGCTGCCCCGGCCGCGCGCGCATCGTCCTCGCTCGTCGGCATTGCGAACTCGACGGTCGGTAAGTGAAATCCGTCCACCACTGGGTTGTCAATGTTGATAGGTAATGCCTCAAATTTGGTATTCTCGGCACACACTTGACACTGTGGATCTCGGACCATTGGATTTCTAGGGATTTGCGAAATACATGTCCCACTCGTCAAGCTCCCACTACCATTCCGCTTTCACAGTCTGTTAATTCCCGTCGCGCGCCACAATCACGTCGAACCCTCTTCACATGAATTACCTGAATACAAATGGCAGCTCCTCCAATGCCGAGCCATTTTACATCTTGTGTACGTGATGCTAACGCCATCCGTAAATGGGCATATCGCTTTTCCATGACTTTTGTAACGTCAGTGTAAAGGGCGAGGGTACTAAAAGAGTCGGCTGGAGCGTATGCGATATGACTGAGACGGGTTTATGGATTTTGCAGGCTAAATTGAGGCTGTTTCTCGGCTTGACAGACCAGAGTGAATTGCATTGAATTATTCGTTCGAGCTTCTCCTAAACCACTGCGGTAGGTTGTAAACAGTATTTACATACTATATAACGTGATTGGTGCCTCGAGATCTTTCGAATAATGTTATTAATGCACTAGCGCGTAAAACTTAACGTCGAAAGCAACTTAACAGCTTTGGCATGATTTGCCACTACCAAGTAATATGGCTCGATGGAATGTGGATCATAAACAGGAAGAACTTTTTCAGAAAAGTGCAGTAGGTAACTGAAAGAAATAAGGAATGAGATCAACAGAAATGACGATTTATTCCAGGACAATAATTGCACTGAAGTCACTCCGATTCATGCTTATCCCTTGGACTTTTTAAAAGGCAGAACATGGTTCATAGTAATATGTGTGATCTCCATGGACGGCAACGCATGCTCAGCAAAGTGCTCGCCTGCTAGGCACGACGTTAATGAGGAGTTTTCATGGCAGAGCGTCCCAGCGCGGTTGGCGACCGTTGGACTGTCGTTGGTGTATTTGGATGTGCTGCGACTCTTTGAAACTTCCACTTTGAAAAATTAAGAATGACTGTGCTGGTAAAATTCTTACGTTATTTTATTTTCAAACAGCTGAGCAAAACTCAACGTACTCAAACAGTTTTCTCTTTACTTATTCTGATAATCACTAAACTGACACACAATATTTTTAGCGGAACGCAGTCTGACTTTTAATAATCCCTACAAAAGAATGGCCCTGACTAACAATAACCTATACCTTTCACGAATCACTTACCTCACATAAATCTTTGTTACTCGAACTATTGCAATACAGAGAGCGCCATTACTGCCAGCTAAATAAAAGATTGTAACTACTGATGTCACTAACTATTGATAGGTATAGTTGGCAAATGAAAGATTTTGATAGAGAACAAAAAATGTATTTACCTTAATAATGTTCAAAAGTCATATATATATATATATATATATATATATATATATATATATATATATATATATATATATACTGCACACAGCACAGTCAGTGATTTTCACACAGGGCACTACGTGGCGTTACCAACATAAAAACCTAAACAGCCTACTTACAACGTCTCCCCAACGCATCTCATATGTGCTCGATTCGATTTAAGCTGTGCAAACCGGCAGTGTAGGTCATTCGCCGAGTGTACGCTCGTTCCAAGACCCCCTCGATCTGTGCTGTTGGATGCGGTTGCGCGTAGTGATCGACAAAAATGAAGCCACGACCGAATGCACCCGCGAAAAGACGGACTCTGGTAAGGAGTATAGTGTCCCAATAACATTGACCGATGAGTGTATCGTGTTCAAAGATTTGGAGATCACTACGCCCATGCAACATTAATGCATCCTCACACCATAACAACTATACCACCAAAAGAACCTTCTTCGACAATGTTCCTCTCGCCAGGAGGGTGCATTCACGATCACTACCAAGGGGCGAAGCTGCGCAGTGATTAGCACTCTGGGTTCAAAAATGGCTCTGAGCACTATGGGACTTAACAGCTATGGTCATCAGTCCCCTAGAACTTAGAACTACTTAAACCTGACTAACCTAATGACATCACACACACCCATGCTCGAGGCAGGATTCGAACCTGCGACCGTATCGGTCACGCGGTTCCAGACTGAAGCGCCTAGAACCGCACGGTACTTTCATTCATTTCCACCTATTTGCTACTATGTTTTGTTCCTTTATGTATCTCGTCCTCAAGTTCTGCAGAAAAGTGTATATCGTTGCACTAAAGAAAAAAAAAGTTCATTACCTCGATTCACACAAGAATTAAGAGTGATAGTCGTCCTACATAGTAACTTGTCTCACTCCATAATATCGTTTGCCGAGGACCTCATTTAGATATTTTGAACTCTTCACGAAACAGAAGGGGCGTTACTTCTTACGAGGTTCACCCCGTGTACTCGTAAGTCTAGCTCGATGTTTGTACTCTCGAGACGATTCGACAGAGGTTGCTAATTTGCTATCAGTTAATGACTGACGTAGCGCTTAGGCGCCGTCTGTCCATCTGGACTGTATCAGAGACTTGTGGAATACGTCAAGGGCTGCGGCGGGAGAGAGGGCTTACAGCGGGTCACGGGGTTGTCGGGGACACCGCAACTCGGCCGCCGCTCTCGGACTCTGCCCGCGCCGGCAGATTTATGGAGTCGGCGATAACGTAAAATATCTCGCTCGAGCCTTGATTTACGTCGTGCGAGGCGCGTCCCCTGCCGGCCAGAGATATTCACCGCCGTAAATAACGGCGGCCGCAACTCCCTCAACACTTGAGCCTCACCCCACGCCAGCAACCACCCCCACTTGGCCCCCACTGCCGACGTCATCCTTACAAATGTCGCCCCAGCACGTGAAAAAGTCTTCCTGCTGAATTTTATCGCGAAAGTATCCCGGGGTGCATCGGCCGCAATATTTCACTCGTCATATCTCTGACTTCTGCTCCTCGTCGTCACGAAGGGGTCAAAGCGCTGTGTCTCTGCGTACGTCGCCCCGAGCGCCTTGCTTGCCACCCGCTTCCGGGACGTTAGGGTCAGTTCCGAGTCTCTAACTAAGCAAGTTCTGCGAGAAGATTGTGACATGCAGAGATAATAACCGACAAAATTGAGAGCACTTCTCACGACACTGATAAACGAGTGCTTGAAAGCAACTAGTTACTGTGAAAGAGGTGCCTTGCCCATTAAAAGAGATCGGGAATGGCAGGGCCTCCCATTCCACCACATAACGTGGATTTTGCTCACAACTGCCCTATCAGTGTGACTTTCCGTTATCTAAAAGGGAGGACTGGGGTTGAATTTCACATAGATCTCACCATACAGGAGTCGTCGGCGCATCAGAAACGATTAGGGCGGGGGGCAAGGAAAGTCTATCTGACTGCATAAAAAAATATCCACTACGATGAAACAAAAACTACTCATTGGATTTAAGATTAATTTTATCATCTTAAGAGGAGCATTTTCAGTAGGGGGCCTTGCAATTCTCTTGATATCTCTATAAATGGGATTTGTACTTTTCTTTGAATGTCGGATTAAAGCCACAACAATTTATTATAAATCGAAATAACACTTATACAAATGAAGTACAGTTATTGAGTATACATATTTTGCTACCTATGTATGGTAATACAAGTCTGGGGCCATGGAGGGATACGGCCTAAGTTCAGCACTCACCCACAACAATAGTGTTCGAAATGGACAAGGAAAGGAGGTAGCTGAACGCCCAGAAAAGAATTTATTCTAATAATTAGTGGAAGGTAAGAGACGGGATCCAATAGCTAATACGTAAATATATTGAAAAGGCAAACAATGAACTACTTGTGGATGCACGTTATTAATGCGGCCTCCCATTGTAAGACGTGTATATTTCTATTGTCTTTCTTCAAACCACAATTTATGGAAAACTTTTATATTTTATTAATAGGACTAAGTAGGAATAATTAATATTTGTCATTTTGGAAATAATTGTGGTAGCAGGGAATGTGTGCACCAAAGTATTGTTGGCGGGAGAGACCGCACATTGACATAATTTTAAAAAGTGCGGGAGAGACCGCGTATGGATGCATTTTAAGAAAAGAGCGGGAAAGACCGCGCATTGATACATTTTGTAATAGTAGCAGGGATTGTCTGCACCAGAAAGCATTGTTGGCGGGAGAGACCGCACTTTATTTAGCGTTCGCAGGAAGCGGTAAGCGAGATGTGAAGCGAGCGAGTCGGTAGCAGGTCTGGAGCGGGAAGTTGTTCCACATCTGCCCTGCACAACAAATTTTCTTAGGGACATGGTGTCCTGTTATTTGAGAAATCTCGGAGGTATCACCTCATTCAGTACGCAAGAGCCAGAGAGAGGAGACTAAACAAGCAGCGAATTAGCGAATTGAAAACACACTGACAAAAAAAAAAAAAAAAAAAAAGAAAAAGAGAAAAAGAAATCGCAACACCAAAAAGTAACTAAGTAGAGTAATGAAATTTCGGGAACACGTTTGTCTAGGTAACACATTTAAGTGATTAACATTGCAATATCACAGGTTAATGTAAGTGTGAAATGCTGGTACATTAATAACCAATGAGAATCTTCAGTGCCAACGTGCAAACGTGCATGCGTTGTGCTGCACAGGTGCCAGATGTTAGTTTGTGGATTCCTTACATGCGGTCGGACAATACAGGGACGGTTTTGGTGTTCGTGGATGACGTTGGAGTTGTCGTTCTATGACGTTTCATGTGTGCTCGATTGGAGAAATATCTGGTGATCGAAAAGGCCAAGGCAACATGTGGGCATCATGTAGATCATGTTGGATTACAACAAGCGTATGTGGGCGAGCGTTGTCCTTTTGGAAAACAACCCTAGGAATGTTGGTCGTGAATGGAAGCACAACAGGTCGAATCATCAGTCTGAGGTACAGATTTGCAATTACGATGCATGGGACGAAGACGAGAGTGGTCCTGCTGTCATACGAAATCAAATCCCAGACCATAACTCCAGGTGTAGATCCAGTATGTCTAGCATTTAGACAGTCTGGTTGCAGGCGGTCACCTGCCCTCCTTCTGAGCATCACTGTCACAGAGGCAAAACCAGCTTTTATAAGAAAACAACAGGCCTCCACCCTGTCCTGCAATGAGGTCTCGCTTGACACCACTGAAGTCGTAAATAGCGGTGGTTTGTTGTCAGTGAAATTCACGCTACAGGGCGTCTGGCTCGGAGCTCCCCCTGAAGTAACCGATTTGTTGAGGTTCGCTGTGTCACTACGGTGCTACCTGTAGCTCAAAGTGCTGCTGCAGGTGCAGTACGATGCGGCACTGCCATACGTCGTGCACGGTGACCTTGCCTCTCGGTAGTGCCACGTGGCCGTCAGGAGCACAGTCTTCTTGCCACCGCACAGTCCCGTGACCACCGCTACCAGAAATCCTGTACAGTGGCCACATTTCTGCCAAGTCTTACTGTAGTATCGTAGGAAGAATATCCAGCTTCTCGAAGACCTTATTACCCTACCTCGTCCAAACTCAGTGAGGTGTTGATAATGGCGTCTTTTTTGCCTTAAAGGCACCCGAACTCACGACGTCCAATCTGAAAGATAACTAACACTCACAACCGTTACACCGTCTATTTAAAGAAAACCTTATTTTCACCCTTATAGCGGCGCTACGAGCACCACTTTTACGCGACTGGTGCGAAATATGAATAGACAGCATCTTTCAGATGTAGAAACAGCCGTACCAACTTTCGTTTATGTCACCCAAGTCCTTCTTGGCGCTGAGATTATTTCAGTCAGTGTATATAGTGATTGGTGTAACACTTAGTGTAGCACAAGCGACTTATTGCACTGCTCTTACACAACACAAAATACAGTAATAGCCTTCAGTACCGGTCCTTGGCTAGACGTCATAAACTGATACTTTAAATATTCATTAGGACAGTCATTAATGAAGCTAGAGCCCATTTAACAGTATTTTTAAGTGCACGATCACACCCTCTGTAAATCTGATACAAGTATTTATTTATCCTAAGCACGCTGTTCTTTTACGAATATTTCGAATTAGACTGCGCATTAGAATTAAAGGATCACTTTTTTGAAACATCATTTTCCCCCAATGTATCGCAGATTTGATAAAATCAGCTCTTAGGTGAATACGAATAGAGCTCAGAAATTCATGTGAAGTGTAATGGGGGTTAATGATGTTACATTGGCACCAAATTGCACCAAAATTCTGACCAAGGCCACCGAGGACATTTCACACGTTGGGAAGGTCATTTTCACTCCCTACACGCTCACATCTCACCCCTTATCTGCACAAGAGAGAAAAAAATTGCGGTGGCTTGTACTCTAAAGACCAGATGACGTTTACATCTACATCTACGTAGATCCTCCGCAATCCACCGAAGGCGCGTGGCGGACGGAACCCTGAACCAGTATTAGTCATTCCTTTCCTGTTCCACTCCCAAACAGAACGAGGAAAAAATTAAAATCTTTATCTCTCCGTATGAGCGCATATTTATTTTATCTTCGTGGTCTTCGCGTGCAATATGCGTTGAAGGCACTAGAATCGTTCTGCGGCCAACTTCAAATGCCGGTACTCTGAACTTTCTCAGTAGTGCTTCTCGAAAAGAATGCCACCTTCCCTCCAGGGATTCCCATTTGAGTTCCAGAAGTGTGTCCGTAACATTTGCACGTTGTTCGAACCCACCAGTAACAAATTTAGCGGGCCGCCCCTGAATACCTTCGATGTCTTTCGTTAATCCGACCTGGTACGGATCCCAAACAGTCGAGCAGTATCCAAGAATCGGTTGCACAAGCGTCCTACATGCGGTCTCCTTTACAGATGAGCCACACTTTCCTGGAATTCTCCAAATAAACCGAAGTCGGCCATTGGCCTCCCCTACCACATTTCTCACATGCTTGTTCCATTTCATACCGCTTCGCAACGTTACGCCCAGATACTTGAACGACGTGACTGTGTCAAGCAGGACACTACTAATGCTGTATCCCATCATTACGAGTTTACTTTTCCTACTAATTCGCATTAACTTACATTTTTCTGCATTTAGAGCCAGCTGCCATTCATCATACCAACTAGAAATTTTGTCTAAGCCATCTTGTATCCGCCTACAGTCACTCCGACGTCTTACCGTACACCACAACATCATCAGCAAACAACCACATATTGCTGCCCATCTTGTTCGCCATATCATTTATGTATATAGAGAATAACAGCGAGTCTATCGCACTTTCCCTACGCCACTACTGACGATACTCTTGTCTCTCATTAACAGTCGCCGTCGAGGACAACATACTGGGTTCTATAACTTACGAAATATTAAAGCCACTCACATATCTGTGAACCTGTTCCTTATAGTCGTACCTTCTTTAACAGTCTCCAATGGGGCACCGTCTCAAACACTTTACGGAAATCTAGAAATACGGAATCTGCCTGTTTTCCTTCGTCCATAGGTCGCAGTGTATCGTGTGAGAGAAGTGCAAGCCGAGTTTCGCACAACTGATACTTTATAAAACCACGCCGACTTGTGGACATCAAGTTCGTGTTCTCAAGAAAATGTATTATACTGGAGCTGAGAATGTGTTCAAGGTTTCTGCAGAAAACCGAGGTTAGTGATATTGGTCTGTTATTTTGCAAGTCAGCTCTTTTGCCCTCATTGTATTCTAGAGTTACCTGCGCTTTTTTTCAGTCGCTTAAGAGTTTGCGCTGGACGAAAGACTCATGATAAATGCAAGCTAGGTAAGGGGCAAATGTTGTAGAGCAGCCTTAAAATCCGAAGTGGGATTCCATCCGGACCTGGTGACTTATTTGTTTTCAACTCTTTCAGTTGTTTCTCTATGCCAGGAATGCTTATAACTATGTCGTCCACAGGGTGTCTGTTCGATGGTTAAACGACGGTATGTTTGTACGATTCGAAGGGGTTGCAGCGTGGCACGTCAGCGGTGGAGTTGGGTAGAATTTTTTATGAAATTTGTTTGTTGCCATTGTGACATAAATAACCCACGTTATACCTCACATGAACGTCTGAGCTCTGGCCTTTTCCCGAATGTATCGACTCCCGACGGGACGTCGCACGACATTATGCTTTTGCACCAATGCATAGGAAGGCTGTAGGCGCCTTTGAGCCAAATCCTTCGATTCAAATTACAAAACAAACTTGTCGTTGAAATGAGGGAAAATGAAGGAGTGTCAAATAAAACAACCCTTTAATTCATTTGCCTGATGTACAAACACTTTATTCCACTCTTTAGGAAATAGCTCATTTAGGCTCCGCATTGCCAAAGTAAAGTTTTATGTTTACAACTTCTGTTATTTCACATGTCAACTGCGGAAAAGCATGTGAAGGCGTCCCTAATCTTTATCGATAAATTGGTTGTTAAATTCATTTTATGCATCCTATTTTAAATTCCCACCTTGACCACGTTATATGTACTACCATTTAGATAATTACACTAACGTTTTTTAATGAGTTACGTATTTTGATAATTGTGCAGATATTTTCTGTGGTTGTGCGAATCTCTTAAAGGATGGCATCACATGTTTCTTCTTTCCCATACCGATGTGTGAAATATATCATGCTGTAAGTAAAACAATTTATATTGTGATGTACTCTAATGATTTCCAAGAGGGAGAGGTGATCTAACTGCTAAAATGAAGTAGTGATTTCGAAATAAAAGGACAGCGTACGAGGGAACTAACTTACTGTAAGAGCTCTATCTACCGCCAAGTAATCTCTACGGAGAAACAACCAGACTGAGTCGAAAATCACAGTCACGTGTACCGGAGCACTGTGTCCCAGATACTTGTCTATGAATCACAGCATGGTCCGAGGTGGTTGTGCTCCTTTAGAGGGAGAGTTGTAATATCCGCGTGAAGTCAGCGGATCCGCCCATGCGACCGCGTTCCTTTGCTGTTCGCTGCGGTCGGCACAGCCTGTGGCAACGATGATATCAGACTATCGGTTTCACCGTCCTAAGACAAAGATATAGCAGCCTGTTCTAGTAAAATACATAACGACGTCATTTATGGGTTTTGGACAGAGCTTTGGAATCTTGAGATCAAGTAATGCGGAGTGGATGGATAACACTGAATCAGAATTTTCAAAATCTTCGCGGGAAGCAGCAACCAACCGGATATTCAAGTTGGTGTGTACGCTGTATGAGACTGGGGAGACACAGTAACACACTTATGAGAAAATATCCTCCACACAATTCAGGAAACAGCAAGGGTGGATAAATGCTAGAACTCACCTCATACATGTGAGTTGCTGACAAGAATAATGCGCAGAAGAATGGGAAAGAAAACTGATAGAGTGTTACGTGACGTTCAGTTTGACTTTAGGAAAGCTAGAGGCATCGGAAGGCAGTTATGTTGTGCTTGGTAATGAAAGCAATGCTTCAGTTATATCGAACAGTTTCATAGGATTTATCTCCTCAAAAAGGAAGAAATTTGTGACAAAATAGGTATAAGCTATAAGAAAATGCGGGTAATATACAATATTTACAAGAACCGAGAAGGGACAATAAGAATGAAAAATCTCAAACTAAAAAGGATGTAGCTCACGAATGCAATCTTTCTCCACTATTGTTCAACTGCACATCGAAGAAGTAATTACGGAAAGAAAACAAACGTTCAAGTGTGGTATTAAAATTCAGAGTGAATGGAAATCTATTATGAAATTAGCTAATGATACTGCCATTCACAGTGAATGTGATGAAGAACTGCAGTGTCAATTGAATGGAATGAACTCTCTAATGAGCACAAGTATGGACTGAGAGTAAAACGACGAAAAAGAAAAAATGGTTGGCTCTGAGCACTATGCGACTTAACTGCTGAGGTCATCAGTCGCCTAGAACTTATAACTAATTAAACCTAACCAACCTAAGGACATCACACACATCCATGCCCGAGGTAGGATTCGAACCTGGGACCGTAGCGGTCGCTCGGCTCCAGGTTGTAACGCCTAGAACCGCACGGCCACACCGGCCGGCTGCAAAAAGAAAGTAATGAGGAGTGGCAGAAATGGGGTTATCGAAACTGGGGACAACGACGGTGATGGAGTTCTGCTATAGTGGAAGAAAAAGTAACACATGACAGACGACATAAGCAGCAGACTAACAGAGGTAAAAGGCCACATCTGCCTAAAAGAAGTCTACTAATATCAAACATAGAGCATAAATCGAGCATGAAATTTTTTCGAAGGTACGTCTGAGGCATAGCATGGAGTGAAAACTAACAATAAACGATGAGAAAACTGGGAAATTAGTGAATCGAAGCGTTTGACGTGTGTTGCTGCAGAAGTATATTGCAAATTAAGTGGGTTTAAGACAAGAAATAACGAGGTGTCCGCAGAACGGGTGAGGAACGGTGACCTACAAAACACTGACGAGAAGAAGGAACAGGATGATAGCTAAAAAAGCAAAGAAACGGCACAGACTGGCCAGTCCGCACTGACCGTGCACCGTTTCACTCTCCGCCATGGCGTCATCTGGACGCGATATGGAAGGGCACGGCGTTAGCATAGGGCTCTTCCGGTCGTTGTCGGCTTTCTTGACCGGAGCCGCTATTAATCGGTCGAGAAGCTCTTCAAGTGGCCGCAACAGGCTGAGTAAATCCTGTTGCAGTCCACCAACAAGAAAAAAAAAAACCCTGGGATAGGATATCCGCTATGTGTCAAGGGATAACTTCCATGGTACTTGAAGCATCTGTAGAGCGTGAAAGCTGTAGGAGAAGACACAGATTGGAATCTATTCATCAAAAAATTGACGAATTCATGTGTATGAGGTGCTCAGAGATGAGGACTGTAGCATAGATCTGGTGATCGTGGTGGGGTGCATGAAACCAGTCAACAATCTGATGACGTCTTCAACTTCCGCCAGCCTCCCCACCATCTCTTTTCCCCCGAATTTTGGCGTATTCTGTACAGGAAGAAACAATTACTTGTTAACATGTATATTTTAACGGGCAACTCGTTTCATTACAACAGGATGTCATCAGCACTGAGTGCGCTGAAGGGTTCCGGTGATGTGACGCGGGTGGCGTGGAGCTCATTCGCTGGCCCAGACAGGAGTCAGTCAGAACTTAAAGACGTCAGTCACAGTGCGCGCGGGTTCAACTGAGGTTAACAGTGTTAGCTTTCCCTTCTACAGTTTAGCGTGACCAAACAGACGCAGAGGCGCGGGACAGCGCGGCCGCCGTCACGTTACTGTCGTCACCAATTACTGTGGGATAGGACAACAACGCGCAGCTAGCGGGGCCCGTGTGGCTGCTCTAATTTCGTGACGTGCTAGGCTGGAGTAAAATGCAAATACAGTCACGAAAGACAGGCCGTCCAATCGTACAGGGCATGGGATATTCGGCTGTGAATCTTACCTCACAAATCTGAGCCTTCACGTTTTATGGGCTGGTAATGCATAGGGGATGTCTCGAACAATGCTACCAGCAAGAGTAGTAGTAGTCTGATTCGTACCTGGGTACGGGACATGTCATGGTACTTGAGACCAAACAAGGAACAATCTTCGATATAGGCACTTACATACCTACAAACGCAGTTTAACAAGTATGGGAGAAGTAGTAATTCGTGGTGTTATTACAGCAACATACCGGCATTTGCCTGAAGTAATTTAGGGAAACCACGAATAACGCAAGTGAGGATGGCCGGATGAACATTAGTCCCTCGAATACAAGGTCAGTCTTTTTAAAACAGTGCAACTTCATTAGTTATTTTTGGATGTGAATTCCGCCAGTTATGCAAAACACCGTTTTTCTCAGTAACCAAACATGTTTCGGCACCACTGTGCCATCATCAGTGGGTTTTCGTTTTTATTTATTCTGCAACGTGAACATTTTTGTTTTTCATTACTTATATTCCTGACGGTCAAACTATCCCTTTTATACAGCTTTGCAGGAAAGTTACCTCTTGATGTGAAAAGATGGTGTTACATTGTTCATTCACTGCTCAAAACGAGCCTCTGCCCATTAGTATACACGCATTGTTCTGTGTAGTATAAACCTACACTATTGACTCATTTCTCAACACAAATTTCTGCATATGCTACAAGCTCTATTGGCTGGCAACAAAATCATTTCCTTCTTGTGTAACACAATATCCCGTATTGCCCCATAATGAGTCAGACGTTGGGTTAGCATTATCCATAGCAGAGATCTGGCGCAAGGTTTTCAGAAAGTAAGTAAACACATATAGTGCGCGAATGTTTTATGTAACAGAGAAGCGTTTTTGTTATTAGTTACTTATGTAACACTTTTTTTTTCTTCCAAAGCTGTGAGGGGTAACCGTGCAGTCTGAGGCGAATTGTAGCGGTTCGCGCTGCTCTCCCCATTCCCCCCCCCCCCCCCCCCCTTTCGAGGTTTCGAGTCCTTCGGGCATGTGTGTGTGCGTGTGTATGTTGTCCTTAGCGTACGTTAGTGTGTAAGACTCGGGACCGATGACCTCAGCAGTTTGGTCCATAGGAGCTTACCATAAATTTCCAAATTTTCCAAACTTTTTTAAAAGAAAAGCTTACTCTGTGTCATCTAAGTGAACGTTCACTCTATGGAATGTCTTGCTTAACAGCTGCCTCTTAAACATCGTCTTAAATAACTTTGTTTTAGTTATAAGTTTCCTGAAAGTTAGAAGTACCTGTATGGCTACATGTTGACCATCTACATTCACACTGTTTTCAACAGATGTGTCTAGTGAGGCCGACTACCATTTTCGGAAAATTTGGAAATTTGTAGTAAGGTCTTATGGGACCAAACTGCTGAGGTCATCGGTCCCTAAGCTTACGCACTACTTAATCTACCTTAAACTAAATTCCGCGAAGGACAACACACACAGTCATGCCCGAGGGAGGACTCGAACCTCCCATAGTGGGGGGAAGGGGGGTCGGGGGGGGGGGGGGGGGAGCTGCGCAGACCGCGACAAGACGCCTTACACCGCGCGGCGTACCATTTTTGGGTGTTATTGTTATGGAGCAAATAACTAGCATTAAAACTGAATTATTCTCGTCATGCTGAAAGGCTCTTCTTTTGGGAACCGCCGAATACCTACAAATGAATCCACGATTAGAATGTCATCCAAATAAGCGCAAAATTCATTCGTTAATGGCAAACGACTTGTTGAAACCGATCACTTCGTGTCACCTGGTGACGAGAGTTTATGTTCTGCACCACGCTGTTTGGCGGTCCCTATTATATCATCTCCTGCAGTACAAGCGATCTTCGTGAGGCATATTTACTTACACGTCTTCTCGAACCTCAGTTTTTGCTCGAAACCTGATGGTACGTCTACGAGCAATGCAGTAAGAGTAATTTGTATCCTACTATATTTCCAGCACGCACTAGTATTTAATGCAATTCTTGAGTACATCAGTACTCACGAAAGCATTTGTTTTCTATTGATAGAAACTATTGAAAGTTCATTTTGTTACTCTGCTTCCATCCACAAACGTGATATTCTGTTCCTCACCTATCCCACCAATCATCCTGCCCTTTGGTAGCTTCTATGTATCTGAATTTTTCCATCGTGACGTGGGTTTTCCACAATTCGCCAAATCATCGAAATCCGACATGATTGTTAGTAAAATACCATACTGTGACATTTCAATTCTTCGCTCATTATTTTTCAAATTAAATTAGCACCTTAATCGTCACTGTTGTTATTATTATATAACGTTCTCAGCGCAACATCAGTCCTAAATAATGCCTGACGTCTTTGGGATCCACATTTTTCAAAACAAATTTTTCTCCCTCCTCTTGATGTCCTCCAGTCCAGGCTGTAATTTGGAGCCTATAATATTCTACTTCAACGGTTGATGTCGAATTTATTTAAGTAATGGAGAACATTTAACAGTTTTAGTGCGTACGAAAACTTCATAAGTATTTTTATGAGCGATTAAGGATACTTACATTTAACTGAGACGATCGTAAGTAATTGAATACAAATTGAGCAACTCTACTGGAGCTTAAAGCATATGGCAGTTCAAGAAATATTACAAGAATGTTTTGTCACTGAAATTAATTAGAGCATATCACTTTCACCAAATAATTTCCACTGGAAAAATTAAAACAGCAGGTTCAGGAACAATACTTTCCGCGTATGTGTGGTTGACCATAAGGCAGGGCCGAGTCAAAGTTTTCATAATAGATCGCGGTGCCCACTGCACGAGACTCTTTATAAGGTTCTATAACGTGACAGACAGATTTGGCTAAAGTGACAGTAAACTTTTACTTTAATGTATACTGTCTCTTTTTTAAATAGTGTCAAAGTCGTAGACTGAAACCAATAGGCTGCAAAATGGAGGCGAAAAGTAGTGTAGCTCTTCAGTCTGGTGGAAGAACGAGGTGTTTTCTGAGTGCGGTCAGATAGCAACGCGGCTCAATAATTACTGTAGGAGTGCAGATTCAGCAACCCTTTTTCGAGAGTAAAGTGAGATTGGCAATCGTTACTTAGCCACTGTAATCATCATAATAGACTATGAGAAGGATCAGTGTAACCAAAGTCTGAAGTGTTTGTCGACCTGGAGTGGTTACAGCACCTACTGAAATCGCATATTGCTCTTGTCACTGGGGGTCATGGGCGTTAGCAGCTTTCTTCATTCATCCGGAAGAATGCAACACGTCACTGCATCGTAGTAAACACACTGCTCTAAGAGAAGAAACAGCTTCAGATAACCCCGTGAGAAGTAAGGCACCCACATAATTTTCACCGGACGGATATTTAAAGCCCTGGTAGGCACCTGGTTCTCAGGTTGCATGCCAGTAGCTGGTCAGATATCCCGTGGCACGTGAGGCGTTAACACCTCGTGGCCGCTGGCGTCAGGGTTAATTACAGGAGCCGGCAAGTCATTAGCTTATCGTCGCCGCTACTAAACCAAGGAGTTCTCTTTTATAGCCAGTCTGAGAGCTTTCTCTTCCTTAGGCTACATCGATCTCAGGTAATTGTCCAGCGATTAGGGTGTTGTTGGCTACCCTTGACGTGTTAATCAAGAAGAGAAATACGTTCGGTCGTAGATTAAGCAATTTGTTTCGCATGAGTAAATGGGAAGAAGCTGATATCGTCGTTTACGGTTCGGGTGTATAAAGTTCTGTGTTCAAGCGGCGTCAGATTTGGGCAGGAATTTGAGCTTTCGTCAGGAGATACCTGTCTCCCAGGATCAATGTGCATCTCCTTTATAGTGGCGTTCTTGCTTACCGTACGTTGAGGGCATTGCGTGAGGGCTAGAGACGTCTAACATGGCAGTAGTGAATCAGACAGTCTCATTTCGCTAGTGTCTGTCACTTTTCCAATGCTTACAGCGATGTAGCAAAGAAATGCTACAGACAGCGTCAAAAATTCAAGGAATGCAGCTATTAATATCGTAGCAGTATGCCACGATCAAACTCTAATATCACGGACTGAAAAATCTACTGATCGGAAGTGGCTAGTTCGACACCGTGAAACGTCCCATTAGAAAAATTAATGAATTACTGCGCTGGTAACCCCTGACGTTATTTGCTCTTCAAACAGCTGAGCAAAACTAAACGTACTCAGGCATTAGCAAAACTAAACGTACTCAGACATTACTCTCTTTACTTATTCTGATCAACACTGAACTGACACACAATATTTGTAGCGCAACGCAATCTCACTTTTAATAATTCCAACAAAAGAATGGCCCTGACTAACAATAACCTATACCTTTCATGAATCACTTACCTCACAAATATCTTCGTTACTCGAACTACTGCAATACAGCGAGCGCTGATACTGCCAGCTAAATAAAAGATTCTAACTACTGAGGGCACTAACTACCGATAGCCATAGTTAGCAAATGAAAGATTTTGATAGAGAACAAACAATGTATTTACCTTAATAGTGTTCAAAAGTCATAATATATATAGCAGTTCATGGCATCCAGTGTTACAAATTTACTGTCTCTGATGGACACATGTCCAGATCATACGCTCTCAAAACTCCGCCATTTCTCTCCCCACTTCCACCACCGCTGGCGGCTCACCTCCAACTGCACAACGCTACGCGGTTTAACATCCAGCTGCCCAACACTACAATAGCAAACAACAATGCAAACCAGCCACAGACTGCACACAGCACAGCCAGTGAATTTCATACAGAGCGCTACGTGGCGTTACCAATATAAAAACCTAAACAGCCTACTTACAACCGTTCGAGCTCTCCCTCATGTTAAGTAATTTTTTTTAGGTCTATAAAACGTACCAGCATTTGCTTTCAGATATCCATTTGGTAGACACTGATGTAAGAATGGCACTGACCTTTCCGGTCACACAAGAGACGTGGTACCTGGGGGACAAGTGTGCTATTTCCCTGCTGCTTCACTCACTTATTAATTCTACACTGTTCTAGATATTCTCTGAACTTCATTCGGTCATTCACTCTCCAGGTTGCAATTTTAGGATGTCCGTCCTACGAATCGTCACGAGCACTATCCCTGATGTTTCGATAGATATTTGCAGTTTCATTTTGGCACTGTGTAGCTGGCCTCAATCTAAACAAATATTGCTAGTCTCGTCTTTCATACGACTCCCGGCCTCGATGAAATGCGTGGTTTATTTCCCGCTTCAAATAAAATGAATTTTTAAATCGGAATTTTACGTGTCCTTTCGATACCGCACTACCTGATTAGTCTACTGAGATATTCGTTTTACCGATATGTAATAACAGGGACAGTAAAGCACGATGAGCAGTCAGTACTCTAGCAGCGACAGACCAGCACACTTCAGGATGGCGACAGCAGTAGCCGTGTGCCAGGGCAGTGTTGTCGCTACTGGACTACTAGTTATTCCTTGTGTTCCTGTTAATACGTATCGGTAAAACGAGTATCGCACAAGATGAATTTGGGACCACTCTGCCGAATGGTCACGTAAAATTCCACTTTGAAAATCACATTGTTTGTAACTGGAGACAAATCGACGCTTTCCATCGGACACTGGGCGTCACATGACTCAACCTACACACTGCAAAAACAAAATTGTAATATGCCGAAACATAAGAGGTGCAGTGGCTGACAACTGTTAGGAGATACACCCTATATAGACCTGCCCAGTTTCATTACACGAAAACACATACAATATATATACTACTAGCCATTAAAATTGCTACACCACGAAGATGACGTGCTACAGACGCGAAATTCAACCGACAGGAAGAAGATGATGTGATATACAAATAATTAGCTTTTCAGAGCATTCACACAAGCTTTGAGCCGGTGGCGACACCTATAACATGCTGACATGAGGAATGTTTCCAACCGATTTCTCATACACAAACAGCAGTTGACCGGCGTTGCCTGGTGAAACGTTGTTGTGATGCCACGTGTAAGGAGGATAAATGCGTACCATCACGTTTCGACTTTGATAAACGTCTGATTGTAGCCTATCGCGATTGAGGTTTATGGTATCGCGACGTTACTGCTCTCGTTGGTCGAGATCCAATGACTGTTAGCAGAATATGGAATCGGTGGGTTCAGGAGCGTAATACGGAACGCCGTGCTGGATCCCAACGGCCTCTTATCGCTAGCAGTCGAGATGACAGGCATCTTATCCGCACGGCTGTAACGGATCGTGCAGCTACGTCTCGATCCATGAGTCAACATATGTGGACGTTTGCAAGACAACAACCATCTGCACGAACAGTTCGACGACGTTTGCAGCAGCATGGACTATCAGCTCGGAGACCATGGCTGCGGTTACTCTTGAAGCTGCATCACAGATAGGAGCGCCTGCGCTGCTGTACTCAACGACGAACCTGGGTGCACGAATGGCAAAACGTCATTTTTTTCGGATGAATCCAGGTTCTGTATACAGCATCATGATGGTTGCATCCGTGTTTGGCGACATCGCTGTGAACGCATATTGGAAGCGTGTATTCGTCATCGCCATACTGGCGTATCACCCGGCATGATGGTATGCGGTGCTATTGGTTACACGTCTCGTTCACCTCTTGTTCGCATTGACGGCACTTTGAACAGTGGACGTTACATTTCAGATGTGTTACGACCCGTGGCTCTACCCTTCATTTGATCCCTGCGAAACCCTACATTTCAGCAGGATAATATACGACCGCATGTTGCAGGTCCTGTACGGGCCTTCCTGGATACAGAAAATGTTCGACTGCTGTCCAGGCCAGCACATTCTCCAGACCTTTCACCACTTGAATACGTCTGGTCAATGGTGGCCGAGCAACTGGTTCGTCACAATAGGCCAGTCACTACTCTTGATGAACTGTGGTATCGTGTTGAAGCAGCATGGGCAGCTGTACCTGTACACGCCATCCAAGCTCAGTTCGACTCAATGCCCAGGCGTATCAAGCCCGTTATTACTGCCAGAGGCGGTTGTTCAGGTTACAGATTTCTCAGGATCTATGCACCCAAATTGCGTGAAAATGTAATCACATGTCAGTTGTAGTATAATATATTCGTCCAATGAATACCCGTTTATCACCTGCATTTCTTGTTGGTGTAGCAATTTTAATGGCCAGTAGTATATTGCGCAAGACAATTATAGGATCACGTGATTTGAAACCTCTGCGTCATGGGAGTTTCAGATCTGGATCAAATCAGGACCAAGCAATATCTAGGATTTTCAAGAACGCACTGCGAACTGCTTTTGTTTTAGACCGCGCGAAATGTGTGCGTATCAACACTACAAGGAGAGGGGTGGATCCACTGACGCACTTAATGTTACCAAGAAATTTGGGTGTCGTTTTTCTTACCTTCATCGCAAAGGCCTTAAAAGAAGGAGTGAAATGTGGGTAAGAGGGGGTGTAGTGATCCTTCCACGGTATGACACGTGCACGGGAGTGTTGGGCAGAATTGTGGTGCGATTTGGTGCCGATGTGGTGTTCCTAACCCACCTTACACCTCACGTGAAGTTCTGAGCTCTCGTCTTTTTTTCGCTTGTGTCGACGCATTTGAAGCGACACAGAGCTCGAACCGGTCATCGCAGGGCGCCACAGTTTTTCGTCATTACAGAGGAACGTTGTAGGCACCTTGGAGCCAAATGTCAAACTTCTGCGTCGCAATGGAAGACAGTTATGGGGTTTAATATATATATATATATATATATATATATATATATATATATATATATATATATATATATATATATATACAAGGAATATTGGCAGGTGTTTTGATCTTCATTACAGGGTGAGATAATTTTTCAGGAATGACATTTAAATTAAAACTGTTGCCACATTTCCAATAAAATAATGAAATTATAAGAGTGACGTGTGGAAATCAATGTATGAATGACATTTCCCTTGTCTGTATTACTTCAGTGGTTAATGAACACTGTTTTATAAACAGCAGTGCAACGAGGTGACAAGTAATGCCGTTAGCGACAGATGGAATGTCTGAAATTAATGAATAAAATATCGTATTGGTACCAAATTTAAAACAATAATATTTAGCGCTTTTGGTTGCCTCATTTGTATGTTATCAGTTATCTGATTGGAAGAAGTGTCTTCTCTAACTAGACAGCTCCGTGTATCCGTGTCAATCTCCGGCGAGAGCACTCCGTCCATCCTCCCAGTCTGTGATACCTGTGACGTACAGATGGCATTTTATACTATGATGACAGGGCGAGACGAGTGCATGTTTTACGGCAGTTTTATATTTTAATTGTCGTTGTAGTCTTTTTTATTCTGCCTCTTTCTTACATATTCGTTCTTAGAACGGGTGCTAAAGGCGTTTCTGTCATGCGCCTAACCCAACACATTATCATCATGATCATCATGATCGTCATGCCGTGAGTCTAGGTAGTCTCATATTACACTCCAGGACGGAACTTTAGTAAGACAGGTACTTTAAGACCAAGCCCAAGCCTTGAGCGGTCTCTCGTAGCGTGCTGTAGCTGCACTGTTCATGCAAACACGTTCAAAATCAAATCGTTCATTTAGCAGTAAAATATAATTGACAGCATACAACGACCACACTAAGACCATTGACCCAGTTTGTACCTGATACGCAATCCACTATCTGCCAAATACTGATACTTGAAACTAATCTTCGCCGAGCAAGCCATGAAGGCCAAACGGTACCGACCGGCCGCCATGTTATCCTCAGACCACAGGCGTCACTGGATGCGGATATAGAGGGGCATGTGGTTAGCACACCACTCTCCCGGCCGTATGTCAGTTTAAGAGACCGGAGTCGCTACTTTTCAATCAAGTAGATCCTCAGTTTGCCTCACAAGGGCTGAGTGCACCCAACAGCGATCGCCAGAGCGGATTATCACCCATCCAAGTTCTAGCCAGCCCAACAACGCTTAACTTCGGTGATCTGACGGAAACCGGTGTTACCACCAATAGAGGTGTCTTATGAGTGTGTAATTACGCAGACCACTTAGGGTACCTATCCATACAAGATTATCCACTTGCAAGTTTGAAGTAAAGTGTTATAAGAATCATGCTTACCAACGGCAGTGCCACTTAGTAAGCTTCTCCGTTATTTCGTAAAATGTTAATAAACTCATCAGTTCAGACGGGTAGCAGAAGCCCACGGAATAAACAAGGCATTGAGTGAATTTTATCAATAGTGGATGCTGCTGAACTCCGTGACTGATCCTTTATAGGGTGTAGAAAAATTTCGGCTACCAGTCACAATTAAAGGTTATTTATTCGTCACACGGCCGGTTTCGGGCTTGTGCTCATCTTCAGGTGTTTATACATTCATGTACAGTTACATGTGTCGAAAATATATCTGTACTTTCATAAAGGCGAGGCATCATTATTATAATTACGTTGTGGTGACAGTTTTTCCATTTAGCTCCACATTTGTTATCATTTTCACCCCTATGTTTCAGTTTTATAGAATTCAGCTGCATATTTCACTATTGCGACTGGCACTCGTGATATACACTGTGTTTACACATAAACATGTAGGATGTGGTCAAAGAAGTTAGATGTAGGAGGTGTAAAGATGTTGCTCATACAGAAAGATGGAGGTTGTGGTTAAAGTACTTGGCCCTAGAAAAAGGAAGCTGCAACATAGAAACTTAAAAAGCTATTATAAATTGCGAAGTTTTTTGATCCACATTATTAAATTCCATTCAATGAGATTCCATGCGGAAGACGTGTCTGCCGAGGCCTCGGACAGCGGTGGAACATCACCTGCCACGCGGTCCGACAGCCAGGATTGACCGTCTAAGATGTCATTTCTTTTCACAGCACGACCCCTCTGGTTGTCATCCGCGCTCCGCGGTGCCCTTACTGCACAGTGGCACGTCGACGATATTCTACGTCCCGATTTGCCGCCCTTCATGGCAAGCTTCACTGCAAGTTTAAACGCAGCCAAAACCTCTCAGAGAAACAGAAGCTGAACGAAGTCAAAGTTAGCGTGAGGAGGGCTATACGTGAAGCGTTCAGTGAATTCGAAAGTAAAATTCTATGTACCAACTTGACAGAACGTCCAAAATTGTTAAGGCTTTCGTGGCCACTTGTTGACAAACTGCCTATTGGCTTCCGTCTCGGGTTCTTCGGCCGACGTTCATATAATGATTTTTCTGACGTTTCGCCAGCACGAGTGGCTGGCATTGTCAAAGCTTCACCCTCCATTGCCGGTGGTAAACTGGAGCCGAGCTCGCGGGCGCAGACTATATGTACCTGGCGCGCCAACGTCCGAGGACTTCTCTGCGGTCATTTCCGGTGCGGTTCTCCTCTTGCTACCTGCGACGGTCGTTCGCTGCAGTACGGGAAGCCAGGATCCGTTTACCTTAAGGCTTTCCTCTTTCTTGTTGAAACTGTTCGCGTGTTTTTGGATTTCTACAGCTTCTCTGAACAAGCGCGTGTGATAGTGCTTCTCTACAGCCAGAACTTCCGTGTCGGCGAATTTTATTACGTGGTCGGTCTCATTCAGTGCGTGCTCTGCCACGGCCGATTTCTCCACCTGCCCCAACCTGCAATGTCGCTTATGCTCTTTGGTCCTGGTGTTGATGGATCGTCCAGTCATTCCGACATAAACTTTTCCGCATGTGCATGGTATACGGTATATTCCCGACATTGCAAGTGGGTCTCCTTTCTCCTTCGCCGATCTAAGACACTCTTTGGTCTCCCTTGTCGGTTTGAAAATCGTCTTTACGCCATGTTTGCTTAATATACGGCCGATCCTGTCCGTCACTCTGGGAATGTATGGCAGAAAGACCGTACCTGACATTTCCTTTTCTGGTTCCTTACTTCGCCGAGTGTTTGGCTCTGTTACACTTCTAATATAATTTGTGGAGTACCCATTGCTCCTCAGGACAGTTTCCAGGTGTTGCATTTCTCGTTTGAGGTGTTTCGGCTCACATATTCGTCCTGCTCTCGTTACGAGCGTACTAATCATGCCTCTCTTCTGGCTCGGGTGGTGGTTTGACAGAAAGTCCTAGGAAGCTCTCGTCTTACGTTAAATCAGTAAGTGGCTCGAAACAGCATATCCAGACACTCTGGGATGATGATGGCATTGAAACAGAGGATGACACGCGTAAAGCTGAAATACTAAACACCTTTTTTCCAAAGCTGTTTCACAGAGGAAGATCGCACTGCAGTTCCTACTCTAAATCCTCGCACAAACGAAAAAAATGTCTGACATCGAAATAAGTGTCCAAGGAATAGAAAAGCAACTGAAATCACTCAACAGAGGAACGTTGTCTGACATCGAAATAAGTGTCCAAGCAATAGAAAAGCAACTGAAATCACTCAACAGAGGAACGTCCACTGGACCTGACGGGATACCAATTCGATTCTACACAGAGTACGCGAAAGAACTTGCCCCCCCCCCCCCCCCCCACCTTTCTAACAGCCGTGTACCGCAAGTCTCCGAGGAACGGAAGGTTCCAAATGATTGGAAAAGAGCACAGGTAGCCCCAGTCTTCAAGAAGGGTCGTCGAGCAGATGCGCAAAACTATAGACCTATATCTCTGACATCGATCTGTTGTAGAATTTTAGAACATGTTTTTTGCTCGCGTATCATGTCGTTTCTGGAAACCCAGAATCTACTCTGTGGGAATCAACATGGATTCCGGAAACAGCGATCGTGTGAGACCCAACTCGCTATATTTGTTCATGAGACCCAGAAAATATTAGATACAGGCTCCCAGGTAGATGCCATTTTCCTTGACTTTTGGAAGGCGTTCGATACAGTTCCACACTGTCGCCTGATAAACAAAGCAAGAGACTACGGAATATCAGACCAGCTGTGTGGCTGCATTGAAGAGTTTTTAGCAAGCAGAACACAGCATGTTATTCTCAATGGAGAGAAGTCTACAGACGTTAACCACTGGGGTGCCACAGGGGAGTGTTATGGGACCATTGCTTTTCACAATATATATAAATAACCTAGTAGACTGTGTCGGAAATTCCATACGGCTTTTCGCGGATGATGCTGTAGTATACAGAGAAGTTGCAGCATTAGAAAATTGCAGCGAAATGCAGGAAGATCTGCAGCGGATTGGCTCTTGGTGCAGGGAGTAGCAACTGAACCTTAGCATACACAAATGTAACGCATTGCGAATACATAGAAAGAAGGATCCTTTATTGTACGATTATATGATAGCGGCACAAACCCTGGTAGCAGTTACTTCTGTAAAATATCTGGGAGTATGCGTGCGGAACGATTTGAAGTGGAATGGTTATATAAAATTAGTTGTTGGGAAGGCGGGTACCAGGTTGAGATTCATTGGGAGAGTCCTTAGAAAATGTAGTCCATCAACAAAGGAGGTGGCTTACAAAACACTCGTTCGACCTATACTTCAGTATTGCTCATCATTATGGGATCCGTACCAGGTCGGGTTGACAGAGCAGATAGAGAAGATGCAAAGAAGAGCGGCGCGTTTCGTCACAGGGTTATTTGGTAAGCGTGATAGCGTTACGGAGATGTTTAGCAAACTCAAGTGGCAGACTCTGCAAGAGAGGCGCTCTCCATCGCGGTGTAGCTTGCAGTCCAGGTTTCGAGAGGGTGCGTTTCTGGATGAGGTATCGAATATATTGCTTCCCCCTACTTATACCTCCCGAGGAGATCACGAATGTGAGAGAGATTCGAGCGCGCACGGAGGCTTTCCGGCAGTCGTTCTTCCCGCGAACCATACGCGACTGGAACAGGAAAGGGAGGTAACGACAGTGGCACGTAAAGTGACCTCCGCCACACGCCGTTGGGTGGCTTGCGGAGTATAAATGTAGATGTAGATGTAGAAGCCACCCTGGGCCATCCTTTCAGCAAGACAATGCCCCAATCCCCGATTGAGCATGTTTGGAACATTACGGACAAGGAATTCTAACAATTTCGGGACTATGATGATCTAATGTGCCAGTTGGCAGAATTCTATATGATATCCATCAATACGACACCCAAAAGTTCTATCAGTCAGAGCCCAGCGGAATAAGTGCTTGCTTAAGGGCGAGTGGTGGGCAAAAGCGTTATTGATGCTCAATTCGTGAAGCTCTTCTCTTGAATGAATTATCTCATTTTTCTGAAATTGTGATCAGTTATTTTTTCTACACGTGTGCATGGCGTCTACCGACTTCCTTCACATTTGGATAATTTCTTCGTGCTGCGTCTTTCTTTTTTTTTTTTTATCTTGTGGTGTAGACGTGAATGCAAACACCTACAAAATTTAATTCAGCCACAGGATGAATACCTCTTCCTTAGTTCTCGCATCTGCCCATTTAATCTTCTGTAGGAACTAGTATTGTGTATTTGGGAGTCACAAAAAGGTTAGCAAGTCAGCAGTGGCAGCCGGTGCCGCCGCACGCGCGGGAAATCCCATCAGGGGCAGCGACCAGTCGCTCCGCTTCGTCATGGCTGTTGCGCGGTCCCCAGAAAAGCCTGACTGATTCCGTGTAGGGCTGGCGCCGCTCCCAGAAGCGGCCCTTTGTAACCCGCGGTCCTTTGTTGGCGCGCCACTTGTTTGGTCCTTCCTCGGCCGCTTTATTAATCTCGTTCTCCCATTGTCTGGTCCTGATAGGTACCGGCCCGCCTCGGCCGGTCTCTGCTAGGGACCACAACGGACCGGACGCTACCTGCTGAACGGGGTGCAACGTGGCGATGCGGGAGGCACGCATCCGCCCGCTCAACTGTTACTAGGGGACAGCAAGTACGACTTGTGACCATAAGATTACACTCAGTTTGTACCGTCGGGACAGCACTGTCGTTTCTGTCCCACTGAGGCGATGGAGATTGTTGTGACCGTAACGAAGGAATGAAGAACGACTCGTGACCATAAGATTCCACTCAGTTTTTACCGTCGGGATAGCACTGCCGTTTCAGTTCCACTGAGGCGATGGAGATGGCTGTGACCGTAACGAAGGAATGAAGAAAGTAAGATCAAATGGACATTTCCTCCATAGGGAATCTGTGAAACGCCACGGCTTTAAGACCGCAACAAGCTGCACCATACGATATAAGGACTATTCTACCCTGATGCACGTAGCATCAACAATCTAAGAAATTAACATTTCTGCATCTACATGACTACTCTGAAATTCATACTAAACTGTTTGACCGAGGGTTCGTAGAAATAATTTCACGTTCTTTCTCGACCTTTCCACTTTCGGATAACAAGGAGGAGAAGTGAAGACCTAAGTTTTTCCGTTTTCTGATTTCTCATCGCTATTAAGATGCTCATTTCTCCGAACGCAGCTGGGAGTCAAAATAATATTTTCACGCTTGGTGACCTGAATTTCTTGGAAATTTCTCTCTACAATGACAATTCTTTTTTTTTTTTTTTAAAAAAGTCATTTCCAACCAAACTCGTGTACCATATCGGTGAAACTTTCTCCACTCGATACAATCTCTATTCAGTGCGACGGCTTTACGCCTCATTACTGGGAGGGTCTGTAAGCCCGTTTGGTATCACGCTACTCGTCACCCTCGGAGTGAACATCTTGCTACATCAATAACCTCCCCGTCACCCACGTACTGATCCTCGCAGAGTGCATTCATCATTGCTCCTCGCAGACGGAATTCTGAAAGCGTCAGATCCGTGTTGTAGGGTGATGGGTTGGTTGTTGGGTTGTTTTGGGGAAGGAGACCAGACAGCGAGGTCATCGGTCTCATCGGATTAGGGAAGGATGGGGAAGGAAGTCGGCCGTGCCCTTTCAGAGGAACCATCCTGGCATTTGCCTGGAGTGATTTAGGGAAATCACGGAAAACCTAAATCAGGATGGCCGGACGCGGGATTGAACCGTCGTCCTCCCGAATGCGAGTCCAGTGTCTAACCACTGCGCCACCTCGCTCGGTGCTGTAGGGCGAATCACGAAGAACAGTCCAATGACGTTCTGTGATGTCCCCTCGTGTGCGCAGATTTGTGTGAGACCTTGCGTTGCCGTGGAGAAGTTTGCATTTTTGTCGATCACCTGGAATGCGAGTGTCCGCACGTTTCAACATTGCAACAGTCACAGCTGTGTGCGGCCGACCGTGGAAGATTGGACAGGTCGCGTTACCATGGCCACAGTAGACACACTTTGACCGGCTTCGAGCCTTTCATTTCTCGTCCACGTTCGTAAGAGCTCAGATGACGTCCTGCAAACATGTTGCCGTACCACACGAAATGTAGCACTAATAGGTTCAACAGCCTTCGTCATACACCGTAATGAATGAACTGTCGAATGTATACAGAGCGTTCGTGCACAGACGTCGCTGCATTTAACACGTCCCTCTTTCTGCATTTCCTTCTACTATCACTGATCGGACGCCCCACAGCAATTACCGTTCAGTGACAACTGGCAGCTCTTCCTCAGCAAATGACAGCTGTTTCTTGTCAGTTTCCAAACAGTCTATTTATACGTAAATATAAAAAAAGTAAGTACTTATCCACGTACTTTCAAATGTAAATAGGATAATCTCTTACAAACGGTTACTGAATGATATGAGGAGGGCAGCAAATGAGGACAAAATCTTCTTAATAATCAATTTGGGAAAATCTGTTGCAAGCGAAGGACGTAAAGCCGCCACGTAACATCTCGAGCCGGAGGATGGAGTACTCGGCAGACCAGAGTAGATGCAGCAGAGGAGTCGAACATTAACCATGGAGCGGCCACTACAACCAAAAGCTGTTTCCTGAAGAATGAAGACTTGTGATTGATTGTATATAGTCAGTCCGTGCTCTGTACTCTTCCTTGACTGACGTCTTTATATTTTTACGCCAAGCCAGGTTCATTGCAGTTAATATTAATCTGTCTTACAAAACAATTACCACGCGTTTCCAACGTGAGTCAGTGACTGTATGTTTCTTCAAAAAATATATATCAATTTATTGGTTTTCGGTAGATCGTCATTTTCCTTTACATGCAGGGAGGACGTGTAATATTTATTTTCAGTCGAGTGCAGCGCACTTCCACAAAGGTGGCGAAAGTCATGGGGTAGCGATTTGCACGTATCCGGACGGCAGTAGTAACGCGTACACAAAGTATAGGACAGTGCACGGGCGAAGCAGTCATTTGTACTCAGGTGATTCGCATGAAAACATGTCGACCTGATTACAGCGCAAATGGTTCAAGTGGCTCTGAGCACTATGGGACTCAACTGCTGAGGTCATTAGTCCCCTAGAACTTAGAACTACTTAAACCTAACTAACCTAAGGACATCACAAACATCCATGCCCGAGGCAGGATTCGAACCTGCGACCGTAGCGGTCTCGCGGTTCCAGACTGCAGCGCCTAGAACCGCACGGCCACTTCGGCCGGCCTGATTACAGCCGCACTGCTGGAATTAACAGACTCTCAACGCGGGATGGTAGTTGGAGCTAGATGCATACGACACTCCATTTCGGAAATCGTCAGTGAATTCAATTTTCCGAGAGTCACAGTGTTAAGATTGTTCCTAGAATCCCAAATTTCAGGCATTAACTCTCAGCACCAACAAACAGTGGTAGACGGCCTTCACCGGAAGACCGTGAGAAAAGGTGTTTGCGTAGAGTTGTTAGTGCTAGCAGACGAGCAACAGTGCGTAAAATAACCACAGAAATCAATGTGGGACGTATGACGAGCGCATCCTTTAGGACAGTGTGGTGGAATGTGGCGTTAACGGGCTATGGCAGCAGACGACCGATGCGAGTGCCTTTGCTAACGGCACGACATCGCCTGCAACGCGTCTCCTGGGCTCGTCATGATGTCGGTTGGACCCTAGAAGACTGGAAAACCGTGACCTGGTCAGACGAGTCCCGATTTCAGTTGGTAAGAGGTGATAGTAGGGTTCGAGTGTGGTGCAGACCCCGCCAAGCCATAGAACTAAGTTGTCAACAAAGCACTGTGTAAACTGGTGGTGGCTCCACAAAGGTGTTTACATGGAATGGACTGGATCCTCCGGTCCAACTGAACCGATCATTGACTTTAAATGGCTATGGAGGCAGCACTTTCAGCCATTCGAGGACATCCTATTCCCAAACAACGATGGGATTTTTCTGTTTGACACTGCGCCATGTCACCGCCCCACAGTTGTTCATGATTGCTTTGAAGAACATTCTGGACAATTCGAGCGAATAAACTGGCTACCTATATCGCTAGAAATGAATCCCATCGACCATTTCAAAAATGTTCAAATGTGTGTGAATTTCGAAGGGACCAAACTGCTGAGGTCCTCGGTCCCTAGACTTACACACTACTTAAACTAACTTATGCTATGAACAACACTCACACCCATGCCGGAGGGAGGCATCGAACCTCCGGCGGGTGGAGCCGCGCAGTCCGTGACATGGCGCCTCAAACCGCACGGCCACTCCGCGCCATCGACCTTTTATGGGACATAACAGAGAGGTCAGTTCCTACACAAAATCCAGCACGTGGATGGACGGCTATGCAAGCAGCATGGCTCAATATTTCTGCGGGGGACTTCCAACGACTGTAGAGTCCATGCCATGCCGAGTTGCTGCGCTACGCCAGGGAACTCGAGGTCCCGTACAGTATTAGGAGGTATCCCATGACTCCTGTCATAACAGTGTATTTTATTAGTAACTGCTGTGCGGAATTATTATCATTATTATTATTATTATGAGCTTCATGGCTGAAAATAATTTGCCTTTATATGCCACATCCGAAGCGGTGAAACCTGATTGTCACTGGGAGTCGAACATTTCATTACGCTGTCGCAGGCAAACGTCAAGGGGCCCATCAAGTTTTGTGTGTTGTAACTTTACTACTTTGACGGAAATGCTACAGTATGCCCCTAACAGTGCTGCTTTAGCCACGATAAACTTTTAATTTGTACGGTTCGCCCGGAAACTGAAGGTTGAAGTACTTGTAATCTAACTCAGTCTTTCAGTATAATAAGAGAGATTGCACAAACAGTACGGCTTTCATCTCTACCTGGCCCAGGACCTGTGAGAGAAGGGAATGGTAACATGCAGAAAAGAACTACCCAAAGACTATCTGCCGCAGGAGGTCTCTTTGTATGCTAGTGTTCCATATACTCATACGGAAACGGAAGACGAGATAGCAAAGTAAAATTCGTGAGAGGTGATTAAAGGAGGCAAAAATGACTCACTTTGTCAGTATTTATCAACTGTGAGGATCACGTTCAGTCTTCGCAGTCTGCCTTCAGTTACTGCCTCCTTCATATATTAGCAGTTCGATTCAACATCTCGTTGTCATAGTGTTGTACATCTCTGGCGGCGTCACCATGGAGTCGTGCTTTGGTAGTTCAGGATGCCAGAACCTATTTCCGGCATCTGGAGGGAGGGAGGAGGCTTACGTCCAGATTGGAGATGATGGGCTCGATTTTCCATAGTCTGTCTGAAAAGATTTATAATAGGAACTTTCTAGGTTGGCTTACGGGCTTACGACTTTACAACGAACGTCCCGGCACGAGGCAGCACTTAGCGGATTAGTCCTGTCAGTGGGAGCAGGACACGATTCATGAAACCGTCAGCATTCTCCAGCTGAGACAGGTTGCTTGAAGTGTAATTGTTAAAACATACATTTATGGAAAAAATACAACACCAGATAATAATTAATGTAGGGTAAAGAAATTTCTGGAATATATTTTGTCTACAGTAATTAACATTGCAAGATCCTGGGTTAATGTAAGCGCGAGATAATCCATTGAAAATGTGAAATAACTGATACCTCACAACTAGGTTTGGGATAGCTTTAAGAGAAAAACATGGAAGGTGGGTCCACATATTTTCTCATTTGTTGTTTCATGTAATACACTTTATTATTTAGCAACAATATTAGGGTCCCATTTTTGAAAAATATTAAAAGAATCAAAATTCTCACCAAAACTTGAACAGTTTTAAATCATTAAAAAATAACTTTAATGATTGTACCATTAAGGGCACAACATGGAAATCGGAAGTATACAGTTCCCAAAAAGAAGAAAAGTCACATCATCTGGCCGGTCCGCAAGCAGATTCAACAAATAATTTTATCAGCCAAATGAAGTGCCATAACAGCTGTTAAATATACAAACAAATTGCAAGCTTAGGTAACCAAGACACAAACAGACAACGTTCATCCAAATACGTGAATGATCACAGGACAAGCCACTGATAGTAAGTGTTGGAAAGGCGCTTAGCAACGCATAAGTGATAAAAAGAAAATCCCTTAAGCAACAAAACATACAACCATCAAACGGACCAACTGAGAAGGTATAAAATTTAAAAAGAAATGCCCACCCGTAATATTCCAACCAAACTTTAACAACAACCTTTAATGAATTTAAAATTGCCCAAAATTCACGATAAGTTGGAAGTAAATGCAATTGAAATGTATTTCCAGCTGGACACACCAGCAGAAACGTTGATACTACCTTTAATAACTACACAATTGCCGAAAATCCAAAGTAAGCTGAGAGCTGCAGCAGATGGCTGTCACAGCCAACAAGGTACGAGCAGCCAAATTTCAAAGAAAATGTAGTAGGTAATGACCGTGAATGTAGGCAGGGTTCGGCAGTTTATACTGATGAGTAAAGGTCTTAAAACAACGTGCCGAGAAGTAGTAATAAGAGTGCCGGCTTTAGACGGATAATTACAGAGGTATAGTGAGGGAGCACCTCCTGAGCACTTTAAATTTGTCGAACAGATCCAGCTACTAGTTCCCGCTTAAACGGCGACACTCCGTCGTGGCAGGCATGAAACTATTAACTGATCTTAACGTGAGCCACCACGGCGCGACCGGTAGGAGCGGCAGACTGCCGGTCAACCCAGACGCCGTGCGACGATAGGAGTGCCGTCGCGCCAACAGACGAACACGCCTCAGCTCCGGGCCCAGGTAACAGGAAAGCGTCGTTCGCCGCCAAAAGAACCTTGCCAAAACACATGAAGAGTGAACAGCAATCTGTGCAAATAAAGCTTCATACAAGAATACAGCAGATACCAATGCAGGTTAAATGAAACACTCCTCATAATTACTAGTATTCACAAGTGATCACATGAGTGCCTCCTTATGTAATAACACAAACCTACACCACTGGCCATTAAAATTGCTACACCAAGAAGAAATGCATATAATAAACGGGTATTCGTTGGACAAATACATTATACTAGAAGTGACATGCGATTACATTTTCACGCAATTTGGGTGCATAGATCCTGAGAACTCAGAACCGAGAACAACCACCTCTGGCCGTAATAACGGCCTTCATACGCTTGGGCATTGAGTGAAACACAGCTTGTATGGTGTGTACAGGTACAGTTGCCCATGCAGCTTCAATACGATACCACAGTTCACTAAGAGTAGTAACTGGCGTAATGTGATGAGCCAGTTGCTCGGCCACCGTTGACCAGACGTTTTCAATTGGTGAGAGATCTGGAGAATGTGCTGACCAGGGCAAAAGTCGAACATTTTATGTACCCAGAAAGGCCGGTACAGGACCTGCAACATGCGGTCGTGCATTATCCTGCTGAAGTGTAGGGTTTCGCAGGGATCGAATGAAGGGTAGAGCCACCGGTCGTAACACATCTGAAATGTAACGTCCACTGCTCAAAGTGACGTCAATGAGAACAAGAGGTGACCGAGACGTGTAGCCAATGGCACCCCATACCATCACGCCGGGTGATACGCCAGTATGGCGATGACGAATACACGCTTCCAATGTGCGTTCACCGCGACGTCGCCGAAAACGGATCCGAGCTTCATGATGCTGTAAACAGAACCTGGATTCATCCGAAAAAATGACGTTTTGCCATTCGTGCACCCACGTTCGTCGTTGAGTACACCATCGCAGGCACTCCTGTCTCTGATGCAGCGTCAAGGGTAGCCGCAGACATGGACTCCGAGCTGATAGTCCATGCTGCTGCAAACGTCGTCGAACTGTTCGTGCAGATGGTTGTTGTCTTGCAAACGTCCCCATCTCTTGACTCAGGGATCGAGACGTGGCTGCACGATCCTTTACAGCCATGCGGATAAAATGCCTGCCATCCCGACTGCTAGTGATACGAGGCCGTTGGGATCCAGCACGGCGTTCCGTATTACCCTTCTGAACCCACCGATTCCATATTCTGCTAACAGTCATTGGATCTCGACCAACGAGAGCAGCAATGTCGCGATACGATAAACCGCAATCGCGATAGACTACAATCCGACCATTATCAAAGTCGGAAACGTGATGGTACGCATTTATCCTCCTTATACGATGCATCACAACAACGTTTCACCAGGCAACGCCGGTCAACTGCTGTTTGTGTGTGAGAAATCAGTTGGAAACTTTCCTCATGTCAGCACATTATATGTGTCGCCACCGGCGCCAACCTTGTGTGAATGCTCTGAAAAGCTAATCGTTTGCAACACAGCATCTTCTTCCTGCCGGTTAAATTTCGCGTCTGTAGCACGTCATCCGCGTGGTGTAGCAATTTTAATGGCCAGTAGCGTGTACAAATGTGCCACATTGACTCCCACACAGATCGTGTCACAATTTATTCCCTTCACGGAACTGTCACATGCGCTCAATCACTTCTAGGAGCGTTAATATAACAGGTCTCACTCCATATAACACAGACATTGTCTTACAGTATCAAAATATGAAAACAACACTTAACTCCACTCAGGTGTGAAGGAGCCGTGATTTGCAACATTCGAGCGAGGGCGTTATTGCCTCCAGCCCATACAGGCCATCGTCGATTTGCCGCAAACCTTCAGTTCGCAGAGTAAACCGAGAACATGCCGACCACGTTCCACCCGACGTCGGTTCTTGTTCGCGCCGCCCGCCGCTACCAATCCTTAAGCGAACCGGCCAAGCTCGCCCCGACAGATTTAACCTTACCCCGCTTCTCGAGGCCTGCACTGGACAGCCGGAGTCCCCCAAAAGCCATAACTTGCGTGCCACGTGCCCCTTAGCCAAATCACTCTGCATGCCACGCCAAACTAGCTATACACAATCACACCTCGGACGAAGATCTGAGCCTGCGACAGACGATCAAGTCGATATCGGCAACATAAATAGTTAGTGGCGCCAGTGGAATGCCATACCGCAAGATTAGAGCCACCACACCTCAACCACCAGAATGCTGACTGCAAGTATACAAGTGTGAGGCACTGTGTTGTACAGGTGCCCTATGTCAATTTGTGATGTGGAGTTCCACCCGGTTGTCGATGACGCTGAAGTTGTCGTCTCATACGCGCTCGACTGGAGACAGATCTGATGACCGAACGGGACAAGGCAACATTTCGGCACTGCGCAGAACACGTTGGGCTGCAACAGTGGTACGTGGGCGGGCGTTATACTGTTGGAAGACACCATGTGGAATGCTGTTCATCAATGACGAACAAATTTGCATTAAGGTTGGGTGGGATAACCAAGGAAGTGATCCTGCTGTCGTACGAAATCGCACCCAAGACAACACACAGTCTGGTTGCAGTCACTGAACTGGCCTACTTCTGACACGGCCATTACGTGCATCGAGGCTGAACCAACTTTCATTTGAAAACACAACAGACCCCCACCCTGCAATCCAGTGAGCTCTCATTTGACGCCAGTAAATTCGCAAAAATCGGTGGTTTGAGGTCAGCGGAATGAACGCTATAAGACGTCTGTCTCGGTGTTGTCCTTGATGTAACAGATTTGTAAGAATTTGATGTGTGTCTGTGGTGCCAACTGATGCTCAAATTGCTGCTGCAGATGCAGTACTATGCGCCAGAGCCATCGCCGAACACGGTGGTATTCTCCCTCGGTAGTTCCACGTGGCCATCTGGAGTCCAATCTTCTTGCAACCTTACATTCCCGTGAGCACCGCTGCCAGCAGTCATGTATAGTGATTACAGTCCTGCCGAATCATTCTGCGATATCGCAACAGGAACATCCAGCTTCTGGTGTTGATATTGGCGCCATTGTCACCTTAAAGGTAGTCTTGACTAACATCAACTCACCACGTCCAATCTCAAGAGTAACTAATGCTTACGACCTTTATGGCGTGTACGTAAAGCAAACTTGATTTGCATCCTCACTGTGGCACTACTACGGCCATTCTTATGCGAGATGCGCGTAATATGAACAGGAATTATCTTTCAGATGTAGAAACACACCTAGAAACCTCCTTTTTTATCGAGCAACTTCTTGGTGTTGCGGTTTTCTCCCATCTGTGTATTTGTGGGCTGCCTGAAACTCACGAAATCGAAGAGCCAGCTGGTAGCCATCATGAGTGCAGGACGCAAAAGTGGTATTTTGATGTGTTATATATTACTGAATTCAGGTGCTGTTGTTCCTTTGTGATCAACCAAATTACTCTTCGGGTAAAAAAAAAAAAAAAAAAAAAAAAATACAAGAGTCTACAGTGCATTCCTCTGATTGGGTATAGAAATCAGCACAGTCACTTTCTGGTTTTCTGTTCTGGGCAAGTTTTCCAGTTTAATGCGCCGAGTCATAATACAGCAGGAGACGGCATTCAACGAAGGTAACGGACCTTCTGAGGTGTAATTGTTGCCAAAACAGTAAGTTTGTTTCTATGGAACTTTTACGCGTGTGGCTTCGTGTGGCTCCTTCGCTTTTGACTATTATCTTTGTGAGAATTTTTGGTGTCATCTATCAGGAACAAGTGGAGGCTTCTGTATGGACTGTTTTTAGTCCCAGTCCAGTGGTCCAGTCTCGCATTTAAGGTCATTAATCATTAATTTTGGAGCAGTAATAAGTTTAGTGTTGTCTCTGGTATGAAACCGAGGGTAGCGATTCTGATTTCCACTGCTTTTAAAGGTGGAGCGATATAGAGAATTAATACAGAACCATCAAAAGCTTTTTTCTAGTAAATCATCCGAGTTGGGTTCAGGTCGGTACTCTGCGCAGGCCATACCGCTTAAGGAATGTCAATGCCCACAAACCATTGCTTCACAAATTCTGCTTTATAACAACGTCCACTGTCATGCCGACCGTCTCTGAAGTATTCCTCTACTTTATACACTACACAGTGCTGTTAAACGTGTTCGTCTCCTTCCTTATTTAGTGTTCTATTAGGCACAAAAAAGAGGGCCACGTCCTAACCATGAAGAACACCTTCATACCATATCACCGCCTCCTCACGGTTGGCTTATGAAGAGCTGCTCGACTATTTTACCCCGTGATTTATAACTTCCTAATAACAATCACTGGGCTAGATGATCTGATGGTAGCGCTTTAGAACTCAGGAGTGGTTTCGTGCGGTTTTTTTCTGGTACCCGCCACCATGAACAACGGGTCCTATCCGTCAGTACATTAGGTCTGTCTGGTCCTGCTTTAACTGTGGTTATTCCTTGGTGTTTCCGCTTCACAGTCCAATCATCAATACTCAGTCTGGACAACTTTAGAAGGGGTGAAATTTTCCTGACATCTTTTACTCGTGTGACATTGAATGAGTAGTCTGCGTTCAAAGTCACTGAATTCTCCTCGCAGCCTCATTCCGCTCTGGCTGCTTCTCTCCTGACAACACAAAATTCCCGGTCTCTTTTAGACAGCCAAGTCTGCCCCTCGGGGCATCTAGTGGTCAACTCTGCGTTACACGAGGACTGTGTACATTGCGTAGTACGGATCGCGCACCTCCCGTTGCTAAGAGCTCGGATGTTGACCGTGGCCGCGAATGAGAACTGGCGGGGCGCCACAGGAGATGCGACGGGGCGTATGAACATTTCAGAAGGACTGTTTTGAAATTAATTATCTGATAGCTAATTCCTTTGCATCAGCTGCATTAGGTATACACGGTGATTATAATTAAAGTTAAACTTTAAAAACGCTGTAGAAATAACAACACTAGTCAGAATGACGCAAATTGCAACGGAATATTATCGGAAAAGGGGAAAAACGTACGGCAAAGAAAAAAAAATAGTGTCGAAATTGATCAGTAGTTGGCGCTCTATGTGTCAGAATACGTAAATGAAACACCTGTCATGCGCGCGACCCATTGAAGTTGGTATAAACACGCCGGGTACACAGTTTTTCATCCTTCCGGGTCTGCGACGTTCGCCATGACTGTGAAACGTTCCCTTTTTGAACAATTATACATGACTGTGTTTAAACTGACACACAATATTTTTAGCGCAACGCAATCTGACTTTCAAAAATCCCTAAAAACGAATGGCCCTGACTAACATTAACCTATACCTTTCACAAATCACTTACCTCACAAAAATCTTCGTTACTCGAACTACTGCAATACAGCGAGCGCCACTACTGCCAGCTAAATAAAAGATTCAAATAACTGAAGGCACTAACTACTGATAGGCATAGTTAGCAAATGAAAGATTTTAATAGTGAACAAACAATGTATTCACCTTAATAGTCATAATTGACATCCAGTCTTACAAATTTCAAAACTCCGCCATCTCTCTCCCCACATCCACCACTGCTGGCGGCTCACCTCCAACTGCGCAACGCTATGCACTGTTCACATCCAGCTGCCCAACACTACAATGGCAGACAACAATGCAAACTAGCCACAGACTGCACACAGCACAGCCAGTGATTTTCATACAGAGCGCTACGTAACGTTGCCAATAAGAAAACATAAACAGCCTACTTACATAGCCCCCATGCTCCCCACAAAAAATTTTACAAATTGTTTTGGGCAGTGGCCAATACAGATTTGAAAAAATTTTCATCATTACAATAACAAATAAATCAAATGCACACACTGATTGATACAATATTGGTCAAAGCTAAAATTTTCTCACAGTCCACAAAGACAGTCCTGATCATTCATCACAGTAAAATTGCAGTTTTTTTTTTCGAAGTCTGAGCAGTAAAAGAAAATGCACACGGAAGTAGTGGATTTCCATGCAGTCTTGAAGTAGTGTTGTCCTTCCAACGGAAAGACAGTGCTGACTCTTGACATGCAGACAGGTAATGGGCCACAACAGAGCAAACCCACGGCAGAGTCAGTCGAAGTTTTGAAGAATATTGGTAGGTAGGTCATCACAGAGCAGACCAACTGTAGTCCTGGTAGAGATTACTGTATCGGTGGGCCACCAGAGGTGCAGACCCAGTGCAGTCCTTGTAGGAATAATGGTATTGGTGAGTCATAAAAGGTGTAGACCAACTGTAGTCCTTATAGAAATGGCTAGCAGCCATCGGCTGTGACTGTGCAGGTGCACAATCACAACTGAAGTGTCTTGCAAATAATATCACAATTCCATAAACCACCACTTGTGCACTCACAAAGTTTTTGGAATTGTCCTTAGAACCAGCAATGCTGTTATCCAGTCCCTTGCTGAATTATTAACACACGTGCAAACACTATCAGTCCCTACTTCTCACATATTGTCCATATACTATGACCAACAGAAACGTGTGCAGTGAAATGTAACTTAATTTGAAGAACTGGTGTCTATGCAATTATAAATTTACAACATAAGAATACAATTACATAGGTACAAAATACATCATTAAAGAACATAATAGTACAGATAACATTTGTAGTAATACAGGCTTTACGAAAAAATAGAAATAGACATATACATCAGTGCTACAGGAATTATGACATAAGTAAATATATAAAATAATGAGAATAGTTTTCGAAACATTAATTTCACACATGAGCGTTGAAACAAAACAGAATTAATAATGTCTATAAACATCTTTACAAAGAAAATAACATATTATTAATGCAAATTATATTTGAGGGTAACAGTATTCCTCATCATAGTGAATGTAGCTTAGTACTAGAAAAATTCTACAACATAAACCTTATTAGCTAAACACATAAAGACAGGAAAAACACAAATATACAAGAGCAGAATAAGACAAGAGGAAAGGGCAGGGTTTGTTTTCAGTGTAACATTTGGTACTGCAGTCCAACCTAAAAACTTCATTCCATAGACCTTTCATCTTATTTCAACATTTGTTTCCACCAAAAAAATCCTATCCAAGCATGCTTTCTGTATTTATATGTTCACATATTTCTTACCTCATTATTTATTTTCCATTATCTTACCTCATCATTTATTTCTAAGAAAATCCTACCTAAACCTGTTGTCCCGAAACCCTACTTTTTTGCTCATATCCTCTTTCAAAATACTTTTTTGGCCAAACCATTTTCCTATAGCTTCTCAATGCATTTCTTCCAATTCATCACAACTCGTTCTCTTATATAGCCTACCCCCATCTTAAGCTAACTTAAATCTACTGAGCTCAGGTGCTAAACTAAGGGACGAGGCAATGCAGCAGCACAAAACAATTAACACAAATAGCAATGACAAAAAAATGCAGAGTGCAAAGCAAGCAGCAGTAAATTTAAATTAACAGATAAAATTCAAAACTACAACTAATATGAGCCAATGTGCAGCAACAAGAAAAATAAATCAGTAGTAAAACTGGCTTAACAGAGTAATGTAAAGTGAAATTTAGTAGCACTATGCCTGGCAAACAGCAGCAGCAAATGCAATAACTTACATCTAAACGTGACATAGCTCAAGCAGAAAAATATTACAGTAAAGACAACAATGCAGACAAGGGAAATGTCTATTCACATCTTTATGTCTATGTAATTAAAGTGGTGCACCACAAGAAGTTATTCTACCAAAAAAATTACCAAGCAGTTGAAAAGAAAGTTATGAATGCAGTTCCTGTGAAGGTAAATGTCTTTTTGTGCTCCCTCATTTTTTTGAAAAAAATTATTATTTAATCGATCTGTAGACAGAAAATATTTATATTAGTACATCTATAAAATTTTATTTTAACCAACGCTGAAGTGCAGCTAGAAACTAGATATTAAACAAAATGAGTTAAGAAATACACAAAGCAAGCCATATGGCATTTCTCTCAAATAGCAAGACAATAGCCGTGAAATGTTTCTCATCGTTTCATTAGGCATTTTAGTAAATATTATAAATTAAGAGCCCCACAGTATAATCATATGTTTTCAAGTTTGAGCGTGTCGTATTTGCGTGAGCGTGTCATATTTGCAATGCTTTCTACAGAGGAATGTCAATAACGAGGATAACGGCCTCCCTTTTTTTTCTACCTCTGCTTCTGAAAGGCACACACTAATGGCTTTTTCTCAAGGCTTCTGACACAGCTGGCCGCTCAAGACGCATTATGTCAAGGTCACTTGGCTTTCTTACCGAAATATTTACGACACCAGTTTGCACTACAATGACAGTCTCATATACAAAATTTCACAGGTCTAGAATTTGCGTTACAAATCTGTAGAAACAAAATCGTATTGATATAACAGTGTCCAAAAAGTTTTCCCCGCTATTGTGATACATTCACGCATTTACACGCATTTCATAACTCTTAAAGTACGATTCTTGGTTTCCAACAACCTTTTTCACAAGCCAGAGTCCCTAACCACTACTCATTATTCCTTACCTTATTTTTCGACACTTCTTCAATATTTCATCATAACAGATACGAGGCATAATCAAATAACTCATATAGCATCAGCTTATTGATCATAAACATACCGCAAAAGCATAATACACATAGTCATCGTAATAATCACATCATAACACCTCAGTCAACTCTCAAAATCGTCGTAGCTTCCTCAAATAATTTCAAAACCTAAAAAAAATTCTCTGCTCATTTCAATAGTGTCATCTACCTCAAACGTACTTTAAATATCATGATCCCATACCAAACACATCATTCACAGCTCTCATAGTATCACAGTGGTTCCGAAAGAATATGAACAGTTCACACAGTGCAGACAAAAATACAATTTCATAAGTGTGAAATTATCCAACTGTGTAATTGCGTAAACATGTGTCACTGATATATTAAAAAAATGTTTGTTTCTCTGTTAGATAGCTGTGTAATTCTGTGTTAGAGAAATATGGTACCGATGTGTAAAGTTGTATGAGCAAATACCATATTAGCTATGGCTCCTTGTGCTTGCCAAACACATGGTACACAAAGTAAGCGTGTACCCCCCAGAGGATTAATGTAATTATACCCTCAGGTGTTACAGATTACAGCAATGGAATGAAATGTATCATGGAAAACTTTCTTTGTAATTCAAAAATCTTGAAAAATAAATGGCTTAAGTACAAAATTAATCTCTCAAATTCGTGTCCTGTAGCGCTAAATGTGCGTCTTGCTGTAAGATAATTCTGTGGAAGTGTCGTAGTTATCGTCCTCTGTAAGTAAAGTTCTGCTGAAGTCAATATACTTACCTCATCATAAACGAAAGTGAAATGCTTTGTGTATGGATACCGTAGTTCTTACATACCTTACCGTGATCAAGAAAGTACTATAATGTAACGTATTGTTGTGCTACGAAAAAGGCTGTCTCATTGTAGCTATACTACAAAAATTACTACTAAAACATGTTTTACTTTCCAGAATAATACAGAAAAACTGTGCAGAAATAAAACAGAAACACTGCAAAAGCAACATTGTATATTGTCACTCATTAGTAGCGTCGTGATAAAATCGTGTAGCTGTCACATAAACTAACCACTGTGTCATCTGGTATCTCACTGAAAGTACTTTAAATCCATAATGTATTTTCAAGTAAACCAAAATGTTGCATTAAAATCTCATTAGCAGTACTGGTAAATGTTCTAACTATGTAAGCCTTATAGTCATTACGTAATCGTGCAACTAACATGCAAGAATGTACACACACAATAACACTGTGACGTCTGTTCACTATGACAATGCATTTGTGATTTCTGTTTAAAAATGTTCCCTAGGTTCTAGACTGGATATTTAACTTCAAACATTATTGCATGTTAACAGATTCTAAGTCTGACAAAGCATACTAGCAATGTAAAGTGAAAAGTTATATGGCAAAGACATAGTTAAAAAGAAGATTATCTTTCAATAAACGGTTTTACATGTGAAATGTGGTGCAATCCTTTACTCTTCCCAGTACGCAAAGCTCCAGCTTCAACGAAATTATCATGTGGTATATGGTACATCGGTAAAGAATGCTCAAATATTTCTCAAGGTTAGCGTCTATGTTATTTTTCTCTGAGCCAGCTAGCGCACGTGGCTGCCTGCGGTGCGAGTCATTGTCTGCTATCTCTTTGTTGGCGTGCGTCGTTATTGGGATTAGGAGACCTAACTTCTGCAAATTCACCTTGACGAGAAGGCCCTGCCCTGTTTGAAGCTCGCCAGTTCTGATGGAATTCAGGTCTGTCGTTTTGTCGGTAGTTTACATAGTTTCTTGTTTGTTGGTCATGTGGTGGAGAATTTCTCCCTGAATCGTAACTGCGTGGTGGACCGTTGCGTCTGAAGTTGTTCTGTCTCCCTTGATAATAATTATTTTGGCTCCCATATTGTCTGTTTCTATGGTTGTCTCTGTCACATTCATTACTACGAAAATGCGATCTTTCTCTGTAACTATTACTCTGCCAGTGGTTGTCATATGGGTGGTGTCTGTTTTGGTCACGATTTACGTTGTAAGAATAGCCTTGTCGTGTCCAGTTATTATTTCTGTCATCACGGAATTGTGACGGATGTGACCTGTAATTGTTGTGCTCCTGTTTTCTCGTTCCATGATTGTCAGTGTCAATTTCTAATTCTTGTAAGAGTCCCTGAAAAGCTTCAATGTCGTCTTTGCAACGTCCTGCCAAAATAATATGTCGTAAATGTTCAGGCAATTTGATTAAGCAAATGCGGATGAGTTCTGAGAGGCTGTATGGGTTTGACACGTACTGATTCTTGTGCAACAAGTCTTCAAAATATTTCACAAGACTGGAAAATTCAGATTGTTCGAAATGTTTCATCATTATGATGCTCTGTTTTACTCGGTCTTGTGTAGCTTGAGACCAATATGCTGAGAGGAAGGCATGATAAAATTCTCCTTACTGTGACAATCGGGAATGACCAATCGCATTCTTACAGCTGGTTCATTCTTTAAATAGCCACACATAAATTCTAATCTGTGCTCTAATGACCAGTTGGGAGGAAAACAATGAGAGATTTGATGGAGCCACGCTTGTGGATGAATGTTGTTGACAGAATTCTTAAACGTTTTGAATTTACGTGTAGTAATGAACAGCTTATAGTCAAAATCATCATGTCGACGAGTCGCATGTCGGTCATTGGTACGTCGTGTCGGCGGTTCCATCTCAAAATTCGGTGCACATTGCCAATTTCTTTCATAACTTCCGAAATGCCCAGTGTTATTATTTTGTGGCTGCTCTGTATTTCTATGTCCCTCTTCCCATACTGGAGTGTGAGTGTCCTCTGAAATACGTAATTCTTGTATTACTTGTGTCAGCTGATCTTGTACTTCCCAGATTTCTCTTTTGTACTGTGTATTGATTTGATTTTGATTATGTTTGAATTTTCTAATTAGTTCACACTCTTCTGTGTCATTAAAGACTACCGGTTTTGTGTCATTCTGATTACCATCTACCTTCGTAGATAAATTATTTAGTTGATCCGAAAGTTCAACTGCTTTCTCTGATAATGAACTAATTTCCTCCATGTGTCTTTCTGAACCAGTTTTCAGAGTATCTACTGTGTCCTTTAAGTTTTCTTGAGTTTTTGCAAGTTGCGTAACCAAATCGGTAGATGCAACTGAGTCAATTTTAGCTTGCAAGGTCTCATTATTTTCATGAAGAATAGTTTGCAGTTCTTTTATGGCTGCTTCGTGATTCTGTAATGCATTTTCATGCCGCGAAAAAATAGGTTGAAAATGCTCACAAATTTGTGTTTTTACGTCATTACAGACTTTTTGACATTTCGATTCAATGTTATGTAACTCAGTAGTTTAATCTTCCCGTGTTTGTTCAAGCGTGGTGTCTAACTTTTGAAGATTTTGTTCCGTTGCGTCTAACTGTTGCTGTGTTTGTCTCTGGTGTTGTTCCATTGTGTCTAACTTTTGAAGCTTTTGTTCCATTTGTTGCATTAATTGTAATAACAATGCACTGGTGTCTGAAACATGTTCCTCAGTGCTTTTCGGCAGTGAATCTGAACCGGCAACATTCACATTTTGACAAGCGGAAAATGTGTCTTGACTCATTTGAGAAAACGGTGAGAACCGAAAACCTGAGTCTACAGTATTTGCATTATTGTGTTCTGTCATTCCCGATTCCTGAGGCGAGCTGTTGCCGACCGATCGATCGATAATGCTTCCCTGTTCACTACCTGTTTCACTGTCTACACCATTATTTGACGCCCGCTCCATTTCCCTATGCACAGTTACCAAATTACTACTTTGAATATTAGTTAATTCATTACATGGTGGCGCTAACACACTGCTTTCGTCTTCACTGTCATTTCTCAGTTTACTTTGGAGCCTAGTATTACGTTTTTCACACGCCATTATTGTCACAATATTTCATACGACAACACAGAAAAGCACAATTAAAAGAGCAAAAATAAGAGAACACATTAACATAGCACTGAAAGTAATATCTAGTTAATTGCAGCTGCGAAATACTTGGTGCAAATCTACATGCGTGCCACACCTGTTTTACTGTACAACAATGAACGACTGCAACTACAAAGGAAATTCTCTCTATAATTACGCGCTAGCAATAAACAATAGCTACACTAATTACACAAACTACAAGAAAAAATCAGAAGATTCCAGTGAGGTATCCTAGGCGAAGGGTCGACATATGAAACGTCCCCTTTTGAACAATTATACAAGACTGTGCTTAAACTGACACACAATATTTTTTTAGCGCAACGCTATCTGACTTTCAAAAATCCCTACAAGAGAATGACCCTGACTAACATTAACCTATACGTTTCACCAATAACTTACCTCACAAAAAATTTTCGTTACTCGAACTACTGCAATACAGCGAGCGCCACTACTGCCAGCTAAATAAAAGATTCAAACTACTGATGGCACTAACTACTGACAGGCATAGTTAGCAAATGAAAGATTTTAATAAAGAACAAACAATGTATTCACCTTAATAGTCATAATTGACATCCAGTCTTACAAATTTCAAAACTCTGCCATCTCTCTCCCCACATCCACCACTGCTGGCGGCTCACCTCCAACTGCGCAACGCTATTCGCTGTTCACATCCAGCTGCCCAACACTACAATGGCAGACGACAATGCAAACTAGCCACAGATTGCACACAGCACAGCCAGTGATTTTCATACAGAGCGCTACGTAACGTTGCCAATAAGAAAACATAAACAGCTTACTTACAACTGTCTTCAAGCAGGATCGCGCTCTGTTTGTAAAGCTGTATTACAAGAATGATGACGGTGCACACGCCGCTGTGCAGTAGTTCCGGGGTGAAGGATTTGAAAAAAGGGCGTTGGGCCGATGGCTGCTGTGGGTCTGGAGAAAATGACTTGGAAATTCGAAAAGACGAGTTCTTTTGGTGTGCAATCTGGTAGAGGGAGTAAACGAATTGATTCGATGTCAGTGGAAGCAGTGGCCACAGCTATGCAGGAGGAGACGAGTGGTGGTGCGCAAACGTGTAGTTCACAGAGAATCGCCCGAACATTAGACATACCCGTTAGCACGGCGCGCAAAATTCTAAGAAACATCCTTCTTTACTATCCATTCAACATTACCCGTGTCCACCAGTTCCTTCCTGTTGAACTGCCATTAAGAGCTGCCTTTGCTTTAGAATTTCTTGCTCTCATGGAAGTGACAATGACTGGCCGTGGAAGATTTTGTGGACAGACGAAGCCCACTTCCATCTGACAGGACATGTCAATACGTAGAATTGTCGAATAAGGGCAACGGGAAATCCACATGCAAATCAATCAGTACCACTTCATCCTGAAAAGGTAACTGTGTGGTCCGGGTTTACGGCATCGTTTATCAAGGGGCCATATTTTTTTTCGTGGAGACAGGTGCTTCTGATCCTGTTACCTGTACCGTCACTGGTAAGCGCAATGAGTGTCTTTTGCGCAACCACGTCATTCCAGCTTTCCAACAGCGTGGATGTGTGGATGGGATCATTTTTATGCAAGATGGCGCACCTCCGCACATTGCAAATCCAGCTAAGCAGCTGCTGGAGTGCCGTTTCCATGTAGCATGACCGTCCCGATCACCTGACCTTAATCCGTCTGACTTCTGGCTGTGGGGCTGTCTGAAAGATGTTGTATTCAGTGTTCCGACTGCAAACTTAGCTGCATTGGAGGTACGCATTGCTAACACATTCTGTACGTGACCCTGAAACATTTGGATCAGTTGTTGAACGCGCTGTTTCCCGATTTCAACTTGTTGCAGAAAACAGTGGACATTATATCGAACATGTTTTGCGCCAGTCACACGGAAACTAATAATTCGATTTGATTTTGATTGATGCTTTTTGTGTGGTTTTTGGCCTCAGGACAGTTAAAAACTGATGTGATTGATGCTTTTTATCCGGTTTTTGGCCTCAGGACAATTAAAAACGATTTTTCCCATCTTATGTGATATGACCCTGCCGTGGTAGATGGGCTTACGTAACTAACAGTATCACACTTGTACACCCACACACTGAGTAGTACAGATTGTTTAACATCAAACGTACATCTTAGGCATTGTTGTATGATTCATTTGTCATTTGTAGTCGACCAGTGTTATGATGCTTACAGCGCCATCTATTGCTACATTTTGTAACTATTTATTTTTCTTCTGCCATACGTTTTCCCCCTTCTCCAATAACATGCCGTTGCATTTTGACGTCATTCTGAGCAGTGCTGTTATTTCTAGTACGGTGTGAAAGTTTAAGTTTAATTATAATCTCCCTCTATAGCGATTATGGTGTCGGAATGGGACTCGAAACCGGATGAGTCTCTATTGGGTAGTAGAGCTACACCCGACAGATCTGATGCCAAGAAATTTGCGGTGGGTGACTTAAACTCTAAATATTTTGAGCGGTTGTGGATCGTCAACAGTGTTTGTCCTTTCACGCTCAGATTTCGTCCATCCTTAGCTTGCCGGGTCTTTCAGGCGGACGATTTCCTTCAGGTCTTCCTCGTGTCACAGCTCTGAATTTTCAGAGTTCCACAAATTTTTATAATGCACTTCTGTATTCCGAAATTACTACCTCTGTAAGTTGAATGTCATCAAAAAGATTCCGTAATGCATTAGAGAATGTACATATGCAGAATAAATTAATTTTTAGATTTCTGTGCCTCAGTCAGTAGAAACGAAGCCGTTATAGTATCACTTCGACGTCCGTCTGTCTGTCTGCTCTGTCTTTCCGTCCGACTGTCAAAAGCACTTATTCTCAGGAACGGATAGGCTTATCAATTTGAAATTTCTATCACATACTGACCTCTACGGCCCCTTTACGGGATGAGAAAGTAAAGCTACAAAGACAATTCAATGAAAAGATACGGCCATTTATGTCACATATTTTCATATTCAGAAACTCAGACGTGAGAACTTGTAGGGTACTTCCTCTTTACCTAGAATCATGAAATTTGGCAGCAGGAGGTATCATAGTAAAATTAAAGGTAAAATATCCGACAATTGTTAATTTGTAATTTTATCATACGAAAAAAAAAGTTTTTGTAATTCGTTTTCCGACTGTTAAGACCCCTTTCTCTCAGGAACAGAAATAAATCTGTGTCTATGATCCCTTGGCGGTGTAAGAAACTTAATCTTCTGAGTCAATCCAGTCAAAAGACACGGTCACTCAAGTCACATATTCGGATACCCACAAACTCACTCATCAAAATCTACAAGGCGTTCTCTTAGAATCATGAAATCTGCCAAGAAGCAAGGTTTCATAATACAAGTAAAGCAAAAAATCCAAAAGTTGTTAATTTTTAATTGACAGACAAAAATTTTTTTGCCATTCTCGAAATTCTTGGATTTTGTGGGACCGACATCTGGGCAATATCGGTATCGAAAACAGGCAAAATGCGTTGCGATTTTCAACTATCGGAATGGATGAACTATCGATGAACGTTTAAAACGTTTATTTGACACCTCAAACGGTCGTCAAGCCACAGCCACTAAAACAACGAAATTTTTAAAAAGTTACGTAACTAGTTCGACGCACTGTGTCGTCATTTTCAAATGTAATTACAAACCTGGACAACTACATTGATAATTGCTACTGCAATTCTTTCAAATATTATGAAAAATACACTAAATACACTGAAATATTTGAAATTGACGACTCAGTGCGTCGAAACTAGTTATGTCACCTTTCATTGTTATAGTGATTGTGGCTTGGCGACCGTTTGAGATGTCAAATAAATATCTTGAATTTCACTCAGGTACACTCCTTGATGACAGTTATGAGGAAATGCAGTGTCTGTATACATAATTAAGTTTGCACGGAGCCCTAGGTGTGGAGTACTGCTCTCACTTATACGGATTTTTTCTTTCAGTTTTAGCGTTCCGTATTTCAATTGGCCAGATTGGAGCTCTTATAGGATCACTTCGTTGTCCACCCTTTTGTTAAGATTTCTTTTTCTCAGGAACGGGTACAAGTGTAAAATGAAACTTGTTTCAAACACTGAAGTCTATCTTATCTTGAAGGTGTAAAAGCTTTGAGATTCTATGTCAGTGCAGTCATTAAGATACGGCAGTTTATGTCACACATTTTGATACTCTCAAAGCCTCTCATCACAGACTGTAGACGGACTCTCTGTAAACGTTATTAAGCTTATAGGAGTCTTCAGAGAGCGAGTCCTACTCGCGCTTGGCCAGTTTATTCATTTATTTTTGTAATTCGCCTGGAGCAGGTCATCAGGAGTAGTGAAAATGAAGCTGAACAATGGCGCTTCATTCACTCTAGGATTTGGGTTTTCCATTTAAGATTGTCATCCGTTGACCCAAAATGTTAACACTTCTCGTATTTCATTGGTTGATGAGATTATTTTTATGGCCTTATCAGCTCTATGAAAAGAACTTGTAATGGTTCTTTATTTACGTGATCATTACGGCACTCCAACCTCAGTTCTCGATACCAGTAATATCGTACTACTTTTCTGCGAAGTAACAGACATATTTTTGTGACAATATTCACATTTGGTTTTATTAATGTATAGGTACTCCGATGTACCGATATATTACAGTGATATGGTTCTTGTGTGAATTCATTTCTGTGAGACTGTCATAATCTTTGACGTACTTGTAACCGTTTTGGCCCGAATGGACACAGAGCAGTCTTTGTTTCACTTTGCAGAAGCTAAGTTGTTATTTCGATTTGTGAAAGAACAGTCAAGTCTTGTGTTTGGTTAAGGTGGAAATTAAATATATGAAGATTGATACAAAACTGTTTTCTTGATGATGTGACAGTTAAGAAGAATTATATGTGAATTTACAAGACGTTCAATAAAAATGTGGATCGTGAACACCAAGTCAAAAATTATTTCTACCATACCATTGTTCTGATCTGGGATTGTTTGATCATTAATAATTTCCTGAAAAACGCATTTGTTAGGTCTTCAATTATTGGTAAAATTCAGATCTGGACCTTCTAGCAGTCAAAGTGGAATCACCCTAGAATCAACAAGATGAGCCATAACAACTTCGACGAAATCTACGTGGGAATTAATGACTTTTTTACAGTGACTTCATTATTTCCATTCTGACGATACCATTCACAGTTAATAGCTTTGTTGTTGCTCGATAAAACGAACATATGCTGCGTGAGCAACATTATTAATCTGATTTCTAACCTACTTTGCAAGTGGTGGTATTGTTAGAAGCTGACTCTTAGGAACATCATTGTATTACACTAGAAGCCGGATATAGTGCTCGAAACATCATCGCTGCAATGAGGGGACAGCAACAAGCAAAAGTTTACTTTTCATACAATGAAGTAAGCAATGTGTTTGCACGACCTCCAGTTCTTGTTTTCCTAGATCCCGTTGGTGATACCTGATAAACTATTTGGAGTATCTCTTCGCCTGTTCTGTGCTACGACGGAATGTTTACCTCCAATGAAGTTAACAATAATTTGTTGTTGTTGTGGTCTTCAGTCCTGAGGCTGGTTTGATGCAGCTCTCCATAGTACTCCATCCTTTGCAAGCTTCTTCATTTCCCAGTACGTACTGCAGCCTACATCCTTCTGAATCTGCTTAGTGTATTCATCTCTCGGTCTCCCTTTACGATTTTTACCCTCCACGCTTCCCTCCAGTACTAAATTTGTGATCCCTTGATGCCTCATAACATGTCCTACCAACCGATCCCTTCTTCTTGTCAAGTTGTGCCACAAACTCCTCTTCTCTTCAACCCTATTCAGTACCTCTTCATTAGTTATGTGATCTACCCATCTAATCTTCAGCATTCTTCTGTAGCATTACATTTCAAAAGCTTCTATTCTCTTCTTGTCTAAACTGTTTATCGTCCACGTTTCACTTCCATACATGGCTACACTCCATACAAATACTTTCAGGAACGACTTCCTGACACTTAAATCTATATTCAATGTTAACAAATTTCTCTTCTTCAGAAACGCTTTCCTTGCCATTGCCAGTCTACATTTTATATCCTCTCTACTTCGACCATCATCAGTTATTTTGCTCTCCAAGTAGCAAAACTGCTTTACTACTTTAAGTGTCTCATTTCCTAATCTAATTCCCTCAGCATCACCCGAATTAATTCGACTACATTCCATTATCTCGTTTTGCTTTTGTTGATGTTCATCTTATATCCTCCTTTCAAGACATTGTCCATTCCGTTCAACTGCTCTTGTAAGTCCTTTGCTGTCTCTGTCAGAATTAAAATGTCATCGGCGAAACTTCAAGTTTTTATTTCTTCTCCATGGATTTTAATTCCTACTCCCAATTTTTCTTTTGTTTCCTTTACTGCTTGCTCAATATACAGATTGAACACTGCGTTCCTTTCATGTCCCTCGACTCTTATAACTGCCATCTGGTTTCTGTACAAATTGTAAATAGCATTTCGCTCCCTGTACTTTACCCCTGCCACCTTCAGAATTTGAAAGAGAGTATTCCAGTCAACATTGTTAAAAGCTTTCTCTAAGTCTACAAATGCTAGAAATGTCGGTTTGCCTTTTCTTAATCTAGCTTCTAAAATAAGTTGTAGGGTCAGTATTGCCTCACGTGATGCAATATTTCTACGTAATCCAAACTGATCTTCCCCGAGGTCGGCTTTTGCCAGTTATTATTAACTTCATCGGAGGTAAACGTTCCGTCGTAGTACAGAGCAGGCGAAGAGATACTCCATTCGTCTGTAAAGAATTCGTGTTTAATAAGAATGCATATTAGAGCGAGGTTCCGTCTCTCGAGACACGTTAAGGTAACTGTGATCAGTTCGTCATCTGAGGCCACCGAGGGAGTCGTTCGTGAAGAGCAGCGTCACGCAGAGACCATCTCTGGTCTCGTTAAATCGCCACTTGACGGACGGCGCCTCCGCTGGGAACTGTGAGCGCCTTTCACGCCGTCCGGCCGCGGACAGCGTGGAATAGTTGCGGCTACAGCTCAGGGCGGTATCTCGCGGCGGCCATCGGGCGGGCGGGCGGCCGAGGCGGATCCGCTAACGAAGCGCGGCGTGCGCGGCTAGGGACGCCTTCGGGCAGTCAGGACGCTGTATGGAGCAGTAATTGCCGCCGTCCAGGGCTGGTGGCCAGGGGACCGGCGCACAACAGCCGGCCGGCAGTGTTCTCTCACAGCGGCGCATCCGGGAGGATTTCTGCACGCGCTGTGTACTGTTGTGCAGCGAAGTCCCTGTGGCCGTTACTCATCCGCAAGGTGCGTGGCGTAGACGACATAACAGCAGAGTCAAGGAGATCCTCGGGAGAACACACCGTGACAGAAATATTCCCGCTGGTATTCACGATATGTGAGACGGGAGAAATAACACAAGACTTTCAGAAGAATTTAATTATTCCAAATCCAAAGGAAGTAATTGATGACAGGCGTGAGTATTACAGAACCGTGGCTGCAAATAATAAGTCATGGCTGCAAAGTGTTTACTTGCACAAGATGGTACTGACTCTACAACTCCTAACGAACCACGTTTTATAGTAACTTGTTGATGTTAGGGAAACTTACAATAACAGTTTAATTTTTTTGAATGGTTACGTCAGTTTTATCATATGAAGTATCTGATTTATGATCTTTTTTCATGTTTACACAACACAGAAGTACTCTGGAAAACTTGGTCCATTACGTAACGATAATTTTAAATAAAACTGAAAAGCCACGATCGCTTCAGTATCGTTTACTAGATGACCGGTTTAGCACTCTGAAGGTGCCATCATCTGATCTGTGAAGGTATAACATTACAGGTTTGAGGGAAGGCTTACATGAGTTAACTATATACATTACAATTATTACAGAACCACATACCTGAAACGCGGATTAACATTTATAAAACCATATGGATATCATTGCACATAGGCAGACTATCTGATAAAAACCGTTGTCACAACCAATAAAAAATAATTAAAAACTGCTCTCATGGTCATTCTTTCTATAAAAAATAAAACTGGATTCACCAGATAAAACTACCACTACTCGCCTAACACCGGTCGGCATCAACGCTGCTCTATTCCGCGCAGGCTTACCTGTTGTGATTCTAGCGGTTCACAACCGGCCGTCAGATTGCGCAGTTCAAGCGGCGCACACACAGTCCCACGGTATAACCACTCATTACTACTAAAACACAACTTTAATATAACTCCTTGTCACATACCGATGCAAAGCCCACATTTGCGCACACAATTCCTGTACGTACTATAATCACTATAAAGTACGTCAATTACAAAGACACAAACATTATCCATTAGCACCTTACAAAACTACATATTATAATTTACCTTTATTCATATAAGGACGTCAGGAGCATGCAGACAGAGAGCTGTTCATAACACGACTTAAGTGCTAGGCGAGCAGTGGTAGTTTCATCTGGTGACTTCAGTTTTATATTTTATGGAAAGAACGACCATGAGAGCAGTTTTTTAATATTTTTTATTGGTTGTGAGAATGATTTTTATCAGATGGTTTGCCTCATGTGCCATGATGTCCATATGGTTTTATAAATGTTAATCCACGTTTCAGGTATGTGGTTCTGCAATAATTGTAATGTATATCGTTAACTCATGTAAGCCCTCCCTCTAACCTGTTATGTTACACCTTCACAGATCCGATGATGGCACCTTCAGAGTGCTGAAACCGGTCATCTAGTAAACGATATTGAAGCGACCGTGGCTTTTAAATTATTTTTAAAAACACATTGATCACCACACGACACACCATATGTTTGCTGCAAAATAATTTTTAATGTTTCTGTGTTAGGCTATGAAAAAAGTTTCCTAGGCAGTTTCACGATAAAGTACAAAATACAATCTAGTTTTTATTTCTGCGTCATGAAATTGTTGTAATATCGTTCTTAACATATACCGCTTTTATACATATGGTGATTACTGGCATTAATTGAAAAAGTGTTTAATTTATTTTCGTACTTTCGTACTTTCTATTAGACTTCTAGAAGCTTTTCATTCACATGTAATGGAATTTTATGTAAATCTACCTTTATTCTTAAATGCGGAAATGGGGTTGTAGTTAATTTGACTAGCATAACATTCCACATATTTCTAGAAGAAATTGCAATTTATATACACGATGAAATTCATGTCAATTCGTGTCTTGTATTCAATTACGGCACAGTAATACGGCTGTGAAATCGGTGATAACTGAACAAAACAATTTGTTAATACCAAGAATACCGCATTAATCTTCAGTTTTATCAGAGGAAATACACTAGAGCATACTTCATCTCATCAAAGCTATGCAGCGGAAGCGCCGAAGCTAAATTCAAGTTAAATAATAGTTACATAAGTCTTTTGTTAGATCACTGCAATTTTTTCCCCACGTTGTTCAAGAGTGGAATAATAGAGAATCATTGTGAAGGTGGTTTGATGAACCCTCTGCCAGGCACTTTGACATGCAGAGTATCCATGTAGATGTAGATGAATGCAATATTTATTGCAAAATTAGTGTGTAGCACTGGAACGCAATAAAATTAAAACAGCAATATTTATTGGGGACTTTGAAACTTACTCTAGAAGATAGATTAAATAAAGGCAAATTTCGTTTGTAACTTTCGCAGATTTAGCCAAATATTTTGACAAAGAAGACTGCGACACACTCTTCAAAAATGTGAAGCCAGCAGGGATACAATACAGTGAACTAAACCTTGTCTGCAATTCTTACAGAAACCACACAGCAGTCATAACACATGAAATGGAATGAGTAGTTGAGAAGCGAATGAGACAGAGTTTCCCAGTCTGCACATTGAGTAAGAAGTTAGGAAAACCCACGAGAAATTTGTAAACCGGACTAAAGTTCAAGAATGACAAATAAAAGTGTTGACATTTGCCATTGGATTTGTAATTTTATTAGAAACAATAAAGGACTTGGAAGAGCAGTTCAATAGCGTCCATGATTCGGACAGGCCAGGAGATAAGGGAAGATTCCAGTTAGATTACATCATGGTCTGGCAGAGATTCCGAAATACGATAGTGGATTGTAAGGCCCTATCCAGGAGCAGATATAGACTCCGATCACAAATTAGCAATTATGAAGAGTAGGCTGAAGTTTAAAGGGCCACGGAGAATCAATGCCTAAAGAAGTGGGATACGGAAGTTCCAAGGAATGAAGAGACAAACTTCTATGAGACTGTAGATACTATGATGGACATCTCATAGAAAGGCAAGTCACAGAAGCTGGAAAGAAAACTGCAGGTACAAGGAAGGTAACTGCGAAGAAACCATAGCTAATAGAACAAATACTCATCTGGATTTCCTTCCAGCGAGCCGGGTAGGAACTTGGTGAACGATATACCTCCGTTAATCCGAGGCTCGTTCTTTTATTGAAAGCAATAACAACTTTTTCTCATCCGCTGGCTTGCTACGTCTAACGCATCTCAGGATTTTCTTTCAGCCTTTGAAGATCCCTCTCCACCACAGGGTAATGCTTCCACTCCTCATTTGCCCTTAGAAAGGAAAGGGTGCCTTCTCCGCCAGCTGCTCCGTACTAAAGATGTAGCCGCCGCCAAGGACTTCGCCATATCCCTGGCAAGGGTAGATAATGGTAAGGAAAAAGGAGAGGTTTAGGAAAGGATAAGACAATAGACAGGCTAATCCTTGCAGTTCGACTCAAGTAATCTTTGTCTGCAACGTCCTTATCCCCCACGACACCAGAAAACAATTATGGTAAGAATATCTGCTACTCATCAAGTGAACTGTGCGCGCTTTGGGCCCTAATAGGTACTGCCTCCCTGAGGTGCACTGTCTCAGGGACTGTTGTATATCAAAACGGCTTTCATTCTGGGTCATCAGTCTTTTGGTTGGTTTGATACCGCCCACCACAAATTCACCTTATGTGTCATCCTCTTAATTTGAGTGTTGCACTCGCACCCTGTGTCCTCAGCTCACTGTTGGATGTGTTCCGGTCTTTCTCATCCCCTACACAGCCTCTACAGCTCCCTCAATTGCCATGAGAGCTGGTCTTTGACGCCTTGTCATACTTTCCCTATCATCCTCTACTTGCCAAAGTATTCACGTGTTTCTCTATACGCAAAATCTGCGGGGTACTTCGCAATTCTTACCAGTCCACTTAAACAGCAACATCTCCTTCGATCCTGTTCCGGTTTTTTCACAGTTAATGACTTCTTACATTCAATGCTGTATATATTCTCAGAAATTTTTTCCTCAAGCGAAGGTCTGTGTTTGATACCAGTAGATTTCTTTTCGCCAGGAATACCCTCTTAGCCTGTGCTAGTCTGCTTTTTGTGTCCTCCTTGCTTCATCCGTTGTTACTTTACTCCCAAGGCAGAAGAATTCCAGAATTCCACACTGAAAGACTGCTGTTACACCACCCTCACACCAAGTCTCTCGTTTCGGTCACAGACGCTGTCACTCCAGGCATCGTTGTCATAAGAAAGGAACTGCGAACTCTCGTAGGGTGAGCTAAGGGCTTCGACAGTTTTCAGTTAATAAAAATACAACACGGCATCATTCTTCCTGTTTCCTCCGAGTTTCGCTAGACAACGATTACTTCTTCCGCGTTTGTCTTCTGGGGCAGAGCATTCTCCTCGTCACGGCCCGGAGGAGTGTAGTATAACATGTAGTCTTGCAGACAATTTATTGTGAATATGAGGCGTTTCGGCGGTAAGCGTTGGAACTTAGGAAACACTTCAGCCTATCGCAAGCGCCGCATTCGCTTTCAGTTAATTGGGAACTACAGGGGGTGGATAAAATTATGTGAACACAAGGAACACAACATGTTACCGTGCCTAATACAGTGCAGGAAACGGAATCTAAAGCAGCGTCCGATGATGCCGGAATGGATAAGTACAAAGGCATCTTACACCATTCTTCCTGCGAGATAGTGGCATGTTGAGGTAACGGAGATCGAGGTGGATAGTCACGCACCGTTCTCTCCAAAGTAGAGCACAAAGTGTCAGTAGTATTGGGGTAAGGGGACTGTGGTGGCCAGGCCAGATGCGACAGTTAATCCTCGTGACCAGTGCTGGACGGTGCGAGCCGTACAAAGAGGGGCCATGACTACTTGGAATACACCATCACCCCCGGGGGAACAAACATTGTTCTATGGGACGACATGGTCAGCGAAAATGGTCATATAATACTTGTCAGGACTGCGACCTTGAAGAATAGCCATGGGGCCCATGGAATACAAGAATATGGCTGCCCATATTGTCACCGAACCCGTCATGTTTCACTCTTTGGACGTGAGCTCGGCAGAGGAGTGCAATAAGACTTTTCCGAACAAATGACATTTTTGTGTTTCTCCACGGCCTAGGTTTTATGACTTCGGCACCACGTTGTCCTGTTGTGGACAATTGCAGCACTGATGAGTGGTTTTGGAATTCCAGTTTGCCGTACTGTTCCCTGCTTCTGGATCTCCCTTCGTGTTGGTCTGGTGCCGACAGGGTTCGCGAGTGCGACTGTCAGTTCTGCAGTGACTTTTGCAGGCTGTCGTTCTACTTTTCGTCACAGTCCTCTACACTGACAATTCTTCAGTATCGTGTTTTTACACTTTCAATTTATGCGCTATAAATCTTCACACTTTGGATACCTTCTTTACTGAGGCATCTACCACATGAACGCCGGCAATTTACTCAGATTTCACTGAGCTCCAGCATGATGCACTCACAACTACACAGAACACGGTTTCGACCACGACTGTCACTTTGAACTTATTGAGGACACTGTACGGGTGCCATTCGTGGTCAAGCACAACAGTGCAACCTGCAGGCTTTGCTAGCGTTCGCATTTACGTTCAACCATGCATCTCTTGCGGTGTTCCAATATTTTTGTCGAACCCCTGTACGTTGCACCTATACCAAAATTCTCACTGCTCCCAACAACTTGCTTAAAGCGACTGTATCGTATGCCTCCTGCAGACCATTTAATGCTAAGCGAACCGTCATTCATGTTTCTAGACTCTTTCCAGTGAGATTTTCAAGAGCGAAAATTCACTTTTCGGGGTTAAATTTCAGGACATAAAGCGCTTCCATCACTTTTCATAAATATTTGCAATTTTATGAGTTAGGTAGTCAGTATAAAACGATGCCTGGCAAATAATCCGTAAAGATATTCTATCGACGTTCTGGCGGCAGAGATTAGAAACGGAGCGGTTACGAATGCAATGTCGAAGGTTGCATGCATTAGAAATAAACGTCCGTGCTGTATTGGTTGTCTACCATACTTTTACGCTACAGATCGTATGTATGAGTCTGAGAACGGTTCCACTATGGTTGCCTTCTGCTGGATGACTCGTTTTCTCTGGGACAAAAAAGCCCTTGCACTGTCACACACTGACCAGTTTTTTAGGTTAGAGGGTGTCGGGGAAACACAAGAAGGGCTTCAGTCACAAAGAGTGCAGGCTTAACACAGGAAAAACGTAGATACAGGATCCATTGGTATAAAAGTTGTAAATGGTCGTAGCTGTGTTGGGAAAGTACCAGAGCTCCAAGCGCTAATAGAAAGCACTGATGCTCAAATCGTTATAGGCACTGAAAGCTAGCTAAAGCCGGATATAAGCTCAGCCTAAATTTTTGCGAAGAATCTAACGGCGTTCCGAAAGGATAGGCTAAACACGGTTGGCGGTGGCGTGTTTGTTGCTGTTAGAAGTAGTTTATCTTGTCACGAAATTGCAGTAGATACTTCTTGTGAGTTAGTATGGGTAGAGATCATTGTTGGCAACCGGAATAAAATAATAACTGGATCCTTTTACCGATCTCTCAATTCAGATGATGCAGTTGCTGAAAGGTTCAAAGAAAACTTGAGTTTAATTTCAAACACGTACCCGACTCATACGATAATAGTTGGTGGTGATTTTAATTTACCTTCTACATGTTGACGAAAATACATGTTTAATTGTGCAAAACGCATTCTCTGAAAATTATTTCGAGCAGTCATTTCATGAGCCCACGCGAAAAGTAAACGGTTGTGAAAACACCATTGACACTTAGCAACAAATAATCCTGAGTTAATAACGAGCATTAAAACCAATTCAGGGATTAGTGAACACAGAGTGGTCGTAGCGAGATTGAATATTCTAATCCCCAAATCCTCCAAAAATAAGCGAAAAATATACCTATTCAAAAAAGCATATAAAAATTCACTTGGCTCCTTCCTGAGAGACAATCTCCACTCATTCAAAATTAATAATAAAAGTGTAGACAAGATGTGGCTTGAATTCAAAGAAATAGTATCGGCAGCAATTGAGAGATTTATACCAAATAAATTAACAAACGACGGAGCTGATCCTCCTTGGTACACAAAACAGGTTAGAACACTGTTCCAAAGACAATGAAACAAACATGTCAAATTTAAACAGACTCAAAATCCCAAATATTGACGATCTTTTTCAGAAGCTCGAAATTTAGCGCGGACTTCAATGCGAGATGCCTGTAACAGTTTCCACAACGAAACTTTGTCTTGAAACCTGTCACAAAATCCAAAGAGATTCTGGTCGTACGTGAAGTATGTTAGCGGCAAATAACAATCAATGCCTTCTCTGCGCGACAGCAATGGAGATACTATCGAAGACAGTGCTGCCAAAGCAGAGGTACTAAACACATCCTTCAGAAATGCCTTCACGAAAGAAGACGAAGTAAATATTCCAGAATTTGAAACGAGAACAGCTGCCAACATGATTAACGTAGAAGCAAATGTCCTCGGAGTAGGGGAGCAACTTAAATCACTTAATAAAAGCAAATCTTCTTGTCCGGAATGTATACTAATTAGGTTCCTTTCGGAGTATACTCATGCATTACCTCTATACTTAACAGTCATATACAACAGTTCGCTCGCCGAAAGATCCGTACCCAAAGACTGAAAAGGTCACACAAATATTCAAGAAAGGTAGAAAAAGGTAGTAGGAGTAATCCACTAAATTACAGGCCCATATCGTTAACGTCGATATGTAGCAATATTTTAGTACATATATTGTGTTCGAACGTTATGAATTACCTCGAAGAGAAGTGTCCATTGATACACAGTCAACACGGGTTTAGAAAACATCGTTCCTGTGAAACACAACTAGCTCTTTATTCACATGAAGTGTTGAGTGCTATTGACAAGGGATTTCAGATCGATTCCGTTTTTCTGGATTTCCGGAAGGCTTTTGACACTGTACCACACAAGCAGCTCGTAGTGAAACAGCGTGCTTATGGAATATCGTCTCAGTTATGTGACTGGATTTCTGTTTTCCTGTCAGAGGGGTCACAGTTCGTGGTAATTGACGGAATGTCATCGAGTAAAACAGGAGTGATTTCTGGATTCCCCAACGTAGTGTTATAGGTCTTTTGCTGTTCCTTATCTATATAAAAGATTTGGGAGACAACCTGAGAAGCTGTCTTAGGTTGTCTGCAGACGACGCTGTCGTTAATCGACTAATAAAGTCATCAGAAAATCAAGACAAACTGCAAAACGATTTAGAAAAGAGATCTGAATGGTGTCAAAAGTGGCAGCTGACCGTAAATAACGAAAAGTGTGAGGTCATCCACATGAGTGCTAAAAGGAACTCGTTAAACTTCAGTTAGACGATAAATCAGTCTAATCAAAATCCGTAAATTCAATTAAATATCTAGGTATTACAACTACGGAAAACCTAAATTGGAAGGAACACACAGAAAATGTTGTGGGGAATACTAACCAAAGACTACGTTTCATGGGCAGGGCAGTTGGAAAGTGTAACAGATCTACTAATGAGACTGCCTACACTACGTTTGGCCGTGCTCTTTTAGACTACTGTTGCGCGGTGTGGAATTCTTACCAGACAGGACTGACGGAGTACATTGAAAAAGTTCAAAGAAAGGCAACACGTTTTTTACTATGGCGAAATATGGGAGAGAGTGTCACAGAAATGATACAGGATTTGGGCTGGAAATCATTAAAAGAAAGGCGTTTTTCGCTGCGACGGAATCTTCTCACGAAATTCCAATCACCAACTTTCTCCTCCGAATGCGAAAATATTTTGTTGACACCGACCTACATAGGGAGGAACGATTACCACGAAAAAATAAGGGAAATCAAAGCTAGTACGGAAAGATAGATGTAGATGAGTCTCACGAGCACTCATAGAACACACAAGCACTTTGTAAACAAAGATAATATCGTACTTAGCAACTACGCGCGTTGAATGGCACAAACAAGTGTCGGTATGGAAACATTTCAAAATATAATATCTTGTAAACCATTTGCACTAGAACACTGCAACAAACACCGCTGACATTCTAAAATATACCCTACTTTTAGTTTCCTTGTATGAATAGGAACTGTTCTATTCAAAAAAGGCGTCGGGATTTTGGACACCTTACATGTCGGGTGCCTCAGTTTTACGTGTCGTTTATAGTGCTGTAAGACATTGATTTTGCAGCATGCCGCAGGTTTTTCGTGTACATATGTTATACTTGTTTGAGATTTTATACACGTTGCATCAATAGTGACGAGAATAACTCCCTTACGTAAATTTGCATGTTTAAGTTAGGTAGAGACTGGGTGGAAGCATCACTGGAGGGAACCCGGTTTTAGTTAGCCACGCTGTGACCCAATGATGTGCAGAGCCGCAGCCTAGTCAAGGACAAGCGCAGGTGACAGGCACGGTAGAGAACTGGGGTCAGAACAATATATCATGTGAGCAGCGTGTGAGGACGTAACTTACCGCCCTTGTGGATGATGGAGTGTTAATAAGCAGGGTAACAGACCTGGCTGTTCACTTGAAAGAAAGCCAATATATGTGACACTGTACTTATTAAGCTATTTGCTGATTCGCCAGCCATGGCTACTAGCAACGAAAGAGCGACTGCTATCGGCTGTTCCATCCAGTGTCCAACATCACTGCAGAGGGAAGGAAAGCTGGGCTCAGGAGACGCGCAACTGCCCAGCTCGACAGGCACTTTCTCTTGAGACATCGTATAGTGGGTCGGAGGGCATCCCTCTCTGACGTGACGACAGGGTAAGGAGATATATTGGTGTCAACACTTTGTTCATCCAGCTCCAAAATGTACTGAGCGGAGAACGAAGAGAGCCAACGTAGTTAAATTTTTGCGAGAACAGCGAGGGCAGAGTAACACACTGCGCGCCAGCCTTGGGCTTGTGCTTACCCACTAAAAACAGACTAGGGTGAAGTTAACGTATTTCGCCTCACGAAAACGTAGAGCAAGTTTGCTTATATTTAATCAGTCAGTCTCAGTATAGGAGTTTTGTAGATTTACAGATCCAACGACTCACGGCACCAGCCAAGCTGACGACGCTGTGCAACACGAGATAAAGAAAGCAGCACTCATTTGAATGTAACTGTCATGCCACGAGCGAGTTTTTACTCCAGTGATATGAAGCTCAAAGTAGGAAGACCTGTCCTCCTGGCAGTATTTCACGAAGTTAACGCATTTCCTTCGTGCCACGTTTGGTTCACTTTTGTGGGAAAGAATAAAATTTGTTAGACCGATTACTTCGTTCAGTTCGACATTAGGATAGTATTCCATCAGAGAGTCTTTCTTTCAGCTAAAATAATTAACTATCCTGAATTCTGTGATATTCTTGATCTTTTATGTTTTATGTTATTTGAGAAATTTAATACGAGGATCCCCTCGTCTGAACAGGCGATATCTGAGATTGCTCTTGTACATTGTAACGACACAATATGTGCAATGGTGATTCCAATAAATATAACTACAGGGAATAGTTGTTGTCTATTCTAGGACAGAGATCCCCTTCTTACTTCATCGGAATTTCTTAGTAACATTGATGTTAGCTATTCGTCTGAAGTCCAAACCCTTGATGAGTAATAGCACGTTTCCTTATAGGTCGGGTTCAAACTGTATAATGCGCGCTGAGTGGAATCGTGTACACAATGCAAACATAGCATCCATTTATTGCCAACAAGAGGCTGGTTTTGTAGAAGCACTGCCGCGAGTAGTCATATTTCTACGAACGTGTATAATCGTTCTTCTTCCTACAGTGGTATAGTCCACTAGTACCCGACAGCAGACTCCATGTGACGAATTTTCACTTAAATGTGCAGTGGTGGGGCTGGTAAACAGATCGTTCGGGCGTACGAAGATGTTGAGTTGGGAGATGACGTGTTAAGACCCACCGACGAGTTTGGAGGGAATATACATTTCTGATCTTAGACCCGCCAGGATAGCCGAGAGCGCTAACGCGCTGCTTCCTGGAATCGGCTAGGGGCGCTGGCCCCGGATCGAACCAGCCCAGCGGATTAACGACGAGGGCCGGTGTGCCGGCCAGCCTGGATGTGGTTTTTAGGCGGTTTTCCACATCTCGCTAGGTGAATACCGGGCTGTTCCCCACGCTCCGCCTCAGCTTGCAGACTTCTGAACACAGTCACACTGCCGTCCGGAGTGGCCGAGCGGTTCTAGGCGCTACTGTCTGAAACCGCTCGACCGCTACGGTTGCAGGTTCGAATCCTGCCTTGGGCATGGATGTGTGTGAAGTACTTAGGTTAGTTAGGTCTAAGCAGTTCTAAGTTCTAGGGGACTGATGACCTCAGAAGTAAAGTCCCATAGTGCTCAGAGCCATTTGAACCATTTGAACAATCACACTATTCCATGTATTACCTTAGATGCAGACAGTTGGGATACACTAATTCCTCCCCTGGGGGTACATGATGGCAACAGGAAGAGCATCCGGCCACCCCTTACATTTAACATGCCACATCCGATTAACCATCAGACCCAGCAAGTCGGGATAAATTCTTGGAAAGAGAGATACATATCTGATCTCCAGCCGCCGGTGCTGGGTGAAGGACCTGACACAGCAGGTACGCCAGAAAGCCAGTTGTGTCAGTGTCTGGAGACGGAGACAGAGCCTGCGGCGGCTCGCGGCAAAGGTTGCGACTTTCGCACGACATTTGGAGCGGCGGCGGCGGCGGCACCTGTCGCAGGGACAGGTGGGCGCGGCCCGCCGGCCGTGATCCTGCGACCAGAGGCCCCCGCCGTGGCCCCAGATCGCCGCTGCAGATACCGGACGCTGCAGGTGCGTTACCGACCAGCCGTGTCCGATGGCCACCGTCGCTATTACGCCGGAGACCGCAGCGGCGCGTTAACGCCGGGCACTGCGGAGGTCGCCGCCTTCCGCGGTACTTAACGGCCGAACGATTTTGCTGTCGGCTGTAATGCCGGCTTATACCAGCGGCTATCCGTCGTTTGGTTTCTCCTGACCTCCCGACAGGCGCTGTTCGCCTAGACTGAGCCGCATCGGGGGCGCTGCTTTTACTTTCTCACTAGTCAGCTGAAGCTAATCTCTTGCTCGTAGTTCCCGCGACGTAATAAACTCTTCGGTAAATATGGGCGTAAAAGAGCAAACTCTACACAACTTAGGTTTGCTTGTCAATCAGGCTATTCACCAGAAACTGTGGAAGCATCCCAAAATGTAGCTCCATTTTGTTAAATTTTATTTACGCCAGTCAACATGAACTTGATGGAACAAAATGTTTTGTAAACAAACAAAGGGTGCTCAAATTGTATCAAAGTTTTATAAGCAATTTCTTTAAAGTTACTTTCCTCCTTCTTCACTTCGTAGAGTAGTGTAATAATCAATCGATTCGGTAGCTGATTAGTTTTGTTGGAATGTAGTAATAATTTCCTGTCACTCTGATTCTTTTCTGTTTCCGACGTTTAATTTTCACTTTCAACGCAACTTTAGTGATACGGGGACAGATATACATTTTGTAGTATCTATTTTCTACCTTTATTTTCTGAAACAATGGATGTATCTGGTTTAATCGTATGAAATAGTAATGAATATCATTAATGCACAAAGATGGCACCCATAATCACTTCAATAATACTGTAATATTTCCTACCGTTATTCTGTACCCTCAGCTCACTAAGAAATTGTTATAATTCAAATGGTCAGGATGAACAGTAGTGCACTGAAGTGAAATATTGCTCTTTTCAGACCTACTTTATTACAAATCCAAGTCGTGCATTCCCGGATAAGCATACAGATCGAATTTAAAAAAAAAAAAAAAAAAAAAAAAAAAAAAAAAAAAAAAAAAACGAATACAAAACAATATACACGGTAACACATTAGGTCGATGGCTGGCAAAATTATTAAAGGCGAAGTGGGTGAAGCCAAAACGATCGCTCCCCAAGGTAACAGGAACAACGTTTTCTCATTATATGGGAGGTACTAACGGAGATTGTGAACCACCAGCTGGACGTCAATACGACATAGGTTCCAGAATGAGATTTTCACTCTGCAGCGGAGTGTGCGCTGATATGAAACTTCCTGGCAGATTAAAACTGTGTGCCCGACCGAGACTCGAACTCGGGACCTTTGCCTTTCGCGGGCAAGTGCTCTAACAACTGAGCTACAGTGTCCTCTGCGGAGGACATCCACCGAATGCCTCGAAAAATCTCTTCCCTACGCCCTCCTCAGCGTGAAATCCTCACTCAGTCGTCAAAAATTGTCCCCTCCAACTCTCAAGCTGCCCGTGCAGATTACGTCAATGATGCACTTAATAACACCGCGCCAGAACTCCTACCTGGACATGGCATAACGGTATTCCTCTAATGAGAAAGTTTTTCGCCAAAGTCTGTGGTCTCCCCGCTAAACTTTGCTCCAGGGAAACGCACGTGCAATCCACATCTACGGCGGACAATGGTCTCCTTCCCAGAGAAAATCATAAAGCTCTGTCAGTCGCACACCAGAGATGGACTACATGCCTCCAGAATGCAGGCCACCGGCCATTGTCCTGCTGAATAGCAGGGCGCCCTCCTGGACCGACTGTATGTCGAGAGGCCACCGCCTGCACACACAAGCAAAGTGGTCATATATTGTAGATGGTTCAAATGGCTCTGAGCACTATGGGACTCAACTGCTGTGGTCATAAGTCCCCTAGAACTTAGAACTACTTAAACCTAACTAACCTAAGAACATCACACACATCCATGCCCGAGGCAGGATTCGAACCTGCGACCGTAGCGGTCACGCGGTTCCAGACTGTAGAGCCCAGAACCGCTCGGCCACTCCGGCCGGCCATATATTGTAGAACCTCGGATTGTTTTCTTGAACTGCCTACGGCTGTTTCTGTCACTTCTGCCATCCTAGCCATGTCTTCCTGCAGTCCTCACCTACACAGAAGAAAATCTAGTGCCACATTTATTATTCTTATTGGCAAACAGCTCTGTCATTCCGTGTCATACCTACCATTACTCATTGTGATGATCGCTATGTACCTGAGACGGCTGCAGTGCCTCAAGGAGTGAGAGATGACATGTCCAAACTGTCTCCACCTTTCAGCATAAAAATATGTGCCTTGTCTGTAGTAATGAAATATTTTTAATATTTATGTATTTAGATAACTTCGTGCATAATTATCACTTATTTAGCTTACATTACGTTTAGTGCAACTGCCAGATTTACATCTTGTTCTACGAGAGATCTTGATATTCACTGAAATGTTTGTATCAAAAATGATGATTTCGGATAAATTTATGTTGACGCCTATGTATCTGATTTCACGATACTATATCTTCTACACGATTGGAAATAGAAACGTGGAATACATTTTAAGTTACACATAACAATACAAAGTTTACATTTAAATTCAAATGGCTCTAAGCACTATGGGACTTAACATCTGAGGTCATCAGTCCGCTAGACTTAGAACTACTTAATCCTAACTAACCTAAGGACATCACACACATCCATGCACGAGGCAGGATTCGAACCTGTGAGCGTAGCAGCAGCGCGGTTCCGGACTGAAGCGCCTACAACCGCTCGGCCACAGTGGTCGGCTTTAATTCAAGTATCTGATTTTACTAGGTTATATCTTTAACTTGCATGTAAAGACGAACTTCAGATGTTTTCCACAATTACGTTTGGAATTGAAATTTTCATTTACATTCCACAAATGTTCAATGCCCCAGGACTAGATGCAATTTTGTCTTTTAACGCAAAGATAAGTTTCAGTCACCAAGATCATTTTCAGGTGGCTGTGAGCCTAACGTCGTGGATGGGAATGACCTTTTCAGTTTCCTCTAAATTGTCGATTTTCAGTTATATGTGGTAGGAACAACCAGTATATCTGGGGGGGGGGGGGCGTTATAGGCGTTATAATTAAACTGCAGCTATGTTGATTTTACAGAAACCGCCACTTACACAGTTTGATCGATATGAGTACCGGAGACGTCGAGGACATGCTGCATCCTTAAAACGACGTGATCAAAATTTGCTCGCAGCAGTTATGATAGAATATTAGGAACGATTTCCTGTATGTTGCTCTTCAGATCAGGTAGAGACCGAACGTGTCGCTGGTAAACGCATCCTTTTAGCCACCCCCAGAGCCAAAAATCACGTGGGTTCAGTTCAGATGGTCTTGCAGGTCATGCAAATGGAAAAGCTCTTGAGATAACACGTTCGTGTAAAGTTGCAGTAAGTAGATCTTTGGCTGTGTGAGCATCTTGAAGTGTTCTCTACCTTGCATGAAAACAGAGTTTTCCTCATAGTTGCTCAGTTCCAAAGCAGAAAGCACATCCTGTACAATGAGATCTTCACTATGCGTAGGCCTCACGGTACTCCTGACAGGCGCTCCGAGTGTATTTTCTTCAAAGAAGAACGGACCGAGAGTAAAGATGCTTGTGAATCCCCACCACATAGTCACAAACAGATAGTGCAACGGTTCTTCTTGCACAACACGCGGTTTAACAGTACCCCGAATTTGGCAGTCTGTGTGTTCACTGCACCCTGTAGTGTTAAATGTGCCTCTTCACACCATAGAATATTGCCCGGCGACATACCAGTGTTAATTCAGTTTGTTGCTATGGATCACGAGGTTTCAGTTGCTGCACCGTCTGGGTCTTGTACAGGTAACAGTGTAAAATGGACCGCAAAACTCTGCCGTGAGATGGATGATTCTCGTGACACTACACGAGCACTAACACTACCCGGGACACGCGCTGCATTGTAAGCCACAGCAACAGCAACATCGTCAATAGCTTCCACCGCGATAGCACGCCTTCCTCTATCAGCTGCCACACCAAGCTCGCCCATATCTTCGAACTTTATTACCGTCTTCTGTAAGCCATTTAATGACATCGCGCCACTCCTCATACCTTTCAGTCGGTGATACTCTCTCAATTTAGCACTGTACCTGCGGCCGTTCATATAAATCAGTTTCACCAACAGTCCACAGTCTCCCTTTTCTTGATAGCCATCCTGTTCACTCATGTTATGGCTTATCAAAGACACTGTGGGTGTCATACCGGTCATAGAAGCAATATACAGCACCAGATTTGCACCTGGTGGCCAGAACTGGAACTGTTGTGGCTTGGCAAGACAGCCAAGCCACTATGAGGAAGCCGAATGGCACGCGTTTAAGCTCACGCAGGCTGGCGTGAGGTCCGGAACAGGACAAGGACTTTATAGTAGCAAAGAACGTACGTAGCTGCTGGAATACTTAACTTTAATCCACAATTGGTGAACATCGCTCTTGACGGTACATGTTTTACAGCATCAATAGTAACTGCTAATGGCGCCTTGCTAGGTCGTAGCAAATGACGTAGCTGAACGCTATGCTAACTATCGTCTCGGCAAATGAGAGCGTATTTTGACAGTGAACCATCGCTAGCAAAGTCGGCTGTACAACTGGGGCGAGTGCTAGGAAGTCTCTCTAGACCTGCCGTGTGGCGGCGCTCGGTCTGCAATCACTGATAGTGGCGACACGCGGGTCCGACGTATACTAACGGACCGCGGCCGATTTAAAGGCTACCACCTAGCAAGTGTGGTGTCTGGCGGTGACACCACAGGAACTAATTTGTTTTCCAGCGTAAATCGGTTTCGCATTAGCACTTTAGCATAGCTACCAAGTTTCGCTGCCATAAGATAATTGTAGGCCACACTGGACCTGTAAGACCAGCAGCACCTTAATTATAATCACCCAGTATAATTATAGCATCGAAATCATTTGTTAACCAGAAAAGGTTCATAAAGAAATTAGATATGCTATTTTGCTATGCTTCTCACAAAATTATTTTTAATCAGCCAGTCACCCTTCCCTGTAATCAATATAGAGTCACATTCTTCCGTCGTTTATAGTTTACACATCAGCCATTCTATGCTCGTAAGCCCCGTGCAGAATTTCGACAACTGTATTTACTTAAATCACATATCCTCCACTCCATCTTTATACGCTTCTGTCACTACCTATTGGTCCCTAAGTTATTCAGATGTTCGCCGGCCGCGGTGGCCGTGCGGTTCTGGCGCTGCAATCCGGAACCGTGGGACTGCTACGGTCGCAGGTTAGAATCCTGCTTCGGGCATGGGTGTGTGTGATGTCCTTAGGTTAGTTAGGTTTAAATAGTTCTAAGTTCTAGGGGACTTATGACCTAAGATGTTGAGTCCCATAGTGCTCAGAGCCATTTTTTTATTCAGATGTTCGTTTTCACACATTTGGTGTCTAAAATATCTTGCGCCAATCCTTCTTTCTCCCACTGTTCACTTACCTTCAGCTGGCTGTTCCTCTCATTTTACGCAGATATCAGTATCTCTGTGCATGGTATCGTTGGGAACACAAACAAAAAATGTACATCTACAACATTTAAATGAGTATAAATTTACATATTTCAGATAACATATATAATATTAATTGAGGAAAAAGCAGCAATATCTATGACTCAATATGTCAGGAGAACTTCTTTCTCAGGCAAAGAAAAAAATTGAAAAATTCCCGAGAATACACAGTTCGGTCACATTAATGTGGCCACCTGTCAAAAGCCTTTGCAGCGCGGACCGCTGTGAGACATTCAGGAAGTCTCTCTGAGGTTCTGGAAACCACTGACATTTTCACTCCAGTTCCATGACCAGCTACCCTAGATTTCTAGGTTGAGTGTCCATGGCGCAAACACCTCGGTCGAGGTTGTCCCACAGATTCTCGATAGGGTGTAAATCTGGGGAGTTTGGTGGACACACGTTCACTCCAAACTGGAAAGGGTAGGCGTGGTCCCCAACGGTAAATGTATACTTGTGTTGTTCAATGCACGAACCGCCAAACAGTATCACAATCCGGAGGACTGAGTACCCGTCGCCCGCATCTCGTGGTCGTGCGGTAGCGTTCTCGCTTCCCACGCCCGGGTTCCCGGGTTCGATTCCCGGCGGGGTCAGGGATTTTCTCTGCCTCGTGATGGCTGGGTGTTGTGTACTGTTCTTAGGTTAGTTAGGTTGAAGTAGTTCTAAGTTCTAGGGGACTGATGACCATAGATGTTAAGTCCCATAGTGCTCAGAGCCATTTGAACCATTTTTGAGTACCCGTTAAGTCCAGCGTAGATGCAGCCGTGGCGTAGAACAATGCTTAAGCAACAAGAGACACGACGATAACCAATTGCTGTTTCCTGAAGAACGAAGACTAACTGTGTAATAAGTATTCGTCCGTCTTTGATCTGCGATGGTTTCCGACTGCCATTTATTTTAATTGTGCCTGGTCACAAAATACTAGAAGCTGATTGTTTTCGTTTTAAAAACGGGTAGCTAGCATATTTCTGGCTGTGTCAGGAAGACATTCGTGCTGAAACGTTTATATTAGGCAATTTTCATGTTAGTACTGTAACAGACTGGTTCACTCGACAAAAACAGTTAAATTTTTTACGATACGCCACGGAAGTGAAGACTGAAACTGGTGCAATTAAACTCAGTCATTCAGTGCGAAAGTTGAAAAGCCACAGCATGCATCGCGCCATGGATACAGTTCGGTTGGGAGAGGGGGGGTGGGGGGAGGGATTGGCGAGTGACGATAAGTTCAAAAATGGCTCTAAGCACTACGGGACTTAACACCTGAGGTCATCAGTCCCCTGGAACTTAGAACTACTTAAACCTAACTAACCTAAGGACATCACACACATCCATGCCCGAGGCAGGATTCGAACCTGCGACCGTAGCAGCCGCACGGTTCCAGACTGAAGTGCCTAGAACCGCTCGGCCACACCGGCCGGCAGTGACGATAGGGGAGGGGGAGCAGGGAGAGAGAATTCACCTTGCCTTCCATGGACCATGTGGTAGCAATCGAAGGCACCGTAACAGCTGTGGAGTACGTGAACATTATTACGGACTACATGCATCCTTTCATATTTGACGTCTTCCCAGACGACGATTGCATTTTGTATTGGGATAACTGTCAATGGTAGAGCCCCAGGATCATGCTACAGTGGTTTTTGGAGCATGGTAATGAAGTCATTGTGGTGTCTTGGCCACCAAATTCGCCTGATATCTGAGCACAACAGAAAACATGTGGAACGCTACGGATTACCAGCTCCGCATTCGCAAACCAACGGTCCGTAACTTACTGAATTTGTGTGATATACCTCCGTAACTCTGCCAAGGACTTGTATGATTTGATAGTTCAGTATGGTGGAAAACAGATCTAGCCAGTAATAGTTTGTGGTACCATGTAGAAAGAATACATGAAAAAAGACTTCCAAAACAAATGCTAGACTACAAATCTAGAGGGACGACACGGGAGAAGAGCCACGTAGAGATGGATGGACTTTGTCGAATGGAGTAGAAAAAATCACTTAAACCACGAAGGGAGCAGGAGGAGCAGAAGAACAAGATTGTCGACCATCGTGTTATTAAGCAGGTGGGGAAGATGTTGCGATTCATTAATGTGTGACAGTCCATTTATAAACGTTTTTATATCCCACAGCAAAATATTAATTTCAGTAAAGAAAGAAATGAATTTACAATTGTTGCTGCGTAAAGGGAGAAGGGCGACAAGTGGGAAAAATTCTTTTACTGATATTAGTGGAAAAATCTGATTCATACGATCGTCAAAGAGCTTCCAATGTGACACCCAACTTCGGCTCCTCTGAACGCAGTAGCCAGATGACAGCTGTGAAAGTGGCCTAAGCGCGAACTTGTTACCTAAGAGGCAGCAGTCCACAACCTTGCGTTCTCGCAATAAAAACATTTTATTTGTACCAAAGATTCGTTAGTTGTAGATTTGTATCCGTTTTGGACTGACATATTTATGATCGTGTCACGCTAGGACTACTGCAGTTAATATTAATAGACCTCGTTTAAAATACACTCCTGGAAATTGAAATAAGAACACCGTGAATTCATTGTCCCAGGAAGGGAAAACTTTAATGACACATTCCTGGGGTCAGATACATCACATGATCACACTGACAGAACCACAGGCACATAGACACAGGCAACAGAGCATGCACAATGTCGGCACTAGTACAGTGTATATCCACCTTTCGCAGCAATGCAGGCTGCTATTCTCCCATGGAGACGATCGTAGAGATGCTGGATGTAGTCCTGTGGAACGGCTTGCCATGCCATTTCCACCTGGCGCCTCAGTTGGACCAGCGTTCGTGCTGGACGTGCAGACCGCGTGAGACGACGCTTCATCCAGTCCCAAACATGCTCAATGGGGGACAGATCCGGAGATCTTGCTGGCCAGGGTAGTTGACTTACACCTTCTAGAGCGCGTTGGGTGGCACGGGATACATGCGGACGTGCATTGTCCTGTTGGAACAGCAAGTGCCCTTGCCGGTCTAGGAATGGTAGAACGATGGGTTCGATGACGGTTTGGATGTACCGTGCACTATTCAGTGTCCCCTCGACGATCACCAGTGGTGTACGGCCAGTGTAGGAGATCGCTCCCCACTCCATGATGCCGGGTGTTGGCCCTGTGTGCCTCGGTCGTATGCAGTCCTGATTGTGGCGCTCACCTGCACGGCGCCAAACACGCATACGACCATCATTGGCACCAAGGCAGAAGCGACTCTCATCGCTGAAGACGACACGTCTCCATTCGTCCCTCCATTCACGCCTGTCGCGACACCACTGGAGGCAGCCGCACGATGTTGGGGCGTGAGCGGAAGACGGCCTAACGGTGTGCGGGACCGTAGCCCAGCTTCATGGAGACGGTTGCGAATGGTCCTCGCCGATACCCCAGGAGCAACAGTGTCCCTAATTTGCTGGGAAGTGGCGGTGCGGTCCCCTACGGCACTGCGTAGGATCCTACGGTCTTGGCGTGCATCCGTGCGTCGCTGCGGTCCGGTCCCAGGTCGACGGGCACGTGCACCTTCCGCCGACCACTGGCGACAACATCGATGTACTGTGGAGACCTCACGCCCCATGTGTTGAGCAATTCGGCGGTACGTCCACCCGGCCTCCCGCATGCCCACTATACGCCCTCGCTCAAAGTCCGTCAACTGCACATACGGTTCACGTCCACGCTGTCGCGGCATGCTACCAGTGTTAAAGACTGCGACGGAGCTCTGTATGCCACGGCAAACTGGCTGACACCGACGGCGGCGGTGCACAAATGCTGCGCAGCTAGCGCCATTCGACGGCCAACACCGCGGTTCCTGGTGTGTCCGCTGTGCCGTGCGTGTGATCATTGCTTGTACAGCCCTCTCGCAGTGTCCGGAGCAAGTATGGTGGGTCTGACACACCGGTGTCAATGTGTTCTTTTTTCCATTTCCAGGAGTGTATATTTAGCCATCAATAATACGAGGAAGGTTGCCCTTAATTTTCTTTAAATAATATATCTTTCAATTTGTTCTCACTGGTTCATCATTTCCTTTTGTGGTATCGTCCAAAGATCGCAGCGCCACACAAAATTCGGCAATGCCCAACGATACCACAGACAGTGCCATCACACAGACGTTACTACAGAGCTGAGCACGGACTCAGTCAGTCCCAGGTTGCGGCATACGATGAAGCAGTCAACAGCATCTGGTTAGGAGACACTGCTATTCAAGTTTCATATGGAACTTCTGTAAACGCTGATCTTGTACATCAAGAGAAGTATTTGTAAGTGTCTGCATCAAGTGGTGCTTTACTGTTCAAATACATTTGTAAATAGTTGGCTCATTCCTATAGCAATGGATTGTATAAAGTTGTACATCTTTTTCTCATTTATGTACTTAAGTGAACTAACGTTTCATATGTTGTAGTTTTGATCAGTCATCTCCCAAATCGGTCAAAGAACCCACAGTTTGGAACGGAAAACTGTAGAACTTGCGAAGTAATGAAAAGAAGAAGTGAAAGATTATTTTATTTTTATTTGATTACAGTGTGCAGTTTTGATTAGAAATTTTTGTGTGGAATTGTGAAATTTATTTATTCCATGCCTTAACACGTAACCTTCTTTGGAATTCAGAGACACCCAGAGTGCGGAACATTATTCGTGTAGTTACATATGTATTCTAGGGGCACATCTATGATTTTAATGCCGGTTAATTAATATTTGAACGGGACATTATTTTGGCCCCAAAGCGGTGGCTCAACTGAGACAGCTAGCCAAAAACGTCAATCCTGAAATTTTAGCTCAGGTTTACTATTAGAGATTGGTGCATTAGTTCGTAGAGATTGTGTTTTGGATACTGGTGTTCTGGCTGCAAGAGTTTTATTTATACATCATAATTTTTATTTGTAGTTTATTGTTGCCATTTGAGTTTAGATACTGCTATTTTGTCATTGGGAAGTACTGAGAGGAGAGGAGCTGTGGACGCTAGAAAATGGAGTGACAAGTGGAGTAGTAGGAACATTTCCCACGTATTAATCTGTTTGAGTTCATATGGGTGACAGCAGCGGGGACAGCCAGAAACATTCGCGGCGCCAATCGGGATAACGCCGTAGGACCGAGCACGGCAAGAAAATTGCTTTCTCGTTTCAAGGAGGATCGTTTTGACATTAATGAACACGTTCGAGAACACCGTCGAGGTTTGATGAAGATTGGTGCATTAATACGCCGTGATCCATGAGAACTGAAATATGTGATGAACTGTGATCATTCCACCATCGTGCGACATTTGCATACTATGAGGAAGGTTCGAAAATCGGGTGTGCAGGTATGGCACGTTCTAAGCAAAACTCACGAAAATCAGTGGGTGGTCAAATGCACATCTCTGCTTGCTCGTCATCAATTGACTGGTGAACAGTACCGACCATTCCTGTTCTGTATCGTTACTGGTGACGAGAAATGATGTCCTTATGTTGAAATAAGGGAAAAAAAGAAATGTTTGAACCAAAAAAAAGCAGCAAGTCACCGTACTAAGACCTTAGAGACAATTTTCTGCAGCTGGTGGAACAACGACGGTGTGATGTGCTACGGAATGCTTCCCCGAGGTGAAACCATCACTGCTGACATTTACTGCTAACTCAGACGTCTCGGAGACGTAGTCATGCTGGCAGACCGATAAAAAACAGTACAGAGGATTTGGGTTCGGAAGTCATTCCTCAGCCACCATATTCACCTAACGTTGCACCCTCAGATTTTCACCTTTCCCGCTGTGTATCGAATAACCGTCAAGGAACCTGCCTTCCGGATGAAAATGAGTCCCGAACGCGTCCCGACGAGTTCTTTGATTCAGAACCACGTGATATCTATAGCTGCGCAATCGAACAGTTACCACAGCGTCGACAGACCGTTGTAAATAGTAAAGCAGAATATATTGCTGGCGATTGAAGTATCTGTTACAGGGTGACAATTACTGAACTATTTGAAATAATATCGTCGTAACTTGCGAACGGTTTGCGTTAGGACGTTCATATGGCACGGGCTACGATGGGAATTAGTGTGGACATGGTTTGGTTTGGCACACTTTCATCTGGTTGGGTTCGTCAATAAGCAAAACTGGCCCATTTAGGAACTGAGAATCCGCACTCCGCGATCGAGAAGCTTCTTCCCCCTCAGCGGATGACTGTGTGGGGTGCAATGTCTAGTTACGGACTAATCGCTGCGATATTCCTTCATGGCACGGTGACTACCAAACGGTACGTCAAGATGATTTCATTCCCATCATCCAAAGTGACCCTGATTTTGACAAGATGTGGTTCATGCAAGACGGAGCTCAACCCCATCGAAGCAGGAGGGTAATGTCCTGGAGGAGCACTTTGGGGACCACATTTTGTACCCAGAGGCCACTGTCATGGCCCTCGATTAGACGCCATATTCTGCGCATCTGAACACAAGCGACTTCTTTTTGTGGGACTGTATTAAATACAAGGTGTACAGCAATAACCGCAAAACTGTAGCTGAGCTGAAGACAGCCATTCAGGAGGTCATCGACAGTATCGATGTTCCGACACTTCAGAGGGTCATGCAAAATTTCGCTATTCGTCTGCGCAAAATCATCGCCAATGATGGCAGGCATCGCCGGCCGCGGTAGCCGAGCGGTTCTAGGTGCTTCAGTCCAGAACCGCCCTGCTGCTACGGTCGCAGGTTCGAATCCTGCCTCGAGCATGCAAGTGTGTGATGTCCTTAGGTTAGTTAGGTTTAAGTAGTTCTAAGTTCTAGGGGACTGATGACCTCAGATGTTAAGTCCCGTAGTGCTTAGAGCCATTTGAACCATTTGATGGCAGACATATCGAACATGTCGTAAGATAGATCCGAATATTTATAGTGACTTTCACATGTTGAATAAAGTGTGTTCACGCCGTAGTTTGTAACTAACTTACGTTCAATAATTGTCGCTGTATATGTGCATATGTTGTGTTTATTAAAATTATGGGAAAACGCTACGAACTTATTACGCACCATCCTAATAAATTTATCAGAAGCGGGAGGCGCTACAGCTGTTTCCTGTGTACACGTTGTGCGATTATCATCGGTCGCCTTAGCTGCACACAGTAGCATTCGCCACTGCCGCCTGCGCGGCTGCGAAGCGATGGGAAAAGCGCGTAGGAGTGCGACACGCAGTCGTCGGTGCCGGGCCAGTGCAGCCCACGCTCGGGGCGGCGTCTCCCACACCTCGCCGGTCAGGGTCGCCACTACCACACAGCCACTTTGCACTGTCACAGGCCGCCTCTGTCAAAGAGGGCGTCCGCTGGAATCTGTGTCGCTCTCGGTCATGATCCTCCGAGCGCCGTGTTAGTAATGTTTCACACGTCCGCCTGCCACAACGACCCACTCCGAAACTGCTTCGTGGCCTCAGAAGTCCTTCTCACTTCTCACTCGCCGTAATCCCGGCGAATGGCCAGCTCAATGAAATACTTCTCGCGACGTCTTACAAAATATTCAAAATGCTAAATTAACACGTTTCGGCGGTGATGCACACGCTTACCTGAAGGCGTAGACTAATTTGTCTGGGAGAGGGGGGGGGGGGGGGGAGATTATTTCAATGTATCCTAAGACGATCGACGTAAAATTTCTAAGGTTTTGTTGACCCGAAAATTTCCTCTGGTGCGTGTTAAGACAGACGGAGCTGATATATGGATTCATGAGTTGCACAGTTCCTTGGTTGTCGCTCAGCATATGTACAAGCGAAAGCAAATAACTCAAAATCTCATTATAATGCCATGACAATACTATTGATATTTTTTTCTACGAAATCCTTCGAAAACAAGGTAAATAATAATAAAATTAGTGTACATGAAATGTAATGGGACATAACGTCATTTTCAACATGGATATTGACATCGGTACATTTGGTGAATAAACCGATTACTTGATCATGTAGTCTTCTCGAGTTATCAGTTGAGTCAAGGCGTCGTTCTGCGGCAAAGTTTCAACGAGTTTCCTACTTGACATCTTCAGGCGAACGACGCCTTGACAGAGCTGATAATCCGAGAAGACTTCACATCGATGTTCGCCGAGAAAGTCTAAATTCGCAAATTTATTACTTCACAAACACTTGCTATCAACAACTGTGTCAAAGAACGACTTTACCCTGCGTCAAGGAAACCAGAGAAATGCAAAATAAAATTCTGTTAAAACGTTTCCTCCTCTGTGTATAACATTAAAAGCTAAGTTGCCTCTTACATTAACTGACCAAACATAAAGAATATGAATTACGTGCAACTTAGAGCCGTTTTCCCAGCAAGCTTAATAAGGGAACATCACCAAACCAACTTCACATTCTAATCAGAAAAATGCAACTAGCAAGATATCAGCCCCAGCAATGGTTCCCGATCGACAGTTATAACCTTCTGAAAGCACAGCTTTTATACTTTCGAGCCCAACGACTGCCATTTTTTTCGCTCCACTGCAGCCCCCCCCCTCCCCCCCCCCCCCCCCCAAAGCCAGAACGAGACGAACTGAACAGCGGAATAACAGCTAGAGCTCTCGTATAGACGATATGCTAAGAGCGCTGGAAGAGGGGTATGTAGACACGTATGCGCAACGTCCTTTGAAATCTTGTTCGTGAATAACGATATTCTACGAGAAAAATAATAAGTACGTCACATGTCATCCTCAGGCACGCGTATGTTAAATATTATTTTAACAATATTCTCGTACTGATACTCTGCAGCTATATGTACGCCTCAAAATCCAAATGAATAAATTCAAGCAACTGAAGAATTATTATGCAATGAAGTTAATGATTTTGGATTTACAGTTTTGTAATGTTAATCACGTTGAAGAATAGTGCATCTACCGGGAATGTACTTTGCTTCAACAGCGCCATCTTTAGAATCCAAAGAAAATGACACACAAAAGGGATGTTCATAAATAAATAGCGCTACTCTACTTCTCCAATTAATTAATCAATTAATTGCAAATTTAAAGACTTGTTACCTGATATTTTATAAGATGTCGTATATATTACAGTTTTTATTTTTTTACATTTTTTTGTAATTGCCTGTTTTGTTTTATCTGGAACATTTGACACTGAACAAACATTTGTTTAAAAATAACAAATAATTTGAGGTTGAAGTCTAAATAAAATTTTGCATTTTTAAGAAGACTAAAGAGATAAGTTAGAGGAGACGTTAGTTGCTGACAATACCGATCGCGACTGGTGGTGAATACCTCGGAGTGGTTTCTTCGAGCTGTTGACCGCTACTCACAACAAAATACAGTGACGAACAAAAACTGCAACACGAAGAAGGAGTTGTGCGACATAAGTGAAAAAGTTGGTAGACATGTTTGTACATCTGAAAGATGATGTCTGTCAAATTTCGCACCTGTCCCATAAGAGTGGCTCCAGCAGCGCCAAAATGAGGATGCAAAGCTGGTTTGCTGTAAATACACGCTGTAAAGGTCGTGAACGTTAGTTGCCTTTGAGACTGGACGTGGTGAGTTGATGTTAGTCAAGATTGCCTTTAAGGCGACAAAGATGCCATTAACAACACATCACTGATTTTGGAAGAGGTCGCGTCAATGTGCTACGAGAAGTTGGATATTCCTTTTGCGTTATTGCAGAAGGACTTAGCAGGAATGTGGCCACTGTACACGAATGTTGGCAGGAGCAATCATGGGATGTACGGTTGGGAGAATAGCGGGCTTCAGATAGCCACTTCGTACTATCGAGAGGGAAGACAATTGTGTTCGGCGTATGGCCCTGGCACGTCGTAACGCATCTACAGCAGCAATATGTGGATCACTTGACACCACAGTGGCGCAACGATGGCCGCGTGTTGGTTTGGAAGAGGGCAGATGAGCGCCTGAAACCAACCTACCTGAGAGCTACACACTTTGGACCTACAACTGGAGCTATGGTTTGGGATACGATTTCGTATGACAGCAGGAACGCTCTCGTGGTTATCCCACGCAACCTGACAGCAAATTTGTACATAAATCTGGTGATTCGTACTATTGTACTGCCCTTCATGAACACCATTCCAGGGGGTGTTTACCAACAGGACAACGCTCGACCACATATTTATTTGTAACCCAACACGCTGCACAGAGCGTCTACATGTACCTTGGCCTGCACGGTCACCAGATCTGTCCACAATCGAGCACATACAGGGCATCATCGGACTACAGCACCAACGTCGTCCACTGTCATCATTAACCGTCCCTGTATTGACGATCCAAGTGCTACGGCTATGGAGCTCCATCCCACAAACTGACATGTATAACACAATGCATGCACGTATGCAGGTATGATTACACCAAATATTAATGTACCAGCATTTCATCTTTGCAATGACTTGTCTCTCGCTTACATTAACCTGTGACATTACCATGTTAATCAATTAAATATGTTACCTGAACAAATGTGTTTCACAAATTTCATTACTCCATGCTGATTACTTTTTGGTGTTGAGACTTTTCTCCGTTAGCGTAGTTCATAGTTTGCAGCAGAGAAATGGTATTGCTAATCCTATGCATTAACTTGAGCTATTCATCTATTACAACGATGGTGCTTTCTCAGCTATATTGGCAGCACCTTACACTACATTTACTGTAGTATTAACTATCCTTAACTGTAGTATTAACTATCCTTAATTATTATTTGACTGATATTTACAATTTGTCAGTACATTTTGGCATGCTATGTCCGTTTCGTAATTCTAGGTTTCTTATTTACTGTTACATCTCATCTCCCTTCACCACCGTACCCTCCATAGTGTCACTGTTGACACTGTCACTGTGTGTGTCGCTGCCCACCCTCTGGAAATTGTTGTTACGTTGCATATAGGTACGTCTGTTACGTCGTGTCTGCAGGCACTCTTCATGTGTTGTTTGTGGAGCACTGTCTGTTAATGCTTTTAATTGTGACCATTGTTCTTGGTCTATCACTGCTGTGTACATACGTGTTTCCGTTTCTGTGTAGTCTAAATGCAGTGTATGTCTGCTGTTCTCCTGTTGCTCACAGAAGAAGACAATGTGTTCTGGGGACCTTCTTCCCCGCTTGTACATGTTGTGGGTTGGCAGGAGAGCCAACACCGGGTACTAGAGGAAGCCGAAAGGCACGCGTTTTAGCGGGCGTGAGGTCTGGAACAGGATAAGGAAACTAGAATTTAGAAAAACGGACGAAGCTGGTGGAATACTTAACTTTAATCCATTAATGATGAGCGTCGCTCTTGACTGTACATGATTCAGTATCAATAGTAACTGGTAATGGCGCCTTGCTAGGTCGTAGCAAATGACGTAGCTGAAGGCTATGCTAACTATCGTCTCGGCAAATGAGAGCGTATTTTGTCAGTGAACCATCGCTAGCAAAGTCGGTTGTACAACTGGGCGAGTGCTAGGAAGTCTCTGTAGACCTGCCGTGTGGCGGCGCTCGGTCTGCAATCACTGATAGTGGCGACACGCGGGTCCGAGGTATACTAACGGACCGCGGCCGATTTAATGGCTACCACCTAGCAAGTGTGGTGTCTGGCGGTGACACCACAGTACATGTAGGTCTCTGTGCCACAGTTACGCGTTTTAAGTACGTGGGATAAGGTCCGTGTCAAGTTAATCGATACGTTTCATTCCCAACCGCCCCCTTGCGTCATGGAGAACGTTGTAGAGTCTACGTCCCCTATCATTTAGATCCTACTCACCTTGTCATGTATCCAAACGCATTTTAAGGCGATGTGTACTCTATATCGGTACACCAGCTACTGTATGCACCTTACCTAGTCTCCCTACCTTTAACGACTACCCTGAAGCTCTGTATTTGATCGTATTTGGTCGTATATCGATCGGGCATATTTCGAGAATCCACCGGAGTGGTGCCGAAGGCTCCTGATAGCCTAAGTAGAACACTTCTCTACACTCGTTTGACTCATGCTTTGTTGATGACCAGGTTCACTCAGTTTCTTTAATGACCTCACATTCCTTTATTCGTTTAAAATGCATCTGTGGATCGTATAATAAAAATGTTCTATACAAAGAGACCTCTGGCATTAGCTAATGGTTTGAAATCGCGCTCTCTGACACAATGAACAAAGCAGTGTTCTTACTCAGTCGACTGTACAGTACTTCGTGCTCGGGCATTAAATAACTGCAGTGGGCCGCAGTCAGTGACGACCAATAAGCACGCGCCTTTAAAACTTGTTCAGGAGATCATAACTGCGGACTACCAGAATTACGGCCCAAATTTGCACGCGGCATAGGTTTCGCGCTGTTATCCCGCAAGCGTGCTTATTTTCTCATTCAGACATTGAATGTGGAGTGTCGTAGAACACCACTAAAATTAAATTTTTTTGTAGTTCTTATTATCTTTCTGAAGCCATAAACCAAACTTCCCAGACGCATATTGTACATTCAGCACATAATCGGCGTATTAAATAATTATATAATAAATGCTCCCTCAACATCCAACTGAAATATTAATATTTCGGTGTAAAAATTATGACCGACGGGAGAACATTACTAATCAGTATTGGATGATACTATTACTGTGTGAATTACATGCGCACTCATGTAGTCATGAAGGCGAACCACTGTATAACTGTAGTCAAGAAAGAGCAAGGTAAACAAAGAGCGAACGCACTGGGTGGTGGAGGAAGCTCATACAAAAGACGCATGTACGTCGACAAAGTCTTACATAATTATAAATGGTTACTGAGTAATGATTCAAGCAGCATGCAGATAGTCATTAGAAACAAATTTTACTGTCCTACAGAGTGCAAGGGACTATATCTCATTAGTTATGGAACCATGAACACGTGGTACAAAAAAAAAAAATGATTCAAATGGCTCTGAGCACTATGGGACTTAACTTCTAAGGTCATCAGTCCCCTAGAATTTAGAACTACTTAAACATAACTAACCTAAGGACATCACACACATCCATGCCCGAGGCAGGATTCGAATCTGCAACCGTAGCGGTCGCGCGGTTCCAGACTGTAGCGCCTAGAACCGCTTGGCCACTCCGGCCGGCCACGTGGTACAGTGATGAACAAATGTCTTTGACTACTCACAAGGAAACAATCTCAAAATTGGGATTAATTTCATTCTGAATTCTGCGCGGGCCACCTAGGAACAAAGTAATAACAAGCTATTAATTTATGATTCTTCAGACTTGGGATAATTGGGTATCTATTGATGGTCCAGTCTCGCACAAAGTGGTGGACATAAGACTACTCTTAGAGTAATTTCATGAAAGAGTCGTAATTTGGGGACCTCGACTCACTTGCCTAACATAAATGATACCGAAAGAACAGTAATTAGGTGATTTAACAACTATTAATGCATCCGGGTACCTGTATCATCATTGTCAGACAGCACAGCCATACAGAACATGTCTGTCAACATACCACGCCGGAGCCCGACACTTTCCAAACAGTGTTGGGTTGAAAGGACACATTGGTTGCGGCGAATTGCAGCAAGTCGAAGTTCTAACTGTTGCGTACGGCTTCACACACAGCGAGAAGGAAAGGTGGGGCACAGAGGGGTGCATCTGGTATTGTTGTAGAAAAGCTGGACAGGAGCAGAAATGATTAGATGACATGTTAACACAAGATCTGCTTGACTTGTATTTCTGCAGACGTACGAAGAGACATTACAAATGGTGCAGCAAGAAACAGAGCTCATCTCTGACAATGTCAACCATGAGGCTCGCTGTATTATGCACGGACGATGGTGTCGTAGCAATGGCTTTCAATCGTACTGACACACTCATTTTCGCTCACTCATGTCTACCAAGGGAACACAAGAACCGGAAAGAATATGTGCCCATAAATAAATCAACAGGTCGGTCCATTTCTTCTTCAGAGACTACTGGTCTGTGGAGTAACTGGATACATCACAAGAAAATCAGCGTGATAGGTATGCATCATTTTCAAAGAATGTAATTATAATGAAACGGTTCTTATGGACCTTTTCTAACAGGAGGTTAAATTGGTGACGTTTCCTTGTATGTGTTAAGACATCGGGTTATAAGTAATGTGGCAATAACAGTTTACCCTTGCAAGCGCAACAGAAAAGACTCATGAGTCTAAGAAAGAAACGATTATCCATCCTTGTATTGGACGTGGTTATTCAATTCGTATAACACTGGACATAATGCATGCCCGGCTCTGTTTACAGTAGACCTGAGCATGCTGCCGGTTTCTGAAAGGCACAACTTTAGGGAGTGCCTTTGATCAGGGTGAAAGTATGAGTCACGCAGTGCTTCCGTGAACTGTCAGTGCAGATTGTCAGTTACTTCCCCGATATGATGGCTAGTGTGGTCTAAGCCGAGAGATTTATTTCTACGAACATATGGTTACCGTCAGCGCTAGAGCGAATAATGCATTCTCAATCCTGTTATAAAATTATGGCTGTGTTTGAGTACAGAGTGTTGTTTATGCAGTGCAGTTGTGTCGTAGTACCCCGTGAATCACGCGTATTGTTGTACTTGTTGCAACGTGATGTGAGCACATAAAGTTGAAACAAACCCTGGCATATTTTCTGGTAGAGTGCTTGTGTCTCGACCTGGTTTCCTCTTGCAGTGATTGTGTTCGAAGCTTTGCTTCTTCCGCTTAATATTGTTGGGACGAAACCGCTCGGAGTACAAAGTTTAAATTATTTTGAGAGCTTGTGAACGCTCGTTCTACTGTATTTTCATATTTCTTCGATATTGGTTTTGACTCTTAATTATGTCAGTAAATTATAAGTCTCTTACTGGCCAGACTGTGTGAGCCAATATGTAAAGCAAACTGTCATGTAGGAGTTCTACAGTTATACCAAGTTTGTATTTTGTGCTCTAACCTAGGTACAGTAGTTTATTTCGAGTTTCTTATGAATTTTAGAATTTCTTATTGATCGTACTTATTATGGTGGACAGCCCTGTCTAATTCAGTTACTCCAGTTGTTTTAACATTATATTAAAATCCTTGGGCGTCTGTTGCCTGTTCCTGAATTTTTCTTGCTTATTGTAACACCTACGAATTTTGACCTGATTCAGAGGACGTCAGTCTGTTGCAGAAAATATAGCAATATTAAAAACGGTGCCATTTTTAAAATTGTGGAAATTTACTGTGAAATTATTTTTTATATTTTATTAAATGACAATTTTGAAGGGTACGGATCACTCTAAGCTCAATCCAGTCTTACCACTCCCTGTAACGGCACAAACATGAAACACCTCTGAAAGTTAGTTGAAGTCAAAAGTTCTGACCCCTGCATACAAAAAAGAGGTTTTCTCTGAGCATTTTGTGACAGTTCAGCTGCAGAGTTTTCTGGCAGTGCTGCTCCGTTTAACACGACTCTGCTGTACAAGTACTTATCCGGAAATGCTAAAAAAATCGTGTAAGATATAGTAAAACTCGTGGTTGCAGGGCTGGTTTAAGGCACAAGCGACAGAAGTGGTCTCTTGTATCGTAAATAATAGTGGAAACAAAGGATTTCCATGCTCAGTTGATTTAGTTTTATTTTTAAAGGTTTTACTGAGAACTTGAGGAAGGGCAACTAACTTTTGAGAACAGGAGGGAAAGATGGAGGGGGACGCCAAATAATGTGTTGCTTGTGTGGAAAGATTCTGTCGAAGCGGCCCTGTGTGGCGGTGTCAAATGTACCAGATATTTATGAGTGCCAATGCAAATAAAAATGGGTTTTAACCATAGCGTGATGTAATATAAGCTCGTGGTTGTAAAGATATAAGGAAGATTTTATATTATTCATTTGTGCAATCGTTCAGGAACCTCCTGTTTCTTCACTAAGCTCCTTACCAAATCTGTTCTGATGAATACTATTTAGTGTTCTTCTTAGAATAGAAAGTCTACTTTCACTCTTCTCTTGCTTGGCTATTGCTGATTCTTCATAATTGCCTAGACTAAAGGCGTGTCTATGCTCTTTAGATATTGTTGAGAATGTTCTCCCTATGCGTTATCTCTCGCCTCACGTAATTTATCTGTATGTTACGAACTCCCGTTCCTTCCAGTTTACTTTGTCTGCACCAAGCTTCATTCTTTAAGCTATACTTGTCAAACTACTTCTCATGCAAGACACATCACGTCGTGTGGTTTGGATATAGTCTGCTGGTAAATCTTACGGGCTGTATGATCGTGGTCCAGAAAATTTACCTGTTCCTAATGTTTTGTCCAGAACTTCACGGAGCAACTTCAGAGGTGCCGTGGCTCCGCATAGTCTTGTCGAGCTTTGCCGATTCTTGAGGTCTGAAGATGATCAGTGCAAATTTGCACTAAACTTTAAAAACGGGAAGTTTCATGGACCACTACCATACAAAGCGGAAGATCTGACAGCAGCTAAGACTGCTGATCGTGAAAGCCTTCATTGTACGATGAAACATATTCGACAGTTTCTCGGAGATTTTAGCATTATATGGCGCGATCAGTATCCTCCCTTTATGCCTAGCTCGTTCCTCTTCACGTTGTCATGCCTCCTCTTGCATAATCCTAATTACCATATTTATGTCGTATCACTGTTGACTGGTATCTGCTTAAGAAGGTTTAACTCATTCCGTCCGTTCGCTACGCTCATCTGCATATTTGGCGCGCTTGGCAATATACAGGTTGGCATGTCTTGTTTATAGTGAAGTCATCTCTTGTAGTAGTACTCCTGAAGACAAAAGCACTATGCAAATCATCGTACATTAAGTGTATCATTACTTATGCTCTATGCATTTCCGCTACGCAGAATGAGATCATAAATATTTCTCTTCAATCTTTATTTCAAGAAAAATAAAGAATAGGTAGTTACATTAATTCACATAAGTGTTTTTGTCTTTTCCATATTGTTTAGCGCTTGTCAAACTGACCTACAAGACAGTATCACTATTACTCGTATACGGTGGAAGACGTAATTAATTGATCGGATAGTCCAGCACCAAGTAGTGGAATTACTGGTAGGCGGCGACCTAGATGCAATAATTACTGCACTATATGCCCACGTACTACATAACTGCTGTGAACGTAGGAGGTGCTTGTTATAAATGGCAGCTGATACCACCTGCGCGGTTATTCATTTCATTAGCAACTCACTGTATACGAGATAAGTGAAACTTTATGTTTGTATCGAAGGCGGCAGGTGAACATGACACTACAAATGGAGAAAAATATGAAAATTTGCAGGAAAGAAGAGACCTTGATCATAGAGATACTTATTAGAACACGAGCAATCAGTAATTTAACATTGACTGCTGCTGTCAAAATACATAACCTGTTGCCTAAGTGTTTACAAGAAAATGGCTATTACTCCACATTACCCTCATCTTAAGGAGATTACAACATTTAAAATTGAATTTATCCAAGATTTATGGAATGTTTTGCTGACTGCGACTATATTGTAAATATATGAAATAATTTTTGCTGCTTCCGTCACGTTTCAGTAATATTTCATCAGCGCCAGGCAACTAAATTTAAAAAAAGAAGTAACTGCACTAGTGAAATGATATAAACATGCAAATCACATAATGTACATGAACATACTAAAATATATATATCTTTCTGTACATTATTGTATTTCGACACATAACCTCACAGGCACTCACAACAAATTAACATGATCACACTTCAGAATAAAGTCGTCGTGTTAGTTAAGTATTAGTAAAAAGTGAGTGAAGGAACAGAAATTATTTAATAAAATTAGAACATTATTTTTCATTAATTTCTAGTTTCATTACAGTATTAACGTAGCAAAAATTTCGATAGAACTGACTAAAGGTAATATACGCATAAATTTTCCACAAGGTGATAGTGATACTCTTAGATGAGGAGGTTGGCACAAGAGAGGATCTCATGGAGAGCCACATCGCATCACTCATAATACTCATAGAAAAAAGCACTACCAAGAATTGTTTTCGTGTTATATCGATCTTCAAAACTTTTGCATTACTTAAAAGATGGAGTGCATTTGTTTCTGCTGTCGTTATACTGCCACTCTAACGCGTGCAAAACTTACTCCCTCCTCTAGAATCTAACTTGATTAGTTACGAAATTCTAAATTAGAACTTTGAAAGTACCCTATTTTCTACCCATTTACGATACCACAAAACTATTTCTGCCTTTCTAGGAAAACATGTTTTTGTTACAGTCAACTTTTTTCTGTTTTGTGCAGTACACATCAGGATTGTTATGTATCTATACGAGACGCTCAATAATGGGAATCATCTGCAACGTAAAACACATTGTAGATAATGCCGAGGGAGTTACAGTCAACAAAATTTTATCATGCAAAATCTGCTACTTTCTATGGTGACTATCATTTCATTATAGCAATACGAGGAAAAAAAGAAGAAAAGAAAAAAGTACATGGATGTTGTGTCTGTTAACATTGCGTACAAATGTGTAAGACTTTGGTATTAATGAATGACAGACATTATTTTTTGCGTTAAACTCCATCAATTGTTGCAATTTACCAACCACTTTAGTATGTATTTCATGTCTACATCGGACGGAAAAATAATGTTTCTCAACAGTAGTGAGATTACCCTGACCCACAGAGTGCAGTAGTCAACCCATCACTCGTTTCTTATTGGTAGATGCGCTGTGGAGTAGAAGGAAACAGCCGCGAGCAGAATTCGTCATAACGGTATGGAATTTATCAGCGAGAACTTGTTTTGTTGCTGATCGACGATGCCCACGTGATTTGTTCATAAATGCGGCACATTGCCGAGTGGTACACGATATACAGTTATGCCTGCACGGACTGACAATGAGGAATGGGTCGGAAAGGCCGAACGGTAACGCTCGGCGTTCATTTCGCGTCCATTACTTGCGTGTCGGCCGTGGCTTATGAGGCGGATCTAATTTATTAGATTCGCTGCGCGAGGACAACTTTTCTCTCTCTCCTTCCCTCTGTCTCTCTTTCCGTCTTCCCCGTCGCTGTCCAAGGACAGAGATAAGCTGATGCTCATGCCTAGCAACAATCACCCTTACACCCCGTAAGGTAAAGGGCGGTACATTGTTCACCTTACTTGATCTGAACACCGAATGCATACCATTACATTTCCTCTGAGGCACTAACTGGCTGAGCACTCAGAGATAATACTGCATCAGCGTTCTTACTCACATTACTCACAATACGGTCGTGGGAGTTATTAACCTTTGAGACTGGATTTGGTGATTCAAAAAGTCCAGAATGAGTGGACACTGCAACTACCTTTAAAGGCGGACCATGAAATTTGCTGAAAACGGCAGATTATCTTTAACTTATTAGTAGAACTCATGGACAATAAGTTCTCAAAGTTTCAAATATGTAATCGCATCCGAAGTGCCTAAAAAATAATAAAATGAGTGACGTGACCATCCTGCCACGCCCCATTTTTGAAACATCACTTCAGTACTAGCTCCGTGCACGATTCATTGGATTAATTTCAACCAAACGTGGACGGGGTGCATCTAGAAAATTGTGATACAGACTCTTTTGTTTTACAGATTATCTGCGACTGTTCGACTGGAAGATGGAAAGGACATTGGTGCACACAACAGATTCACAAAGAAGATGATAGAAACTCTTGAAGAGTATTACAGTAAGGCTGTCAGACAGAAACTATCCAGTGTAAGCGACATGAAAAGTGTAGTATGGGCTACACATTTTTACATGGTGTCAAGAGATGAACACCCCATGCATCATCTGTGCCACAGTATCTAGTGTATTGAAAGTAAGATTGAAAATACTTCTAAAAAATATAGGGAATCGATAGTGAAGTCGACGAGTTCGAAAAGGTGTTGATAGACGAGGTGAGTGGGATAGAGAGTGTTCTTGAAGAACCAATAGATGCACAAAAGCAAACGTCAGGTTCAGAGGGATAACAACCCCTACATTCTGAAGCAGAGGCTTCCAAATTGTGTCCTGATGATATCAAGCGAACTGACAGGTTCCTGGTAGATCCTGAAATACTAAAAATGTTTGCTCATGGCGAGATCCAGAACTCAAATGGGTCTCTAACTTCATTCACATGGAAACGATGCAATAAACCCATATTTCCATCTGCTACAGGTGTCAGTATTGCAACTTATGCTGCAGTTCTTGTATAAATGAGTGGAACGTAGAGAGGATGACGCTATTAGAGAGAATGGGTTTTAAGATAGAAATTTCAGTAAGACGTCTTGAGGAAAATAGATTTACAACACTTCTCTGCCACTGAAATGTCACTTGAAAACCTGGTAAAGGAGGGAAGCAGAAAAGAAGAAACCAGAAGAGAGGGCTTGAAGGGAAAGAGCACCATGTTTACAAACGTGGGGCCCTCTAAAGAGGTAACATAAGAGAAAATGTTAGGTAGAACTTCAAATTGCATTTCCTGAAAATCATGTTTTTGAAGCTTTATGTACCTTTTTCTCAAGAGCTATGAAGGCTAAAATTATGAAATTTTGCACACTTATTTCTATAAACCTAATAAATATGGTCTCAAGAGTAAACATAAGTTCAGATACGGGGCAAAGTACTTGGAATTTTCAATGAATTCTGTATTTTACTTACAGAATCGTAATTTAAAAAATTATAAAATTTTGCTATTCTGTATGTTCAAAAAACCTCATGAGAGAAGCTTACTATATCCAAAGGGATTAAACAGAGAAAATTTTATAGCTATCTCTTAAATAGTTTCTGACAGAAAGGTACATAACTATTTTTGAAAATAAAATTTTAAAATTCCGTAAAAAGTTATATATCCTTAATCGAAGGAACATAACAGTAAGTGTGTTTATTTAATGTAATACACGGTAAAAATTTCCTTGCCTTATCTTCAAAATGGTGGATTTGGTGCTTCTTTTAAATAGTGTCTGTTCTTCATAAGAGACCACCATTAATGTACGTTCTTGTGTCTTATCTGAAATTCGTCAACTATTTGACAGATGATCGCATAGTGAAAAACGTGAACAGTCCATTGTAAAGTATAATTAGCGTAGTAACTGCAGATACATTTTATTCTTGGATAATTAAGAACGTAAAACAAACCATTTTGTAATGCCTGAGTGTTTCCTTAAGATGTTATAATTTATTACTATGAAAATCATTAAATTCTGCTAAAGAGATGAGGCCATTACGGCTGAGAATGGCTAAGATTTTTCTCTTGTTGTTCCATATTGATAACACCTTTCCTACGAAGAGAAATGTCCAATAGGCAAACCCAGTGGACGGCGTTGATACAGGGTTGGCAGGTGGGCCTGTGACAGAGATATTTTGGTTCTCCTTTTGGCATTCTTGTGATGGTGTTTCACTTAGTCGATACCTTGTAGGGCGCAACACAGAACTGTGTATATTTTCTTCATTTTCTTTCTTTTAATTGCGTTCAGTTACCGTATGAGTCACTGTATGAAAATGCAACGAATATTTATTATGTAATTTGATGTTTTTATTTACATAGTAATATTGTCTCAATGTAATTTTTATGTCTTCTCTTTGCACTTCTAGAAACTCGGCCCGGTAGAGTGTAATCTATGCATATTTTTTTTGTGAGCGGAAATGAGAGACAACGGATGAGGGTTTCTCTTGGAATATTGTAGACGTTCGGTCACGAGTTCTGTGTAAATCAGGCGCAGTGTCATTAAATTGTCAAGCGAAGATTGGTTTTGTCAGAATCGGAAGGAGGAGGAATTTGAAAGGAGACGGAAGTCACCATATTGAGACAGAAAACGTAATAATAATAAAACTGAACGAGAGACGCTGTAGAATCCATTTGCTACATTCTTTTCAGAGCTATTTATTATCGTCTAAGAGGAAGAACTGGACCAAAAATCGGCGCAAAAGAGGACTCGCAAGAATAGGAGACAGTAGAAGAAGAGAGAAGAAATCCCAGCCGGCCGGAGTGGCCTAGCGGCTCTAGGCGCTACAGTCTGGAACTGCGCGACCGCTACGGTCATAGGTTAGAATCCTGCCTCGGGCATGGATGTGTGTGATGTTCTTAGGTTAGTTAGGTTTAAGTAGTTCTAAGTTCTAGGGGACTGATGACCTCAGAAGTTGAGTCCCACAGTGCTCAGAGCCATTTGAACCATTTTGAAGAAATCCCAGGTAAGAAGATTCATCACAGAAGACGGAGCGATGAGGAAGATACGAAGGGACGTCACCATCCAGAATTAATAGGGCAACAGGTTGCGAGAATACAGCTCACTCATGCAGAAAATTCTACAATTTATGTGATCGTTATGACGAAAGGAGATACAGGAATTTAGTTGTCCTACGACTCTTCAAGAGGATATAGACTGATAGCTCTCTGTATCTGAACTGTGGACTGTTTCTTTTAAAGTGTATCCCGAACGTGTAAGGACCCACCTTCCGATTGTTAATTTGAACGGTTATACAGAAAATTTGCCATTTGAAAGTACTATTAAGCAGTGGTACACTAGTAGCGGTGAATGTCAATGTTCGTAACCATAACTCGATATTTCCCCATTCCGCTCCTTTAGATCTCGTCTAAAACTTCAATCATCTTGTGGCTGTTGCAGTTCTTATTATTTCTGCGCTTGCTAAGAAACAATGGACAGGAATACCACCTCATGCAAGATGCCGTTTTATAATCTGTTTTCACGCAGACGTGTATGAGCTCTTTTTGAGCTATCTGCAGTAGATTTATTTGTTAATTTTCTTTCCTTAAAGTTGTTCATGTATGTTAACGTCTTGAGGGTTTTATGAACTTTTGGCATGAAATATTTACGTCTGTAAAAGGTGTGATTATCAAGTGATAATATTTTACATTCCATTAAAGGCAATTACGGAACATACCCCCATGAACTTTACATCGGTTTACATAGAGTATAGAGTTGAGGCTTACATCACTGAATCTAGGCATTGTATGTTGTTCATTTACGATATGTCTAAAGCTTTTTGGTTTTATACTACATTTGGAAACAAAGTATATGTATACATTTGTTTACATACCTCACATGAAGCTTTTAGTTGTGTACACTGGTAGCTTTAAATATACTAACCGCGCGTGAAGTAGCGGCACAGTCTAGGAGGCCTTGTCACGGTCCGTGCGTCTTCCCCTGTTGGTTTCGAGTCCTCCTTCGGGCATGGGAGTGTGTGTTGTCAATAGCGTAAATTAGTTTAAGTTAGATTAAGTAGTGTTTAGGCTTAGGGACCGATGACCTCAGCAATTTTGTCCCTTAAGATCTTACCACAAATTTCCAAATATACTAACCAATCCACAGCATGTCACCTGCAAACAACAAGACGTACTTCATTTTTCAATTTATTGTTCAATACTGACTGGGAATAGCTACAAAATGGGCTATTTAACATGTTACTTTCTGTTTTTTATTTTGAAGTTGTGATGCTTTTTATCTTGTTCATGTCGAGTTAACAAACTTGTTCATTTGCTGTTGACACTGCATTAGCCAAGCACAGAGTTTCTACCGCCATTACCACCTGTTATGGCTGTGTGGTGTTGATTTGTTTCGTGGCGTCTTTAGCCGTCTAACTGCAATAGCGCTGAGTACTTGATGGTGTGGCTGGCTGCTGCCAGCCACAGAGCAGCGTGGTGAGGCATGTGGAATATCACAAGGCACAGGGAGCTGAACTGTGCTCAGGCAGGAAGTTAATGGTCAGTAGGAATCTCCCACATGATGGAATAAAACACTATGCCTGATGAGTGTGGAAAGATGGTAACTCCATCGAGGCAGAATACGGATATAAAATTCAATTACATAAAATACTGACGGTGCCTTCCAGGTATGCAACAAGAAAACTAAATGCAGCATACGAACGCACCAACGAGACAAGTTAATAGCAAATTGAACCTTGTCTCTAATCACATTACTGAAAATTTTTAACATTTATAATTATTAAAATTAAAAAAAATAACGCTTGAGTCCGTGCTCACTTTACAGTTGCAATATCCATAACATATGAAAACTGATGAATCTAGTAATTACAAAAAGATAGTATTTTTGCCATAAAACAAAGTGGTAATTTATTTAATTGTTTGTGAACAGTGCCACATTCCGAATTTCTCGAAGTGAATACGTAATATAATGCAGTGGTAATATCCCAGTATATGAGGCTGTTCATAGTTTTGTGCCATTGAGTGGCCTTCTAAATAGGTCAGACTATATGGTTTTCATGTGGGTGTCACTCATTTCCTCTTTTGTGAGCACATCAACCTTATTCCTATTTAAATGTATTCGGCCACTGTGAAACTTAATACTTAGCTGCACTTTTAATTATTCCAAATTGTGTAATAAACTTACTAGGCATTGTTCGTAATCACAGTGATGTTTTATAAACTTTAAATTTAACTGTGAATGTCACAGGGATTTTGTGTTAATTATCTTAATGATTTGCTACTGATTTCTTGAATTAATGCAGTGCTTTAACCGCTCATGTTCAAAGATTGTTTGGAATGCTCTGCTTTACTACATAATACAGTGTGTACTAATAGTTTAAATATTGTTTAGTTGATTTATTAGTTCTGTGTGAAGTGATTATTCACAGACACAAGGTGAACATTAATAAAACCGACAAACTTGAGGAATGAATACCCGACTGGAAATGCAGAAGAAAAGGTCGCATGAACATGTGTCCAGAAATGGACAGTGTGCATGCAATGACAACAAATCGTCTGGGTACAAAGTACAGTCTGCCACTCACCCATGTCACAACAGATGTTCAAAGTGACCTCCATGTAATGCAACACATGCGTTCATATCTCACATCACGGATAGTACTATTAGTTTGACTTACACCATGTTGGCAGGCCATTTGAATGGATCTTCTACCAGAGCAGAGAACGCAAATGAAACTCTCAAGGAAGGTTATGGTTGGTCAATAAGCAATAAAGTGACATTGAACATAAACAAAACTAATGCCATGAATTTTAGTTTGAAGAGGAAAAATGAGACTGTTGAATTAAATGTAGGTGGCACCTACTGTGTAACAAATGCAAAATTTCTAGGAATGAACATTGATTCTCAGTTGAAGTGGTCTGAACACACAAAGGTACTTGCAAACAGAATGTCGTCAGCATGTTATGTACTTAGATCCTATCATCAGTGTGTAACATTCGGTGTCTTTTAGTTACATATTACTCATATGTGCACTCAGTTCTTAGCTATGGCATACTTTTTTGGGGAACAAATGCACAAAATATGAACACAACTTTCAAACTCCAGAAATGATCCATAAGAATAATAACCAAAAATAGTAGTCGAGCTCATTGTAAAGATCTGTTAAAAACACTGGGGATTTTAACTGCTCCATGTGAATACATTTACCAGACAGTTGTATACATCAAAAATAACTTTGGTAATTACTGCACAAACAGCTTTGTCCATGACCATGGAACAAGAGGTAAACTCAACTTACATTTACCAAAAAAAAAAATAAACATAAAACTCAAAACAGCATTTTATACCAAAAGAGATTAAATAAATCGCAAAAATACACTTATTTAAAAAGGCGGCTAAAAGTACCTGTTATGCAATACATTGAAGCATTACTAAGATAAAACAGAATAGTGGTTTGGTAAAAAAAAAGTTATACAAATAAATAACAATGATGGGTATAAAACACCCAACATTCCACATAACACCTTCACACTATATTTTTCCATTTATATATTTGCATTGCACAATACAAACACCTCTTCCTCTTTCTGAGCTCAACATCTCACTCATTACAGAGGGATGTTGACTCATTTTTTCAGGATTGCAAATGGGAAGTTGCGGTACAGAAAATGGCCTAGAGATCACCAGTGTGAGTGTATGTTTGTGTGTGTGTAGTGAGTGAAGTATTATGAAACAATGTGTGTATAGCATGTATAGTGACTCATAGTGAGATATGAGTGAACAGTGGGGCATTAAGTTATTTAATAAGTTTTTTTAAAAAGTATTGTATACCAGGAGTAAATCTAATGAATGTCTCTAACTAGAAATCTGTAAATGTGCATGTATATGAATTAGCTTATTTAAATTTAGCCTTGACTTGAAAATACTTTGAAATGACCTATATTCTTGCTGAGATCTATGGATGAATAAATCTATTACTATTACTACTACTACTACTACTACTACTAAGGCTCATCTCGATATCCTGCAGAATCTGGCACTCCAAATCTGATAGAGGCACAGTCTGCCATCTCCCTGCACATTCGTCTGTCTGAAAGGATCCATGATCACACCAACGCCCAAAAAGGGCTGGAAATATTGTGTGATGTCGTTGATGTTTGTGAGGGTACTTGTTTTGTTAAAGCCATGTTACCTCTCGACCGTTTATATCTGCTGGGCCTTACACAAACCCCATGTCGACTTGTTCCTGAGATGAATACTGGATCATTCAGCTGCTTGCAATATGCTGCATCAATCACACAGCATGCAACACACAATGAACACACGGTATGAGGTTTGAGGAACTTTCATTTTTCAGCGCCATCTACTGAGGCAATGATTCCTTTCTGGACACATGTTCATAGGAGCTTTTTCCCTCCTTTTCCAGTCAGTTTGTCAGTCCTATTAACTTTCAGCCTGTATATATGTGATGATAAGCACTGTGGTGTGTCTTGGCATGTTAACTTCAACATAGCACCAGCACATGTTGGATACACTGCCAATATCACTGTTGATGCTGGAGACAGCTACATCTCGAGGGAATGACTTACAGTCCTCAATGTATTTCTGGTTGCTGCACAGTTCATCTCACTCCTTATCAGTGAACTGTGCTGACATACCCTACCAGACATTATCCACTTCTACTATAACTTTGAAGTATATTTCAGGTGCTACACTGACATTAACACACTTTGAATAGTTAGTGGTCAGTTGATAACTAGTGGTGAGCAGCAGCATTCTCAAATGATTTAGCTAGATGGATGGAATTCTGAGTCTTATATACAGCATCTCCATCCTTGACAGCTCGTATTGATGGTGGGGTGGTTAAAATTGCAAACAAGTGATCTGAGACATCAGAGGAATGTGTTGGAGTGACAACTGCAGCACTATGAGAATTGGAACAAATATTTTGGCTTTACAACGTTGCATAGAAAAAGTAGATCAGCTGCAAACAGCTCCTACAACTATTACATTTCATGGTGTCAGGGGAAAGCATGAGAAATCTGACAACCATGCAGACAATGCTAGCAATCTCTGACTTCAGGGGAAACTCAGAGGGATATGTGACCTACTTCGTTTTTATATTTAGCAAGAATGGTCTTCTGTAGTTCTAAACTTAGCCGAACTGATCTATTTCCTCCATAATGACAGCTAAAACCCAGAGGGAGATGGGAAATCTGACAACTATGCTGACTGCACTAGCTAAGGAGTGCTTACGATCTATAGAGAGCTCTTACATCTTTTACAGTGATATCTTCACCTCCTAAAAGCCTTTGTTGAATTCCTGATGATTAAAATAACCACGACAGGTTGTGACCAAGAGTTAGTTTGCCTGTGAATGTAGTGTGTGTATCGACATGTCAGTGGTGATTGTGAACACTTGAAATTGCATAAAAGATGTATAATAATATTCTGAACAGCTGACATACACCTTTATATGCTAACAGAATGTACATTCCTGGTTGGATATGTGTCCTGAGGATGATATGAGTTGAGTGATTTTCGGAAATAGATTCTGCTACTTTATGACCAGGATATATTCATGTGTCTGCACTATCAGAACGTCCTATACTTCACATATTGCCCTATACAACACCATGCTATAGGAAAATGGTTAAAAAATTACTCTATACGTCAGTCAGGTTACAGAACAACTGAAAAAAGTGCTCCATGTTACAGTAAAATTATAACAAATTACCATGTGTTATAGTAAAATTGTAACAAATCAAGCCATGTTGGAGTAAAATTGTAAGAAAAGAGACTCATGTTACAACCAAATTAAAACCAATTATCCTGTGTTACAGGGAAATGATATCAAAATTCTCCATTTCTCCATACATCCCTGTGTAGTTCCGGTTCCTTAGTTTTCGCTGACATTATTCTCTAGCAGCTTATCAGGCCTAGCCATCACCTACATGCACAAGACAGATGCAATGTCCCTTAACTGAATTTAATCTTCCCATGTTCCGCTTAGGAGATGAAGGTTTCCCAATGTATAGTTTCATTACACTAGATATAGTATCTATACATCTCTAGTAGACTTGTAACAATTTTAGATTATTAAAACCTCAGATGCAGTGACAGCTATATGAAGAAGTCTGTGCCTAAGAGGTAATCAGAAATTGTTCCCAAGAGAAGACGTTTTAGTCATATCACTTCTTACTTTGCGCACCACTCGTGGAGCTTTCAGATATCTAGTTGTGGCTATTCTGTGTCTATCACATAAATGTTGAAATCCTGTCAGTAACATATGCTCATTTCTCTATCCACTTGCCTACTAGTTCTTGTTCATGAGATTACTGCAATATTTGCAACATTCTGTTAAGTTATGAGCTTAAATGTTGCTGCCCAGATATGTCCATTCCTGTAAGTGATTTTACTTTTGTCGCATCACCCACTATGGTACATACTGATAACAGCAGGATTTCAGAGTTCTCTACATAAAACAATACAATACCACTGCCATCACATAGTAAACACAATAAATTTTGCTGTATATGTGCAATATACTGCGTATGAATATTTTCTCTGAGTAGTTCTATCACTCCTACAGGTGATGTCTTTTCTTCACTCTGATGTTCTCGCCATTTTACCCAACGCGGTCTCACGAGACCTACATCGTCATTCCTCTAGAGAATACCATTTGAGTTCCTAAGCATTTCTGTTACATTTTCGTTTAAGAGCTGTAACATGTTAAGAACCTAGCAGCACATCTCTGAATTCTATGTCTGTTGTCATGACTTCTTCTTAAGGCCTCCCATTATTTGAAAAACATTCTAGATTTGGCGGTGCTTGCGGCTTGTATACAATTATCCTTACAAATGCATTGGATTTTATCAGAACACTACCATTCACCTTCTCAAGTGCTCCAAACACTGGAAAAGTACTGTAAAATTGATGGTATTAGAATTTATATGTATTTTTCGGTACAGATGTATTGCAATTTTCTGGAACGCTTCCTTTCACCTTTCCTGGTACTGATTTTATATGATCGTACTTTTTAATAGTATTGCCCCTAGATTCTTTACGATGTTCACTGCTAAACGTGTAACTAGGTACTATCAGGTTGATTCTCTCTGTCATAGCCATCATCATACATTCAAAGTTATTGTCTTTCATTAAACCAAGTCGAAATTGTGTCCTCGACTTTCTGCAAATCCTTATGATCGCCCAATGCTGTTTCTTCCACACAACAGCATCATCACTGGGCAATCTTATAGTGTTGCTTACCCTGTCTCCTAAATAAGTTACGTATATTGAGACATTGACTGTTGTAGTAGTCAAATGGTCCTCGACTCAATACACAAAATATTTCATGTGCAATGGTTTTAGAATGCCTCAAACTGATTGCATGCACTTTACACAAGAGGGCATCAGTACAGGGTGTGTCAGACCACTGTATATGATTTGTTTAAAACATATGTAATGTTTACCTACTGAAGATTCCAGTCTGCTAACATGTATAATGGCGACTTTCACATCTGTAATGGTAGCACATGATGACAACAGGCTGCTGACGAATGGCCACATTCATCCAGAGACAGGTAATACCTCCATCAAGCGTTTTGTCCACAAAGAATGAAACTTTGCCCTTCGACACCGCACATTGTTGAATGCCTTTGTGTACAGACGTGCAGTCCTCATGACGCTGAATAACTCTCACTTCGATTACTAGCGCCAGTATTTTAAAATCGAGCAACACTTCAACATGATTCAGTATCCCACAAGTCAGCAAACTAACAGAATTTCTCCAAGTCAACACTGAGAAGCGTCTCATCGCTCATCTCCCATCGATCGCTGTGATGATCGAACACGAACTGGACTAACAAAAGACTTCCTGCACAGGCAGCCTTGTTGAAGGAACCACGTGGTGTTTGTCATAAATTATTTACAAATCCTGTAGAACAACTGACGTCTATACCATACTTCCAGATGCGTCTCCAGCAGACCACCACTGCTATCCTTTTTTAATCGGAGCACTTTTTTTCTTAAATCATTTTTTGGGAATGGATTACGACTCCAAATTCGATGATCTTGCCACACAGTTCGGTGATTTTAACACAAAATTCAAGGATTTCGTCACAAAATTCGCTGATTTATATGCGGAATTGAGTGATATGGTGTATATATGCACTATACTGTGTATGTCCATTTCGTCTATTGTCGTTTTGGACAGTTGTCCACCTTCCTTTCAGTTGACCTTCATACTAATGTTCACATACCTTCATCCCAATGTTTCATTCTTGCTTTTCACTGGACTAACCACGGATTTTACGAAGTCTTTGTGCTCGTTGTAAGCAACATGGAGTCGGTCTTTGACTTCAAAAGTACAGCTCTTATTGGAGATACTACGTATTATAGGATGAGTTCTACGGTTTGTGACAATTCTGAGATGCTGCGATGTCATCAAGAGTCAAGAAGGTTCCTTAAATATTTGCCTGCCATGTAAGCTCACCAAAACATCACCTCATTAGCAAATAAAAGTCCGACACCCCAACAGTCAAACTCAATTCTCACATTCCAAACAAAAGGAAACTTGTATAAAATGAAACTGGTATCTGGGTGTTTCAGTCCAAAAAAATGGTTCAAATGGCTCTGAGCACTATGGGACTTAACTGCTGTGGTCATCAGTCCCCTAGAACTTAGAACTAGTTAAACCTAACTAACCTAAGGACATCACAAACATCCATGCCCGAGGCAGGATTCGAACCTGCGACCGTAGCGGTATTGCGGTTCAAGACTGCAGCGCCCTTAACCGCACGGCCACTTCGGCCGGCGTTTCAGTCCAAACCGTAAGATTTTTTCAGCCCATGTGAGGTTTACTCACCCAGGATTCCATTCTAGAGACATGTACACATTTATAATAGTACCATATAATGGCACCTGCTAGTGGGTGACACTTTTTCTCCTATTCAGTCACATCTATTTCTAGATAGAGGGTTGCCGTGCATGACTGGAAAATCGCAACTACTGAACTGGAAGCTAACTGTAATTTTTTAACATTTGATCTCACAAGCCTCAGGAAATCTACCAAGGGCTCTCCAACCGTTGTCACACAGAATCGACGATATATTGGATGTAAAAGATGCCTACAGCAAAAATCTGTGTTATCAGCCAGCTGCGCAGTCCACTAGATTTGAGTGAGGCCACCACTAACTTGTTCAGTAAGGCACTGAGACTGCCACTGTGTTGCCTCTTCATCGCTGTGACACATGCTTCTGCTTTGTGTATAAGAATGCTCTTGCGCACAGCTTCACCACAACTTTTCCACTGTTGATGGGAAATTTCGTAAGTATTGCCACGTACAGTTTGGCTTCTGAGCACCACTCTCGTAACAGGTCATTATTTTGAAACATGTATTGACAGTGTTTCCGATAGTCACAATTTCACTTATAAATTAGTATAAATGTGTTTCGTTGTGAAATGTGGTCGATGCATACTGGGTGCATTCAAGATCAACGCGTTTTTTCCTCAGAAACTGAGATTTAAATATAAATAAAGCCAGGTTTCTTAAAATCCACTCTCTCTCCGGTACATTAATTTTTGGTGGTGAATTTTAGAAACCCCATACTATAGAGATTGTGTAAAGTAATATTTTTATAGAGAATAATTCTGCTCGAATTTTTGGATTGTCTGAGATGATAACTGAAATAAAAGTGTGATGCAGGATGTAGGTGTGAGCCAATGGGTATTATAAAAGTCAGGATATTTTTCTTTTCCTGACATTTTTTCATATGGGCTAAAGCATGTCTTTTTCTCGAATTTCTCTATTTCCTTATCAATTTAACGAAGGTGACATGATTGTGATATCAGAATTATGGAGAAGGTGACAGCATCACAACCAATAATAACACATTAGTGATGGAAATGGGAACTACTCTCTTGGATTTATGAAATTCCTGCAGTTTTTAACTTAGGGCATGTGTGCTGTGTGGTGGATTGGGGAAAATTCTAATTGTGGCCCGCACTTCACATCAGCTGGTCAAGTTTAAAGAATGTGTGTAGCATAATGCAACAGTCATGTGTGTGGAGCTGTCATCAGCTGACTCTAATCTTGGTGAAGCGAATTGCGGTGGGGGGGGGGGGGGGGGGTGAGAAGAGGGGGGAGGGATTGGGAGAAGAAAGGGGCAGTAGCAGCACAGGGACGCCACAGAAGACGTCTCCTGGCATGGCATTTGTTTAAATAAAGACCACCAGTTGTTCTTATAGCATAGTACTACACACACAAAAAGAGCACAAGTGAATAACATAGTTTTAAACTTAGCACAACCAGCTGGGGTTATCCGGTGGGATTATTAAATCTCTTACAGATTTTGTCTCAGAAAAGGATTATAAAATTTAGAAAAATACGTGAATGCAGTGTCTGCACATGGAGTGTTCCTTCGGATATGCATGCATGTTAGAATTTTCATTTTAAGTATATGTGACCTGGGAACGATGCATGCTGGGCCCCTTATCCCATGGTGCAAATTTATGGATCACCGTCTTAGATTGTAACTTCAGAGAGCTGGGGAACCCCAGCAGGACAAGTGGCCATCTTCGATTCCGCACTTAGCACAGGTGACCCGGAGGTCATGCACCTATGCCCGTATCCCCAGACTCTGTATCCTGTAGTTTTGAATATATCACCAAGAGGACAGTTGTCCATCTCAAATATGCGATTCTCTCATTAGTATGTTGGCCTATCACGTTCAAGTCTTTGCTGAAAAACGATGTGATGCTCTGTCTGACAGAATGAAGCTTCTGCGAAACCAGTGGGATAGACCTAATGCATGGGAGTCTTTATACAGGATTTTTTCTGTTTTCTGGTACTCCATTCACTGTTAAAAAATAGTTTATTTTTGCACTGATTCGCTCAAATTGATCACAATAAAAATGAGCAAATAAGTAGCAAAAAATAACATTAAAAGAAATAGAGAAAGAAAGAAAAACAGTCACAGAACAGATACGAACATTCGTTGAAATATTAAGAGTAAATAGGTGCATTAAACAATGAGCGTACCCATTCCACATATCCAATACTAAAACCATTACCAGACTGGATTAAAGACAGACATAGCGTTCCCACGTCTCAGTACATGAAGAAAAAGCCTGCTTACAACCCAAGAAGACTTTTTCATATAGATGTTCATAAACAAAAATGAAATCGGGTGAATGATTAAAAAAGTAGCAACAATAGAGTATTACCCTCTTTCATACTTAACCTACTGTCAAAAAATAAAAATCAAACATAATTTTAATGACTTAATTCTCCCTGCCACTATTAAGTGTTAGTTTATTTTCATACTTTTGCATTACTAAGGCCTTAGGGCATTTTCAAATACTCTTTGTAAGGTTGTTATAAAATAATACAAGATACTGTTTGACACGATTGTACAATAGCACGAAAAAACACTAAAAGTTAACAGCTGCAGGTGTGTTAGAGTTGTTCAAATCAGCGGTGGAACAAGGTTAGAAGAAATTCTATATATTTACCTAAAAAGATAGAAATGTGCACAAAAGCACACTGACACGTGCGGGTTAAAATCGCAGTTCCTCACACTCAACTGAACATGCATGTCTGTGATGACCAGTTAAGTGAGAAATACTCTGAGCTCAGAAACGCATACGGCAAGAGAAATAACAGTGTGTGTTCTCCCACATCCTTTGCCTGTTGGTCAACGTCAATTTTACGTCACTCTACCTACGACTAAGCTAACATTCATTTCTTCCATTTTCTATGCGGATTGTTGAAGATGACCAAAACGGGTAGGTGAAAAATGTTCGGTAAAAAACAAAAATAAAATTTAATCTCAAAAAAAATTGTAGTATTTATCCTTAGCTGCAGGATGATTACCATTGAAGTCTCAAGATATGAACAATATGTTCAAACCATTTTATCACCATCATGAATACTGTACCTGCTATAACTCATCTACATTGGAAGTTGCGAAATGTTAGCAAAGAACTTCCTTGCGAGGAGTAGGAACAGTGTTTTACAGTGAAGTCCGAAAGTTCCGAGGTCGACAGTGTCTAAGGTGGATAGTATCACAGAGACTATGCTCTCATACACGTAAACTGCCACACAAGACGACCACATGAATTTTACGAGCAGACGTCTTCTCCGCAGGGTCTCGAGAGTCAGATCGTAGCCGGTTTGTGCATACGGTTGCTGCAAACGTCAGCCATGTCAGCTGGTACCCCACTTTTAAATAAAAAGGAACGTATTTCTATTTCTTGAGCTCTGATACGATTATTTTTTCGCTGGTAAACTAATTTGATCTGTAATCCAGTTTCATTTGCAAATTAGATGGCCTCTTTGGCACTAATTAAATATGTTACTAGGTAGTCAATCCAAGTCTCATGAGATACTTTTTTTATTAAATAAATTAATCCATTGCACACAAGTCCTTTAATTCACATGAGCCTGTGGAAATTTAGTCGTATCACAAACAATTGACATCTAGTATCGTATTACAGTAATTACCTCTGTTGTGTGATTTGCTGTGATAGTGTGCGGGCCGCGGTGGCCGAGCGGTTCTAGGCACTTCAGTCCGGGACCGCGCGACTGCTACGGTCGCAGGTTCGAATCCTGCCTCGAGCATGGATGTGTGTTACGTCCTTAGGTTAGTTAGGTTTAAGTAGTTCTAAGTTCTTGGGGACTGATGACCGCAGATGTTAGGTCCAATAGTGCTCAGAGCAATTTGAACCATTTTTTCTGGTAGTGTATAGCGCGCAGCCTTTATGTAGGCACCCCCTTGGGAGGACCGTTAGGTGTGCTTGCTAGTCGCGGAAAACCCACCTGCACCATTGTTCTGGCCTTCTCGGTGATCTTTTTCTTGAGTCTGCCGCATCTTTGATTTGCAAATGGCACCAACAGCTGTTTGCGGCACTGGCATTATCCATCACGCAAAAACCAACGTACAGAATTCAATTGCGTAGCATCTGTAATGTATTTTAAAAGCTGCACAGTGATTCATAACGTAATGGTGCGTGTCCAAAATAAGCGATACGTGAACACTGTGCGAAGGTAGTTTTTCGGGTTATTGGCTTTCACACGGAAATACAAACAACACAACACCCCATCTTCAACTAGAGAAAATCTCCGAGCCGGCCGGATATCCAACCCGGGTCCCCACGCTTGGTACTCTGCCGCGATGAACGCGGAGCTACCTGGGTGGACTATTGGTGCGAAGTACGCGAGGTTGACGAACCCAGCGAGGGGACAGCAAACTCGTTTCGATGGACAGACACTGACGAAGCACGCGCTGGGCCAGCGCGTCCAGTGGAGTTGCCAGAAGTTGTGAACCTCCTGGCTGCCGCTGGATGCTGTCAGAGACGCCGCCATTTCAGTACCCTCTCGTATAATGTCCCGATACTTCAGCCACTATGTCTAGTATCTAACAGCCGAAAAAACCACTCGACTTACATAAATATGACAAAGTTGCTTAATGTAGTATCGTCTTCCACTGGACAACAAAGCAACGAGTTATGACAAAACCAAAGAGCACATTTTGACATTTACTTAGCAAATTACTGTCTCTCATATGACAATGTCACAGTCTTCATCAATTAAGTAGTTGATTTCAGAGTAAACTAACAACGAATCACGACAGAAAACTATAGAAAACGTTAGTGAATAGTAATATTAACTACTGTACGTCAATCAAGGAACTGTGTGGCCCGTATATCCTACAACTGATTCGATTTAAAGTTTAGATGTAATTAAACTGAATATTCAGTAAGAACTGATAAAATTAAGGAAGTGTGGTTATCGTTGTCGGAAATATCAGGATAAATCCATTTCAAATGAATGAGCTCATGGTTTGGTTTAGTGATTTCTTTGTCGTTAATCAAAGTACAGGGCAACGGCGTTGCCGCAGTGGAGGGACACCGGTTCCTGTCAGATCACCGAAGTTAAGCGCTGTCGGGCGTGGCCGGCACCTGGATGGGTGACTATCCGGGCCATCACGCGCTGTTGCCATTTTTCGGGGTGCACTCAGCCTCGTGGTGCCAATTGAGGAGCTACTCGACCGAATAATAGCGGCTCCAGTCACAGAAAACCTTCATCACGACTGGGAGAGCGGCGTGCTGACCACACGCCCCTCCTCTCCGCATTCTCAGCTGACGATGACACGGCGGTCAGATGGTCCAGCTCGGCCACTTGGGGCCTGAATACGGAGTGCTAATCAAAGTACAGAACTCACTGGGGTTGGGCAAAAATAAAGAAACAACACGGTAAATGCACACCTCAACATAAATGTAAATGCTAGCCAAGCCAACAGGTAGCGCTGTTGTGTTTCACCACGAATCACACTGTGCAGTGTCCTCAGTAGTTGCAAGTGTCGGTCGAGGTCAGAACAGTGTTCTGTGTAGTTCTGTTTGAACTATTTCGGAGCTAAATGAATTCAAACGTGGGCAAATTGTTGGATACTTCTATAAACGAGGTAGCTGAAGTGTGTGGTGTTTCAAGAGGCACCGTATCGGTGATTTACAGCGCATATAGGAAAGGCGGGAAAATGTCAGCCGCTAAGTCACAACACGGACGATAGTGTGTATTTTGTGATTGTGACAGGCGGTCGGTCGCCTAAGAGGACTGTGACGAAAAGTAAGACAACAGATGCACGAAGGGAGATCCATCAGATGGTAACTGCAGGTCTTGCTGGAATTCCAAAACTACTTGTCAGTGATGAAAATGCCCTTAACAGGAAAATGTGATGTCGAAGCCGTAAAATCTGAACTGTGGAGAAATTAAAGAAAGTCATTTGGTCGGATGACTCTTGTTTCCTTCTGGCCGAGTTTCCGTCCGAAGAATGAAGTGTGGTTGTAGTTTGGTAATGACATGGACAGCCATGTCGGGGTTTTCCATGGTCTCCTTGGCTACTGTGCAAGGTCGCATTACTGCCAAGGATTATGTGACCGCTCTGGCTGATCAGGTCAATCCCAAGGCACAATGTTTGTTCCCCGATGGTGACGCTGTGTCCCTGCACATCACCCCTGCTCACAAAGCTCGCATCGGCAAGACTGGTTTTGTGAGCACGGGTATGAACTGTCGCATCTACCGTGACCACTACAGTCATCCAGTCTCAATATTATTAGGCCGTTGAAGCCTACTTTGAAGACAAGGATGCCTGAACGCTATCCATCTCCGGAGGTTTGCCATTACCTCTCAAGGTGGTATAAATTCTCTTGAAACCATACTGGAGCTATATTTATACATTCCGAGACGACTGGAAGCTGTTTTAAATGCCAACGGATTTCCTACACCGTATTTGTCATGATAATGTGTTTCGTTTTTGGTGTTTCCATAATTTCGTTCACCCCTGTCCGTTAAGGGAAATTCAATAAATAACTGCTGAGCCCGAAAAAATAACTGCATACACTGCCATGTTGCCGGCCGCGGTGGTCTAGCGGTTCAGGCGCTCAGTCCGGAACCGCGGGACTGCTACGGTCGCAGGTTCGAATCCTGCCTCGGGCATGGATGTGTGTGGTGTCCTTAGGTTAGTTAGGTTTAAGTAGTTATAAGTTCTGCGGGACTGATGACCTCAGATGTTAAGTCCCATAGTGCTCAGAGCCATTTGAACCATTTGAACTGCCATGTTTGGTGTCGTTGTATGTGGTTTCAGAAATCATGAGACGTAACTTCTGTCTTCAGATTTTTTTATTTGGGCAGTAAAAGTACGGAATTAAGAGGCAGCGGGGAAGCACGGGTATATTGGGAGTGGATGCACATAATGAGGGACATTTTGTGAACCAAGTGGGAGTACTGTGTTATATGAGTCGGCAAGTTTAGTGGAAACTACGGAGAAGAAACTAGTCTGCCTAAGGGGCCAACCGCCCTTTTCGCATTGAGGACAATGTATTTTTGCCTCACGCAGGTCACCATAGGTACTATCTATAGTCGAGCGTCCAGTGCGCCAGAGATTAGTCAGCGTTGAGACTCCGAGCAAGTAAGTACACTGCTGGCCACCGTAAATGCAACACCCTGAAGGAAGCATCCGAATCAAGTGAAATTTACACCATGAGTTTGCAGCGATGAGATATGCAACTGATTAGAATTTCAGCGCAGACGCACATCACGCGCGCCTGTGGCGCCACCTCATAGCGCCATTTAAGGCTGGGCGATTTCGACGAGTGTACGTTCGGCACGTGTGTTTACCTTGTGGTTGTTTCACAAGACGATGAGTTATGCCTCGTAGACAACAGCGAACATCTTTTCATCAAGTATCCGAGTTCGACAGAGGAAGGATAGTGGCTTACCGAGATTGTGGATTATCATACAGAGAAATCGCTAGTCGTGTTGGACGAAACCAAACAACTGTAATGCGGATATGTGACCGTTGGATGCAGGAGGGTACGACGGGCCGACGTGGTCGATCGCATTCACCTCAGTGCACCACTGCACGTGCTGATAGGCAAATTGTGCGCATGGCAGTGATGGATCGCTCAGTGACATCCCGAACCGTAGCACAGCACATTGCGTCTGTAACGCATCATCCAGTGTCTGCGCGTACCATTCGACGCCGTTTACAGCAGAGTGGTCTGTCCGCAAGACGTCCATTGCTTCGTCTACCATTGACGCAGAACCACAGACGTCTCCGTCGCCAATGGTGTGATGACAGACGGATGTGGACGGCAGAATGGAATGACGTTGTCTTTACTGACGAGGCACGCTTCTGTCTGCAGCACCACGATGGTCGGATTCGAGTGTGGAGACACCGTGGAGAGAGGATGCTGGACAGCTGCATTATGCACCGCCACACTGGTCTTGCACCGGGTATAATGGTATGGGGCGGTATTGGATATTACTCTTGCATGCCTCTAGTACGCATTGCCGGTACTTTAAATAGCCGGCGCTACATATTCGAGGTGCTGGAGCCAGTTGTCCTTCCTTACCTTCAGGGCTCGGCCACAGCCATATTTCAACAGGATAATGCGCGACCACACGTGGCACGCATTGTCCAAAGGTTCTTCGTCAATAACCAGATTGAATTGCTTCCCTGGCCGGCTCGCTCTCCGGATCTTTCGCCGATAGAAAACATGTAGTCCATGGTTGCTCAACGAGTGACCCAGATTACATCTCCAGCTGCCACACCAGATGATCTTTGGCAACGTGTGGAAGCTGCTTGGGCTGCTGTACCCCAGGAACACATCCAACGTCTCTTTGACTCAATGCCGAGACGTGTGGCAGTGGTGATCTCCAACAACGGCGGCTTCCCTGGCTACTGATTCTGGCAGGAACCACATGTCACAGACGTCTGTAAACGTAATCAATTGATACTTGGTCAACATGTTATCTACAAAATAAATTATGTTGTGGTACCTCTTGTCTTTCTTGGTGTTGCATTTACGGTGGCCAGCAGTGTAGTTGGCTGCTAAGCGAGCATGGCAGATATCGCCAGGACGGCCGACCACGTTTACAATTGTTTAACGGCTGTTCAGACGTGTGTGATTTTCTAAGGGAACAAACTGCTGAGGTCGTCGGTCCCTAGACTCACACACTACTTAAACTAACTTACTCTAAGGACAACACACCCACGCCCGAGGGAGGACTGGAACCTCCGGTGGGAGAGGCCGCATAATCCGTGACATAGTGCCTCAAACCGCATGGCCACCCCGCGCAGCTTTGTTGGCTGTGTGTGTCACTCAAAGCCGTGGACCTGACCTTCAGCTAATAAGTAAATGGCGTTAACTGAGTGATTTCTTTGACTTGTTTAAGTGTTCATTTGTCCACTGTGATTACGCGACAATCGCGCCGGGCACCCACGATTTGGATTTCAATGAGGACTGTGTATTCAGTGTCGCATGAAGAACATTGGCGTGTGGCGACCTTAAAAGGCGGCCTGTGATGAGTCAACCGCTATTATTTCGTCAGGCGATGGGAGTAACTGCCCCATTCGTGTGTTTTATACAAGAGATGTAGAACACTAACAACAAAATATGTACCAATTATTGCTACCTGATATCCTAATTAGCTTTGCTGGACTCGTTGAGAAACAACTCTCATGCAGATATTAACTGATCAGCCTTTATCAGTTGTTCACGATCAAACTATTTTATACTGTTAGGGTATAATTCACTAGTCAATAACGATGGGTTTAATAGGGCGTGCTACAACTAAGATAGGTCAACTTAGAACTTTTGTACAATTAGGTGTAGGTGCGCATTCCCAAGAGTCACTAAATGATCTGGATGGAACCTGAATATGTAAATGGGGTAAAATAATGTAATACGTATTTTTTTGTTATTGACCAGTTTCGCTTTCAAGGGATAAAACACACCCCGAAACGTAATTTGGCGTGTTAGGCTCGGAAGGAATATCCTCGAAACGATGATATATAAAAATATCATATAAACCTTGGCACATAATTAATGTTCTTGAAAACTGAGTGATCGAATAGTGTGATAGCCCGAACACCATTACTTAATTTTGAAAAATGAAAACTTTCGGCACAACATGAATTAAAGACACCTTCAAGCTTTATACATCCCTGTGTAATAAAATTGATTTCTGATATACCTCTTCTGGAAAATAACCTGTTGTTAGAGTATATTCAGTATATTTAATCAAAATTTCTAAACATTCATTATTAGCCTACTTATTCGTTTTTCATTAAATTTGATTTATGTTTTAAAGTGTTATTATAACTTTTGCATTCGTTCTTTTGTTTTCTAATTTACCGTTTCATATAAATTAAGTTTGTTAACAGAAAATAACAAGTAACTCATTACAATGATATAAAATCATTACGATAATAATAATCTGTAAATAAATGCTTAAAACATACCGATTTCTTACACTATGCACAAAAAATGAACGAAACTTCTTCACTTAAAATACATGACGGTGAAGGCGATATAAAACAAAATTCAGCAAGATTTCAAATTGTCACGGGTGATTCTCTGATTATCCTGATTTGTATCAGGCATATTGCGACAGACTGGTAAGCCATATTAAAAAACTGATTATATACTAGTAAGTGCAGCTTCATTATATTATTTCGAAAGTGGAGATTGAAGTTAATATCATTCAACAGAACTAGATCTGAATATCATCGCCGGCCGCGGTGGCTGAGAGGCTCTAAGCGCTTCAGTCCGGAACAGCGCGACTCCTACGGTTGCAGATTCGAATCCTGCCTCGGGCATGGATGTGTGTGATGTCCTTAGCTTAGTTAGGTTTAAGTAGTTCTAAGTTCTAGGGGGCTGATGACCTCAGGTGGTAAGTCCTGTAGTGCTCGGAGCCATTTTTTTTTTTTAATCTTCTCACAAGGTTCTTCAAACATCAAAAGCCGTATGTATCTCACGGCTGTACCTATACTGTCGAGTCCTCTGGCATCACCAGACGAACAATTTCTTTGCCATCAGGTATGATGCCCTATACGCTTCTTTCACATTCCCAGCTCTAAGCATCTAACAATAACATAGATTTTTCTCTCTCATTGGGAAAATGTCTGTCGACTTGGTCGGACGTTTGTACACCAGATTTTGATGCTGTCACAAGGAGATATGGGGCTTCAAAAAGACATTTTCGAATTCTCTGTGCAAATTTCCCATTACTTTTTCTTAAAACTAGGAAACGGTGGAACATCATACCCCACGACAACAATCCTGTTGACCTGGTGATGCGAAAGTATTCGACCACCGGTACAGACGTGGTATGTATATGGCTTGGTAACATGGGGCGATAAAGAGGTAGATGTACAGTTACAACTTGATACGTGGAAGGAAATAATTAAAAGGTATGGATTAGGAATAAATAAAGATAAGAGTGAAGTAATGCTATTTAGAAGAGACAAAGGGATGAACGGAAATATTAATTTGAATGGAGAACCCCTCAAAGTGGTAGACAATTCCACTTATTTAGGAAGTGAAATATCTAGCGATGGAAGAATAACCAAAGAAATTAATAAGAGGTTACAGAAGGGAGGCAATTTCTATCAAACAATAAAACACCTAATTTGGAATAAGGAAGGTTCAGAAAAAGCAAAACACATTATTTATAAGATTTATTATTTCCCTATTGTCACCTATGGAGGAGAAACCAGGACAATGACAGAAAAGGACTGGAGCAGACTGCAAGCAGGGGAAATGAAATTTCACAGACCAGTTAAGGGAAAAACAATAATGTACAGAGTAAGGAATGCAGATATTAGAAGGAACCTTAAACAAGAAAGTGTGAGAGAAGAAATTGAAGAAAAGAGATTGAGATGGTAGGCCATGTTAAGAGGATGCGTGGGCAGAGACTCCGCACAATTATGGAAGAACTAAAGATGGATGGAAAAAGACCCAGAGGGTGCCCAAGAACACGGTGGAAAACGGGAGTAAGAATATATGTGGAAAGGAGAGGTGTGACCTGGCAGCAAGTGGAGGAAGAAAAGTGGTGGGAGGACCGAGCCAAATGGAGGGAACTCGTCAGCACCCAGACCTGGTAGCAGCTGGAGCGGGATCCGGATAAAGATAGAAAATATATGTGTGATAAACAGGAAACTAACAACAAAATAAACAAAATTTAATGTAAAACGTAAGAAAGCTACTTAAACCCTAAAACAAATATAAATAAAATAAATAACTAGATCAATGATGAATGTTTAGATATTTTAATTAGATACGTTGAAAATACTCTGGCGGCACATTGTGTACAGGTAATTTTCAAAAATGGTATTTCAGAAATCAGTTTTATTGCACATGGATGTATGTAGCTTTAAGGGTTCTTCAGTTTATGTTGTAACAAAAGTTTACATTTATCAAAATTAGTTAATGCTGGTGGTAAATCGATTACACAACTTTCAAGAAAGTTAATTACACGTCAACTTCTATGTGGCAGGTGTTTTTAACAAATGTCATCGTTCCGAAGATATTCTTTTCAAATATAATATGCCAAATTACTTTTCAGTTCGTGGCTCAAATGGCTCTGAGCACTATGGGACTTAACATCTGAGGTCATCAGTCCCCTAGAACTTAGAACTACTTAAACCTAACTAACCTAAGAAAATCACACACATCCACGCCCGAGGCAGGATTCGAACCTGCGACCGTAGCAGTCGCGTGGTTCCGGACTGAAGTGCCTAGAACCGCTCGGTCACCGCGGCCGGCTTTCGGGTTGTGTTTAACCCCGTAAAAGTGAAATTGGCCACAAAAGACAAGAAAAAAGAAATAGTTATTTCAATATTTCACTTCCTCTACACATCCACCAAGTTTCAACATGATCATTTAATGACACTTGGGGATATTCCCTCGTCAGTGAAAATCAGTGTGTGGTGGTGGTACAACGCGATGGAGAAACGACTGTCTAGAGGCCGTTTATCTTACTTTCGTGGGCCTTGCAGGAAATGTTCGTTGCTGACAATAGAATCTTTCTGCAGTGAACTTAAAGGGTCAGTTCGCTAAACTTTCTCAATAGTGTTTCGTGAAAAGTATGTCCTTTCGAAGCATAAAAAGTGCGAATATGTTCCCGTTTACCTGAAAGACTCTGCCACTGTCTTCTTCTCTCTCAGCATAAAAAAGTTCGAATATGTTCGCAGGCTAAAATTTTGGGGAACGTTTCTAAAGATGCCGTGGAAGCTACAATGAGGCAGCTAGTACCCCACTTTGAAATAAACTGGAACATACCTTCATTTTGTCTGCTGCGATAGGAGCATTTCTGAGCTGGTTCCCTTCTTTTACCTGCAGCAGTAGGGCATGTAAATTGCGTAAATAGAAATGTAGCGGTAAGTAAAAGTTAGATAGTTTATGTACGTGCTACTGAAATAACGCAAAACTTATTTTACACCTCTGATCGGATTTTACGTGCAAAAACATTTTGAATGTGCTTGAGTACTACAATATGGGGTTCCCAAACGATAAGGGAGACACTTTACAGCATATTTCTCAGTGCTAGTTTATAAACTACGTTTTCGCCTCACGCCAGATTTAGTGTGAGTATTTTAGGTGCGAAAGTAGGATAATTTTGACCCTCTGTATCTCTGAAACGAATAAAGATAAGAAGAAAATTTTCAAGGTGGGCCGGGACTGGAATCTTAGAAATACATCGTAAAAATGACAGCCATTTCTTGTGAATATCCGTCTCTATAGCTGCTGCTGGGTTTTGGCATCCAAAAGACAAGCTTTTGGAGTGATCCTCGATAACAGATCAAGGTATTTGCAAATAGGAAGATAATACATCTCCATAACTGCTTAAAGAATATAGCGTCAAGTTTTTAGAAATTTGCTGTGGTTATTTACTTTTTAGATTTCACCTCATGCCAAATTCTACTTGCAGAAGTATCTTGGAAACGGATAAAGATATGAAGAAAATTTTCAAGGCTGTTCGAGATTGAGATCTTCTAAAAATTTCAGCAATTTAGTGTGCATACCTGTCTTGGAATCCTTGCCTGGGTTTTGTTCCGCTGCTGACGGTCAAAATATAGTAAAAAAGCTTTTCTTAGGGTTTTGCGAAGAACCGCACATGAGCTAATGGTGCCTCCTTAAGCTCCATTAAGTCCGCCGTAGACGACATCAAATGCAAAAAGAACCAACAGATCTGTTCCATTTGCTTAAGCAGGAGGAAGTGTGTAGTATTCAATCTTTTACTCTGTACTATAGGTTCAAAATGGTTCTGAGCACTATGGGACTCAACTGCTGAGGTCATTAGTCCCCTAGAACTTAGAACTAGTTAAACCTAACTAACCTAAGGACATCACAAACATCCATGCCCGAGGCAGGATTCGAACCTGCGACCGTAGCGGTCTTGCGGTTCCAGACTGCAGCGCCTTTAACCGCACGGCCACTTCGGCCGGCTCGGTACTATAGGATAGTGACACTAAGAAGATCCTTCCGTTACGTATACAAATGGTCCATAGCACAAGGGCCATCCAGAATATTTGACCCTATCTTTTTATCACCAATAGAATCCGTTCTATGAGCACCGGGAAATCCCGTTTTTATGCGCACCAATTGGAACATACACTACTGGCCATTAAAATTGCTGCACCACGAAGATGACGTGCCAAAGACGCGAAATTTAACAGACAGGAAGAAGATGCTGTGATACGCAAATGATTGGCTTTTCAGAGCATTCACACAAGGTTGGCGCCGGTGGCGACACCTAAACGTGCTTACTTGAGGAAAGTTTCCAACCGATTTCTCAAACACAAACAGCAGTTGACCGGCGTTGCCTGGTGAAACGTTGTTGTAATGCCTCGTGTAAGGAGGAGAAATGCGTAAGATCACGTTTCCGACTTTGATAAAGGTCGGATTGTAGCCTATCGCCATTGCCGTTTATCGTATCGCGACATTGCTACTTGCGCTGGTCGAGATCCAACGACTGTTAGCAGAATTTGGAATCGGTGGGTTCAGGAGGGTAAGACTGAACGCCGTGCTGGATCCGAACGGCCTCGTATCACTAGCAGTCGAGATGACAGGCATCTTATCCGCATGGTTGTAACGGATCGTGCAGCCACGTCTCGATCCCCGAGTCAACAGAAGAGGACGTTTGCAAGGCAACAACCATCTGCACGAACAGTTCGACGACGTTTGCAGCAACATGGACTATCAGCTCGGAGACCATGGCTGCGGTTACCCCTGACGCTGCATCACAGACAGGAGCGCCTGCGATGGTGTACTCAACAACAAACCTGGGTGCACGAATGGTAAAACGTCATTTTTTCGGATGCATCCAGGTCCTGTTTACAGTATCATGATGGTCGCATCCGTGTTTGGTGACATCGCGGTGAACGCACATTGGAAGCATGTATTCGTCATCGCCATACTGGCGTATCACCCGGCGTGATGGTATGGATGCCAATGGTTACACGTCTCGGTCACCTCTTGTTCGCATTGACGGCACTTTGAACAGTGGACGTTGCATTTTAGATGTGTTACGACCCGTGGCTCTACCCTTCATTCGATCCCTGCGAAACCCTACATTTCAGCAGGATAATGCACGACCGCATGTTGCACGTCCTTTACGGGCCTTTCTGGATACAGAAAATGTTCGACTGCTGCCCTGGCCAGCACATTCTCCAGATCTCTCACCAACTGCAAACGTCTGGTCAATGGTAGCCGAGCAACTGGCTTGTCACAATACTGAAGCTGCATGTGCAGCTGTACCTGTACACGCCATCCAAGCTCTGTTTGGACTCAATGCTCAGGCGTATCAAGGCCGTTATTACGGCCAGAGGTGGTTGTTCTGGGTACAGATTTCTCAGGATCTATGCACCCAAATTGCGTGAAAATGTAATCACATGTCAACCCTAGTATAATATATTTGTCCAATGAATACACGTTTATCATCTTTATTTCTTATTGGTGTAGCAATTTTAATGGGCAGTAGTGTATTAGGTAAGCATGTCATCGTATGCATACGAATATGGAGATCAAGAATGGTCCTATCACAGTTGCCGGCGCAACTCCTCACAATAGCCTTGTTATTTGGCGAACATTCGCTGTCAACTGCAACGTACAAGATTCTATTACTTTAGAAGTCTTCGAGCTACTCATATACGTGGGAACTCATTCCGTGTGCCTGTACCTTCGTTAACATTCTCGAGCCTCGATGCTGATGGGAAACATTCATTCTAGTTAAGCTGCATGGGGAGGACTGTGACGCTAGAAAGTTCGTAATATGAGTCTTCGGAGAAGACAACAAGGAGAAGAAGAACTGAGAGAAACGCTGTAGCGCTGAGAGGTGTTATCCTTGCGGAACACTTTTTACGGAAGGAGCTCGTGCTTCGGAGCGAGCGTCCCGTTACGTGAGCGCGGTGTCTATGCGCGGCGGGCAGGCAGGCTCTGTGGCTCTGTCAATACAGCCCGCCCGACGACAGACAGGACGGGGTCAGCGGGAACGCGACCTCCGCCTCCAGACACAAATGCGGCGCAGGTATTCGCCATCAAAGGAAGCGACGCCCGGCGCGCCGCCTCGCACGCGTTGCGCAAACCTCGACGACGGTTATTGATGGCGCGCCGCGAGTGCGGCCGGGCAGGCAGGCAAGCAGGTATTCCCGGCGGTGAGCGGCGTGGGCAGCCCAGGCCTCGCCTCGCCTCGCCTCGCGCTGCCTCGCGGCCGCCTTTGTTTCGAGGCGCGGACCCCTGACCCCGCGCGGCACGCGATAAATGGGTCGCCGCGTACGACAGAGGTGGCGGCTGCCGACGCGCCGAGCAAGCGCGCCCGGTCGCGCACCGGACGCCCTTCCTCAGCCCGCACCGACTCAAAGGAAGGCCGCGGCGCTTGTTGGTGACGTCACGTCAGATAGGCACGGCGAACGCCAGGTCTGTTGCAGGCAGAAACGCCTGGGCGTGCTTCTCACTATAAATCTCTTATTTTTGGACATAATGTTTGGTATTGTTTTGGATTCTGCAGTTTTATTTAGATGAAAGATTTTCTTACTATCGTAAAGCTACAAATGAAGATCATAGTTTTGTATTACTGAATCCTGTCGAAACAAACGTAGATCAATATGAGAAGATGCTTTGCCTCATTGTAAGCTTTGGAAGTTTTACATTCAAATAACTATATTTACTTGATCCATTTTGCTATCGAAACTTACCCCTACCCCCTTACAATTAACTCGTTTCTTTTATTTATTTATTTATTTTCGTTTGACATCGTCACTTGAAATGTGAACTAATTTACATGCGTAAATGTCCATCTGTTGCCAGTCATTAGATTACAGTCGTTTTCAACGAAAGGAATTCTAAACAGGAAACAAAATAGCTTCATACATCGAAAATACTGCTGAGCTTAAACTTTTTTAAACATGCACATTAGAAAAGATAAATATTCACCTCTTACAACTGAAAGGAGAAACTTTATAAGATAACAAATTTTATTTGATAAAACAAGTATTTCACTTTTGCCTCTTCTTCTGTCCCCCCACCCCCTCCACCAACGTGTACAATCGCAAGATATTTCATTAACATTCAGTGCTCCTCACCCCATAGTCAACTAAGATACCTAAAGAAGAGCACCAATATGTTCACAGTTTCTTGTAAAAGCAACCCAGTACAAACGTAACTTCCTCAGATTTACAAATAAGGTAAAGAAGCACAAATTCTGTTGCTGCTGGACCATGAAGTTGTTTTCGTATGTCACTCCTTAAAACAGGTGGAAATTTAAGTTCAGGAGTACACTATTTGTCAAAAAGTGTAATGAATTGCACAATTAATTGATTGCAGAAATCTCTCAGAACAATGTGTGTTGGTCAACTACTGCCAATAGTTTCACATTTTCCTGTGTCAGGGAGGGAAACACCACCATTATGAGTATGCCTGCAACAGACCTGGCGTTCGCCTTGCCTAGCTGACGTGACCTCACCAACAAGCGCCGAGGCCTTCCTTTGAGTCGGTGTTGCCTCAGCCCGCACCGCCAGTCTCAGGGTGATGCAGACCGGTCGTGGTGCGAAGAACCTGCTGCCCAGGGGACAGTCTGCTCCGTGTACTTGCACTATCTCATTTTTTTAAAGCAATATCAACTGTATACTAACATGATTGTAATAATGAGAAGTCTTTGCTGTTAGATTCAGAAGCATCCGACCCACCCTACATTTCAAGGCGGTGGGTTACTCTGTACTGTTAATGAAATAAATAAACAAATCTCATCAAAAGTTACGGGACATCCGTATGTAATACGGAATTTACCGCGTGATGCCACGAGAGGTGTACTCGCCACTGTGAAGGTAGGCGGGGACTACAGTGTTGTCAATAGTGGACCAACAACAGTAGAATATCTTGGATATTCGGGAGTCCAGCCGGATATTCGCGTCGTTCTCGCACGGTATTTCAACAGCGTGCCTCGCTGTCTTCTTCAAGTGCTACCTGAGACTGGATCTTGGGTCGGCTGACCGGAGTAGCGGAGCGGTACTAGGCGCTACAGTCTGGAACCACGCGACCGCTACCTACGGACGCAGGTTCGAATCCTGCCTCGGGCATGGATGTGTGTGATGTCCTTAGGTTAGTTAGGTTTAAGTAGTTCTAAGTTCTAGGGGACTGATGACCTCAGGAGTTAAGTTCCATAGTGCTCAGATCCATTTGAACCATTTTTTTGGTCCTTGGATCGGTCGAGTCCAGTATTTATGCCTGCAAGGAGCTGGGAGTTCCGCATCGGTCCGCGCCGGGTCGAGTGTTCCGTCTGTGGTCCGCGCCCGCCAGACTCGGCTTCAATGGACCCCTCCAGTCGCGGATGTTCCGACTGCCGTCCGCGCCCATTTGGCAGTCGCCAACGGTTGTGGTTTGAGAGTGGACTGGACGTTCGTTGGCCCCCGAGAAACAAGTCCATCAGGGACCTTTCAACACTTACAAAGCTGCCCTGGTCGACTGATGCCTCTTTTCTGTAGCTGTGACGTGTAAACGTGTGCCGGCTGGAGTGGCCGGGTGGTTCTAGGCGCTACAGTCTGGAACCGCGCGACCACTACGGTCGCAGGTTCGAATCCTGCCTCGGGCATGGATGTGTGTGATGTCCTTAAGTTAGTTAGGTTTAAGTAGTTGTAAGTTCTAGGGGACTGATGACCATAGAAATGAGAGAGGAATAAAGAGAAAGAGTAACTGCAAGTAGGTGGGAGCCAGTGGTAATGAGAAACACAGTGTATGACAATGACAGTGAAGAAGAGGGATATTGGCATCGAGAAGAGGCATCAGCAGCGAAAAGGAATGAAAGAGAGTCGCACTAAGAGAAAACAGGAGGGGGACAGTAAGAGTGTGAGGAGACAGTGGTAGTAGGACAGGATGAAGGTGCCTGTGGTTGTGAAACACGAGACAATGACAGAGAGGCACAAAGAAGTAATAACAAAGAGTTGGGCCGAATGAGTGAGTGTGAATGGACAATTGGGAGTGGATGGGCATGAGAGACTTGTAGCGATGGATTAGCGGTTAGTGCAGCTTGTGGGAGAGAAAGATGACCTGCTCGTTCAAAAGAGAGCGAATATTTTCACATACTGTACTGCGAAAATTTTTAAAGCCGTTGACGAAGGTAGAATGTGGCAACTGGTACCCGACTTTCAGTGAGTGTCTTTTAATAAAGAGGTGCATAGTCGCCTTTTTGTGCTCAAATAGGAGCATTTTTCCTCTGATTTCATTATCTGAACCTTTTCACCAGGGGTAATTATCAGGGCTAAAACTCTACATGGAATAATGAACTGTGGCAGGTTGGCTAGTCGCGATACATCTGGTTCCTCCCAAAGCAGTAGAGACAGAAACCATCATGTTGCACATCGCACCATTTCTCTTGCTCCTTGTTCACCTCTGTATCTGTAAATACATTCTCTGCTTCCCTTGTCTCTGTCTCTCTCTCTCTCTCTCTTTCTCTCTCTCACTCACTCTCTCTCTCTCAAGATAAACCGGACATGCGCAGCGTGACATTTATACATAAACAGCCTTTGGAAAGGCAGACTAGGCCAGCTCTGGAGATGACAGCGCTAAGCCTCGTCCGTCCCGCCGCAGCTGCCCTCGCGTTCACAAAAACGTGCGACCCCGCTGGCCCGGGAAGTGTAGCCGTGGCGACGGCCGGTCATGTCGGGGCGTGTGGGCCGCCGCGTCCAGTGTTTCCAGGGGAAAATAAAGGAGCGGGCGGGAGGCCGGCGCTGCCGCTGCGGCGGAGAGTGGCCCGGCCCGGCGCGCTACCCCGACGTCTCCGCGCTGACAGCCGCCGCCCCAGGGGGCCGCTCGGGTCGCGCCACGTCACAGGCCGCTGGCCAGCCAGTCGGGCCCGAGGCGCGTGGCTGGCTGCCTGCTGACCACCGAGGCCAGCGGCGCCCGACTCCACCTTCAGTTTTGTGCCGCTAAAACATTCCATTATTCTCGCTATCAAAGCAGTTTGTTCCACTCCCATCATGTTGTTGTTGTTGTGGTCTTCAGTCCAGAGACTGGTTTGATGCAACTCTCCATGCTACTCTACTCCGTGCAAGCTTCTTCATCTCCCAGTACCTACTGCAGCCTACATACTTCTGAATCTGCTTAGTGTACTCATCTCTTGGTCTCCCTCTACGACTCTTACCCTCCACGCTGCCCTCCAATGCTAAATTTGTGATCCCTTGATGCCTCAGAACATGCCCTACCAACCGATCCCTTCCTCTAGTCAAGTTGTACCACAAGCTTCTCTTCTCCCCAATCCTATTCAATACTTCCTCATTAGTTATGTGCTCTACCCATCTAATCTTCAGCATTCTTCTCTAGCACCACATTTCGAAAGCTTCTGTTCTCTTCTAGTCGAAACTATTTATTGTCCTTGTTTCACTTCCATACATGGCTACACTCCATACAAATACTTTCAGAAACGACTTCCTGACACCTAAATCTATACTCGATGTCAACAAATTTCTCTCCCTCAGAAATGCTTTCCTTGCCGTAGCCAGTCTACATTTTATACCCTCTCTACTTCGACCAGTTATTTTGCTCCCCAAATAGCAAAACTCCTTTACTACTTTAAGTGTCTCATTTCCTAATCTAATTCCCTCAGCATCACCCGATTTAATTCGACTACATTCCATTATCTTCGTTTTGTTTTAGTTGATGTTCATCTTATTCCTCCTTTGAAGACACTGTCTATTCCATTCAACTGCTCTTTCAAGTCCTTTGCTGTCTCTGACAGAATTACAATGTCATCGGCGAACCTCAAAGTTTTTATTTCTTCTCCACAGATTTTAGCACCTACTCCGAATTTTTCTTTTGTTTCCTTAACTGCTTCCCCAATATCTAGATTGAATAACATTGGGGAGAGGCTGCAATCCTGTCTCACTCCCTTCCCAACCACTGCTTCTCTTTCACGTCCCTCGACTCTTATACTCCCATCTGCATTTAAAAGAAGGTGTCATGTAGTAAACACATCATACCCTGCCAGGCGGGGTAGCCGCGTCGTCTAGGGCACGTTGCCACGATTCGTGCGGCTGCCCCCCGTCAGAGGTTCGAGTCCTCTCTTGGGCATGGGTGTGTGTGCGTTGTCCTTAGCGTAAGTTTAAGTTAGATTAAGTGTAAGCCTAGGCTACAATGACCTCAGTGATTTGGTTCCATAGGAATTTCCAAATTTCCATCATTTCCTGACCGCACATGTTTGCTAGTCCGGTTTCGGTAATGCAGTCTGAAATGATATTTTTCGTCACGTTTCGCAGAACTAGATACACTATAATTTAGAACATAATCCAAAGAGATCGAATTGACAGACTGCACATTTACTATAATTTTTATGTGTACGGATAGTGATGAAGCATAATGTTGACATGTTATGAGGATCATAGCTATTTTTCATCTGATATAATCTCATTTTTCTGGAGACATACCGAGCCTCTACTTTATCTTCGATAAGGATAGATGCTGAAGTTATGAATTAATATTTGCGTCAAGGCCAGGACTGAACCCGGTCCTCCAGCATGCTAGGCAGAAGTGTTATCTACTACAGCACCACGGCACTGTAGCTAACGTTGCCGTGTGGACTACTCTAGTGCACTTCTAACAGCAACTTCAGTCCACATCCCAACCCATCTTCATTTTCCTCTTTTCGAACTGAAGATAAAGTTGAGACTCAGCATGTCTCTAGGAAAATGTAACTCCGTCAGATCAATAAGTCACATACACCTGATATACAGGCAGGATTTCCCCAAAGCTGCGGTGCTATTCCAATATCGGACACCGTCAGCAATACTGACGATTTAAGAAGGGGAAAATCAAGATAGGTCGAGGTGTGGAGTGTAGGTAGTATTACGGAGGGCATTGGTCGAGGGTAGACCGCACAGCTGTCTAAGACACTATGCCGGGATGCTGTAGAGTAGATGTGCAAGGCGACGACACGCTTATGGAGGACATTACCCGGGACGAACTGGATATGGCCTTGAAGAGTTGTGCCTTGAACAAATCGCCTGGTACTGAGGGCACCCTGTTGAGATTTTGCGCTCTTTCTCGGGTATGATGCGAGCAACATGGATCCGAACGTACGAAGAACTTACAACGTCCACCTTCCAAGTCGTCAACGAATTTACGGAAGGCATCGTAATCCCTTTTGCCTAAACCTGGCGGTGGGCAGCGGCCGCAGGACTACCATCTCCAGACTTTGTTAAACGCCGACTACAAGCTTTTACACTCAAGGGCCAAAGAAACTGGCATAGGCATGCGAATTCGAATACAGACAACAGGCAGATACGGCGCTGCAGTGGGAAACGCTTATATGAGACAATAAGTGTCTGGCGCAGTTGTTAGATCGGTTACTGCTGCTACAATGGCAGGTTATCAAGATTTACGTGATTTTCAGCGTGGTGTTACAGTCGGTGCACGAGCGATGGGACACAGCAGCTCCGAGGTAGCGATGAAGTGGGGATTTTCCCGTACGACCATTCCACAAGTGTACCGTGAATATCAGGAATCCGGTAAAACATCAAATCTCCGACACAGCTGCGGCTGGCAAAAGATCTTGCAATAACGGGACCAACGATGAATGAAGAGAATCGTTCAACGTGACACAAGTGCAACCCTTCCGCAAATTGCTGCAGGTTTTAATGCTGGGCCATCAACAAGTGTCAGCGTGCGAACCATTCAACGAAACATCACCGCTATGGGCTTTCATAGCCGAAGGCCCACTCGTGTACCCTTGATGACTGCGCGACACAAAGTTTTACGCCTCGCCTGGGCCCGTCGACACTGACATTGTGGCTGGAAACATGTAGCCTGGTCGGACGAGCCTCGTTTCAAATTGTATCGAGCAGATGGACGTATACGGGTATGGAGGCATCCTTATGAATCCACGGAACCTACATGTCAGCAAGGGACTGTTCAAGCTGGTGGAGGCCCTGTATTGGTGTGGGGTGCGTGCAGGTGTAGTGATATGGGACTCCTGATACGTGTAGATACGACTCTGACAGGTGACACGTAAATAAGCATCCTGCCTGATCACCTGCATCCACTGTGCATTCCGACAGACTTGGACAATTCCAGCAGAACAATGCGACACCCCACACGTCAAGAATTGCTACAGAGCGGTTCCAGGAATATTCTTCTGAGTTTAAACACTTCCGCTGGCCATCAAACTCCCCAACCATGAACAGTATTGAGCATATTTGGGATGCCTTGCAACGTGCTGTTCGGAAGAGATCTCCACCTCCTCGTACTCTACGGATTTATAGACAATCCTTCAGGATTCATGGTGTCAATTCCCTCCAGCACTACTTCAGACATCAGTCGAGTCCATGCCGCGTCGTGTTGCAGCACTTCTTTGTGCTCGCGGGGGCCCTAAACAATATTAGGCAGGCGTACTAGTTTCCTTGGCTGTTCAGTGTACATCCATCCTCCGTTCCCGTCTGCAGTTCATAGTTAAGGATGCGATCCATGCCGATCCTACGTGCCGTGATCGAAAGTGCAATGTTCACAGGGCGTTGCCATCGTATAGGGAGGTAATCTGACTGATGTCCGCCTGGAGCGTCGGCGGCGCCCTTTTTGCGATGGATTTCGACCACGCATTCGACCGCGTCGATCATGGTTTTCTGCGTGCTGTCACGGAGCGCATGGGCTTCCCTCGCGTGTTTGTCGATGTAGTCCTGCGCTTGATTCACGGAGCACATTCGACGGCGACAGTGAACATTTTTCAATCAGGACCCATTTCTGTCGAGCTTTCCGTGAGGCAGGAATGCCCCTTGTCCGCCGTTTTATTTGCAACAGCCCTCGAGCAAGCCCTGCATTGTATTCGCTGACGTTTGTTTACGGACGCGAGGTTCAGATGTTGTGCGTATGCCGATGAAGTCGTATTCCTGACACGTTCAGGGGATGATATAGAGACGACGCTTCAATGGCTCCAACCGTGCTATATTGCGGCGGGCAGTATCAGTAATCTGCGGAAGGCGAAGTATATGGTTGTGAGCAGGTCGCTGGCCCTGGGAAAGAAAATGCCCAACATAAAGCACCCGCGATCAAATATTTATGGGCCATGGCCATATTAAACGTACTAAAGCGGTCACATATCTTCGGTTGTAACAACTGATGCAATGTCACACGCTACACAGGATGGACGTGTTGGTGGGCACAGTGTATTAATGTCTATTTAGCTCCAGAATTAAACCATTTCGCCCACGCACTACTTTTGCCCACTATGACTGCTACGAAGCTAGAAGCTGAATTTGGATATTTTGTGAGTGCTGAACTTGTTTTTAAAATTCGTTAGGATACGTTGACATTGCGCTCACATGAAGGCAGCGTAGGGCTGACCAGTGTCACAAATGGAAGCAGGCGCTGGTTCTTGGAACGATACACCGATTATGGCATTCCTAGCAAGTCATCCCGCAGGTTCCGTGATTGACGAAGTGGTCCCACAGTTACTGCACCATCCAGTCCCTGTCGCTCGTATCACGCCGCCGTTCAATCACAATAGGACCTTCCTCGTGTATGATAGTTATTTGTTGGATGATCTGCGTTCTACACGATTGCCCACGACGAAGGACTATGTAACGTAGCCCCCCTCTATTTTTTCACATTAAATTTCATTTAAAAATTTCAAGAACAGTATTTATAATAATAAATGCATAATTAATTCACTCCACCCATAAGCCGACATGAATTGCTTTATATGCTTTATTGTTCGAACAAATGTAAACGAGAGTACTCTCATGACACTAGGTAGGCGTACGTCGTAACGATCTGTGTAGAAGCATCTCATCACATAGAGCGCACTGGTTGACGCTGCCAGAAATATTAGGGAGCGCCAAGTGCACGGGAAAGTACAAAGCTTTTAGAACAAATCCAGACTAGGAATAGCTTCCCGGTAGCAAGAAAACGCGTGGGATTCATATCTTTGCGGGGAGCACCCGTATGACTTACATACGCGGTACTGTGATTTATCGTCATCGAGACAAAATCGTTTCAATTCATCCTAGACCCTCAGGTTAAGAAAAATGTAGTTTAGTAATTACCTACAGTGCTTGACAAGACGATTTCCTCTCTCACATTTCATATTCCGTCATTTAGCTTCTAAATTGACGGACTGCCGGATTACTCATCGGCGCGGAGGTGAAGGTACGGTGGAGGGGTTGCCCGCTTAGGGGTTTGCGCGCTCCATCCAGAGAGTAGTTTTTGAGCCTTCACTGGAACCAGACCAGTGTCTGAGCGCTCCGCTAAAATGTTCAGTTTATGCGGTCACTAAGTACTTCCAAAGTACAAAAGCTTTACAGACACTGCTCCGAGTGTTTCTAACAGTGGTTGAGTAGCGACATGTTATTCCGCTATTAATACACACCAGTAAAAGTGTACACGAGAAAGTGGCTTTGACTGCGTGGTACAAAATTTCATTTAAATTTGATAAACTTTAGAACAACGATAGAAGCGCGTACCGCAATCAAGATGCTATCTCATCGTCATGGCTGGTGTTCGTCAACACAGAGACATACACATGCAGATATTTGAACATGGTTGTCATCGTATTGGAAGGCAAAAGCGTCTAGAGAGCACTCATTATGAAGTCGTGGAAGAAATGGCAACACCGTTAAGAACGATGCGAACTAATTGCACACCTATGATATTTATCAGATACCCGAGTTGCATAGCCCCTTCGGTACTGAGAATCCGAGTTCAATTGCGGATCTGCTCCTTAGCACTTAAGCATAGCTGAAGACTGCTCACCAAAAGCGCTACGGCTTGTTGGGCGTGTCTAAAAATTTTTATACCGAGTGTTATAACACATACCGCATATTCGTTTGCCACTTTTTCGTGTACAGCATCATTTTCTGTTTTTTCTATGGCAGAAATGTGTAAGCTGGAGCACTGACATACTATGGTCCACTTATTTCTCTTAGTCTAAACTGGATCATACTCTGTCGTAAAAATTCCTTCTTCTACTTGTAACGCCGGAAATGCATATCCTCCTATTTCCATCTATTGTACTATTATTTTTTTTCCTTGTTTTGTTACCTCAAGATATGACATTTCTGTCTCTTTATATATTGTAATTGTTTTACTGTTTGTATATATATATTTATGCACTTATGTCGATGTATAATTGGTTTGTTGTGTAAAGAGTATTTGTATTTTTACGCTGGGTCTTGCCTAGGGAAAACTGCTATCGAACGATTACATCGATAGGTCGTGTGAAGAATCAAAGTTTGTAGGATCTTTGGTAGTGTTAACTCTGCCGGTGGAGCGCGGGCGGAGCAGAGGGAGTCTGGCGGGAGTAGCGAGTGGAGCAGGTGTGTTGTGTGACGCTCCCGCGAGTTGCCGCGCTTTCGGGGTTTGGCAGCATGTAATTGCGCTCGACTCGCGATGATAGTTTCTGACATGGTGTCGCGGACGGGAAGCATTAGCTGGCGCACATCAAGAGCCCGTTTCGCCTGGTGACCGTGTCGAGAAGAAGGCGCGCCAACATCCAGCTTCTGCAACAGCGACGGCCGACAATGAGTGACTGTCGCCACCTCCTCGACCGACGGCTTCAAACCTTCAATCAACCGACAAGGAAGACTGGACGCACGTAAAGTTTTAGAGCTGTATGGCAGACCTCAGCTTTTAATCTTGTTCCATTTTCGTAACTATAATTACAGCAACTTAGCATGAACGTTTGTTGCTCATTGTCCCAATTGCATCACCAAGCAGAGTCCCTTCCTTTTCCGAAATGAACCCGAGTGTCGTTGAAATTCAAACGCCAGCATTAAAGTAACATAGCTAACTCGTTTTCACTGCTTTAATTTCAAAGTTCAATTATGGCATTAATAGCTGGCTACAATATTCAGATTACACAAGCACGAATTAAGAGTGCGAGCTTTGTTACCGTATTTTAGCTTACCTGTGACTGCAGCTCAGCTTGGTACGTACTAAATTTTACTATTGTTAATTGTTCAGAATCATTTAATTCAAGTTCAAAGTTAAATCTCTTCTTTCTAAATTGCGTTGATTCAAGTAGCTTTTGAAATGATTGTTGAGGTAGTCCAAGACTAACCGTATTTTACTGAATTTCGATGTGCTTCAGAAAGAAAGCTCACTATTAACTTCAGTCACTAAATTAACTTTCGATTTTCCGGTTTTAGTAATTCTTTTGCTAAATTAAGTCAGAGTGTAGCGAAATTTATTACTTCTGACAAACTTTCAGTTTTCACACTACACGTGTCAACCTTCAGTTGCCACGCTTCTAGTGCTAATTATATGTGTAATTACCTTTCTTTTTCAGTTACTATAGTAATTGTCCTTAGGACTGGCGACCGTGATTTCCCCAAATCTCAAATACCTAATTACCGCTAGTTAATTGTTAATGTAACGGCTGCACATTTACTTTCTTTATTAACTTTACCCCTTTTCAAAATTAATTTCCACCAGTTTCATTAGCACATTTCCTTTCATTTAGATGTAACCCTTTCCTCCCTCTTTACCGACAGGTTAACTTCGGTGACGATTGCTTTTCCAAAACTCCCATTAGGTACACGCGGTTTCATTTTTCACTGTCATTAAGGTCGGTAAGTGAGGGGGAGGTTACATACTGTTTCTTATTTTGTCTAGTGTATTCCAAATTTACACTTCATTTTTACGTAAGCGGTTGTTTGTGCCTCACTGATGGCTTCCAATAATTGAAACATGTTGGGATGCGAATGACAGAACATACCGTTCAGCTTCGTATAAAAACATTCGCATGCATTCTTCGATCGTGTCAGAGAAGAGGAGAATTCTGCCCATAGTATTGAAGGAAATTTACATTCGGGATGGATGTGCTGTTCTAGCACATAACCTGAAAACTGACGTACTACTTCATCGTCTAGCCATAATATCATTTACGAAATAATCGTCTACCGCGCCAGGCGAGAGAAAAGGAGCCACAAAAAAGACTACAGGAAGTATGAGACGTCACACTGGGTAATGTATTACTTTACATAACTCAAAGATTGTATTTCGCTGAACCATGTCTGGCCCAGGTGGAAGCGACATTATTTGAGGGATATATCCAATTAATAGCCAATTCAAAGTCGTCGTAAAGAGACCTCGGAGAAAAAATGTACTAACAAATGATTAGTTAAATGCTGAAGGGCCGGATCAAGTTTCCAAGAAAGTTTAAAATAACGATACGTGTGTATGTCACAGACGGTTGTTTGAAAATGGAAGATCAGCTTGTATAAGTAAGTACCGTTCATAAAAGTGTATCACACTGACTTAAAAACGACAGATTTTATGATGTGGCCAAATAAACGCTTTTCGTCGAAAGTAGTTGATAAGTTGTTCAGGTACTGAGATCTAATCGGGTACAAGTCCGGTAGGTCCCTTGGCAATTTAGGACGAAGCCTCATACGAGTATAACGCATTTTTGTAATCAGAATGACATAATTGTCATTCAAGCTACCATTCCCTTAATCCAATTGACTGCATCATTTGTCCTGATAGCTGGGAAGTAGATGGCATCCTGGGGGAACATAGCTCCAGCATCAATCGACGCGGGTGAGTAGGGCTAACTCTCGTTGTGTAAGTAGCCAGCATGCAGCTGCCGTACCACATTTCAACCGATTTGGGCCAGAAACAGGCACTGCGCAAAGTGGGCGCGAAGGCGCGTCAGCGACGTGAATGGAGCGCGATCGTTGGCGATTAGTGAATTTGTCGTTCACGGTCAAGTACCACGAAGCCAGCACTGCCGTGTGGAGGAAGGATACATGGATCGCACGCCGTACTCTTTTCCATCTTACGGCAGGATAGCACCGCTCAACCAGGCTGGCGTGGTGGTGTCTGTAATTTGCGGTAATAGTTCGAAATTAGTAGGCTTGGTGGAAATATTTGTTACTCTGAGATTTGTCCCACATGGCTACCGTGGTGACTAAACTAAATGCTGTAATACGATTGAAAATAATTTTTAACTGTTTTTGCTTTGTTTCGGTGCCAGTGTTTAGTAACTTGAGAGCAGGTTGCTGAAAAAATTACACTAATTAGGGCGTGCTGACATCGAAATCCACCAAAAGGTTGTTAAGTGTTACGACAACCATGGGCTACGACCTTTTTTTCACGAAGACACGTTTCCTTCAAAGATAGTCCTGCTACCCAATCTCGATATAACAACTGTAATCTCTTGTGCGAAGAAGTAAATAAATAAATAAAGCGATTCTGGAAATGAAAAGGTTCGTCGCAAGTCAATAGATCGTAGGTCCACTTCTGGCCCTTGTGTAAGCAGTTATTCGGCGTGGCGTTGACTCTTAAGAGTTGTTGGATGCGTCCTAAGATACATCGTTCCAAATTTTGTCCAATTGGTGCTTTAGCTCTTTAAAACACCGAGCTGGCTGGAGGGCCCTGCCCACATTATCGTGCTGAAACCTAAGCCCAGGATAGCTTGCCAACCAAATGCGGCGTAGAATATCGGCGACGTACTGGAATACTCTCTTTCAAATTCTAAAGGTGGCAGGGGTAAAATACAGGGAGCGAAAGGCTATTAACAATTTGTACAGAAACCAGATGGCAGTTATAAGAGTCGAGGGGCATGAAAGGGAAGCAGTGGTTGGGAGGGGATTGAGACAGGGTTGTAGCCTCTCCCCGACGTCATTCAATCTGTATATCGAGCAAACAATAAAGGAAACAAAAGAAAAGTTCGGATTAGGTATTAAAATCCATGGAGAAGAAATAAAAACTTTAAGGTTCGCCGATGACGTTGTAATTCTGTCAGAGAGAGCAAAGGACTTGGAAGACCAGTTGAACGGAATGGACAGTGTCTTGAAAGGAGGATATAAGATGAACATCAACAAAAGCAAAACGAGGATAATGGAATGTAGTCGAATTAAGTCGGGTGATGGTGAGGGTATTAGATTAGGAAATGAGACACTTAAAGTAGTAAAGGAGTTTTGCTATCTGGGGAGCAAAATAAGTGATGATGGTCGAAGTAGAGAGGATATAAAATGTAGACTGGAAATGGCAAGGAAAGCGTTTCTGAAGAAGAGAAATTTGTTAACATCGAGTGTAGATTTAGGTGTCAGGAAGTTGTTTCTGAAAGTGTTTGTATGGAGTGTAGCAATGTATGGAAGTGAAACATGGGCGATAAATAGTTTGGACAAGAAGTGGTGCTACAGACGAATGCTGAAGATTAGACGGGTAGATCACATAACTAATGATGAAGTATTGAATAGAATTGGGGAGAAGAGGAGTATGTGGCACAACTTGACAAAAAGGACGGACCGGTTAGTAGGACATGTTCTGAAGCATCAAGGGATCACAAATTTAGCATTGGAGGGCAGCGTGGAGGGTAAAAATCGTAGAGGGAGACCAAGAGATGAGTACACTAAGCAGATTCAGAAGGATGTGGGTTGCATTAACTACTGGGAGATGAAGAAGCTTGCACAGGATAGGGTAGCATGGAGAGCTGCATCAAACCAGTCTCAGGACTGAAGACCACAACAACAACAACACCGCTGTGTTGTAAGGGCGCCACAGATAATACCCGAAGGTGTCATGATATGAAAAGGACTGGCAACCCAGACCATCACTCCTAGATGTCGGACCATATTGTGCCATTTTATTTCATAACAGGACCCCTTTGGTTGTCATCCACAGCGCCCTTACAGCACAGCGGCAGGTCGACGGTATTCTACGCCCCGCTGTGTTGCCCTTTATGGCAAGCCACCCTGGGCTTACATTTCAGCTAGATAATACCCATCCAAACCAGAGGACGGTTTTTAGCACTTGTCTTCGTGCTTCCAAACCCTACTTTGGCCTGGAAGGTCACTGGACCTCTTCACAACTGAGAACGTTTGGAGCATTATGGGAGGACTCCTAACCTTATCATGATCATCTAACACGCCAGTTGGATAGAATCTGGCACGATATCCCCCAAGAAGACATTCAATAACTCTGTCAATCAATGCCAAACCGAATAACTGCTTGCATGAGGGCCACAGCTGGACTAACTGAAGGTCTTTCTCTTGAATAAATCGTCCAATTTTTCTGTAAATGTACATCACATCCACCGATTCGGACACTTGTCAGTTCTCTTCCTCGTCGACTTTAGAGCATTATTAAGCTAGAAGTCGTGTTACACCGTGTTATCTCATGATGGTGACATATTTTTGCTCTGCATGGTTCGGTAACGGTGTTCTATGTCTCCGTCTACGTGATCACGAAGGGGTCGCCGATACCGACTTACCAGTACTGCTTATGGTTCGTCATAGAATTCATGAAACAATGCACCTGTGGAGGGATTTCAACTTCCACGATCGATATTTTCTCTCGTGGAAACTCTCTACCGTTATCTAAATGTGCTTGGGATGTCAGTTTCCTGCTTTCAGAACGTGTACCTGTGTATACATTACAGACTTTCTCGATTGAAATTTGAAAGCGCTGCAGTCAAAAAATCTGGTAATCATTGTATTTAATGGTATATTTTTTTATATTATTACTTTGCTTAACATCATAAATCAGTAAATGAAACTAAATTAAGCAGAAGTATTATCAAAATCGAATTACAAGTTAAATACACTTTGAAACGGAAGCTCTTGGAAACTAACACAAATTACAAGTTTGAAGGTAAGTAAAATTGTTAAGACGCTGAAGAAATTTAGTTCATTTGCATGTATCACATGTTCCACGGATGAAGACCTTTTTCTGTTTCAAGGTACAGGATGGAGTATGACGGGCGAAATACGTCTAAGCTTCACCAATGTTTCCAGAGTGATTCCGTATTGATGTTACAAGCTTTCTGGGATGATATGGAAAGGTAAGGTCTGTAAGTGACCGAGTGGAAAGTTATAAGGAAAATCGTTATAATACTTCTGACAATGGGATACATGTACCGGTACTCTTCTTCTTAAGATTTTACCACAGACAAGTTCCAGAAGCGGTAGCATGGATCAAAAGTAGGCATGAGCTTAAAAAGAACACCTTAAGAGCTAGGAGCACTTGTTCGTCTTCAATACTTTGAAGCATATCCCTTCTACTGAAAAAAAGGTGCCCATAGCCCTTAAGCTATGCACTTTACCCATGTCTGTTGTACATTTATTTCTTGTTTTGGTCCACTCCACGACCTCCGAGAGTTGGTTACCCTACACTCTTAGAAGCAACAGTAATGGGATTACATATATACCTCTATCACAGCTATCAGAACGATTTCCATAACAACTTTCGACTCACACGCTTCCGGACCATGGTCCGTTACCTTAGATTGATACATTTGCCCAACTTCATCTTCCTTGAAAGTTTGTAACATGATCACGAAATTCCTCTTTACAAAAAGTTCCAAAATTTTGTAGCATTTTACTCACCGTACAATGCTGTACCTGAAGAATTAACAATTTATACCCAAATGCTTTAATTTAATATTAGACTGCACTTGAATGTGTAGGACGCGAGGTATATACAAATGCTGCAATAAGCACAGCGTCATGTCCAACAAGAACAAAAACTGTAGAAAATGGAGGATACTGCATACGGTGGTCTCTGGTGCACAATCCTTCATCTGATTCTAAAATCCGTCACTAGACTATCAGTTTGAGATGAAGGACCCTGCTCCGGAAACGGCCGAGTCGAAAGTTAGGAGCGAAAATCTTTCTTATACCACTGTGTGTACCGGTACTGTTGTTACTAATATCGCTGAGTAGGCAACTTTCAGAGATATGACCCAAAAAATCTACAGTAAATGTGGGTTTTAAACTTCGTACCTTAAGACCCTGAGAGCTATGGGCACTTGTTCAGTAGAATAGATGGCTAAATGGTTCAAATGGCTCTTAGCACTATGGGACTCAACTTCTGAGGTCATCAGTCCCCTAGAACTTAGAACTACTTAAACCTAACTAACCTAAGGACATCACACACATCCATGCCCGAGGCAGGATTCGAACCTGCGACCGTAGCGGCCTCGCGGTTCCAGACTGTAGCGTCAAGAACCGCTCGGTCACCTCGGCCGGCGTAGAACAGATGGATTACACACTAGCGAAGATGACCAAGTTCTCACAGCTCTTAAGACATGAATTTTAGAGCTCATATTTATTGCACACTTTTTCTTGTTTTGGTCCATACTACCACCTCTGGAAGTTTCCTGCCTTACAGACTTAGTAGCAACAGTACCCGTATATACAGCATACAGCAGTGGAAATCAGCATAGTATAATGTCTGTAGCATATCGAGTTTGTTATGAAAGTAGTAGATACCAGAACGATTTCCCTAACAACTTTCGACTCACACATAAGACTCACATATAAGACATAAACAATCGTGACAGAATTACATAATTTACTTCATAACACGGTACCAAAATAAGACGTTTGCAGTTCATCTGTGGAAATTGGTATAAAGACACTAAGTGTCGTGTTGTGTTATCGCATTGTTAGTACTTTTTTCATCCTCAGTTCTTGCTAATTACCTCAAAAAATCTCTTCGGCATTGATTTCGTTAGGGTTTGTAGTTCTTGCAGGGAAACAGTCGCACATTCCTCTCATATAACGCTTTTGAGCTCACATGCTTAATTTGCCTTTCATAGCGATAAATAAGTCTTGCAAATATTTCCCATAGGTTTCCCATATGGTTCATATCCGGGCTAGGTGCAGAACGGGGCTAGGTATTGATATCTTCAAACCACTTTCTGGTTGTAGCAGAAGCATGCACAAATGCATTATTTTGATGAAACATTAGACTTTCGTTCCTAGGTCCTCATACATTCTAACCAGTTCTGTCTCTAGCATCTCAACGTACATATTACTGTTCTTTGTAGCGTTCAGCCAAGCAATGCCTGATTTACCTTCAGCGAAGAATGTGGCCCAAATCATAAATCTTCCACCACCAAAATTTCTGCTCATTCTTACCTTGCTGCTCTGTTCTCAGATCATACCAATAATATTTCAGTCAATCTGGCCCATTTAAATTAAACTTCTCGACATCAGAGAGGATCATTTTATCCCATTCTCAAGTCCGTCACATACGTTTTTCAGCAAACTCAAGTCTAGCCTGCTTATGTTTGGGTCTTACAATCCTCTGCAGTAATTTCTTGAATGCAAGACGTTTTCATTTGACAAAATTTGTCGTACGCGTCTGACAGTTATGACAAATGTAAATCACCAACAAGTTGAGAAGAAAACGGTTTTTGCCCCTCGCTTTCTGCTTTCGATGCCTCAAATAATTTTCTGCTTAGCTCACATTTTACGTTCTGTACATATAGCGTTCCCAAACTAACGAAATTATAATCAGTTTACTTGAACAATTCAAATTCTTCACGATTAGACGATTAGAGTCCCATTTCCACGTACGCAATGATTTTTGCTTTTTCATCTCAGCTGTTTTCCGCGTGGAGTTGTCATAGTCATGGTTTATGTACACGACAGCCACTGTCAGTAATGTCGTCTGTTTCCTGTCTGCAGCAGAGGCACACACGCACACACTAACTCCACGAAGAGCCGACTGCGTTTATACAAAGTTTCACTCTCTAACATCGAAGCGTCGATATCTTGTTATACATTGTACTACTAACATCAAGTGCGGCTGGTCCCGGCGGAGGTTCGAGTCCTCCCGCGGGCATGGGTGTGTGTGTTTGTCCTTAGGATAATTTAGGTTAAGTAGTGTGTAAGCTTAGGGACTGATGACCTTAGCAGTTAAGTCTCATAAGATTTCACACACATTTCAACATTTTTGAACTAACATCAAATGCGATGTCATTTGATTATATTTGTCGGTATAGTACTGCATGTACTCTGTGCACAATATTATTCCAGCCCACAATATTAGATTTTCTACAAATATCCATACCTTTATACTGATTTCCATTGACGCGTATTCCACTGTCAGAAGTACCAGAACGATTTTCGCTCATAACTTTCGGCGCAGTCGTTTCCAGACCGAGGTCCCTTACCCTTCATCATCATTGAAAATTTGAAACATCATCACGGAAGCACCATGTATGCCTGTGTGGTTCACAGGTCTTGCACATCTTAATTTTCTTTTCTCCTTATTTATTTGACTTTTCGTTATTAGGAAAGTTCGAGCTATAGAGCGACTCACAACAGAATTTGCCTATTATCATTATCTCACTTAAAAGTTTCATGTTCTTTTGCTGCAGAATTTTATCCGATGTAAGTTTTTTGGTGTTGCTGATCAGCCACGAGGTCAGTGATTGTAAACTGTACCTCTCCCCATCATAATTTTTACCAGTCCTTCCGTAAGTCTCTACTGTTGATGGCAAATCGTCAGATAGCTGCTCTTTAATGAAATTTACTACTCTGTTTGCCCCATGGTCCAACGTTAATTATGTGGTTCAGAAATTTACAACAAATGATTAGATGTGCAGTTAAGGGCGTTCTTCGTCCTCCATTGGTTCAATCTCCTCCTAACGAGTTTCAGTTAACAATTCCTTGTTGACACGGTGAAGAGGTCACGTTGAATCACCGACAAATCGGACACCGTCAGTCATGATGTGGTTATGAGCACGTCCTCCGTGTCGTTCTGTCACGTCCCCACGACGAGCCTTCTTACTGCGCTGATTCGATACAACCTATTGACACATACACACAACGTCAATATTATGACTTACATCGGCGACGGGCCACGTTATCGCCTTTTTGCAGATGCAGGTGATAGAAGTAAAACAGAACCTTCTGACAGCGATAATAATGGTCACATGACCGACTGGTAACAATTCTGCAACATCTACAGTCTTAGAGTTTCAAAAGTATTCTTTTTAAGGAGGGTGGATGGCTAATAGATTGTCCGATGACCTAAATAACAGACTAATATCAGCTCCATGGAGTTTAGAAATTAAAATTGTGTAGGAATGAAAATTGTATATTTCACAAAACGAAAATATGTAGTATCCCATGGCTGTAATATCGTTGTGTCACAGTTAGAATCGGTCGACAGGTACAAATACCTGCGTGTAACATTTTGTAGAGGTATGAAATAGAGTGGTAACAGAGGCATAGTCGTGGGTAAAGCGGATGGTAGACTTCTTTTGATTGAGAGAATACTGGGGAAATGCAATCTGCCTACAAAGGAGAGAGCTTACAGCTCTCTCGTGCAACCCACTCAAAAATATTGCTCAAGTGTGTAGGACACGTACTAGATAGGACTAACCGGGCATATTGAACGTATGCAGAGAAGGACAGAGCAAATGGTCACAGATTGGTTTGATTTGTGGACGAGTGTCACAGAAATACTGAAAAAACTGAATTGGCAGACTTTTGAAGATAGACGTAACTTATCCCGAGAGGGGCTACTTGAGAAACTTCAAGAACGGGATATAAATGATGACTCTAGGAATATACTACACACTCCTAAGCATCGCACCGGTAGGCATCGTGTGGTCAAGATTAGACTAATTACAGCAGACACAGAGACATCTAGCATTGTTCTCACGCCACACGAGAATCGAAAGGGAAATTGGAAATTTGTGGTAAGGTCTTATGGGACCAAACTTCTGAGGTCATCGGTCCCTAAGCTCAGGCACTACTTAATCTAACTTACACTAAGGACAAAACGAACACACACACACACACACACACACACACACACACACACACACACACACACATGCCCGAGGGAGGACTCGAACCTGTGACGGGTGGAGCCGCCCAGACCGTGACAAGATGTCCTAAACCACTCGGCTACCCCGCGCGGCAATCGAAAGGGAAAAGACCAAAGACCGTAATAACTGGTACAAGAGGACTTACCCTCCGCCACACAGAAAGCAGTGACCTCCTTTAACAGAACAGCGCCGATCCGAATTCCGTATTCTCTGAACTACTACGCTGCTCGTAATTTTCAGGTGAAAATGGTTTCCGTCCTCCCTTTAAGACTGATGATCTGTTGGAATCAGTGAAGTATGTAGATGTAGTCGGTGCTCGAGATACAGTTAACCTTCCAGTTCACCTTGTTAGAATCTATTAACAGACACCAGAAATTCGTATCAGCTTCGACATGATGCATGACTAGTTTTTGCTCAGTGATCTTACGTTAGCCATAACGGGGCATACCCATGAAAGTCGGGAATGTTATCCATACACTTAAATAAAATGGATGCCTATGCTGGAGCAAACCACACACTGAGAAATCAAGTTCTGTCTCAAATTAAAGTCGGCGTATGGGCTAGGTGGCATCGGTAATCCAGAATGATACCGCGCCATGTTCGCATCTAGCATTCATTTGCAGATATTTGGAAATTTGTGGTAAGTTCCAATGGGAGCTAACTGTTGGGGTCATCGGTCCCTAGGCTTACGCACTACTTAATCTAACTTTTAACTTACGCTAAGGACAACACACACAACCATGCCCCATGGATGACTCGAACGTCCGACAGGCGGGGGAGGGGGGGGGGGGGGGAGCAGCGCGAACCGTGACAAGACGCCCAAGACCGCACGGCTATCCCGTGCGGCGCTTGCAGATATCAGATATTTCCCACAGGAGATGAAAGCTAGCTGTTGTGAAAATATTTTAGAGAGAAATTATAGTGCTACGGTTCAGATGAAGATCCGCGATAAGTATGTTGTGACCGAATATGTCGTGCTATCAACAAGCTGAGAAAGGACACCGACAGGGAATTCAGTCGAGTATCATCGATAATTTCTTCCGAAAGGGTGCGGTATAGCCAACAATTTTTTATAGTTCAGTGATATATCTAAGTTGGTGCCCCTGCTGTTCACCGGCAGTCTGATGCTACGTTGTGCGGCAGTGCGAGTGAGCTACATCAAGCTTTTACCGCCAACCGGACTCTCATTTATCAGATAATACCTGTAAGTCTGTTTTGTTGCGTGAAGCATTACACAAAAAGTCCACTGGTTTTCAGAGAGAGCTTATAATGCAATATGATAAAGTGGCGTCATTGGGGAACTATGCGCGAAACTAGTTGAGAAAAAAAAATTAATAGCAGATTGTCAGTGACGAAGTGGAGAGGGGTTAATTGCGCTCTGAACTTCGTAATACGATGCTTGTTCCTTGAATCTTACAATATGTTGCTTTCGAGCAGGGCGTAATATTTAATTTGTAGTCAGTGAAATTATTCTTCATTTTGACAAATATACACTGGTGTTTCTCAGTTTCGCTCCGTGTACGCCTCTCGCTTTGCTCTCAGTGGGAAACGGCACAGTCTGCTAAGCTGTTCTTATTTTCTGCAAGTGGATCACGCCGGACTGATCTAAGTATGCATGTAATGTCTAAGAAAATAATTCGCACGTTACTGACCAGAAGTTGTCCCTATAACTGGTCTGACTGCTATACAGTGAATCCGGTTACATCTCCGCTAAATCCAGGGAACATGTCGAGAAACACGCACCGTATATGTTTATAAGCCACAGTCACTAACATCCACTGAATTCCGTATGGTGAAAAAATAAGAAAGGACTCGGTGTGATACCGTATCACAAGAACAGATCATCCAGATTTTTAACGAGGAGCAAGACCACGTATCTTTGAAGAGTCACCTCTCCCGCATTTGGTGTGTTCTTTATTTGCACTGCGGATTTCGATCATTTCATTTAAAAGTATTGAATAAAACATTATATCCAGGTCAAAACCGAAAAAGTTCTAAAAGGCTTTATCAGTGTATGTGAAATAATGCATTAGTTCTACGTAGCAGTAAGACACTGTTATGAGGGTTGCCCAGAAACTAATGCACAGTTTTTTTTCTTCAACAATTCTTTATTGAACATAATGAGAATTACATACACGAAAGAATGGTGTTTTATCCACACACATTCTATTTTTCCACTTAATCTCCATCCCGTTCAATGGCCTTTTTCCAGAGCGAGACAAGGGCGTGTGCCAATCCTTGTCTTGGTGGCGGAGCCTGTGAGTCACTGTGTGAATCACCTCCTCATCGTTCTCAAAATGTCTTAAACGAGTCGCATTCTTCAATATGTCCCCGCGAATGACAACATCACTTCGCTGCAACATGTCAGGTGTGACAGCCGTGGATGGTCTCCCCGACCGCTGCAAATCGTGGAGCTCCGACGAGCTGCCTTTTGATGACCTCACCCTCCCTGCCCAACGACTAACTGTATTTCTGTCGACAGCAGATGCTCCATGGACCTTGCACAAGCGTTTGTGAATATTCTCCACAGTTTCTTTCTCTGCAGTGAGAAATTCAACGACGGCACTTTGCTTATAACGCACATCACCTACAGACGGCATTTTGAAACCGTCGTGCAGCTACACTATCTATCGGAAGTGACAGAAACTTGGCGCGCCCGCTCAGGAGACTTCAGGTAATACATACGTAGCCTAGTTTACACGACGACACTAGGTTGCAGGCAACTACGCTACCGGCCAGTTTTGAGGTTATGTGTGTTCGTAGAGTGTATAAAAACTGAAATGTGAAGTGGGGAACGAAGAATAATGTTCGCTTTTTGGGTCTTCCGTTTAAATTATTTCAGCAAGGATGCAGAGCAATTGAACTGACGTCTTTTCTTCATCCAGTGACGAACCGAAGAAGCAAAAATACAAACAAGTGTAATTCCAGCTGCGGCAATGCTCTAGTCTACACGACTAAAATCCCGTCGTTAGAGTTGGCCGACTCTTTGTTAAGGAAAATTGTTGACAAGTGGGAAGGCCATTCAAATCAAGATGGTGCATTCTTTATTCAATTTTCGTCTATTTAAAACGTTGCAGCAGTGCTCCCCATTCACATATGTTTGAATTTTGAAATATTGCCACTGTAAAGATCTATCTTCAAGAGAGTAGTTTGCAAATCATTCTCTTCTTAATGCGGCCTAATTCGAATAGTTATTACTGTTTATGTTAATAATTATTACTGTTAATGTTAATAGTTGTTGGTGTTAATGAAAAAGCGCCATCACCAACTAAAATCTCGTCTTATAGCATGCCGAGCGTTCTCGATTGTAATGTACGCACAATTTGATTTGTAATTTCAGTTCTGGCGACAGTGCTTCATGCGTTACAGTACCTTTACTACTTATCGCATAATTAACTCTATTTAGAAGAAACGTGAACAGTTCTGGTGACATTCTAAGATAATTAAAAGAACTTTTTGGGTCTTCCGTTATAAATTATTTCAGCAAGGATGCGGAGCAATTGAACTGACGTCTTTTCTTCATCCAGTGACGAACCGAAACACATTTTTTTTTTCCCCTTATGCAGCGATTCCACGCAGTAAGCTTAAACTCCATCAGAACTCGTACGACGTGCAGCTGCGAAAACTTTCATTTCACACACGACTCAGGGACCCACAAAACGACGAAACCGAAGTGTATAGTAGTGTCGCCGTATCTACAGGCAAATATGAAACCAGTTCCGTGCAAATCATTCCACGCAACGAGTGGCACAACTCAATGTCGTCGTGTAAACTAGGCTTAACGTTTCTCACTAGTAGCATTGTCTTCGGCTGAGGAAAAAAATGCGGTGCATTATTTTCTGGGCAATCCTCGTATTTAGCGAATATAGCTTCCTTCCTCTCGACACTCCATTATGAATGTTTTGGCATACTGCCATTCCGAATTACACGATGTTCACGTACAAACCCAAAAAGTTCTAAAAGGAATCACTTCATGTGGAACCGTGTGTTCTTTCCACATAACAGTAAGACACCCCTCTTTAGCAAGTGCAGTCTCCTTGACTTCAACGCTCAGCTATGAACTTTCCGGTGTAACGCCCTTACCAGTATATGCGGGGCGTTTAGAATGTAATGCAATCCTTTCTTTTTCCGAGAGCAGGTTGGTTTTTTCGGAACTCCAGTTCACAATATTGTCATCACTCTTTGAGCTACAAAGCCCTTTTTATCAACATAATCCCCTTTCAATGAGTCGACCTTACGCCACGTTACTGGCAGGTCAGGTGTGCCTGCAAGCTACCACTCTGCTGGTCGACGTCGGAGCCAACGTCTTGTTGTTTCCATAACCTCTCCGTCTGCCACGTACTGCTTCCTGGGGAGTGCAGCTTTCATTGGGCCAAACAGATAGAAGTCGGGAAGTGGAAAATCAGGGCTGTAGGGTGGGTGAGGAAGAACAGTCCAACGAAGTTTTGAGGGTTCCTCTCGGGTTCGCAGACAGGCGTGAATCCTTGCGTTGTCATGGGGAAGGAGAAGTTCATTTACATTTCTGTGGCGACGAACACACTGATATCCACTCTTTAATTTCCTGAGAGTAGCACAATACATTTCATAGTTGATTGTTTCACCACGAGGGAGGACATCAAACAGAAAACCGATTCACAGTTCCAAAGACCCTCAGCATGACTTTACCGGCTGAGGGTGCGGCTCTGAACTTTTTCTTCGCAGGAGAGGTGGCGCGGCAGCACTCTACAGGTTGCCGCTTTGTTTCCGGTTCGAAGTGATGAACCCATGTTTCATCGCCTGTTACCATGTTCGACAAAAAATTGTCTCGACTAGTGTCGTAACGCGCAAACAATTCCGCGCAGATGGTCCGTGGTGCTCTTTGTGATCTTCCGGTAGGCGGCGACGAAGCCAGCAAGCACATACCATTGAGTACTCCATCTGGTGGACAATAATGTCAGGATTACTTGCAGAGATGTCCAGTTGAGCAGCGAGGTGTTTGATTGTGATCCGTCGAGTATCTCGAATGAGAGTGTCCACACGTTCCAACACTTCAGGAGTCACAGGAGTGGGCGGCCTGCCAGCAAGAGGGAGAACGAACAGATATGCGTGACCTTGTTGCGGTGTTGACAGACGTCTCGCCCATACACACGCCGTGCTTTTACTCACTACCAGATCTCCATAGACAATTTGCAAGTGTTTATGAATATCCGCGGTGCTCTGGTTTTCGCCAAAAGAAATTCACTGAAAACACGGACCTACGTACAGACGCTATTTTGAAGGCTGCGTAAAGCGCAGTCATCTATCGGAACATGATATAACTATAGGAGCTGAAGCTATGTCATCCAACAAATTCTGAATTTTATCAACAGAAATAGGCTGTGAAGAACGTGTTTGTTGCATTACTTACTAAACTCCCCGCGTATCTTGTGCGGCAGTGTTTTTCATGTACGATGCAAGTTTCTTATACCGAGAACGCAGGCTCTAATCTCTCTACGCTCTACGACCTGTAATTCGGACTTAAGTTATTGGCGTATCGGTTTTAACTGAACTAGAAGCGTTAGGGAAGAAATTCGGAGAAACTCATTGCTCCGTTCAGCACTTCAGAATGGCGTGTCGTACGGAGCTGTGCATCAACCCAGTCTGTAATCTTACAGCGGCTGGGCAACTGAGACTTCAGTGCTGCGACTGACTGCCAGTGGATGGTGGAGATGTTTGTCTTGAAATGACCTTTTCATCTGATGAAATAGCGCTGCGTTTATCAAGGTACGTGAGCTCACAGATTAATCGACGTTGTAGTCTGAAAATCCTCAACAGTTATAACAAGAGCCTTTACATGTTGTGTAGATAGAAGTGTGGTGAGCAAGTAATACGACACGAACTGTTGGGCCAATCTTTTCCAGCAAACCGTAACTTTTGATACGGATATTGAAAGTTGCCTTTTCAATTGTGCACTTTATTTTATTTTTTGCAGATCGCAACATTTATATTTGCTGCACCTTATGCGTATATGCTATTTTCAGCTTCATTTAAACCATATAAGCGCCGTGAGCAATCTCTTTGCGTGATACCTCTATGTGATTTCTCATCTTTCGAGAGTCAATTTGTTTCGACCAACGGGAAACTTTCGCGGTTGCAAGATACTAGACTGGGTCTGTTTCAGTTGGCATTCGTCATTTTGCAGTCATGTTCTGATGCGAGTTAGTCTTGTCCATTGTTCCGACTTGGGAAAAAAGCCTGCCTGTTGGGAGAAGTGGGTGAGTCCATTTCAGTCACACGCCATGGTAAGGCTTCGGTAAAGTGGTTGGATTATCTCGGCATTGCTTGCTCACGATTACTCCACGATAAGAAATGCACCAGTGCCCTTGCGCTTGAGGAAATGGAAGCTCGTAGATAGTTCGTAGTTGACTGAATGGAAAATGATCGTAAAGGGATCCGATACCTTTTCAGTTCGTCGTGCTATAAATTCAAAGCTGTCACCCTCGCCCAAAAAATGAAGTAGTTATTGTCTTGTTCAAAGTCGTGGACTGGGAATGTGATGTTCCGATTAGTTGTTGCGAATTTGAATTCTGCATCTGTAGCTTTGATGACCGCATTGGCCTTGTAACTGTTTTCAGTAACAATATATACGTTTATCACTCTACTTCTATTTAGATATGAACTACACCATTCCTCGTTACTGACACGTTATATTCAGGATGCCCACAATTCCAGTTCCAGTTTCGAACTGCTGCAGAAAGAGAACCACTTCTCAGAATGACGTCAAATTTGAACAGCTTATTATCGACGGAGGGGGAAACGTCATAAAATAAAAAAATAAAAAATAACGAAAATTTGACCAATATGTTTGCGTCACAATATGCACACCAACAGACGCGCGAAACTCGGCTGCTCCTCAGTTTGCGTTGGAGACACCCAGCATGGCGCGTGGAATTGTCCGAACGTTGGACACGCCTGCGAGAACGGTGCATAGAATCCTACGAAACGTCCTAAATTGCTATCCATTCAAAATCATTCACGTTCAGGGGTGCTTCCTGCTGAGCTGCCAGCAAGACAAACGTTCGCCCTGGAGTTTCTTGCTTGCTTGTGGGTGGACAAAGAATGGCGGTGGAACATTCTGCGGACACGCGATTTCCGTTTCCAAGGACGTGTTTGCAGAGTTACAGAGCATGGGCAACGCAAAATTCGCCCGTACTTCAACCGGTACGACTTCATTCTGCAAAGATGACTGTGTGGTGCGGATTGACGGCATCGCTCATCGTAGGGGCCGCATTAATTCAGTGAAGTGAGTCCTGCGGGTACTATTAGAGACTCTTTTGCGCAGCAACGTCATTCCAACCTTTCAATGGCGTGGATGTGTGTGTGTGACGATTTTTATGCAAGACGGTGCCCCTCAACACAACGCACAGGTAGTGAAGCGGCTGCTGCAGAGGCGTTTCGAACATGTGAGAATTATCAGTCGTCATTTCCCTATAGTTTGACCGCCCATATCACTTGATCTTAAACCGTGTGGCCTCTGGTACGCATTGCGCAACACATTCTTAACGTGACCCCGAGACACATCGAACTGTTGCGAAACATTATGTTCCTCGATTTCAACTTGTGGCAGAAAGCAGTGGACAGCACATTGAAACTGTCTTGTGCCAATCTAACGACAATTACAAAGCAATATCACTTTGTTTTTTATGCCGTTCTTTTCCATTAGAACTACTGACTGCCTTGGGAGAGCCAGTCCTGACAAAACTCCACCATCTGCTGATGAGCAAGATGTATGAGACAGCCGCAATAGCCTCAAACTTCAAGAAGAATATAATAATTCCAAACCCAAAGAAAGCACGTGTTGACAGATGTGAAAATTACCGAACTACCAGTTTAATAAGTCACAGCAGCAAAATACTAACGCGAAATCTTTACAGACGAATGGAAAAACTGGTAGAAGCCGACCTCGGGGAAGATCACTTCGGATTCCGTAGAAATGTTGGAACACGTGAGGCAATACTGACCTTACGACTTATCTCACAAGAAAGATTAAGGAAAGGCAAACCTACGTTTCTAGCATTTGTAGACTTACAGAAAGCTTATGACAATGTTGACTGGAATACTCTCTTTCAAATTCTAAAGGTGGCAGGGGTCAAATACAGGGAGCGAAAGGCTAATTACAATTTGTACAGAATCCAGATGGCAGTTATAAGAGTCGAGTGGCATGAAAGGGAAGCAGTGGTTAGGAAAGGAGTGACACAGGGTTGTAGCCTCTCCCCGATGTTATTCAATCTGTACATTGAGCAAGCAGTAAAGGAAACAAAAGAAAAATTCGGAGTAGGTATTAAAATCCATGGAGAAGAAATAAAAACTTTGAGGTTCGCCGATGACATTGTAATTCTGTCAGAGACATCGAAGGAGTTGGAAGAGCAGTTGAACTGAATGGAGAGTGTCTTCAAAGGAGGATATAAGATGAACATCATCAAAAGCAAAACGAGAATAATGGAATGTAGTCGAATTAAGTCGGGTGACGCTGAGGAAATTAGATTAGGACTTGAGACACTTAAAGTAGTAAAGGAGTTTTGCTATTTAGGGAGCAAAATAACTGATGATGGTCGAAGTAGAGAGGATATAAAACGTAGACTGGCAATGGCAAGGAAAGCGTTTCTGAAGAAGAGAAATTTGTTAACATCGAGTGTAGATTTATGTGTCAGGAAGTCGTTTCCGAAAGTATTTGTATGGAGTGTAGCCCTGTATGGAAGTGAAACATGGACGATAAATAGTTTGGACAAGAAGAGAATAGAAGCTTTCGAAATGTAGTGCTACAGCAGAATGCTGAAGACTAGATGGGTAGATCACATAACTAATGAGGAGGTACTGAATAGAACTGGGGAGAAGAGAAATTTGTGGCACAACTTGACTAGACGAGGGGACCAGTTGGTAGGCCATGTTCCGAGGTATCAAGGTATCGCCAATTTAGTATTGGAGGGCAGCGTGGAGGGTAAAAATCGTAGAGGGAGACCAAGAGATGAATACACTAAGCAGATTCAGAAGGATGTAGGTTGCAGTATGTACTGGGAGAAGAAGAAGCTTGCACAGGATAGAGTAGCATGGAGAGCTTCATCAAACCAATCTCGGGACTGAATACCACAACAACAATATGTCGTTCTTGAAATCAGGACAACTAAAAACCGATGCCATGTGGTTTGTTATGCGGTCTTTGGCCACAGAACAATTACAACTGATGTCATTTCACATTTTATGCGGTCTTTGGCCTCAGGACATTTAAAAACTGAGTTTTCCCATCCGATGTGGTTCGACCTTTCTGTAGTAGATGGGCTTAAACTACGTAACAGTTCCACAACTGCTGACTGGCGAACTTGTGCAGTTATGAACGTTGGACACTACGGATGGTGTAACCTTCAATTCATATCATAGCCCTCGTATTGCAATTCAGTTGTCATATGTAGCCGACTGAAGTTAACACGCTTACAAAGTCATCTAAAGATAAAATTTCCCGTCCTTCTGAGCAGTTGTTCTCTTTCTACGGCGTTTTAATTACGGACAGCCTGTTGTGCGCGTTACAAGGCCACCGCCTTGTCGTGCACCGTGTAATTGCCTCACGGTCCATAAATATTTTGGTGTATCGTTAAACATGTATTGAGTTGCAAGCACAGGAACTTCATCAGATGAAAAGGAATTACACGAGCAGCGTCTCCACCATCCACTGACTGTAACAGTCTGAAATAAGTACCTTTTCTTTGGATACTGTGAAGTTTAAGATGCAGGTAAGTCAGGTCGACGGATTCTGTTTCGACGAATACTCCTTGCTAAATATCGTGCAGAGTGACCATGCACATTACTGTGATGTTGCGTGACTATCATATTCGTGAACAATGTGCTGGTACTGTTGGTTTAATTGTTCTTGGTACTTAAAGTGATTACAAAACTGGGGAGACATCCTCATTTGCATAGCTGGACGCTAGAAGTAGAAAGCAAACACTTGTTCAGTATGGATCATTGTTTTGCCGAATCATTACTCGTTGTAAAGCGTTCACGTAGTAGCTATGCAGGACCATTTTTTTGTTGCCTGTATGTGTCTCTATTTCTACTAAACGCTACGAGTTTCCAAATTGTTTTCTTGGGCATAAGAATTACACATTTTGCGTAGCTTACCTGTATATGTGGCTATTTCTACTAAACACTACGAGTTTCCAAATTGTTTACTAGGGCACAAGAATTGCACATTTTGCATAGCTTGAAGGTCGTAGCTGGCGCTACTTATGGTAGTAGGCACTGCTTTTTTTCACACCTCAGATATTCACAGTGAATAATGAACTGCAACATTTTTTCAGGGAATTAACAACAAACTTTCATGCGCACATCGTCTCTGAGAATATTAAGACGAGTGTTGATTTCTTCAGGTACACCTCTTTCACTGTTAGTTTGTACACAGATGTGTGAGCAGGTACTGTCAACAAGCCATTGTGAATAGCTAAATGGCATTTACATTATCCCTTTCAAGATATCCCCTCAACGTTCCTTACACAGCTCAAGGCGAATTTTCAACTGCTCAGAACTGTGAAATTGTGACAGCAAGTTCATGGTCCCCCTGACAACATGTTCATGGCTCCAGCTGACTCAAATAGTCTTCCATTCAGTGCTGATTTCACTTTCGGGAAGAGAAAAGTCACACTGAGCAAAATCGTGTGAGAAGGGTGGATGTTCGAACACAGGGACCCCGTACTTACCCAAATACGACTTGGCAATCAATGTAGTGGTACTGATGCCGGCCCTTCCAGTGGATTGATCGGCGCTTATTTTCCAAATAACAAGCTAAAAACCACGACTTACGACTTTTCTATTATTTTTTCAAGAAAGTTTGGGACTTTTTTTATTATTTTCCGATTGTAAGCTCAAAAGTTCAGGATCTAGGGCACTATTTTTGAACAAACTTTCCCCTCGCGAAAATGTTCATGTGGAATCTGTTGAACTCATTTTTGTCGCTTTTTAAAATACCAGCAACCATATGAATACTCAACCAATCGTCTTTTCGGATTAAAGCTCCTATTTATTCATTGTTTTCGTCGTTTGTTGATGTTTTGATGTTGAGTTTCGCCTTGCACGTGACTTGTCTTCAGTATCTTCTCCTCGATCTTTGAACCGCTTAAACCCTTCGCCAGCATGCACTTGTTTCAAGAAAGAATAGACCTCTAACTCGGAGCTCCCAAGTTTCACTAAAAATTTCACATTAATCTGTTGGTCTTGCAAAACACTAGGCGTTTCTCCAACGACCAGCGGATACACGGTCTGTCAGCCAGTGGCATAAATCTTCACAAACATATTCGGAAGCTGAGACTGCATTTTGGGACTAATACACCATTCTTAGTCATCTGCGCTGATAAGAGAAATTGCAGCCGTACGGATATGTGACCCTGGGCTTGCTCTTATCATGAAATTTCGTCTGCCTAGGTCTGACGTCGTAATCTACAATTCATAGACCAGAAGCGTAGAGACCGGTCGTTACCGTATATTAATACAAGACTTCCTGTCATGTTCTTCATACATTTCATATGTTATATTTTTCTCTCGTAGTTATTGAAAATTTCTTTATCTGTGGATCTTTTCCGGAACATTGGCAAGGCAAATTAATTCTTTACATCTCGTCATCAAATATTACACTCTGACAAATGTTTACAAAGTGGTCTCTTTATCGTTTACACATTGATTCACCATTGTAGTGATCGTTGCAATGTGCGCTTGTAAATATATTCGAGGCAAAATACAGTGATTTTATGCCGTGCACTGTTTACGTCATATCTGAAACACAAACGCGAATGAGAACAAGGAGTGAAAGATTCAAATGATGTGGTCTAGAATAGCAATCATATCCTTTTTTGAGATTTTTTTGGTAAGAGATGTTGATGGAATCAACTAATAAATCATCCATAAATAAGATAGTTGTTGGAGCTATAGACATAGAATACCAAGATAAATGTGCGGGTAACAGGAAGAAGGCTATGACACCTTCTTAAGCCTTTGCAGATATGAACAACTCATCTAGCGTCTCCAAGACACTGTGCATTCTAGCTAAAATGGTACCACACCATCCCGGAAGGGAGATAACAGTGACTTCAAAAATGATAAGTATTGGTATCGTTCTATGCACTCGACACAGGCGAAAATACTAAGTGATATTGACTCTATTCCTTTTAACAACAAAGTAATTGTTATTGGGAATAATGGTGGATACGGATATGTCTTTTTCCAAAGCTGTTTCACAGAGGAAGACTGCACTGTAGTTCCTTCGCTAGATTGTCACACAAAATGGTAGATATCGAAACAGATGACACAGGGATGGAAAAACAATCAAAATCGCTCAAAAGAGGGAAGACCGCTGGGCCTGATGAGATACCAGTTCGATTTTTCACAGAGTACGCGAAGGAACTTGCCCCCTTCTTGAAGCGGTGTACCGTAGTCTTCACATATTTGTTCCATTTCATATCGCTTCGCAACGTTACGTCTAGATATTTAAACGGCGTGAGTGTGTCAAGCAGGAAACGACTAATACTGCATCCGAAAATTACGTGTTTCTTTTTCCTACTCATCCGCATTAACTTACATTTTTCTATCCTAAGAACCAGCTGTCATTCATCACACTAAGGAGAAATTTAGTGTAGGTCATTTTGCGTCAGCCTACAGTCACTTATCTTCGACACCTTCCGATACACGACAGCATCATCAGCGAACAATCGCAGTTTGCTTCCCACCCCGTCTGCCAAATCATTTATGTAGACAGGAAATAGAAACGGTCCTGTCACACTGCCTGGGGCGCGCCTGACGTTACCCCCGTCTCCGATGAACGCTCGCCGTCAAGGACAGCGTACTGGGTTCCATTACTTACGAAGTTTTGAGCCAGTCACATAACTGGGAGCCTACTCTGTATGCGCGTACCTTCGTTAACAGTATGCAGTGCGGTACGGTGTAGAATTTTTTTCGAAAATCTAGAAATATGGAAGACTTATTTCGGAACTGAAGGTCCCCTTCCAAGTATTACTGGTTGGGACTCTTTCTGCTCCACTACCAATTGTCACGTATTCTGGTGTTCGGATAAATACTCCAGAATCTTCTATGGGTCGTTAGTTGAGCAGTCCGCAAACCGAGGATTGAACAGACCGACAACGAATAGTCTCTCTGCTTCATTACCTGCTCCCATACAGCAATGCTGAGAGAGTGGAGCATGTAGGACATGTTTCGACTGTCTTTGCCTGCAGCCAGTTGGAGGGAAGGAAGGTATAGAGGAGATAAGCATTGAATTCCGAATGTTCCGGATGCCTTGTCAAATGATCTGTCGGAAACACAAACCACACAACCGAGTAAAAGCATTAGGTTCTTGGGCGTCTGCAGAAATATTTCCAGGACTTCGTAACTTTAAAAACTTGGTAGTTTTGATACGACTGATTCACTAAATTTGAAAATGTGTCGCGTCCCAACGACCAGATTTGACAAGAAGAGCATAAAATTTATCGTATTTCCACATATTGATAGTTACCTACGTAGCATTTTTAAAACAGATTACTTCGCTGCCTAAACGGCAAGCATACTTCAATACAACACGCAAGTACACCTTTTCATGTTTTTCATATGAATATTGATGCCACCTGTTTGATTCAACGACCTGAAATCACGTCTTTGTATGATTAAATTCAGGGTATCCAATGCGTTGTGAAATAAAGGTAGTAAAAACCCAGAAAAATATTCACAAATCCAGAATGTTAGGTTGAAACTGAAAATTGAAAATCTGAAGTCTGAATTCTTGAGAATCAGGAAAGAAAGTTTCTCAACCCTGACGCCTTCTATAACCCTTTTTTTCCTTATAAAACTTCACATATGCTCACATTAGTGGATTTTTTTATATTAATTTCAATATTTATACTTTTTAGTGTTGACTGGCATAATTGAAGTTGAATAAAATGTGATAAGAAAGTTACAATTGTAAGTAGGCTGTTTAGGTTTTTTATATTGGTAACGCCACGTAGCGCTCTGTATGAAAATCTCTGGCTGTGCTGTGTGCTGTCAGTGGCTGGTTGGTATTGTTGTAATACTCGCCATTGTAGTGATGGGCAGCTGCATGTTAACAGCGCTTAGCGTTGCGCAGTTGGAGGTGAGCCGCCAGCAGTGGTGGATGTGGGGAGAGAGACGGCGGAGTTTCGAAATTTATAAGACTGGATGTCATGAACTGCTATATATATTATGAGTTTTGAACACTATTAATGCCACGCGGGCTTAGCCCAGCAGTCTAAGGCGGGCTGCAGTCATGGACTGTCCGGCTGGTCCCGGCGGAGGTTCGAGTCCTCCCTCGGGCATGGGTGTGTGTGTTCGTCCTTAGGATAATTTAGATTAAGTAGTGTGTAAGCTTAGGGACTGATGACCTTAGCAGTTAAGTCCATAAGATTTCACACACACACACTATTAAGGTAAATACATTGTTTCTTCTCTATCAAAATCTTTCTTTTGCTAACTGTGCCTATCAGTAGTTAGTGCCTTCAGTAGTTTGAATCTTTTATTTAGCTGGCAGTAGTGGCGCTCGCTGTATTGCAGTAGTTCGAGTAACGAAGATTTTTGTGAGGTAAGTGATTTGTGAAACGTATAGGTTAATGTTAGTCAGGGCCATTCTTTTGTAGGGATTTTTGAAAGTCAGATTGCGTTGCGCTAAAAATATTGTGTGTCAGTTTAAGCACAGTTACGTATAATTGTTCAAACGGGACGTTTCATATGTCGACCCTTAGCCGAGGATACCTCACTGGAATCTTCTGATTTTTCTTGTAGTTTGTGTAATTAGTGTAGCTTTTGTTTATTGCTAGCGCGTAATTGTAGAGAGAATCTCCTTTGTAGTTGCAGTCTTTCATTGTTGTACACTAAAACAGTTGTGGCATGCATGTAGATTTGCACCAAGTATTTCGCAGCTGCGCTTGCGATTAACTAGATATTATTTTTGGTGCAATGTTAATGTGTGTTCTTATTTTTGCTCTTAAAATTGTGCTTTTCTGTGTTATCGTGTGAAATATCGTGACAATTATGGCGTGTGAAAAACGTAATACTAGGCTGCAAAGTAAACTGAGAAATGACAGTGAAGACGAAAGCAGTGTGTTAGTGCCACCTTGTAATGAATTAACTAATGTTCAATATAGTAATTTGGTAATTGTGCATAGGGAAATGGAGCGGGCAGCAAACAATGGTGTAGACAGTGAAACAATTAGTGAACAGGGAAGCATTATGGTCGGCAGCAGCCCGCCTCAGGAATCGGGAATGACAGGACACAATCTTGCAAATACTGTAGACTCAGGTTTTGGGTCCTCACCGTTTTCTCAAATAAGTCAAGACACATTTTCTGCTTGTCAAAATGTGAATGATGCCGGTGCAACTTCACTGCCTAAAAGCACTGAGGAACATGTTTCAGACACCAGTGCATTGTTATTACAGTTAATGCAACAAATGGGACAAAGGCTACAAAAGTTAGACACAACTCTTGAACAAAATCAGAAACAAATGGGACAAAATCTTCAAAAGGTAGACACAATGGAACAAAATCTTCAAAAGTTAGACACAGTGGAACAACACCACAGACAAACACAGCAACAGTTAGACGCAATGGAACAAAAGCTTCAAAAGTTAGACTCAATGGAACATACGCTTGAACAAACACGTGAAGATGTAACTACTGAGTTACATAAAATCGAATATAAATGTGAAAAAGTCTGTAATGACGTAAAAACACAATTTTGTGAACATTTTCAACCTATTTTTTCGCGGCATGAAAATACATTACAGAATCACAAAGCAGCCATAAAAGAACTGCAAACTATTGTTCATGAAAATCATGAGACCTTGCAAGCTAAAATTGACTCAGTTGCATCTACCGATTCAGTTAAGCAACATGCAAAATCTCAGGGAAACTTAAAGGACACAGTAGATAGGATTTAACACAAATGGACACTCTGAAACTTGGTTCAGAAAAACACACTGAGGAAATAAGTACACTATCGGAGAAAGTAGCCGAACTTTCGAATCAGTTCACTAACTTATCTGCAAAGGTAGATGATGATCTGAAAGACACAAGACCTGTAGCCATCACTGACACAGAAGATTATGAACAAATTAAGAAATTCAAACAAAATGAGAATCAATTTAATACGCAACACCAAAGAGAAATCGGGGAAGTACAAAATCCGTTGGCACAAGTAATACAAAAATTACATATTTCAGAGGGCACTCGCGCTCCAGCACTGGAAGAGGGGCTTAGAAATACAGAAAAGACACAAAATAATAACACAGGGCATTTCGGAAATTATGAAAGAAATTGGCAAGGTGCACCGAATTTTGAGATGGAACCGCCGACACGACGTAACAATGACCGATATGCGACTCGCCGACGTGATGATTTTGATATAAGCTGTTTATTACTACACGTAAATTCAAAACATTTAAGAATTCCGGCAACAACATTCATCCACAAGCGTGGCTTCATCAATTCTCCCATTGTTTTCCTCCCAACTGGTCATTAGAGCACAGATTAGAATTATTGTGTGACTTGTTAAAGAATGAACCAGCTGAAAGAATGCGATCGGTGATTCACGATTGTCACAGTGAAGGAGAATTTTATCATGCCTTCCTCTCAGCATATTGGTCTCAAGGTACACAAGATCGAGTAAAACATAGCATCATAATGATGAAACATTTCGAACAATCTGAATTTTCCAGTCTTGTGAAATATTTTGAAGACATGTTGCACAAGAATCAGTACCTGTCAAACCCTTACAGCCCCTCAGAACTCGTCCGCATTTGCTTAATCAAATTGCCTGAACGTTTACGACATATTATTTTGGCAGGACGTCGCAAAAACGACATTGAAGCTTTTCAGGGACTGTTACAAGAATTGGAAATTTGACACTGACAATCGCGGAACGCGAAAACAGGAGCACAACAATTGCAGGTCACATCCGTCACAATTCCGCGATGACAGAAATAATAAATGGACAGGACAAGGCTATTCTTACAATGTAAATCGTGACTAAAACAGACACCACCCGTATGACAACCATGGCAGTGTAGTAATAATTACAGGGAAAGATCACCTCTCCGCGGTAATGATTATCACAGAAACAATGTCCGCAGCTCGTGGTCGTGCGGTAGCGTTCTCGCTTCCCGCGCCCGGGTTCCCGGGTTCGATTCCCGGCGGGGTCAGGGATTTTCTCTGCCTCGTGATGACTGGGTGTTGTGTGATGTCCTTAGGTTAGTTAGGTTTAAGTAGTTCTAAGTTCTAGGGGACTGATGACCATAGATGTTAAGTCCCATAGTGCTCAGAGCCATTTGAACAGAAACAGTCAGATAAACAGACAGTATGGGAACCAAAATAATTACAATCAAGGGAGACAGAATAACGTCAGATGCAACAGTCCACCGCGCAGTTACGATTCCGGGAGAAATTCTCCACCACATGACCGACAAAAAAGAAACTATGTAAACTACCGACAAAACGACAGACTGAATTTCATCAGAACTGGCGGGATTCAAACAGGGCAAGACCCTCTCGACAAGGTGAATTTGTAGAAGTTAGGTCTCCTAATTCCAATAACGTCGCGCGCCAATAAAGAGACAGACAATGAATCGCACCGCAGGTAGCCATGTACGCCGGCTGGCTCAGAGAAAAATAACATAGACGCTAACCTTGAGAAAAAATCCAGTATTCTTTACCGACGTATTCTGAGTACTATGAAGAGTAAAGGATTGCACCACACTTCACATGTAAAACCGCTTATTCAGAGATAATCTGCTTTTTAACTTAGTCTTTACCATAAAGCTTTTCACTTCACGTTACTCGTATGCTTTGTCAGACTTAGAAACTGTTGACATGCAACTATGTTTTAAAATAAACTATCCAGTCTAGAACCTAGGGAACATATTTAGACAGTAATTACGAGTGCATTGTTATAGTGAACAGACGACACAGTGTTATTGTGTGTGTACATTCTTGCTTGTTAGTTGCACGATTACGAAACGACTATTAGGCTCACATACTTAGAACATTTGCCAGAACTGCTAATGAGATTTTAATGCAACATTTTACTTCAAAATACATTCTGGATTTAAAGTACTTTCTGTGAGATACCAGATGACACAGTGGTTAGTTTATGTGACAGCTACACGATTTTATCACGACGCTACTAATGAGTGACAATATACGATGTTGCTTTTGCAGTGTTTCTGTTTTATTTCTGCACAGTTTTTCTGTATTATTCTGGAAAGTAAAACATGTTTTAGTAGTAACTTTTGTGGTATAGCTACAATGAGACAGCCTTTTCCGTAGCACAACAATACTTTACAGCACAGTACTTTCTTCATCACGGCAATAAGCGTAATAACTAAGATATCTATACGCAAAGCGTTTCACTTTTCTTTATGAGGAGGTAGCTGGCCGAAGTGGCCGCGCGATTTTGGTGCTGCAGTCTGGAACCGCCAGACCGCTACGGTCGCAGGTTCGAATCCTGCCTCGGGCATGGATGTGTGTGATGTCCTTAGGTTAGTTAGGTTTAACTAGTTCTAAGTTCTAGGGGACTAATGACCCCAGCAGTTGAGTCCCATAGTGCTCAGAGCCATGAGGAGGTGGGTACATTAACTTCAGCAGAACTTTGCTTACAGAGGACGATAACTACGACACTTCCACAGAATTATCTTACAGCAAGACGCACATTTAACGCTACAGGACACACATTTGAGTGATTAATTTTGTACTTAAAACATTTATTTTTAAAGATTTTTGAATTGCAATGATACAAAGGTTTTCCGTGATACATTCCATTTCATTGCTGTAATCTGTAACACCTGAGGGTATAATTACATTAATCCTCAGGGGGGTAGACGTTTACTTTGTGTACCATGTGTTTGGCAAGCACAAGGAGCCCTAGCTAATACAGTGTTTGCATATACAACTTTACACATCGGTACCATATTCCTCTAACACAGAATTACATATCTATCTGATTATTTAACAGAGAAACAAACATTTCTTTTACTACGACAGTGACAGATATTTACGCAGTTACACAGTTGGATAACTTCACACTTATGAAATTATATTTCGTCTGTACTTTGTGAACTGATCATATTTTTTTGGAACCATTGTGATACTATAAGAGCTTTGAATGATGTATTTGGTATGGGATCATGATTTTTAAAGTACGATTGACGTAGATGACACTATTGAAATGAGCAGAGAATTTTTTTAGGTTTTGAAATTATTGCAGAGAGCTACGACGTTTTTGAGATTTGGCTCAGTTTGTATGATGTTATTATTACGATGACAATGTGTATTATGCTGTTGAGGTATGTTTATGATCAATAAGTTGATGCTATATGAGGAATTTGATTATGCTATGTATTTATTATGATGAAATATTGAAGAAGTGTCGACGAATATGTATACAGGGTGTTACAAAAAGGTATGGCCAAACTTTCAGGAAACATTTCTCACACACAAATAAAGAAAAGATGTTAGGTGGACATGTGTCTGGAAACGCTTAATTTCCATGTTAGAGCTCATTTTAGTTTCTTCCACCTACGCTCAATGGAGCACATTATCATGGTTTCATAAGGGATACTCTACCTGTGCTGCTAGAACATGTGCCTTTACAAGTATGACACGACATGTGGTTCATGCACGATGGAGCTCTGGCACATTTCAGTCAAAGTGTTCGTACACTTCTCAACAACAGATTTGGTGACCGATGGACTGGTAGAGGCAGACCAATTCCATGGCCTCCATGCTCTCCTTACGTCAACCCTCATGACTTTCATTTATAGGGGGCATTTGAAAACTCTTGTCTACGCAACCCCGGCACCAAATGTAGAGACTCTTCGTGCTCGTATTGTGGACGGCTGTGAGACAATACGTCATTCTCCAGGGCTGCATCAGTGCATCAGGGATTCCATGCGACAGAGGGTGGATGCATGTATCCTCGCTAACGGAGGACATTTTTAAGATTTCCTGTAACAAAGTGTTTGAAGTCATGCTGGTACGTTCTGTTGCTGTGTGTTTCCATTCCATGATTAATGTGATTTGAAGAGAAGTAATAAACTGAGCTCTAACATGAAAAGTAAGCATTTCCGAACACATGTCCACATAACATATTTTCTTTCTTTGTGTGTGAGGAATGTTTCCTGAAAGTTTGGCCGTACCTTTTTGTAACACCCTGTATGTGTAATAAGGTAAGGAATAATGAGTAGTGGTTATGGACTCTGGTTTGTGATAAAGGTTGTTGGAAACCAAGAATCGTACTTTAAGAGTTATGAAATGTATGTTCATGCGTGAATGTATCACAATGCCGGCAAAAATGTTTTGGACACTGTTATATTTATAGGATTTAGTTTCTACACATTTGTAACGCAAATTCTAGACCTGTGAAATTTTTTATATGAGATTATCACTGTAGTGCAAACAGGTGTCGTAAATATTTCGGTAAGAAAGTTAACTGACCACCTTCACGTAATGCGTCGTGGACACCCAGCTGCTCGACAGTCACCTGGAAAAAATCCATTAGTCTGTGCCTTTCAGAGGCACAGGTGAAAAAGAAAGAGGCCATTATCCTCGCTATTGACATTTCTTTGTAGAAAGCGTCACAAATACGACATGCTCAAACTTGAAAACATATGATTACACTGTGGAGCTCTTAATTTATGATATTTACTAAAATGCCTAATGAAATGATGAGAAACATTTTTATATCTATTGTCTTTCTAGTTGAGAGATTGCTCAATTTGTTTAATATCTTGTTTCTAGCTGCACTGCAGCATTGTTTGAAATAAAATTTAATAGATGTACTAATATAGATATTTTATGTCTACAAATCCAGTAAATAAATAATTTTATGATCTACTTCCAAAAAAACGAGGGAGCACAAAAAGACATTTCCCTTCACAGGAATTGCATAGACAATTTTTGTCAATGACTCGGTAAATTTTTGGTACAGTAAGTTATCGTGATGCATCATTCTAGTGTTAAAATGTGACATAGGTATTAAACATGGCCAATTTTACTGTAATATTTTTTCTGCTTGAGCTTTGTCATGATTAAGTATAAGTTATTGCATTTGCTGCTGCTGTTTGCCAGGCATAGTGCTACTAAATTTCGCTTTGTATTACTCTGTTAAGCCAGTTTTATTACTGATTTATTTTTCTTGTTGCTGCACATTGGCTCATATTAGTTGTAATGTTGCAATTGCTTTGCTAATTTATATTTAATGCTGCTTGCTTTGCCAATTTCCGTTTTTTTGTCATTGCTGTTTGTGTTAATTTGTTATGTGCTGCTGCATTGCCTCGTCCCTTGGTATACATATCTGAGCTCAGTAGATTTAGGTTAGCTTAAGAGGGGTAGACTATATAAGAGAATGAGTTGCGATGAATTTGAAGAAATGCATTGAGAAGTTATACAGAAAAAGTACAGAAAGTAGATATAGATAGGACTTTTTGGAAATAATGAAGAACGAAGGGAGATCTCCGAGAAGTAAAGAAAGTTTTGTTTTCGAAATACTGCAGTAAAACAAACCCTGTCCTTTCCTTGTGTTATCCCACTATGTGTTTGTGTACCCTTGGATATTTGTGTTCTTCCTGTCTTTATGTGTTTATCTGATGAGAGTTACATTGTAGAATTTTTCTGATAATATGTTATTTACTTTGTAAAGATGTTTAGACATTATTTATTCTGTTTTGTTTTAATGTTCATGTGTGAAGTTGATGTTTAGAAAGTTATTCAGATCTTTTATGTATTTACTTATGTCATAATTCCTGTATCACTGATGTATAGGTTTATTTCTATTCTTTTGTAAAGCCTCTGTTACTACAAATATTATCTGTATTATTATGTTTTAATGATGTTTTTTGTCTCTTTGTAATTGTATTCTCATGTTATAAAATTGTAATGGACACCAGTCCAGCAAATTAAGCAACATGTAAGCATTCTTTTCAGTGCACACATTTCTGTTGGTCATAGTATATGCACAATATGTGAGAAGTTGGGACCGTTAGTGTTTGCACGTGTGTTATAATTCAGCAAGGGACTGGTTAACAGGATTGCTGGTTCTAAGGACAATTCCAAAAACTTTGTGAGTGCACAAGTGGTGGTTTATGGACTTGCTATATTGTCCGCAAGAGTCTTCGATGGTGGTTGTGCACCTGCACAGTCGCAACAGATGGCTGCTGGCCATCTCTACATGGACTACAGTGGGTCTGCATCTTTGATGGCCCACCAATACCATTATTTCTACAAGGACTGCAGTGGGTCTGCACCTCTGGCGGCCCACCAATACCATAATTTCTACCAGGACTCTACCAGGACTACAGCGGGACTGCTCTGTGATGACCTACCTACCAGTATTCTTCAAAACTTCGACTGACTCTGCTGTGGGTTTTCTCTGTTGTGGCCCATTACCTGTCTGCATGTCAAGAGTCAGCACTGTCTTTCCGTTGGAAGGACAACACTACTTCTTCAAGACTGCATGGAAATCCATTGCTTCCGTGTGCATTTTCTTTTACTGCTCAGACATTGTGAAAAACACCGCTATTTTACTGTGATGAACGATGAGGACTGTCGTTATGGACTGTGAGAAAATTTTAGCTTTTGACCAACATTGTATCAATAAGTGTGTGCATTTGGTTTCCGTGTTATTGTTATTATAATTATGAAAAATGTTTTCTAATCTGTATTGGCCAGTGCTCAAAACAATTTGTAAAATTTTTTGTGGGGAGCATGGGGCCTATGTAAGTAGGCTCTTTAGGTTTTTTATATTGGTAACGCCACGTAGCGCTCTGTATGGAAATCACTGTCTGTGCTGTGTGCAGTCAGTGGCTAGTTGGCATTGTTGTAATACTCGCCATTGTAGTGTGGGGCAGCTGGATGTTAACAGCGCTTAGCGTTGCGCAGTTGGAGGTGAGCCGCCAGCAGTGGTGGATGTGGGGAGACAGATGGCCGAGTTTTGGATGTCATGAACTGCTATATATATTATGAGTTTTGAACACTATTAAGGTAAATACATTGTTTCTTCTCTATCAAAATCTTTCTTATGCTAACTGTGCCTATCAGTAGTTAGTGCCTTCAGTAGTTTGAATCTTTTATTCAGCTGGCAGTAGTGGCGCTCGCTGTATTGCAGTAGTTCGAGTAACGCAGATTTTTGTGAGGTAAGTGATTTGTGAAACGTATAGGTTAATGTTAGTCAGGGCCATTCTTTTGTAGGGATTTTTGAAAGTCAGATTGCGTTGCGCTAAAAATATTGTGTCAGTTTAAGCACAGTCATGTATAATTGTTCAAAGGGGATGTTTCACAATATTTTATGTTCGATAGTTAATATGTAGTCTAGGGCCAGTGTGAGACTAGAATTATGTGGGGACTTCCCATTACGATGCTCAAATTTCAAATTGGCTGGTAGGAAAAACTTGTAGCAGCCTGGGTCTGCACCAAGGTAATCCTCTTCTCTCCAATTGGAAATTTGTGGTAAGTTCCTATGGGACCAAACTGCCGAGGTCATCCGTCCCTAGTCTTACACAGCACTTAATCTAAAGTAAAGTAACTTACGTTAGGGACCACACACGCACACACGCACACACACACACACACACACACACACACACATATATATATATATATATATATATATATATATATATATATATATATATATGCCAGAGGGAGCTCTCGAACCTCCGACGGGGCAGCGCCGCGAACCGTGGCAACGCGCCCAGGACATTTTCTTTCTATCTTATCGTGCAGAAAACGGTATTTTCTTTTTTCGACTGATTGAATTGAGAATAAGTATAGACGTAAGCACCTAGAATATAGCGTAACGTGTATTCTTCTGAGTCTACTATATTCAGTATGCCATTAAGGATTATCTTTTTCCACAGAGAAATGGTAAGCTAATTTTGTACTTCCTTAGTGTATCGAGGGGAGAGAGCGTCATTATGGAAACTGGGGACAGATGATTGGCACTTATACTCTTGGCATGTCTATTGCGTTGGGAATCGGGTAGGGAATCAGTGGTCTGGTGCCTTAAAGTGGTGGCGTTCTCCAATTTGTTAACAGCTGAACGAGGAATCCACAGAAAAGACTGAAGGCATTATTTTGGTACAGTTGTGTAACAGTTCGTGTCTATGATCGCTGCAGATTAGCGCCCAAACTGTAACCGCGGCAAGGATTTGGCGTGATTTCTCGTGAATAGAGTGACAATAAAGACAATGAAAAATAGATAGTGGTTGCTAAAGCTGCAGTATTTCTCGTCGCGATCGGCACTGTTAATTCTGCAATGTGGTGGAGTCACAGACAATGACTGCTCTAAATTAGAGAGCATGCTGTAATGAATAAAAAGGCAGTAGCCAGACAGCAGAAGCAAGCGCTCCCTCTTGCCCTCTCCCATTGCTGACGCCTATAATTAGGCTACAACTTATTCAGTATCGTATCCTAGACCAAACTCTTGCTTAAGCAACGTTTATGTATATTTCACAGTCCTTGGATACTATAGTACACAAACGCAGTATGCGCCATAGACCTCTAACATGTTGCATATTATCTGGTCTAGGCAACTGGTGGCATGTTTTATAACAATAATGCCGGCAGCTGCCTGTCCCATTCGTGCTGTGGGCAGAGCCGCGAATCATCCTGCGGACGGGAAAATGGTACCGAATCCTCCCAAGCCCGCAAGGGTCTGAAAAACGATGGGACCGAATCCTCCCGTTTGAAGCAGGTAGCAGTTCTAAACGCTATGAATACTCCAGGCAGCCAAAGAAAAGCATATGAAGTTACAGTAGAAGACGTAAGAATTTTTCGCGTGTATTTTGTGTATGTTTATCTCACTGAGATAAAAGTCCAGCCAGTACAGCGCAAGTGACCAAGTCCCTCTCAAGTTTAAAACATGCAAGTGGTAGGGGAAGGAGATAAGGAACATGGCAGAGGTAATTATATTATTGTCTATAATACAGTATACAATGTGTCAGTTTGTGAGGATTCGGTTCAAATGATTCAAGTGGCTCTGACCACTATGGGGCTAAACATCTGAGGTCATCAGTCCCCTAGACTTAGAACTACTTAAACCTAGCTAACCTAAGGAGATCACACACATCCATGCCCGAGGCAGAATTCGAACCTGCGACCGTAGCGTGTTTCCAGACTGAAGCGCCTAGAACCACTCGGTCACAGCGGCCGGCGGAGGATTCGGTACTGTTACCCGCTTACCTACCTGCTTTCGGGAGAATTCGGTTCATTTAGTGCAACTCGCAAACGCTCTAGACAAGCTATTTGGGAGCTAATTTTACACTAATTAGACTTACACAAAATTTCTAGTTGGCATGATGAATGGTAGCTAGCTCCAAACGTAGAAAAATGTAAGTTGATTCGGATGGGTAGGAAAAGCGAACTCGGAACGTTCGGATACAGCATCAGCAGTGTTCTGCTTTACAAAGTCACGTTGTTTAGATGTATGTGCGTAATGTTGCATAGCGATATGAAATAGAACGAGCGTGTGTGGATTATGGTAGGCGAGACGAATGGTCAATCTCGGTTTATTGGGAGAATTATAGGAAATTATGGTCGATCTGTAAAGGGGACCACATATAAGACCCGAGCGCGACCTTTCTTGGTACTGCTCGAGTGCTTTGTATCCGTACCAGGTCGGACAGAAGGAGGACATCGAAGCAGTTCAGGGGCGGGTTGCTAGATCTGTCGCTGGTAGGTTCGAATAATAAGCAAGCGTTACGGTCACGCTTGAGGAAATCAAATGGGAATCCCTTGAGGGAAGGTGACAGTCTTTTTTAGAATACTACTGAGAAAATTTCGAGAGCCGTTATTTCATGATGTTTGCAGAACGAATCCACTGCCTCCAAAGTACATTGCGTGTAAGGACCACGAAGAGAAGATACGAGAAATTAAGGCTCATACGGAAACATATAGAGTCGTTTTTCCTCGCTCTGTTTGCGAGTGGAACAGGAAAGGAAATAATTAGTAGTGGTACGGGGTACTCTCCGCCAGGTGTCATACCATGGCTTGTGGAGTATCTATGTAGATGCAGAAGTAGATGTCTTACAGATGCCTACAAGTAGACTTTGTTTTTGAGGTTTGTAGTCAACTTTACCGAGAGCCAAATAAAGACGATCGAGAATCGTTAATACCGAGATGTCCCCCTTCACTGATTGTGGATCTGGACGTGTTTACTCAAAATATAGCAAACCTAAGGATCAAATAATCATCATTTCGCCGTACTGAGGAGTATAGTTTAGGTGGCCAGTGAACGGCATTGACATTACAGTGCAGAACACTTACTCAGTAGAATAACGAAATTACAGCCGTGAGCTCTTCAATGGTGCTTTCGTGCGATTCAAATGACATTATAAGGGAAATGTGGAAAAACCAGAATGTGATTAGACGTCTGTTGGAATTCCATCCGTCACCATTACATTCCCAACAGTTTAATCCCTATGTCACCTCACTCGTTACAAGTACCACGCCTTCACCGTACTCCCATTTCCATCGTTGTTGCTAGTACTGAAGAGCTGTGTTATAAAAGCACCAATTTTAGTAACTGATATTGTATTTGAATGACACTGAATCAATCTTTATTCTCGATGTGCTGCCCAGTCACTGATAGCAAATAATGTGCGTAAATTACCTCGAGATAAAAGTGCGTCGAACCTGTAAAATTTTTGTGATTATATGCGTGCTGTAAATGCGAGACCCAAGCAATATCTCGGTAATTTTATGGGATTTTAATATCACTGGCGAACCGCCAGCAAATAGAGATGCGAGAGTCAGCAGAACTAAATGTGTTGCAATAGTGCTAGTTCGTTTATCCTTGCCGTACGTCCTCACCAGTATCTGACGTTGTACCACATTACATTTCACCCCATGAAATTGTAATGATATCAAATTACACAGGCTGCAGTTTTCACCAGCGTCCTTCCCCTGCCAGTAAGCTGAAGATGGGAGTATACAAACAAGTATAACAGCAGGAAATGATCGCCAACTTTCGACATTTGCACAGGTTTCTCTTGCGGATGGGAGGAAGAAATTGACGTGACATTTATAACAACCCTCACGAGATTGCAAATTGCAGCTGCAGCACGCCGAGAGGAAATCATTGCATTAGGCTACTGTTCCAATGAAAGACTTCGGCAAACTGTTCGTGACGGATACTTAAGTTCAATGACAGAGAGTAATTGCCAAGTAACAACCGTATACGTGAGCTTCCTTCACGGTTTGGCCATTATGTTGGAAATTCTGCAACAGTCTGCAAGAACATAGCTATTATTGCAAAGCGGATCTCGGGGCCGTCACGAAAGAGTCGTTCTGACGAGTGTGTACGGGAGAACGAGTTGGTGAAAATGTTAAGACCCGTTATTAGCTCTATAAAACATCGTTGGTGAATAAAGGCATACCTGTGTTAATTACAGACGAAGTTGTGTCAGTAAATCGACAGGTAGTTTTATTATATCCATTGATTGTCAGCTGAAAGTAATTGTCGAGTACAATCACGCTGTTACGTCTTGTATTTGATACTACAGCAGTACGAGATGACTCTGTAAAGGGAATTGTTGTCTATTTACATTCTGACTTGAGATAAGTGTCGATTCATAGGTGGTAATTCTAAGAATTAACGCTCATAATTTGCTCATTTCATTTTGTTCGCAGTGTACTTACTGCTCGTAGGATAGTTTGATACTGCCTCCACGTTTTGTTCATTTTTGTTTCAAAATAGCTCTTTGCTTGACCTCTGGATCCGCTTACGCTGTTGTTCTCTGTGTCTGTCAATAACATCTCGTGAGTACTGTCCTCTAAATACTACAGTTGGAGCAAATAAAAGCTGCCCGGAGGACACAATTTCAGCGTAAAAAGAGACACAGTGCAGGAAAGAAAATTCAATACTAGCCTGACTACAGCAGGTGTTGAAAGTGACCGCCATTGGTACTTTTTGGCTCTGGTCAGAAAGATGCTGAAGGCGAATCAAACCTGGACTGCTGAAATTGCTACAGCCCCATCCGAAATTTTCTACTGCACGTCTTGAAGACTATGAGGATTGTTGAGATTCACTTTAGACTTGAGGGCTCCCCAAACAGAGTAATCGCACACTGACTGATCAGGTGGCCTGGGTATCCAGCTAGGACTGCTATCATCTCTGTCAGGCGTGAAGATTGTGGCTATTCCTCCTCCGTTAATGCTGCCACAATGGTCCTGTCATATCCACTCTCCGGGCCACTTTTATTTGGCCCAATCCGTTTTCCTTCATCAGTGACTTTCAAAATGGTTCAAATGGCTCGAAGCACTATGGGACTTAACATCTGAGGTCATCAGTCCCCTAGACTTAGAACTACTTAAACCTAACTAACCTAAGGACATCATACACATCCATGTCCGAGGCAGGATTCGAACCTGCGACCGCAGCAGCAGCGCGGTCCCGGACTGAAGCACCTAGAACCGCTCAGCCACAGCGGCCGTCTCAGTGACTTTCTTCCTTGTTCAAGTGCTATGGATAAAAACCTCATTCTACCACTGGGCAAAATAATTATATTTCATACGAATCCTTCTGTAGGCCATAGACCTCGGGTCTAAGATTAATTGTGAGGAAGTCTCACAAGGAAATCATTCTTCATTTCTAACTTTCCTATGTTCCTCTTGACAGCAAGGAAGTGTGTTGTAGGTTGAGGACAATGTATCTAGGAACCTATGGTTTTTCCTCGTTTGTATTTCAATCAAGTAACCGATTTTAGAATCACATGAAAGACGCACACTAGAGACCGCCATAAGCAGTTTTTGATATTTATTACGGTTTTTGTTGTGACACACGAGATAGTCTTTTGTGTAACATTAGTAAATATTACGAGTTCTACGTATTTAAATGCTGTATAACATGTTACAAATATTTTGAAGATTTTTAATTATTCAGTTACGGATATTTATGACGAGTAAAATTCTGCACATTTTTATAACTAATGGCATAAGTCATACTTCATCAGCCGTGTACCTTGAAATGGACGGTGTCTCTACAGCGGAACACATGATACTTTCAAATGAACTGAGTATCTTTAATGTTTTAATGAAAATTGCTATTATTTGACAACAGCTTCTCTTTCAAAAAGTTTTGAACTTGTAATTGATTTTTGACAATACTTCTGCTTAATTTGATTTTACATACTAATTATTGATGTGCAGTACAGTAATAATACACCGAAGAGCCAAAGAAACTGGTACACATGCCTAATATCGTATACGGCCCCCAGCGAGCACGCAGAAGTGCCGCAGCACGACGAGGCAAGAACTCAAATAATGTCTTAAGTAATGCTGGAGGGAACTGACACCATGAATCCTGCAGGGCTGTCCATAAATCCCTAAGAGTACGAGGTGGCGGAGACCTCTTCTGAACAGCACGTTGCAAGACATCCGAGATATGCTCGATAATGTTCATGCCTGAGGAGTTTGGTACCATTGTAGGCGTTTAAACTCAGAAGAGTGTTCCTGGAGTCACTCTGTAGCAATTCTGGACGTGTGAAGCGTCGCGTTGTCCTGCTGAAATTGCTCAAGTCCGTCTGAATGCACAATGCACATGAATGAGTGTAGGTGATCACACATGATGCTTACGTACGTGTCACCTATCAGAGCCGTATCTAGATGTATCAAGGGTCCCATATCACTCCAACTGCAACGCCCCACACCATTACAGAACCTTCACCAGCTTCTACAGTCCCCCGCTGACATGCAGGGTCCATGGATTCACGAGGTTGTCTCCATACTCGTGCACGTCCATCCGCTCGATGCAATTTGAAACGAGACTCGTCCGTCCAGGCAACATGTTTCCAATCATCAATAGTCCAATGTTGCTGCTGAAGGGCCAGGCGAGGCGCAAAGGTTTGTGTCGTGGAGTCATCAAGGGTACGCGAGTGGGCCTTCGGCTACGAAAGCCCATATCGACAATGTTTCGTTGAATGGTTCTCACGCTGACTTTGTTGATGGTGCAAGACTGAAATTTGCTGCAATTTGCCGAAGGGTTGCACTTCTGTCACATTGAAGGATTCTCTCCAGTAGTCGTCTGTTCCGTTCTTGCAGGATCGTTTTCCGGCCGTAGCGATGTCGGAGATTTGATGTTTTATCGGATTCCTGATATTCATAGTACACTCGTGAAATAGTTGTACGGGAAAATCCCCATTTCGTCGGTACCTCAGAGATGGTGTGTCCCTTCGCTAATGCGCCGACTATAACACCACTTTGAGGCTCACGTTGATAACCTGACGCTGTAGCAGCAGTAGCCGAACCAACAGCTGCGACAAACACTTGTCGTACTTAGGCGTTGCTGAAAGCAGCGCTGTGTTCTGCTTGTTTACATCTCTCTTGTTTACATACCTCCTCTATATTTGAATATACATGCCTATACCAGTTTCTTTGGCACCTCAGGATACAATACAAGAGTATTAAAGTACTGACAGTATTTTTTCTATTGCAACACTTTTAAATTTAAACACGATATGTGTTTCATCTTGGCACAATCTTTTTACATTTGGAAAATCTTACTTTTCTGAGCTAATTTTTGCAATTTCATTAAACGACTGCAGCCATCTCTTTAAATTCTGGTTGCTCACAAGCAGGCGTTAGAGCAGCAGCTGTACGCCACTGAGTTGGGTGGGTGTCGAAGTCTCTGTGGAGGTACATTTTTAAAGAGCTCAGAAAATGTGTGCTGGTGTCACCGAGGGTGTTGCCGATCTTGAGGGGGGAGGGGGTGGGGGTGGTTGTCTTAGAGGGACCGTCTTAGTTACGCTGCACCTCTCCTCTCCCTCTCCCTTGATACCGCCAGAAGAGTTCTCGAAATAGGAGGGGCGAGAAAGCATATACAGCCTTTGCTCAGGATCAAGTTCAAATTTCGTCGACGGTGGTCACTCTACACTCTAGATAGATCAGATCAAGTGCAGTGGTGCTACAATCCCACGACGTCTTTAGAGAGGATCTTAATAGTGCGGAGAGTGTCTGCAGTGTAGAACTTTGTTAATAACGCGGTCCTGTTGTTCACTGCACTGCGATCTGTCGTTTTCTAGTGCGAAAAGTGTTGGAATGAGCGCTCCAGGGGAAAGCGTAGTTTCATTGATTCCCTTTATGCCGTCTCCAGAGACGTACACTTGTCGTTTCTGAGTGGCGGCCACACGTAATGTAGCATGTGTGAGACTGGTTCTGATCTATCTTCGTACCACAGTTGCACAAGGGTGCTCTGTGAGTGTCTTAGAAATTCGGTGTTGAGCCTATGGCCTGCTAGGTAGGAAGATACCATCTCACACATGCAGAGTCCAGAAGAGTGCAGCAGTACAGACTATGATGAAATCAGACATTGATCTCAATGTCCGTTCCACTACACTCCCTCTAGTCTAAAGGAAGCGATGTCGCTAACAGAAATTAGTGTATGGTTTCAGGCGTAACTATATCTGCCAGGAAGTTTCGTAACTATATGTTAGTAAAAACAAAAATCTTAGACTTTCGTTGTTAAGGTATATTTTTGCTCTAAGTATGACTTCATGACATAGCAGTGTTAGTATAATTACGTACAGGATTGTAAAATATTGATACTAGGTGTTCACAAGCGTGAAGCGAAATTTCTAATCATTATAAGTTTCTTTAAGTGTAAGATGGTTGATGACCATGTCAGAGAGTCGATAAAAATACAAACAAATTAAATACAATTATGCCAGAGATATCAATTACGCTAAAATGCATAATGCATAATGAAAATTCCCAGAATTGAATGGAGGTGAATATGTTTTAACTGCAGGTCATGGTTAAATGTACAAAAAATAGGAGAGATGGAGATGGCCGCAGATCTGAGTGTCAATTGAATATCACTTGCTAGCGTAGCGAAAAGCGCGTGTGTTTACCTTCTGTACGCGGTGGCAGTGGCTGCTTTCGGCGCAAGCTATGAACCTGAGAATCTATTCTAATCTCTCTCGACTGTTAAACACTAGTCAGATTCATTTCCTATGTCTTAGAGGAAGCTGAGACTCCTAGTTATTCTCTAGCTAAGTTAATTGGCAAGGTACATTCTATTTGGCTGGAATAATGCATATGTCACTGCCCTCAAATTGCTCGCATGTATTAACTGTCAGTGCTCGGTGTGATTCTCCGTACTAGGAGACTTTGCAGCTTAACTCATTGCAAGTTAAGACCAGTCTGTACACAAGTGTTCACATAATGACACTCGCAATCGTCTCTGCATGGCGCGCGTCGCCTTCCTCAAACACTCGACGATTTTCTGCAAGAAGCTGATGGGTAACCATTTTCTTTCTGGCCAATCAGTGTGTTCGTACTTGTTATAACTTCCACCAACTAGAGTTTATGTAGCATATCGTAAAGGTCGTTTCTTTCGTTGGGCAGAGTTTAACTTCTGCTACGTAATACTGAGATAAACAACTTTTTCTTTCATGCGAGTTTTAATAGAGGTGGCTAGAGTATGTCACCAATGTTCTGTGCTGAGTTTCTCTAGACGTTTGTGTGGCATCTCTCGCCGTGTTCCTGCAGAAGGGCATTCCGATGGGTCGTCGTTAAAAGCAGGGACAAGGGCTGTTTTTGCCAGCAGCCTACACAGTGGTTGCGGTGTCTCATTGTGTCCACTAGGAATCCCGTGGCGAGGGATCCAGCCATGCAGGATTGCGTGCTGTCGTAAAATTCTCCTTTCCCTCAGAACTGCGTCTCGTAGCTTGGGTCTGGGAAATTACTTGCATGCAATTACTAGTGTGAGTGTTAGTGGTTGAAAGGTGGCTACACTGAGCCACTGCGCCAGAGATTGCGCCAAAGAGTATTATTAAGCCGCCTCCACAGTGCCATCATTTCAGCAGAAACAGTCCATCAGTCGCACCCAGCAATGTTGAGCAGGTGCAGACAGCAGTCCATGATATTCATTATCACCGATCACTCAGTTCAAGCATGAACAATAGTTTGAATGCACATACTAATCACACTGTTCATCAGCAAAAATTAAACATGTACAAGAGACACCAAAGAAAAAGTACAAGTAACAGTCCATAATATTCACTATCGCTGATCACACAGTTCAACAGCAGAAACTAATCATTCCTAAGTGTCACACATTACGTTGAAAAAAGTGCAGGTAACAGTCCATAATATTCACCATCACTAATCAGACAGTTCAGGCATGAACAATAGTTTGAATAAACATACAAATGCTTTTACAATGCTCTTACACTAAACATACAAATTCTAATAAACACACAATTGATATCAGATAATTGTCGTAGTAACTATTACAAATACACAAATATCAGTAAACCTATAATATTTATGGGTGTCAGTGCAAGCCACTACAAACAAATAAAATAATATTTACGAGATAGGTGGGTAGGATTAGGAAAGGAAAACACACAAAACACACTCACTCATCTTTCATCCACATTAAGTACTACTGTGTAATTGAATAGTGTTAACTGTGTAAATGCAATTCTGTCATAATCTGATGTTCGTCATGTGTATCAAGTAGTAGTGGCAGCAATGTGTAACAGTCAATAATAGTTAAGTCAACGTCATAGTCATCATGTCAAGACCAATGTTTGCCAAGCCAGATCAAATGTACTGTTGTTGAACAACTGTCAGTGAGCCAAGATATGCAAATACTTCCTCTCTCCAAAAAAAAGTATATACTGCTTAGTGATTTAACAAAGTGTGTGTATAGACTATCTTCCTTCTACTTTAGTGTTCTAGTCTGCTATCTTCATCCTCCTTGTTCCATAAGACCAACAAAAAAAATATGCTCCTCACTTACTTTACCTCTTATACACCAAAACTCCAATAATCATCAGCATCACATAATCTCAATACTTCACTAATACTTCTTACGTCGATACATATAAATCTTATCATCAATATCATTTACCTTACCTCTTGTCCACAAAAACTCCAATAATCATCAACTTCATATAATCTCTATACCTCAATAATACCTCTTCAATACGTCGATACATGTAAACCTCATTACCAATATCACTTCACTTCCATAACAACTCTTTCGTCTAGTCAGTCTCCTCGAACAAAAGTACAGATAAAATCCTAATGCAAACCTCATCATCCTATACAATCCGAAGACACATTGTCAACACACAACCTCTGTGTAATCCGTCTGACCCAAATCTTCTACTCATTATGCATTATAAACAAAAGAAATGCATACATGACCTCTAACAGACTTAGTTCAAATAACTCTCAGTAATTAAGTACAATTACGGAGTGTGAATGATCATAATATTTCACAGTGTGTACACCACTTCAAGAATTATGGCAAACAGAAGCAAACATGTGGAGTATTTCTTGTGTCAAGTGTCACTTCCTATTTCAATTGCTCACGAAAAATGCAGTGTAAGAATTGTCAATGGTCTAAACCTAGTTTTGGTATGTCATGTCGTTAGCTTCCTTCCTATTAGCATAAAGTTATACAGCTTCCATAAAACCTCCAGCTCATGTGACTTCTATGAAGTTTCTTGTACTAATGTCGTTCGTCGAATTATAGCAGTACATTTTCTTATCTTAAAAATATAAGGCACTTAGCGTAAGCAAACAAGCAATAGCGAGTAAATATACCAGTAGAGAACAGAATGTCAAAAAGTGGATGCAGCACAATCCTTACAACGAGGCTCTGCCAAGCGAACAATCTAGAAATAATCCAATAGTGTGACCTAAACTCTATGTTCATACACAGTATATCAGCAATTCTATACACCAAATTAAAGAGTAGTTATGACAACAACAGATATGTATAAATATGCAATCCATACGCAAAGCAGTAAACATGTCGTTATCATCATATCAGCATAAGCAAATAAATGTTCATATGTCATCCTAATAAGTAAATATGAAGGCGCAAGCAGATAAATCACAAAGTATAACTTACATACCTAAACACATCAGCACAATAAATCAGGTTACAATTATAATTTAAATAAATAAGCACAGCAGGCACATAATTAAAAAAATATGACATCAGTGAAAAAGCAGTTCAGCCAAGCGATGCATAATATACACAAGTCACAACCCAGTTCATTAATAATCGTTGTCAAAATCAGTTAACGTACGCAAGCACGTCGCTTCACAAGTAATTTCGTAGAACATGAAATTTAACACAAAGCATGAATCACGTAATCGCGAGCAGCAAATTACGTCTAAAGTACGTACCTAAGTGGAAATATGTTACCTGAAAAATGAACTCAATTAATAGTTACCCTTTTTGGTTTATTAGTTTCTTCTTGGAAATTACATTCTTCCTGAAAATTTCTCGATAGCAAGTCGTCTTAACGTCGGGCACGCACAGAATTTACCTGAAGTTCTTAAATATTTTATACAACCGTATCCTGGAAAATACTGAATGTTAATAACATAATTCATCAAGTCACTATAGCTTTATACTGAATTTAGTCGGAGAAATTAAACTGTGTATTTGTTTACGGCTGTCAGTGCATTCGCACTGAGCACTCGATCAGCTGTAGGCGCGTGACGTAGGAAGCAATTGTTCGCGGTCAACGACTGCCTTGTGCGGCGCGCAGACTTGACTGTTGCTTTGAGTATGTGCCGCCGCCAAAACACAGCGCGGTATCCTTGTACACTCCGCGTGTTTACATGTAGCTGTCAGTTTCTCAAAAGTATGTCATTCCACAAAAATTTTGACGTTTGATATACGATGTATTCCTTTAGAGCGTCGAGATTTAAGAGTTTCTACTTCGACAGTGTTATCATGAATAATTTTGCGAATTCTATATGGACCGTTATAAAGCAGAAAAAATTTGCGACACAAGCCTTTTCCTTTGTGAGACAAACGGTGGGACTTAATTAACACTTTTTGACCAACTGACAAGATTTTTGAACGACCAGGACGCTTAGCTGATTTCTCTCTTCTAGCAGCCGAAGATGCAATATTTTGTAGAGCCAGGTTGACAACTTCAGAATGCCGCAGTTTCCGTGAAGGCGGAAAAGGAACGATTTCAGATATGCGATTTGTCGGAGCTTTGTTTTTTAATATCAATATAGGCGGTAAAGAAGTTGAATCATTAGGGAGTTCATTCAGAATGTTTTGAAAAATATGAAGATACTGATCCCAAGTTCTGTGATTCTGATGACAATAAAGACGACACAATTTATTGATTTCCTTCATCCATTTCTCTGAAGCGTTAGATTGAGGGTGAAAAAGTGAAATGAAAATTGGTTTAATTTTACGACGCTGTAGAGTACGAAGCCAAATTTTAGAACGAAACTGTGATCCATTATCTGATATAACCTTATCAACATGACCAACTTCTTTAAGAAAATGTTTGATGAAAGCATTAGATACTGAACGAGCTGTTGCTTTGCGTAACGGTGTAAAACACACATATTTTGATGTCAACTCCACTGCTACGAAAATGTACGCAAACCCATTAGTAGAACGAACCACTGGACCGAACAAATCGACTGCAGCCATCTCCTTTAATTTCGCTGGAATGATAGGAAACAACGGTGTTCTGTGAGAAACTGTTGGCGGCTTAGCCTTTTGACATAATTTGCATTTGGCCAGAACAGATCGAATACGTTTTTCCATATTACTGAAATAACAATTTTCTCGTAATTTGTGAAAGCATTTTCTGGGACCAAAGTGTGCATAACTGAAATTCGTATACCAAATCAATTTATTGACCCACTCATCAGGAATACAAACTAACCAAACAGAGTTGTCGACCGATTTTCGTTTAAAAAGAATGTCATTGCGAACTAAATAATGCTGTCTAATCGCTACGCTTTCCTTTCTCCTCCACTTCTCCTTAATGTTCTTCCAGATTGGATCCTTATTTTGCTCCTTAGCGATGTCCTGGAGCGAAGACGAAATAAAGTTCTCAAACGCAACACCTTGAATATACATCAAACAATAATTGTTTTCCTTGCAGTCCTCTTCAACACTTTGTTTCAAACCCATAGGTGCACGTGATAAAGCATCGGCAACAATATTTGAAGAACCCTGTATGTAAACAATACTAAAATCAAATTCCTGTAGATACAACGCCCATCGTGACAATCTGCCATGAGTTAATTTTGTTGACATAAGAAATTCCAGAGCTCGATGATCGGTGTAAACCTTAGTATGTCTGCCAAACAAAAATGTGCGAAATTTTGTAAAAGCCCATACAACAGCCAAAGCTTCAAGTTCCGTAATCGAATAATTCTTTTTTGATTTAGAAAGAACACGACTTCCAAATGCAATAGTCTTCTGTACTACAACGCCGTTTTCTTCTATCTCTTGAAATAAGTGTGCCTCTAGGCCCTTGTATGATGAGTCCGTCGCCAAACAAAATTCTTTAGATAAATCCGGATGTGAAAGAAGTGGAGCAGCAACTAAAGCATCACGGAGTTGTTCAAATTCTAACTGAGCTTCCTCATCCCAACACCAATTAGATTTCTTTCCAGATAGTTCACATAAACGAGGTGTGGCCAAATCGTCCAATCTAACAAAGCGTCGTAGAAAATTACAGACACCAAGGAAACTACGAACATCACGTTTTGTGGTAGGAACAGCATAATTACGAATAGCGTCTAATTTCTCTGGATCAGGAAGAATACCTTCTGTAGAAATAATGTGACCGAGAAATTTCACCTGAGAACGACCAAATTCAGATTTTTCTAAGTTCACTGTAATGCCAACTCTTGCAAAAATACGTAATAATGAATCCAAAATTTTGTTGTGCTCACTCCAAGAATGTTTAGCAATAAGAATATCGTCAACATATGAAGTAATATTGTCACGAAGATAAACAGGTAAAATTTCATTTAAACTACGAATGAATGCTGCTGAAGATACAGTAAGTCCAAACGGTAATTTCCGAAATTGGTAACAGTTCAAAAAAGTGGCTCTGAGCACTATGGGAACCAAACGAATTGATCCATCCTTTTTAAGAACAACGTGTAATGGGCTAGTATAAGGACTGACTGCAGGCTCAATAATGCCCTGAACATGTACTGAAGTTCATTCTTAACCTTGTCTCTGTAAGCCAAAGGAATAGCGTACGTTTTCCCGCGAAATGGTGTGTGTTCTTTTACTTTAAATAAATATTGTAAGCCTTGTATAGTTCCTGTGTGATGACTAAACACTGTAGCATGTGAAGTCAAAATGTGGTGCAGCTCTTCTCTTGCAACGTCATCTGGCACTTCAGCTTTCTTAACCTTTTCATTAATTAATTCTTCGCTATTAATTATATCACCCATCGCGTCTCTGTATCTATTGTCATTGTCATGAATAAACACACTGTCATCGTAATGCTCAACGAAAACATCAGAAGTAAGAAACCTTAAACATTTTGTATCTGACTCAGATCTTGTTAAACACTCGAAAAATTTCAAATATTTCGGCATTCCGGCAACAGTCAAATTCACACTTCCTTCTTTAAAGTTCAAAATTGCCTTATGTGTGTTAAGAAACTCCATACCTAATATAATTTGTGTACTGAGTAATGGAACAATAATAAAATTAGCAGAAAATTCGTATCCTTGACAAATGAAATTTAAGTTGGTCTGTTGTTTGACTTCCACACTTTTTCCAGAAATCGCTCCTCGAATTGTAGTTTTAGAAACAGGTAACACAGGACAAGCAATATTTCTTTCACATATACGAAAAACTGATTCACTAATGACATTCAATGGGCTCCCAGAATCTAAAACTGCAGTGAACTTATTCTTACCCACACATACTTCAATAACAGGGTGTAAAAACGCGTCTACATTATTTTCCTTTTCGTCTAGCAAAATGTCTCTCATGTCTTCCAGGCGTACGTAGTGTAAAGTCGTAGTGTCATTACTTTCTGAACCGTCTATATTGCTGCCAGAAGCCGAAGCTGCAAGTCATTGTCGATTGTTTGCGTCACGTCTTTGAGTATTCGCGTCATTTCGCGGATCAATTTCTACTATTTGTACTTGTCTCTCTGAATTTCTGTCACGTGGAGGATGCCAATTAGGTCCCTCCTGTCTGTTAGATGCAAATTCTTGGTTGTGTCTGTTATTAAAATTTCTGTTTTCCTGTCTGTCTGCATAACCAGTCCTTGTATAATTTCTACTGTCATTTCTGAAATTATTTTTGTATCTACTACCCTGGTTATTTCTGTAGTAAGAACTTCTATTACTGTATGAATAATTTCTGTCCTGATGATACCGATTACTGTTTCCGTATGATTGATCATTCCGGTACGAATTACCGCTATTGTCTGTGTAATTTCTGTTAGAACGTCATTCTCAAAATTACCGCTATAACGTCCGTTCCGACCACTATCCCTTTTCTCTGAAAATCTATTGTAATTACTGTTACTGAAAAAGTTACAAGAGGTCCCGTCATCGTTGTCATACTCAAGTTCTTGCAACAAAGTCTTAAAAGTCTCAATGTCGTCTTTACATCTTCAGGCTAAAGCAATTTGTCTTATGGATTGTGGCAGCTTAGTTAAACAAATACGAATTAATTCATTTGGGCTGTAAGGGTTGGAAAGGAACTGATTCTTTCGAATCATGTCTTCAAAATATTCTGCTGGCGTGCGGAACTCAGACTGTTTGAAATTACGCTGCATAATAAGACTGTGTTTGACTCTGTCTTGCGTGTTTTCGGACCAATATGCCGATAGAAATGCATGATAAAAATCATTTAGATTATTACAATCTCTAATGAGTGCGCGCATCCGCGTCGCCGGTTCGTTTTCTAAATATCCACACATAAATTCCAGTTTGTGACTTAGTGGCCAATTTGGTGGAAGTGCGTACATAAATTGATCTAGCCATGCACATGGATGTATGTCATTCTTAGAATTGCGGAAGATCTTAAATTTCCGGACAGTCAAAAAGTGTTTATAGTCAAAGTTTTCGCCTCGTGGCGACAAAGACCTACCGCGTCTGTCCCAGTCCGAATGTCGATTATTGTCAAGTTCGCGCGCCTGGCGCTCTCTTGTTGCTTCTCGTAAATGAAATAAATTACTTTCTTCATACCCCTCTGCTATCTGTGATTCTAAGTTCCTTCTACTGTCCTTTCCTACTATTTCGCCTTCAATTTGTTTGACTTGCTTTCGTAATGCCTCAAATTCCCTTTTCACGCGTTCATTAAATTTTCCCTGATTTTCAACGTGCTTATTTATGTTCTGGTATTCTTCGGTTTCTGTAAATGGCAATGGAGCTGTATCATCCGAATCTCTGTCCCCATGTAAACTAAGATTTGTCAGTTTATCTGAAATTTCCTCAACTCTTTCCGATAAATCACGTATTTGTTCTTTCTGTTTATTTACGTCTTCCGTAAGTGTCGCGACTCGGGTTTCAGTATTAACACATTTAGTAGTTAACTGTTCATACTGTTTTGTTAGGTTATTTAATCTGTCATTTGGTACGGATTCCTCGATTCTCTCAAATATTTCTTCCTTATCTTTTGCACGTTGTAAATTTAACTCTAAAAATTTCTGTACTATCACGTGATCTCTTTCTTCCTGTTCTCTATCCTGTTCCCTTTGTCTGATTTCTACTGCAATTAATCTATTATTGTGAACATTCAAAATTGGTTGTACTTCTTCTCTGATTTCTTTCTTTAATTCATCTTTCATATTTTTGAAACATGTCCCTATTCGTGAATCTATCCGAGTTTCCATTGTTCCCATCCGTGTTTCCATTGTTCCTATATCAGTTTTTAATTCAGATCGTAAAGTTCCCATCTCTGTTTTAATTGTTCCTATTTGTGATTTTAATTCAGATCTAAACCGTGTTTCCATTGTTCCCATCTCAGTTCTAATTGTTCCTATTTGTGATCCCAAATTTAATATTGCACCCATCAACTGCTCCATATTAAATGATTCAGAATTCTTTTCGCCCCAAACATTTCCCGCAAAACTAACTTCCTTCTGCATAGCCATAAGGCTATCTGTGTTCGATACTATTCCAGAATCTTCTGTCGTTAATCTCAGATTCTGTGAATTTTCTGATTGAGAAAAATTTTGAAATGGTTCCGGACTGTCTTCCCGACTTATTAAATTATTTTCAACTCCATTATTCATCATACTGTTGTCCTGTGTTGGCGAGTTCGCCATGTCAACAATTTCGTCATTCTGACTATCCATCATTTTCGCCTTTTTCATCGATCGCGTAATCATTTACAAAATATACAAAACTCGTCACTGTACGAAAATTACACACAATGACTCTTTATCTCCAACAATACCATTTACATGAAAGGTTTCCCTCAAACACGATTAATCGAACAATTGAAATAATTGCACTAAATCGTCAAACCCATAGACAAGACCATAAAAATTAAATTTTGAAAAATACCATTAGAAGAATGCCAATTACCAAATCTACACATGCAATATAAACTACAATTACTAAACTACAAATTACTACAACAATACTACTGTCTACTATTTTTACAATCAGAAGATTCCAAGGGACGATCCGAAGCAGCGGTCGCCACGTGCATGGGGGCTTAATTAAATATGATTGAAAATATTTTTAGTTTTTTTAGTAGCTGTCTGTCCGATTACGCTAGTCTCGTAAACGGCTGACCCTGACTAGAATTATTACGCAATCTGACTGCTTAGAATAACAACGAAGAATGAAATGAAAATTTTCATTAACACAATTAATTAATTAAGTCCCCAGCAACTATAAAATCTACGAAACCAAGAAGCACAAGTGTAGCTGTTCTGTATGTGGTAGTATGACTCAACGCACATCTGGCACGGTTCTTCTTCAACAAGACAAGAATTTTAAATACCAATTATACTGACGTGATAAAAGAAAATTAGAAAAACTATAATTACGCAAGAAAACCAGAATTACACTCTAATACAAGAGCACAAGCCAGATGCTTTGTTGACTGAACCTGTAATGATGCATTATTTAAAACATGGAAATAATGAAAAAAAAAAACACGCAATATTTTACCTTCATATATATTGACGAAATGCACTCTGTTCATTACAATATCTTGATTAGAATAACATCTGCTATCTCTCCCATCAACTAACTGCATAAAACATGGAACAAACACTCCCTACTACCACATCTCCACTCCGACTTCACGACAAGCACTGACTACTACGAGCTCTCGACAAGCACTGTGGAGGCGGCTTAATAATACTCTTTGGCGCAATCTCTGGCGCAGTGGCTCAGTGTAGCCACCTTTCATGGTTTATATTCACGAAATGTCAGTTTGTTTATTCGATATGCCTATCAATAAAATCCACACATTTTCACCTAACTATCTCATGTGACATATCGAGTCAACCAGAATTGTTTCAGGAATTCAGTGTAAGGTGTGTTATTTGTTTGACACTGTACAGTAAGAACACCACCAGATTTCAATGCTGGGCATGGCGGTTCTGACCTCCATCGTGGGGATGTCAGAAGACGGGATGTAGTGTGGGCTAGAGGAGGTGTGACGAAATTTCCATCACGTTTCATGTCCACAGTTCCATTAGGCAGCATTGTGGTGAAATTTGGTACCAATGTGACATGATTGGCCCACCTTTCACCTCATATAAACTCAGGTCGGGCCTCCTTTTTCGCATGTGTGGAGACCTTGCTGTTTGAAGCACCACCGAGCCTGAGGGTGACGTTGGAGAGCGCCACGATATTGCACCATTATAGAAGAAGGTTGTTGGCATCTTTAAGCCACGTTTCTAATTTCTCTGTCGTAATAGGAGACATCCTGTCCCATCTTCTTGTCCACGTGTTATACACATTTCTCTCCTAGCCGATTCTACGCAGAACCTTCTCATTTGTTATCAGTCCTTCTACTTTTCAACATAGCTAGTTACGAATATTTGCTTAGTATATATAACATTAGGTTGTTTGACTGGTTTTCCAACATTCAGTTAGCGTGGGTGTGACCGAGTGGGCAATGTGAATTTCTTGCTTCACATCAGTTTCGTAGTCTCTCGTGTCTTCAGTACTTATCCTCACATGTCAGATACCTGTGTTCCATAACTCCAAGATGTGATACATCCACTATCTTATCTGCACCTATGCGCAGCATTCAATAATCTTGGTTTGTTTCAGCCATACAGCTCTGAAAGTACCCAGGAACTTGCATCTTATCCAAAACACATCTCCTTTCAAGAGGAGATAAAAGATTTGCCTGTTATCGGCATAGCTTTCTTCCCGGCACAGCACAGCTGTCTCTCATCCATGCAACAGCGACCTTTATTTCTCTGACAGTGGCAACACGTTCTCTGTTTCCCTCACCCCTACCTATTTTTATCTTCATTGGTTCATTTCACCTGCTAAAATTCCTGTATTGAATTTTATATATTCGCCAAATTTGATTCTTTTCGTAATGTCATACATGTCTATCAGATTTCGTTACTCATGTCAGACAAGAACATTTGGGGACATTTGAGCCGTGTGCGGCTTGCGTTGATGCCGGTCATAGCTTGGCATCTTGTAACATTGATAGTGGCGTCTCGGTTTCTTAGTGTCTTCACTGGCGCCACTATGTTTGCTCACCTTGTCTCTCGGTGAGTGGCAGCAGCAGCACCTATCGATAGCGCGTACTGAGGTATCATCTTTGGAGCGGCCTCTAGTATTTCCGAGGCATTGTGTGTCGAGCGAGTTGAGTTGGGACGGAGCAGCAGTGAGGTCCGAACAGCCAGTACTCTCACGACCGCTGGCGACACACATGCACTGTCCGACAGAAGGATGCGGTCGTGGCAGTGCACGAACACGTCAAGGACCAGATTCAGCGAGTTTTAGTTGAATGGACCGTGATATTCGAGTAGTGAAAGTTTCATTTGTGTGTGTGTCCGCCCGTCGAAGTGACCTGATGGTAATAAGTCGTCAGTCGACGATTTCTACTGGGATCTTTCCCATGCCTGACTTGAGTGGGGACGACCGCTGGTTGGTCGTTCGGTCGGTTGTCGCAGCGGATGACGTGCATTTGGTCTTCCACCCGATTCTGGTCTCTCTGTGTTTGTGCCGACTTATAATTCGTCCGTGTTGTTTCGCAGTGACTGGTTTTAGTATTGTGAGTTATTGGTGGAATTGTCTTCACGGATATGTGTGTATCTTAGATTCTGAATGAGCAGTTATTTTGATGCTGTCTGCGTACTGGATTTGGAGGGATAGTTATGAAGAGACATCAGATCAGTTGGAGGCGCAGCAGCGAGCAGGTCCGTGCAGCGCTAGGGCAAGCCGGGGTAGCTGTAAGAGCGACGACTTCGTTGCACACCGTACCCTCGACGCTTAAGTTGAGTGAAGAGTTAACTGATAATGCGACCTCGACTATTCTGAGATCTCGCCTTTGGTCGACGGGTTGTTGCTCCCAGGACTGCTGAGCCTGGAGGCAACGAGTGAAGTGTCTTGAGGAGGAGAAATATTGCAGCCGTCTTACTCTATTTGTTACTCGTCATTGAATTTAGTATTATTCTTATTAGTGAAGTGCAACCAGCGGTATTTTCTTCCTTGTGGCCGCTAACACCCCAGTTCCCTGCCCTGGAGGTTAGCATACATTTCCGGCAGTGTACCTTTCCTCGTCGTTTTGATGCTGTCCGACACGGAGTGTACTTTGACAGCCTCGTGTATTGTATTGTGCATTTTTGATTGTGTGTTATACCTTGGTTCTAGTGTTTCCTTTGGCCTTGGGTGTTTTCTAAAGACGTAGTGCTGTCCGTCTCTTCGCCCTTGCCTAAAGATTTTCCATCGTTGTACCGGTGATCGGATTGGTTAGTCGGTCGGTCGACGCTTAAGCTGCCTCTAGTTAGAGTTGCCATCCTGTTACGTGAGTACTACTCTTGGCTGCCTGTCTCACCTTACCTTATGTTTGAGTTACCTTCCCAGGCTGACCCTTGGAACACTTGCTGAGAATCGCTTGTCTTGATTCCTCAGATTGTGATGTTTATTTGTAATTTTCCAATTATTGTTGATGTGGCCTTCAGCCGAGCAATAATTTCACTTCTTTGGTGATAAGGCCTTCAGCCTTGTCGCAGTAAGTTTTTTTTAAGCAACCTTGTTTTAAAGGTAAGGGATTTATTCTAAAAGTGCTATTTGGAATTGTTTTCCTGACTTCTAATTCAGGCCTTCAGCCGTCTGTGATTCGAAGTTGTGTGTGGTCTTGGGCCGAGCAATAATTTCACTTATTTCATAATAAAGCCTTCAGACGGGTTACAATAAGTTTTTTTTTAAAAGCAGACTTGTTTTAAAAGCATGGTATTTGTTGAGATGTGTGCTATTTGGAATTGTTTTGCTGACTTCTAATTCAGGCCTTCAGCCGTTTGTTATTTGAAACTGTTTGTGGCATTCAGGCGAGTGATAATTTCACTTCCTTTATAATAAATCATTCTGCCGTGTTACAGTTTGTTTTAAAACGATTTATCTTAATGAGTGCTATTTGGAATTGTTCTTCTGAATTCTAATTCAGACCTTCAGCCGTTTGTTGTTTGAAGTTATTGTTGGTAGCCATCAGCCTTAAAATTGTGGAATTTTTGTCCTATGATAAGGCATTCAGCAGTCATACGGCCAATTGTGTTTTTTAAGTGATTGCTTTAAAATTTTAATTTCTTTAAACAAAGTTTACATATTTGTTGTGCAACCGATTACGGCGCCATCCACAATCGCAACCCAATCCTGCCTCATCCTGAGAAACCAGCTCTCAACATTATTAACTCAATTTTAATTACACTATTTCTCACATAATATATCTTTATGAGTATAACTATAAACAAACACCATCTGAAATGGCCTTGAAGGTTACGACCCGCTGCCGTGTCTTTCTCAGTTCTGAGACGTCAATGGATGCAGATACGGAGGGGCATATGGTCAGCACACTGCTCTCCCAGCCATTGTCAGTTTTCGTGACCAGTGCCGCTAGGTCTCCGTCAAATAGCTCCTCAATTGGCCTCACAAGGGCTGAGTGCACCCCTTTGCCAAATTCAGTCGACAGACGCATATGGTGACCCATCCAAGTGCTAGCGAAGTCCAGCAGAACATAACTTCGGTGATTTGACAGGAATTGGTGTTACCACTGCGGCAAGGCACATGAGTGTATCTACTATCATTATTATTATTGTTCTTATTATTATTATTCACATTTGGGTTCTACTGGACTACATGATGAACAACACGGGGCATTTTCGGAGTTTTATTTTAATTTTCCATTCTGCCCTTTTTTCCGGGCTATCAGAGATGTTATTGGTCTGATAGGGCATGTCACAACTTTCTCTTCATCTCACAGTATCACTTAACACCCATTTTCCTCAATTAGTTGTTGGATATGTGCCCATCTTGTTGTTTTCCATACAGTTTTTATCCTCTACTGCTCCCTGTAGCAACAAAGAGGTTATTCCATGATGTCTATCATCCTGTCCCATCTCTTGTCAACATTTGCTACAAACTTTTGTCCTCACCGATTCTACACATAACCTTCTCACACCTTATCTGTCCATCTAATCTTCAACCTCCTTCTGTGGCAACACATCTCTAAAGCTTCGATTTCCTTCCATTCTGATTTTCTCACTGCTCTTGATTCACTGCCAAACAATGCTGTACTCCAAAAGTATATCCTCAGAAATTTATTTCTCAAATTAAGACCAATAATTGATACTCATACACTTGTATCAGCCAGGAACGACTTCTCTACCTGTGCTATCCTACTTTTTATAATCTCCTTGCTCTGCCTGTCAAATGTTACTTGCTTCCAAGATAGTGCCATTTCTTTTCTTTATCTAAGTTCTTTCAATTTTGTTGTTAATTTCACCACCAATGTCATTTCTGCTACTCCTCATCACTTCAGTTTTTCTTCGTTTATTTTCACAAAGGGACCGCAACGGGATCGCATTTTTGAACTTTTTTATATTTATGGCACGTAAAAAACTCAAATGTCAATCCTCCAAAATAGTTCTATGCGACTCTATAAATTCTCTAGAAAATCTGCTTTGAAGTTCTCCGATTGTCTGTAATATGTTAAAACGAAGTCAATTCCTCTAGATAACCAGTGTGGCTATGTGAAACAGTACTCGTCTGCCATGTGGGGGTTTTAGTTGCGACTAATGCAAACTTTTAAACAGAGGTGCATGCTCTATTAGCAATTGCTTGAAGTTTACAATACGTATGATGGAATAAATGAGTAGCACTAGAGACTGATAATTCCTGGTTCGAATTTCGTTCCAGTCATACTTTTTTGCAATTTTTCCAGTTAAATTCACCAAATATATGCTAATTAACAAATATCTAATTGTTTTTTTTTATGAAAAATGCACGTATTTTTATGTCTGATTCGATACTGCATAAAAAATTCGATTATCATTGCAAATGTAAGTTCTTCATTGTTGATCTTTTGTAAAAGACTGTTTAAATTAATAAAACGTTAGAAGTTAATTTTTTCGATCTTACGTATTTTACTCTTCATGGAAATGTTAATTGAACACACACATTTGTCTGAACACTTGACTGATATGGGAATCGAACCCGTGGCAGACACGTGGCATAATAGCATTCTACGACACAGTCGCACAACCTGTGGAGGAAAATTGGCCTTGCTTCAGCGTATTATAGACGGTTCGAAAACTTCAAAGTAAATTTTCTCGAGAATTTTTGAGAGTTTCATCTAACTATTTTGAGGGATTCATATTTGAGTTCCGAATTTCACTTACCTTAAATATAAAAAAGATCAAAAATCTGATTGTCTTGTGTTCCGCTTGCGACTCCACATTCTGTGCTCAGTAGACCATTTCGTTCAGTGTGTCGTTCTACTAATTTCGCGATTCCATGAACTAATTTTATGGCCAACTCCTGAGCCTCTCCTTTTTCTGTGTCATTCGTTCTCCGATGTACACATTGAGCTGTTCTTGTGAAAGACTGAATTATTGTTTTACATTTTTTTAAACCGAGCATTTTGTTCTTCGTCTTCCATTCTTATTGTTCCTTCTTGGTTCTTACACATATTGTATATTACCCCTTTTTTCGTGGAACTTACTCTTATTTTTCTGATAATTTCGACCATATTGCACATTTACTCTGGCGAACGGTTTTTGAAATCGTTTTATTACTTTCATTGAGAACGGCCTCTTTTCGTTCGCCAGGCCAAGTTATTCCGGGATTCAATTTTTTCGCCCAACGAAGTGTCTGTCGTGATTTTCGTAGTTTTTTCGTTTGACGCTTATTTCGTGAGATATTTGGCCCGGTCACGATCAATGGACCACCCTGTATAAGTGGAGCAGACACGGACGGGGGATCACGCTATTGGAGATATGGGCTGCAAATGGGGAATCCATTGTGGTAATGGATGTCGACAAAGGGTAGATTATTATTACGTAGAGCCTCTGAACGGGTATCTCGCAAACGGCGAAGCTGGTCGAATGTTCACTTGCTACTGTCGTGAGCATCTATGGAAAGAGGTAGCAGGACAGAGATACTGCCACTGGGCGCTAAATGTTTGGACATCCACGACTGTTCACAGAACTTGGGGTTCGCAGGCTCGTCTGCTCTGTAAAGTAAGATAGATCGTGATCTGTGGCATCTCTGCCGAAAGAGCACAATACTTGTGCTAGCACAAGTGTTTCGGAGCACACCCTCATCGTACATTGTTGAACAGGGAACTCCGCCACGGACCACCCCTCCGTGTCCACACGTTGAACCACCGACATCGTCAACTACCATTGCAATGGGCGCGGGACCATCGGGATTCGACCGTCGACCAATGGAAACGTGTCGACACTTTGTGTGAAATACATTTTTGCTATACTAGGTCGACGGTCCTCTCCACAGATACAGTCATCGAGGTGAACGGTGGCTCGAAACGTCCAGCTCGCTACGGACGCAGGCTGCTGGGAGCAGTATTGTGCTGTGACAGACATTCTCCAACGCTTGCATGGGACTTGTGGTAGTAATCGGAGACACTCTGACAGCTGCAAACCACCTGCATACCTCCATGCTTGATGTCTTCCCCGATGGCGATGTCATCTTTCAGCATTACAATTGTGCGTGTCTCGGAGCCAGAAGCATGCTACAGTGGTTTGAGGGGCGTTACAGTGAACTCATCCTGTCGGCGATCAAATTTGCCTGATGTAAATCCTATGGAACACATCTGGGTCGCTGTCGGACGCCATCACCGCATATGCAGGTCAGTGGCTCGATGATGATGTTTTGTTTGTGGGGCGCTTAACTAAGCGGTCATCAGCACCCGTACGAAGTCCTAATTTTTTCGCAGCCCAGTCCTTTTACACACTCCAGTGTAGCGACAGTCACGAATGATGATGATGATGATGATGATGATGAAAGGATGAGGACAACACAAACACCCATTCCCCGGGGAGAGAATATCTCCAATCCTACCGGAAGTCGAATCCTAGATCCCGTGATCCAGAGGCAGCAATGCTAGCCACTAGACCACGATCTGCGGACCTAGTCAGTGGCTCGTTATTTATGAGAATTACCTGACATGTGCGTAAATATCTAATGCCACCTACCTCCACTCTGACCCTTGATACGCAGAATCAGCTATACAGTATATTCCGTTCCAAAGACCGAAAAAAAGCTATTAAGCAAGTGGTCATAATGTTTTGGCTCATCAGTGTATTACATACCTTAACAACATAGCAAATTCGCCATTTGTAAAGTGTTAATTGAAGGGCTGCATACCATGTCCGGAAAGGCAACCTGCTAATGCAGTACAATCACCTACTGTAAATTCACAATACGACGCTGATTTTTAGGGATTAAATGAATTAGACTATTCCAATACACATTATCACCAATGTTCATCCTTTACGTTGGTCAGTCATCAATTAATTCCTACATTCCTTAAGCCTCCGGTTCTTGATGTACGTTGGTTGACTTCTGCTGACACTGCAGCTGTCTTTTCAGCAGGTCCCGTTGTCACTGAAGGAATTTGCACCGCTGTTGCCTCCTCTCTCTATACAGTTGGTAAATTACCCAACTAATGAGCCAAGTATATGCGGGATCGATTGGTGAATCATTGACCTCACACTGGTTAGTTCTTACCTAATTGCTGAGTCTACCTCATTGCCGTGCCAGTCAGAGCTCCTGATGACTTTTTCGAAAATGAAAATCGCCTAAATACTTGATCAAAGAAATTTTTTGGATTTTCCTATACTTAGTTTTTATGATTTTTGGTAGCGAGCTGTTGCTGGACATGTATTTTGTCTTCTTCAAACGTTTTCCGGAGCCCTTCTCTTTCTGCACGTTCTTTAGAAATAATGACACAGTATCGCTAGGTCGTCTGTAAAAGCAAAATGACCTATCATTACATTGTCCCTTCCTAATTTGATTCGTTGGTAAATTTTAAGCTCAAATTTTTAATATCCACGACTTTTGGATTACTCTGCTTAGCCCCAGTCAAAAAGTAACAGAGATAGAATTAGGGAGAGAGACCTTCGGTTCGCTAAATCATGTCCTTTTAAAATCGACGACGGTGCAAACTGTTATCTCATTGTAAATTTTTTTAAGCCTTAGAATTATTAAAATATCTTCTGACCAAGATCTACTTTGACTGAAACCTTCTTGCTACTCGCCTGTTTCGCACTAAAGTTTCTGTTGCGTTCGATCCAGTAGACACCGAGACAGACTTTAGTATGGGGCAGGAGGAAGAGAAATTCCTCTATAGCTAACATGCGTTCTGTCTCCCTTTTTGTGTAGTAAGTGTATCAATGACGTTTTTTAGTCATCCGAAATTTTCTCAGTTTGCCAAATGTCTTACATGATCAATGGAATTTACTGTAAGGTTTATGGGCCAGCTGTTTTCAGGTGTTGTTCAGCAGTTATGCCTTCGGCAGGTGCTTTGTTGTATTTTAGCTTTATAATGTCTAGCAAATTCCCATTAATTTGATGCTTCTTAATCTGGCTTGCTTTCCAGGGGAAATTCTGGTGTAAATCTTCCGTGTTCTTGGGACAGTTTAGGATTTTCTTTAAAATATTTTTGAAGTTCTCTATAGTCTTCTTGATAGTTAAGTGCCAACTGTCCATTTCTCTTCTTAAAGCAGAGATGTTTGGGATGGTCTCCATTTAGCTTTGTCTTGTAACAAATCCTGGTGTTGTTTTTTTGGGAAGTAGTCTTCTGTTTCACCAAATTGACTGTTCTCATACTGTTTCTTCTGTTGTCTAATTAACTTTCAATACTTTATTCTAGTTACCAGGAACATGTCACAGAAATTATCCGATTTGTTACTGCTCTATGTTATGGTTGGCTTGTGCTGAGATTTTAATGTTTGTTCACAATCTTCATTGCACCAAAGATGTCATTTTCCGCCATAGTAAAGGAATTTGGTTTGGGAGGTTTGTAATAAGCTTGTGTTTGAGTCGTTTCCAATTTGTCACTTCTCGAGCTATTTTGCCATAGTAGTGGTTGGTATTTGGTAGTATCAAATGCAGAACTTACTGAAATCCTTTTGCTGAATCTTTGGCATCAAAGCCAATTTAGTTTTAGGTAGTGGTATGTGTCAATATTTGTGTACTTGAACACTTAAAATCTCCTTGTCACGTGGATACGATATTGCTGTATAATTGGTTATACTGATTGTTATGCAGACCTACTGTTCATGTGCTGCGTATATTGTAATGTTAAATCGCGAAGGACTTTAGTTAGATGAAGAAATCGCTTGAAAGCCCTAGTCTTGGCAGTTGAAACAAACGCACTGTGATACAAATAAACAGTCTTGTTATGTGTTGTTTTTCACTTTGTAAACCTCTCTACAGAATTTCCAGTCATTAACTTGTCTCTCAGCGTGAAAAGTCTATTGTTCTCCTCTTCATATAAACACAACATTCGCTGATGGTTGCACTCGGTTTCCTTACAGTTTGCACCCTTATTGTTCAGTTTCTGCGCGGTTAATGGCGGTATGTTTGTTATTCTTGTGATTTTATGTTAGGGTATATAATTTTATGAGAGTGATAGCTCTTTCCAGGTTGGCACCACTATCAAGACCTGCAGACTCTACGTCTCTCCATGGCATCTGAAGAAGGCTGCTCGTGAAACCATTCCGTATTCCGTCGCTAATTGACCGTTTACTTACATATCAGAATGCGTTTTCCACGAAATGAGGTTTCTCACCAGATATCCAAAAGCTTACTTTCTACCTTGTCTTCTTTAGTTTTTCGATATTCTTTTGTCTCAGTACTGTCTGCTGCTTCGTCTTGTCTTACTGACTCCTGGTTCGTCTGCGAGTGATAAGCATTCAACACTGACTTTCCATCTTACGACTCGTATTATGGTGCTAGAATGAATATTTTATCCTGCAGCGGCGTTCGCGCTATTTTGAAATTTCCAGGCAGATTAAAAGTGTTTTTCCGACCAGGACTTGAACGTGACATCCCGCTTCTTATCGACTTAGCTATCCAGACGCGACACTCGACCCGCCGTCACGGATTTATTTCTACAAAGACCTCTCTCCTTCCTTCCACAGTCTCTGGAGGCTTTCCAACATACTTACCCACATCTACGTTATTATTCTGAATATCAGAATTAAGTGCCTTCAAGCTATTTCCCTACCGTCCTACTCTCGAACAAATAGGGGGAAAAACGAACACGTAAATCTGTCCGTGCGACTTCTGATTTCGCTTATTTCATTATGATGATGTAGGTGGGCGCCATCAAAATATTTTCACACTCTCGCGAGAAGTTGGTGATTAAAATTTCATGAGAAGATTCTGTCGCAATGAAAAACGCCTTTGTTTTAATGATTGCCACTCCAATTCGCGTATAACATACGTTGTACTTGTTGTGGATTGGCAGGAGACCAACCCACTAAATTTAGAGGAAGCCGAAAGGCATGCGTTTTAGCTCACGCAGGCTGGCGTGAGGTCTGGAACAGGACAAGGAAATTAGAACTTAGAAAAACGGACACAGATGGTGGAATACTTAACTTTAATCCATTAATGTTGAACGTAGCTCTTGTCTGTAAATTATTTACAATATCAATAGCAACTGATAATGGCGCCTTGCTAGGTCGTAGCAAATGACGTAGCTGAAGGCTATGCTAACTATCGTCTCGCCAAATGTGAGCGTATTTTGTCAGTGAACCATCGCTAGCAAAGTCGGCTGTATAACTGGGGCGCGAGTGCTAGAAAGTCTCTCTAGACCTGCCGTGTGGCGGCGCTCGGTCTGCAATCACTGATAGTGGCGACACGCGGGTCCGACGTATACTAACGGACCGCGGCCGATTTAAAGGCTACCACCTAGCAAGTGTGGTGTCTGGCGGTGACACCACAGTACTCTCACCCTGTTTCGTGATAATAAAAAATGAGCTGCCGTTCTTTGAACTTCTTCAGTGTTCTCCGTCAGTCCCATCTGATGCAGATCCCAAACCGCGCAGCAGTACTGCAGAAGAGGGTGAACAATCGTAGTACAAGCAGTCTCTTTAGTAGACATGTAGCATTTCCCAATGTTCAGTCAATAAATCCCAGTCTTTGATTTGCTTTTCCAACAACATTATCTGTACGATAATTCCAATTTAAGTTATTCGTAATTGTAATCTCTAAGTATTTAGTTGAATTTACAGTCTTTAGATTTATGTGGGTCTTTTTTTTCCGGCATCCGAAATTTACCAGATTCCTTTTAGCACTCATGTGGATGATTTCAAACTTTTCTTTATTTAGTCAACTGCCTCTTTTCGCACCATATAGATATTTTGTTGAAATCGTTTGGCAACTTGCTTTGATCATCTAATGACTTTATAAGATGGTATTTGATAGCATCATCTGCAATCAATGCAAGTGGGCTGCTCAGATTGTCTCCTACGTCGTTTACGCAGATCAGGAACAGGAGAGGACCTATAGCACTTGTTTTAGTCATTCATTTTACGTCGATTACTACGTACTATGTGATCTTTCTGACAGGAAATCACGAATCCGGTCCCACAACTGAGACGAATCTTCATGAGCACGCAATTTAATCGGAAGTCACTCGTGTGGAACGGTATCAAAAGCCTTCTGGAAGTGTAAAAATATAGAATCAACTTGACACCCTCTGTCGTAAGCTTCCCGCGAATAAAGATCTAGTTGTTTTTCGCAAGAACGATACTTTCTACGTCCGTATTGGCTGTTTGTCAATAAATCGGGACTAACACTCTTGAACTGATAATGCGAGGAAATTGCTGAGGGATTTCGTTCCACAACATACGAGGTGCATTCAAGTTCTAAGGCCTCCGATTTTTTTCTCCGGACTGGAAAGAGATAGAAACATGCGCATTGTTTTAAAATGAGGCCGCGTTCATTGTCAATACGTCCCAGAGGTGGCAGCACCGTACGGCCGATGGAATTTTACCGCCAGCGGCGAGAATGAGAACTGTTTTAAATACTTAAAATGGCGACGTTTTCCTTACTTGAACAGCGTGCAATCATTCGTTTTCTGAATTTGCGTGGTGTGAAACCAATTGAAATTCATCGACAGTTGAAGGAGACATGTGGTGTTGGAGTTATGGTTGTGTCAGTGCGTTCGTGGGTGTGATAGTTTAATGAAGGCAGAACATTATGTGACAACAAACCGAAACAACCTCGGGCTCGCACTAGCCGGTCTGACGACATGATCGAGAAAGTCGAGAGAATTGTTTTGGGGAATCGCCGAATTAATGTTGAACAGATCGCCTCCAGAGTTGGCATTTCTGTGGGTTCTGTGCACACAATCCTGCATGACGACCTGAAAATGCGAAAAGTGTCATCCAGGTGGGTGCCACGAATGGTGACGGACGACCACATGGCTGCCCGTGTGGCATGTTGCCAAGCAATGTTGACGCGCAACGACAGCATGAATGGGACTTTCTTTTCGTCGGTTGTGACAATGGATGAGACTTGGACGCCATGTTTCAATCCAAAAACAAAGCGCCAGTCAGCTCAATGGAAGCACACAGATTCACCGCCACCAAAAAAATTTCGGGTAACCACCAGTGCTGAAAAAATGATGGTGTCCATGTTCTGGGACAGCGAGGGCGTAATCCTAACTCATTGCGTTCCAAAGGGCACTATGGTAACAGGTGCATCCTACAAAAATGTTTTGAAGAACAAATTCCTCCCTGCACTGCAACAAAAACGTCCGGGAAGGGCTGCGCGTGTGCTGTTTCACCAAGCCAACGCACTCGCACATCGAGCTAACGTTACACAACAGTTTCTTCTTGATAACAACTTTAAAGTGATTCCTCATGCTCCCTACTCACCTGACCTGGCTCCTAGGGACTTTTGGCTTTTTCCAACAATGAAAGACACTCTCCGTGCAAGGCTTCATCGGGTTTTCACTGCGGTCTCCATTTCGCACCCCATCGGACCTTACTTTCCGAGATAACTCTCGTAATTACTGTTTCCAGTGAACTGTTACCAAAAGTGTAATCGTTAAGTAGCGAACCTCTTCATATCTCTATTCGGAATGCATCACCTGCAGAAAGCTCCAAGTACTTATTACGACCCACCAGGCACTTTTTAAAAAGCGTACATAAACATTTTCCCGAGGCGCAAAGTGAAAACTGGTTCCCACTCTCGTGACAAATTCGGCCTGCTCTAACGTATCGCGGCCGGCGCGACCTCCGCCCCCGGGCTTCGGCGCCCCATAGCGGCTCGCCCGCCACGGCGGGGGCCGCCCGCTATCTCTGTGAGCCGGTGCCAGCACAGCGGGTGTCCGCCGGTCGACGGAAACTGGTTCCGCGGCCAATTTGCTCACGCCAGCCGCATTAATACCGCGCCGTGGTGTCGACGCGTTAACAAGGATGTTGATTTAGGGCCCGATGTGGAAATTGGGTCATAAGATTAAGATATTAGCGTAAAATGGAGCGGACTTTACGCTCGTAATTGTGGTTAATGCGGAACGGACCCATTGGCATAAATCGCCTGTGAGGCGTAGGCCCACGAGCCGTAAAAAGAGAGCGCCGCGTGTGGCCATAGTAGTTCCACAGGCAGTTTTACCCGCGGGGCCCGTAGTCGAGAAAGTCTGGCACTGTTTAAAACACTCCGGAAGACTTAATTTCTCCGGCCCCGGGCCAGAAAATTTGGAGGAATATACTAAAAACTACAAATGACACGAAACGTTTCGCTTACATATATCACATTTTTGTCAGAACAATTCTAGCACTGTTTTGTTAACAGTAAAGATGTAGATATGTTTACGAGTTATTTATTTTCTGTTTCCTTCTATAACGTTCGCAGTACCTACCTATAACATGGATCACGCCAGTTTGTTCACAATAAATACTCAGCAGACAAAAGTCATGAGACTTCTTCTACGTAATATCGTGTCGGACCCTCTTCTACCAGGCGTAGTGCAGCAGTTCGACGTAGCATGGACTCAACAACTCGTTGGAAGTCCCCTGCAGAAATATTGAGCAATGCTGAATCTATCATCATCATCATCAGCCAATTCAACCATTAAATGATGTGGCCCCTTCGAGTCATGGATTCAGGTGGGCTTTCAGCAGTCTTCTCCAAGTGGGACGGTCTTGGGCAGTTCTCTGCCAGGTGTTACCAGCGATCATCTTGATGTCTTTGTCCCATCTGTCTGGTCGTCTTCCTCTAGGCCTCCGGTGCTCTCTCGGACTCCACTCCAGTGCTAGCTTGGTCCATCTGTTGTCTTTTCTTCTTGCGACGTGGCCAGCCCACTGACATTTCAAGGAACCTACTGTCTCTAAGATGTCATTAACCTTCGTCACAGACCGGATGTCATCTGCCCTTTTCCTATCCTTTCTTGTATAGCCCAGCATTGATCTCTCCATAGTTCTCTGTGCTGTCCTAAGTTTCCCTTTTGTAAATGAGTTCAGTGTCCATGTCTCGCAGCCATACGTCATCACAGGAAGAATGCATTGATCGAATACTGCATTCTTCAGATTTACTGGCATTTTTGATCTGAATACTTTTGAATTCTTCCCAAATGCTTGCCAGCCAAGCTTGATGCGTCGATAGATTTCTGGCCTTGTGTCTGCCTTCATATTTATAATCTGGCCAAGGTAGACATATTCACTGACCTCTTCTAGTAGAGTGTCCTTGACTTTCAATCTCCAGCTGGGACCCATTTGTTGGACATTACTTTTGTTTTGGAAAGGTTCATGTTCAAGCCAACCAGCTGACATTCCGATGCAAGATCTGTAACTAAGTTTTGGAGCTGTGCGAAGTCTATGTCCAGTAAGGCATATCATCAGCAAATCTCAAGTTGGTAAGCCTTCTTCCAATAATTCTAATTCCCTTACCTTCCCAAACATAGCCATTTCCAATACGGCAGAGAACAGTTTTGGGGAGATGGGATCGCCTTGCTTGACACCCCTCGTGATGCGGAATTCTTGAGCTGATTCGCCGATGTTAACATAAGCTGAATCTATAGCCGTCCACAACTGCGAAAGTGTTGCCAGTGCAGGAATTTGTGCACGAACTGACTTCTCGATTATGTCCCATGATTCATGTCTGGCTATCTGTCCAGAATGTTGTTCAAACCAGTCACGAACTACTGTGGCCCGGTGACATGGAGTATTGTTGCTCAAATGGTTCAAATGGCTCTGAGCACTATGGGACTTATCTTCTGAGGTCATCAGTCCCCTAGAACTGAGAACTACTTAAACCTAACTAACTTAAGGACATCACACACATCCATGAACGAGGCAGAATTCGAACCTGCGGCCGTAGCGGTCGCGCGGTTCCAGACTGTAGCGCCTAGAACCGCTCGGCCACCCCGGCCTGGATAGCGTATTGTCGTTCACAACAATTCCATTGCTGTCTGGTAACGTGAAGCCCGTGAATACCTGCAAATGATCCCCAAGTAGCCGAACATAACCATTTCCAATCAATGGTCTGTTCAGTTGGACCAAAGAACCATGTCCATTCCAAGTAAACACAGCCCACGCCATTATGGAGGCATCGCGAGCTTGCACACTGTCTTGTTGACCATCTGGGTCCATAGCTCCGTGGCATCTGAGCCACACTCGATCCCTACCATCAGCTGTGAAGTCGGGACTCACATGACCATGGCAAGGGTTTTCCAGTCGTCTAGGGTCCAACTGATAAGCCACGAACCCAGGAGAGTCACTGGAGGTGATCTCGCGCTGTTCACAAAGGCACTCTCATCGGTCATCTGCTGCCATATCTCATCAGCACCAAGTTTCGCTACACTGGCCGAACGGGTCTACATCTACATCTACATTTATACTCCGCAAGCCACCCAACGGTGTGTGGCGGAGGGCACTTTACGTGCCACTGTCATTACCTCCCTTTCCTGTTCCAGTCGCGTATGGTTCGCGGGAAGAACGACTGTCTGAAAGCCTCCGTGCGCGCTCTAATCTCTCTGATTTTACATTCGTGATCTCCTCGGGAGGTATAAGTAGGGGGAAGCAATATATTCGATACCTCATCCAGAAACGCACCCTCTCGAAACCTGGCGTGCAAGCTACACCGCGATGCAGAGCGCCTCTCTTGCAGAGTCTCCACTTGAGTTTGCTAAACATCTCCGTAACGTTATCACAGTTACCAAATAACCCTGTGACGAAACGCGTCGCTCTTCTCTGGATCTTCTCTATCTCCTCCGTCAAGCCGATCTGGTACGGATCCCACACTAATGAGCAATACTCAAGTATAGGTCGAACGAGTGTTTTGTAAGCCACCTCCTTTGTTGATGGACTACATTTTCTAAGCACACTCCCAACGAATCTCAACCTGGTACCCGCCTTACCAACAATTAATTTTATATGATCATTCCACTTCAAATCGTTCCGCACGCTTACTCCCAGATATTTTACAGGAGTAACTGCTACCAGTGTTTGTTCCGCTATCATACAATCATACAATAAAGGATCCTTCTTTCTATGTATTCGCAATACATTACATTTGTCTATGTTAAGGGACAGTTGCCACTCCCTGCACCAAGTGCCTATCCGCCGCAGATCTTCCTGCACCTCGCCACAATCCTCTAATGCTGCAACCTCTCTGTATACTACAGCAACATCCGCGAAAAGCCGCATGGAACTTCCGTCACTATCTACTAGGTCATTTATATATATTGTGAAAAAGCAATGGTCCCATAACACTCCCATGTGGCACGCCAGAGGTTACTTTAACGTCTGTAGACGTCTCTCCATTGATAACAACATGCTGTGTTCTGTTTGCTAAAAACTCTTCAATCCAGCCACCCAGCTGGTCTGATATTCCGTAGGCTCTTACTTTGTTTATCAGGCGACAGTGCGGAACTGTATCGAACGCCTTCCGGAAGTCAAGAAAAATAGCATCTACCTTAGAGCCTGTATCTAATATTTTCTGGGTCTCATGAAAAAATAAAGCGAGTTGGGTCTCACACGATCGCTGTTTCCGGAATCCATGTTGACTCCTACATAGTAGAGTCTGGGTTTCCAAAAGACATGATACTCGAGCAAAAAACATGTTCTAAAATTCTACAACAGATCGACGTCAGAGATATAGGTCTATAGTTTTGCGCATCTGCTCGACGACCCTTCTTGAAGACTGGGACTACCTGTGCTCTTTTCCAATCATTTGGAGCCCTCTGTTCCTCTAGAGACTTGCGGTACACGGCTGTTAGAAGGGGGGCAAGTTCTTTCGCGTTGTCTGTGTAGAATCGAATTGGTATCCCGTCAGGTCCAGTGGATTTTCCTCTGTTGAGTGATTCCAGTTGCTTTTCTATTCCTTGGACACTTATTTCGATGTCAGCCATTTTTTCGTTTGTGCGAGGATTTAGAGAAGGAACTGCAGTGCGGTCTTTCTCTGTGAAACAGCTTTGGAAAAAGGTGTTTAGTATTTCAGCTTTACGCGTGTCATCCTCTGTTTCAATGCCATCATCATCCCGGAGTGTCTGGATATGCTGTTTCGAGCCACTTACTGATTTAACGTAAGACCAGAACTTCCTAGGATTTTCTGTCAAGTCGGTACATAGAATTTTACTTTCGAATTCACTGAACGCTTCACGCATAGCCCTCCTTACGCTAACTTTGACATCGTTTAGCTTCTGTTTGTCTGAGAGGTTTTGGCTGCGTTTAAACTTGGAGTGAAGCTCTCTTTGCTTTCACAGCAGTTTCCTAACTTTGTTGTTGTACCACGGTGGGTTTTTCCCGTCCCTCACAGTTTTACTCGGCACGTACCTGTCTAAAACGCATTTTACGATTGCCTTGAACTTTTTCCATAAACACTCAACATTGTCAGTGTCGGAACAGAAATTTTCGTTTTGATCTGTTAGGTAGTCTGAAATCTGCCTTCTATTACTCTTGCTAAACAGATAAACCTTCCTCCCTTTTTTTATATTCCTATTAACTTCCATATTCAGGGATGCTGCAACGGCCTTATGATCACTGATTCCCTGTTCTGCACATACAGAGTCGAAAAGTTCGGGTCTGTTTGTTATCAGTAGGTCCAAGATGTTATCTCCACGAGTCGGTTCTCTGTTTAATTGCTCGAGATAATTTTCGGACAGTGCACTCAGTATAATGTCACTCGATGCTCTGTCCCTACCACCCGTCCTAAACATCTGAGTGTCCCAGTCTATATCTGGTAAATTGAAATCTCCACCTAAGACTATAACATGCTGAGAAAATTTATTTGAAATGTATTCCAAATTTTCTCTCAGTTATTCTGCCACTAATGCTGCTGAGTCGGGTGGTCGGTTAAAGGAGCCAATTATTAACCTAGCTCGGTTGTTGAGTGTAACCTCCACCCATAATAATTCACAGGAACTATCCACTTCTACTTCACTACAGAATAAACTACTACTAACAGCGACGAACACTCCACCACCGGTTGCATGCAATCTATCCTTTCTAAACAAAGTCTGTACCTTTTGTAAAAATTTCGGCAGAATTTAATTCTAGCTTCAGCCAGCTTTCTGTACCGATAACGATTTCAGCTTCGGTGCTTTCTATCAGCGCTTGAAGTTCCGGTACTTTACCAACGCAGCTTCGACAGTTGACAATTACAATACCGACTGCTGCTTGGTCCCCGCATGTCCTGACTTTGCCCCGCACCCGTTGAGGCTGTTGCCCTTTCTGTACTTGCCCAAGGCCATCTAACCTAAAAAACCGTCCAGCCCACGCCACACAACCCCTACTACCTGTGTAGCCGCTTGTTGCGTGTAGTGGACTCCTGACCTATCCAGCGGAACCCGAAACCCCACCACCCTATGGCGCAAGTCGAGGAATCTGCAGCCCACATGGTCGCAGAACCGTCTCAGCCTCTGATCCAGACCCTCCACTCGGCTCTGTACCAAAGGTCCGCAGTCAGTCCTGTCGACGATGCTGCAAATGGTGAGCTCTGCTTTCATCCCGCTAGCGAAACTGGCAGTCTCCACCAAATCAGATAGCCGCCGGAAGCCAGAGAGGATTTCCTCCGATCCATAGCGACACACATCATTGGTGCCGACATGAGCGACCACCTGCAGATGGGTGCACCCTGTACCCTTCATGGCATTTGGAAGGACCCTTTCCACATCTGGAATGACTCCCCCCGGTATGCACACGGAGTGCACATTGGTTTTCTTCCCCTGTCTTGCTGCCATTTCCCTAAGGGGCCCCATTACGCGCCTGACGTTGGAGCTCACAACTACCAGTAAGCCCACCCTCTGCGACCGCCCGGGTCTTGCAGACTGAGGGGCAACCTCTGGAACAGGACAAGCAGCCATGTCAGGCCGAAGATCAGTATCGGCCTGAGACAGAGCCTGAAACCGGTTCGTCAAACAAACTGGAGAGGCCTTCCGTTCAGCCCTCCGGAATGTCTTTCGCCCCCTGCCACACCTTGAGACGACCTCCCACTCTACCACAGGTGAGGGATCAGCCTCAATGCGGGCAGTATCCCGGGCAACCACAGTCGTAGTCCGATCGGGGGATGCGTGGGACGAGCTGGCCGTCCCCGACAAACCCCCATCCGGACCCCCACAGTGATGCCCATTGGCAACAGCCTCAAGCTGTGTGACCGAAGCCAACACTGCCTGAAGCTGGGAACGAAGGGATGCCAACTCAGGCTGCATCCGAACACAGCAGTTGCAGTCCCTATCCATGCTAAAAACTGTTTTGCAAAGAACGTCTGAACTAATCTACAGAGAGCGCAAACAAATCGACAAAATTTAAACGGTTATTAAAATACAAGATTGCCTAGTAAATGCAGTAATGCTGCTACTTGCGCACTGCTGACACAGTGCTCGGCGGCGGAAGGAGACTACGCGAGTTTACACTATTCAGGTACTAAAACGCGATGCCAAAACTCTCAAATACTATAATAAGCCCGAAATTTATGAATTAAACAATGCAAGTACCAAAAACACGCAAAGAAATTAAGAATTAAACTATGTAACAAATGAGTGAGCTAGGAGTATACGACTTGCTGCTGCAGCTGCTTATCCAACGGCGGCAGGGATATGTTCGTTGTACGTCTCACATTGACTCCCGCAGTTATTTCATGCAGTTTTTCTCGTCTGTTAGCACCGACAATTCTGGGCTAACGCCACTGAATTGTCTGTAGTGACAGGTAATGACTGAAATTTGCTGTTCGCGGCACATCCTTTACACTGTGGATGTCTGAATATTGGATTACCTATGTCGAAACCGTCTAGCTCCAAGTATCACACCGCGTTCAGAGCTCGCTGATTCCCGTCGTGCCGCTATAAACATGTCGGAAACCTTTTCACATGAATCAGCTGAGAGGAAATGACAGCTCTGCTAATGTAACACCATTTTATGCCTTGTGTACGCAATACTACCGCCATCTGTATAAGTACATGTCGCTATCCCATGACTTCTATCACCACAGTGCACATACTTTCTTTGTGATAATATTGGTTCATCACGACCATTTTATCAGAGTCTATAAATAGTATATTAACTGAAACATGTACAAAGCCTAGACACACATCCACATAGATATATAAAAATTAAATTACACCTATAACTGTCTCCATGAGTTTTATCGCTGCATTTTCCACTCACCTTTCTCATTACTTGACACACTAAAATACCTCACCCTCACTCTTGCTTATCATCAACAAAATCGGACTCAAAGATACTAATGCATGTTATAGTTTATGAGCAAAGTACAAATTGTAGCACTTTGTCTACGTTTTCAAAACACTTCTGCGAAACATACACTGAGGGAAAAAACTAAAAGACCCTGAAAGACAACCAAATGAAACACTCTTGTCACAGAAAAGGGCACCCTGACATAAAGGTAACAATATGGAGTTGGGAGTCCACCCTGATGCAAAACACTTTTGTTTATTTTCTTCCCCAAATAGTTTGAGAGACAATATGGCCATCGTCAGTCGATTTTACCCTTTGTTCTAAAACACGCAAAATTATCACCTTTAAAAATTTAAAAAAACGTTATTACATGTGTATTGTTTCATTCCAGATAGTGTATTGTGTGATTCGTTTTATTATACCTTTTCACTTTTGAGTCACTGCATGGTTCGTATGTTTGTTGCCGTTTTTTTCGGTGTTTTCTATGTTTCTTGTCTTTTTTCGCCGAACAGCATATCATCTGCTACAGTATGAGTGACTGTTATTAACAACTATGAGCATGTAAACTTACATTCGTCAGTTTTATTCGAATGGGAATTGCGGTAGTGTCGTAGATGCAGTTTCGGTGGGCACTAAGCTATAACTGAATCTGTCATATATTCACGTTCGTTGCTAGGCTTGCATTTGCTTTAAAAACAAACAGAGATATTTATAGTCTCTTCTTTGGATATACGTGTGTGCACCTGGATGTAATGCTCCACAGAATGAACAGAATTGCTCTTAGTCCTGAAAACTGCGCCCACGTGGTTCACATAATTGAACAAATTGCTATTGAAAATTAGGCAGACCAGACTCCATAAACAAGATCAGCAACAAGGTAAAACTAAAAATGAGACGTAATTATAGTGGCCAACCATACAAACGCACAACCGAAGAGTCTGAAAACACAGACACAAAACAGACAGACAACACAGCACACCACACTCATATCAGAAAAGAGAAACAAATGTTACACACTAACACACAATAATAAAACAGCACATAGAATTGAAAATAAACTGAAGAAGCAAGACATACAGTTAACATTCAGAACAAACAACGCATTACAACAAAGACTAGGTCAGACAGAATAACTTCTGACAAAATCAGTAATGAAGGAATATACACACTCAACTGCAACTTCTGCCAATCCCACTACATAGCACAATTTTTGTACCTGTGGTATAAAATATCAGTTTTTATTGAGTTATAAAAGTTTAACATCTGGTGTTGTACTGCAAATTTTTGTGTATATAAAGGAACGATCATTTTTCAACATGAAACTTCCTGGCAGATTAAAACTGTGTGCCCGACCGAGACTCGAACTCGGGACCTTTGCCTTTCGCGAGCAAGAGCTCTACCATCTGAGCTACCGAAGCACGACTCACGCTCGGTACTCACAGCTTTACTTCTGCCAGTACCTCGTCTCCTACCTTCCGAACTTTACAGAAGCTCTCCTGCGAACCTTGCAGAACTAGCACTCCTGAAAGAAAGGATATTGCGGAGACATGGCTTAGCCACAGCCTGGGGGCAAAGGTCCCGAGTCCCGAGTTCGAGTCTCGGTCGGGCACACAGTTTTAATCTGCCAGGAAGTTTCATATCAGCGCACACTCTGCTGCAGAGTGAAAATCTCATTCTGGACTTTTCAACATGTTCTTATTAGGTCGGTTTCTTTTCTGTTTTTTAGGTACAAATTTTTCAACTGATTTTAAACTAGCTTCCCGATAAACTGGAAACTTAAAACTTCCAAAGTAGCTCAGAGCTGGGTGATACTGCAATATTAACTCGCTTTCGATTCTGGTGTGTCGCGGAGGGTACTTTGTTTTTCGGTTTGTCTGTCTGTCCATTCAGTACAAATTTGCAATTGATTTTGAACTAATTTTCCGATAAGTTCGCTACTTGAAACTTCCAAATTAGCTCCGAACTGGATGACGATGCAACATTAACTCGCTTTCTTTCCTGGTGTGTGAAGGGGAGTAGTTACTTGGCGTACCGCTGCTGTTTCCCTGTTTTCTTGCTCCAGTCGCGAATGTATCGCAGTAAAGAATAATTGACACTAAGCTTCCCTGTGAGCTAAATTCTCTCTCATTTACACCCTGCACGAAATAACAACAGAAATAAGTGTCTGACGTACAAAGAAACACAGAAGTGTCGCAAGCAAAGGACGACATGCACATAAGAAATCTCTTCAGTATATACAATTCCTAAGTCGCTCGTCGTGAAGTGCCTAATCTTGATGCTGCCGTAGAAGTGGGCCGCGACCAGTCCTCTTCGCACAGAGGCCGCTGCCGTCCCGTTGTAGTCATGGAGAGGGGTCTGCCAGCGTGCAGTTGGCTGACATCTTCTCCAGAGCCCTCTCTACTCTCTCGTTTTCGACCGGTGTGTCGCCGCTCCACCTTCCGTCGTAATTATATCGATTGGACGCTAGACACTGAAAAACCGTGGCGTGCTCGGAGGAATGTGGTTTCTGTTGGCAAGAGCTGATGGTAGGGTTAAAGCGTAGCGCAGATCCGACGAAGCCATGGATCCAAGTTGTCAACAAGACATTGTGCAAGCTTATGGTGGCTCCATAATGGTGTCGGCTGTATTTACATGCAATGGACTTGGCCTCTGCTCCATCTGAACCGATCATTGTCTAGAAATGGTCATGTTCGGCTACTTGGAGACAATCTGCAGCCATTCATGGGCTTCATATTCCAATGGCAATGGTCTATGTCACCGGGCCACAGTGGTTCGCGATTGGTTTGAAGAACATTCTGGACAGTTTCAGCGACTGATTTTGCCACCCAGACAACCCTACATGAAACCAATCGAATAATTATGGGAGATAATGGAGAGGTCATCTCGTGCAGAAAGTCCTGCACCAGCAACACTTTCGCAATTATGGACGGCTCCAGAGACAGTATGGCTCGGTATTTTTCAAAGGGCTCCCAGCGACTTGTTGAGTCCATGCCACGTCAAGTTGCTGCACTTCGTCCGGCAAAAGGAGGTCAGACACGATATTAGGAGGTATTCCTTACTTTTGTCTGCAATGTACTACACAGCAGCAGGGCTGTCTATGTGTGTAGGCTACCTAGCTCTTGTTTCAGTAAAATATAGAGACGTAATTAATTTGTATGGGTCTAGTCGACTGAACCTTTAGAGGGACATACGATACGAAGTAAATCAGCATTCACTTCTGATATCCCTTGCTCTCTCGTGTTAAATTCGTAGTGGCACCAGGTCAAACGTGTAACACTTCAATAGGAAAAATCGCCAAGTCTTAAAAAAAAAAACAGGTATGAAATTTTTGACGATTTGAGACGATTTCCATCTCTCAGGAAGCTAATTTCTTCCAAACCACATTTCATGTGACCAAGACCCATAAAAAGCGATTACTTCCTGTCGCCAGATGAGGACTGTTGAACTATTGAAGGTGGGAGAAACGCCAACATTAGATTTTCTGCGTGAATTATCATCTTTTCCACGTCGACCCTGTACTTTGTCGTTATTGGAATAGTTTTGTTACATACGTTCTGAGGGGGTTTCAAATGAGATCAGGGGCGATCGTAATGTCACTTAAAGACACAAGATTGTAGATAGTACACTACTGGCCATTAAAATTGCTACACCAAGAAGAAATGCAGATGATAAACGGGGATTCATTGGACAAATATATTATACTAGGACTGACATGTGATTACATTTTCACGCAATTTGGGTGCATAGATCCTGAGAAATCAGTACCCAGAACAACCACCTCTGGCCGTAATAACGGCCTTGATACTCCTGGGCATTGAGTCAAACAGAGCTTGGATGGCGTGTACAGGTACAGCTGCCCATGCAACTTCAATACGATAGCACAGTTCATCAAGAGTAGTGACTGGCGTATTGTGACGAGCCAGTTGCTCAGCCACCATTGACCAGACGTTTTAAATTGGTGAGAGATGTGGAGAATGTGCTGGCCAGGGCAGCAGTTTAACATTTTCTTATCCAGAAATGCCCGTACAGGACCTACAACATGCGGTCGTGCATTAACCTGCTGAAATTTAGGGTTTTGCAGGGATCGAATGAAGGGTAGAACCACGGCTCGTAACACATCTGAAATGTATCGTCAACTGTTCAAAGTGCCGTCAATGCGAACAAGAGGTGACCGAGACATGTACCCAGTGGCACCCCATACCATCACGCCGGGTTATACGCCAGTATGGCGATGACGAATACACGCTTCCAATGTGCGTTCACCGCGATATCGCCAAACAGGCTTGCGACCACCATGACGCTGTAAACAGACGCTGGATTCATCCGAAAAAATGACGTTTTGCCTTTCGTGCACCCAGATTCGTAGTTGAGTACACCATCGCAGGCGCTCCTGTCTGTGATGCAGCGTCAAGTGTAACCGCAGCCATGGTCTCCGAGCTGATAGTCCATGCTGCTGCAAACGTCGTCGAACTGTTCGTGCAGATCGTTGTTGTCTTGCAAACGTCCCTATATGTTGACTCAGGGATCGACGCGTGGCTGCACGATCCGTTACAGCCGTTGGGATCCAGCACAGCGTTCCGTATTACCCTCCTGAACCCACCGATTCCATATTCTGCTAACAGTCATTGGATCTCTACCAACGTGAGCAGCAATGTCGCGATACCATAAACCGCAATCGCGATAGGCTACAATCCGACCTTTATCAAAGTCGGAAATGTGATGGTACGCATTTCTCCTCCTTACACGAGGCATCACAGCAACGTTTCACCAGGCAACGCCGGTCAACTCCTGTAGGTGTCGCCACCGGCGCCCACCTTGTGTGAATGCTCTCAAAAGCTAATCATCCTGTCTGTTAAATTTCGAGTATGTAGCACGTCATCTTAGTGGTGTAGCAATTTTAATGGCCAGTAGTGTATTTGCTATGACGCAAAAAGCTTACATTTAGATGACAACAATGTTAAATTTGATTTCATAGAGGAGTGACAATATCGCTTACTGCATTTGAATGTTAATCTACGCTATAGTTTATTAAGTCTGATTAGAGTCAATTCATCATATGCAACCGACGTTAACAATTGTCAACATTTTACTATTTGGTTCGATGTAAATATCTTAACGAAACATCGAACGACTATTGGTCATCAGTAAATCATCTGTTCACTTACTCTTTATATAACAAAAAATGGTTCAAATGGCTCTGAGCACTATGGGAATTAACTTCTGAGGTCATCAGTTCCCTAGAACTTAAAACTACTTACACCTAACTAACCTAAGGACAACACACACATCCATGCCCGAGGCAGGATTCAAACCTGCGATCGTAGCGGTCGCGCGTTTCCAGACTGTAGAGCCCAGAACCGCTCGGCCACTCCGACCGGCGTTTATATAACAATTACACAAAGTATAAGTGAGTTACTTGTCCACATATCTGCCGTCAAACCAAACAGTGAAATATCAGTGGTACTCTACACCCGTATTGATTCTTTTGTAAGGATGAATGCGAGTGCGTGAGTATGTTAACACATCTTATTCAGTTTTGAGAGGAAAGATAGCCATGAGACAACTGCAGAGACCTATTCAGTTAGATTTCAGGTACCTTGTGTAACGTCGAAACTGTCAATGAGGCGTTGTACTTAGAGATGATTTCGGTCGGTAAGATGTAGTTGGGGCCCTGTTGTTCGTTAATGTGCTGAGTATTTGTTACAGTGTAGCGAACTCTTGTTATCAGAGCCTTACAGATAGTGAGGTGCACATGTCAAATACACACATACTTGTCTGGTGTTATCATAGATTACGTCAACGATTTACAAGCTTAACTAACTTACGTAAAACGTTCTGTTACTAATTACGTAGCTGCAGTTCAAGGATCAGTCTGTCACAGAAAGTAGAAGTAGTTGTAGCGTTTTAGTAGCAGCTCTATTACTTTCAGTATCTGAGATTCTACGTTATTAAGTTTTCATAAATATGCATTTTCGGCTCATCCGAGCGTACAAAACATTGTAGAAAGGGAGAAACTTACATAACATTGTAGAACGAAAGAAACTTTTGAACATAGCTTTCAGGAATCGTTAATCACAACCATTTATCTGCATTGTCCTAAAAACCACTGACAATGTTTGACATAGACATTCGAGATTACCAGTGAAGCGTTAATCACTATTTTAATTTCACTGGAAATAAGATTTCCTAACCGAATACTGAGTCATTCTCCGGTAGTATATGCCGTACTTTTCATTACACTTAGAATATAGGTTAATACATTATTCTATGATAATAATCACTCTTCGCTTTAGTTAACTTAAGTCGTCGTAATATTTTTGCACCATGATGTGTGCTGCATCTTTGATAAATTTCAAATAAATCAACTTTTCGTCAGAATAGTCATGCAACTATTATTCCTCCTTTAAAACTTGTCTTTTTTCAATCCTGGGAAAAATGCCTTTCATAATTCAGTTTACCAGTTTTTAACAAAACACGTGAACACTATTTAATCATTGCGCTTTGTACACTCACATCTACATCTTCATTAATACTCGGAAAGCCACTTGACAGTGTGCGGCGGAGGGTAATTCTGGTACCACAAAGTCGTCCCTCTTCCCTGGAGTGTAGGAAGAATTATTCCCCATTCTTTCGGCTAGAAAACCCTGTTTTTCAACATAATTTTCGTACAGTGCAACAGCCTTACACCACCTTACTCGGAGCGCATGCGTGCTCGCATGATACTACTCTACGTGTCGATGTCAGAGCGAGCGTCTTGTTGCGTCAATAACCCGTCCATCATCCACGTACTTCTTTCGCACGGGGTACATTCTTCATTGGGCCAAAGCAATGGGTGTCGAGAGTTGCGAGATCCCGGCGCGGGGGTGGATGAAGTTTTGTGACCTCCTCTCGAGTGCCCAGAAATGGGTGAGGTCTTATTTTGTCGTGCAAAAGAAGTTAGTTTGCATTTTTGTCGCGACGAATACGCTGAAATCGTTTATTCGATTTTCTGAGGGTAGCACAAAACACATCAGAACTGATCGTTGCACCACGAGGGATGACGTCAAACGGAATAGCCCCTTCAGAGTCCCAGAAGGCCTTCGCCATGACCCTTCCAGCTGACCCATCGACTTCGAACTTTTTCTTCGGAGGAAGAGTGGTGTGGCGCTGCTCCATTGGTTGCCGTTTTGTTTCTGGTTCGAAGTGGTGAATCCATGTTTCATCTCCTGTGATGAGGTTCGACAAGAAAATAATAACGATCAGCCTCGTAACGCGCAAGCAATTCCAATGGATGGTTCTTCGCTGCTGTTCATGGTTTTGTTAGGCTGCGAGCTACCCGGAGGGCACACACATTTGAATACTCGGAGTCATGGACGAGCGTGTCAGTACTACCCAGCAGAGACGTCGAACTGAGCCGCGAGTTGTTTGTGATCCGTCCATCACCTCGAATGAGAGTGTCCGCATGTTCCATCACCGCAGGAGACACGGCTGTGTGCGGGTGGCCGGCACATGGGAGATCGGCAATGTTTTTCGTGACATAGCGATGATTACAGACACCTCACCCAACGACTCACCTCGCTTTTGTTTACTGCCAGGTCTCCGTAGACATTCCGAAAGCGCCTATGAGTATCTACAATGCTCTGGTTTCCCCCCCAAAAGAACTCAGTGGCAGTTCTCTGCTTGGAACGCGACTCTACATCTACATACATACTCCGCAATCCACCATACGGTGTGTGGCGGAGGGTACCTCGTACCACAACTAGCATCTTCTCTCTCTGTTCCACTCCCAATCAGAACGAGGGAAAAATGACTGTCTATACGCCTCTGGACGAGCTCTAATCTCTCTGACCTTATCTTTGTGGTCTTTCCGCGAAATGTAAGTCGGCGGCAGTAAAATTGTACTGCAGTCAGCCTCAAATGCTGGTTCTCTAAATTTCCTCAGTAGCGATTCACGAAAAGAACGCCTCCTTTCCTCTAGAGACTCCCACCCGAGTTCCTGAAGTACACTCCTGGAAATTGAAATAAGAACACCGTGAATTCATTCTCCCAGGAAGGGGAAACTTTATTGACACATTCCTGGGGTCATATACTTCACATGATCACACTGACAGAACCACAGGCACATAGACACAGGCAACAGAGCATGCACAATGTCGGCACTAGTACAGTGTATATCCACCTTTCGCAGCAATGCAGGCTGCTATTCTCCCATGGAGACGATCGTAGAGATGCTGGATGTAGTCCTGTGGAACGGCTTGCCATGCCATTTCCACCTGGCGCCTCAGTTGGACCAGCGTTCGTGCTGGACGTGCAGACCGCGTGAGATGACGCTTCATCCAGTCCCAAACATGCTCAATGGGGGACAGATCCGAAGATCTTGCTGGCCAGGGTAGTTGACTTACACCTTCTAGAGCACGTTGGGTGGCACGGGATACATGCGGACGTGCATTGTCCTGTTGGAACAGCAAGTTCCCTTGCCGGTCTAGGAATGGTAGAACGATGGGTTCGATGACGGTTTGGATGTACCGTGCACTATTCAGCGTCCCTCGACGATCACCAGTGGTGTACGGCCAGTGTAGGAGATCGCTCCCCACACCATGATGCCGGGTGTTGGGCCTGTGTGCCTCGGTCGTATGCAGTCCTGATTGTGGCGCTCACCTGCACGGCGCCAAACACGCATACGACCATCATTGGCACCAACGCAGAAGCGACTCTCATCGCTGAAGACGACACGTCTCCATTCGTCCCTCCATTCACGCCTGTCGCGACACCACTGGAGGCGGGCTGCACGATGTTGGGGCGTGAGCGGAAGACGGCCTAACGGTGTGCGGGACCGTAGCCCTGCTTCATGGAGACGGTTGCGAATGGTCCTCGCCGATACCCCAGGAGCAACAGTGTCCCTAATTTGCTGGGAAGTGGTGGTGCGGTCCCCTACGGCACAGCGTAGGATCCTACGGTCTTGGCGTGCATCCGTGCGTCGCTGCGGTCCGGTCCCAGGTCGACGGGCACGTGCACCTTCCGCCGACCACTGGCGACAACATCGATGTACTGTGGAGACCTCACGCCCCACGTGTTGAGCAATTCGGCGGTACGTCCACCCCTGCCTCCCGCATGCCCACTATACGCCCTCGCTCAAAATCCGTCAACTGCACATACGGTTCACGTCCACGCTGTCGCGGCATTAAAGACTGCGATGGAGCTCCGTATGCCACGGCAAACTGGCTGACACTGACGGCGGCGGTGCACAAATGCTGCGCAGCTAGCGCCATTCGACGGCCAACACCGCGGTTCCTGGTGTGTCCGCTGTGCCGTGCGTGTGATCATTGCTTGTACAGCCCTCTCGCAGTGTCGGGAGCAAGTATGGTGGGTCTGACACACCGGTGTCAATGTGTTCTTTTTTCCATTTCCAGGAGTGTATTTCCGTAACACTCGCGTGATGATCAAACCTACCAGTAACAAATATAGCAGCCCGCCTCTGAATTGTTTCTATGTCCTCCCTCAATCCGACCTGATCGGGATCCCAAACGCTCGAGCAGTACTCAAGAATACGTCGTATTAGTGTTTTATAAGCGGTCTCCTTTACAGATGAACCACATATTCCCAAAATTCTACCAATGAACCGAAGACGACTATCCGGCTTCCCCACAACTTCCATTACATGCTTGTCCCACTTCATATCGCTTTGCAATGTTACGCCCAAATATTTAATCGACGTGACTGTGTCAAGAGCTGCACTACTAATGGAGTATTCAAACATTACAGGATTCTTTTTCCTATTCATCTGCAATAATTTACATTTATCTATATTTGGAGTTAGCTGCCATTCTTTACGCCAATCACAAATCCTGTCCAACTCATCTTGTATTCTCTTACAGTTAATCAACGACAGAACCTTCCCGTACACCACAACATCATCAGCAAACAGCCGATCATTGCTATCTACCCTATCCAAAAGGTCATTTATGTAGATAGAAAACAACAGCGGACCTACCACACTTCCCTGGGGCACTCCAGATGAAACCCTCACCTCCGATGAACACTCACCATCGAGGACAACGTACTGAGTTCTATTACTTAAGAAGTCTTCGAGCCACTCACATACTTGGGAACCAATCCCATATGCTCGTACCTTAGTGAGGAATCTGCAGTGGGGCTCCGAGTCAAACGCTTTCCAGAAGTCAAGGTATATGGCATGCGTCTGATACTCTTCATCCATGGTTCGCAAGATATCGTGTGAAAAAAGGGCGAGTTGCGTTCGAAGGAGCGATGCTTTCTAAAGCCGTGCTGATGCATGGACAGCAACTTCCCTGTCTCAAGGAAATTCATTATATTCCATCTGAGAATATGTTGGAGAATCATGCTACAAACTGATGTTAAGGATATTGGTCTGTAATTTTGAGGATCCGTCCTTCTACCATTCTTATACAGGATGTTACAAAAAGCTACGTCCAACCTTTGAGGAAACATTCCTCACACACAAAGAAAGAAAATATGTTATGTGGACATGTGTCCGGAAACGCTTACTTTCCATGTTAGAGCTGATTTTATTACTTCTCTTCAAATCACATTAATTATGGAATGGAAACACACAGCAACAGAACGTACCAGTGTGACTTCAAACACTTTGTTACAGGAAATGTTCAAAATGTCCTCCGTTAGTGAGGATACATGCATCCACCCTCCGTCCCATGGAATCCCTGATGCGCTGATGGAGGCCTGGAGAATGGCGTATTGTATCACAGCTGTCCACAATACGAGCACGAAGATTCTCTACATTTGGTACCGGGATTGCGTAGACAAGAGCTTTCAAACGCCCCCATAAATGAAAGTCAAGAGGGTTGAGGTAAGGAGAGCGTGGAGGCCATGGAATTGGTCCGCCTCCACCAATCCATCGGTCACCGAATCTTTTGTTGAGCAGCATACGAAGACTTCGACTGAAATGTGCAGGAGCTCCATCGTGCATGAACCACATGTTGCGTCGTACTTGTAAAGGCACATGTTCTAGCAGCACAGGTAGAGTATCTCGTATGAAATCATGGCGGTGAGCCGGCCGCGGTGGCCGTGCGGTTCTGGCGCTGCGGTCCGGAACCGCGGGACTGCTACGGTCCCAGTTTCGAATCCTGCCTCGGGCATGAGTGTGTGTGATGTCCTTAGGTTAGTTAGGTATAAGTAGTTCTAAGTTGTAGGGGACTTATGACCTAAGATGTTGAGTCCCATAGTGCTCAGAGCCATTTGAACCATGGCGGTGAATCGAGGAAGTACAGTACATACTGACGAAACTAAAATGAGCTCTAACATGGAAATTAAGCGTTTCCGGACACATCACCACGTAACATCTTTTCTTTAATTGTGTGTGAGGAATGTTTCCTGAAAGTTTGGCCGTACCTTTTTGTAACACCCTGTATACAGGCGTCACCTGCGCTTTTTTCCAGTCGCTCGGGACTTTATGTTGGGCAAGAGATTCCAGATAAATGCAAGCTAATGGAACTTTATGGAACTGCAGAGGCCAAAGCGGGAATATTCCACTACGCCCCACAAAAAACTCCGCATTTTTCATCCGAAACTGGCAGAGGAAAAAAAAATGTGTTGCAATACTTATTGAATGCCTCTCGTGACAATAACATCCTGTGGCATAGATCGCGAAGACGGACAAATCCTTGGAAATACTGTTTACGTCACTGCAATAGTCTTACGCCAACAACACTGGTAACTTGTAACGACAAAGCCGCGCGACAGTATTTTCTATAATCACTAAAGCCACCTTGCGGCGACCGGTGTAACGGCTGCAGACACATTTATTTTTCTTGTTTCCCGCTCTTTACTGGGCGTTTGCCTTTTTTTCCTGTTCTACGTTTCTTTTTGGGTCGGTGACTGTCTGTGCGCCCGCGGCCTGCCGTGGGAAGCCAGCCGTGTCGCACAAATTGGGCGCTGGGCGCGCCGATCGCGTATCTCATTAAGCGGCGCGGCCGCAACTGGTTCTCACACACACACACACACACACACGCACACACACACACACACACACACACACACGCACACGAGCGCGCGAGCGCTGCGATCGCAGGCCGAGTTTTTACGTTACTACAAGACGGCGCCCAGCTGATCCCGCACCCGCAGATGGTATCTGCCTCCGCGCGGGGAGTAGAAACAAGGATGGAACGACGCGGGGAAAAAAGACACCGTGGAGGGGAGACAAAAAGAGGAGGAACAGAAGTGGATGGCTCGCTAACTGTACCGGCCGTGTTGTGGTCCTGCAAGGACGTGGTCACGGCCGAACCTGGTCGTTAGGCCGGCCTGGGACCCGGATGTGTCTGCAAATTAGCTCCGGGCGCTAGCGACATCATTACTGGACCCGAACGTTTAATTTAAGCGGAACCGAGTGGCTTATCGTTTCGCCGTAATGGAGAAGAGTGCAAGTGCTAGAACATGTGACTAGACTAGAAGTGACGCAATATGTGACGCCCTGTAAGCCCACTTGGCTGTAATTTAGATGTACGCTAATAAGCATTTGGGATAAAGGGCAAGACTGATTTCAGTCGACTGCTGGGAAATGCTGTTTCGGTTTCGGAGGAATGTGGGAACACACGAGCTAATATTGACCCTGCGACATAAAGAACAGACTGAAGAGAGGCAAAGCATTTGCAGATACACTGACAACCAGGGGACCTTCGCGAAACATTCGTACTCTTACAGTTTTAAATAATGACAGTATTTGGAATAAGTCTAGTTGTTAAGATGTGGGTAGTTATATTAATGAACCGAACGGTGTGAAATAATCATCAAGAGTTTATGACCCATCCTTATATAGTCTGTCTGTAAATTCAAGAGCGAGCAGCGGTTTTGGTGGGGGAAGTGGTCTTTCCCGGAAGAATGCTGCCACCGGCCTACAGGGGCAACCAAAATCTGTTGCCCGTTATCTGTCTGGCAGTGTAGATTGGCGTGCAGTGATATACGTCGTTTCTGTTCGTGGGATCTTAGTTGCCAGTGTCAGTAAGTTAACTTTGTGTACTTACTGATGTTCTTCGATATCCGGAAGTGATGGATAATCGTCTAGCATTGCAAGAAAATGTGGAGAATACGAAGGAGGTATTTGGGGAGTAACGAGTGTTCGATCGTCTCTAATGTTATTACAGAGTGTATTAAAGAGACGACCCAAAAAGAACTGTTGGCTAATATTACCAGTCCCAATCAATGGGCTGCAATTTATACAAACGCCAGCCTCACCTAATAGGACGCGTAAGTAAGGAATGGAAAAATAAGCCGCATGGTTTACTGGAATCGCCACGAAGGAAAGCTAATAATTTTGGAAGGAAACCCATCGTTGTAGACTGTTTCAAAGTCACGTAAAACCTTTGATGCTTACGAAATCTCTTTCTCGGTCACTGTTCACCTGATTATAAGATATATTGCTTAAAACATGTGTGCAATAGCTATTCTAAACACTGCTGAAATATCCTTCGAAACATGTACACCGATTCTGGACTGCTAAGCAAAAAGCTTGACATACGAGGTGCATTCACATATTACTTTTTATGTTTTGGTAAGAACTTTATTTGTAAACGGACAGCAATGTTATCTTCTTCAAAATATTCCCCATTACATACTATGTATTTATGCCAGTGCTTTTACCAATTCCCGAAACACTTTAGGAACTGTTTCTTGGGGATAGTTTATAGGTCTCTTAACTGTGCATTTTTAATCTCATCCATGCTTGTAAAACCGCTGACCTTTAAGACCTGCTTTGAAATGTTTATACCCCTGGTCTACCCTTGGCTTACTCGTAACAGGTTCACCAAAAGCAATATTAACCATTTATAAAAGTTTCAAACACTCTATTTCTATACAAAATAAATAATGGTTGATGCTACCAAAACATATGTAACCTTTCTGACAGCTGAGAACAGAGTAAATGCCCAATATGTATAACATTGACCACATAGTTCTGAGGCATGTTTACGAAGACAGTGACAAAAAAGTGGTGCAAATCGGACTGATACAACACACAAAAATATAAATTTCTGCTTACTTTTTAAACACTCTTGGTGTTGCAATAATAGTTATGTTTCAATGCAACCCTTCAAAGAAAACTTCTACCTTTTAGTAGAAACACAAAATAAGATCAAGCCTTAAGTTCTACAGACTGATTGCATTATATGGGGTTCGTTTTACTAATACCAATCGAGGAACATACATTTACTTGAACAGGCATTTGGTTCTATGTTTGTAGTGGAATCCTGACTTCCGTTCTTATGTTAATATTATTTGCTCTATAATGTTGTGTTTCGGAAGAAGCTTCGTTTTCTGTGTTCCTTATGGTCTTAATGCATTTGTCTAAAAATAAACGCAGCTGAGGCGTATCTGTACACGGAGTCGCCACAGATTTGAGGCGCGCCGCGGCAGGGCGACTGTACGAGGTGCATTCAAGTTCTAAGGCCTCCGATTTTTTTTCTAATTAACTACTCACCCGAAATCTATGAAACTGGCGTTACTTCTCGACGTAATCGCCCTGCAGACGTACACATTTTTCACAACGCTGACGCCATGATTCCATGGCAGCGGCGAAGGCTTCTTTACGAGTCTGTTTTGACCACTGGAAAATCACTGAGGCAATAGCAGCACTGCTGGTGAATGTGCGGCCACGGAGAGTGTCTTTCATTGTTGGAAAAAGCCAAAAGTCCCTAGGAGCCAGGTCAGGTGAGTAGGGAGCATGAGGAATCACTTCAAAGTTGTTATCATGAAGAAACTGTTGCGTAACGTTAGCTCGATGTGCGGGTGCGTTGTCTTGGTGAAACAGCACACGCGCAGCCATTCCCGGACGTTTTTGTTGCAGTGCAGGAAGGAATTTGTTCTTCAAAACATTTTCGTAGGATGCACCTGTTACCGTAGTGCCCTTTGGAACACAATGGGTAAGGATTACGCCCTCGCTGTCCCAGAACATAGACACCATCATGTTTTCAGCACTGGCGGTTACCCGAATTTTTTTTGGTGGCTGTGAATCTGTGTGCTTCCATTGAGCTGACTGGCGCTTTGTTTCTGGATTGAAAAATGGCATCCACGTCTCATCCATTGTCACAACCGACGAAAAGAAAGTCCCATTCATGCTGTCGTTGCGCGTCAACATTGCTTGGCAACATGCCACACGGGCAGCCATGTGGTCGTCCGTCTGCATTCGTGGCACCCACCTGGATGACACTTTCCGCATTTTCAGGTCGTCATGCGGGATTGTGTGCACAGAACCCACAGAAATGCCAACTCTGGAGGCGATCTGTTCAACAGTCATTCGGCGATCCCTTAAAACAATTCTCTCCACTTTGTCGATCATGTCGTCAGACCGGCTAGTGCAAGCCCGAGGTTGTTTCGGTTTGTTGTCACACAGTGTTCTGCCTTCATTATACTGTCACACGCACGAACGCACTTTCGACACATCCATAACTCCATCACCACATGTCTCCTTCAACTGTCGATGAATTTCAATTGGTTTCACACCACGCAAATTCAGAAAACGAATGATTGCACACTGTTCAAGTAAGGAAGACGTCGCCATTTTAAGTATTTAAAACAGTTCTCATTCTCGACGCTGGCGGTAAAATTCCATCTGCCGTACGGTGCTGCCATCTCTGGGACGTATTGGCAATGAACACGGCCTGATTTTAAAACAATGTGCATGTTTCTATCTCTTTCCAGTCTGGAGAAAAAAAATCGGAGGCCTTAGAACTTGAATGCACCTCGTAGAAGCGCCTTGTGACGTAGCTGGTTTGACAGTGCGGGGACTCGCTCGCTCGCTCTTCAGTTTACCGACAGACTATATACACGTTTACATGCGCCCAGACGTGTGTTTTGCGTTCGGAATGTTTGTTCCGGCTTGTACGACGGGCAGAAATCAGGGACCATCAGCAGAGCCACATAATCTACAACTCTAAATCGACAAACATTTTCAATTACAGTAAGCACGTTAGAGCTTAGTAGTAAAAGGTGAATTTGTTGAATCTTGCCTAGTCGTCAAACGTGGGGTGGCTGGAAAACCTGCTTTCTCGGATCACTAGACAACACTCGACCATATCGTGTTAATGAGTTCTATTACAGAAGGAAAAGATACAATACTTAATTTTGTGTCAAACAACTGTGTCGCAAGCAAAAGGAGACAGACGAAATAAACAATCTTCTTCAATATAACAATTCCAAGATTGAGCTACATAGAATGTACGAGCAAAGTAGTGACCTTTGACGCTTCTACCAAGTTGCTAGTCTTGACGCGGCTGCAGAAGTGGGCCGCAACCCCTCCGAGCGCGGCGCTTATGTCGTCTTCGCATAGAGGAGAGGCTGCTGCTGTCGCGTTGTCGTCCTGGAGAGGGGTCAGTCAGCGTGCGATTTCCTGACGTCTCCTACACAGCCCTCTGTGCTGTGTCGTTCCCGACTGGCGTGCCGGCGCTTGATTTTACGCCGTAGCAGAATCACAGTTCAAGTCTACCGCAGCAAGTGTGTTTGTCGTCTTGGAAAGAGCATTCATGTTGAAAAATCGTACTACTACAGTAGTCACGGGTATTATCTATAACAATGCTTTATAAATATTATCTAGTTAATAAGTACTCTAAACTAAAAACTTATTTGTAATAAGATAATATGAAAAGAGAGTCTCGTATTCGCGTTTAATAAACTACCTCCGTAAAATATTGGTATCAAGCAGGGCATCCATGATGCCATTTCGGCTGCAATATTTAAGTATATATTATGCTAAAATTTTCCAAAAATAATAAGTTTCAGCGCAAAATGTGTATGATGATGTTTGAAGCCAGTTAAAACACTTTCTAACGGTACCTCTTTCATCCCTCTATGATTAGTGTGTGTTGAGAAAAAGGGATTTGGCTTGAGAAAATACATACTATGCCCAACTTTGTAAACTTTGTAGGTGGCACTACATTTTACCTCCTTCCACAGGCAACAGATAAACTGACAGTCCATTGTTCCACTTTCCATGAGTAGCTCCTCTATGAGACGATTTGAATGGTATGTCACACACACCATACTTTGGGTGTAATAGACTTAATTTATTATTATTTATTAAATGATACTAAAAATGTGCTTGGCTGATCGGAATGTGGTGTCTTTCCCACTCGTCTCTTATAGGTTGCCTAAAGGATGCTGCTTTCTCGGATATCTGCACAACAATTCACGCTAATTACATTAATGGTTTTTATTATAATAACGTAGATGCACAAAACTTTGGTTTAAAATGGTGCTGCAAGCGGTGAGCGACGTGCAAATAGTCAATGTCTTTCGATATATACCATGTCCGTGCAAGTAATGGATATGGATCACTAATAACAGGTCTTCTAGTGCTCTCCTCTAGTCCGGGTCTGCTACTGTCAGGCCGAGGCTGGCAGAAGCGGCGCTTATATTCTCTTCGGCTAGAGGGCGCTTCTGTCATTGTGCGGTCTTCTCAGCGTACTACTGGCTGACGTCGTCTCACGTCCTTCTCTGCTCTCGTGTTCTTCATCTCCGTGCCGGCGCTTGTTGTTGTTGTTACGCCGAAACATTCCTTCCCCCAAAGCGACGGACCGTCGTCGTGTGGGGGGTGCGACCGCGGCGGGGCAGGCAGGAGTGTGGGCGCATCGCTGGACCGGAAGCTGTGGCTGCAGGGGACGTCAAGCTTCCAGTCGTCCCCTGCCATCAGGCCATCGCTCTGGCGGAAACGGACCCTGGAAAACGACCAGAAGGGTACGCGTTCACCTCCTGATGCCACAAACCAGATGAGGAAAGGTGGCGACTGTTGAGGTGTGGACGGGTCCAGCTCCAGCGGTAGGAAGAGAGGTAGCGGAGGAGGCGAAGGCTCCGTCTCCATTGGGTCGTCCCGCGTTGTCGTGATGGCACCCTCTGGCGGCTGCCATGGCCGCGCTGTCCTCTCGATCCGCGATTCTGGGAGGAGAGGCACTGAAACATCACCGTGCACCTCACAATGGCGGAGCTGATATTGATGGTGGCGTTGCAAGCCATCTGGACCTGAAAGAAGATACATGCAAGCGCCAAGTCGACGGACGATCTCGCCTCGCGCGCACCGCCTGCGGCTGCTAAAAACCCTGTAAACAATATAATGCCCCGCGAAGCGATACTTGCGGCCTTCCTTCGGCGCCGGATGCTGAGGTCGGTGGAGCAGTTGCAGCAGATCAGTTAATCAAAAAAAGTCTTGATCGCATTATTATTATTATTTTTATTATACCGCCAACCGGTTTCAACCCGACGTAGGGGTAATCTTCTGGACGGTTACACCACTGGTCGACTTTTGGTGGTGTCACTCCTGTCTAGATAACGGCAGTTTTCCTGCCGTTATCTAGGCAGAAGTGACACCACCAGCAGTCGACCAATGGTGTAAACGTCCAGAAGATTACCCCTACGTCGGGTTGAAACCGGTTGGCGGTATAATAATAATCAATGTGATTAAGACTGTTTTTGAATAATTGATTAATCATACTAATCGCTGTTTCATCTCCACAACCATGTTGTCCAAAAGTTGGAGCAGAGTCCGACAGCGGCGGCCGGGAAGCAATTCCGCTTTCCCATGAGCCACCTCGTGGATGCGAACGATAGGAGGCGAGAAACAGTTGCAGAGCTTGGTCCCTGATTTTGTGTGTGTGTGTGGAGCGAGTTTTAGCCGTCTGCTGCTTGAAGGTTTCTGGAAAAAAGTTCCGCTTCGCCGTTGGACTGTGGATTGAACGGTGCGCTAGTTAGATGCAGAATGCCATTGCGTTCACAGAATGTTTCAAATTCATTTGACGTGAACTGAGGCACGTTGTCCGACACTACTACTTCAGATAAACCTTCCAGGCAAAAAATAGAGTACAACTCTGAATTGTGCTACGTGACGTTGTCGAGTTCATTGACACAACAAAAGGAAACTTGCTATACCAGTCAACCACAATCAACCAACGAGTGTTCCGAAAAGGTCCCGCAAAGTCTATGTGCACACGTTGCCATGGCGGTTGCAACTCAAACCAAGCAGAGAATTCTTGTGGCGGAACGGACTGATTTTCCTCACATGCGTGACCCTGTGACGTCATCTGTAGTATCTGGGTGTCGATGCCCTACCAAGTACAGTGTCGAAGCGCTGTTTGTTTCGTATGAACAACCTTCTAGTGTCCTTGGTGAAGTAAATGCAACACTTCTTTTTGCAAAGCTTCAGGGATAAATACACGTGACTGTCCGCTGTCTTTTGAACAGGAATCACTCCTTGCTGTATAGCGAGGCTATGCCGACGTGCAAAATATCGATGACAGAGTTCTTTATGCCGTGCAAGGAACAAGGCCAAGGTGTGCGAAATATATTAACAAAATGTTTAAATCTGTATCAGCTTCCGTGGCCTGAGCAATTTTCCTATAGTTCAGCGGATAAAATTGAAGCAGTTCAGAATACTAAGCATCGATGTGACAACAAGATGCAGCAGAAGCGTCAGTCTGTACCAGAGCCAATCGGAAGACCTGAAAATGTGTCCACATGTTTAGCTGTCGGACGATACTGGTATTGAGACAACAACAAAGCCCATCTTTGCAATTTTTGGGCACTTCGTACAGGAACCGGTTTCGTCAGATGAAACAAGGAATGCAAAGGTTAGTGATCCGTTAGTAAGTAAAATTTTCTGCCATACAAATAGTTGTGGAATTTGGTGACATCATACAAAATAGCCAAAGCCTCTTTTCCAGTTTGTGAATAGTTACACTGAGCTTTGGACACCACTTTTGATGCGAAGGCAATAAGCCTGTCTTTATCACCTATTCTGTGCGAAAGCACTGCACCCATTCCGTAAGAGGAAGCGTTAGGATCAAAGTGAACTAACCCGACCACTGAGCAATTCATCTTTAAGTTTTTGTAAAGCTACTTGGCACTCATCCGTCCAAACAAAGGGGACATCCTTCCGCCGCAAGCGATGCGCATGGAAGCGCGATTTGCACAGCATTTAGTTTGAACCGAATATAATAGTTCATATTCCCTAAGACTGACTGCAATTCTGTGATATTGCGGGGAACTAGCAAAGCTCATATGGTTAAAAAATGCTTCGGAAGAGGATGTACACTTTGACTTTTTATGACATGACCAAGATACTGCAACTCAGGTTTAAAAAAGCACACTTGTCCTATCTACACTTTAGTCATGCATCAGATAACATACGAAACAAAGCATGCAAATTTGCTGTATGCTCTTCAGGTGTACGACCTGCTACGACAATATCAACCAAATAGTTTGAACAGTTTGTCACTGGTGCAGTCAGCTGTTCCAAATATCGTTGGAAATGGGCGTGTGCGGAAGCACTGCCAAAAGGCAGACACAAATATTTAAACAAGCCCAAATGAGTATTTACTACACACACTTTTTGAGATTCTTCATCTAGCGGTATTTGAATATACGCGTAGCACAAATCAGTTTTTGAAAAGTAGGTCCACCGCCTAATTTGTCCATGAGATATTCAGGGCGTGGCAGTGGATAACTATGAATTAGAGTTTGTAGGTTGACTGTAGACTTAAAATCAACACAGAGGAGAATGCTACTTGAAGGTTTGGGGAGAAAAACCAGTGGACTTGACCACTGACCAGCTGATATGGGCCCAATAACTCAGCTATCTTGCAACTCTTTAAGCTCAGCTGCAACCTTGCCCCGTAATGCAATGGGAACAGTTCCGGCCCGGCAAAATTTCGGCTGAGAATTGTCTTTCAGCGAAATATGTGCAAACAATATTGTTTGCTTTGCCTAACCTTCAAAAAAGAGTTCTGGAATTCTTTTAACAACTGTGTTTTGTATTGAATTCAGACACTAACAACACAATGCCCTGAACGTTAAAGCCAATCATATCAAAAGAATCAAGCCCAAATATGTTCTCACAATCGCGTGATTGTAGCACTGTATGATTCAGTGTTCATGTATGCGACCAATACATGGCAGGCAAGGTACATGTTCCGAGAATGGGAATGTATTGTCCATTATACATCCTTAGTTGTGTGCTAGTTTTAGACAGGCGTGGGGGCTTAAGAGTTCATATGTGTGACGATTTAGCAAGGTGACGGAGGCTTGCAAGTCCAACTAAAATTTCACACGTTTCCCACAAATAAGTAAATGGACAAAAAGATTCTTACCTTGGCGTATCGCTGAAGAAACTGCACACCTGCTAGTTTTACCACTGCCTGTGACAGAATTTGAATATACTGCATTAATGACATGGACCTTGTGACGAGGTTTTTGTGAGTGGGCTGAATACTAATGTTTGATTCGTTGCAAACACACGGACTGTACATGTCCTTTCCAGCCAGAAGCATAACACTGAGCTTGTCGGGAGGGCAGTATTCGCGTTTGTGCCGTGAATAACACGGAGTGCAAGACTTAATTCTGTTCATCTGTGTAGCCGCCTGTTAGCGAACGGCTTACGTGGCGTGGAGAGTTGTTTACTCGGCGTGACTAGTGCAAACTGCCGCTGAATGTGCCGATTGCAAATAAGGGACTCAACCCGACAAATAGCTGACTGCTCAGATTTATGAGCCGACAAGGCACCGGCATGGTAGTGATCTAGTATTTGCACTACTTGCTGAAATGATGGATCGAATGATTCAAAATCTGTTCTCTGAGTTTGACGTCAGGGACATTGCACACGATCGCATCATGCAACATAAAATCTGAATATAAAGCAACACAATCACAGTGGATTGAGCATTCTCGCCGGCCGTGGTGGCCGAGCGGTTCTAGGCGCTACAGTCTGGAACCGCGTGACCGCTACGGCCGGAGGTTCGAATCCTGCCTCGGGCATGAATGTATGTGATGTCCGTAGGTTAGTTAGGTTTAAGTAGTTCTAACAAGGAAACCTCCCCATCGCACCCCCCTCAGATTTAGTTATAAGTTGGCACAGTGGATTGGCCTTGAAAAACTGAACGCAGATCAATTGAGAAAACAGGAAGAAGTTGTGTGGAACTATGAAAAAAGTAACTAAAAGATACAAACTGCGTAGTCCATGCCAACATAGGCAACATCAAGGACAGTGGGAGTTAAGGAGCGCCGTGGTCCCGTGGTTAGCGAGAGGAGCTACGGAACGAGAGGTCCTAGGATCAAGTCTTCCTTCGAGTGAAAAGCTTAATTTTTTATTTTCAGTTTATGTGACAAACTCTTATGTTTTCAACACTTTTTTGGGAGCGATTATCACATCCACAAGAAAACCTAAATCGGGCAAGGTAGAAGAATCTTTTTACCCATTTGCTAAGTGTACAAGTTAGGTGGGTCGACAACATATTCCTGGCATGAGCCGCACATGCCGTCACCAGTGTCGCATAGAATATATCAGACGTGTTTTCCTGTGGAGGAATCGGTTGACCTTTGACCTTGCGATCAAATGTTTTCGGTTCCGATTAGAGAGGCACGTCCTTTCGTCTACTAATCGCACGGTTTTGCGGTGCGGTCGCAAAACAGAGACACTAAACATATTACAGTGAACAGAGACGTCAATGAACGAACGGACGGATCATAACTTTGCGAAAATAAAATTTTCAGTTGAGGGAAGACTTGAACCAAAGACCTCTCGTTCCGCAGCTACTCACGCTAACCACGGGACCACGACGCTCCTGAACTCACATCCTCCTTGATGTTGCCTATTATGGGCATGGACTACTCAGTTTGTATATTTTGCTTATTTTTTTCATAGTTACATACAACTTCTTCCTGTTTTCTCGATTGATCTGTGTTCAGTTTTTCAAGGCCTATCCACTGTGCCAACTTGTAACTAAATCTGAGGGGGGTGCGATGGGGAGGTTCCCTTGTAAGTTCTAGGGGACTGATGACCACAGCAGTTAAGTCCCATAGTGCTCAGAGCCATTTGAACCATTTTTGAGCATTTCCTTCTCATAGCCTGCAAATCTGTTAACCACTCGCCATAACTTTGTTCTGGCCGTTTTTTGCAATTAAAGAATTGATATCTAGCTGCCACCACATTCACTTGTTGGTCATAATAGTTAGTGACTATAGAACTTGATCTAAGCACGTTCATTCGTAGTGGCGTTAGGAAAAGGAACAGTGGCTTTTCACAGTACCTGGTACGTTGTGAGCTAGTATGTGAGCCTCAGATTGGGACAACCACTCAAGCCATTCCCCTTCTTGGTTCAAATGGCTCTGAGCACTATGGGACTTAACATCTATGGTCATCAGTCCCCTAGAACTTAGAACTAATTAAACCTAACTAACCTAAGGACAGCACACAACACCCAGCCATCACGAGGCAGAGAAAATCCCTGACTCCGCCGGGAATCGAACCCGGTAACCCGGGCGTGGGAAGCGAGAACGCTACCGCACGACCACGAGATGCGGGCATTCCCCTTCTTGTTCAGGAAACTGTCGAAAAGATGGTATAGCAGCTGCGGTAGGTGGTGCTTTTTCCAGCGGGCATGCAGCATTGGCCAGTAGCTGCTGCACCGTGTTGATCAGGGTGGAGATTTGCTGCGCCTGGAACAGAAACATTTGCTTTAGCTGTGCAGCATCCAACGCTTGCAGCTGTAGCGTCTGAGCAGGGTGTGGGATAAGGGGGACAGGGGGCATGTTGGAAGAGACAAATGCAACAAACAGACAAGGCAAGCAAGCAAAGTACGGACAAAAGCAAAGAAAATTTCTGCAATGGCCATCTGAAATCAATAATTAGCAAAAACGACAAGATACTGTTAAAGCAAGTAAACGCCCCTGCAAAGAAAAGACAAGAGAGAATTAAGGCGCCTGCAAAAAAAGAAAAGTCCGTGGCCGGCAGGCGTTTGTTCGTAGCTCCTTGTCGCCACTGTGGTTCCTATCGAGCTGTCTCTTATACAGCGCCTAAAGGATACTGCTTTCTCGGATAGCTATACAACAATTCAAGCAAATCACATTAATGGGTTTTATTACAATAACGTAGATTGACAATACCGAACTTTGGTTTATAATGGTATCGCAAGCGATGGGTGACATGCAAATAGCCAATGTCTATTGATATGTACAATGCATATGCAAGTAATCGATATAGGTCACGAATAACAGCTCTTCTAGTGCTCTCTTCCAGTCTGGGACTACAGTGTCCATCTTCTACTGTCTGGCCGAGGCTGCTGCAGTGGCGCTATTCTGTTCGGCTAGAGGACGCTCCTCTCGTGGTGTGGTCCTAGTCAGCAAACTATTGGCTGACGTAGTCTCACAGCCTTCTCTGCTCTTGCGTTCTTCACCTTCGTGCGGGCGATTGTGGTTACGCTGGAACACGGAATACGATACTAATTCCTTTTCCCATTTGCATGTACATATGTTTCTGTACCAAAGCAGGCCTTGAATGGAGAGGAGGCGACGAGTCACGACTCAACATTTTTCTTCAAAAGCCATTTTGTAGACCCATGTCGAAGGACAGGGGTGGGTCAAAAATACCACAGCAGCACGGAACACAGCATCTGTCTGGACACCACGTAGACTGTTTCACCGCAGGAGGCCAAAGGCGAGTTTACTGCCTCATGTGTCCCAGGTGAGAGGCGAATGAGCTGTTCACACTAACTGAACGGGCTAAATTTTTGGAGGCAGAGAAGGAAATACATAGTTAAAGCAGCACGTGGCTCTCACTTGAACGGTCCATGTTAGATAGAGGATGCTCCACTGAACAATTTGAGTTAGGGATCCTGGATCGGAGAAGCCAGTTTTTTATTTACATTAGTTAACTACCATCACTGGGGGAAACAGCGTTGCCGCAGTGGATACACCGGTTCCCATGAGATCACCGAAGTTAATCGCTGTCGGTCGTGGTCGGCACTTGGATGGGTGACCATCCAGGCCGCCATGCGCTACTGCGATTTTTCGTGGTGCACTCAGCCTCGTGATGCCAATTGAGGAGCTACTCGACCGAATAGTAGCGGCTTCGGTCAAGAATACCATCATAACGACCGGGAGAGCGGTGTGCTGACCCCACGCCCCTCCTAACCGCATCCTCCACCGAGGATGACACGGCGGTCGGATGGTACCGGTAGACCACTCGTGGCCTGAAGGAGTGCTTTTCTTTTTTAACTACCATCGGTGACACAACGAATATACCATTTGTACTGTATCTTAAAAAATGTGCTGAAACTGAGAGCCATCAACTTCCAAGTAAGCATGACATTGGCGAACAAGATTCTGAAGCACACTGGCAAATACCCCTGCTGTGTTTCGAATCACATCATAGGCAGCTACAATTCCGGCAACTAATTCCATCTCCATATCATATATTTTAGATATCCCCATAGGAAATAATCAAGGAGATTCAGGTCTGGTCACCTCACATGTCATGAAAAGGACCTTCCAATCCAGCAACCAGGGAATGCAGCACTGAGATGTTTGCGGACATCCGCATTAAAGTGAGGCGGTGCACTGTCACATTCTCTCACGAACAGCCAAGGGGACAATGCAAATACGATATAACAGAGCCACCTTATGGAAAAGTAAAGTAAATAAAACCTGCGTCATAACATCACAGTAATCAGGCCCATCCTCCTTGTTTCTTTGCAGGAAATAAAGAATGTACGTGTAAATAAATGTAACAGTATATGTAAACTTGCATGCATGTTAGTTGTAAATAAGCTGGAAAACAGTAGTGCTGGACAAAGCGGTAGACCACTTTCGTATCTCATCAAGCTGGCTTCTCCGACAACAGATTTCCTACCTCAAGTTGTTCAGTGGAGCATTCTCTGTGTCCTGTTACATTTTCCACGCTCTTACGGAAACACCCTGTGTACATGCTAGTAAAGGCTTGGACCTCTCGGAGAACGCTCTTTCATTGCAGAACAGTCTGAAAATTCCGAGGGAAGGGAGATTGCAGCCTTTGCGTAATTCCTTTGCAGAGCTGGAGTTAGCGGATAGGACGACTGAAAATAATGTTTTTAGAGTGTGAGAAATAATTCCTGTACGTAGCAGTTTGGTTGGGAGACTCCAAATTTAGATGGAGGTAATGTTCTTCACAGAGAGGGGAGAGATAGCTTGATATATGCAACTTACAGGTAAGAAAAGTGTCACTCTCTCCAAATCGTTGTGTTGATACAGAGAGTGCTTAACGCTCCATGGGGTATGGAAAGAGATTTATTCTGTCGTCACTTTGATCAGTATTAAATAAGCTGAGAGTCTCTTCTATTCTCCAACTGGACAGATCGAGAAGAGTCGTGTCAGTTAGTACATTCTTCCGAGAACTGTGAGGGCGTCAGTGTGCACGTCGCCCCACCAACCAGGTGAGTGTACACAGACGCTATAGACAGACTGTGGACAGTCTTCTGCTTTACAGAAGAACTCGGTAAGAGTATATGACTGACACTTCAGTCAAGAATAAGCAGTTTTGTACGTTGACTAGCAGCGCCTAGTAGATGCAGTCGTCTCGCATCCCGCACAAGCAACGTCACACTGTGCAGCAAAGGAAATTGCCGCCTTGGAGTCGCACAGGGAGTACGTTACATGTTGTGTTGTCAGAAGCGTATCTTTTCGTCTAATTCAGCGTTTAATTTGTAGTTCAAACACTCAAATGTGTGTGAATACCTAAGGGACCAAAATGCTGAGAGCATCGGTCTCTAGATTTACACACTAATTAAACTACTTACGCCAAGGACAACACACATACACAGCCATGCTATAGGGAGGACTCTAACTTCAGGCGGGAGGGGCCGCGCGATTCGTGACACTGCCTCTCTAACTACGCGGCCACTCCGCGCGGCTTAGTATATTGAACACTCCTTCGGGTTGTATTCAGCCAAGCAAGATCGTAATGTTGAACATCAGTTAAGAATAGGTGTCCAACTACATTAATTAACGTTGTTTAAGTATGGTATATTGCAGAATCTATTTTTGTAGAGTTTACTTCCGTTCTTATCTGTTTGTTGTAGCTTATGAGGTAGGAGAGCATTTTCATTTATACCTATTTGATGCTTGTATCAAGATTAGCGTGTCTCCTTCTAAATTTAACTATAAGTAAACCATTTCTACCCTGAATCATTTTGTAAAAAACACGATATTAAAAACAGCATAATAACCAGGCTACCTTCTCTCATTAAATACAATTACTTGGAAGATTAACTCTTTCAGGAATCAACAAATAACCGTTCTTGTGATGTCTAAGAAGTTCCGGGATTCATGCTCCCTACTTAGCAGGGCTACAACACAAACACTTCTAAACACACTCAGAGCGATTCTTCCGTGCGAAGTGGTAGGGAGCATGCTGTAAGAATTGCGGACGCGTTAGAACACAATCTCTGAAACATTGAGCGTGTCAGGGCTAAAATGCACTGGAAGGCTATACAGACTTTTTTTGAAAGCCAGACTGTGGTTGCAAAAGTCAGAGAACCTGAAAATCAGGCAGTAGTTCAGAAGGGAGTAAGGCGTGGTTGTTGCCTATCTCCCATGTTAATCAGTCTGAAGACTGATGAGAGAAGGAACAGAAATTCGAAAAATACATTAAATCTCACGGAGAAGGAACAAAAATTTCAATATTTGCCGACGCCATTGTAATTCAACCGGAGACGGTAAAGAACATGGATCAGTTGAATGGAATGGGCAGTGTCCCAAAAATCAGATGTAACGTGAGCAGAAGAGAAGGTATATAATGTTGCCATTCATTTGATTGCTGGGGTAGCCAAGTGACGCTCAGGGTATAAATTAGGAAATGAGATAGTAAGAGTAGTAGATGAATTGTGTTATTTGGGCAGGAGCCCACAAGACGACGGCCAAAGTGATGAGAATAGAAGATGCAGACTGGCAATAGCAAGTAAAGAATTTCTGAAAAAGAGAAATCATCAACATCTAATTTAAATCTAAGTGCTAGAAAAGTTTCTCTCCAGTATTTGTGAGGAGTGGAAGATTAAGTGATAGGGAAATGTATACCATACGGAGTTGAGACACGAAGAGAATGGAAGGTTTTGAAATGTGGAGCTACAGAATAATACTGACGATTAAATGACTACATTGGGTAACTAATGGCTAGGTACTGAATCGAACTTGGAAGACGAGAAATTTGTGGTAAAAACTGACTTAAGTGAAGTACAGATCGATAACATACTTTCTAAAGCATCAAGGAATAGTCAGTTTGGTAATGGAGGGAAATTTGTGGAGTAAAAATTGTACAAAATGGTATAGGCTTGATTGCCATAAGCAGGTTCAATTTCTTTCCCGAGGTCCAACTGGTGCGCAGGCACCATATGCCATCACTCACTGGGGCGAGTTCCACCAACGGAGGCCGACGTTCACTGTGAGTAAATTGTGAGAATGCAGTGCTGCTGGCTACATCAGCGAGAGTCCATTTCCACTAACTGGGCCACACGCTGCTACGTAAGCTACAGAAGCTGACATCACTGTGTGGCAGGCATCAGCTTATCAAAGCCACGAATCATCCTCACGACGCGCTACGATCGGGCATGGGCGCCGCCTTCACTGAGCAATCAAATGAGTGGCAATATAATACACTGATTTTTTTATAGTATGTGTAAGCTACCTACGGCCTGCTCCCATGGTCACTCGACCACACGCGGATATTGTCCTACGCCCCTAGCCTAGTCCTTATCTATCATATTAATGACGGAACTGGCAGAGGATTCAATACATGGACATTCAATAAGTAATGCAGCTCATTTTTTTGCCCTGGTTCAAATGGTTCAAATGGTTCAAATGGCTCTGAGCACTATGGGTCTTAACATCTATGGTCATCAGTCCCCTAGAACTTAGAACTACTTAAACCTAACTAACCCAAGGACATCACACAACACCCAGTCATCACGAGGCAGAGAAAATCCCTGACCCCTCCGGGAATCGAACCCGGAAACCCGGGCGTGGGAAGCTAGAACGCTACCGCACGACCACGAGCTGCGGACTTTTTGCCCTGGAAGGAGGCTGGTTTTATTCATAATTCCAGTAGACCATACTATCCCCCACTCTATTGGCTACAAAAACCATACTTTATTTGTAATCTCTGTTCAATGAGACAGCCTTACGCCAACTTCCTGGGACGGCATGTATGCCCACATGGTAACACTCAAATGGTCGACGTCGGAGCTCATGCCGATATTCTACAAAAAACTGTCACGATCAGCCTCGTAACGTGCAAGGAATTCCGTGCGCATAGCCTTCCGTTGTTCTTTACGGTCTTCTGTTAGGCAGAGAGTAACCCGGCGGACACACACCTTTGAGAAACCGAATTGACGGACGATTGTGGCGGCAATACCAACAGAGATGTCCAGTTGAGCAGTGAGGTGTTCGGTTACGATCGGCTAATCACCTCGAGTGAGGGTCTCCACACGTTCCAACTCTGTAGCAGCCTCAGCCTTGTGCAGCTGACCGGCACGAGAGAGGTGGGACAGGTTTCTGCGATCTCTCCTTGCGATGATGACAGGCGCCTTGCCCAGTGCTTTCGTTCACTGCCAGGTCTCCGTACAAATTCTGCAAACGCCTGCGAATATCTGTCACCTTGTTTTCCGCCAGGAGAAATTCAGTTACAGGTCTCTGCTTGGATTGCACCTCCGTTACAGACGCTACTTTGAAGGCAATGTACAACGCTGACATCAACTGTAACCTCATGAAACTATAGCGGATGAAGTGGGAATATTCCACGATTTCCCGTAGCAAATTCTGCATTTTTCAACCGAAATTTGGCGAGAAAAAAAGTTATGCATTACTTATTGAAAGCCCCTCCTAGTTCTCAACAGCAACTGGGGCGGTTTTTAGTTAATTAAACAAATAACTGCGGTATTAACACATGAAGAAATCACGTAGACGAGTTAGGAAGTTGAATGATTGAATAAATTAGTGAACAGCGGGTAGTCAGTAACTGTGTGAGGCATGTTAACTGATGCAGAATTCAGTGTAAGATAACACTACACCAAACGTGGTCGCAGCACACGAAAAAAAAAAAAAAAAAAAAAAAATTTCAAGCTGGAGGAAATTGCATTTTGGCCCAGATCTGCAATGGAAAATAAGAGAAATGCCAATACAAAATATAACTAAAAGTACGCGTGTGCTGGTGTAAGTTTAGTACACACACAAGTCAGGCCATATTTTCTGTTGACTGAGAATTAAATAATCGAAAACAAAATATAACTTCACAACAGTGGCGTGAAGTGCCTATATTGTTTTGACGCAAGTGCTACAATTTACTAAAAGTAGCCCTGGCGCTTCAGTGCACAATTATTTCTGCTTACATTTCCTCTATTTGGCCTTAAGAGATTCCACGTTAACATGTATCTAATATATGATTGGTCGATTTAATGAACGTTTGAGATAAATACGACTAAAGAGGCGTCAGCGGCTCATATAACCAGCGTGAAACAAAGAGAAATAAGCTTAGCGTGTATGCTCTCTGCGCACCTCCACCAGAAAATGCACCACTGCATGTGTGTCGCTTGATGTGTACTCGGCAGACTCCTGCAAGACGAATATCAAAGCATGCTGCTTGTCCATTCAGATGCAACCGAACGACGGGAGTCAAAGAGAACACTTGCACGACTCACTCGTTAAAATAACTAGAACGAACCAGCGACCAACACAGGTCAGCAACGAAGAAACCAATCAAGCAGCAATACACTTATACTGCGAAAAGATGTTGAAACAGGTGAAAAATAGTCTAGGCTGCGTTCAGTTGTCGTGTTTTATAATACATTATGTGTTTCCAGAGATACACTGGATGTATACTTGGGTAAAATCTTAAACCGAGGATACATGTAGACAGCACACAACCATTTCTTTGCTTTTTAAGCTCTCAAACCAGCCTCCAATTCACGTGATGAAGCGCAAAAATCAGAGTTTTGCCATTACTCACTGCCGGCCGCGGTGGCCGTGCGGTTCTGGCGCTGCAGTCCGGAACCGCGGGACTGCTACGGTCGCAGGTTCGAATCCTGCCTTGGGAATGGGTGTGTGTGATGTCCTTAGGTTACTTAGGTTTAAGTAGTTCTAAGTTCTAGGGGACTTATGACCTAAGATGTTGAGTCCAATACTGCTCAGAGCCATTTGAACCAACCTTTACTCACTACGCGAGGTGTAGGTGACAGTTACCGTCTTCCTTCTTTATGTGTGAAACCAAGCACTGATTTTAGCCATTCAAAGAATTCTTGTATTGGTGTTACATATGTAGAGAGGATATAAAATGTAGACTGGCAATGGAAAGGAAAGCGTTTCTGAAGAAGAGAAATTTGTTAACATCGAGTATAGATCTAAGTGTCAGGAAATCGTTTCTGAAAGTATTTGTTTGGAGTGTAGCCATGTACGGAAGTGAAACGTGAACGATAAATAGTTTAGACAAGAAAAGAATAGAAGCTTTCGAAATGTGGTGTTACAGGAGAATGCTGAAGATTAGATGGGTAGCTCACATAACTAATGAGGAGGTATTGAATAGAATTGAAGAGAAGAGAAATTTGTGGCACAACTTGACTAGGAGAAGGGATCGGTTGGTGGGGCATATTCTGAGGTATCAAGGGATCACCAATGTAGCATTGGAGGACAGCGTGGAGGGTAAAAATTGTAGGGGCAGACCAAGAGATGCATACACGAAACAGATTCAGAAGGATGTAGGTTGCAGTAGGTACTGGGAGATGAAGAATCTTGCACAGGATAGAGTAGCATGGAGAGCTGCATCAAACCAGTGTCAGAACTGAAGACCACAACAACAACAGCATGTAGTCACACTAACCTAATTTCATGTTATCGTCAGTGGAGAAGATGGAGGTACCTGCTACATAGACAGACCTTTTACCCTACAAATATGGTGCTCTACTGGCTTTGTGGTTGACAGATATGGCCATAAGGTTTCCATCTGCAATTACGAGGGTTATTCCAAAAGTAAGGTCCGATTGATTGCCAAATTGAAACCACAGTGAACATCAGAAATGTTTTACTTGTAACAATTAGCTACACCTTTCAGCTACTTCTCTATGTAGTCGCCGTTCTGACTAAGACTTTTGTCATAGCGTTGTACCAACTTTTCAATAGCCTCATCATAGAAGGCAGCCGCCAGTGCTTTCCGCCAATTCTCCACGCTGGCCTACACCTCGTTGTCTACCGAGCGAGGTGGCGCAGTGGTTAGCACACTGGACTCGCATTCGGGAGGACGACGGTTCAATCCCGTCTCCAGCCATCCTGATTTAGGTTTTTCGTGATTTCCCTAAATCGTTTCAGCCAAATGCCGGGATGGTTCCTTTGAAAGGGCGCGGCCGATTTCCTTAACAATCCTTCCCTAACCCGAGCTTGCGCTCCGTCTCTAATGACCTCGTTGTCGACGGGACGTTAAACACTAACCACCCCCCCCCCCCCCCACCTCGTTGTCTGTGTCAAAATGTTGTCGTCAAAGACAGCGGTTCATGTGACCAGAGATGAAACTCAGGGGGAGACAATTGCGGACTGTATTGTGGGTAATCTAACATTTCCATTTGAAAACGATGCAGGAGCATCTTCATTGCCCCTGCAGAATGCGGCTGAGAATTGTCGTGAAGACGAAACAGCACGACAGTTATGTAATGTTGGCTGCATAGCTTCAGGCGAAATTTCTCACCAGGCCCTCGTACTTGGCGGCAGACACTATTTTCTAGACATCTTTACGCACTCACTGCGAGCTCAGAAATGAGAAGAGCGACGTGATGCTAACTGGGGTTATACTAGAGACACTACCCAACACATCTGTGCAAAGCTTTATCGGATTTTCATAGTCGTTTCCATTTCGCGACCGATCGGACCTTACTTTTGGAATAACCCTCGTATTTTTCTCCCGTATACAGTGGAGATTTTCGAGGGTTTCAGCAGAAAAGTAGACTGCAGTTGGAAACTCATGTCCAAAACCGTCATCCAAAACAGAGCATTGCTTTCTCAGGAGGCTGGGCTAGCTCCATCTTCTCCACTGGCAGTCGTGGCAATTAGTCTCGATCATTTAATGACAAACAACAGAGCGAGATGTTCCGCCTACGCTCCATCAAGGTCAAAGGTCACTGTTGCTGCAGTAGGGCTCGCCTAGTGACAGGCGCCAGCACCTACAAACTCAACGCTCTGAAGCGTCGTTGAATGACGTTTCCAGACAGGAGTTCGTATCTTCGATTTGTTCTTAAAGGCACGCTCTACGCAACATCGCTGGGAGAACCTAATACAATTTTTAGTATTTAGACAAAACAACTAGTCTCGAGAAGAAGACTAGTTGCTGCTACTTGGCAAAACTGTCACTCCTTAGCTTTAGCCTATATATTCACTGATATAATTTGGAAAACTGTGTACCCAAATATTTTACATACAAATTTACCTGTAAACAAAATATTACTTTGTTTCACATATATTTCGGTGCAACCAAAAGCAGCAGACGATTTCTCCACTGCACCGATTATAAAGAAACCTTTACTGAAAGTATTGCAGTTAAAATAAATCGAACATGATGCTGTTTTCAATACAATCATATCATGCGCGGTCTATATCTTCTATGATGTAAAGGTAAAACGCACGTAAGGGTTTTGGCCAAAGAACAATAGAGTAAAAAAATTAAAACATTGTAATGCATAGGAACTGAACCTGCTGATGACTGTTTTGCATAATCCGGAACCCCTGTGATATGTTGGCTCATGAAATGTCCTATGTTGTGCTATCTCGGTGCTGAAGTGTCCGATGTCCTCCATTTGCCTGTGACCAAATGCTTGTAATCGGGTGCTGCGAAAGATAACTTTGTAAATTGTGTTACATAACGCTTATCAAAGTACAGAACATACAGTAACACTAAAACAAGTATTACTGGGAATTGGTGGTGTGTTTTAGATTATATTTTCACCTTTATTACTATATTAATTCATTTACAAGTCATGTTACGATTTTCATCACTGTCAGTACTTTTATACAGTTATAAACCATCACAGATTATACTTTCCTCACACTCTTCACAAGGTATAAATCAAAAGTAGCGTATGATGAAGTTTGGCGCTCTTATTGGCAGATCTGCAGCCTGCAATAGGTGCAGTTGATAAATGTAACACGTAGCAATCAATAAAACTTAGGTATGTTCTCACTGAGCAAGTGTTTTAAGAAGTCAATGGTTTCATTTTTACTTCACCAATACGGATACGAACACCAATTGTGCTGCGATACACACCTATAATGTTCTCTCTCTATGAAACTTCCTGGCAGATTAAAACTGTGTGCTGGATCGAGACTCGAACTCGGGACTTGCCTTTCGCGGGCAAGTGCTCTATCAACTGAGCTACCCAAGCACGAATCACGCCCCGTCCTCACAGCTTTAATTCCGCCAGTACCTCGTCTCCTACTTTCCCGAGTTCGAGTCTCGGTCCGGCACACAGTTTTAATCTGCCAGGAAGTTTCATATCAGCGCACACTCCGCTGTAGAGTGAAAATTTCATTCTCTCTCTATGTTTCCTTTGAGTTTATCACGTCATGTGTGACAGTAGGAAAAGCTTCCGTGGCCTATCATTCAAAAGGGTAGAATCATGAACTGCTGATTTTTACATAGCAAACTACAACCTACATTTGGTACCTATCGAATTCACTTGACATTATCTACCGTAGCACCTGATCTTCCAATCCATTTACGTCCTCGGACTACAGTAGTGTTCTGAAGCCTACGAAACGACAACTACTCGATTTGCGGGTTCACGCTGTTCTTTAAACATGCACAGAACAGCAACAAAGAAATTAAACATAGCAAGCCACTCCAGGCTTTCTCTAAAGCAGAAAACATGGTAAAATGTAACTACCTAAGAAGAAACAGCCACTATGCAGGCACCCAATACACACTTCTCTGGCGGCTGGTCCCGGCAGAGGTTCGAGTCCTCCCTCGGGCATGGGTGTGTGGGTTTGTCCTTAGGATAATTTAGGATAAGTAGTGTGTAAGCTTAGGGACTGATGACCCTAGCAGTTATGTCCCATAAGCTTTCACACACATTTTGAACATACTTCCTGGCACCTGTGGACTAGACAGTTTTTACTGTGCCAACTATTGAATTCCTTTTTTTTTTTTGGAAATGTAGTAAAATAAAAACAGGTAATTTACGTTCCACCCTTTCCTAAAATATTGTTTCTCCGACAGTTAGTATCCACAAGTAACCATTCACCTAGCTGAAGGAAAAACGGAGACTTTCCATCTCGCCCCATTCTTGTTCGTTTACGAATGATATCTCACAATGTGTTTCCTCGGATTACGGATAAATACGAAGTATAAGGACTCTAGGGCGTATTTTACAATGTCATTGAAATTGTTGAAGTGCATCCATCGGGATTTTCAAAATGACTCCAATGACGTTACAACTGAGCAGCTTAATGTGTTTCCGCAGTATGGCCACGCACCGAGACTTCAAAGGTGATGTAAAATCCAGACCTGTCGCCGCACTCCTTTCATTCTTACGACGACGTTACGAAATGAATTCTTCGACGCCGATTACAAAGTGTCGATAGTAGGTCCACTACGACCTTTGACAGCTGCAGAACAATATTTCACTATCCTTTGCATCCACTCCTCTCCGTAATACCCCGAATACTACTACGTGGAGCTGCTGCGCAAACAACGTCTATCGGTTGTCAATCAATGGCAGGCTTATTCTGGAAGACTTCAGTACCACATCTACTAAATTTATATTCCACAAGCTACTTTTCGGCGTCTGGCATAGGGTACTTCTGAGACATCGTCATTTCACCATTTTACAATTCTATTCTCAAGTGAAGCGTGGAGTGAACAATTGTCGAAAGACTCAGTAACGAACCATATTTCTGTTATAATGTTCTGGTGATTTCGAGACATGTATGCTTGAGGCTTTTAATATGAGGGTCGTTCAATAAGTAATACAACCTACTATTTCGGAAAGCAGGCTGTTTATTTTCAGGATTCCTGTTCACCTTATTATTCCCCACTCTTTCGGCTACAGAAACCTATTTTGCAACATAACCTCCGTTCACTGCGACGGCCTTACGTTACTTTACTGAAATGGCCTTCATGCCAGCATGGTACCTTTCTACCGGTCGGAGTAATAATCTCCCCATCATCCACCTACTGCTTCCCTCAGAATGCATCCTTTATCCTTCATTGAGAGTGTTCGGACATTCCAACTTGGTATATGTTTGAGTTTGTTTAGACTGCACCCCCCCCCCCCCCCCCCCCCCCGCTATTGGACGGACACAAAGACGGGTGATATTGATTAACGGTGATAAAAAGAAGACTCAAACCTTTTTCTTTTACTGGCACTTTCAGAAAATGCTCTGTTTACAAGTAGATGGAAGTCAACACATGTACTCGGAGTGTTTCCCTGTCCACCTAACCGAAGTGTACATGTTACCTATACGGACAGCAGTTGCGCTGCACCGATGATCCGCTTGGTGGGATGTTGGCCGCTGTGAAGGCGACGCACGTGGCGTAACTGCCGATCTCTGCCTACGTAGTTGACACACTATGCCGACCGAAAACTCCTAGGGTTGAAACTACCTCAATGCAAGTCAAAAGATGAGTCAAGGCTTCTGTTTCACCCGCTTCGACCCCAGTATTCCGCCGTAAAGAAGCACTTCCGTGTATGTTAGACACCAGAGAGAGCTAAAGACTCGTCACTTGAGTAAACAGAATAACAATTCCGCATTAAGGTGGAACATCTACAGCTGTCCTTTCGATGTTATTTATCAAATAGTTACCAGTTTCGGTGAGTCAATTCACCATATACAGGCCTTAACTAACTGCCACAGAGAAAAATCTTTACTCATTCTCAGTATTGAAAGCAACACTATTCGAATTCTAGCAGCCAGATTCTCCACTGCGGCTCTCGCCAGCGAAATCTCTAGTCCGATACCCAAAGGGAACCTGTCTTCGATCGATCCCGGCACTGAAGTGTAATTCTCCACGCAACACCCTGCTCCCTCCTGGACATGCGGCGTTTACGGTGCGGTCAGGCGACGAATCCCACCGGCCGTAGCAAAACCATTGCCTCCCTCTACATGGGTCATAAATAGGTCACCTGAAGTTCATATTCCCTTCAGAAGATTTTCTGGAGGTTTCCATTTTACCTTCTACAATCCTCAGCGCTCCGCCAATCGAACAAGCGTCTTCACTTCTCGGCGGGTTTGTGCCCTGGCGCTTTCTGTAGGAAAATTCCTCAGAGGTCAACTCGCAACCATCATTTTTGACGCCGGACATTCCTTAACACTAAAAGTACGTCTTTTCCCCTTTTTCCATCCCGAGAACAACCTTCTGATCACTCTGTCTGCGCTACAGTGGTTCTGCGGCCTCCAGCATTGTAAACCGCCCTGCTTTCTTTCTCGTGGTAGTAAATGTCTGCCCTGCAGGACGCGGCAAGTCTTTTCCTACCCGCTCTTCAGCCGATAACGGCATGTGAGGAACTCGTGGCCAACTTCGCCCTTCCTGTCAGTGCTCAGTTCTAATTGACTCCCAGACTTCTAGTACTACAGAAACTGTTAGTACGTAGTGCTAGCCAGTATCAGCCAATGAAATGGTAAATAATTCAATTGTGCATCGTATATAGTGATGTAATGCATGTACAAATCTAAAAGAATATTAAACGTATGGTTGCAAAATCTGTCAATCTACTATGATCATTGCAAAAATGAAGCTAGACCCATCGCAATGCAATTCGTTGCGTAGATTAGTGACATTAAAATACATAAGTGATTTAGGTTACAGAACTGTACATGGTGTGTGTGTCTTGTCTATCAAGACGGTTGCGAAGAAATCATGCAGTACGCTGAGGGCATTTAAACTTTCTAACATGGTATCAGAGACAGTCTATGTGGGTTGTAGACCAGTTGACAGCCCTAACTTGTAGACAGCATTAAAAGAATAAGAGTAGCCCAGTCGGAAGAGGGATTCCTTCTGCAACCATAAACTGAACCGCTCAGTGTGCCACCGAGAGTGGTCACAGTACCATTACAGTATAAGTTAAAGCGATTTTTCTTTTTCTGGCTTTATCCCGTGTCTTCGGGGGTCGATATCTGATTCTGCATTCACGCACGCCCCCCCCCCCCCAATCTCGCCCCCCCCTCGCCACGTCAAGATGATATTTCTTTATTCTCTATCGCAACTTAAAAAATACTATTAGTAGCAGAGGAGTTGTAAAAACCTGTACGAAGCGAGCAGAGAGATGACACAGCGCAGAGGGCGCATATGCAATCTAATGCCAGCAGGGTAAAGTAAGGCAGCTCGCCACTGTAAGGTGCTGGAACCACCCTGCGAAGTACGCAGCCGTAGCCAATAGTCTGTAACTGTGTTATAAATGTATAGCCGTAAACAATGTTTTCTTTTTTTGTAATAATCTCTATATATTGTTAAGTAGACCTTAGTTTTAAAAGTATTATGAACCTTTGTAATTAAAGCTGTAACAAGTAATGGCCTTAGGTTTACGTTAAAATATAAAGGGACTTACCCGTGGAAGGGTAAGACTGGAGAAACGCGACAGAAGGTTCCAGAACAGTTCTCTTCGTGAGGCGGAAGGGATGTAAAGTAGCTTGTCGTGCGGTGTCCACGTACTGTATTATGTGGTGATTAAAATGAGCACAACTACAGTTAAACGGCCTCGGATGTACGGGAAAGTATTGTTACACATAAGTGTACCGTGTTAAACAGCTATTTGTGAACCAAGCAGAAGTGGCAATGTTATTACGAGGGCCAGAGGAAAGTCGTTTGCTGCGAAGGAGGCAGACATTACGTTGCAGCATTACCCACTGTACTGGCCAAATGCTACGATGGGAATTACGACTTGGAAGCCAGTGTGTAAAAGTTGCTTTAGCATCATCCATCAGCAGCAAAATCTCGACAGAGGCTGCAACACGTTGCTCAACTGCACAAAAGGCCTGAAGTATTTATTTTTATGGTCAAGTTCAGTATATTCTATTTTTCATAAAAACGGACATATTGTAAAAGTCGTGACTCGTCGTCGACTTGTACAAGTTAAGTAATACAAATTGTTTGAAAGCAACAAGCTTTATCACAGTGTCGTTACTTCAGTAGATGTTGAGTGTGTCCTTTTCACATACTGTGATATTTAATCAGCAACATTTTCAGACCATATAAAGCCTATGTAAAGCGCTTAAAATTATTGTTGCCATATTAAGCAAAGTATGAAATTGTGTACACAGTATCAGCTATTTTATTACTTTTACAAGCATAATAAAAGCAGATGCAGAAGAATGCAAAAAAAGGTATTCTGCACATTTCCATTACTACAAAGAAGATTATTATTGTAGTTTTCAGAACATACAATTTTACTGATTCATGGGGTGTAGCAAACTAAATTTATGTTTCAACAAAAGAGCAAGAAAGTGTTTTTGGTACGTTGCACTGAAGTATTATCAATTCCAAAATTCTTCAAGTTGAAAATTATCGGGAAACATCAGTGTAAGAACTCATTCTCAGTGAATGGTCAATTCTGTATAAAGATAATGTTAGAGAAAAATGTTTATTAATAACAAAAATTACGAATAACGCCATCACAGTAACTATGCATCTTCACCGTTTGGCAGGGTCTTTCCGCTCAACATTTCAGCGTTATACATAAAAGTGTTTCAAGTTAAAAGCAGATTTATTCTGTGCTGATGAAAGTGCCTTTTACTGCGGTAACGAAAGTAATACATTTGTAGGATCCATATCGTCTGTATGCAGTCTATGTCGCTATTTCAAAGTGGTTATGACTTACATTGTGTGCTCTCCTCCTCCTTGTTTGTTTGTCAACTTACTATATCGGTGTTACTATATCGGTCCCAATCATTCAAAATTAAAGATTGTGTGCTACGAGCTTAGTTCTGCAGTGCTTAGACCGACTAGTGAAATCAACGCTACGATCTTACTGCACGCGGGTGTCCGCCCATTATAATTACGAGTCCGATCGGCTACCACGGTCATTTGTAGGCGAAAACTAATCCGTATAAGGGTAGAACTGGGTGGGGCATCGCAACCTTTGTACTCCACCTATTTGCGTGCAGCGCTTCATCAAGTGAAACTGTGCGAACGTTTTCTAATTATTTGCGAATCGTGTAGCCGAGGTGGGAAGCCTTGTTGTCTTATGTAGGAAATCGCCAAAAAACCAGTCTCGCCAACAGAATGGCCAATCTCGTTAATCCGCCATGTGGATTCTGTCCATGGCCGGCGCGTCACCCCGAATCACGGAAACGGCGTGCTAATGAACGTGGCTGTATGGACAAGTTACAACACGATGCTATTGCTGGACAAAAGATGGACTGGCAATGGGGAAACAGGCTGGAAAGTTATTTCCCGTCACCAACGCTTATCATTGTTTTTGCAGAGAAACTAAGTAATAGTAAGAGAGGAAAGGATAAGCACAGTACACAGATCATCGAGCAGTGTGGGCTGTGTCAGAGGAAGAGCTACAATTTTTCATGGAAAAGAGTAAGGACCAAAGATAAATATAGGAAGGATGAACGACTGGGGACACAGCAAACATGAGGATTCCGTCAAAATATTGCTGATAAAATACTTCAGCACAAGTAAAATATTTTATGTACCTAGGATGTTAGGTGGTAGGAAATTAAAACTTTGTTGAGGAAATAATAATATCTAAGGATAAAATAGCTCTTGAGAAGGTAAAATATTTGTTGTGAACAATATGAATTCTGACAGAGCTAAGACAGAATATCGCCAAGTGTTCTGAATGGAATGTGTCTACAAACCATGTAACATGAGGATTCCGTCAAAATATTGCTGATAAAATACTTCAGCACAAGTAAAATATTTTATGTACCTAGGATGTTAGGTGGTAGGAAATTAAAACTTTGTTGAGGAAATAATAATATCTAAGGATAAAATAGCTCTTGAGAAGGTAAAATATTTGTTGTGAACAATATGAATTCTGACAGAGCTAAGACAGAATATCGCCAAGTGTTCTGAATGGAATGTGTCTACAAACCATGTACTGTTCAAACGAAAGTAGATAAATGTCATTAAGAGGTGTCTGGTATCAAACCCAGCCACGTCACTGCAGGCATGTACTTCAATATGGATGAACAGCTCTAGACACATAACAATTATGGTCATAATCCTTTTTCTTTCATAGTTACATCCTTAATGCTGTTTTCTGAAATCTGATTAATTATGAAACAGTTTCCGTTAATTTAAGTTCTGACTTGCCCCTTTTTGTTGTAATTTTCATAATTTTACTCTTGCTTTATAAAACTGTACTCTCTTTAAATTACAAAATCTCGTGAAAAGAGCAATCAATGAAAATAGAATGGCATTGTTACTAATTTTCTTTAGAGCAATAAAAAGAACCATTCCACCATAAAAAATCAAGAAGAACATCAGAAAACTGAAGAGAATACAAAATAGGATTTCTCTCTTTAAAAGTTTGTAGTTCATGTATATCTTGAACACAACGAAAAGAAAATCGTGAACAAATACTCAAATACGTTAACAGAATCATTATTAGGATACACATTGTTCACACATAGTCATTAAAATCGTCGATTTAAATGTTCAATTTGCCCTCATTTATGTTAAAATATCAACCATTTCACATGGATATTTGACGCAGATTTCGGAGAGTGTGTTGGAACTCTTATTTCCAGTGCAAGCTGTTTCATTAGCTAATGTTATGGTTTTATGAAACTGCAATAACTGAAGATCTCCTCACGTCGTGGCAAAGTATTTTTGCAAGAGATTTTTTTATGTGTTTTCGATCTACAAAGTGTAACGCCTTGGGCAGTGTGGGAGACGATATTCGTCTTTTACAGAGACTTTGGTACTTTTCAGTGTCATGAAATATTACACCTATTCACATGGTGACACTGTTACATTCCCTAACAACACAAGATTCCAGAAAAAAAATGCTGCGACGTGAAGACAATTCCTCATGAGTTGGCGTCTCCGGTTATGGATCGACTGCCTGCAAATCTTGCCCCATTCTGTTGTACGACCAAGAATTCAGCGTGTAACGATTCCACCGATCACCTTACAACGGCAATACCTCTGGATTTTGGAGATGTGACCGTGAGACAACCTAATGGAAACATAACAATACAACTAGGATTCGTTTCCGAAACACTCCAGTAAAGCATAACCAACAGTAAGCGGTGGGTCAGGAACAGACGTTCTTCCAGCACAAAAGCAGGTTGTAACATTACATATTAAAACCGGTCGCCAGCCTAATTAAGGCAACGGCCTTGCCGCAGTGGATACACGGGTTCCCGTGAGATCACCGAAGTTAAGCGCTGTCGGGTGGGGTCGGCACTTGGATGGGTGACCATCCAAGCCACCATGCGCTGTTGCCATTTTTCGGGATGCATTCAGCCTCGTGGTGCCAATTGAGGAGCTACTCGACCGAATAGTAGCGGCTTCGGTCAAGAATAACATCATAACGACCGGGAGAGTGGTGTGCTGACCCCACGCCCCTCCTATCCGCATCCTCCACTGGGGATGACACGGCGGTCGGATGGTCCCGGTAGGCCACTCGTGGCCTGACGACGGAGTACCAGACTAGTTGGGCATTTCTTGTGTCCAGGAAAATGATACAGCAGAAGGCAGTGCAAATGCTGGCGTAACCTTCCTTGACACACACACACACACACACATACACACACACACACACTAAACTCTTTGCTTGCAGACAAATGTGCTACTAACAAACAAATGGTCAGTGAGATAATGAACAGTAACATATGCCTCTCAACAACACATACCTTAAATGAACTAGGTGAATCAGTTTACCACCGACACACACGAAACTAGTGACAATACTGAACAGGGAAAAGCTCGAAATGATTCTGAATTTAAATGAGTTTGTCTGCTAATGATCATAATCTGTAACTTCATTACTTAGTACAGGGAATCTATGCCTGTTCATTAACCAATCTGCATTAGAATAGATAACAAAGTAAATAGTTCTTCCTTAAACTCGGTTTGGAGCAACTAAACAGAATGCCCTGATGGAACCTCTGCATTGCTCCATTAAGTAATTAGCCTAGCACATGAGGGTCCTTAAACTTTGCCGGCCGTGGTGGCCGAGCGGTTCTAGGCGCTACAGTTTCGAACCGCGAGGACACTACGGTCGCAGGTTCAAATCCTGCCTCGGGCATGGATGTGTGTGATGTCCTTACGTTAGTTGGGTTTAAGTAGTTCTAAGTTCTAGGGGACTGATGACCAAAGATGTTAAGTCCTATAGTGCTCAGAGCCATTTGAACCATATTAATTAAGTAAAGTACGAAAAACTATAACTCTTTAAATAACAAATTTGCTCTGATGAGCAGTCTTTCGACCTATTCAAAAGTATAATTGGCTGTGTAAATGGCAACACAACATTAAATCCAATTTCAACCACATACTCATCATAAATTAGGATACTCGGAACTAACTTCACTAAGATAGGATTCTTATCCAGGTTTGTGATTTGAGATAGACACAGGTGTAAGATAAGAGTTTTTAGCAACACCACAATAATTATTATAAAACCAACCAAATTTTATAAATACCTGGTCCATTTACGGAGTGCCAAATATGAACAATTTAGTGGACGGCTGGCGGTACTGGTGGGGTAATTTGCAGTAGCTATTAACCCGGCGGCGATGCAGTCATAGCAATACTGTTGGCCTCTTGGCGTCGGAATTATATGGCCATAAACCGTGCCATGATAATGATATCACCAAATGGAGCATCCGAGGCTCATAAATACTGCCCCATAAGTTCTTCTGGCCTCAAAACTTCAATAATATGAGCCACAATGATCCACTACTGCTAGCGAGGTTTTAACCATAGCACTGCTCAGCCCAGACTCGTTACCTGTCACAAAGGATAAGTTGCCACTTGCGAGTCAACCACAACTTGTCCACTGCGCCAGGCTACGTCCGTAGCTGCGGGACTTCCCCACGTCTTTTACATTCAACCCTACGTTCCCTAACTATGCACCAAGTCATTTACAGTACATTACATAACAATCATTCCATTAGTTATTTAAATCCACAAACATAATTTAAACAACATCTTTCAAAGTTTCACATATTTGAAACATGTATGCAGAGACAAAGAATTTCCATGACAGATACATTCCACGTAAGCAATACTACAAATTGACATAGGAATACCGATACAGACAGAAAATAGGTCAAAAATACGTGTTACATGTGCACTGTAAGACAAATACAGGCCGATTTTGTATTCTTATTTCACCTTATTGTGATATTGTATGGTATTGTATTGTATTGAACTGGGGACCTAGAAACGACGGAGAGGCTTCGTCTCCGCCGTAGCCCTCAGTGGTTCACAACACCACAATAGGCTACAGCAGTACAGTCACTCCAACGCCGCCCCACACCGAACCGAGGGTTATTGTGCGGTTCGGCCCCCAGTGGACACCCATCCCGCCCCCCCCCCCTCACCACCCTCGAGAACGTCTCACACCAGACGAGTGTAACACCTAATGTCTGTGTGGTAGAGTAATTAGCCGGCCGCGGTAGTCTAGCGGTTCAGGCGCTCAGTCCGGAACAGCGGGACTGCTACGGTCGCAGATTCGAATCCTGCCTCGGGCATGGATGTGTGTGATGTCCTTAGGTTAGTTAGGTTTAAGTAGTTCTAAGTTCTAGGGGACTGATGACCACAGATATTAAGTCCCATAGTGCTCAGAGCCGTTTGAACCATTTTTTTTTGTAGAGTAATTATGGTGTACGCTTACGTGGAGACAGTGTTTGAGCAGCAATCCCTGACATAGTATAACTGAGGCGGAATAAGGGTAACGAGCCCGCATTCGCCGTGGCAGATGGAAAACCGCCTTAAAAACCATCCACAGACTGGCCGGCACACCGGACCTCGACACTAATCAGCCGGGCGTATTTGTGCTGGGGACCGGCACGCCTACAAATGGTTCAAATGGCTCTGAGCACTATGGGACTCAACTGCTGAGGTCATTAGTCCCCTAGAACTTAGAACTAGTTAAACCTAACTAACCTAAGGACATCACAAACATCCATGCCCGAGTCAGGATTCGAACCTGCGACCGTAGCGGTCTTGCGGTTCCAGACTGCAGCGCCTTTAACCGCACGGCCACTTCGGCCGGTCCGGCACGCCTTCCCACCCGGAAATATAGTGATATATTTCTACTTTAAATCCTTAACTTCAACTGTTTGTGAATTGGCCAGTTTTCGTACTAAACGCCTGTGTGTGAATTGTGGCTGTGTTGAGGCCAAGTAGTATGCCTATATGATCACCTCTCTCGTGGCGCGACCTTGGCTGGACAATCTGGTGTACACAGCATGCTTCGTCACATGCACTCACTGCTCGCCAAGCTCTTGGCAGGTGGTCGGCAGAATGTTTATTAGATCACCGTTTACATATTTTGCATCTAAAGTTACAAGCGACAACCAGTCCTCTAAAATCATGATACTGGCACAATTCAGTCAGGATTTAATACTGTTGGCTAAAAGTAGTTGTATTGGTTGCGGGTTAATCATTAATATTGCTGTTTTACGGCAGTTCCTGTTTCTAGTGATTTTGTCACCAACAGTACAATTCCCGCACAGAAAGGACGAAAGTCACCATGTATGGACGAATAAGTGTCGATATGGTGAAGGCAGCAGGTTTCGAAACAATATCTGCATCGTGTGATAAGGGTGGTTTGGAAGGGGAAGAAGACTCCAGAATATTGGAAGAGGGCGCTGGTTGTCCCTACGTTCAAGAAATGGAGTAGGAACGATTTAGGAACTACAGGGGATCACACTGATACCACACTGTGGCGAAGTAAATGAAAACATGCTGGAGAGCAGAATCCAAACAAGGGCCGAGAACAAATTAAGAGAGGAACAGCATGGTTTCAGACCTTGGGAGGTCAACTGTTGACTTAATGTTTGCTGTTACGTAGCTCTAGAAGCATTTGCGGAAGTCATGGTGATGGTCTTTCTCGATACAGAAAAGCCATCTGATATCGTTTGTACAAAAAATCTCTGGGAAGGACTAGAAAAGAAAGGAATGTAAAAAGACACAACACGTAGGTTGAAGGACATGCACATTGTAAGTCTGAGTTGTTAAAAGTAGGTAATGGAAGGACGTATTGGTTCCAGCATGCAAACGGTGTGGACCAGGGCAGTGCATTGTCAGCTCTCCTCTTCGTTGTGGTCTCTGATGAGATAATGACCAAGGTGGCAGGAAAAAAGAGAACACAAGATGAAAGAAACACTGTTCACAGATGACTATGATCTGGGGGAACAGGGAGGAGGAGATTCAGGAACAGCTGGATGTATGGGAATAAAATGTGGGACAGTGTGGAATGAAATTTAACGAAAACAAACGTGAGATCCTGATTACAGCTAGAAAGAGAGATAGACCAATTAGCGGAATAAGGATTGGAGGTGGACAGTTGAAGGTGGAAAGTATCAGGTATTTGAGAAGTATGACAGAGGAAAATGGAGGAATAGGGAAAGAGGTCACTGAACACGGCAGACAGGCAGAAGCATTCCTGTGAAGTAATATGAGGTTGGTTTGAAACAAATATGTACCATAAAAAAGCAAGAATGTAATGTATAGAAGTTGCTACGTCCCAACACTGACGTATGCATCTCAAACATGAGTAATTAAGGAAAGAGATATATGCAGATTATAGGCACGTGCAATGAAGTTTCTCGAAAGTGGGATAGGAGTAACAAGGAATACGATGAGAAATGAAAGGGTAAGGGAAATAGTGAAAGATGAAACCTTGCAGAGCAGGATGGATACGTCAAGGCTAAGATCACATGAACACTTAAAGAGAATGGAAATCAAGAGGATTCGCAGGAAGGTATAGGAAATGGAGATTTGAAGGAAACGACCAAGAGGAAGACCAATGGATAGATGGCTGAAAGGTGTTGAGGAGAGTGTTAAAAAAAGAGCCGGGGCCTGGACCACAGCGAACACAGAGAGATGGAGTGGAAACAAGAGAGATGGTGAGGCTTACCTTCCAAACAGACGCAGTTTGAGGTTTGAAACTGTTCAAGATGACGATGATGATGACGAGTGTAATAGCACGGTAATGGATTACGTGTACCTGATGTCTGAATCAACAGACTTCGATCCAGACAACCTTCAGTCCGAACAGCTACAACATGCTTGATTGTAACTTGCATCTAAGGATGCAACAGTGGTAAAACAACACTTCAATCCAATTACAAACAATAGGAACTCTATCTGCCCCAAAGGAGGTGCAATACATTCAACAGTATCCACTATAACAATGGAAAATGCGGTGGCCTACTTTGCGGATGGGGAAAGACAACCACTGCAGAATGCATCTATGGATTTCCAACGCAGCATGGACACTACAGCAAACGTTATCTGTTATGTAAATAATGTATCTGCAAATTTGTAAGTTATGTACGTATTTTATCTGTATTTCGAAAGTAATGTGCAATTGCCATACCTTTAATAATAATATTAATTATAATGGTAATACGCTGCTGTTGGTAAAAAGTGAAACACTCAAAGCAATGATCTGCAACAAGCCACGATAAGAGGACGTGTAGAACAGCGGAACCACAACAAATTATTTAAATGGCAGACAGATGGTGTGCACATAGGCTCAACACTGCCGTCTTTTGTGTGACCTGATAGGTCTGTGTTAAGCAACGCTCAGTCGGTGCGGAGTGCAGTCATACGAAGTGGGAACGTGTAACCAAGTGCCACAACGCCTCGACGACGCCAGCGGATGGAATATCACCATGGGATTGCGTTTGAACGGGGCGGAACGATTGGTCTCAAGGGAAAAGGTCTGTCGTTCTCGTACAGGACACGCTGCTTCAACAGTGAGGCGTATGTGGAAGCAGTGCAGAGTAGAGGACCGTGCACAGTGGCGTTAGGGTTCTGGATGGCACGATGTGACCAAAGCCGTTAGATGGCCGCCATATTCTCCACTTGGCCACAACGCACAGAACGGCGCACTGCAATGGGTGTGGACATGTCTGTGTCCATGGGCCGATGCCGTCTCATACAGGCTTGACTTGTGACACGCATGCCATTACGTTGGCTGAGTGGCAAAATGTAGTGCGTCGGGAGGAGTCTGCTTCAGTAATAGCCACGCCAGCTGGTGTGGCCGAGCGGCTCCAGGCGCTACGGTCTGGAACCGCGCGACCACTACGGTCGCAGGTTTGAATCCTGCCTCAGGCGTGGATGTGAGTGATTTCCTTAGGTTAGTTAGGTGTAAGTAGTTCTAAGTTCTAGGAGAGAGATGACCTCAGGTGTTAAGTCCCATAGTGCTCAGAGCCATGTGAACCATTTTAGTAATGGCCACATACACGTTCGACGCCACCGTGGTGAAATGTATTGTCCAGCAGCATCGCCGACAAATGCCACGTGCGAGGCGCCGTGGCTTATAGCGCGCGATCTCGTCTCCTACGCCTTGAGGGCAATCTCAACAGCTCTTGGTACATTACCCAATGTTACAGCCCGAGTCACTACCCACCCTCCAGGCCGTTCCAGATACCACATTTCTGTAGGATGAATCCAGACGCCACTGGCGAAGAACGACAGGTAGCACTACTTCGCTGGCCTACCCTTTCACCTGACATGTCACCCATCTAACAAGCTGTTGTGGTCTTCGGTCCAGAGACTGGTGTGATGCAGCTCTCCATGCTACTCTATCCTGTGCAAGCTTCTTCATCTCCCAGTACCTACTGCAAAGTACATCCTTCTGAATCTGCTTAGTGTATTCATCTGTTGGTCTCCCTCTACGATTTTTACCCTCCACGGTGCCCTCCAGTACTAAATTGGTTATCCCTTGATGCCTCAGAATATGTCCTACCAACCGATCCTTTCTTCTAGTCAAGTTGTGCAACAAATTTCTCTTCTCCCCAATTCTATTCAATACTTCCTCATTAGTTATGTGATCTACCCATCTAACCTTCAGCATTCTTCTGTAGCACCACATTTAGAAAGCTTCTATTCTCTTTTTGTCTAAACTATTTATCGTCCACGTTTCACTTCCATACATGGCTACACTTCATACAAATACTTTCAGAAACAATTTCCTGACACTTAAATCTACACTCGATGTTAACAAATTTCTCTTCTTCAGAAACGATTTCCTTGCCATTGCCAGTCCACATTTTATATCCTCTCTACTTCGACCATCATCAGTTATTTTGCTCCCCAAATAGCATAACTCCTTTACTACTTTAAGTGTCTCATTTCCTAATCTAATTCCTTCAGCATCACCCGACTTAATTCGACTACATTCCATTATCCTCGTTTTGCTTTTGTTGATGTTCATATCATATCCTCCATTCGAGACACTGTCCATTCCGTTCAGTTGCTCTTCCAGATCCTTAGCTGTCTCTGAAAGAACTACAATGTCATCGGTGAAACTCGAAGTTTTAATTCCTTCTCCATGGATTTTAATTCCTACTCCGAATTTTTCATTTGTTTCCTTTACTGCTTGCTCAATATACAGATTGAATAACATGGGAGATCGGCTACAACCCTGTCTCACTCCCTTTCCAACCACTGCTTCCCTTTCATGCCCCTCGACTCATAACTGCCATCTGGTTTCTGTACAAATTGTAAATTGCCTTTTGCTTCCTGTAGTTTACCCCTGCCACCTTCAGAATTTGAAAGAGAGTATTCCAGTCAACATTGTCAAAAGCTTTCTCTAAGTCTACAAATGCTAGAAACGTAGGTTTGCTTTTCCTTAACATATTTTCTAAGTTAAGTCGTAGGGTCATTATTGCCTCACGTGTTCCAAAATTTCTACGGAATCCGAACTGAGCTTCCGCGAGGTCGGCTTCAACCAGTTTTTCCATTCGTCTGTAAAGAATTCGTGTTAATATTTCGCAGCCGCGGCTTATTAATCTGATAGTTCGGTAATTTTTGCATCTGTCAATACCTGCTTTCTTTGGGATTGGAATTATTATATCCTTCTAGGAGTCTGAGGGCTCAAAATGGCTCTGAGCACTATGGGACTTAACGTCTGAGGTCATCAGTCCCATAGAACTTAGAACTAATGAAACCTAACTAACCTAAAGACATCACACACATCCATGCCCGAGGCAGGATTCGAACCTGCGACCGTAGCAGTCACGCGGTTCCGAACTGAATCGCCTAGAACCGGTCGGTCACCGTGGCTGGCAGCAGTCTATTTCCCCTGTCTCATACATCTTGCTCACCAGATGGTAGAGTTTGGTCAGGGCTGGCTCTCCCAAGGGTATCAGTAGTAGTAATGGAATGCTGTCTGCTCCCAGGGCCCCAACGAACATACCTCGACATAGTCGATCGTCCACTTTCTCATTCATGTCCTTCCGCAACCACGGGTGACGCTTTGTGGGTGCAAACTACGTGGTAGAGTTTTCTCCAGCAGCATATTCAGGCACTCGTTGATTACATGCAACGACGTCTAGCGGCTCTGACTGCAGCACACGGCTTCACTACTGTGCACTGAATTACGAGTGACACGGTGCTTCCTGTCTGTAATTCTAATCATTTTTGTAGTGTCATGCCCATAACAAATGGAATAAATTGCGACCACGTCTCTCGGTCTTGGTGTTTCAATTTCTCCAATTAGTAGTGTAATGATATACTGAAGGGCCAAAGGAACGGTATAGGCATGTGTTCTGAAATACAGAGATGTGTAAACGGGCACAATACGACGCTTGGATCGGCAACGCCTATATAAGACAACAAATGTCTGGCGCAGTTGTTATATCGCTGACTGCTCCTGCAATGGCAGGTTATCAAGATTTAAGTGATACTTGAATGTGGCGTTATAGTCGACGCACTAGCGATAGGACATAGCATCTCCGAGGTAACGATGAAGTGGGGACTTTACCGTGCGAAAATTTCACTAGTGTACCGTGAATATCAGCAGTCCGGTAAAACATCAAATCTCCGACATCGCTGTGGCAGGATAAAGATCCTGCAAGAACGGAACCAACGACGACTGAAGAGAATCGTTCAACGTAACAGAAGTGCATCCCTTCCGCAAATTGCTGCAGATTTCAATGCTGAGCCATCAACAAGTGTCAGCGTTTGAACCATGCAACGAAACGCCATCGATATGGCTGCACGACACAAAGCTTTTCACTTCGCCTGGACCCCTCAGCACAGACATTGGACTATTGATGACTGGAAACATGTTTCCAGAATGAGATTTTCACTCTGCAGCGGAGTGTGCGCTGATATGAAACTTCCTGGCAGGTTAAAACTGTGTGCCGGACCGAGACTCGAACTCGGGACCTTTGCCTTTCGCGGGCAAGTGCACTGCCATGAAGTTTCATATCAGCGCACACTCCACTGCAGAGTGAAAATCTTATTCTGGAAACATCCCCCAGGCTGTGGCTAAGCCATGTCTCCGCAATATTCTTTCTTTCAGGAGTGCTAGTTCTGCAAGGTTCGCAGGAGAGCTTCTGTTAAGTTTGGAAGGTAGAAGACGAGGTACTGGCAGAAGTAAAGCTGTGAGGACGGGGCGTGAGTCGTGCTTGGGTAGCTCAGTTGGTAGAGCACTTGCCCGCGAAAGGCAATGATCCCGAATTCGAGTCTCGGTCCGGCACACAGTTTTAATTTGCCAGGAAGTTTGGAAACATGTTGCCTGGTCGGACGAGTCTCACTTCCAATGTATCGAGCGGATGGACGTGTACGGGTATGGAGACAACCTCATGGATCCATGGACCCTGCATGTCAACAGGTGATTGTTGAAGCTAGTGGAGGCTGTGTAATGGTGCGGGGTGTATGCAGTTGGAGTGGCATGGGACCCCTTGTATGTCCTGATACGACTCTGAAAGGTGACACGTACGTAAGCTTTCTGTCTGATCGTCTGCATTCATTCATGTCCACTGTGAGTTCCGACGAACTTGGGCAATTCCAGCAGGACAACGCGACACACCACACGTCCAGAACTGCTACAGGGTGGCTCGAGGAACACTCTACCGCTGACCAAAAAACTTCTCAGAGATTAATATTATTGAGCATATCTGTGATGCCTTGCAAGAGATCTCCACCCTCTTGTACTCTCATGGACTTATGGACAGCCCTGCAGGATTCATGGTGTCAGTTCCATCCAGCACTACTTTAGACGTTATTCGTGTCCATGCCATGTTGCGACATTTCTGCTTGCTCGACTGGGCCTTGCGCGATATTAGCAGATATACCAATTTCTTTGGCTTTTCAGTGTAGCTGATGTCTTCACGTTACTTATGCGCATTGCGTTCTCATTCAGAGCCCACTGTCAGTCTTTGCACCAACCTTCGGTCTGCAAAGGCGTCCCTTTCTGCATAGCCTTCTGACACTGCTACCGTCCTGTAGAGGACACTCAACACGACGAAGGTCTTTCGACTACGTGAACGTAAGGAATATTTGAAGTGTCTTTGGATACGATCTATGATCAAGGTTCTCGCAGTGCTGTTGGCCGATGTGACATGGCTCACCTTTTAATTGCCGCCTAGAGCTACACACTGTCCGATCAGTGCCGTGATCAACTGTTTGATCGTAATGTGCAACCGAAGTCCCACGCTGTCTCTCGAGAAATTAGGAGAGCGTTACTCTTCGACTGTCGGAGACGTACCTGGCGATGAAGCCAGACAACGCCTGCGCTCCTCGGACGGTAATAAGCCGGCCTCCGGCGCCAGGACTGCGGTGCCGGGTGACCACGGCGGACGAGATTGGTGCAGGCGGGCAACCGGCGGCGGCTTCGGAAATTACGGGCGCTGGGAGCAACCGAGCGGCGGCGGCTATCGTGTAATGAGGTCTGCTGCGTCGCGGACCGGCGCTGCGACAGTGGCGGCCGACCGCAGCCATTACCGCGCTTCGACAAGTACGCCAATCAGCGCGCGCTACGTGACGCCGGGCCCCATTGTGCGCGCCGGGTCAGCCTAAATCACCGCGCCGCCATCAGCCGCTGCTCTACCATTACGGCGGTCGTCCTCTATCCGCTGCGACCGCAGCGCCGGGACATCACGCGCCAGCGCAGTCGTTTTCGGCGGCAGGACAACCCCCTTCCCCCCCCCCCCCCCCTCACCAATTCCAGATCTCTCACTGCGCTACGTGTTCCCATCGGTAAGGATGGATGAGGATGTACAGGTTTCCAGTGAATCAGTGAATAAAGCGTTATACACAATTATGATGTATTAGTTTCTCCGTAGAAATGTCGGAACACGTGAGGCAATATTGACCTTACGACTTATCTTAGAGGAAAGATTAAGGAAAGGCAAACCTATGTTTCTAGCATTTGTAGACTTAGAGAAAGCTTTTGACAATGTTGACAGGAATACTCTCTATTAAATTCTGAAGGTGACAGGGGTAAAATACGGGGAGCGAAAGGCTATTTACAATTTTTACAGAAACCAGATGGCAGTTATAAGAGTCGAGGGGCATGAAAGGGAAGCAGTGGTTGGGAAGGAAGTGAGACAGGGTTGTAGCCTCTCCCCGATGCTATTCAATCCGTATATTGAGCAAGCAGTGAAGGAAACGAAAGAAAAGTTCGGAGTAGGTATAAAAATCCATGGAGAAGAAATAAAAACTTTGAGGTTCGCCGATGACATTGTAATTCTGTCAGAAACAGCAAAGGACTTGGAAGAGCAGTTGAACGGAATGGACAGTGTCTTGAAAGGCGGGTATAAGATGAGCATCAACAAACGCTAAACGAGGATAATGGAATGTAGTCGAATTAAGACGGGTGATGCTGCGGAAATTAGATTAGGAAATGATACACTTAAATTAGTAAAGGAGTTTGGCTATTTGGGGAGCAAAATAACTGATGATGGTCGTAGTAAAGAGGATATGAAATGTAGACTGGCAATGGTAAGGAATGCGTTTCTGAAGAAGAGAAATTTGTTAACATCGAGTATAGATTTAAGTGTCGGGAAGTCGTTTCTGAAAGTGTTTGTATGGAGTGTAGTAATGTATGGAAGTGAAACATGGACGATAAATAGTTTAGACAAAAAGAGAGTAGAAGCTTTTGAAATGTGGTGCAACAGAAGAATGCTGAAGATCAGATGGGTAGATCACGTAACTAATTAGGTATTGAATAGAATTGGGGAGAAGAGAAGTTTGTGGCACAACTTGACTAGAAGAAGCGATCGGTTGGTAGGACATGTTCTGAGGCATCAAGGAATCATCAATTTAGTACTGGAGGGCAGCATGGAGGGAAAAATCGTAGATGGAGATCGAGAGATCAATACACCAAGCAGATTCAGAAGGACATAGGCTGCAGTAGGTACTGGGGATGAAGAGGCTTGCACAGGATAGAGTGGCATGGAGAGCTGCATCAAACCAGTCTCAGGACTCCGGAACCGCGCGACTGCGACGGTCGCAGGTTCGAATCCTGCCTCGGGCATGGATGTGTGTGATGTCCTTAGGTTAGATAGGTTTAAGTAGTTCTAAGTTCTAGGGGACTGATGACCACAGATGTTAAGTCCCATAGTGCTCAGAGCCATTTGAACCATTTTTTAGTCTCAGGACTGAAGACAACAACAACAACAACAACAACAATAGTTTCTCCATGTGCTCCGCATCAGCTGGTTCAATTAATGTGAAATCGCTCCACTTGCTCTGTAGAATTTTATTTAGTCTACCACCGGTTGACATTTCTATTACGCCATTTTAAAGTGGTTCTGAAAAGTACCATAGATATACGGGGGTGACGGGTGTACGTGCAGACATTTTTATATGTGGTACCTTGATATGTACACACATCAGTGTGTTGGCTGTTTGCCTCTGTGTCGAACATTCTTCCCACAAACATGTCACAAACTTTACGATCTGATGTTTTCTGCATGGTAGTAACTGCTCCAGGAAGGTTCAAATGGCTCTGAGCACTAAGGGACTTAACTTACGAGGTCATCAGTCCCCTACAACTTAGAATTACTTAAACGTAACTAACCTAAGGACATCACACACACCCATGCCCGAGGCGGGATTCGAATCTGCGACCGTAGCGCCTAGAAGCGCTCGGCCACCTCAGCCGGCGCTCCAGGAAGGGGACAACTTTGCCAGTATAGATTAACCGTTTTCCATCCGCGCATCCACTCTTCAACATCTGACCTGTTTTGCAGGGGAAAATAAGCATTAATGGCTTGCTCTTGCCGCATACATTTTGGAGCAACTAACCAACCTAAAAATATTCAACCGTTAATAGATGTAATTATTAGTCTGCGAAAGAAGTAGGTGGTGCTAATGTTTTCCTCTTTCTTGAAGGCATAGCTCAACAAATTTAAATTTATCAGTGTTTCACGTGTAATCGAATGCACTAACCAACTATCGCTGTCTTTAGTTCATCTAATTTGATTTCCCGAAGGCTTTCGACACCGTTCCTCACAAGCGTCTTCTAATCAAACTGCGAGCTTACGGAGTATCACCACAGTTGTGCGACTGGATTCGTTATTTCCTGTCAGAAAGGTCACAGTTTGTAGTAATAGACGGAAAGTCATAGAGTAAAACAGAAGTAATATCCGGCGTTCCCCAAGGAAGTGTTACAGGCCCTCTATTGTCCCTGATCTACATTAAAGACATAGGAGACAATGTGAGTAACCGTTTTAGGTTGTTTGCTGATCATGCTGTCATTTACCGTCTTGTAAAGTTATCAGATGATCAAAACGACTTGCAAAATGATGTAGGTAAGATGTCTGTATGGTGCGAAAAGTGGCAATTGACCCTGAATAAAGAAAAGTGCAAAGTTATTCATATGAGTACTAAAAGGAATCAGCCAAACTTCGATTACGCGATAATTCACACAAATCTGAGGGCTGTAAATTCAACTAAATACTTAGGGATTACAATTACAAATAACCTAAATTGGAACGATCACATAGAAAATATTGTGGGTACAGCAAATCAAAGACTGCGAGTCGTTGGCAGAACACTTAGAAGGTGCAACAGGTCTACGAAAGAGACTGCTTACACTACGCTTTTCCGCCCTATTCTGGAGTACTGCTGTGCGGTGTGGGATCCGCATCAGGTGTGACTGACGGATGACATCGAAAAAGTACAGAGAAGAGCAGCTCGTTTTGTATTATCGTGAAATAGGGGAGATAGTGTCACAGACATGATACGTGAATTGGAGTGGCAATCATTAAAACAAAGGCTCTTTTCGTTGTGACGGGATCTTCTCATGAAATTTCAATCACCAGTTTTCTCATCCGATTGCGAAAATATTCTGTTGGCACCCACCTACATAGGGAGAAATAATCATCACGTTAAAATAAGAGAAATTAGGGGTCGCACGGAAAAATTTTAGTGCTCACTTTTTCCGCGTGCCTTTGGAGAGTGGAATGGTAGAGAGACAGCATGAAGGTGGTTCATTGAACCCTCTGCCAGGCACTTTATTGTGAATAGCAGAGTAATCACGTAGATGTAGACGTAGATGTAGATGTAATATTTTTGGGTTACTTTCATACATAAGTGTTTTAGCTGCCTCCCAAAGGAAACAGTCGGGAGAAGACAGATCTGGAGAGTGCGGGAACCAGAGACATTTCGTAATTACTGTCGCTCCAAAGATTTCATCTATAGGTCGAATGGACTCGTGGGCCGTATCAGAAGTAGTGTTGTATTGTTGGAAAAATTGATGACTGATCTCATCTTCATTCAGCAGGGCAATAAATGGATAAATTACCTGGGAACAATAGTTACCGGAAGTGACGGTGGGACCGAAAAAGATCGGCCCTATAATTCGCGCTCGTATTACGGAAACCCATACGACGATTTTCTTTACGTACAATGGTGTTTCTCTTAAGGCGTGTGGATTTTCAGATAACCAGATTCGTGAATTTTGGGTGTTAATGTAGTCAAACAGCTGAAACCAAGCCTCATCAGTGAAACAGTTTCGATCGAAAACACCGACTCCCTGTCGCTTAATAAATCGCTGTAACCGTTCACAATAAACTATTCACTTCGCATGGCCCATACGAAAAAACTATTTCACAGCAATAATACTATACAGATACTTCCCCATTTCTTTAGTCACGGCCTTAGGTGTTGCCGTACGAGAAACTTCAGGCTCTTGTGATGATCTCTTCACTAATTCTGTTGGACTCCGTACCATGATGTCCGACATGCCGTTAAGCTTAACCAACTGTCAAAATTATGAATCTGTCAGGTCGTACTGCATCACAAACTGAACCTGTTGTCTGGAATTTGCAAATTACCTCACGTACAGTGTCACGATGTGGACACCTCGAAGTAGGAAAACGCAGTCTAAACTGCCGTCTCACATGCTCCGTAATGTTCCCTCCTGCACGGGAAACCTCTTTCACTAAAAACTGTATTTCTACAATAGTAAGCACCTCGCTACACTCAGCTGACACAAAAAACTAGGCAATAACACGGCTAACAGCTGCAGCCGACACACAACGCTACTACCCCCACCGTACCACTACAGGTCCACGGAACACGTGCAGGCGAGACTTCAACGTGCTGCCAATCTTAAGTGCCCCACAAGGCAAAACACGCAAGGCTCTCGCTGCGGAGGGACTTTACACTCGCATGGTATATAAAAGAAAATGAAAAAGTAAGATTTAAATTCGTATAAGTACAGATAGAGTACAAAATTTACATTACGCTATGGAGAAGCAACGAATAAATGATAATCGTGCAATTAAGGTGAATTTAAATTCAACGTGCTCGATGATATCTTAAGAAATATGTACGTGTCATGATCTATATTTCCATATTTACTCTGCAAACCAAAGTGAGGTACATGGCAGCGGGTATGTCAAATTGTACCTGTTATTAGGGTATCTTCCTGTTCCATTCACGTATGGAACGCGGGAAGAACGATTGTTTGAATGACTCTGTGCGTGCAGTAATTATTCTAGTCTTATCCTCACGATTTCTTTGTGAGCGGTACGTAGAGGGTTGTAGTACATACATAAAAAAATTTTGCCTCACATCGGTTCCGAGAGTTTCGGAACCTGTACAGAAAATAGGAATAGAGATCAACATAAACATCGCAGGAGAGCTTCTGTAAAGTTTGGAAGGTAGGAGACGAGGTACTGGCAGAAGTAAAGCTGTGAGTACCGGTCGTGAGTCGTGCTTCGGTAGCTCAGTGGTAGAGCACTTGCCCGCGAAAGGCAAAGGTCCCGAGTTCGAGTCTCGGTCGGGCACACAGTTTTAATCTGCCAGGAAGTTTCATATCAGCGCACACTCCGCTGCAGAGTGAAAATCTCATTCTGGAAACATAAACATCATTTCCGCCTTTTTTATTGCTCATGAGAACCACACATTGCATTTTGTACCACCATAAAGCGAGACCTTCAGAAGTGGTGGTCCTGATTGCTGTACATACCGATACCTCTAATACCAAGTAGCACGTCCTCTTGCATTGATGCATGCCTGTATTCGTCGTGGCATACTATGCACAAGTTCATCAAGGTACTGTTGGTCCAGATTGTCCCACACCTCAACGGTGATTCGGAGTAGATTCCTCAGAGTGGCTGGTGTGTCACGTCGTCCATAAACAGCCCTTTTCAGGCTCTATGGGGTTCATGTATGGAAAACATGCTGGCCACTCTAGTCCAGCGATGTCGTTATTCTGAAGGAAGATGTGCACGATGGGGGCGCGAATTGTCGTCCATGAAGACGAATGCCTCGCCAGTATGCTGCCGATTTGGTTCCACTATCAGTCGGAGGATGGCATTCACGTATCGTACTGCCGTTACGGCGGCTTTCCTGACCGCTAACGGAGAATGTTGGCCCCACATAATGCCACCCCAAAACATCAGGGAACCTACACCTCGCTGCACTCGCTGGACAATGTGTCTAAGGAGTTCAGCCTGACTGGGTTGCCTCCAAACACCTCTTCGACGATTGTCACGTTGAAGGCATATGCAATAGTCAGTGGTGAAGAGAACGTGATGCCAATCCTGAGCGGTCCATTTGGTATGTTGTTGGGCCCATCTGTAACGCGCAGCATGGTGTGGTTGTTGCGAAGATTGACCTCGGCGTGGACGTCGGGAGCGAAGTTGCGCATCATGCAGTCTATTGCGCAGAGTTCGAGTCGTGACACGACGTCGTGTGGTTGCACGAAATCATTATTCAACATGGTGGCGTTGCTGTCAGAGTTCCTCCGAGCTATAATCCGTATTTAGCGGTCATCCACTGCATTAGTAGTCCATGGGCGGCCTCAGCGGGGCATTCATCGACAGTTCCAGTATCTCCTCCATGTCAGAACAAATCGCTTTGGTTCACTCCGAGACGCCTGGACATTTCCCTTGTTGAGAGCCCTTCCTGTCACAAAGTAACAATGCGGAATCGATCGAACAGCGGCATTGACCGTCTAGGCGTGGTTGAACTACGGACAACACGAGCCGTGTACCTCCATCCTGTTGGAATGACTGGAACTAATCGGCTGTCGGACCCCCTTCGTCTACTAGTTTGAGCGAGTTTAGTGACATGTCTGAACAGTCAAAGGGACTGCGTATCTGCTCCATTATTCACAGTCAACGTTTATCTTCAGGAGTTCTGGGAACAGGGGTGATGCAAAAGTTTTTTTAGATATGTATATATTCCTTGAGTGATATTTAAAGCTGGTTGTTGAAAATTTGTTAATAGATTTTCTCGGATTAGTTTACGTCAGTCTCCAAGAGTCTGACAGTTCAGTTTATTCAGTTCCTCTGTGTCACTTTCTCATGGATTAAACATACCTGTGACCTTTCGTGCTGCCCTTTTCTGTATTCGTTCAACATCCTATAAAGGCACATTTGCATGCCGAGCGTGAGTTTCCTCGGAAACGCGAGATATTAATTAAATAAATAATCAGTGACAAATAAATAAAGCCTATGGCACACAACTGCAGCGCTGTGTCGCTGATAAAACAAAAGTACATTTTCGTTAGTCGTATGTTTGATTAAAAAAAAAAAGGAAGAGCTCTCGTTGATGTGGTGCGAGAAGCACGTATTTTAGTTTATTGTCTGGCACACCGCCATATTTCATGTTATAGAAAATTACTGCGAGTTGCAACCATACTAGGCACTCGATTCTGTAAAGAATTTATATTTATAAAAGTAAGTAGGATTATGAACTGTAGGCTTATTCATTGAATATATCTGATTTAACTAACTGTGTAATTTTTTGTTTAGTAGACAATCACCTCTGTACGACGTTTTGGCATGGCTGGCAAATTATTGTAATATTGAGATTTAGTTTATGAGTCCGCACCTACCGCAGCAGTCTTTGGAATCGATTTAATTACGAAGTCCGATTATTTCAGTTTTATTTCACGGTCAACTACGAGTAACATTGCCTTTACGAAAAAGCCATTGTCAAGCGTCTGATACCGAATAATCAAAACCTGACGACTCATAGGAGAGCCAATCATACAGATAAAAAATAATTAATATTTTATTTTATTTTATTTATTTTATATTGGCGACTGCGTGTCGGACTTGTTATTTTGTCATTTGTTACATTGTTTTCTTTGTTTCATGTGAAAAATCAACCTTCTGGTCCTGGACTTGACTATATGAGAAATAAAAAAAATCAGAAGATATTTGCCAATTATAAAATTTTGCGGGAAGACGCAAAGAAGCTTCCAGCAAAATAAGGTAAGACGCAGCATCTTTGCATTGGCAGGCTTGACCAGACGTATAATTCAGTGTATTAGCTTTTCAGTAAAATTCTGTAGTGTTTCTTTTCCGCATAACAGTTTCAGTGATAAATTCCATTCTCAGTATTTTTCCTTAAACAATAACGTATGCAACAATACCAATACACGAGTGTACAATATGGCCGACTTCTGTACGATATCATGTAACATGGCCAGCAGCCATTACCAATAATCTCAAATTCAGTTTATATTTTTAAATTAACAGACAGCCATTGTTGCTACGACCGATTCATACTCAACTGTATTTTATTTTAAAATCAGTGTCAAATATTTTCTTGAAATATATAGCACGTGTGGCATGGTAATAACTAGAAAACAATACGCAAAAATGGAACAGCAAAGACGTACTATTCAGACGCAATCCGACTCGGACGAGAGACAAATGTTAGAAAATGACTTTACGACAGCAACCGGTAGTGACGATACATCAAATATTGACGCAAGTGTCAACGGAAATTTTGACAATAGGCCGTCCACCACAAAAATTTCAAAGTCTCAGTCAGAGCCCATGTTAATACATGACGTCACGTCTAATGACGCGGCGGGGGCAGAGACCTTGCAAACAGTAAACATTGCCAACATGTTACAAATGCTAATGAAACAAAACGCAGAAAATATGGCAACCTTAAGGATGCAGAACGCGGAAAACATGGCAACCTTAAAGACACAAAATGAACAGTTAAAGACACAAAATGACGAAATTAAATCTGATCTCATAGCAATCAAGGCATGTAATGACACTTTGTGTAAACGTGTGGAACTTATAGACGCCACACTGACCGAACAGATGACTGAACTCAGTACGAAATTTTCCAAGCTTAATACGAGACAAGAAAAGACTACAAATGACGTAGCACTTTTACAGAAACAATTAAAAAACCTTGATGTCACGTGTGAAGCTCTTACTGAACAAATTCAAACATATCCTTCAGTACACGACAACCTTGAAAAACGAATTACTGACGTGCAGAATAAATTTGACGATGTTGAACAACACCTGACTGACATCTTACAATCTGATGCCACAGCTCATTTTCAAAATATTAATAAAGAATTTCATGATTGGGTAGAGAACAAAGACAAACATTTTGATAGATGCATACGTGAAAATTTACCAACAATTGTGCACGACTCCGTAGCGGAATACATCACTAATAACAAACAGCTGATTAGTGACGCAGTACAATCCGTCACTGCACCCATGAGACAAGTCACCGATCAACCACAGTCTGAATGTAACCAAAATATCAGTCAAAATGTACAGTTCAGAAACCAATATACATTCGAGTATGACGCACACATACCGCACACCACAAACACACAAGAACAAAACACACCACGACTACAACACATACCACGACGTGCAACCACAAACACAAGCTATTATCATGGTAAACCACAGCAACATTATCGTAATTACTCGCCAGCTGAGCATTGCAGTAATTACAGTGGAACAAATCCATATCATAATGCAAAGGAAGACGAAAGCTTAATAAAACACAGGCAATTTCAGGCTTTTATCCCAGAGAAACGAACCATTCATCCGGTGATTTTTCTTAAATCTTTTAGTAACGCATTTCCACGCACTTGGAGTGACCGGAAAAAGATTTCATATATTGTCGGTTACATCCAAGGCGATGCAGCTGTCTGGGCATACAGTCAAGCTGACGTATGTACCACGTACAGTGAGTTTGAGCGTGCCTTTCTGAACAAATTCTGGTCGCAATCCGTCCAGGAGCGACTCAGGAGACAAATTTTAGAACCTGAAACTTTTAACAGTAAAAATGGTAACTTACGCAGATATTTTGAAAAATACTTGAACATGGGACATTTTTTAGACGAACCAGTCGCAACACGTGATATACTCCGAGCGTTGAAGGCCAAATTGCCTTTCAACATTAAGGAAAAACTTCTACATATCCCGGATGACGATTCAGATTATTTTTTAACAGCTTTAGATTCGGTTGACATGTTACTTGAAGATCAGCGCTTCGCGCGGCAAAACAGCAGCCACAATGTTTACACTAGTGGTATGCAAAACATGCAGGCTTGCCAACACAATTCTGGCGCGCCCACAGTTGGATACGCGGTACAACAAAAACAGCAAACTCACATGCCGTCTCAGTACGGAAATCAAAATCAACACGCGTATTCCAATACGAACAATAGTTACAACAGTAATAACATTTCATGCGGCAATCCATACAAAAGGCACCGCGGTAATAACTGCAACGGTAACAACGGATACAAAGGTAATAACAAAAACACAAACAGAAATAGAAATAATAATAACTACGAGCCAAGACAGCATCAAGGTTGGACTCGTAACGATCAGTACTTTCATTCAAACTCTGCTTTACCACAGCAGCCACCAGGTCAAAATTGGAGCATACCTTACGACCGACAGGTAAGTTATAATGCGCAACAGCAACAACAACCGCAAAAGTTTGGAGATCATAATAGGCAATATCCGAATGTGAATATAATAGAAATGACACCTGATGCACAACCTCAATCTGTGTCAGTACCTAGTACAAATGATAATCCAACAAACTAGAAACAGTCACTACTTTGCCCCAGGTCGTGGCTGAAGAATCCTTGGGGGGCGGCTTCAATGTTAATCAGTTATTTGACACCACACTTGAACAACAGAATAATGATATGCCGAGTAATTCTAAACAAAAACTACCTGTTTTATTTATAAGATACAACCACAATAACAATATATCAGATGAACTTTTACAAGACAGTACACAATGTCGTTTAAACACAAATGAAATTGTTTTAGCATCTACTACTGGTGTAGTAGGTGGGATTCCAACTACTATTATCCTAGATACAGGTGCAGCTGTGAGCGTTTTGTCTTTTAATTTCTATAAAAAGATGTGTGAATTGGAACCTGTGCCTGAGTTTCCTGCCCAAAACTGTAAAATAACTACTGCACTAGGTAATAAGTCATGTAGGGTTACGAAGCAAGTTTTTTTAAACGTTAAAATAGGTAATGGAACCGTACAATGGCCATTCCTGGTTGTACAAAACCTTGTGACAAATTGCATATTAGGAATAGATATTATGAGCGAGAAGGACTGCATTATAGACTTCTCCAAAGGTAAATGTATTTTAAATGATAAAGGCAGTGTAATTATTATTGATTTGGACAGGAGAACTCTAAAGCATGACAAACACTGTACAGGGTACAAGGTACAGTTAGTACTTGACAAAGACATTCAAGACATGCAAACACACTCATCTGACAGAGAGCTAATGGACTTGAAAACATTGCTTGATCATAAGATAAGTGAAGCTACAGCTCTCAGTGTACATGAACGTATAAAACTACAGGAAGTGTTATCCAAATATTTACAAGTTTTTACCAAACGATTAGGTGTTATCAACACGTATGTGTACAAGATTGAAGTTAAGCCTCACAAGATCTTCTACCATAAGACATATAACGTACCGTTATCTCAACGACCTGCTGTGTGGCAAGAACTAAAACAAATTACAACATAGATTATAAGTAGTATAGAAATTTTCATTTCAGCGTTCCAGAGTCGCAGTTGAAGACAGAAGAACTTTTCTTTCAACGCCGCGGCTCCACCGAGAAGACTGAATATTAAAGTAAAATTTATGATTACGTAGCAGTGAATGACATATTAATTTTTCACGGAACATTTGTTATTGTAGGTACCACTGACTTGCTATGACACCTGACGAACCGACAGACGTCATCTGTGAAGCGATCTTTTACTTCGAGAAATAGATTAGACGCACATCTTTCAGCAAGAAAAGCATCTACCAGTAGTCAAGGCCACACAGACACTCTACACACACGCACAAAACGCGAGGAATCGAACATTTTCTCTCTCTTACTATTTTGAATATTTATTGAGTAGTGAAAACGCCTGGTCTTGCCTACTGATGTAATGAATGTTGTGTCTAACCTATCTTAATTTCAGATGACATCACAAAAAACATCGATAATATCCCAGCAAAACAGCTAAAGAGGATGTAAATATCTGCAATTCATGTAATCAAATATGACACAATGTAATAACCTATAGCTATGTAATGATGATGTAAACATGTTTATGTGCAACTGTATTATGTTTATGCTAAGAAAATATGTGACGTGTGTATGTATTATTACTTATGTTTTTTTTAAACTGATGTATAATGTAACTGTTACTGTGTGAAAATTTGAACGATAACGAGTGCCAAAATGTGAAAAACTTTTTTAAAAAAAAAAAAAAAATTGCGTAGTGAACCACTATTCACGGACATTAACGTACATTACTAAGCCTGCAACTACGCAGAAACCTATGTGAAAGAAACTGTTAATGACATTCATGATGCATCGTACCTTTGTTAACGCGATGAACGATTTCTTCGATGAGTAACCACGAACATTTAGGTGAGCTATATTTAAAAAAAAAAACCTGAATATGTGAAGTGCATAATTCGTGCATCGTCTAGCGACATTACTACAGTACCCAACTTCAAGATGTTAACTGGATTAAATGGACACAAAGTGCCTGTCCAGAAAACAACACGACGGGTGGAAGAATTTTGGTTGGAACTTCAGGGAATGAAATGTTCTCGAAATGTGACGGACACGCTTACCTGGACTGTCCAAGGATCGACGCCAGCTATGTGCCGTCCGAGGTTCTGCAACCAAGCTTCCACGGAATATCGAAAACGAACTGCATATGGACTAATTACTCGACGGGTCACGTCTGATCTGTAATAAACAATGCTTTTTGTCACAACGAACTGCATCACAACGACTATAATGGAAATAGGAAATGGACATGCTTATGTATCAATCACGTTGTTATACAACGATGTTACTGTGATCAAAAAAACTTTACCACGACGATACTAACCTGTAAAAAATTATTGTGCAGCAGATGAATATGAACTGTGATAACGACACCATGTGTATAGGTCAACGCACCTGAAAAATACGGACATTTTTCTTTGAAGCATTTCATTGCAATGCTATGTAACTAAGAACATTCAACAATCTAAAGTTGTATTGTATTATAACAAATATTGTAATTTTAAAACTAAGTTACCTGTCATAGAATGTAGTCTTCATATGTAATCTTGGTGGAATATTTTCTTTGTGCAACGACTAAGAAATGCGCGCGCACACGAACAATATGAACTGCAATACTGTGCCGCGTGATCTAAATTTACGAAATAACGGCAGTGCCGTAGTTACACAGACGCTTCTGCGCATGCGCGCACTCTGTTTTGCCAACATAAGAACTTTTTCGGCGCACGCGCGTCATTCAAATTTTGTGTATAATATACAGTATAATGTAAGTCATGTAAATAGTTGTAGATAACTTAGATTTTCTTGTGCCTTTAGGTGAATTGCTCGCCTGCAGGTGTGTCCTTTCGCCTCGCAATTCAGGGGGCAATATAAAGGCACATTTGCATGCCGAGCGTGAGTTTCCTCGGAAACGCGAGATATTAATTAAATAAATAATCAGTGACAAATAAATAAAGCCTATGGCACACAACTGCAGCGCTGTGTCGCTGATAAAACAAAAGTACATTTTCGTTAGTCGTATGTTTGATTAAAAAAAAAAAGGAAGAGCTCTCGTTGATGTGGTGCGAGAAGCACGTATTTTAGTTTATTGTCTGGCACACCGCCATATTTCATGTTATAGAAAATTACTGCGAGTTGCAACCATACTAGGCACTCGATTCTGTAAAGAATTTATATTTATAAAAGTAAGTAGGATTATGAACTGTAGGCTTATTCATTGAATATATCTGATTTAACTAACTGTGTAATTTTTTGTTTAGTAGACAATCACCTCTGTACGACGTTTTGGCATGGCTGGCAAATTATTGTAATATTGAGATTTAGTTTATGAGTCCGCACCTACCGCAGCAGTCTTTGGAATCGATTTAATTACGAAGTCCGATTATTTCAGTTTTATTTCACGGTCAACTACGAGTAACATTGCCTTTACGAAAAAGCCATTGTCAAGCGTCTGATACCGAATAATCAAAACCTGACGACTCATAGGAGAGCCAATCATACAGATAAAAAATAATTAATATTTTATTTTATTTTATTTTATTTTATTTATTTTATAATCCCCTGCCAGTCCTATCTGATTCGAGGCTCACACACGTGAGCAACATTTGAGAACCGGTCGCAAGAGTGATTTCTAAGCGATATCCTTTGTAGACTGATTGCACTTCGCTAGTATTCTGCCAGTAAACCGAATTCTACCACCTGATTTAGACACGACTGAACCTATGTCACCATTTCATTCCATTTCCCTACAAAACGATACAAAGGTACACTATGTCATCAAAAGTATGCGAACACCCCGAAAACATACGATTTTCATATTAGGTGCATTGTGCTGCCACCTACTGGCAGGTACTCCGTATCAGCGACCTCAGTAATCATTCGACATCGTGAGAGAGCAGAACGGGGCAGTCTGCAGAACTCAAGGACTTCGAACGTGGTCAGGTGATTGGGTGTCTGGGTTCCCGGGTTCGATTCCCGGTGGGGTCAGGGATTTTCTCTGCCTCGTGATGGCTGGGTGTTGTGTGATGTCCTTAGGTTAGTTAGGTTTAAGTAGTTCTAAGTTCTAGGGGACTGATGACCTCAGAAGTTAAGTCCCATAGTGCTCAGAGTCATTTTTTTGATTGGTTGTCACTTGTGTCATACCTCTGTACGCGTGATTTTCTAAACGTCCCTAGGTCCACTGTTTCCGATGTTATGGTGAAGTGGAAACGCGAAGGGACACGTACAGCACAAAAGCATACAGGCCGACCTCGTCCACTGACTGACAGAGACAGCCGACAGTTGACGAGGCTCGTAATGTGTAATAGGCAGACATCTATCCAGACCATCAGACAGGAGTTCCAAACTGCATCAGGATCCACGTTAAGTACTATGACAGGCAGTAGGTGAGGAAACTTGCATTTCATGGTCGAGCGGCTGCTCATAAACCACACATCACGCTGGTAAATGTCAAATGACGCCTCGCTTGTTTCAAATGGCTCTGAACAGTATGGGACTTAACGTCTGAGGTCATCAGTCCCCTAGAACTTAGATTTAATTAAACCTAACTAACCTAAGGACATCACACACATCCGTGCCCGAGGCAGGACTCGTGCCTGCGACCGTAGCGGTCGCGCGGTTCCAGGCAGAAGCGCCTAGAACCGCTCGGCCACAACGACCGGTGCCTCGCTTGGCGTAAGGAGCGTCATGTCGCTTCTTCTTGTCAATGTTCACAGCTCGTGGTCAAGCGGTTATCACTGCCAACCTCTGCTGAAGCGTGAGACGTCAGACAGCAACAGGCAGCACACTGGCGATGCCGCATTCTCAATTCCTCTCTGCGCAGAACACTTCACACTGCCAACTACTTATTTGGACACCACTATAGTCGTCGCAGCTAGCATATCATGACTGACACTCATTTTCGTATTCGCGCTATCACTTTTACTGCTGCTTGAGCGATGCAGGAATTTGTTAAGTACAGTATCCTGAGACATTTTCCTTTTCCATGATATTGTCAGTTATCGTCCGCCTTTCACGTTTTCTTAGTAGCTCGCATATTAATAAATTTGTCTCCTTAGGATGCCCAATTCCTTGATGGAGGTCGCAGTTAAAATAAGTTTCTACACTTACCGACCACATCAGCAGAACTTTGCGGAGAAATAATAAAGAAACCACATTTTCAGTCAGAACAAAACAAAAGACTTTTTTCGATACTAAATGGATGCACTCGATTACCCCCACACTGCGAGAATCTACGAGGTGACGTGTAGCTGTGGCAGAGTGTATATAGCCGGAACGGCAAGAACTGTAAAAGAACGTATGAAAGAATACGAATGCGCCACCCCGTTGAAACAAAGCGTGAAATCTACAGTACCGAAAGATCAGGAGAATTGATGTCAAAACATTCACATTACAATTTACGTGTGCTGGCCGAGGGAACCAACATTTATAGAAGGAAAGTTCAAGAAGTGATTGAGATTTTCAAGAATGTAACGGCAGTATAGGACACGGCTGCAGACTTCCAGCTTTGTGGCTTCCCACTATCAAGAAAGTGAATACGTGCGCGAGGAATACAAACACCTCTGCAACACGACAATAATATTTTGATAAACATTCTTCTGCCCTGGCTTTGCCTGTTTTGCTTTCTGTCCGACGACGATGGCCGCCCAGTAACAGCCGGTAGACGGTCTGTCAAAATAGTAATCAGTTACTATTAATCAACAGACATAAGCGCAAGAACATTCCCTTTTGCGGCACTGGTCTTTTTGTCAGTGTTCAGCTAAATGTGAACACCAGAAGTTCCTGAAGAAGATCCCAGCAGAGTGATCGAAATGTCTATCGTATAGGAGAAATTGAAAAGGACATGACGTGGACAAACAGCCTAGAAGATTTCACTTGCAAGACGATGTGATAGGATTTTCTCGTGTGACAGCATTGACAAATATCATACTACACCCTGCTGAAGGTAATCTGAATATGGGTCAAGGCCCGTTAATGATTGTGCCGTTTCCTTTCTCGTGTTTGTATCGGCAGCGGCTATGCATTGGAGTATGTTAAGGAAAACATCTTGTACCATTCGGCCCGTATCGATGTTCTCCCAATCGTTATGCCATGAACTAACCCCCTATTTTGGAACAAACCTTGGTTGTTATTGTTTATTCCGTGTTCCTGGAATTTAAAAAAAAAAATGGCTCTGAGCACTATGGGACTCAACATCTTAGGTCATAAGTCCCCTAGAACTTAGAACTACTTAAACCTAACTAACCTAAGGACATCACACACACCCATGCCCGAGGCAGGATTCGAACCTGCGACCGTAGCAGCCCCGCGGTTCCGTACTGCAGCGCCAGAACCGCACGGCCACCGCGGCCGGCGACTGGAATTTTCAACACGTCCCATTTACGGAGGCCACACGTCATCTTACCATAATGTCTGCTTGATAGATACGATCACCAGCGAAGCATCAGTTGATATGGTGCCAAAAGTACCTATGTGTCTCAGGAGCACACTTGTTTGTAGATATTGCAGCGTTTGCCTATTCTGCACTTACAGACGTCTGTGCGACCAGACACTTCCGGATAATCGTATGATGATCGTGACAGTTTGTCATCTCCACGTAGTGTTGTAGTTTATATTTAGCTGTGGAGTCGCAGTCAAATTTCTGTATCATGTTGCAATCTTCGTGTGCGACTTTTAGTGTATCTCAAAGCTACGCTTTTTCTCGGACTTGTATTTTGCGACTGTTGTCTGCCGAAGAAGAGGTTTTATAATTTGTGTTTGAGATTTCAATGTAAGGAAAGTTGATCTTTAAGAATATAAAACGCGCCGATTTCTGGCTGTCAAGTTCTCAGTCCTGTCGCAAACTCTACTGTATATCGAATACCGCCATTGTCTTCAATAGGGGCTAGCGAGATACGGAATAGTTAGCGATTCAGAAATGTTGCTTGCTGCGCTTGCGGGATGTCATCACGTAGCAGTTTGAGCACAAACTCTTCCTGGTTTGTTGCACGCGCTGTCGAACTGTGATAGGTCACTTCAGACCCGTACTTTGCACGCCGGGCGATGTGACGGCTGGGTCAGCGCATCGCTCGAGGCTGAGAGCGTCAGGGCACTTGAAGCGAGAACTCGCCAGTGACAGGCGGAAGTCACGCCACGGATTTCGTCGCCCTTGGCTGCGGAGTGCTATTGCTCGCCTTTCCCAGCCAGGAGGCAGCGTAAACTGCAGCATCACTTTCAGTAGTACGGCTAATGAGAGAGCACGAAACGTGATGTAACATGACAGACGCTCCAGTCGTCAGTACCTCTTACTTCATTGTTCTTCTCAACTAGATTGCACCTGGAAGTAGTTCATAACTGATTTACGAATATTATACGGACTCCTTTCACCCATCAGTATCTGACGATTCATAATCATCGTCATCATAAGGAATCAGTCACTAATGAGTATGATATTTTCTATTGGGACTTCAGAAACTCACCGGGTCTGTGTTCACTGATCGTTACACGGACCAATTATCGAGACTTAACCTCTCAGACGTTTATAGCAGCCATAGCTTGCTGAAGGTTGTTTATTCAAGCAGTCGTACATTTCTCCTTGTGTGCCACTTCACGCCACAACGTTTGACTTTTTTGTTAGAAGTGGCCTGGGCGTTCACGAACTAGTCCGTGCTTAGCTTGTTGGTTAGACGCTCTTGCCTCCCACTTTTTGATGCATACAGCGTTTCTAAAAATCTTCATATGTTTCACACTTCCTTTCAAGCATATGCTTTCCTCCTGGAAGTTGAGCGTAGATAATTTTACCAAGGAAGATGAGGGTATGATCAGTCCACCGAAGTTGAAGTTTGATTATTGTTGCCTCAACGCTGGTACCCTTTGAATGTTCGAGGCCACTATTTCAGTTTTATTTTAAGAATTTCTCCACAGTCAGCGCTGATCAACGTAACTTTGTACGAGTGCACGCTATCTGCGTATATTTGATTTGAGTGAAATTATTTGTGACACGTAGAACGGCCACCAGAGTGCATCATTGATGTTCGTGTTGGTGTTGCTATCAGGTCTGACAGAGCAAAAGGGTGTAAACAGTCAGCCGCTCAGCAATCACCTTGAAGGAGATTTCGTGTACTCGTGTGAGTGAGTGTTATCAGCACCTGACAGAGTTTGTAAGTAGCCCCATTGTGAGTCTCCATTTGGCTGGGTGGTCGAATCGCGCAGTATATTCACGTTTGTGGGACGTTTGGATATGACAGTGATGAGATGTGGGACTCCTTCGGAATGTGAGGGTAGGCATGCTCGTCGTCAAGGTTCCAATCGACTACCTGTGACCACCACAAGGGAAGACCGCCACATTGTGCACCAAGTGCAGGGTCACAGTTACTGAACTATATGAAATAAGTCATAACTTCTGAACGGTTTGCCTTACGGCATTCAAGGTGCACGGTTGGCAGCGGGTCTTGATAGTAATTAGTATGTGCATGCGTGGTTTGGTCTAGCGACGAAGCCCATTTTCATTTGGCTTGGTTTGTCAGTAAGCAAAACTGGCTAATTCTGGGGTTTGAGAATCCGCATTTCGCGATCGAGAAGTCTCTTCACCCTAAGTGGGTGACTGTGTGGTGTGCAGTGTCCAGTCACGGAATAATCGGTCTGATATTCCTTGATGGCACGGTGACTATCGAACGGTACGTGAATGTTGTCCAAGACAATTTCATACCCGTTATCTAGTGTCCCTGATTCCGACACAATATGGTTGATTCAAGACGGTGTGCTCCAAACCATCGAAGCAGGATAATGTTTGACGTCATGGAGGACCACTTCGGGGACCGTATTCTGGCTGTAGGGTGCCCAGAGGCCACTGGCAAGAGCATATTCTCCGGATCTGAAAACATGCCACTCCTTTTTGTGGGGCTATATAAAAGACAAGGTGTACAGCAATAGCCCCAAAACCACTTCTGAGCTGAAAACAGCCATTCAGGAAGTCATCGACAGCATCGATGCTCCGACACATTGGCGGGCCATGAAGAATTTCGCTATTGGTCTGCGGCACATCATCGCCAATGATGGCAGGCGTATCGACATGTCATAACCTAGATCCGAATATCTGTAGTGACGTTTACATGTTGAATAAAGCGTGTGCATGCCGTATTTTGTAAAAAAAATTTCACATACTTCAATAATTGCCACCCTGTACATCTGATAACCCATTTGCACAAGAAGGAAGGATAAGGAAGCGTGAGAGGGCAACCCACAGCAGTAATGTCATTTGCCGTTTCATTACTTTCATTCAAATAACAGCAAATAATATTAAACACAGTAATGATCAGACTACCTCTTAACGCCGGCCGAAGTGGCCGTGCGGTTAAAGGTGCTGCAGCCTGGAACCGCAAGACCGCTACGGTCGCAGGTTCGAATCCTGCCTCGGGCATGGATGTTTGTGATGTCCTTAGGTTAGTTAGGTTTAACTAGTTCTAAGTTCTAGGGGACTAATGACCGCAGCAGTTGAGTCCCATAGTGCTCAGAGCCATTTGAACCATTTGAACCAAAACCATCCTCAGAGACTCACTGAAGGGCACAAATACACAATCAATAAAAACAAACGAATAAATAAAAAAGGGGGCTCAATCATTAATCATCAGTATTCAGATCATTGAGGTTCATTTCCAACACTTGTCGACCAGCTTGCCCCAATAGATTCAAGGGCTTTATCACATTCTTGGAAATCAAATCAGTACACGCATCCAGGCCAGAGTGGGGGCAACGCCATACTGGTAAATGTGCTCATACAGCCAAGGTCATTGTAAATTTGATTCTATCTTGTAATAATTGAAACATCATCTTACACCCTCTCGACCAAGGAGGTTTCATTTTGCACCTTGTTCCCCTTCTGCATGGTTCAGGAATTTTTCTTTTCAGGCAGAATATATCAGTGTCTGTCTCCGTAGGTGGGTGGTTAGCTTATATGGGAGCCCTGCAGAGGACACAAGTTCGATTTCCATAACTTCCAAGGATTTTCTCTAGTGTATGTGTGGGAGGGGATTGGTATGGGATGCACTCAGCAACTGAGGAGCTACTCGCCCGAATAGTAGCGGGTCCATGGTCTGGGAAGTCTGGAAAATGGCAGGGAGAGCGGTGTGTTGACCACATGACCCTCCATAACGCATTCGCAGGACGCCGCACGGCAGAGGACGATACGGGGCCGGTAAACATCCCTTGTGCCTTCACGGCGAGCAAGTAGAGCTCTTGTAAATAATACCCCTGAAGCCGAGGATTTCTCTTAGCTGAATATTTGGTGCTATAATTTGTATACCATTATGTGTGTATATACCGAACCGGGGACCTAGAAACGACGAATAGCCTCTATGCCGCCGTAGCCCACAGTGGTCCACAACCCCACAACAGGCCACTGCAATCCACTCACCCAGCCACCGCCCCACAACGAACCCAGGGTTATTGTGCGGTTCGGCCCTCAGTGGAGCCCCCGGGAACGTCTCATACCAGACGAGTGTACCCCGAATGTTTGCGTGGTAGAGTAATTATGGTGTATGTATACGTGGAGACACATGTTTGTGTAGCAATCGCCGGCATATCGTAACTGAGGTGGAATATGGGGAATCAGTCAGCATTCGTCCAGCCAGATGGTAAACCGCTTTAAAAACCATCCACAGGCTGGCCGGCACACCGGACCTCGACACTAATCCGCCGGGTGGATTCGTGCTGGGGACGGCACGCTTTCCCACTCTGGAAGCAGCGCATTAGACCGCGCGGCTAGCCGGGCGGGCATTTGTGTACCGTACTTCTACTATTATAAACAGGTAAACAACACTGATTTCACTATATAAAAATTGTTCCTATTTATACATAATATATCATGCCGTTATCTACTACCGATAGTGTATTCAGCTATGTAGAGGTACCGATCCATCACTATCCCATGTCAACATCCGTAATAGAGGATGTTCGTTTTAACGAATGACACTGAAATATCTCGAAAACTATACATCGGGTCAAAACAAATTACGATAGCATTTTATTTGTCCCGGGGGAAGACATCAAACGATATCACACTCGACCACCCCACTCCATGTGTGGGTGGCGGGAGGGGGAGGCAACTTTGTATCCGTGGGAACCCCCGTTTTTTATTGCTCATTACGATTCTATGGCAAAATCTACACACGTTTCGTCTGAAGCATTTTCTTCATTTCACCACAGATGGCTCTGTGATCGGAGGAATAGAAATGGGTACACAGTTTGTGACATGCTACTCAATGACCCTTGAATTAACCGATAGCACGTGTGACCCCACCTCCACGCTCCGAGTATAGGACGGGATAGTATTTCATAACTTCCAATTGGGAACCTCGCTGGCAACGTTGTATTCCTCCGACATACAGAACAGGGGACTATTCGACTCGCCACCGTGGCCCTGTAGCGAGGTACGACGTATCTGGGAGTCCACTGCGATCGCAGCTCACGTATTGAGCAGACGTAGAACAGATAGCTGCTCAAAACACTACAGTACTTGCGCAGTGTTTATTTGCTCCACGTCTATATATCATTTGGAGAACAGACGTGCAAGAGGATGATGAAAGTTGCAACCACAGAAGAAAAATTGAAATGATACCGATTTACAGAGAATATAGGAGAAATGTTGAGGTTGCTGTTCCCTTGTATGCCAAGCATTTTCCAGAGAAAGCTCGCTCTCGTTCGTTCTTTTCCAAAGTGTTGAATACCTTTATGTATGATGAAGTGTACAGACCGGCAAAAGGACACGAAGCAAAAGCGTTGCAGAGGAAGCCAGTGAATTAGCTGTACTAGCGGCAGTGCACCACAGCCCACGGATAAGCGCCCGGCAAACACACCGCGATTCCGGTATGACCGTAGGCAATATTGCCACAATATAGCATCGTCGTAAGTATCATCCACACCACGTGTCACAGCATCGAGAGCTTCAGGGCGCCGACTTCCATAAACGGGTGTGTTTTGTGAATGGGTAAGTCAACAATTGCAAACGACCCACACGTTCTTTGCCTGGTTACTATTTCCCTATCAAGGTTCACTACCATGGTAGCGTTAACCAGCATAACATGCATTACTGGAGTGTTGGCAATCCACACTGGTCACTGCAAGTTGAAGACCAACGCCTATGGTCGGTTAACGTACGGTGTGGAATCATGGAGAACAAAGTCATTGCTCCGTATGTTATCGACGGCAAGATGAATGGACGGTAATACCGAACGTTTTTTGGAACAAGTATTACCGGTACTATAGCAGGATGTTGCCCCAGAGTATGTGATTTCAGCTTGACGGTTGCCCAGCACTCTAAGCAGCTGAAGTAGGGGAGGTTCAAAAATGGTTCAAATGGCTCTGAGCACTATGGGACTTAACATCTATAGTCATCAGTCCCCTAGAACTTAGAACTACTTAAACCTAACTACACAACACTCACTTTTCGGTGGATTGGCAGAAGCGGTCCTATTAATTGGGCCGCTAGGTCGCCGGATTTGACGTCACTGGATTTCTTGCTGTGGAGGTTTCAAAGGTCAAGTGTAGCAGCAAGTGTTAACAGGACGTGAAAACATGATGGACCGCATCAGAAAGCCTGTACTGACATTCAAGCAAATATGCTTCTGTCCTGTGTACGGTCATTTGAAAACCGAATCACTAAGTGTATTGAATTTGGCGGTACCACGTTTGAACTCTTAACCTAATTAGAAAAGTAGAGAAGCGTTTGCCTCGAGCCTCGTCACATTGGTGCGTCGAGTAGTCTCCTGTTCATATATCGGACGAATACAACGTTGCAAATGGGTTTTCCAATTAGAAGTTATGAAATACTGGCCTGTCCTACCCTCGCAGCATGAATGTGGGATCCCACGGCTGTTGTTTAATTCAAGGCCCACTGGGTAGCTCATCGCAAATTACGTTTGTTTACACATTTCTATTCCTCCGGTCACAACGCCACCTGCGAAACGAAGAAAATGCTTCAGACAAAACGTATGTAGATTTTGTCGCAGAATCGTAATCTGCAAATTTCAAAGCAGCCCCCTGCCACACACGCACTGGATGGGGTAGGGGGTGGAGTGTGCTATCATTGGATGTCCCTAAACTAATTGCAACTATAACTTTTGATTGATCTTTTGTGTAGCTTTCGAGATATTTCAATGTCTTCAGTTAAATTGAACACCCTGTAAACCATACGCTGCAGAGCAACTTGCCAGTTGAAAATGCTTTACGGACTTAGAGGATTACAGACGCTGTTAAAGCATTTTAAACTCAGAATGAGATTTTCACTCTGCAGCTGATTGTGCGGTGATATGAAACTTCCTGGCAGATTAAAACTGTGTGCCAGACCGAGACTCTAACTCGGGACCTTTGCCTTCGCGGGCAAGTGCTCTACCAACTGAGCTACCCAAGCACGACTCACGGCCCGTCCTCACAGCTTTACTTCTGCCAGTACCTCGTCTCCTACCTTGGGTTGGTAGAGCACTTACCCGCGAAAGGCAAAGGTCCCGAGTTCGAGTCTTGGTCTGGCACACAGTTTTAAATGTGCCAGGAAGTTACATTTTAAACTCACTGTTTACTCTGAAACTACGATAATACGAAAATGTTCTGTAGCTAACGAAAAGAGTGAACATCGTGAAATTAACTGCGACAGTGATTACAATAAAGGCATAGTAAAAAATAAGCTGTCGATTTTTTCCACTTGAATGTTTGTTATGCTTACATGAACTTATAGTAGTATCGACATGTTTGAAAACTTTCAACGAAATATCAACAACTATTGTAACAGAGTTGGCTTTAGCAAGTGTGAGTCACGTAAAGGTTTTTTTGCTATCTTTTGAACACAAAATGCGCCGTTGTTTGTTGGATAGAAACTGGTATCGTACAGAGGCAAAACATACTGATTTATAAAAGGAAGGGGAATGTAGTGATTTTAGTGGAGATGGAAGTAGCAACCAGTGATTAAAATTCACTGTAGCTATGTAACCAATGAAGACATGGCACATGTCGTGCCCCTGTTGAAGACTTCTCTGTGTAGCTGATGAAATTAATGAAAAGTTTATTTTTTAAAGTTTATGTACCTTTTCCTAAGATTCTATGAATGCTAGAATTGTAAAAATTTGTACACAGGTTTCTGTAAACCTAATAAACGTTGTCTCAAGAGCAACTTTTGAAATTCTGATTGCAACCTGAGATATTGTGTAAAGTGCTTGAAATTTTGCATGAATTTAAATTTGTTCTTGTTCGATTATAATTAATTAATATATATATATATATATATATATATATAATAATAATTAAAAAATTATGAAAATTCTATTAGACCTATTCCGAAAACCTCATGAGAGAAGCTTACAACATATAAAGAGACGAAAAAGAGAAATTTTTGTAGAAATCTCTTGAATACTTTCTCAGAAAAAGGAACATACATTATTTTTTGACAATAAAACTTCAAATTTCATTAGAAAAAAGGTGAATATATGTAATCAAAGGATTTTGTATGTAAATGTGTTACTTTCATGTAAAGCGAGGTACAAAATTCCATTGCCATATGTCCAAAACTGTGGATTTGATGCAGTTTTGAAGTGGTGTGTGTTTTTCATCAACGTCCCCCTTTTAAGGCAATTTTAAAGATAGAACTACGAAAACTGGTTGGTTTGTCGGTCATAAATTTGAAAAAAACGTACGTGTTTTAACATGTTTGGAAATTCTACATCAACATCTACATCTACATGGATGCTCTGTAAATCACATTTAAGTGCCTGGCAGAGGGTTCATCGAACTACCTTCAGAATTCTATATTACTGCAATGTCGTATAGAGCGCGGAAAGAACGAACACCTATATCTTTCGGTAAGAGCTCTGATTTCCCTTATTTCATCGTGGTGATCGTTTCCCCCTATGTAGGTCGGTAACAAAAAATATTTTCCTATTCGGAGGAGAAAGTTCTTGATTGCAATTTCGCGAGAAGACTCCGTCTCAGCGATAAACGGCTTTCTTTTAATGATATCCAGCCCAAATCCTGCATTTTAGTGACACTCTCTTCCATATTTCGCGATAATACAAAACGTGCTGCCCTTCTTGGAAATTTTTCGCTGTACTCCGTCAGTCCTATCTGGTCAGGATCCCACACCGCGCAGCAGTATTCTAATAGAGGACGGACAAGCGTAATGTAGGCGGTATCCTTCAACCACTAAGGTGCTGAAACGGTGGGTAAAAGCTATTTTTTTTAAAAGAAAAGTCATTATTAAAGAACTACTAAAGTATTCTTAAACCTACATCTACGAAAATTTGTATCTCACTTAGAAATAAAGAAATTTGTGTTATGAGATGACAGTTTTTACGGGCTTATCACCACAAGAACTCAAAAGGCTGGATTTACAAAAACCTTCGACTCTAGCTACCAGTACCGCTTTTTGGTCAGAAGCACACTTGGAAAAGGCCGTGCTTCTATGGTCGTAACTAGATTTAGCAGTGATCACGATAAGCTAGCTTTGCCAGAATTGCCTAGAAAAAGGAACGGATCTTTAATACATTAATTTTTCAGGAGGTCTAATATATGTTTTTAAATTTTTGTTGTTGTAATTACTACGCTAACTAATCATTACAAATGATAAGACAGATACCACGTTTAAATGCGATTCTGGGTACAGGAATATCCGTTTGAAATGAGAGATTTCAGTACTGGGTTGAAGACTGGTGCTAATAATTACAGAATAATTTTACCGAATTTTCTTTCTTCTTTAACTCGCTATATGAAATTAAGTTAAACCCCATAGAATATTTTAACTATGTCATTTCCGCATAAAGCCTGCTTTGCAATGACGATTAATAAATCTCAGGGCCTGTCGCTAAACGTGGCAGGCATGGACTTGGATTGCTTCTCACACGGACAGTTCTACGTAGCCTGTGATTTTGCACCAAACAGTGCACTCACCATTGTGGTACACAAAGAAATGCTTCAATAAATTACAGGGTGAGGCAGTGAAACGGCACGATTTTGTAAAACCACCAAAGATTTATTTACAAGTAAAATCATAATAGTTGAACATGGATCTCAAGTACAAGAGTGGAAATTAAAGATTTAACTTAAAAACAATCATTTTTTAAATATGGTGTCAGTGAGGTGTCGTCCTTGGTTTTGCACACATTGTCTAAGCCTGAGATGAAATTGTCCCATGACGTTTCGTAGCATCTGTACTGGAATGTTGTTAATTTCCTGTCGAATTCGCTCCTTCAGGTCTTCTTTTGTTCTTGGTGGATTTTCCTGGAAGACTTTGCACTTGAGGAAGCCCCAAAGAAAAAAGTCTGGTGCCGTCAGATCTGGTGAACGGGCAGGCCAGGGGAAATCGCCATTCCTGCTGATTAGACGTCGTGGAAATGCAAGTCTGAGCAATTCCATTGAGACATTAGCAGTATGGCTTGTTGCACCATCTTGCTGGAAGAGTGTTTTAGCATCTGGATCATGTCGATCAATTCCAGGCAGACCAAAAATGGTCAACATGTCAGCATAACGTCCAGAGTTTACCGTCACTGTGTTGCCATCTTCATCTTCAAAAAAATAGGGCCCCACGATTCCACGAGACGACATTGCGAACCAGACTGTTACTTTTTCAGAATGGAGAGGTTTTTCATGAATTCGTGCGGGTTATCTGAGGACCAATATCTGAAGTTTTGCTTATTTACGTACCCACTAAGATGAAAGTGGGCTTCATCACTCATCCATAAGTTATGCACTGTTTCTTCATTTCGTTCAATAACGTTAAGCATTGACTGGCAAAAGCGTACACGGTTATTGTAGTCATTAGGTTTAAGGGCTTACACTACCTGAATTTTGTATGGATGATAGTGAAGGTCACTCTTCAAAATCCGTCTTACTGATCGATTGCTGAGACCAAGTTCTGCGCTGTGCCGTCTCGCGGATTTTCGCGGACTTCGTCCCAACGCTTCGCGCACACGATTAATGTTCTCGGGTGTCCGGATTGTTTTTGTGCTGCCGCCTCTTTTCTTTGTTGTGCTAGCAGTAGCTTCAAAGGTTTTAACCCAAAGGAGAATGGCTTTCCTTGATGGCACGGGAGCCCGTGGCGGCAGGTTGAATTCACGACGAAAGGCGCGTTGAGCACCAACCACACTATCCGCGTTTTTGTAATATGCCTTTACGGCATATGCACGTTGCGCACTCGACCAACGCTCCATGGCTACTGAAACTTCCACCACTCTAGACGCCCAAGGTCACTTCCCCCACTCTCGCAACCCCCCTCCGCGCCCGACAACCACTATCGAAATCGTGCCGTTTCACTGCCTCATCCTGTACATGTTCTTTTCTGCTGTTTTGTTCGTGTATACCAGGTACATTGTTTCTAGATCGTTGATCTGTAAGAATATATAAATTCGATAATTTTTTTTAAAGTACACTGTCTGCAAATTTATACGTGATCAGGTGACGTAACAACACATAAACTCGAGTAAAGGATAACAAAAACTTTTGTGCTGACCATATAGTCGACGCGAGCGAACCAGCGAGCGCTAAGCAAGTTTCATATAAACGGTATCACACGATAGGGTATGAAGTTCTTCAAATGAAGAAAGTGAGTAGGTGATAGGGGGCGTGTTGTTGCATTTAGCCAGTGTTTCGAATTGGTAATCACAATGTGAAGAGTTTCAGGGGTCGTTCGTGCCTGCTCACAAACAGGGTTCCATTCTTATTACTATTCGGTGACAAAACAGCAGTCGTGTCAGTGGGCAGGCATCCATGACAGGGACCTGAGAATTTTTGGCGAGAAAAGCGATCGAAACTCTTCTCCGAGGCTAGTAGGACACGATGGCAACTGACTCTTTCTAAAAGGGTACAACAATGTCTCGCTCGCAGTGAAATGACAATTTCTTAAACTTTTATTTTTATTTATTTTTTAAGTTTTCCATAATGCCACGTTGCTAAGAGGAAACCGTCCGATTCTGTTAATGCTGCCGACAATTGGAGTACTACAGTTCCAAGTGTGGATGGAAACATCTTCCACGGGATATTCTCTTCTTCATAGTAATAATGGTGATCACTCGCCACATATTCAATCCGAATCAAATAATGACTCCTTCGACACCTCATAGCGACTGGCTTGTAACGCGATTAGATGAGCACGGTAATATTTTAAGCTTTTGTTGTATGTCCAGCCTACGACATGTATTACTGGGTAGGAAGTTCAGCGTGTTCTCTGGTTGACTGGCTCATCCAGTGATCAGATTGCTGACTTACACCTTAATCTCGTCTGGTTCTGTATTTCTATTTTAACAATGTACTAAAAGCACTTCTGAAGGCAAAATAATGAAATTGTGACAGTGATTGCAAAGGATCTCAAGGACTTTTGATGACGATTTTATATTGGTTTTCGAGTTTTAAAGATTTCTGTCACATTCTTCATGGAATATTTGAAGAATAGCGGTAGTAACTGTGCTGTTTACCTCCCGAAACCCTTTGGATTATCTTAAAAATAATTTGTAGGTTTTACGAAAAAGTTAATTATTATGTTCCTTTACCAAACTTTTGATTAACCGTCGAACCTGTGACATCATGCGAGTTGTGGGAAGGCAAGTGCAGCCAATAATTAGTAGCTTCCTTGTCACCTAGTAACGAACACGTAAATATCATAAGAGAGGGAGAATTTCTACGGTTTAGTAATGAAATAAAAGGCAGGCATGTTCATGATTTTTCTTACCACAACATAAAGAAAGCTTTGACATTAACTGTTAAACCGCAATAGCCTTTGAATTTTGTTGTTATTTATAGTTTTGAAAGGTAGTAAACACTGAAAAGACTCACCTATGTCGACCGTTAGTGTGGTAGTTTTACTCCTCTTACTGTCTAAACGATCGTGTTAGAAGAATGTATTGAACGATATATTGCTGCACGGACAGGTATGGTACATGTGTAATGTGCTTATGTGTGAATAAAACTATTGTAGAAAAAATAATGTGACGACATGGAGTTAGCAGAAACACTGGAGGGAGAACTGGTACCTGCTCTGGACTGTCTACACGGCGACAGCAGGACGACAACACCCCGGCTGCCATGGAGCGTCAGGACGCCACTGCTACTGAAAAAGAAATACGAAATTACGTTGTGTTTCGTCAGTCTTGCGTTTATATACCTGAACGATTCAAGTAATACTTTTCTATTGCCCGAGACAAACACTTCTATTGGACTGAATCTTGAATTAATGTTAGCCGGCCGAAGTGGCCGAGCGGTTAAAGGCGCTACAGTCTGGAACCGCACGACCGCTACGGTTGCAGGTTCGAATCCTGCCTCGGGCATGGATGTGTGTGATGTCCTTAGGTTAGTTAGGTTTAAGTAGTTCTAAGTTCTAGGGGACTTATGACCACAGCAGTTGAGTCCCATAGTGCTCAGAGCCATTTTTTTTTAATTAATGTTGAAAAACTTAAAGATATTCAGGGAAATCCGAGGCTCAGTACAAGTGTTATGAAATGTTTCAGAATATAATCGAAATTGTGTTACTGTAATGTTGGCAGAAGAGCCAACACCGTGTTACTAGAGGAGGCCGAAATGCGCGCGTTTTAGCTCACGCAGGCTGGCGTGAGGAGGGAAGGACTATACTGACGTGAGGTTTGGAACATGACAAGGAATTAGAATTCAGAGAGCGGACCTAATTAGTTTGATACTTAACTTTAATCCACTAATGATGAACGTCGCTCTTGACGGTACATTATTCACAATATTATCTGTTAGTAACTGAATATGGCGCCTTGTTATGTCGTAGCAAATGACGTAGCTGAAGGCTATGCTAAACTGTCGTCTCTGGAAATGAGAGCGTATGTAGACAGTGAACCATCGCTAGTAAAGTCGGCTGTACAACTGGGGCGAGTGCTAGGGAGTCTCTCTAGATTAGACCTGCCGTGTGGCGGCGCTCGGTCTGCAATCACTGATGGTGGCGACACGCGGGTCCGACGTATACTAACGGACCGCGGCCGATTTAAAGGCTACCACCTAGCAAGTGTGGTGTCTGGCGGTGACACCACAGTTACAGCAGCTATTTTGGCTATGATTTGTAGTTCGGAGTTACCAAAGAGAAAGTATTTCAGTGTGACTTCTGATTTATTTTATTATTTTAGTGGGGAAAATAATTACAAGGAGAGTAAACCATGTATTATTTGGAACTTACAAATAATCTGAGTGAAGCGGAACTTCAGAGTTTCTTGCAGGGAAGAACTTTAACTACAAAACAGTCAAGTTGTTACTAAGGGAAGGACATGTAATACACCGTTACGCTCTGAAGGAGATTACTTTATATTAGGCCATTATTGAGGCTGATTTCACCTGGATCCAGAATTTAACATTCTTTGAGCATCCAGGATCGGAAGTGAGAGCTGATAGGTGGTTTTAAAAAGAAATATTAATCGTCTCACCACATTGGCGATTATACGCACAATAGAAACTAGAAGCGCCAGAAGGTGAACACACTTTCAGAATGCTGATTTAGTTTGTTGTGTTACAGTGTTGTGCAGCGAGGAGGCAAGAAAATTATGCTCAACCATCAGAAACGACCCATAGAGAGTGAATTATTAGTTTCTAACGGTTTTTTCATCTTTGTCATGATGATACGCATGTGATTCGGAAGTGTTGGAAAATACGAAACGAAAGCATACTGTATATTTATTTCGTCCTGTAATGTATTGCTTGTGTTCCTTTTCTTATAAGTTTGTATGCCTTTCGTGGTAGTTTTGTGACTTCGCTGACATAAACATTACATTTCCTGCTGTTAAACTATTCATTAGAAAACAAGTGGTATCTTACATCTTTATGATATACCTAGAAGCGTAGAAGGTAATCATGTGATATACAATAATCAGCCACAACATTATGACCACCTGTCTAATAGCCGGTGTGTTCACCTTTGGTACGGATAACAGCGGCGACGCGACGTGTCATGGAAGCAATGAGGCCTTGGTAGTTAGCTGGAGTGAGTTGCCACCACATCTGCACATACAAGTCACCTAATTCCCGTAAATTCAGGGGAGTGGAGCGACTAGCTCTGACGCCACGTCCAATCACATCCCAGAGGAGTTGAGATCTGGCGAGTTGGGAGACCAGAATATCAACTGGAACTCACCACTGTGTTCCTCGAACCATTCCATCACACTCCTGGCCTTGTGTCATAGTGCATTATCTTGCTGAAAAATGCCACTGCCGTCAGGGAACATGATCTTCATGAAGGGATGTACGCGGTCTGCAACCACTGTACGATACTTCTTGGCCGTCACGGTGCTTTGCAGGAGCTCCACTGGATCCGTGTATGCCCACTTGGATATTCTCCAGAGCATAATGGAGCCGCCGACAACTTGTTCCCGTCTCGCAGTAGAAATGTCAAGGAGCTGTTCCCCTGGAAGGTGACGGATTCACACCCTCCCAGCTACATCGACATCTACATCTCCATCTACACCTACGGAGATACTCCGCAAGCCAAGGTACGGTGCGTAGCCGAGGGTACCCCGTAGCACTACTAGTCGTTTCCTTTCCCGTTCGACTCGCAAATCGAGCGAGGGAAAAGCGACTGTTTATATGGCTCCGTATGAGAGCTAATTTCTCGTACCTTATGTTTGCGGACCTTACGCGCAATGTATGTTGGCGGCCTCATCCTTCTTCTCTTCTTCGTTTTTAGTCTTCGTCCTTCCTGAAAATTTTTTCGCACTGCTGAGGAACGTGACCTGTTTAGAAACTTCCTGACACATCAATACAGTGTGCAGAACCGGGACTCGAAGCCATAAATTGAGCGCTGAGGTTGGGTCGTGAGTCATTTCAGACAGCTCAGCACATGACAGCCCCTGATTCCGAAAGGTTCTTGTGTATAGAAAGGGAATATAGATGATTTTCGTACTTATATGTGCAGTTCAACTCGTATTCTTAATTGTATCACAAAGAAAATAGTAAGAAGAGGGAACCTTACACATGCTGTAAATCAACCCAACAGTGAAGATACCCGTCTTTAAAGACGAATATGATACGACGTATAGTTTCCTGTTGCTTCATTCGATGAAACTTCGTTGAGGGGTTAGTAATTTAAGATAGGGCATTGGTCTTCGGTTTGGTGACGTGGAATTGTTTTCCTGACCTGTCACATTCCGGTGATGGAAATTCTGCTGCCAGCGTTTCGAAATGGCTACCACCGGTGCGGTAGTCACCAGATTACGAGCTGTTGCTTTAAACCAAGTATTACGGGAAATAACTTTCGAAGGTTTTAGTGAGACATGTTTCTGATAGCTGAGAGGATCGTTGGGGAATTAGAATCACGATTTCTCAACTACAAGAAGAAATATGGAGGAATGAAATTAAGTTTGACATTAAGAGGGAGCTATTAACTCTTGCAGCATACGACAGATTCATGACGGACATCCGGGTACTGCTGCAGTGGTATCGTGTCGTAAGAGCAAGGAAACCTGTAGTCCTCATGTGATGTAGTTTAAGATGAGCGTGTCCACAAGTACCTCATTACCAGTATCTACTCCATCCGTTCGCCGCAAATTACTCCCATCATTCGATATGTTACTAGTGGCTTTCACAGAAATCTGTATCTCTGGGTAGTTCTAGCTAAATTACAGGCATCTTGTGTCCTTAAAAGGTCATTTGAAAAAGACAAGTGAATTAACTGCTGTACTTCCTGATAGGTCATTTCAGAGAGAGAAATTTTAGCTCATCAGAAGGAATACCTACCTATACGTTGCACTGCTGGAGAAACGAAATGCAGTTCGAATATGGACACCAGAAAACTTTTTACCTCAAAAGTTTAGTAGCATGACGTTGCCCTTGCAGACGTACAACCAGGAACTGGTACTCTGCCACGTTACTGAAATCATACTCGCACTAGACACTGCAAAGTATCAATACGAAGAGGTTTGGAAGGGGAGAGGGGGCATAGAGGAAAGGCGGAAATGACTCAGAACATAGTGAATTACGCAATTCACCAGATAATGAAGTCGATCCTGGCTTAACGGCCAATAGCACATCTGAGGGAGAAAAATTGAGATATTGTTTTAGAACGGGAAATAATGTGGTAATCGGTTTAAGCTCGTCGTCCTGAGCCGAAAACAGGTTGTAAATTACATACATTTGCACATATGTAGATTTGTAATGTTTTTGGAAAAAGATGTTTTTGATTTTGTTCGTTTCGGGTATGGAAATAATTGTGTGCCCTGAAATGACAGACGTCACCTAAAGCGACGTATGGTTTTAAGAAGTGATGTGACTTGCTTCACTGCAAGCATATGCTGACCCATTTCATGGAAAGCAAGCCCGGTGAATGGTTTTGATCTACAGTGCATACCGGAAGGTACAGGTACCAATACTATTGTTTTCACTCCTATTCTAGGCTCTGAGTACTATGGGACTTAACATCTGTGGTCATCAGTCCCCTAGAACTTGGAACTACTTAAACCTAACTAACCTAAGGACATCACACACATCCATGCCCAAGGCAGGATGCGAACCTGCGCCCGTAGCGGTCCCGCGGTTCCGGACTGAGCGCCTAGAACCGCGAGACCACCGCGGCCGGCACTTCTATTCTATTCGCACCTCAATCTCTTTTATCCTCTTCTCATCCCTAAGCGAAATGTACGATGGTGATATTTATCACGAATTTCTGTGATATCGACACGACTTGACAATGGTTCACAGCCCTGTGTCGACTTCTATAGCCAATTTGTTCCCTTCACGTATGAAAATGTGTGACTTCATTTTTCCAGTTTCTGCTGCTTGTGGGGATTATTTGATACGTTGTAAATAGGAGGCTGATATTTCAATAGTCTCTTATCTCTTGCCTGTCTCTTTTCTTACAACGTAGAACAATTTTAGCTGTGTTCCTCTTTTGAAGAATTACTCCACAGACGTTCTGTAAAACTAATGAATCTTTCACCGTGCAGCGTAGTGTGGGCTGTCACGCAGCTTCCTGGCAGATCAGAACTGTGTGTCGGACCGGCACTCGACCCCAAACGTCGCATTTGCCTAGAGCACAAATCTGTAGCAGGATGAAGGACTGTTTCTGACTGAAAACAGTCCCTGCGCACCATCCTTTCTTATAGGAGCGCTAATCTAGCAAATCTGTGAATTTTGGAAAGGTTAGAGGTACTGGTGAAAGAAGAGCTGTGTGAGTGGGTAGTGAGTCGTGCTTGCATAGCTCAGTCCGTGACGTCACTACCTGTAAAAGGGAAGATTCCGCTTTCGTATCATAGCTTGGCACTCAGTTTTGATATATCTGTAAGTTGCATACTGTAAATAATTTTTAAGCTCTTTTCCTATTGCATTTCCTTTAGCTAGTATCATTTCTAAAGAAACGCTATCGTCCCCACTAAGTTTTCCTTTCATTATACGAGTACCTCACACGGCTTTACACATCTCACCTGAGATTACTTACCGAGCGCCTTTATTTTCATTATTAACAATCAGTTTTTGTAACTCATCTATCGAACCATTAAACATTCAAGGACTTCTTAGAATGTCTGCACAGTTTCTTTCCATGGAAATACAAATCATTATAATGTACGTTACCGGTCAAATGTTTTCGATCACCAACCATAAATATGAATTTGTGGCTAAAACAGATATTTCGTTTGAAATAATCTATCGTATCCCCGTTCTGATTATAAAACAAGTACAACCATGTTAATATGAAGGGCTTCCGTTGTGCACCTGACTGGTTGTCAGTTTCATGCATCTGGAAGCCACCGACGAATGTTTGTTCCTCGAGCTCGTGGAGAACCGTTGTAGAGTCGCTTGACGCCAGTGGGGAAGCACGGTGGGGGGTCAGTCCTGGCGTCGGGATGTTTTGCGTATGATAAAGTGGTTAAAATGGTTCAAATGGCTCTAAGCACTATGGGACTTAACATCTGAGGTCATCAGTGCCCTACAACTTAGAACTACTTAAACCTAACTAACCTAAGGACAGCACACACAGCCATGTCCGAGGCACGATTCGAACCTTCGACCGTAGCAGCAGTTCCGGACTGAAGCGCCTAGAACTGCTCGGCCACCGGGGCCGGCGACGAAGTGGGTGATCTAGTTAAAATGAATGGAACGTTAAAGAAGCAAGGATATCATAGGGCACTGATGAGCAATGCAGTTCCATCTGGCAAGAGATTTATTGGCCGTGGGTTTGTTCTGCTGCAGGACAAAGTTCCCAAACATGGTTCTATATTGTGCGGAGGGTGTGTCAATAGAAAATAGAAATGTGGGGAACTGAAGAATATGATTTGGCTTCGTCAGTCACCAGACTTAAATCCCATTGACCTCTTACAAAATGAACTTGACAGAGAGGTTAGAAAGCCGAGGTCATCTAATGTAGAAGACCAATGGAATAATTTAAAGACATGTTGGACTACAATATTTGCTAAAAACGTTAGAAAATCGTCTCCAGAATGCCAAGTGTTTGTGCAGCTGTTCTGAGAGCAAAGTGTGGGTACTTTCAACAAGTTAAAATATAAACGGTACTGTACTGTAGTTAATGATAGAGAGAGAATATATCTATTTTGCTGGTCTTTTTAGTTTGTACAACGTCTCTGCACGCAGCTTTTCTTATGGGTGATCGAAAACTTCTGATCGATTGTGTACTTGTATTCCACTCCTTCACCTGATCCTTACCATATATATATATATATATATATATATATATATATATATATATATATATATATATATATATATATATAAAACTGAAACCTCTCAACCCACAAGTGCCACGCTGAATTAAATACCAATTAATTAAGATATAATTTGAATAGTCCTTGTTTACCAAGTGAACCTTTCACTGATCGCTACATAATTTGTTTCCCTTGGCGAAAATAGGTTGCTTAATAAACTGAGTACAGATAGCTATGTGACGAATTTGACCATGTGTTACTGTCTTTCTATGACGGAGGGGCGTCCATTGTCTCTGTCATACAGCGAAAGCCCACGCTACTCTCGTTTGACAGGGATCCAACATAAAATACAACATGTGTCCATTTTCAGCTTTTCGGCTTTTCATAGCGTTTCCATTTCGGGCAGGGTGGGCGTGCAAATTCATTCCCTTCCAGTAACACTTCGTTTCACTTAGCTAAGAGTCTCTTAGTTAACTCTGAGAATGTCCGGAAGATACAGGAAGATACACTGCCGAAACGTTACCTGAAGAAACGGAACTTACACTGCTGCATGTATCAAATGTATCTGTTTGAAAAAAAAGGCATATTCTGTATTTTGGGCCAGGGGTAGTGCAGGCCTACACCCTGTCACACGTTATCTGCTACAGCTACGGCTATTGGGAACACTTAACAAGTAGAAACAACTGAGGTTGCTGATGACGTGCACGGAACACCGCGTACCCCTGCGCCACCCTGGCACTAAGTTAGCACTCACATGCTTATATTGTCTCTCCTGTAGCGAAATATTTCTCGGGATGTGTACCTTACTTAGTGTGTTCATACGCACAATGTAGCTCGAAGTATCGATGTTTCGGTACTATACTGCAGCAAGTGTTTGTGAACGCTATTCTTGGTGAAGCACTCGTTCATGCCAGGCAAAGATGAAAACTCGCAGTTGTTGTACTTGGCGCAGCATGCCAACAGACAAAGCTAAAACACATGAGTTCTCCTTCACCAGTATAGAGTTAGCTCTGTCCTTCTGTCATGGGCATCATCTGCTTGGTCTTCCTATCACACAGCAGTACCTCTCAGTAATATCTGCAGTTACTGCAACACTTTGCTAACAGGTTAAGGTATGTGGCATATCTACTATTGACTTGCCGATCTGGATAGAAAATTCCTCATACAAACATTAAATATGTACGTAGTAATGTACAGCAGCTCCAACCTTACGTCGTGCCAGCTTCCTAAAATATAGCTTATTGAACAGTGACTGGCTCGTGTTTTTATGGAATTTCAGTCGTTCACCAAAACTTCTCGTCAGACAATTGCAGTATTTTCTGCTGATGGTTTATTCTTACCGTAAATTCTTTAGTGCCTAATGTACTGAGTAACCACCTCTAACACTTTTCACCAGTTTTCTCCAAGTGAGGTTTTCTTTTCATTGGGCGTCTAGTTGGTCTGCGTATCAAGTTACTTGGCTGCCAGCTACGGTGATGTGTCCGTAGTAGTAGGACGACATCCTCAACGAAACGTGCCCTCTTTCTGCTGCCAGATAACTTCACTCAAGCCGTCTGCCAAAGGTTACAGGTGACGGTAGAAAATTACACGACGTCCTTTCGTTTTTCGTTATTACCGTCCTCCTCCGTTGTGACTAGCAACCGGCGTACGCCATGAAGGAAGTGTCCATGCCTCGCTCTTTCTCCAATTTTTCTCCCCCTGGTATAATACCTATCGCTGCAGCCTGCTCCATGTTGTTCAGTGCATGTTTATCTATGGCCGACTGATAAGGCGTTACACAGCCTGTCACATTGTTCTTCCAGTTAATACAACCCACACGTACCCTCAGGTCACCTTTTCAGTGCATCCAGACGACGTGTCTGAAATAATTTTATCCTTTGACGAACTGAGACACATTCTATTATGATTGATATGTGTAGATCTGCATTCTCTAGTTCCGCTCTAAAGGGCCGTTTGTGACACTCGTCTCAAATACTGAGTGAGTTATTTCGTCCTTTACCACCTTTCATCATATTTTTTAGCTCCTACAATTCCTCTGAATATGTTAAGAGTAATTCCACATTATGTCTGAATACATGACAAAGCTTTGTCATTGTTCGATGCGAAGTATGGTTCAGAAGTTGCCATAACTTTCAAATAGTCCATTTACAGAGACTAATGGTGAAATGAACTCTGAAACAGGGATCATAAAGCAAGTCGTCGAATCGTCCTTCGTTTCAGTTTGACGCCATGTCCCAAAAAGACACTGACAAAGCCTAGTATTTGAGCGGGAAGGCAAGCTGATAGGTTTTCAAAACGGGGAACGCGTGGTCTGGGATCTGGGGAGCGTCGATGTGGCGGTTTTTTGTAAATCGTTTTAGTGCCTGGGTAAGGAAGTTACGCAACAACTTAGCCACCTGTGTTCTGCGGACGGATGGACGGCCTTAGCTTGTTAACATTCCCGCGCATGCACTATATTCCTCGCGTGGTCTACCAGTGCAGTAACGTTGTTGACAGCAGTGCGACGTGTACTGCTACAAACCTGGGAAAATGACCGACAGGTGGTTGCGTACGGAAAAGAGGAATGTGGCGGGAGAGCTGCAGCATGACGTTTTTCAAACAGAATCAGCTCACAGCATCCCATCGCACTCACGTTCGCGGCCATCGAGAGACGCTAAGAGAAGCCCAAAAGTTGCACGCAGGTATTTACTGCCTGAGATGTGCCCATTGTTCTGGAAAGTAGTAGCGTATGATAAAGTGGTTAAAATGGTTCAAATGGCTCTGAGCATTATGGGACTTAACATCTGAGGTCATCAGTCCCCTATTAGCTGAGTGGTCAGTGCGACAGAATGTCAATTCTAAGGGCCCGGGTTCGATTCCCGGCTGGGTCGGAGATTTTCTCCGCTCAGGGACTGGGTGTTGTGTTGTCCTAATCATCATCATTTCATCCCCATCGACGCGCAAGTCGCCGAAGTGGCGTCAAATCGAAAGACTCGCACCAGGCTAACGGTCTACCTGACGGGAGGCCCTCGTCACACGACATGATTATCAGTCCCCTAGAACTGAGAACTACTTAAACATAACCAAGCTAAGGACATCACACACACCCATGCCCGAGACAGGATTCGAACCTGCGACCGTAGCAGTCGCGCGGTCGGACTGAAGCGCCTCGAATCGCTCGGCCACCGCGGCCGGCTGACGCGGTCACAAACCCATAAGATTGTCATCATTACTCAGGCGTATAGACTTTGCCATCTACTTCCTACTCACGTCACTGATCACGTTGATGCCAATGCGCATAATGAATACGCATGTAACCCGCTACTTTTAGTTACTTCCGGCTTAGGCTTCAAGAAATTCCGAAATCTATTCAACAGCTGTTTCTCTCTGTACAGAACACGATGAATCCATTAAACGATGCGTGCATCAGTATCAGATTACTTATCCTGCCTTTTCAAAGTGTCACACCCATTGTATAACATGCTTTTAACAATCCAAGCAAGAATAAACCAAAGCATCAGATTACATCAATAGAGATTAGTATGCCCTTACACAGAGTCACATATTACGTAAGATTCGAGAATTTTATTGCAACATCGGCTTCGAATCAGGGCACAGGGAACAACCGCACTGTCTACATGTGAGAAGAGGTAATTAAGTTGGTGTCGGCTAATAATGCATACATGTTTTGAAACATTATCATTTGTCGTATATCTCGTTACCTTTAATCAAAAGTTTATGAGCGCATGAGAACGATTTATTTATCTCAGCAACCTTTACAGCCACAAGGTCGTCTCTGAGCTTTGCTGAATATTCCAACACTATTTTGTTCTCCAAGTAGGTAGCACTGGGTGTCTTTGAAGATATGACATAAACTTTTATTTGTAAGTGTTTTTGACAGTCATCGGTCCTCTTCTTTTCTGTTTATAATAACTTAATTTTTTCCTATAACTTTTTACTTATGTTTTATCACTATGTTACAGTTTCATAATCGAAAGGACGTCTTTCCTTACTGATTTAATCACAGCGTACTGACAGTGCGTTTCAATCAGCCCAGCGCTCTAAACACTCGAGTTCAAAAAGTGCTCCTCTAATTCTCACTTGATGAGGGATGGAAACGCACGAGTTTAAAAAGTGCTCTTCTAATTCTCACTTGACGAGAGATGGAAACACGTAATGCATCAAATTTAATTTATATTTCAACCTTAAATTATTGTTATTTTGAAAAGTATCATCCTGTTGTACATAAAACAAAAGAAAAGAAAACTGTAAAAAGATGAAAAACGAAAATTGTAAGATGTACGACCTGTTTTAAACATCAGGTAACAGGTCTATAATTTGGCAGTAAATAAATAAATAAAAACGCATCAAGGAACATTGTCGAACATGATTGTTTTCGTGGTCCAGGTGTTATGGTGCGCAGAGGCAAAATGTTGAAAGGAAGTACTGCCCTACAGATACTTGAACGTGCTACACACACTTTAATTCACATGTAGAGATTCTGCTACTGAGTAGGAGCAGTGATCAAGTAACAATGACTTAACGTTTTACTAAAAAATTAGAATGAAGAAATAATGTTTTTCCTACACGGAGAATTACTGTGTTTTTTTTTTACTGATTTTCAATTCCCCCCGAAGGGGGCGGGATGGCAGCAGCTTAGTACGCTGCTCTACAGCCTACAGACTTTTTTAAAAACGGAAGAAGAAAAGAAACAAGAGAAACAGGCAAAGGGGTTGGCAGTGTTAATAAAATACACAGGCATCAGACAAGTAACATAGTAGACACACAATTTAAAAAAATCACACCCAGCGACAGTATGACGGCTGTTCGCAACACTACCCAAAAGACACAACACGAAACACTCACTGTAAAACACTCACTGTAAAACACTGCACGAAAATAGCGGCACAAAGATGAGACTCCAGAGCCAAAGGCAGATGGGGGGGGGGGGGGGGGGTGAGTACAATTACTGTGAACTTGAATCGCACTATTTTTAATGGAAATTAGGTAGCCAATGTCCTCATTGAGGGCTCGTGGACTTTCCTTTTTGCCTTATATCAATTTCACGGACATTGAAGATTTTGCTTATGTCTAGTGCAGACAGAGCAAGCTGTGGAGAAGGCAGGAAAGTACGTTTTAATAGAGCTAATATAGGAGTTTTATACGCGCCCCTTTCGAAAATAGTGTGATTTGCGAGCCAGGTACAGCCGACAACTGCCGCTGGAGCGCGTTGCGATCGCGTATACCACGTTTGGGCCCACTTGTCGTGTGCACGACTCGCTTCGTTTCTGAGCGTTCAGCAGCACGCTGAACTCGGCACGCTCAACGTTGACGTTCGACAGCACGGTCCGTGTGCCGACGGCTTACCACAACTCCTTACGAATCTTGTGGCCAGCATGGGAGCACGTTGCAGAATATGGATTACCAACAGTGGTATAACACACCATATTTTGAATTGTTTCCCGCTGTTTTTAATGCCCAGAAGACCATAATGAATCGCGGTGACGTTAGTGCAGTTATTGTCTTTGAATGAAGGTGTCATTTCTGTTCGTCTCGTTAGCTTTTTCGTCCAGTCTTGTTCTGTACTCTAGCAGTTCTTTCTGTGTATTGTCCACGCTTCATCGAACTAGTTACTTGGCAGTGACGGATCACGCGAAAGTTACTTTCATCCGGAAATTTTGCACACCAGTATATCCATACAACACGCAAGACATTGTTAGGTGCATCGCGGAGAGTACTTTGCACCATTTTGAGCGACTTTCTCTCATTTGTTATGAAGCTAGGGCAAAATGGTCTGTAAGCCTAGGTATGTTTCCCAGTCTTTTTTATTTTACACTCCAAGCGCAAGATATATGACGACGGCAGCAGAATTACTGCACAGTCCTCTCTGATTTCATCCGACAGGGGTCCGGTGGAAGAACATCGCTTTTCTTCCAGAGAAAGCCACGTGGGTTTTCGGAGTATCTTAAATACGCTGTCGTATGTCCTGTATTACCTGTTTTGATCCTATCATTGCGTCTCTGAATTCGTATGGTCCCTGCAGCAATGCCTGCATGATGAGCACTCGCAGAAGCAGTACTCCAAATCAGGTCGCACTAGCAGCTTGTAGGCGATGCATCACACTTTCTCACCACGTATACAAAAAATTCACTTTTTCATACTGGTTCCCTACTAGTGACTCTATGTGTTCGTCCTATCTCCCTGCAGTTACTTTACAGTAAACAGCGTGATATGCTACCGAGTCTTAGAATTGGTCTTGAATCTGGCAGTACTGGGATGTGTTACGTTTATGCACATGTAAGCTACCACTCAGAAAAACAAAGGAAAATATAGTCTTCCCTCATAAAAATCCAAAGACGATATTTTTCTGCATACAACAGCAGCATAAGCCAAACACCTAAAGGACCGTGAGCTGCAGCGACAGGGTTGAACGGAGAATGCTGAACGTTATGAAACGCAACTACAGCATTTGAATCGTGACCTTAAAGATTAATGCCCATAATACGCTCAGAGACATGGCAGAGTCATTCTGTTTCTTGACAGTGCCTAACCACATATTGCAGATCGAGTGAAGGAAACCCTGATGGGCCGGCCGGAGCGGCAGAGCGGTTCTAGGCGCTTCAGTCTGGAACCGCGCGACCGCTACGGTCGCAGGTTCGAATCCTGACTCGGTTATGGATGTGTGTGGTGTCCTTAGGTTGGTTAGATTTAAGTAGTTCTAAGTTCTAGGGCACTGATGACAGCTGTTAAGTCCCATAGTGCTCAGAGCCATTTGAACCAAACCCTGATGGGACTTCGGTGGGGTGTCTCCCCCCCCCCCCCCCCCTCTCTTCCCACCTCTCACGCCGTATTCATCAGACATCACCCTTTCCGTTTTCCATCGTTTCGGTCCATGCGGCACGGCCTTTATGAACAACACTTTACATCTATTAACACCAATAAAAACCGCTCTATGTCTGGATAACTTTAAAATAACCTGAAATTTTTATCGCGGAGTCCATCTGTCACCCGAACAGTGGGAAAAGGTTGGAATTGCAGGATGACACTACTTGCAGTAAATTCGCTTATACCATTCTTTTAAGATAATCACGTCTTTTTTGTCCAACAGAGAATTAATTCAAGTACACAGTACGTCGCACTTGATCTGTGATACTGTTCGTCCAGTTTTAACGTGTGTTATTGTGTGTGAAACAACTCAGGATATTTAGAAAAAAGAAACAAAGTTGCTAATACTTCTGGTCTTTGTATCATATAACCCATCTTCCAACATTCTTCTGCATCTTCTTTTCGTTAGCGCTTGTCCCGCTAGGTGGAGGGTCCGGTGAATAGATTAGCTATTTTCATTTTGTTCGACCATTGGCCATTTGTGCATGAAGATTTACTGCCCTCGGGTCGTTCTGCAGAGTGTCGGCCCATAGCTATCTTGGTCGTCCATTGGGTCTTTTGCTGCCCTTGCTACAGTATCGTCCTCTACGAGCAACATATTCCCAAATCACCTCAAAAGGCTTTTTCGCATTTGCTTCCGGATCGGTGCGACCCAAAAGCCGGCCGGGGTGTCCAAGCGGTTCTAGTCGCTACAGTCTGGAACCGCGCGAACGCTACGGTCGCAGTTTCGAATCCTGCCTCGGGCATGGATGTGTGTGATGTCCTTAGGTTAGTTAGGTTTAAGTAGTTCTAAGTTCTAGGGGACTGATGACCTCAGAAGTTAAGTCCCATATTGCTCAGAGCCATTTGAACAATTTTTTCGACCCCAAAACTTTTCCCTGTAGTATGGTTCGAAATGTGGTCCAGTCGAGTGATGCCACCTGTACATGTAAGTATCTTGGTCTCTATGACGCCCAGTCGCCGTTCCGTCTCTTTCGTAGCTGGCCAATATTAGGTGCCGTAAAGACCTATGGGGAGAGTGGTCTTTGACTTCAGATGATCTTTCAGTCGATGATCTCAGGTGACTCCTGTTGTTGTTCGCCACTTCGTCCAGGCTGATTGCGTACTTTTGTTTGTACGTTTACATCTACATGGATACTCTGCAAATCACACTAAAGTGCCTGGCAGAGAGTTCATCGAACTACCTTCACGAGGTTATTCCACTCTCGAACGGCTCGAGGATAAACGAACACCTATATCTTTCCGGCTGATCTCTGATTTCCCTTATTTTATTATGATGATCGTTTCTCCCTATCAACAAAATATTTTCGTTTTCGGATGAGAAAGTTGGTGACTGAAATTTCGTGAGAAGAGTCTGTCGCAACAAGTAACGCCTTTGTTTGAATCGTGTCCATCCCAAATCCTGCATCGTGTCAGTGACTCTCTGTCCCCTATTTCGCGACAATACAAAACGTGCTGCTCTTCTTCGAACTTTCTCGATGTACTCCATTAATCCTATCTGGTAAGGATCCCAAACCGCGAAGCAGTACTCCAAAAGTGGACGGACAAGCGAGTGTAGGCAGTCTCTTTAGTAGATCTGTTACATTTTCTAAGTGTCCTCACAATAAAACACAGTCTTTGGTTTGCCTTCCTCAGAACATTTTCTACGTGTTCTTTTCAATTTAAATTGTTCGTAGTTGTTATTCCTAGATATTTAGTTGAACTTAAGGCCTTTAGATTACAAGGATTTATCGCGTAACCGAAATTAAATTGATTCCTTTTAGGACTCATGTGAATGACATCACACCTTTCATTATTTAGGGTCAACTGCCAATTTTTTCACCATTCAGATACCTTTTATAAACCTTTTTCCAATTTGTTTTGATCTTCTGATGAGTTTACCAGACGATAAGCGACAGCATCATCTGCAAGCAACCTAAAACCGCTGCTCAGATTGTCTCCTAAATCATATATATAGATAAAGAACAGCAGAGGGCCTATAACACTATCTTGGGGAACGCCAGAAATCATTTCTGTTTTCACGAATCCAGTCACATAAGTGGGACGATACTCCAAAAGCACGCAATTTCACTACAAGCCGCTTGTATCTTAGTGTGTCGTAAGTATTTTGGAAATCTAGGAATATGGAATCAATTTGAAATCCCTTGTCAAGCACTCAACATTTTGTGTTGCATTGACCGCTTCTGTGAGCTGGCCACCGGCCGCTGTGGCCGCGCGGTTCTAGGCATTTCAGTCCGGAATCGCGCTGCTGCTACGGTCGCAGGTTCGAATCCTTCTTCGGGCATGGATGCATGTGATGTCCTTAGGTTAAGTTTGGTTTAAGTAGTTCTAAGTCTAGGGGACTGATGACCACAGATGTTTGGTCTCATAGTGCTTAGAGCCATTTGAAGCATTTTGTGAGCTGGTCGTCGGTAGAGATTGTGGAACCGAGATACTTAAATTTTGTTACTCGTCGGAGATCTTCTCCGACACGTAAATGGTCCCAATTTCTTTTGAATCTTGTGTCATGTACACAGTTTTCTTTTTGCTGAGCTGCAGGTCGTGTGGCGCAAGTCGGTCGTTCCACTCTTGTGTTTGGCGCTAGAGATTAAACTTGTCCTCCACAGCCGATATGACATCATCGACATACAGATGTGTCCATGATAGTGGTATGTTGAGATCTAATATGACAGTGTCCATCACAAGATGAACAGCAGTTTGATAAGGGCGAGCCTTGGTGTACTTCTACTGCGATGTAAAAGTCATTGGATGCCCCTACTGCAGTTTGGACATTGCTCCTCGATTTAACATACAGAAGCCGCAGCCAGTTAATTTACTCTGGAATGCCATGTTCTCGAATTGCTAACCAGACTGGGTCATGCGTACCCGATCCAAAGCTTTCCCGAAGGCTAGAAAACCAATGGGAATTGGATTGTTCTTTTCGCAGCGCTTTTCAGCTAGCAGCCATTCAGCATGGACTGTGTACCACAGTTTTTTACAATGCCAGTTTGTCTCCCTGTGATTTGGGCTACCTCGCGAATCATTTCGTCAAGAATGCATTCGAAGATCTTCCTCGCATGGCTCAGTAATCTAATGAGGGGTAACTAGTACACTCAGTGGGGCTTCCTCTATTTTTGAAGATTGGTACAATGCAGTCTTTTGGCAATAGATCTCCTCTGATGATCTGGTTAGCCAACGTGAAGCATTCCATTGTTGAGAACACCATAATTCTGTTAGAAGATAATAGGGGCCAGTGGCTTTCCCTCTGATCATCTCCTTTAGAGGTGCCCCGACTTCGGCAAAGTTAATTTCCTTGACTGTTTCTTCAACTGCTGGCACGGCTGGTATTGGTGGATGGGCAAAATCCTCAATCGAAAGTGTCACAAAGTGATTCCGCCAGCATTCGCTTGCGTTCTTCCAGTCGACCAGCAACTCACCCATTTCATCTCTCATGCAGCAAAAACGTAGGATGTCTTCCCTTTTTCGATGTTTTGATATGAATAGTCGATAAGTATCACGCCCTCCTTCGTGTGTATCAAGCTTCGTGTAGAGCTCAGAGCACTTGCCTGCCTTTTTAGTTGCAACGATCATTTTTGCTTCTCTATAGGCTTGCTTGTAGGCTTTCCAACAGGATAGTGTTTTATCTGCAAGATACTTTTGGTGCGTTTTTTACTTCTTGCATATGACATCTTTAACCTGTTCATTCCATGTGGTATCACATATCGACATCACCCTAGTGACAACAGAAGCTGATAGTGGCCACGTGGGATCTAACGGACCCAACAGAGTACGCCCAATGGCGCACACCTCCAGCAGCACATGCCACGAGCGCCCTCTGCGGCTGCGATATAGGACGGCTGGCAGCAGCCCCTCAGTCTCTTGCACTTGGAGCCTTTTCATTACGACATTACCATTCGTGCTTACCTAAGCAAGTCTACTCCTTGTTGACTTTGTGATTGCTGGACTCCGTTTCTTGTTGCATTATTTGTAATGAGTCTTTGCACGCTTGGAGAAATACAAGTAAATCTTCTGTTTGTTGTGTTGGCTTGTTGCCTAATCATTTCTGCTCCAGTCCAGCTTTCCTACGATAACAGTTACCACAACACTCTGTACCCACCTGTCCTTACCTTTGTGTACGAAAGCGAACACAACATTCAGAAGTCATGTGTCTCTGTTGATTCTTCGTTGTCCTGGTGGCTTGTGGCTTCAAAAGAAGAGGTCTTCAGTTTAATCCAGCTTTATTCGACTGTGGTAATTCGTGGCACTGTATTTCTGTCAAAATGACAGCCTCCTTCCCCTTGAAGTGTCATCACTTGGTTCTTGGAGGTCTATTTCTGAGAGAGTATTTATTCGAAACTTACAGATGACTGGTCGGTGATACATTGCGACGATATCATACGAAACAAGTTTCGTGTCTGACACACGTCTGGGGTTTCGACGTCTTACTAGGACATGTTCAATCTGAGTATCTTCGAGCTACTGTAGAACGTGAATAAGTGAGTTTCACGCTTTTAGGACCAAGTGCTCGTGATGACCAGATCGTAAGTTTCCGCGTAATCAAGGATTGAATGGCGGTTATCGTTCTTCTCTCCACAATGGACATCATGATCTTCCTTTCTTTGTCCGACAGGTCCATTCAGGTCACCAGCGGTGATGAGGTAGTCTTGTAAAGCATCTGTGGTTTCTGCAATCGAGCCGGTTTGTGGGCATAGGCACCATATAAGTGAACTTTTCGTTTACCTGTAATGTAGGCAATTTTCATTTGGCGATCACCACAACGTTGCATTTTAAAGGCAGAATCATCGAATGTCGCTGGTATGACGACGCTGACGCTGGTAGTTGTTCTGCGGCTTGCAACCACATCCAGTGTCACATGACTTTAGCCCTCTCCATCTACTTCTTGCACTGCAGCCGCGCGGAGTGTCCGCGCTGTTAGAGGCGCTATGTCACTAACTGCGAGGCCCCTCCCGCCTTACCTGGTTCGCTGCATCTTTCAGTCATAGTCTCGGCGTTCAGTAATGCGAGACAGAGTGTGTGGGATCGCTTGTTTAGCCGTTACAGCCCTTGCTACGATAATCCTTGCATACTTGCCAGGCTCAGAGGCCCTGCCACCAAGCGTCTCTTCCGTAGCGATGGGAGGGGTGGCGGTGGGGTGGGGGGGGAGGGAGGGAGGGGGGGAGGGAAACGCCCTAACAGTGGTACCAAATCCTTCTTCAAACAGCATTTCCAAAAGGACGTTAAAATGGTGCTTCCAGCTGGTTTGTCACGAAGCCTGTCACCAACCACTTCAGAATCTCCTCACAGCATGACGTTAGGCAGCTCTTGGAGCAGGGGCATCCAGTGACTTCCTCATCACAGAAGGACTACACCGAGACTCGCCCTTATCGCAACTGGTGCCAATGCTTATGATGGATACTGTCACAGCAGACGCCTTTTGTAACCGCTCCTCTGGAGAACAGACGCTCTCTGATTAATCTGTCACATGCAACGTACCGATAGCTGCCGTTTTGGCCCTCCATCTGGTGAAGAATTTTCGTCTGCTCAAACCATCGCTGAGGTGTCTTCCAGGCCGTTGACCATCCAATCTGAGAAGTAGAGGTTGGAAAATGAAAGACCCGCTCGCCCTAGAGATCTAATAGCATCGCCAACCAAAAAGGGCAAGAGGTGGTCAACGATGGTGAAATGTGTTGTTGTTGTGGTCTTCAGTCCTGAGACTGGTTTGATGCAGCTCTCCATGCTACTCTATCCTGTGCAAGCTTCTTCATCTCCCAGTACCTACTGCAGCCTACATCCTTCTCAATCTGCTTAGTGTATTCATCTCTTGCTCTCCCTCTACGATTTTTACCCTCCACGCTGCCCTCCAGTACCAAATTGGTGATCCCTTGATGTCTCAGAACATGTCCTACCAACCAATCCCTTCTTCTGGTCAAGTTGTGCCACACGTTCCTCTTCTCCCCAATTCTATTCAATACCTCCTCATTAGTTATGTGATCTACCCATCTAATCTTCAGCATTCTTCTGTAGCATCACATTTCGAAAGCTTGATGGTGAGATAGGAAAGATGAAATAAAGGAGCCCGGAATAAGTGGCAGCAATACCAGAACTGGCTCAGGCTCTGTCGTTGCCAGCCAAGTACTCACTAAGTGTGAGAGCCTGGGGGACTTTCCAACTATTTGAAACAGTAATTTCACTCACGGTCAGGGATACTGTACTGATTGTATGGACACTACATGTTCATTTTAGATCCTCGCAACTCAATTACGGTGGCGACTGCTTTCCTTACCATTGAGATGGAGTGTTTGGCAACATACTTATTTAAAAGGAAAGCTAATTAGCCGCAACCGGCCTTGTTTTGCTTTTGAGTTTGCAGAGGCGGAAGCGGTAGCGAAAATCTCTCCCGTCCGATTGTTCGAAAACACTGGGTCCGCCGTGGGAGTGGTCGCACCGCTAAAGGCAGGCTGGCTGCAAATTTCAGCCGTGCGATCAGGTAGCAATCTCTTTGTAACCGCAGCGGTACATGGGAATAAGGGGCCCGGCCCAGTTCAAAGGCCATGCGCGCGATCGCCGCAGAAGCGATCGGCCGCGAGCGGGGCCTATCATCTTATCCGTGTAATTATCGCGCAGAATTGGGATCGGGTGATCGATGCGGCTCGCAGAACACGCGGAGAATTTTCGCCTGGAAAGATTGATTCGAAGCACGCTGCGGATCGTCTGGACCGGGTAATATCACGTTAGTGCCGCACCTGCTGGCCATAAGAAACCGAAATGTCTGCTTTGCCTCCTCATTATGATCTCAGGTTAATGAAGAATGCGTGGAACACAGGAGTTATCTAGATAACGGTCCGAAGCGAATTACTCGTGCCCAAATATCAACTGTCCAGGGTACCACATTTAGCCCCTTATATTTCATAAGCAGTTTGTGGAGAATTATCATTCGAAATGCTGCGGAAGCCCTCGTTCAATACTCTCTCATTCTCTTAAATGGCGTCTTTTTTTCCTCTTCTCTGCCTGTGATTATCTTGCCTTAGATCTGATTCCTCGACGGCCTCGATTTTTGATGTGAAATATTCCCGATGTAAATTTTCTAGCACTATGCCAATTTGCTCCAAATCTTTCGCTATCTCTACATTATTTCCAGAGTATTTGTGTTGTTAATCCTTCCAGATTCATCCGAAATATACGCAAAGGGTGAATGACTTTCTTTCTCGCTGTACGTTAGTTCCTTTCTCCACCTTATACAGTAAAGCAACGCATTTTTTCTTTTTCAGTTTCTGTTGAAAAAATGCAGAATTTGTTGTGGGACATCACGGAGTATTCCCGCTTCAGTCCCTACAGTTTCATGAAGTGTCGCTAAGTGATGGTGCCGTAAGTAAGTTTCAGAACAGTCTGTAGTGGAGGTACAGAGAGCTGTCATTGATTTTCTATTGGTGGAAAAACAGAACACGGCAGATATTCACAGGCGCTTACAGAATGACTACAGAGACGTGGTAGCGAACAAAAGCACGGCGAGTCGTTGTTCAAGGAGTCTGTCATCATCGCAACAATGTCGCTCAAACACTCTGGTCTCCAGCTTGCCGGCCGACCACACACTACTGTGACTCTTGCAATGTTGGGAAGTACGGATACTCTCTCATTACAGATGATCGACGGATCGCAATCAAACCAGTCGCTGCTCTACTGGACGTCTCTGTTGGTAATGCTGACACGTTTTCAGTTGGACTACTCAAAAGTTTGTGCCCGCTGGGTTCCTAGCCGCCTATCAGACGACCATAATGAGCAATGAAAGACTATATGCGTGGAATTACCTGCGCCTTACGAGGCTGATCGTGATAGTTTTCTGTCGAACTTTGCCACAGAGGACAGATAATGGATTCGTCACTTCGAACCAGAAACAAAATGGCAATCCATAACTGGCGGCACACCATGTCTACTTCGAAGAAAAGGTTCAAAGCACCTCCCTCAGCCGGTAAAGTCATTGGTAACTCTTTCTGGGATAGAGAAGGGGTTATTCTGTTTGATGCCCTCCCTCATGTGCAACAATCAACCCTGAAGTGTATTGTTCTACCCTCAGCAAATGGAACAAAAAACAACTTCAGTGTATTTGTCGTCACACAAATGCAAACGAACTTCTCCTTCTCCATGACTACGCAAGGTGTCACACAAACTTGAGCACCGGAGAAAAAACTTTATTCGACAGTTCTTCCTCATCCACCCCACATCTTGGACCTCGCAGATTCCGGCTTCCATCTGGATGCACCCTGCTGGAAGCAATGCGAGGGTTGTGGGGAGCTTACTGATCCAAAGTCGACGATGGGTACCATGCTGGCTTTCAGGAGCATACAAAAAAAAGAAAAAAATGGCTCTGAGCACCATGGGACTCAACTTCTGAGGTCATCAGTCCCCTAGAACGTACGACTACTTAAACCTAACTAACCTAAGGACATCACACACATCCATGCCCGAGGCAGGATTCGAACCTGCGACCGTAGCGGTCTCGCGGTTCCAGACCTGAGCGCCTAGAACCGCACGGTCACTCCAGCCGGCTCAGGAGCTTACAGTAAGGGGACGTAAGGCTGTGGCACTGAACGGAGATGAAAAACAGGGTTTTGTACCCAAAAGAGGCGGTAATAATAAGATGTACTGGAATCCGGAATAAAACCAGCCAGCTTTCAGAAGAAAGTGTACTGCATTACTTATTGAACCTCCCTCGAATATGAAGCGCCTTCTCTTGTTCGGGGTTGATACACCTTTCTAACATCGCTCATCTTCTCGAGCCTTTGAATAAGTCCTGTTTTACAAGAACCGGACATTCTGATGTGTTTAGGTCAGCAGGGCGAAACACTGTCTAGCAATACAAACCATAATACAGGCACAACGGGCCAAAATACCCGAAAAAAGAATTTTCTCGAAAACGCAATATATGGGGACCATATAGGATAAAATAAATAGACTATTTAAGGAATCAGACATTACGATAGCCTTTTCCTCGAACACCCTAGCACATAACCTTAGACATAGCATAGGAGATTTTAAAAACAAAATCTTCTCTACATCGGGCGGCTACAAACTAACTTGCAAAGACTGTAAAAACGTCTACACTGGACAGACAGGAAGAAATTTTGAAACTAGGTTCAAAGAACATACCACGGGAATGGCACACAATAAATCGCTATTTGGACAACACCTAGATGCCGAGAAACACGCGGAAATTAATGTAGAAGAAAATCTAAGGGTATTGCATGTAGCCCAGAAGGGAACCATGATGGACATTTTGGAAAATTTAGAGATCTTCCTGCACAATAAACAGGATCCAACGGCAATTCTTAATGAGCATATAGTAAACTGTGATAATAATTATTTTGAAATTTTCGAAAATATTATTAGTTCATGACGATACTGCTTCTCCTTCTCAGCTATATTAATATCGTATGACGATGTATATTGATATTAATTTTATTATAGTGGTTTTAATTTTATAAGAAGACCTACAAGGTTTAAAGATTACCTTATATAAGTCCTAAAATATTAATATATAATTCAGAAACAACTTTGTGGATGAGTATCCATAATATAACGACTTATGTGAATCGACGGCAGCATGATGAAGGGAGGATTGTGGTACACCGGTGCTACGATATCGAATGCCGTGCTACAGCAGACGATACGTACGAGGAGGCTACTATGACGACGGAATCCTAGCCAAATAGGCTAAGGGGCACTTGATATATTCCTTTTTTCTACTATGTTAATTTTATAACGGAGAATACACTGACTTTAAAGTGTTTTACTAATTACTAGGAACAACTTTTATGGATAGCAGCCAGAACATACCACGACAACGCATGCTGTGCAAAGATAACGCCGCAGCAGAAGACCATATGGATTGACAACAACACGACGGAAGAATCGTTATGGTACGCCGTTACCATAACAACGAACGCCGCGCAAAGATGATATTACAGCAGACGACTTATAGGAAGCGGCTATCATGACGACAGCGTCCCAACCACACAGGCTAGGGGGCGCTTGATATATACTATCGCCCATGGCAACGGCGTCCATACCACAAAAGATAGAGGGCTCTACTCTATCCACAAATGATGGGAAAAAATGAGTGGGTCAACAGTTACCTGAATTTTAAATAATTGTAAATTTCTCGAGATTTAATTAGTTATAATTATTATTTATTATTTTTATATTACAACTGGAACAAAATTTAAAATTTACGATATCCTGCTTAAGCATGTAACTACCGTTGATCACCGTGGAGGGCGTTACCGTTTGCCCACGTGTTGTTGACCGTTATTTAAGCTCATGCAGAGAGCCAACCCTGCCGGTCTCCTGTTTAAACTCCAAACCTACGCCCTTCCTGTCAACTACATCTGCCTGATGGCCACCTCCATCTCCCGCCACCCCTCCTATGTTACCATCCATAATGCCAATTCCCACACCTTCTACCCCTCTGCAGGTGTGCCCCAGGGCTCTGTCCTCTCCCCTTTCCTCTACCTCCTGTATTCGACAGATATGCCCCAATCCCTCCCCCCCCCCCCACCCTCCAGTACACCTCTTGCAGTATGACGATGACACCGCATTCCTCTCCCTCGCTCCTACCCTCCAACGGTCCCAAAGCCTTCTCCAGAATCACCTTGACCTTTTTGCTGCATGGTGTAACCAGTGGCTCCTGAAAATCAATCCTTCCAAGACCCAGGCAATCATCGTAGGTCGTACCACTCGCTCCTTCCGGCTCCTGGATTTCTCCCTTACCGCCGTCTGCGGCCGTCCTGTCCGCCTCTCCCCCACCCCCACCTACCTTGGCCTCACCATTGACCGTCACCTCACCTGGATCCCTCATCTCCGCTCCATCCATTCCAAAGCCCACAACCACCTCCGACTCCTCAAACTCCTCTCTGGTCGGACTTGGGGGTTGCACCCCTCTACCATCCTCCACAATACAAATCATTAATGTATTCCATACTCTGCTATGCCAGTCCCGCCTGGATATCTGCCCCCCCCCACCCCTAAATTCTATAAGTCCCTACATATCCTTGAGCATCATGCACTCCGCCTCACATTCTGTATACGCCTCCCGTCCCACACGCGGATCTTCTATGACCTCATTCCTTTCCACACTGCAGCACGTCAGCAATCGTAAGTATCGAAATAAATATTAAAAATCCGCCTCGATTGCACAAACTACCTGGTATTTACCTAGGTTTCAGCATGGGTAACCACACCTTCTTCACAACAAAAAATAAAACAGCTTGCTTATATAGGCATAGTCAAAGGTTCAAATGAACTACAGCGGAAAGACTCCATAAAATTTTTGTACATGTACATGGTACACATGTACCAAATCAATAATATTACTTATCTCACTGTTTGTGCTGACTCACAGTGAGGTAAGTAATATTATTGACTTGGTACGTATGAACCGTGTTTTTGTAAAACTTTTTTATGGGGAATTGCTGCTGTAGGTGTTGATTTTAACCTTTGACTATGCAAGCTGTTTTATATGTTGTTCTGAAGAAGGTTTGGTTACCCACGTTGAAACCTAGGTGAACACCAGGTAGTCTGTGCAGTCAAGGCGGTTTTTTCATAATTATTTCATTCCTTTCCACCATCTGCTCCTATTCCTTGAACATCTCCGCCTACGCTGCACCTCCCTCCGCCTTGATCCCCCTCACCTCCTGGTTGCTCCTCTCCTCTCCTGCCCCCACCCCCTGCCACGCCCTTGCTGTTGTGTCCCCCCTACCCTCCATCTCTACACCCTTCATCTCCTTTCCCAAGGTGGCTTCTGTCATCTCCCCCTCTGGGATGATGCCCTCTCCCCCTCCATTTATCCCTCCTATCAACTCTGATCCTCACCCCCCTCCTTTCCTCTGTCCTTTCCCTGGGCTCCCTCTTCCCCCCTCCCTTCCATCCTGTTTTCTCCTCACCTACCCTCTCCCTACCTCCCTTATCCTCCACCCCCGAATCTTTTGTATTCCCCTCCACTGCCTTCCCCACTCCCTGTTGCATCTGCCCAGCACCCCCTCTCTCCTATGGGTTCTCGTCCTCCATCGGCTCCTGTCTCCCATTCCCCCCTTTTCGTTTTTCCTCTCCCCCCCCCTTTTCTTTTTCCATCATCTGTCCAGGTTCCCCCCAACTGCCCTCGGCTGTGGTATGTCATATTTGCCAACTTCTTAGTGCAGTGTTTAAGTGAATGTTCAGTGTTGCTCGTCTTTCCTAAGTGTTGCCAACAGAAATCATGCTGTCGCTGGGTGTGAATTTTATGTCTCTTGCGAACAGAAACCAGACTCTCGCCGTGTTTTTTAACTGTCTGTCTATTCTTTTACCTGTCTGCTTCGTATGTATTTTATTAGCATCATCATCCCTTTGTTTCTGTGTTTTATGTTCCACAATTTTTTCCACCATGTTACCACTTAAGCCTCCGATTTTATCGCCTGTTTTTCTTCTTTGCCGGCCGTGGTGGCCGTGCGGTTCTAGGCGCTGCAGTCTGGAACCGAGCGACCGCTACGGTCGCAGGTTCGAATCCTGCCTCGGGCATGGATGTGTGTGATGTCCTTAGGTTAGTTAGGTTTAAGTAGTTCTAAGTTCTAGGGGACTGTTGACCTCAGAAGTTAAGTCCCATAGTGCTCAGAGCCATTTGAACCATTTGAATTTTTTTCTTCTTTATTATGTTCCTCTTTTTAAAACAAATTCTGTAGGCTGAAGAGCGGCATACTGAGCTACTGCCAGCGCGACCCCTTCGGGGGGAATAAAACGAAAAAGAAAAAAACCAACCATGCATAGGTACCAACCGTGCACAGGCAGGGTGCCGACTACAGTGAGCGACCAAATGGGTATAAAATCTGTTTATTAATGTAACTTTGACTAATTGCTTGTAGATTACGTACATGATTACTTATTAATATTATAACTTTACAGTGTAAATTGCCCTGATGATGATCCCATCGAGGGCTGAAACCGTTTGGCGGCAAAATAAATAATGCGATTGTGACTGTCATTTTGAGTACTTGCTAGCAATGTCTGAATTCTGCGTTGGGCGACTGATTTTTCTTCTTGCAGGTGTTCATGGATATTTGTAGATAGTGGCTTTATTTAAATGTTGGTTATTTATTTACCCTGCTCTGTTCCATTCTTATAGCCTGAGAAGTACGAGTAATGAAACACTTGCTGAACGAAAGTCTTTACTCCTGTTCGTGCACCCCTTCAACAGACATTTACATGCAGGTATGTGCAAATTTTCCCACGTTCCACAGGGCAAGTAACGTTTAAAAACCTCCATAACACCGTAGATGACGCTGAAACAAGTAATTTAATACCAGATGCTCGGGGCCGCAAACGTCGGGAAATAAACCGAAAGTGGATGAGAAACTTTGAACATGTAACGTCACCAGAGGACGTACGTCGCCACACGTGAGACTATCGTTCTGTCGCACCTGATCATCCCGAACAAAATCAAGTATTCACATCGGTATGCCTCCGGCTCTAAGTGCGCTACTTTAGCGTGTGGGGTTCAGGACTCTATTCTTGCATGTGCGAGGCAGTATTCTTCTCACTACGCTAGACAGTTATACGTTTACACTGAATTAAGAATGATAATTTTATTTATCAGTCTTGCGGTCTCAGCTGGTTTACTGCAAAGCACAGTACAACAAAAATGTACCGTACTGCGTCACAAGTAAACGACTATACGCTTCCGAATTTCGTCGTTATCATCAAACGACCTACGTTTTCTTTACTAAATAATGTTTGTAAACAAAAAAGGAGGGTCAAGAGGAAAGTTTGTTCAAAATGGCTCTGAGCACTATGGGACTTATCATCTACGGTCATCAGTCCCCTAGAACTTAGAACTAATTAAACCTAACTAACCTAAGGACAGCACACAACACCCAGCCATCACGAGGCAGAGAAAATCCCTGACCCCGCCGGGAATAGAACCCGGGAACCCGGGCGTGGGAAGCGAGAACGCTACCGCACGACCACGAGATGCGGGCAAGAGGAAAGTAACGCCAAATAAGAACAGCTGTTGCTTGACTACAGGGAGTACAATAATTTTGTAGCTTCTACGCTTACAACACATCACATTTACAATATGTATTCGAAATTTGCACCGTTGTGCAGCGATGTGTAGCAGTGCCGCCTCCCGGCAAATGTACGATTGACATGGCCAACCGCTGCACGTGCGGCGACTTACGTCATCTGGTGACGTCACATTTTCAAATTTTTACATCCACTTTTCACATATTCCACGACACTTACGGCCCCATGTGTCTTATATTAAATTATTTGTTGCATCGGTATCTGCGTCGCTTCGGGTGTTCAGAAAAGTTGGTAAGAATCACCCTGTACAATTGTCCAGTTATGGAAATGTATCGAGGCAATTTCAAATAATGTTTCTCCAGAGACCTCCGCCACCGGGTAGAGTGCATTATATCATAAACTGCAGTGAATCCTTAATACATTACACACCTCGCTGTCAAAATCTTCAGTGGATGATTGGATGGCTGTGCACAACACGCCCTTATTACTGTATCAGTGCCTTCTGGTACCTGGGGACAATGTTTATACCAGGTCCTTACGAGCGCATCAGCTTTAGAATTGAACTGAGACCTCACCTTCACAAGTAAGAAAACGTCTCACTGGATCGGGGCTGGCATACACGGGAGGGTGTCTGGTAGGAACAAGTTTTCAAGCGTGCTGCAACCGAATTCACAATAAGAATAATATCTCTTACTTAGGGAGAAAATACAACATTGAAGTTACCTCTCTGAGAAATAGGAATACGGTGGATTAATGTCTACAGTCTGCAAGCACTGGAATAATTATCTGGAAACATCTTTCCCTCTTCAGTGCCAAGGTAAAGTATATCGTTAAGGTTGATTCGCGTTGTAGTTCTTCCAACTCTTGCTGGTCACTAACCAACATTCTCGGGAGAACTATCATAACAGGAGCTCGAGGTCTTGCTTCAATCTTTATGTGGCAGAGTAGGTGTAACAACTCTCAGGGAACCATAGTTAACATGTTTACATTAAATTCTGAATAGCAGAATTTTCCCGTTCTACTTAGCACAGGGATCTGTGTCTGGCAACAAATTGTGTTCATCTATATTACGAGGTGACAAAAGCCATTGGGATACCTCCTAATATCGTTTTAGACCTCCTTTTGTCCACCATAGTGCAGAAACTCTACGTGGTTTGGAACCAACAAGTTGTTGAAAGCCTCCTGCCAAAACATTAAGCTATGCTGCCTCTATAGACGTCCATAATTGCGAAAGAGTTGCCGGTGCAGGATTTTGTGAAAGAACTGACCTCTCGATTGTATCCCATAAGTGTTCTATGGGATTCACGTCGAGTGATGTGGGAGGCCAATCGTTGACAGTGTTCTTCAAACGAATCCCTAACTACTCTAGCCGTCACATGGCGCGTTATTATCCATAAAAAATTCCATCGTTGTTTGGGAACATGAAGTCCATGAATGGCTGCAAATTGTCTCAAGAAAGTAGCCGAACGTAGCCATTTCCAGTCAATGATTCTTGCAGTTGGGCTAGAGGACCCTGTCCATTTCATATAAATACCGCGTAGGCCATTACGGAGTCACCACCATATGGCACAGCGCCTTGTTGTCAACTGGGGTCCATGTTTCCATGGGGTCTGCGTTACACTCGAAACCTACCATGCTCTTACCTACTGAAATCGTACCTCATCCGATCACACCACCGTTTTCCAGTCGTCTGTGGTCCAACAGATATGGCACGACCTGAGGAGAGGCGGAGCACGCGGTGTCGTGATGTCAGCAAAGGTACTCGTGTCGGTCGTCTGCTGCCAAAGCCCATTAGCACTTCAGCCACATTTGCTAACGGATACGTCTGGCGTACGTACCACATTTATTTCTGTGGCCATTTCATCCAATGTTGCTTCTCTGTTAGCACTGATAGCTCTACGCAAACGCCGCTGGTATCGGTCGTTAAGTGAAGGCCATCGGCCACTGCGTTGTCTGTGGTCACAGATAATGCCTGAAATTTTGTGTTCTCGGCATACTCTTGACACTGTGAATCTCGGAATATTGGATTCCATAAGGACTTCCGAAATAGTGTACCATGCGTCTAACTCCAGCTATCATCCCGCGTTCAAAGTTTGTTAATTCCCGTGACGTGGATATAATCACGTCGGGAATCTTTTGACATGAATCGCCCAAGTACAAACGACAGCTCCATCAATGCACTGCCTGTTTATACCTTGCGTACACGATACCACCGTATGTGTATCGCTATCGCATGACTTTTGTCACCTCAGTGTAAAATCCTGGTAATCAACACTGATCGAGTTCTATGGCGAGCAAAAAATTACGCATGCGGTCTACATAAGCCACGTGGATTATTAGTGTGCAGTAAGCCACCTGAGAAGTAGACTTCATGAATCTGTTCTGCATTAAGAGAGTTTGCTGTATGGTACAATTATTTGACGTGGCCCCACAGAAAACAGTCCTGAGTAATAAGGTCGAAGGAACGTTGAGACCATTGAGACCATGAAACTGGCCCTACCCGACTTAACCTGCTGTCGTGGCTCATATCGTCTACTGCATCTGGAACAATGTCCCTCATGCACCTCATGTAAGGACAAATTACACATAAAAGTAAGCTTAAACACCACTCACTGATTACATCTTAGGCCCGTTTCGACTGGCCAGCCGAGCGAGGTGGCGCATTGGTTAGCATACTGGATTCGCATTCGGGAAGACGACTGTTCAAACACGGGTCTGGTCATTCTGATTTAGCTTTGACGTGATTTCCCTAAATCGACGACTGTTCAAACCCGGGTCTGGTCATTCTGATTTAGGTTTTTCCTGATTTCTCTAAATCGCTTCACGCAAATGGCGGGATGGTTCCTTTGAAAGGGCATGGGCCACTTCCTTTCCGATCTTTCCCTAATCCGAAGGGACAGCTGACCTCGCGGTGTGGTCTCTTCCCCCAAATCAAGCAACAGTCGATTGGTCGAATGCAGTCTGTTAGGCAGTACGAGAAACGATCTATGATCAGTGATCATTGGGCATATTGTCATCATGTCACCAGTCCCTCCAGCTTTTATTACCAGCAGTTGAGTCCTGATAGTGTCGATGTTCTTTATTCAAGCAGCTCCTCATCCGTCATCACAAGGACTGAGTGGATCCGGGATCAGACTTCTCTGAGGGACACCGGGAACAAAACTCAGCTCCTTCCGCACTAAAGGCAGCCTTAAATTTATAAGGGCATATTCTGCAGCAAGAATTTACCGTCTGAAGTATCTGTTGGCAGTGTCTCTGGGGTGTGATAGGGAAAGATATGGACCTACGAGACAGTCACCTACAACTGCAGACCGTATTTTAATCTCAAACTGCTTCTGGTGTCTAACGTGACGCTTTTCATGTGGCCATGCTTGTCATTTGCGTCCATCAGTTCATACACGCTAACAGCGGACGTATGTCATGAATGCGTCACCAGAGTATCGTAAACCGGGTATACTTTGACTGCAGTTAGTAGTTCGACCACCTACACATCAAAAGATTTGCAGCTCTCTGCTGGCTCTCAATTAGGTGTTTAATGTGTACTGTTTGGTGGAGAAGTTCTACCAATATACGGCAAACGGTGCCATGTGGTACCAATTTTCTTGCGGAACAGTTGGCGAACGTGTTCCGACTTATAATTATATATGAAAAAGTGTGTTAAAATTTGATCGTGAAAAATGCACCAATATTATTTAATCGCAAAGCGACAGGTGTTTTCAACTACCAGGTGTTTATAATTAAGCTATCCCTATTTAACACTTTATAACACGGTAACTAATTAACGCACGAGCACAGACTTGGTAGCATTAATGTCCAGAGTATGGGGAGCATGATTTCCATGCATCACAGCATCACCCTCCACTTCCGACTATGACCACCAGACACCGTGATCAGTCTTCGTGATTCAAAGTCTCACGCGCCTGCCTAGTAACAGTGCACTTGTTGATGTGTCAACGTGAGCTTCGACAAAAGGAGCAGGGTATAACTGGTGAAGCTTCATTATCACAACAACAGTAGTGCTGCATATGCACTTCGAGAATATCGCAGGCTGGAAGGATTACAGAAGGAAACACATTTGAAAACGATCCAATTATCAGCCGATCGTTTCCAAATCATCTGATCTCACTCCCTGTGATTTCTGGTTGTTGGGCTACCTGAAGAACAGGGTCCACCAGGAGAACATTCAAACACGTGCTGATCTGAAGCGCAGTATCTCAAGAGAGGTAGCCAGCACAACTACGGAAATGCTGAGTTCTGCTGTGCAGAGTGCAGTTCTACGCTTTCAGACTCTTCCGGACACTAATGGGCGCCATATTGAGTCCCTTCTGTAGCAGTAATGGTGCCGATATCTAATGGTTTGATGTATCGTAGCAACACGTTAAAAGATTTTCAATTGAAATGATTCCTTTTACTTCTCTTCCCCATGTCCTTTACATTAATGCTACCAAGTTTTGTTCTCCCGCCGCAAATAGTTTCCGTGTTATAACGTATTAAATAGTGGAAGTTTAATTATAACCTCTCGGTATATGATATATGTTATGCAATTAAATCTCAAAATAGACCGCATGCGTATATCTGCCATTACGCTACGATTTCTGAAGTCATGCTCATGATTTCTCCGTTTTGGAGTTACTTTGATCACTGGTCATTATTACTCCAGGATTACAGATACACTGTTTGCTAAACAGTGTCGATGGCATTGACAATGTGGAGCTAAGAAACACATATTAACTATCAGTATACAGATGCAAGCTGATTTGCAACTGTTAATTTGCCTGCATCTAAGAAAAACAAATGTCAGTCATATGTTGCTGAAATTGCAACCTTCTGTGGTTCATGCAGTGTTTCAGGTATAATATGCATTGTCAGATATCTCCGGAAATAAGGAATGAAGTTTGTTGGGTCATATATTGTCTCGATAAATGAAGAACAGATATCTTAATTCTAACTGCCATGGATGCGAAACGAAGATTTTTCCTAAGATGGATGAAACTGAAGGTACTATGCTCAGCCAAATTTGGAGCTATGTGTGGGGTACTCTATCCTAGTACCTTTCACTATATTTACAATTCTGATGATGAATTACACTGTTTGATGTATGTACTTTACTGCGTTTTTCTTTTCAATGAGGCTTAATAAAGAGCTTAACAAAATGTATTAATTTCTAGGTAGTCAAAGTTTCATTGTGGCTTCGAAATATTGACCACAAATGGAACAGAAGCTGACATTGTGGTTGGAAGTACAGGCTGGTTAATGTAAACCCAAATACATGCTAACTTCGACCATCTACTTTTGTTCCATTATTCCTTTGCATTTTAGAAAATTTATTGTACTGATTACTATGTAATTCTTTCCTACAAGTTCCCCTACTCACTAACATAAATATCATAGAAGAAACAGTCATGGTAATCAGATTTTAATCCGAAAGTCCATCGAAGTATAACCTGTTTACGGTACTTAGTAAAATGTTACGTTTCAGAAATTGAAAACCACAGGATTTGTATATATATACATTATGTGATCAAAAGTATCCGTCCACCCCCAAAACATACTTTTTTTCATTAGGTGCTTTGTGCTGACACCTACTGCCAGATACTCCATATCAGCGACCTCAGTAGTGATTAGACATCTTGAAAGAGCAGAAAGGGGCGCTCCGCAGAACTCAAGGACTTCGAACGTGGTCAGGTGATTGGGTGTCACTTCTGTCATACTTCTGTACGCGAGATTTCCTAAACATCCCTAGTTCCACTATTACCGATGTGATAGTGAGCCGGCCGGGGTGGCCGAGCGGTTCTAGGCGCTACAGTCCGGAACCGCGCGACTGCTACGGTCGCAGGTTCGAATCCTGCCTCGGGCCTGGATGTGTGTGATGTCCTTAGGTTAGTTAGGTTTAAGTAGTTCTAAGTTCTAGGGGACTGATGACCTTAGAAGCTAAGTCCCACAGTGCTCAGAGCCTTTTGAACCATTTGTGATAGTGAAGTGGAAACGTGAAGGGACACGTACAACACAAAAGCGTACAGGCCGAACTCGTCTGTTGACTGACAGAGACAGCTGACAGTTGAAGAGGGTCGTAATGTGCAATAGGCAGACGTCTATCCAGACCATCACACAGGAATTACAAACTGCATCAGGATCCACGGCAAGTACTATGACGGTTAGGCAGAAGGTGAGAAAACTTGGATTTCATGGCCGAGCGGCTGCTGATAAACCACATATCACTCTGGTAAATGTCAAACGACGCGTCGCTTGTTTCAAATGGTTCAAATGGCTCTGAGCAGTATGGGACTTAACATCTGAGGTCATCAGTTCCCTAGAACTTAGAATTACTTAAACCTAAGTAACCTAAGGACATCACACACATCCATGCCCGAGGCAGGATTCTTACCTGCGATCGTAGCAGTCGCGCGGTTCCAGGCAGAAGCGCCTAGAGCCGCTCGGCCACACCGGCCGGTGCCTCGGTTGGTGTAAGGAGCGTAAACCTTGGACGATTAAACAGTGGAAAAACGTTTTGTGGAGTGACGAATCACGACACACAGTGTGGCGATCCGATGGCAGGTTGTGGGTATGGCGAATGCACGGTGCACGTCATCTGCCAGCGTGTGTAGTGCCAACAGTAATACTCGGAGGCGGTGGTGTTATGGTGTCGTCGTGTTTTTTATGGACGGGGCTTGGACCCCTTGTTGTTTTGATGGCACTATCACACCACAGGTCTGCGATGTTTTGGAACTCCGACTTCATGCCAGGCCTAACCGACCGACATCGATATCTCTCCTCAGTGCAGCACTCCGTGAAGAATGGGCTGCCATTCCCCAAGGAACCTTCCAGCACCTAAGTCAACGTATGCTTGGGAGAGTGGATGCTGTCATCAAGGCTAGGGGTGGACCAACACCATACTGAATTCCAGCATTACCGATGGAGGGCGCCACGAACTTGTATGCCATTTTCAGCCGGATACTTTCTTTCCTTGTGTTGCTTTGAGGGGCCTTCGCTGAAGAAAGAGGAATTTCAAGAAGTGCAGAGTTTAATAAGACAAAATCAAGTAGCAAATTCGCAATCAAATTCCCTTCCTGTGCCAGAACCAATGTGATGATGCCCTGACAGAGAGGCGAAGCTACGGTTTCGTCCAGATCATAAAAGGGATAAGGCACCAAAATCTCTCAAGATGACTGACGCACTTCATGATGTGAGTGAAACTTAGACCACTTATTTGTGGAAGACGAACATCAGAATGTGCCTGTGATGAAGAATGAATGTTAGAACGTAACCTACTATCAGGTGATGCCCGCTGTATGCTGTGCAGTTGATGCGGAGTAGCAAAAACTGAATCGGCATAGGATGTCAGATATCAGGGAGATACTGCGTCGCGATGCAACATGGCAGATCCTGAACAATAGCGTCGACACAGTTTCAAGAGAAGCTTGAGTAGAGAGTCATGTAATCAGTCAACCTATTTTCGCTGCACTACGGATCGTTGCAACGTAAGATGGAGAGCGAAAGCAGCGAAGACAGCTGGGGTCACCATATGCGGCAGCCGGACAGCCAGCAGCGCGTGCTGCAACATCACAGTGGAATCGCAACATGAGCTGCGTCTTGTCACCTTCGCAACCCGGACCAGAGCTATGTGGGCCGGTATGTGGCTGCCATCATCTCCGGCAACAGAGATGCTCCTTCGTAACAGGGTACTCGTCTGTCCCCTTCAAGCACGGATCCAGCAGAAAACGGCAGAGGTAGATTCCACAAGAAACCGACGAGGTGTAGTTATGGACCGGCCAGCGATGGAGTGCGTTGTGGAATATGGAAGACCAAAATTGGTGTCATTATTCTATATACCCCATTTCAATTATACATGCAGCAGACTTTGTAGCCAGGGCAGCTACTGCCTAGATATATCGTTGTGAAGATAAGACCGCTTCAGCTGCAAGCCCTTTATTTATAACCACGACCGGTTTAGTAGCATTTTGCTGCGTCATCAGGTGCACTATGAACAAATTAACAGGCAAAAAGTAATGTAACAAAGGAAAACGTAACTAAAATGATCAGATATAAGGGATGAGGATACTCACAATATGAAGTATTGTTCCAATCGAAAAAAGAGAATGGGATGACCCGCCGTTCACAGTCAGAAATTTTTCGTTAAGCAGCGGACATTAAGTATAAAATAGCATAAAATAAAATATACGCTCCCGTGATATGTTCCTGTGAAACCTGGAAAGGACGAAAGCTAAAAACAAGGATTTCTTAAGAATAGGGCTACCAGGTAGGTAAAATACTACTAAATTCAACTCACTATGAGTACCAGTATCTGGTGATCTAATGGATCACTACATACCGTAAAAGTAACCAAGAACCAACCGTATATGATCACCTACTGGATTTTGTAAATATAATCATCTCACGGTCCCACATTTACGTAAAAAGTATTTGAAAACATACTTGTAAAAAAAGTCCAGTTGTTCAATCTTAAATTGTTTTCCCCCCTCGCCCCTCCAAAAAAAAAAAAAAAAAAAAAAAAAAAAATTAGATTTAAAACAATTTTAAGGCTTAGGAGGACACTGATACGCAGTGAAAAAAAGCTGAATATCGTGTCGTACCGGCAGAAAGCAACGCATTGCAAAGCCAGAAGATGATGAGAATGACACTCATAGAAACGTCGCGGATTTTCGACACCGCTATCCGGACGGAAGCCCGAGAAGACTTCATCAGCAGTATACACCAGGAAAGCCTACATTCATAGCATTATTACTGCAAAAGTAGCACATTAATGGTTGTAAAATAGTTCATAATGGTAGATATTAAAACTTCTAAACCATGAGAAACAAAGTAATTAATGTACTGAAAAACTATAGGATCTGCATTAGTTTTACAGGTTTTGTGCTTGATTTGAAATTCAGTAAAAGGATGCAAAACTTGAAAGATAAGGTAACTTAATTTAAAAAAAAAAAAAACACCCAAAACGGAACGGTACAAACTAGATCCTATACACAAACTGACCGAGTTAGTGCCACAGAGGGGACTGGATAAATGTAGATAAATTCTTTTCCCTGAAGTGCCGAATCGCCTAAATAGGATGATAGCCTGCAGAGGGCGCTCCAGGAGCGGCGGGCGCGGTCCTCGTCAGCGGGCTGTCGGCTGAGTTTCCTCACCGCCGTCTGTGCTCTTGCGTTCTTCGCCTTCGTTCCGGCTTTTGTGGTTACGTCAGAACAAAAGGAACAAAGAGAAACCGGACACAACTAACCATTAGCATAAGCAATCCTTAAACGCTGATGCAGTCGAAATTGACCAATAAACCACAATGTCTAAGCTCAGTTTGACCACTGAGCGTGTATTCAGGGGACGCATAATCTCCACTTCCTCAAGAAGTATAAAGTGTTGGCCTTATTTTTCCTGTGTAGGACCTGAAGATTGCTGGACGGGCTGGTCACAGTGTGACACTGTTCTGGTTGGTGAGAACTTGAGGACGATTGCGAGTTTCCCAATACTCTTTGGATCTTGGAGCAAAACCGGTCGTGGTTATCAATTAAAGGACTTACAGCCGAAGTTGTTTCATCATAAAAAATTAATTATGTCTCATGTATACCAGTATCAGGAAGGAAAGAAACAAGTTGTAGGGCAAAAGTAGTGGTACACATGCACGATAGCAGGTGTAGTCCTTATTCAGTAGTTATGGGGATTGAAACAGTATTGCGTTAGCTGTTGTAGCGCATTTCATATCATCAGTGGAAAATTTATACGTGAAAAGTTGAGTTCTGGTAGACATAATTTAAAAAAAGGGTTGATACATCCCAATTTTGTATCATTAGTGGCAGTTGTACATTGAAAATATCGACTGTTGATTGTAATAATCTGAGTATGAATGAACACAGGCAACATATGTTTAAATTACAGATAACAGGCTGCAATATAAGAAATATACAATGTTTCCTCAAAGCACGAATTCATCTCATTTCACCCGCCACGCCCACTGATTTAAACCTGACCAAAAAAGTGAGGCACCAAAATACATGGTCGTATGTCGAAATACTTAACTTTGAACACGTAGATGCAACCGTCTTGTATGTAAATGATTATACTTGCCGTTCTCTCTTACAAAGAGAACTATCACCTTAGTGCATTAGTGTCGTTCGTATTTCGTAATCAGGCTTGACAGGGTATACAAGCGACATGAACAGTGCCAGATATTGAGCGATCATTGTGAAGGACACGGACATGTATTCATTTGAGGTAGCGTTATCATAACCTGACAGTGAGGGGCCCTGCTAAACACGCAGGACAGGACAGGTAGCTTAAATTGTGGAAAGGGGCCAAAGTAAGCCGCTGTCAGTTACTCTCGAACATACAACTTTATTTATTTGACCAAACATTACAAGAGCCTAGATTTTTTTAAAAAAACACTGCATTAATTTTTGGTACTTAATTACCGACTGAATGCGCCATACAATCTCATGCTTTAAGGACAAGACCACTTTCATTTAAAATCGGCTAAAAGCCAATAACTTTCAAACAAGAATCAGAAATGTAAAAGGCAGAAGGCCTTTTCTTAAATCATTTCTTTCTATTAGGCACAAGGCCTAAACAATCTGACACCTTAAGAGCAAAACAACTTTAATTTAAAAATCGGCTGAAAGCCCATCACTTAAGACTCAAACCAAAATAAATTTTTAAAAGTCCAAAAGTCCTTATCTTAAAACAGTTCTTTAATTAGGCTGAAGGCTCAAACAATCTGACACCTTAAGAGAAAAATAGCCTTAATTTAAAAATCGGCTAGAAGTCATACAAATACAAACAACAAGAACAAATAAGAAAAAGCAGTGCACCCAACGGCACTCAGAATTTTCCGAGGGTCGGCCTGAAATTCAAACACTAATGCTCGCTTAGGTGAGACCGACAGTCAGCCGAACCATTCTCGATCCGACGACAACCCAACCGACTGACCGTCAGCGGATCCACCGACAAGATAACTTCCGCTCCACACAACCATCACACAACAGGAATTAAACGGAACAACGTTGAAGATATTGGCATCCACAACCAATTATACATTGAGATGTCAAACTACACACCGTGCTGGACAGCGACAACCCAATGAGGGAAATACACTGCCTGAATTTACGTCAAAGGCCAGGGCAGGTAACCGGAACGTTAACGGCCACAAGGCAGAAGATACCGCCGGTGCACTTCAGTTCAAAATAACCAAGTACAGTTAAACTCCATCGGAGGGTGGGTAAAATTTGCCAACTTGAAAACACATGTTGTTGCTCGCGGGGATGTCCCAACAGCCGACAACGAAATCCAAACCACAAAATGTGAACAGTCGTGAATTGCTGGTAGATTAAGTCAAAACTTAACTTTCGTGTCCAGGATCAGTGAGCCACCGACCTCGTACCAATGGGAACAGCACCACACACTCCGACCGCACGTGGACGCCGCCAGTGGCCTCGGCCAAACTACGCGCCGCAATTTCCTCGCTGCTCCACGCCAATCGACCGACTGCCCAGGTCCGGGAACGGTGAAAGGACCAAGTATACGTCGGCCGATGAGACGACCAACCAACGATCGTCCCGTTCTAATCTCTCTTTGTCGGACAGTTCATGTGTGTCGCCAGCGGTCGCCGAGCACTGGCTGTCGGCGCCTCCCCCGACTTCACTGCTGCTGCGTCCCGACTGCACTGCTGGTCCGCCCTGAACTGACTGCCAGACACGCGACGACCCCGAAATTCTATCGGTCCCTCCAGAGATGGTACGACAGTGCACTTGTCGATCGCGCTTCTGCTGCCGCTCACGGGCAAGTAAGGCAGAAAGTTGGTGACGCCAGTAAATGGAATAAGAAAACGAGGCGGCAGTACCGTAATAGAAGATGACAAACAATAAATGGGATAAACGAGAGCCGTGCATGGCTCAGACAGAGTTTAAAGAGTATCTCCATTTGGTCGATTGGACGAATCATATAAAATTCAGATCCGTGGTGCCTTAGGTTGCGGCAGTGGCCCAACGTTGGGCTGCACGGCAGTGTGAGGGCACGGATGTTATGTCCTCAAAGTTCCTGTGGACCACGTCTGAGCACCACAAGGGACGGTCGCCATGTTATGTGTGTTACGTATCAGGAACAACTATGCCTGGTATCTGACAGCAAATAGTGGGATCCCTGTAACATTCTGTGTCGTCTCGTAACAACGGTCCGAGGTCAGCAGCAGTCGGATAAGGGAATTACCGTACGATGCGTAGGCTGTTGTTGACGCCACAACACGAACAGCTGCGTCTGGAATGTGACGTCGCCGCATATCGTGTACTGCTGATGAATGGCGTCAAAGTACGTTCAGGTGTGGCTCGCAGTTGTATACTACTCCGAATGAGCAAAGCTGGCGAGTATGGCGGCAATCAGCAGAGAGGTGCCACGCTTCCAGTGTTTAGGAGAGGCACGGCGGTGTTACTCCTGTCGTCATTGTGTGGGTAAAAATCGGGAATGACTTCAGGTTACGACTGATAGAAATTGAGCGAACTCTGGCAGCACAATGGTACGTCACAAGCATCCTGCGTTCTTGTATATCATGTCTCCTGTTACACTCATGCAACATTATCATGGTGACATTCTTCCAGCCCCTCTCAGAAGAGGATACGACGGCTTAATGACACCGTTCCCAACCGAACCATTTCAGGCATCTGGGCCTGACAGGGTGCAAAGTCATGCTGCATATAGTCAACTTCTTTGAAAATATGACTAGGTTTTGAAATCACTGAAACAACATGACATCCCCTCTCGAACTGTGAAGTCTCAATCCAGTTCTTCCTCCCCTTCTAGTTTCATCTCTTTTTTGTCGGACACTGTGTATATTTGCGAATGCACGGGTTTAGTCGTCGAGTAAGTGGAGACACGGAAATGTTGCTGAAGAGTATACTGACTCGCCGTCTAGGTGAAAACGTTTTATTAGCCGTCCCGCAGCCTGCCGTTGCGCGTGCTTGCCTCGCATCTCGAGAAAGTGGCCGGAGATGGTCTGCAGTGAGACGAACGGCTGCATCACATGTGGGTCGTCACGGCGCGGCGGGGAGAAAGCCACGGTCGCGGAGCTTCTGCAAATCGCGATTAGAGGCTCGCGCTGCGCAGCAGGCAGTCTAAGCAGAAGACACTGGCGCGTGGATGAAGACTTAGGCTACAAGGGACCCTGGCACTGACGGAAATGAACACACGCAACCTTCTACATCTACATCTAAATGATTACTCTGCAAATTTAAGTGCTTGGCAGAGGGTTCATCGAACCACAATCATACTATCTCCCTACCATTCCACTCCCGAACAGCGCGCGGGAAAAACGAACACCTAAACCTTTCTGTTCGAGCTCTGATTTCTCTTATTTTATTTTGATGATCATTCCTACCTATGCAGGTTGGGCTCAACAAAATATTTTCGCATTCGGAAGAGAAAGTTGGTGACTAAAATTTCGTAAATAGATCTCGCCGCGACGAAAAACGTCTTTGCTTTAATGACCTTGGTCATTCTTCAGGCACAGAATAGCCACGTCAAGTATTAATTGTTGTTTGCAGTTTCTACGAAGACAAGGTGTAACAGATGAGACAGGCAAACCAAACAATATACAAAAATTCTTAATAAATAGACTTGCGGTTTTCACCAAGTTATAGAGGAGGTTGTGTTGGATATTGTAACGCGCACAAGCAAATTTCAACGCTTATAACATCCGGATCATGAGATCGACTTCGTTTACTTTCATTTTTAAATAGAACAACACTTTCCTGTATTGTATGTCATACTGGAAAGACCTTTCAAATAGGACTCCAGCCCCACAACATGTGTAGAACTTATTCAAACAGTAACAAGATAACAGCGCCGCCAGCTGCTGTCCTAGCGTCAAGAGGAGGCTGGTTGGTTGATTCGGGGGAGAGGACCAAACAGTGAGGACATCGGTCCCACCGGATGAGGGAAGGATGGGGAGGGAAGTCGGCCGTGCCCTCTCAAAGGAACCATCCCAGCATTTGCCTGAAGCGATTCAGGGAAATCACGGAAAACCTAAATGAGGATGGCAGGACGCGAGTTTCAACCGTCGTCCTCCCGAACGCGAATCCAGTGGGCTACCCACTCAGCCACCTCGCATCGTCTGGAGGAGGTACTTCACACTGTAAGCGGAAATGTAACTCTTATACGGTTCTTCATTTTATTATCACAACTGTCATATCAATTACTCAAAATTTAGACCTTGATGAGTCATGCTATAATGTGATTCCAGACAGACACTATCGTACCTCGAATTTCGTCTGTTTCGTTTGAAAATACTACAGTACTATAGACCATATAGCAGCACTGTAAGTAAGGGAACATTATTGGAAATACAGTTAAGCAAACTTAAATTTTCCACAGATGGGTAGCATTTATAAAAATTTTACTAACATTAAAGTCGTTTAGCACTGTTGGCTGAGAGACCCCGCAGGGAAAGTTCGGCCCCCCTAGAACTTAGAACTACTTAAACCTAACTAACCTAAGGACATCACACACATCCATATCCGAGGCAGGATTCGAACCTGCGACGGTAGCAGCAGCGCGGTTCGGGTCTGAAGAGCCTAGAACCGCTCGCCACAGCGGCCGGCGCCATCAACAGTGTCACATGCCCTCACAACGTAAGACATAGCGGCTAGGTGTGGAATTTAATCCAGGACATGGATGCAAAGGCTGACGATCGACAACTTAAACCCGCCACCCCTCTTCTCTAATACGTAAAGCGACGACAGGGAAAGCAGCACCTGCAGTGCAGTGGCGGTTACCCATTGAAGTTCTGACCACACCCTGCGTTCCTTAACATCGGTGATCCGACGAGAAACGGTTTATTCAGCATGACATTGCCATTGTCTGTATGCATTGTGCTCACAGAAACCTTCACCTAAAGACGGTCGGCAGAATGACAGATGTGCATTTTCCATGCATTCCCATTTGTTTACTGTCAGCTCCGGAAAGTGGATGTATTAGGTTTCCACAGGCAGTTGTGCTGTGTGCTAGAACAGGGAAGTCAAGGTCAGTTTTGTGTTACGTTTTTAATAATATCGTGTCTACATAAATGGTACTCTATAATACTTTTCTGGACTGGCTTGAGGAGAGGAAGTGGATTACCGAATAAAAATTATAGGTTGCTGTTTGAAAACGATGTGGTGCTGTTTACATCTTCCTAACGAACGGCTCTAAGCACTATGGAACTTAACATCTGAAGTAAACAGTCTCCTAGACTTAGAACGATGTAAACCTAACTAACCTAAGTACATCGCACACGTCCATTCCCGAGGCAGGATTCGAACCTGCGACCGTAGCAGCCGCGTGGTTCCGTACTGTAGCGCCTAGAACCGCTCGGCCACAGCGGCTGGCTATCTTCCCAACGAATAAAGTTATAAGCAAGGGAGTCGTGCTGGTTAATGTCCCGCTGGTACCTAAAGAACATTTGCTTGATACATTTCTGTATTTTGCTTTTGAATAAAATGTTATTTGGGACAGTGCAAGATCTCATCGTGGTATCAAACCTTCATCGAAGTCTTTTAATTTAGGCTCGTGTCCGTAGAAAACTGTGTAGGTGACACAAAGTACACTTGGTCATACCTTGCGACTCAAGCCTGCATAAGTTAACACTTCTTTGGATTATCATGAGGAAACGTCAAATAGCATTTCCTGCTACCGTTGTCCGTACATCTCTCGTTGATGCTGTCCCTCGAAGCAGTTGTTGTAGCATAACGATTTATTTATAAAATGCAAGCTGGCGACGTGTGATTATAACTGGAAGTGCTGATAGACAATCAACTTGAAATAAGTCCGAGTATGCCGTTACCGTGCATTTATTAGGGAACGACGTAAAACAGTTGAAAAAGAAGCAGCTGGAACGCTTTATCGCAGGAAGTAAGTAATAACCGAGAGCATGGTTAAGACGACTAGTACAGACAACAGTTCCGTAGTACATAGCATCGCTGACCTATAAAGAGAAAGAGGTTCTGAGAGGTTCCTGGGCGACTGGCGAGACTGGCTCGCAGCGGGAATCTCTTGCTTACTTCGTAAAACTTCATAGTTCTTCGCACACTGTCGGTAACTTAACAATATTCATTTGCTTTCTGTTTTAACTCGTATTTTGCATAGTGGTATTTCGGTATTAATGACCTGATGAGACATAGGCTCCTCCTAGTAATCTTCTGTGCCAAAAGTGGACTATTTTAACTGATATTTAATAAAGGATACTGTGAGTTTCGCGCCTAAATGCATGTGGTTCCCCTAGGTGGCAAGATGCTTTTAAGTGGCTCGCGTACCTCTCCCTGCTACAATGACCCACTACTGAGCCATATAGCCTCTCCTTTATATATGTCTGCATGGGAAACACCTTCTGACTCCATACCGATGTATTCTGCATTGCCGCTTAAGTGGATTGGTTCGTGGACACAATGGGAAACATTGAAAAATTTGTCAGTTTTCTAAATCGTGTAGCTCGAAAAATAAGGAGTTGAAAGCCCACGTAGTGCTTACCATGTTTTGACTGTTCTTTCGGTGACAATTTGGCGTATGAACCACAGCTTTTGGTCCCATACGTTTTTCTGAACTACATTTTTCAGTGCAAGTGAAAAAAGCATGTTAATTACTTATGTACTACCTAGGTACACATATATCGGAATAAAACCGAAGTACAAGCTTGATTTTTCTTAGGTTCCTTACTCTATTATTTTTTAGGTAAACTTCTAAAATGATATTGCAGTTATAAATTATGGCTCATAAATTTTTCAATAATAATTATCAAATATTTCGGTAATTAACTCATAGTTTTCTTTAAAAGAGTCTTAAATTTTCAAATTTTAGTTGTAAGAGTATTCTACTTTTTAGTTAAGTGTGTTTTAAGACAGTATACAAAATTTCAGCCTTCTTTTTTAAATAGTTTTTAATCAATGTGTACCAAAACAAAAAAATTCACTTCTGGGAAATTCAGGTCGAAGCTTGTTTCTCTACTTACCCTGCATAAAACTAAGGCATCCGAAGTCCATATTCTTTTGGTGTTATTATCCCACTCTTTTCTTTTTGAGACTTCTTCTTCTTCTTCTTACACTTGCATCTTTGATGGCTTCCAATACAGATTTCTCGGCTTCAAAGAGTCTCCTGCAATCAATGAGAATCGAAGTTCTTTGCATATTTAGTCCAATAGGCACTCTATCTACTCCATAATCTTAAAACTTGACTCTTCACGATCATTGAAACATAGCAGAGCTTCCAGCACACCCATTTTCAAGTTATTTAGTCCTACAAGAAGTATCCGTTCTCATATACACACTACGGTTATTAACAGTCTCATTTGGGTTTGAGTCTTACAATGTGATGACTTCACTAATAATCCTTGTCACTAAGACATTAGAGACTGAAAAGTCGTAAAAAACAAACAAGTGTGAATAGAATTCTGTTTCCAAATTCCTCTATTATTGGGACTTCTTCGGTATAGTTTCTCGCAGTATACTTTTTCTTGTTCAGGAAACTACAGACAATTTCTTAAGATAAAGTTAAAAAAATCGATCTTTTGGCACTTAGTCGCGTACTACTCCCCGTAAGAGCGCGAATTACTTCTGTTAGTTGCAGCGTCCCAATAAAACATAAAATTTAGAAAATGACGGCCGGCCGTAGTAGCCGAGAAGTTCTAGGCGCTTCAGTCCGGAACCGCGCGACCGCTACGCTCGCAGGTTCGAATCCTGCCTCCGACATGGACGTGTGTGATGTCTTTAGGTTAGTTAGTTTTAAGTAGTTCTAAGTTCTAGGGGACTGATGACCACAGATGTTAAGTCCCATAGCGCTCAGAGCCATTTGAACCATTTTTTTGTTTGTAATACGTACTGGGACATTGCAGTTACGTTACACTACTGGGAAACACTGTTCATTACCACCAATATTTACCGAAATACGGTACATAGAATGGCAAATCTACACAGTGTCCTGTTTAGGCCTGTACTTTACGCCAGTTAATGTAGTGTTAGCTTTTAATTAGGTACACGATGCAGACAAAGTGAGTTACTCAACACTTCGATTATCGACAATACGTACGTATTATACTGAAACGTGAACTTGAAAACTAAGAATTTAATTCTTTGAACTAACATACCTTTTGCAAATGTTTTGGCTGTGTAGGGAAAACTGATGGTACAGCATTTTCTCGGAGCCTTACTGTTGAAAGGGAAGTTCGGTCTATGTACTCTTCTCGGAAATGCTGAGAACATACAGTGCTCCATTTAGACGCACGCCAATTCTTCCTCCTCACGGCATTCTCCCACAGAGCTTTCCGACTTTCATTTTTAGGAAATCTGAAATCATACAGGAGAGAAACACGCTATAGTACAAGTACCGATGTAGCACACGTTCATTCACAATGAAGTTGTAAAATCACACTTAACGAGACAACTTACACGTGAAATGTCATTCCCTTCGATTTCGCATCACAATCAGAACTATTCGTACACCACACAAGTCACCATAATAGCGCAAAATCCTTCCAAAAGCGAGCGACAAGCCTATGCACACAACCTTACAGCAGCAATGTTTTCGTCGGATTGAGATGACTACCCTCGGCTTCACATAGCTTCACAGCCGTGACGTCACGGCGTCTCCCTCTATTCTTACCTTCATGAGTTGGACGCCTGTTCAGATGAATCCTGTTCTGAGACCACAGGACCTGACGGTATGGTTCGGGTCTGGGCGCAGACGCCATGAAGCCATGGATCCAAATTGTCAACAAAGTACTTTGTAAGCAGGTCGTGGCTCCATAATTGTGGGTGCTACGTTTACAGGGAATGATTGGGTTCTCCATTCAAACTGAACCGATCACTGACCGGTAATGGTTATGTTCGGGTACTTGGTGACAATTTTTTCCCAAACAATGATAGAATATTTGCGGTTTACAGTGCGCCATGTCACTGGACAACAATTGTTCTCGATTGGTTTTAAGAACATTGTGAACAATTCGAGCTAATGATTTGGCCACCCAGATCACCCGACATGAGCTTCCCGCGCCCGTGTCCCCGGGTTCGATTCCCGGGGGGTTCAGGGATTTTCTCTGCCTCGTGATGACTGGATGTTGTGTGCTGTCCTTAGGTTAGTTAGGTTTACGTAGTTCTAAGTTCTAGGGGACTGATGACCATAGTAGTTAAGTCCCATAGTGCTCAGAGCCATTTGAACCATCACCCGACATGAATCCCATCCAACATTAATCGAGAGGTCTGTTTTTGCACAACACCCTGAACCGGCCACCTTCGCAGGTATGGACGGCTACAGAGGCAGCATGGCTCAGTATTTCTCCAGGGCACTTGCAACGCCGTGTTGAGTCCACGCCACGTCGAGCTGCTGCAGTACGCCGTGCAAAAGTAGGCCCGACACGATATCAGGAGGCCTCCCACGACTTTTGCCACGTCAGAGAACAGTTGTTGAAACTCTCATTTGGGTTTTGAGTACTACTATGTAATAACTTCTTTTACTTTATAATGTCTTAGTGATATAAGATTATTAGAGGTCATAAGAAAAGTAAACAAGTCAGAACAAAATTCTGCATCAAATGCGGGAGTTATCATGTGTGCAGACACCTTTAAATGACTCTAATTTTTGGGCTCCCTTCAGTACAATGTCCTGGAAGTAAATTATTTCTTGTTCAGAAAACTACAGAGAATTCCTCAAGATAAAAATTTAAAAAAAATCGATTTTTGACACTTACGAACTAGTATACTCAAGAGAGCGAATTACTCCTGTTAGCTGTATCGCCCAAATAAAGTTTAAAATTTAAACAATGAAATGCAATTCACAATAATAGGAAGCTCATACTTGTCAATGGGATACCCATATAATGCAACCTAATCATCCAGAAGTTTCAGTTCCTGAATTGCACACTTTTTATTTTTTTATTTTGAGGCACCAGTCTTATAACTGCCCGCTACGAATTCCTCGCCCGAGCAAACTTTTTCATCTCAGAGTAGGACTTGCAACCTACATCCTCAGTTATTTGCCGGATGTTTTCCAGTATCTGTCTTTCTCCACAGTTTGTACCTTCTAAAGCTCCCTGTAGTACCATAGAAGTTAGTCCGTGACAGATGTCCTATCATCCTGGCCCTTCTTCTTGTCAGTGTTATCCATATATTTCTTCCTTCGCCGATTCTGCGGAGAACCTCCGCATACCTTACTTTACCAGTCCACCTAATTTTTAACATTCTTCTCCAGCATCACATCTCAGATGCTTCTATTGTTTTCTGTTCTGGTTTTGCCACAGTCCATGTCTCCCAGCAGTACAATGATGTGCTCCAAACGTCCATTCTCATACGTTTCTTCCCCAAATTCAGAACTTTGGTGTTAGTAAACTTCTCCTGGCCAGGGATGCCCTTTTGACCAGTGCTAGTCTGTTTTTTATGTCCCACTTTATCCATTCGTCACGGTTTGTTTCGCTGCCTAGGTTGCACAACTCTTTAACTTCATCTTCTCTGCGATCACAAATTATGATGCTATTCGTAAATTTCTCGCCGTTCTCATTTCTGCTACTTTGCATCACTTTCGTCTTTGTTCGATTTCTTCTTTATCCATATTCTGTACTGTTCATTCCATTCAGCAGATGCTGTAATTCTTCTTCACTTCCACTGAGCACTGCCATCAGCGAATCTTAAGAATGATGCATTTTCACCTTGAATTTTAATCCCACTCTTCAATCTTTCTTTTATTTCCGACATTGCTTCTTCGATATATATTTAACAGCAGGGGAGAAACATCACATGCCTATCTGACACCCTTTTTGGTACGTGCACTTCATTCTTCGTCTTCCACTCTTACTGTTCGCTTTTGGTACATAATGGATGGTACCTGTCTTTCCCTTTAGCTTACCCGTATTTTTCTCAGGATTCTCAACATCTTTCACCATTTTACACTGTCGAACGCTTTTTCAAGGCCGACAAATCCTATGAACGTGTCTTGTCTTTTCTTCAGTGTGGCTTCCATTATTAACTGTAACTTCATAACTGCTTCTCTGGTGACCTTACCTTTCCGAAAACAAAACTGATCGTCATCTAACACATCCTCCTTTCTTTTTTTTATTCTTCTGTGATGATTCTCGTCAGAAACTGGAATGTAAGAGCTATTAAGCTGATGGTACGATAATTATCTCACTTGTTATCTTGGGAACTGTGTGACTGATGTTTTCCGAAAGTATGTTGGTATTTCATCAGCCTCATACATTCTGCACACCAACGTGTGTCTGTTTGGATCTGACCGGCGCTTAACGGCGAGGTCATCAGTGTCTTTACACTTAGATGAACTAAAAGTGCTGTACACGCATGCACTCGAAATGACCACACAGTCACTTCATATGACATCCACTTTCACATGCACTAAAACCAATTAGGAGAGAAGACAGCTAATCAAGATATTAAAACAAAGAGAAAACAAAACACAGAAGAACTAATAGAAAACCACAGGGAATTGTGACTGGCTGAGCAGTTACAAAAACTAGGGTGAGCCAGTCACCCTCTTGACACATTAAGAACATCTCCCTAAAATCTTGTTAAAAACTTAGAACAATTCACAACACTTTAAAACCCGAAGCACATTAGTTGGATCCTTACATGAAATTGATTGCAGATCCGTCAGCAAATCCGCCGCAGTCAGCTGATCGGTAAATAAAATGCATTCCAATAAAATGTGCCGCACCGTAGGATGGCGTCCCTTCTATTGAAGGCAGGCTAATAAAAAAGACGACGAGAACGATTAAAGTGAACACACACACATTTATCCACAGAAAACTGAAAAACCGTTTTTGCAGCCCACTCCTTTAACATCTGTGCTGTAAGTTGCATCTCATAGCTCTCCTTTGCAAGGAGAAGGAACAGAAAACAGCAAATTCGTCCACAAATAAGGAGCACTGTACAGGACTCCTTACGTAAACGCGACACTGCTGATGGCTATGGCAAAGAGAGTAGCACTGAGGAACACTAGTCTCCTGCTCAAGTCGATCTGACAACGTGTCACGAACTCGGGTCCTAAAAAACCGCTGAGATAGGTACGACTGTATGTAGATGTAGAGGTGGCCACGAAAGCCCCAGTGATGCAGCTGTGAAAGAATACAGTGTCTCCAAGAAGTATCGTATGCCTGAATGATATCAAAGTACATGCTGACGCTGTGATGCTGATGCAGGAAATATCAGCAGCATGATGGATCACATGTGTAATGTGATCCATCCATTCCTGGATCCTGTCACAGTCTTTAAGCACATCCAACTGGCTGAACAGCATCCAGTTAGCCCTGCCAATCATCCATGTTAGTGGCTTCTGTTACAGAAAAACACCACCCAGTACGTGAATGCGGATTGGGAAGTGGCCGCTGGAATGAAGGTCGTCTCAGCGATGGCTGAGAATGACCCATCAGCAGCACAGAAATGAGTCAGAGTACCAGTGTTATAGTTCTCAAGATGTCAGGAGGCTCTCGAAAACTCGACCCCGAGGGCAAGTATAGGTTGAGCCCCACAGGACATGATGGGCATTGAAGTCTCCCAGGAGGAGAAATGGTCGAGAGAGTTGTGCGATAAAATCTGTGAGAGCTTCAGAGTCTACTGCATCCAGTGAAGGTAAATAAAGAGAGCAAACCGTAAACTTACGACGTGGAGAAATTTCAACTGAAAGTGCTTGCAGGTCGGTATCCAGAGGGAGAGCAGAGGAGTGGTGCCCGTTATTGATAAACACGGCAGTCCTTCCTTTGGCCCTTCCCCCAGTCAGGTCATCCTTGCGATATGGCACATAACCGCGTAGTGCAGGGACATCAGACGCTTTGCAATGTGTTTCCTGCAAACACAAGCACATTGGGGGTTGCTGCGCTAGGAGTTTCAGTTCCTCCATATGCATACTGAATCCACTCGTGTTCCACTGTATAATGGGGGCCATCTATCAGAGGGGTAGTACTATCATCCTCACTTTCTGCTAGGCAGGGGAATCCACAATGGCTGGAGGCTCAGTTTTGGAGCGAGATGATTGCCCAAATCCGACATCAAGCTCCGTAGGCTCTAAAGAAGAATCGAGAAAGACGACAGAGAGGCCGGTGTTGACATCGTCAAGCCCGATTCCACAAGTGTTGGACGTTTTGCTTTTGATTTTTTCCCCTGCGTAGACTTTGCAGCCACAACTGCAGTTGTGTTTGTGGCAGAATTGGACAGTGTACCAGACAGAACCTTTGGAGGAGCAGGGAGCTCCACAATGTCAGCAACCGCAGCTTTTTCTGACGTTCTGGGGGAAGCGACAGGCTTAGAAACGACTGCAGCAGCACAAGTGCATGGACAAACGCAGTTACTAGTGCTGACACTAGCCGCCTTCGTTTGTGTAGCAGTGTCAGCTTTCTGCACTGGCTGTTTAACAACTTAAGTGAAGGAGGTAGCAAAACATGGGGCAGCATGGGTTTATACATTTTTTTGCCTCATTATTGGGATGCACTTCATAGTTTTAAGCTTCTGTATCTCCTATTCTTCCAGATACACGCTGCAGTCCCGACTCCAGACGGGGTCAGGCCCAGAGCAATTTACACATTTCAATGGAGACAAGGAGACAAGCAATGGACACCTTCCTGGGTGGCCTTACTGCACTTGACACAAGTAGCTTCTGCATGACACCCAACAGTAGTGTACCCATAGCACTGGAATTTGAAACACCGCGTTGGGTTGGGTACGTTAGGCCGCACCCTTAAGCGAAGGAAACCTGCCTTAATATGCTGAGGGAGTTTCTTGCTGTTAAACATCAGTATAAAGGCGTCAGACTTTACAAGAACGCGATCCACCCTCTTCATGATATTTTGCACATCAACTATCCCCTCTGGAGTCCACTCGTCTTTCAGTTCCTCCTTGGGAATGTCCACCAGATCCCTGCACGTCAAAACACCTTTGCTGTAACTCAAGGCGGGGTGCAGCTCAGTTTCGACGGCATATTCCCCAAGGAATTATGCGTTCTTTAGATTCTTAGCTTGTTGGGAATTAGCGCTTTCCACCAATAGCGTCCTATTACGCAATCTCTTAACATACACTCCTGGAAATTGAAATAAGAACACCGTGAATTCATTGTCCCAGGAAGGGGAAACTTTATTGACACATTCCTGGGGTCAGATACATCACATGATCACACTGACAGAACCACAGGCACATAGACACAGGCAACAGAGCATGCACAATGTCGGCACTAGTACAGTGTATATCCACCTTTCGCAGCAATGCAGGCTGCTATTCTCCCATGGAGACGATCGTAGAGATGCTGGATGTAGTCCTGTGGAACGGCTTACCATGCCATTTCCACCTGGCGCCTCAGTTGGACCAGCGTTCGTGCTGGACGTGCAGACCGCGTGAGACGACGCTTCATCCAGTCCCAAACATGCTCAATGGGGGACAGATCCGGAGATCTTGCTGGCCGGGGTAGTTGACTTACACCTTCTAGAGCACGTTGGGTGGCACGGGATACACGCGGACGTGCATTGTCCTGTTGGAACAGCAAGTTCCCTTGCCGGTCTAGGAATGGTAGAACGATGGGTTCGATGACGGTTTGGATGTACCGTGCACTATTCAGTGTCCCCTCGACGATCACCAGTGGTGTACGGCCAGTGTAGGAGATCGCTCCCCACACCATGATGCCGGGTGTGGCCCTGTGTGCCTCGGTCGTATGCAGTCCTGATTGTGGCGCTCACCTGCACGGCGCCAAACACGCATACGACCATCATTGGCACCAAGGCAGAAGCGATTATCATCGCTGAAGACGACACGTCTCCATTCGTCCCTCCATTCACGCCTGTCGCGACACCACTGGAGGCGGGCTGCACGATGTTGGGGCGTGAGCGGAAGACGGCCTAACGGTGTGCGGGACCGTAGCCCAGCTTCATGGAGACGGTTGCGAATGGTCCTCGCCGATACCCCAGGAGCAACAGTGTCCCTAATTTGCTGGGAAGTGGCGGTGCGGTCCCCTACGGCACTGCGTAGGATCCTACGGTCTTGGCGTGCATCCGTGCGTCGCTGCGGTCCGGTCCCAGGTCGACGGGCACGTGCACTTTCCGCCGACCACTGGCGACAACATCGATGTACTGTGGAGACCTCACGCCCCACGTGTTGAGCAATTCGGCGGTACGTCCACCCGGCCTCCCGCATGCCCACTATACGCCCTCGCTCAAAGTCCGTCAACTGCACATACGGTCCACGTCCACGCTGTCGCGGCATGCTACCAGTGTTAAAGACTGCGATGGAGCTCCGTATGCCACGGCAAACTGGCTGACACTGACGGCGGCGGTGTACAAATGCTGCGCAGCTAGCGCCATTCGACGGCCAACACCGCGGTTCCTGGTGTGTCCGCTGTGCCGTGCGTGTGATCATTGCTTGTACAGCCCTCTCGCAGTGTCCGGAGCAAGTATGGTGGGTCTGACACACCGGTGTCAATGTGTTCTTTTTTCCATTTCCAGGAGTGTATTTTAAACAGCCAGCGATACCTTCTAGCTCTTTTTGAATATAGAAAGATGAAACTTTCTCGAAGGTGCCGTCTTTCCCGCTGACGATGCCAGCATGTCTTCTGTTACTAGACAGGAAACACTTAGATTTTACTTCTGAGTTAAGAAGACTGGCTACACGAGCCCTGTCTTTGGACTGGATGTTGGTACCTACCGGTGGCACACCTTTCCTGCTGGGAGAAGGGAAAGAAAATTTCGGAGGATCTATTTCGGTCGCTGAGCAGCTAGGGAATTAGATGACCACTCAGAAAGAGGCCATGTGCCTGAGTAACCCTTATACACGTGAGATGCTGCAGGTTTCCCAGAGCCCAGAGGTTGCCTGCTAACGACTGTTCCACCTCAACACCCATGAATCACATCAGCGCACAGCAGATCTTGAGATTGGTTTTTTGTTATAGAAGTTTATGTCCTCGCGATCTGGGCCTTCAAGCCAAGATCCCCGTTCCCTGAGACAGACAACGTTCCACCGCCGCCCCGCAGGGTGGTCGCTGAGCATGCCCAGAGCTCACGGTGACAGGGGACTGGCGGCGCTTACCAGTCCCCAGCACAGGAGGCCCCGAATCGCCGGGCCCGTACCCAGCAAATGAATGCCGTGGCCCTGGGGGCTGAATACCAAGGTTAATATCGTCATTTTGCTACTTATCCCAATGATTTTAAAAATTCTGATGGAATGTTGTCTATCTCTTCTGCCATATTTGATATTACGCCTCCCATAGCTCTTGTAAATTCTGATTTCAATACTGGACTCCTATCTGTTCCCTATCGACGATTGTTTCTTCTTCTAACACGTGGCATTACCATTGCAATCTTAATGTTATAGCCCTTACTTTTAATTCGACGAAAGTTTGTTTCGACTTTTATATATGCTGAGTTAGTATTTCCGACAATCATTTCTGTATCGATTTGCTCACATTTGGTTCAAATGGTTCAAATGGCTCTGAGCACTATGGGACTCAACTGCTGAGGTCATTAGTCCCCTAGAACTTAGAACTAGTTAAACCTAACTAACCTAAGGACATCACACACATCCATGCCCGAGGCAGGATTCGAACCTGCGACCGTAGCGGTCTCGCGGTTCCAGACTGCAGCGCCAGAACCGCGCGGCCACTTCGGCCGGCTGCTCACATTTCCCATGTAGCCTTTTCGCCTTAGCTTTCCAGCACATCTTATTTACACTACTGGCCATTAAAATTGCTACACCACGAAGATGACGAGCTACAGACGCGAAATTTAACCGACAGGAAGAAGATGCTGTGATATGCAAATGATTAGCTTTTCAGAGCATTCACACCAGGTGGGCGCCGGTGGCGACTCCTACAAGGTGGCGACATGAGGAAAGTTTCCAACCGATTCCTCATACACAAACAGCAGTTGACCGGCGTTGCCTGGTGAAACGTCGTTGGGATGCCTCGTGTAAGGAGGAGAAATACGTACCGTCTCGTTTCCGACTTTGATACAGGTCGGATTGTAGCCTATCGCGATTGCGGTTTATCGTATCGCGACATTGTTGCTCGCGTTGGTCGAGATCCAATGAATGTTAGCAGAATATGGAATCAGTGGGTTCAGGAGGGTAATACGGAACTCCGTGCTGGATCCCAACGGCCTCGCCTCACTATCAGTCGAGATGACAGGCTTCTTACCCGCACGGCTGTAACGGATCGTTCAGCCACGTCTCGATCCCTGAGTCAACAGATGGGGACGTTTGCAAGACAACAACCATCAGCACGAACAGTTCGACGACGTTTACAGCAGGACGGACTATCAGCTCGGAGACCTCAGCTGCGGTTACCCTTGACGCTGCATCACAGACAGGAGCGCCTGCGATGGTGTACTCAACGACGAACCTGGGTGCACGAATGGCAAAACGTCATTTTTTCGGATGAATCAAGGTTCTGTTTACAGAATGATGATGGTCGCATCCGTGTTTGGCGACATCGCGGTAAAGGCAAATTGGAAGCGTGTGTTCGTCAGCGCCATACTGGCGTATCACCCGGCGTGATGGTATGGGGTGCCATTGGTTACACGTGTCGATCACCTCTTGCTCGCATTGACGGCACTTTGAACAGTGGACGTTACATTTCAGATGTGTTACGACCCGTGGCTCTACCCTTCATTCGATCCCTGCGAAGCGCTACATTTTAGCAGGATAATGCACGACTGCATGTTGCAGGTCCTGTACGGGCCTTTCTGCATACAGGAAGTGTTCAACTGCTGCACTGGCCAGCACATTCTCTAGATCTCTCACCAATTGAAAACGTCTGGTCAACGGTGGCCTAGCAACTGGCTCGTCGCAATACGCCAGTCACTACTCTTGATGAACTATGGTATCGTGTTGAAGCTGCATGGGTAGCTGTACCTGTACACGCCATCCAAGCTCTGTTTGATTCAATGCCCTGGCGTATCAAGGCCGTTATTACGGCCAGAGGTGGTTGTTCTGGGTACTGATATCTCGGGATCTATGCACCCAAACTGCATGAAAGTGTAATCACATGTCAGTTCTAGTATAATATATTTGTCGAACGAATACCTGTTTATCATCTGCGTTTCTTCTTGGTGCAGCAATTTTAATGGCCAGTAGTGTATTTACTCGGAAGTGACTTGTATGTCTATATTCCACAAGTTCCCTGAACGTGATACATTAGGATTGTTTCGTTCCAACATGGTACCCGTGCTTCCGGCAGCACCTCTGGCAGCTGAAACGGGGACAGCGTCGTGGCCGGGCCTCACCGCCTCGCCTCCGTTTCCCAATTCCTGCGGGTGCCTCGGGCTTCGCGTTGCGTCACGCCTCTCCGCCGTGTCCCGCGGGGCGGGCGACATTCCTCCGCCTGCGACAAGTGCCGCGCCGCCCCGGCTCCACAGCGCCTTTCACCGGACCGACACACACGCCGGCCCGCGGCCGCATTGTCCCTGCAGCGGGCGCGCCAGTTTCTCCCTCGTATTTCGTGATTTTATCTTCCGCGGCGCGACAGGTTGTTCACGACGCCGGAGATCTTACTCGCTTCCCGGAACGTTCTTGCGTCCGATCCGGAGAGAAGTTAGCTATCCCATTCACATCCGTGCTCTTTCTTGTACAACCGATAAGGTCTTCAGTGCTGTCCATTTCCATAGACCGTGCTGTGCCTTCGAAAGTGTAAGGACCCGCGCCAAACCAATAGCTAAAAATGTCTGTTTATGCCTGTCTAACAAGGAGACGGCACGACCGTGGGGTCCGGGGTTTGTCCGAAATTTTGTGTGGTGAAAGAGGACCCCCTAACACCTCACGTGGTTATAATATTAGGACGCACTACTCGGAAAATCCCGAGAAAAATCGATCCAAAGTTTCTTAGGTGTCTTATGAGTATAAAATGTTAGTCCATTGCCGAGCCGCCGTCTGGCCTACATGGTAAGCGGTCCGACCCTTACGCCAGAGGTCTCGCATTCGATTCCTTCTCTGGCACGTTTTTTTTGTTTTTTCTTCTGTTGCTTGCAAAATTGTAGTGCACTGTTACAGGAGAATCGTGAAATTAATTCCCGGGGAAATTGTATAAAAATTCATTCTATTATTCACCATCAGTTATCGTCACCAATATTCGGAGACTTGTAACAAATCCGCTTTTATATGTTGCGCAAGATGTCGCAAAAATTATTGCTTTGTTTGTTTTTACGATAATTACCATTGCGGTTCCTGTTTATAATTATTATATGTATAAAAATTGAATGTTTCCCAATCGAATGTGTTATTCTGATTAAAAACCCAGTGATACTCCTTATATACTTTACAATGGAAAATGGAAAACCCACCGCAATAAACTCTGTGATCTCTGTGAACTCTGTGATCGCTCTAAGCTTGTGGTTATAGCTTGATACCAGTGCCTACCAATTTTAATTGTATATTACAACACTGAGGTTGGTCGCTAAGTGACCGATAATCGGCTTGCTGACAATAAAACAACAAAATACGGCCAATGCTGAATTTTCTTCCAATTATAACCATTTTTAGTCAGTGACCGGTACAGCTGGACCACGGACCCAGTCCATTACATGTAGCGATGGGAACAATCGAATGAAAACAATCGATTCATTCGATTGTTGGAAAAGAGTCGAGTCACTGGGTTGTTGTTATACGTATAGGCTGAGTTATTCATTCATTGGTTTGAATGAAACTAGTCTGTAGGAGCAATGGAATAAAAACAGTCAATTCTGTCTGTTGGACTAGCATTCATTCTACTGAGTGAAATCAGTCTGTGGGAGTAACCGAATGAAAATAATCATCCAATTGGTCGGACTACTCACTCATTCTTTTGAATGACACCGGTAAGTGGGAGCAACAGATGAAAACTACGGTATAATTCGGTTGTGCCTTTACCTGTCAATTGGATTATTATTTATTTATTTGTTTATTTTTTTAGAGTTAAAGCAGTGGGAGCAATCGAAAGAAGGTATTCGACTATTCATTCTTTATTTTCAAGTGAAAATAATTAATAGATTTTCTGTTTGTTGAACCATGTATTCGTTCTTTTAACTAAAACCACTCCTTAGTGCTTTAGCTCACCGTGCTGTCCCTCATTCTTCAGAATGAAACCAGCAGTACTTTAATTAGTTGAACTAAAGCAGTGCTACATTATCCCGACAGAGGGACATGTGAAGGCATATCTCAGGCGTTAAAATAAGCAGTATCACGTTCATTTAATTATGTATTGAATAGAGTAATTTTTCTTTATCATCGTTTAAAACTGATTCATATATTCTTGTGCGTTAAATTGTTCCAGGTGACATTAACAAGTAACTAATTGAGATGACGTAACGGTGTAGTAGGCCCGCAATCACTTAAATTGCCGACCCCAAACATAAACTTCGAAAACCCTAGCTATCCGGGTGAAATCAAATAATTTCCCGGGACCCAAACACTCTGTCGGCGATAAGTTGGCCGATGGCCGCGATGTTCCGCGGGGAGCGGAGACACGAGAGGGGGAATGTTTCCCTGCCTGCGTTTCAATCCTGACAACACCAGCGGGCACACGCCTCCACCCGACCAGCACATGTAAATTACACATGAGTGTAAAACGGTTTCTGAAAGTGCATTATGGAGACGTTCATGTTCAGACGTAATACTATATTGCAGTAAGGGACATGAACTTTGATGAAGTCAGTTTTATATGCCTCAATGAGTAGAAGGCAAATGACGTTAAAGATAGCTGACAGCCCGGTGGGGCAGCGTCATGGTGCATCTAATCGCCCATTGTCGGCGGCTACTCATTGTCTCAAAAACGAAGTAAGGAAAATACAGCGTGTTCCAAAGTGCTGTTAAAAATTTTGACCACATGTAATTTAGGAATGGGGAGAGGTAGAAAAGCGCGGTTTGCGGCATAATGTTCGTACACACCTAAGGTTCTAGTAGCTCTAGTGTCTTATTGAGGTGACCATAATTTCCAGACCAAACTTCGGGACACATTAAAAAATTGTGATATTCCAAAAAAGTCGTAACTGAAGGTAATAAATGCAAACTTAATTTGTTAAAGAAGTACATTAATTTATATTTTATTACTACTTTCTAAGACGAAGGAATGCAGGCAGACATACCATGCTGTAAATTTTCTTCAACGTGTCTATACTCTTCAACAGTACATGAAGACATTCAACACAAGTTTCACCATAATTCACTCTATTCACTAACATGGCTTTCGTAGATTTTACAGCAATCTGTGTTTTGTCACAACTCCGTACATTAGTCATTTGGGAAAATACCCTTTCAGTAACAGCTTATGTGAAATTAACATCTAATTCGCGATAAATCGTTTCATAATTGTTAAATCCGTGACAAAGAGATGTCCCGAATTACTTTTGAAAAAAATTCGGGATAGAGCTATAAAAATTGTCACTTTCACGAAGATAGACCAAGGATACCTACGCCATATTCCAGTGCGGTTTAGAAGGCCCTCTTAACGTGCGGTGTTGCTGCTCTGATGCGAGCTCACATTTCGTCCAATACCAACCAAAGAAAAAAAATATTGGGGTTCCTCAGGAGCTGGATGTCATATCTGGTCTGTACTAACCATTCCACCCACAGTGCCAACAGGGTGGGGAGAGGGGGAGGGGGGATATCAATAACTAACAAGGGAAAAGAAAAACAGCTTTAGGGGTGTGTGAACGTTACATCGCAAGCCGCACCTTTCTACCCACTCCCATTTCTAAAATATACGTGATCAAAATTGTAAAAGCCATTTTGGAATATTAGTGATGTGTATGGGAGACCGCCAAGGCGTGCTTGCCACTGCGTTTATAATAGACTCAATCGAAGAAACTATCTATGGTTCGGTAATCATTTAATGAATTTTAACAAATGTTATCACACACTATCTATTTCCAGTCAATCTAATTTCCACAGGCGCGAAGAAAGGTCCGGATTTACCGAGGCAGTAATATAAAGATCCCTCCAGTATGCCTCTGGACGCCCTCAAAACTAGGACCATTTCGTGGAAATCCGGACATATTGTAGCCCTAGTTGGAGGTGCAAGGCTCAGCATAAGGCTTCCATTAAGGATGTATGAAGAAAATGGAAACATTGTCTTGTTTTAGTGACAGTTTGCGTTCCCTTTTATAGGCTATGTGTGATGATGCCCGTAAATGTAAAATCATTTGAATATTAATCCATTTATTTGTGCGGTTGCCAGAACTCCTGAACATAGACGGTGACTGTGGATACTGTATCACAGACACAGTGCCTTTGACTGTTCACAGATGTCACTAAACCCGCCCAAAGATGTAAAAAACCATGCATGAGCACCGCCCATTAGACGGAGGAGGTCCGACAGCCGATCAGTTCCAGTCATTCCACCAGGAACAAGGTACACGGTTCGTGTTGGTTCAACCATGCCTAGACGGACAATACCGTGGTTCGATCGCGTCCGCATTGTTACTTTGTGGCAAGAAGGGCTCTCAACAAGGAAAGTGTCCAGGCTTCCCGAAGTGAACCAAAGCGATGTTGTTCGTTCATGGAGGAGATACAGAGAGACAGGATCTATCGATGACGCACCACGCTCAGGCCGCCCAAGGGCTACTACTGCAGTGAATGACCGCTACCTACGGATTGTGACTCGGAGGAGCCCTGACAGCAACGTCACCATGTTGAATGATGCTTTTCGTGCAGCCACAGGACGTCTTGTTACGGCTCAAACTGTGCGCAATAGGCTGCATTATGCGTAACTTCACTCTCGACGTCCAGGGCGAGGTTCATCCTTGCAACCACGACACCATGCAGCGCGGTACAGATGGGCGCAACAACATGCCGAATGGACCGCTCAGGATTGGCAATACGTTCCCTTCACCGATGAGTGTCGCATATGCCTTCAACGAGACAATCGTCGGAGAGGTGTTTGGCGGGAGCCCGGTCAGTCTGAACGCCTTAGACACACTATCCAGCGAGTGTAGCAAGGTGGTTGTTCTGTTTTGGATTGGCATTATGTGGGGCCGACATATGCCGCTGGAAGTCATGGAAGGCGCCGTAACGGCTGTACGATACGTGAATGCCATCCTTCGTCCAATAGTGCAACCTTAAGGCAGCATATTGGTGAGGCATTCGTCTTCGTGGACGACAGTTCGTGTCCCTGTCTTGAACATCTTGTGAATGACTTCCTTCAGGTAACGATACCGCTCGACTAGAGTGGCCAGCATGTTTTCCAAACACGAAGACTATCGAACATGCCTGGGATAGACTGAAAAGGGCTGTTTATGGACGACATGACACACCAACCTCTCTGAGGGATCTAAGCCGAATCGCTGTTGGGGTGTGGGACGATCTGGACCAACAGTGCCTTGATGAACTTGTGGATAATATGACACGACGAACACAGGCATGCATCAATGTAAGACTACGTGCTCCTGGGAATTAGAGATACCAGTATGTACAGCAGTCTGGAACACCACCTCTGAAGTTCTCGCTGTATTGTGGTACAACATGCAATGTGTGCTTTTCATGAGCAATAAAAAGGGTGGAAACGATGTTTACCTTGATATCTATTCCTATTTTCTGTACTGGTTCCGGAACTATCGGAACCGAGGTGATGTAAAACTATTTTTGATGTGTGTTTTGTATAGAAAATAACGTCACCGGCTACATGTACGGTAAAGTTTTACAGATAATGTCATAGCTATTAAAAATTCACAAGCACAAATTTTCAGGACTATCTGTATTGCGTTAGGAAACTGTATGGGGCTAGGAGAGATTATTTAATATACATTAGTCCGTCTTCAAAAAGTGTTACATTAAAGAGTTTTTTCTATTTAAATAGTTATTTTCTGCTTTTTAGTCTTGTGTGAGTGAAATTTTTAAATTGATTTCATACATTTTAACGAGATTGTAATAGAGGCATGTATTAAACTTCAGGTTTACTTCAGTTTCTCTTCTACTGAGTCAGCCAATACACTGCTTCATCCTACTTAGGCCTATATCCCGTGAAAAGACCGCGAGTTTGAAAATTAGAGAGAATCGTGCTCACAGGGAAGCTTAATAGCAATCAATCTTAACAACGAAACTTTCGCGACTGGAACAAGGAAAAAGAGAAACTGCAATGGTACACAAAGTAATTACTCTCCGCTACAAACCAGAAATGAAAGCGAGTTAATATTGGATTTTCATCCAATTCTGAGGTAATCCTGAAGTTTCAGATCTTGAACTTAACGGAAAAATTAGTTTAAAATCAAATGCAAACTTTGTACTGAACGGACAGGCAGACAGACCGAAAAACAAAGTACCCTCCGCGACACAGCAGACTGGAAAGTGAGTTAATATCGCAGTGTCACCCAGTTCTGAGCTATGTTGGAAGTTTCAAGTCTCTAGTTTATCGGGAAGCCAGTTTAAAATCAGTTGCTAAATTTGCACCGAAAAAGCAGACAGGAAACCGACCTAATAAAAACATGTAAAAAGTTATATATATAAAAACACTATAGCGCTACCCCACATACTAAAAGCTGAAAACCATCTAGAAATTAATATTTTGTGCTATAGGTACGACAATCTGTATTTCAGTAAGTAAATACATAAATATTGAATTTACCTCAGTTTTAGAAATATACTTTTTATCCACTTCTCCTTGAAGTAAGATACTTTATTTGTCTCTAAAAAAGTGTTAAAGCCTATTCATGTTTTACGAATAACCGAAAACGCTGAAAAAGTATGTAAATAAAGTCACTCAAACCCGGTGAGTAAATAGCGACATTCATTTAACGATCGCAACCAACGGACACTTGTTTCAGTCGGTTGTCTAACACCGAATGAAACCACTCAAACATGCTAAATGACTGAAACCATTCATATAACTGACATGTCTGCGGAGACTAATTTCATTCGACTGAAAAAAAAAACGACTAAACGAAATAACAATCAACTGATCAAAAAAAAAAAAAAGTTCAAATGTGTGTGAAATATTATGGGACTTAACTGCTAAGGTCATCAGTCCGTAAGCTTACACACTACTTAACCTAAATCATCCTAAGGACAAACACACACACCCATGCCAGAGGGAGGACTCGAACCTCCGCCGGGACTAGCCGCACAGTCCATGCATGAATGTGCGCCTTTTTTTTTTTTTTTTTTTTTTTTTTTTTTTAATGCACATGAGGCTGACGGAGCAGGCGTTTTCTCCGCCTTTTTGTCGGGTTTCCCTGAAGATCAGAATAGAGCAACAACATCATCCCAATATATCACAGGGTACAACATGTTACTTCTAACATACGAGGAAAACCCTACGCGTATTAGTTGCCTTCACGTGGCACGGGCAAAATTGACAATTAAAAATTCTGCTTACGTTTAACATCACGAAACTTTAATTACGAAAGTGCCCTGAAGCCTAGTAACACTGAATGTGCACGTGTAGCTCCAACCAACCGCGTGGCTTGTTTAGAACACGTTGAAGGGGTACCATGAAAATAAATAAGACAGTACAGGGTTATTCAAAAAGAATACCACAACTTTAGGAATTTAAAACTCTGCAACGACAAAAGGCAGAGCTAAGTACTATCTGTCGGCGGATTAAGGGAGCTATAAAGTTTCATTTAGTTGTACATTTGTTCGCTTGAGGCGCTGTTGACTAGGCGTCAGCGTCAGTTGATGCTAAGATGGCGACCGCTCAACAGAAAGCATTTTGTGTTATTGAGTACGGCAGAAGTGAATCGACGACAGTTGTTCAGCGTGCATTTCGAACGAAGTATGGTGTTAAACCTCCTGATAGGTGGTGAATTAAACGTTGGTATAAACAGTTTACAGAGAATGGGTGTTTGTGCAAAGGGAAAAGTTCTGGACGGCCGAGAACGAGTGATGAAAATGTAGCACGCATCCAGCAAGCATTTGTTCGCAGCCCAGGAAAATCGACTCGCAGAGCTAGCAGAGAGCTGCAAATTCCACAATCAACTGTATGGAGAGTCCTACGAAAAAGGTTAGTACCTGAACGTCAACTACCCGAGGCGACGGATCGGCCGCCAGGCAGCTCGTGACAGAGCACTTCATCACTGGCCTCCAAGAAGCCCTGATCTTACCCCCTGCGATTTTTTCTTGTGGGGGTATGTTAAGGATATGGTGTTTCGGCCACCTCTCCCAGCCACCATTGATGATTTGAAACGAGAAATAACAGCAGCTATCCAAACTGTTACGCCTGATATGCTACAGAGAGTGTGGAACGAGTTGGAGTATCGGGTTGATATTGCTCGTGTGTCTGGAGGAGGCCATATTGAACATCTCTGAACTTCCTTTTGAGTGAAAAAAAAAACCTTTTAAAATACTCTTTGTAATGATGTATAACAGAAGGTTATGTTATGTTTCTTTCATTAAATACACATTTTTAAAGTTGTGGTATTCTTTTTGAATCACCCTGTATATCGACAGAGCCTGAAGAACAATATACTCCTACTGATTCTCTAACACTTAATGTTCAAATGTGTGTGAAATCTTATGGAACTTAACTGCTAAGGTCATCAGTCCCTAAGCTTACACACTACTTAACCTTAATTATCCTAAGGACAAACACACACACCCATGCCCGAGGGAGGACTTGAACCCCCGCCAGGACCAGCCGCAGAGTTCATGACTGCAGCGCTATAGACCGCTCGGCTAATCCCGCGATGCAATCAATTGATCAATCGATTGTTATAAACAGTCAATTGCTCCATCACTAATTCCATGTAAACGCAGCCGACTCAATTATGGAGCCACCACCAGCTAACACCGTGGCTTTTTAACAACTTGGATCCATGGCTTCGTGAGGTCTGCGAGGTACTTGAACACTACCGTCAGCTCTTACCAACTGAAATCCAGACTCGTCTCACCACGTCACCGTTTCCCTAGTCATCCAGAGTCCAACCGACGTGGTCGCAACCCTGGGAGAGCTGCTGCAGGCGATGTCGTGCTGTATCGAAGATATTTGCGTCGGTCGTCTGTTCCCATACACCATTAACACTAAATTTATCCGCACTGTCTTAATGGATACGTTCTTCGTACATAGAACATTGATTTCTGCAGTTGTTACACGTAATGTTGCTTGTCTGTTAGCACTGACAACTCTACTCTAAGGCCGCTACTCCCGGTCGTTACGCGAAGGCCGTCGGCCACTGCGTTGACCGTGGCTCTGAGTATTGCGTTCGCTGACGATTTCCAAAATTGAAAGTCACATGCGCTTAGCTCCAAGTACCAAGTGGTACGACCATAATTACGTCGGAAACTTTTTCACGTGAAACACCTGTCATTTGTCACCGCAGTGTGCATCTCGCTAATTTATACATGATATCTTGCAAACAATAGACGCAGGTAAATTGGTAGTTTCATTAGATTTTGGAAAGAGTTTTTATGCTATACTATCACCAGTCTCGGTAGTGTCAGTCCGGTACGTCTACCACCTTGGCAACTCTGTCGATGGGAGGCGGCACGGTTACTTCAACAATGACAGTTACCTCTACCCATTCCAACGAAGAGAGTGCTCTATCCTGGATGACCTCGACTTCTCTAGAATGTTTCACTAGTACGTTTCTTCATTCCATTCCAGTCCGTGTTATGTCTGTTCTGAGGCAATGGATAGCTTGTAGGAAGAAGTTGTACACAGTTTCGTTTTGGTCGGTCTGCGTCGCCGAAGCGGTATCTCAAAGTTCAAGCTGACTGTTTACACAGAAGTCGTGACGCACGCAGCGTGAAACGGCAACAGATTTCCACCTACCGTTTACCTTGTTCGAAACAACTGTTACCGGTGCTGAGGCAATTCTTCGACTGCTGCACGAAATAAATCTTTTCTGCGCTTATTTATCGTTAAGACAAGAACACTATTGAGTTTAAGTTTAAATGAAACATGTTTGACCGAGAAACCGCACACTCTATTAGAGATTTTGTGTGTGTGTGTGTGTGTGTGTGTGTGTGTGTATACGCATGTGTCAGCCTGCCTCTCGAAATTCATCATTCTCAGATGTTTTGTGGTCTAATATCATCTGTGACACAAATTCTATTGAATCCCTTCCTCCGGAAAACAGGATATTACAAACGTAAAAGTAAATACATTTGTACACGGTGCAAATATTGACATACGTGAACAAAACCTAATTCATGTTGCTTGCACATTTGATGATGATATGGCAGTATTTTTCACTAACAGATAAGAAGCAACTTCATTCAGAAACTTAAACGCAATGATATAGTATGTGAAAAGACCTTCTCAGGATTCAGCAATCGACCTTGACCCTTGAAAACTATCAAAACACTGCGTATACCTCATGAATCTCAGACTGAAGTATCTAACGGAAATTACTGAACTTAGTGGCAAGCAAGTAATCAAAACAGCAATGCTAACCGTAAAATTACAAAGATCGAAAACACTTATCGATGCCGATGTAATGAAATAATTTAACTACATAGCTAAAAGCAGACCAACGCTAACGTAGTATCGCTGAGAAAACAGAAACTTTCTGTAATAACTGGTATAATAAAAGCTAAAATTAAAAGATTAAAAAATATTTAAAACACAATGTAGAACACTGATCTTAAAACAAGCACTTTGCTCTCACTAAACTTGGAAGGAACTGGCCTAGCAAAATTCGCGCGTTGTTCGAGGGAAGTTGAGGGTCTTGAGAAGGGTGGAAGGCCACACGTTTCCCGGTTTCCACGTCTTACACGATTCTGGGCTCAAACATTGCCTGAAACTTAGTCAAGGATTTCATTTTCTGTTATTGTCTTTTAAAAATGTCATTGTTAACTTTATAACAGTTCGGTCTTAGCCACGATTGCTTTCACATACAGGGTGTTACAAAAAGGTACGGCCAAACTTTCAGGAAACATTCCTCACGCACAAAGAAAGAAAATATGTTATGTGGACATGTGTCCAGAAACGCTTACTTTCCATGTTAGTGCTCATTTTATTACTTCTCTTCATATCACATTAATCATGGAATGGAAACACACAGCAACAGAACGTACCAGCGTGACTTCAAACACTTTGTTACAGGAAATGTTCAAAAGGTCTTCCGTTAGCGAGGATGCATGCATCCACCCTCCGTCGCATGGAATCCCTGGTGCGCTGATGCAGCCCTGGAGAATGGCGTATTGTATCACAGCCGTCCACAATACGAGCACGAAGAGTCTCTACATTTGCGTAGACAAGAGCTTTCAAATGCCCCCATAAATGAAAGTCAAGAGGGTTGAGGTCAGGAGAGCGTGGAGGCCATGGAATTGGTCCGCCTCTACCAATCCATCGGTCACCGAATCTGTTGTTGAGAAGCGTACAAACACTTCGACTGCTATGTGCAGGAGCTCCATCGTGCATGAAACACATGTTGTGTCGTAAAGGCACATAATCTAGCAGCACAGGTAGAGTATCCCGTATGAAATCATGATACCGTGCTCCATTGAGCGTAGGTGGCAGAACATGGGGCTCAACCAAGACATCACCAACAATGCCTGCCCAAAAGTTCACAGAAAATCTGTGTTGACGTCGTGATTGCACAATTGCGTGCGGATTCAACATTACCTTCCTTCAACTGGGCCAACTGAATCGAGGAAGTACAGTACATACTGACGAAACTAAAATGAGCTGTAACATGGAAAGTAAGCGTTTCCGGACACATGTCCACATAACATCTTTTCTTTATTTGTGTGTGAGGAACGTTTCCTATCGCATTTTATTGAAGATGTTTCCCTTTAAAATATTTTGCACTACAGGGGTATTACAAATGATTGAAGCGATTTCACAGCTCTACAATAACTTTATTATTTGAGATATTTTCACAATGCTTTGCACACACATACAAAAACTCAAAAAGTTTTTTTAGGCATTCACAAATGTTCGATATATGCCCCTTTAGTGATTCGGCAGATATCAAGCTGTTAATCAAGTTCCTCCCACACTCGGCGCAGCATGTCCCCATCAATGAGTTCGAAAGTATCGTTGATGCGAGCTCGCAGTCCTGGCACATCGTGTCTGTTCACTTCACCATTAAGAAAAAATGTTGCTTCATCACTGAAAACAAGTTTCGCACTGAACGCATCCTCTTCCATGAGCTGTTGTAACCGCGCCGAAAATTCAAAGCATTTGACTTTGTCATCGGTTGTCAGGGCTTGTAGCAATTGTAAACGGTAAGGTTTCTCCGTTAGCCTTTTCCGTAAGATTTTCCAAACCGTCGGCTGTGGTACGTTTAGCTCCCTGCTTGCTTTATTCGTCGACTTCCGCGGGCTGCGCGTGAAACTTGCCCGCACGCGTTCAACCGTTTCTTCGCTCACTGCAGGCCGACCCGTTGATTTCCCCTTACAGAGGCATCCAGAAGCTTTAAACTGCGCATACCATCGCCAAATGGAGTTAGCAGTTGGTGGATCTTTGTTGAACTTCGTCCTGAAGTGCCGTTGCACTGTTATGACTGACTGATGTGAGTGCATTTCAAGCACGACATACGCTTTCTCGGCTCCTGTCGCCATTTTGTCTCACTGCGCTCTCGAGCGCTCTGGCGGCAGAAACCTGAAGTGCGACTTCAGCCGAACAAAACTTTATGAGTTTTTCTACGTAACTGTAGTGTGTCGTGAACATATGTCAATGAATGGAGCTACAGTGAATTTATGAAATCGCTTCAATCATTTGTAATAGCCCTGTATGTCTACGGAAAATACTTCATAAGGCATTAATCATCGAGAATTAAAATGAAGGGCAAATACGACGAAAAACTATCGCAGTAAACTGATCTACAGTCTCGTAATATTAAGATGAAGTGTATTTACGGTGGATTATTTCGATATTTTCTGAAAGAATAGGAGCTGTAAGTTGCAGGCTACAGGTCCATCTGATCTCTGTCAGTACTGCAGTTCTCCAGGCGCTTTGGATACTGACAGTGTAATTTTTTAAATGTCCAGGGAGGCTATAGCTTACTCTCAGCTTCCATTTTGATATTACTTCACAGGGGCGAGTCAGTATCAGCATAGTCTGCATGTTATGGGAACGTTAGTGCTCCTCTGCCTGGATAATAGTGCCTCTTTTTCCGTTAGCAGCCTCAGGTTGTACTACTTCACTCATTAGTGAATCATTAAAGCGCTGTGTCACATACATGCCAAACAGAACTATGACGTTGCAATATGCTTCCTCTGTTTATCTCCGATCTCGCTCTAGTTCCTTACATGTCACGCATAGCCTATCAGTCTCACATCTAGTGTGCGTTACACCACATGTTAAATGCTAGAATTTCGTGTGTGGTCCAGCATTATTTTCTTTTACAGTCGTATTGACTAACAGGATCACAGTATTATTATTATTATTGTTATTATTATTATCACATAAACTTCAGTCTGAGCTCAGGTGTTTCACCAGCACAGATAACACACACGAGTACAGTTTTTCCTGTGCCGCTTGCAACATCGCTGTGTTTCTCAGTTCTTAGAGAATGAGATTCGCGTTTCCACTTATGTTGTCTAAAGTAATACACACCCTTTGCAGATGCTGTTATTGAGGAGTCTGTGTTTAGCTTATTGTGTTACCAAAGAGCTCCCTTTGTGCTACACTGATTCCACTAGTAACAGGCTGCAATATTTTTTTTTTTTTTTTTTACTTTTGAAGGAAAAGTAGCTTTCAACTCATTTAAAACTGATTTAAAATGGAATGACCATATAAAATTAATTGTCGGTAAAACAGATGCCAGACTGAGATACATTGGAAGAATCCTAAGGAAATGCAGTCCGAAAACAGAGGAAGTAGGTTACAGTACACTTGTTCGCCCACTGCTTGAATACTGCTCACCGGTGTGTAATAAGCTGCAATATTTTTTTTTTTTTTTTTACTTTTGAAGAAAAAGTAGCTTTCAACTCATTTAAAACTGATTTAAAATGGAATGATCATATAAAATTAGTCGTCGGTAAAGCAGATGCCAGACTGACAAGGGGAGGACGCCAATTGTGAAATTCAGATTCAGTTCATACTGCGCATAATAAAAGCTCATGGCCAGAGGTGTAATGTGGCAAAGCACGAAGATGCACTTCTCAGCCGTTGTCGAGAAAATCGACAGTTAAAATAAACCGTTGCGGTGAAATACTCTCAACGATTAATAATTATCTACAGCGTCGTGGCGCAGCGGTAAGCGCCCGGGTTCGTAATCCGAAGGTCGTCGGATCGAACCTCGCACCATGCAACTGTTTTTTCTTAGTATTTGTTTTTTGTAATTCAAATGTGTGTACACACACACACGCACACACACACACACACACACATATATATATATATATATATATATATATATATATATATATATATATATATATATATATATATAATATTCCCGGCGGGCAACAATTATGAATACAGTAAGTTGTTGAAAGTCGTTTGTCGCGGAAAAACTGGCGACTTCGAACATCATTATGTTTTCCGCAAACAAAGTTGTATTTCAGAAATGTTATCAATTGTCTTCATAATGTTAACCACGTATAGTTAACGGAAGACGTAGAAACGATATTCCGAAACGAATACGTATAGCGTAAGTCAAACGTTGGAATTAGAATAGAAACCCCACGAACAAAAATTTGCTGTGGCAGGTATGAAATATAAACTCCGTTACTCGCTCGTTACACTTGAAGGACAGATGTTGAATGGGCCGAAACGAGCCGCCGCATAACAGCGTAGTTGCCTGCTAACTTCGAAAGAAGGTATATGCGGTCCCTAGCGCAACTTATAACATCGTCGAAAATCAGTGCGGACGTGAGAGCTTTGGTACACCATGTTAAACAAACGGAAAAATGGAGGCGGTACAATTGGAGAGCGATCCGCCTTCACCAACATGCATAAGCAATTCATTAATAATTTTTACACACACACACACACATATATATATATATATATATATATATATATATATATATATATATATATATTTTTGATTTCCAAAAAACTAATAATAAAAAAAAATGTTGCATGGCGCGAGATTTGATCCGGCGACCTTCGGATTACGAACCCGAGCGCTTACCGCTGCGCCACGACGTTATATAAAATTATTAATAGTAAAGAGTATTTCACCGCAACGGTTTCTTTTAACTGTCGATTTTCTCGACAACGGCTGAGAAGTGCATCTTGGTGCTTTGCCACATTACACCTCTGGCCATGAGCTTTTATTATGCGCAGTATGAATCGGATCTGAATTTCACAATTGGCGGCCTCCCCTTGTGAGATTAATTGGAAGAATCCTAAGGAAATGCAGTCCGAAAACAGAGGAAGTAGGTTACAGTACACTTGTTCGCCCACTGCTTGAATACTGCTCACCGGTGTGGGATCCGTACCAAATAGGGTTGCTAGAAGAGATAGAGAAGATCCAACGGATAGCAGCGCGCTTCGTTACAGGGTCATTTAGTAATGGCGAAAGTGTTACGGAGATGATAGATAAACTCCAGTGGAAGACTCTGCAAGAGAGACGCTCAGTAGCTCGGTACGAGCTTTTGTTAAAGTTTCGAGAACATACCTTTACCGAGGTGTCAAGCAGTATGCCTACATATATCTCGCGAAGAGGCGATGAGGATAAAATCAGAGAGATCAGAGCCCACACAGAGGCATACCGACAATCTTTCTTTCCACGAGCAATACGAGACTGGAATAGAAGGGAGAACCGATAGAGGTACTCAAGGTACCCTCCGTCACACACCGTCAGGTGGCTTGCGGAGTATGGATGTAGATGCAGATGTAGATCCTCCAGTTTCTTTCGACTATGTGACTTGTCGTGGTAAAATTGTGATCTGAATGTTCCTGAAGTAAAAGGAATGAATGAAGGAACGAAGCTGAGGCTTAAAAGTTTCGACGTTGCCGAGTTCATCAGAGTCGGAGCAGAGGCCTGAATTGCGGAAATACAGGGTAGGAAATCGTCAACGTCATTTCCAGACGAACTATTCCGGCATTTGCCTTACCCCATTTACAGAAACTAAATGTTGATGGCCAGGCAGTGATTTGAACCACCGTATGTCCGAACGCCGTTCCATTGTCTTAGCAATGCACGGTTTACCGGAAGTAATTTTGGTTTTACAAAGAACAAATATATTCTACATTCCACTGTTTGTTTGATCACTGTGACTGAAGTACCGCTTCTAAGACGATTAATGTACTCTGCTGGTCATCAAAACTGCAACGCCAGGAAATATAGCAAATAGCGAAATTTTACTAATTGCTCGAGTACAGCGTAGTAGGGAAAATACGAGTATGATTGAATATGAGGGTGTATAGGGTACGAAATTTAGTACACAAAGGTGTCATCGCTGGCAGGAACAACGTCTCTAATCAGCTGGGCATCAAATGGAATAGTGGTTGTATTAAGTACACCGTCATGTCGTTTCATGCTGCTTCTGCTATATGATATAATTTAGCAATCGTACTAGCTGCCGGGTAGTTGTGTGTCGGTCAGTGGGCACCTGATGAGCAGGTGTTTTTTCCAAAGAGCAAAAGATCTGGACAACGTGCTGGCTATGGGAGCAACGGAAGTCCATCTGTATTCAGGTAAATTAATGAGGTAAGTCAGGCACACAGGCAGAATGCGCTCTTTCGTTATTGTGCTGAGATTAGAAGTCATGAAGAGCTCGAAGATACGACACGTCAGAAATGTGACCCTTACTGTTCAAAACTACCGGCAGTGGGAACCAAAGCTGACCAGCTCTGTGCAGAGTGGCACCCAGCACCTTCACAACAGATCTTGCGCCGTGTGGCTGTGACCCGAATTCAGTCCGTGGTTCTCCACAGGTCGCTACTGAAAGACTCTTTTCAAACACTCGGGCTTGCCGAACCGCAAGACGTTCTCTTCTGATTGGGGATAGTACAGGGTTCCTCGTCCTGCTGTAAAGGAGAACACGGCGAATTTCCTATCCTGATTTTCCAAAAACTTTTCTCAGTGGAACAGGTGCCAAAATAAGAGAACACATGTCTCGGTTTATCCGTAGAGAGTCGACCGTTTCTGAGAAAACGAATGTCAAAGTTTCCTTTTAATGTAGATGCCTTTTAGCGAGCGATAAGCGCAGCTATACTGGATACATAGAAGTTAGCGTCGCGTCATCTCACTTTTGCGTCCTGTGTTCAAAACCCGATTCTTGCTTTTATGTTTCTTATCAGGTTTGGTGATACAAGGGCGTTAGATTAAATGCAAGATTACTATTGAGTTTTACAACAAGTGTCACATGTTTATTACATAACATGTGTGTGTGTGAATGTACGATATTTTCATGGGTTATAATCTTTTTAAATTTCCACATTTCATTCTTACATCAGTTTCTAATTCTTGTAGTTCAGTCTTCTGTTTATTTTTAGGAAAGATTTGGTGCATTCCCTAGGATGATACGGATCGTAGAAACATGCCAAACATACAAATTACCAACAATGCGAGCACCGCTTTTAGACGGGTTTGTCTCAGCGACAATCCTACATATGAATCTCACTCGGGAAAGAAAGTCTTTATAATTGCTGAAGATTTCTCGCTTTGACAAATAATTTTGCGCCGTTGACTGTGAATCAAAATACACTACAAGAATTTATGCGAAAACAATTTCAAGTCTTTATTCCATTCATTTCCTTTTCTTTTAATGCGTTCACCAGAGGTAAAATTAGTAGATGAATAAGGAAACGTTATTTTAATATACACTGATAAACATTCATGTACTAATCTTCTACGTACATGGATAGATAAATTAAAAATAAAAATACTAATTGGGTTTCGAACATTGGGCGCGAAAGTGTGATGTGGTGATGCTGGCCACCATGCCACCTCTTTGGCTGAATGTTCGTTTACTAACAAGCACTTAAACTATCTCGGAAACTTCGACTGACGTTTTCGCAGAGACGATCGAATATATAAGGATATTCCGAGTCACGTGTTCGCCTATTTTGACTCCTCTTTCACTGAGCGAAGCTTGTGGTAAAACAAATTATGACAATTGCCGAGCTCTCCTTGTAAGAGGAAAACGTCTGTGTTAATAGCGTCGTCTGTCGAGCTAATTTCAGTGGCCTCTTTATAAACACTGATCCAAAATTCGAAAGTGTTAGCAACTATCATATTCTCATCAAATTTCACCCTGTGTCCCTTGTTTAGGCAATATTCAACTACCACCCGTCTTTCCAGCTGTTGTGACAGCGATTTTCCACGCACCTGACCTCAACAGTGCGAATCGAAAGTCCGATTAAGCCTTCCAACACCGACACAGAATTTTGTATATGGCAGGCTTCCTAAGCCCAAAATCACCTTCCTCAGTGCCGATTAGGGCCCAAATTTAGGAAGGCAGACGGAACACATGTTAAAACCCTTTACAGTTCTTTCATCCTCAAACGATATGCCCGCAGTATAAGGAATAAAGGCCACAGATCTATGCTTCTCTTCATACACTTCCGGAAATGACCCAGACTTCACAGCACAGAGAATCTGCTTTTCGGTGTGCCCATTTTTCTTAAAAAACAGCTACCATATGTGCAAGTTTTTGGGTTAAGATATCTGCGTCAGCAATGGCAAATGCCCTGCGTACCAAAGTCCTAGGGACGCCACTGCGTTGGCAAGGTGGATGGCAACTCTCAGCACGCAGATACCGATCGGAGTGTTTGTGACGGCTTTCGTTGGCCTTCATGTCACAGAGAACCAACCTGTCCGTGAAAACCATGACGTCTAACAATGGAAGCCTCCCATCACTCTCACCCAAAACAGATTTACAAACTTGGCATCAATTTTCAGCGGGACTTAGCAGCAGCAGCGTTCTGTTTAAGTTGGCGGACAGTTGATCGCCGAAATATTGAATCATGTTGATTTTAGGATCCGGTAACAAACCCTTGGAGAGTTACAAGACTTATTACTCAATCCTTTGTTGGCAATTTTTTTGCTAAGCCAAAGTTTCCTTCGTTTGCTTTTTCACGTCTTTTATAACAATATTGATGCGTTGAGCGTTCAACAAGTAGTGCAACGCTTTTTTCTTTGCAAATTTCGGCTGAAGAAAATACGGAATTTGCTGTCGGACTTCGTGGAGTGCCAGTCGGAGTGGCCGAGCGGTTCTAGGCGCTACAGTCGGGAGCCGCGCGACCGCTACGGTCGCAAGTTCGAATCCTGCCTCTGGCATGGTTGTGTGTGATGTCCTTAGGTTAGTTAGGTTTAAGTAGTTCTAAGTTCTAGGGGACTGATGACCTCGGAAGTTAAGTCCCATAGTGCTCAGAGCCATTTGAATTTGAACTTCATGGAGTATTTATGCTTCAGCGTCTATAGTTTCTAGCAGGTCCAACAGGGGCGGAACTGTACGTAGCATTCAATGAGGCGCCTGTAACGGAGGTGTGTCCCAAGCAGAGTGCTGTCATTGAGCTTTGTTTTGGTGGAAAACCAGAGCATCGGAGATATTCATAGAAGCTTGTTGAATGTCTACGAAGACACGGCAAGTAAATAAAAGCATGGTGTCGTTGTGTGAGGCGTCGGTCATTATCGTAACAAGATCGCGCAAACCTCTCCGATCCCCCGGCCGCACACAGCTGTGACTCCTGCAATGTTGGAACGTGCGGACACTCTCGTTCGAGGTGATCAACAAATCGCAGTCAAACACCTCGCCGCACAACTGAACGTCTACGTTTGTACTCCTGGCTCACTCGTCCACCAGTTGGAGTACCCAAAGGTGTATGACCTCCGAATTCCTCGCCGCCTATCAGAAGACTTTCACCTGGCCAACGAAGGATGCACTCCTGTGGAAGTACTACGTGGACGATGGCGAGGTTATTGATGCAGCAAAACATTGGCTCCGACATCGAATAGTGGGGTAGTAGAATGCGTGAACAGAGACCCTCCTGGTAAGGAGACGTAAGGCCGTCACATTGAACAGAGACTTCGTTGAAAAAAATGGTTTTGTAATCAAAAGATTAGGGAATAGTACGGTGCAATGGAATCCTGAACAAAAGCAAGGTGCTTTCAGAAAAAATATGTGTTTCATTGCTCATTGATCGCCCCTCATACCTACACTGAGAAATAGCTCGGTGCGTTTTGTGTGTAAGTAATGTAAAAACAGGAAATAGAAAAAAAAGAATAGTTTCTACGTAGGGACTAGAACCTACGACCCTTCGATAACCGTTCCGCTGGGTCAGGGTGACGCGTCTGATCATACTAGATTACTAAAATTTGGTTTTACGTAGAAGTTGAAATTAAGCACTGCAAAGGAAACGTCAAAATTAACTGGAGCAGACGCCCAATGTTTATGTTGGATGCATTTTTGTTAGTGGCCAAACTGACTTATAGAGGCATGCTGTAAAACTGAGAGAAGATTTCACCTTACAATACCACGATCGACTATGCGGGGCAGCTGTCTGTTATTTACGAGAGAAATGGAATCGTAGCTTGGAGCCTGTGGCCAGACCACTTTAGGTTCAGCGCTTGCATTCAAGTTTGAAAAACGCTTCGTGATGGTCGGCAGTTAATCCCAGGGACGCTGTAGCAAGCTGCAAATGATTAAATGGCAGAATACTAATTGCCTTCGGCCATTGAGTCTCCGGGCCACGATCCGTTAACCTCGTACTCGTCGTTGGCTGCAACAATAAAACATTTCATGTATCTCATATGTATTAGGAGAACCGTTAAAATGAGAACTCGTGAGAGTGAAATAATTTAAATTAATTTAATCTGAAATGGTTCTAAAATACTCTTACACCAGATCTGTCTACTGTTAGTTACTGGTTCACAAGGAACGTAGTAGTAGCGCGTCCAGTGAATACAAAGGCAAAAAGGCACGAGAGGGAGATGCGAGCAGGAACGCTCTTCACTTTCTTTAAAGAAAAAAAAGTATTACAAAAGATCGCAATCAGCCACAGGCTGACTGCTGCTACATTTTTGAAACATTATTTATGAAATAATACTCACATTTCACAATATTAACTGACATAAGTTACTTAGACTGAAAGTTATTTACTGAAATAAATACATAAATAGACATTTTCGTGCTTTCAGAGTTTTTTGTGACGTGAAATTTTTCATAAAATTACGTAGGCTGTCCATGTAATGCTTGAAGCCTGCAAACTGCGTTAAAATAAATGGCTCATGCCTCACACGGCCCGCGGGAAAAATGCTGTCTTTCTCTAAACGCTTGCCCATTTGGAGCTCCCACTACTTTCACTACCATCTCCAGCCAAGCCCTGCATATACCATGCGTAGAAGTATGTAACCGGAGTTTGGCTGCAATAATTACGCGTCTCTTCTTTGGAACTGATAAACAATATTTTATTCAAAATAGTCTCCATTGCTGTTTATGCATTTCTTCCACCTCTCCGGCAGGCTACGAATGTCACGCATAAAAAAAAAAAAGTTTTTCTTTAGAAGTGAACCAGTCAGCGAGCCACTTTCGCAGTTCATTGTCTTCATTGTCATACGAACTGAAGCGTTTTTCAGCGAGTGCGTGTCCCAGTGATACAAACAGATGATAATCGGACGCAGCCAAGTCTAGAGAATAAGCTGCATGCCCTAGTATTTCCCAACTGAACGCCTCGATCGTTTCTCTCACCCGTTTTGCTGCGTGTCATAGAGCGTTACCATGGGGGAATATGACTTCGTGTTACCTTTTTCCATATTTCGGTTGTTTTCCAGGTAATCATCGATTTAAATCGATCATTTTCTGCTGTTAGCTATCAGTGTTAACGGTTTCATCCCTTCTGATCCCACGAAACACCGAGCATTTTCTTATTTCCAAAACGATTTTTCCATACTTCGGTCGTTTTCCAGGTAATCGTCGGTTTAAATCGATCATTTTCTGCTGTTAGCTATCAGTGTTAACTGTTTCATCCCTTCTGGTCCCACGAAACACCGAGCATTTTCTTATTTCCAAAACGATTTGGTCTTGCAGTGGATGTCAATGTTTAGCATGGATTCACCCATGATTTACGACGCTTAGGATGCATCTTTTATCACTATTCCATGCAGAAACGACTTTCTTCTGTATCTGGCGAGCAGCATTTTGCAAGTGGTCTTTCGATTTATTTGCTGTCTTTCATTCAGTTCTGCGGAGCCCATGTTCCCCCCATTCTGCATCTTCTCCATAGCTTCCAACCGAAGAGAAAAGACTTTCTGCGTCATATTCAATTGTTTCGCGAGTTCCTGTAGATAGTGCCAACAGGAAAATTAAAGACACCTTTGGAGAAAAGAGAAGCACTTGCATGAATATCAAGAGCTCAGATGGAAACCCAGTTCTAAGCAAAGAGGGGAAAGTAGAAAGGTGGAAGGAGTATATAGAGGGTCTATACAAGGACGATGTATTTAAGGAAAATATAATGGAAATGGAAGAGGATGTTGATGAAGATGAAATGGGACATATGATACTTTGTGAAGCGTTTGACAGAGCACTGAAAGACCAGAGTCGAAACAAGCCCACGGGAACAGACAACATTCCATCAGAACTATTGACGGCCTTGGGAGAGCCATTCCTGACAAAACTCTACCATCTGGTGAGCAAGATGTATGAGACAGGCGAAATAAACTCAGACTTCAAGAAGAATATAATAATTCCAATCCCAAAGAAAGCAGGTGTTGACATATGTGAAAATTACCGAACTATCTGCTTAATAAGTCACAGCTGCAAAATACTAACGCGAATTCTTTACAGACGCATGGGAAAACTGGTAGAAGCCGACCTCGTGGAAGATCAGTTTGGATTACGTAGAAATGTTGGAACACGTGAGGCAATACTAACCTTACGACTTATCTTAGAAGAAAGATTAAGGAAAGGCAAACCTACGTTCCTAGCGTTTGTAGACTTAGAGAAAGCTTTTGAAAATGTTTACTGGAATACTCTCTTTCAAATTCTGAAGGTGGCAGCGGTAAAATACGGGAAGCGAAAGGCTGTTTATAATTTGTACAGAAACCAGATGGCAGTTATAAGAGTCGACGGGCATGAAAGGGCAGCAGTGGTTGGGAAGGGAGTAAGACAGGGCTGTAGCCTCTCCCCGATGTTATTCAATTTGTGTATTGAGCAAGCAGTAAAGGAAACTAAAGAAAAATTCGGAGTAGGTATTAAAATCCATGGAGAAGAAATAAAAACTTTGAGGTTCGACGATGACATTCTAATTCTGTCAGAGACAGCAAAGGACTTGGAAGAGCAGTTGAACGGAATGGACAGTGTCTTGAAAAGAGGGTATAAGACGAAAATCAACAAAAGCAAAACGAGGATAATGGGATGTAGTCGAACTAGGTCGGGTGATGCTGAGGGAATTAGATTAGGAAACGAGACACTTAAAGCAGTAAAGGAGTTTTGCTATTTGGGGAGCAAAATAACTGATGATGGTCGAAGAAGAGAGGATATAAAATGTAGACTGGCAATGGCAGGGAAAGTGTTTTTGAAGAAGAGAAATTTGTTAACAGCGAGTATAGACTTAAGTGTTAGGAAGTCGTTTCTGAAAGTATTTGTATTGAGTGTAGCCATGTATGGAAGTGAAACATGGACGATAAGAGAAGAGAATAGAAGCTTTTGAAATGTGGTGCTACAGAAGAATGCTGAGGTTAGATGGGTAGATCACACAACTAATGAGGAAGTATTGAATAGGATTGGGGAGTAGAGAAGTTTGTGGCACAACTTGACTAGAAGAAGGGATCTGTTGGTAGGACTTGCTTTGAGGAATCAAGGGATCACCAATTTAATATTGGATGGCAGCGTCCAGGGTAAAAATCGTAGAGGGAGACCAAGAGATGAATACACTAAGGAGATTCAGAAGGATGTAGGTTGCAGTAGGTACTGGGAGATGAAGAGGCTTGCACAGGATAGAGTAGCATGGAGAGCTGCATCAAGTCACTCTCAGGACTGAAGACCACAACAACAACAACAACACAACATGTTCGTCGAAAGCTTCCACAAGCATTAGATGCGATTTTGCAGCAGTTTTCTTCAAATGATAACAGGAAAGCAAAGCCGTCCGCAAATCGTAGTTCGCAGTCACAAAACCCGACCTGTTTACGTGTTTGAAAGATATACCGATGTATGGAACTTGGGTTACTGTGTGTTGACATTCGTCGTCAGCCCTTACAGGAAGCAGATGGCGCTGCAGACGCTGTCTCTCAGGCCCTATACTGACGGCTAGCTATAGGACAATCCCGGTTTCATGCTTCTGCACCTGGTACCACAAATTTGGACGATATCGACGATGATAATGAGTAGGGGCAGTCCCCTGATCAATCAGTACTCCTTCCCGTTCCGCGAGCAGTTTAGTCGGCTAGAATGACTCACACGGTGTGGTTGGTTGCTCAGCTGGAGAACGCACCCCTGGCTACGAACTGCGAGGGGCTAAGGTTCGCGAGCGGCCTCTTTCTCGGTCTGGTTGCCAGGGTCTGCAGCAGACGGAGATGCGTGTAAACGTCGGCGCACACCGTCTGCTCCTTCAGTGACTCCGTTGAGCGGCCGAAGCCAGCTGCTGGGCGCCCCCCATCCCCAGCAACGGGCCACAGCTGCCGTCTCGTCCATCGCCTTCGCAGTCCCCGACCGTAAAGTCGCGGACGGACGGCCGGCGCGCCATTACTGTAACTGCTCCTAATGACGGAGGCCGCTGGCCGCATGCCCCGCACGGGACGCGAGAAACATAAACACGACCGGAAATGGACGCACCTAAGAGCTCTCCTCCCAGAGTGCACCGCGTACCGATTGCCGCGACTAATCTCGCAGCGCCTAACAGCCGCGCACCGACGCGGGCCGCCGCTTCCTGCTATTAGTTTTCCCGACATGTTCATCAGGAAACAATTTCCATCGCAGCGGCGCGGCCTACCTCACGTGCTCCGAGATTGGCGATTGCAGTCCGCCGTGTGTGTCGGTGATGTCAGTGCTGCAATCATGAAACTGTTTCTCCCTCGTCTTACCCCATTCGTAGCGTCCATCATCTGTTACACTGTTCTATTCCATGTGATTATACGTTAGGTAGCTACATAGTAAAATGAGACATTGTAACAGTAGTGTAGCTTTATTCGCCTGAGGACAGTTTTTACAAGAATATTGGACATATAATTATATTAAAGACTCTCGATCCCTCTAGTGCTTCGAAATTGCTTAATATGTATGGGAATTGTATATACGGCCTAATCTCCTTCTATCCCCCTTACTGTCCATCTTCTACTCCCCCCCTCTCTTTGTCCATTTCGTAATCCTCCTGCTTCCCCATCTTTCTGTCCATCACCTCCATTTCCCCATCCCTTCTCTCTCTCCAATTCTTTGACTTCCCTCTCTCTTAATTTTTAACATTTTTATGCAGCGACAGCAACTGATATTGTTTATATAAGAATATACAGCCTACAGTTGCAGGTTAACTTTATCGTTTACCTAGGTTTCAACGTTAGTAATAACGGCTTCTTCAGAACATAAAATATTATTTAAATGTTTGCCTTCAACAAGCCATGTCGTAAGTCAACTTCATTAAACTTGACGCATAACCATAAGGTTTTGTCACTTCTATTGAACAAGCTGTAGCAAATTCACTTTAAGCCCGTTGTAGTCACACGACGAGGCCCATACATCACACACATCCATTCCCGAGGCAGGATTCTAACCTGCTACCGCAGCCGTCGCGCGGTTCCAGACTGTAGCGACCAGAACCGCTCGGCCACTCCGGCCGGCTAGAGTCGGAACCTCGATGCTGTCAGTGACCTCCTGAATGGTTGTTTTCAGATCAGCAATGGTTTTGGTGCTATTGCTGTCCAGATGGTATTTAATGCAGCCCCACAAAAACGAGTCGTATGTGTTCAGATACGGAGATTTTGACGGCCAATTGAGACCCGTGCCATTGGATTTTGGGTACCCCAGAGACAGAATGCGGTCCCCAAAGCGCTCCTCCATGACATCAAACACTCTTCTGCTTCGATGGAGTAGAGCTTCGTTTTGCATGAACCGCAACTTGTCGAAATCAGGGTCACTTAGGATAATGGAGATAAAATCATCTTCCAAAACCTACAAGTGCCGTTCGGTAGTCACCCCGCCATCAAGTAATATTGCACCGACTATTATATACATATATATATATATATAATGACTTTTGAACACTATTAAGGTAAATACATTGTTTGTTCTCTATAAAAATCTTTCATTTGCTAACTATGCCTATCAGTAGTTAGTGCCTTCAGTAGTTAGAATCTTTCATTTAGCTGGCAGTATTGGCGCTCGCTATGTTGCAGTAGTTCGAGTAACGAAGATTTTTGTGAGGTAAGTGATTGATGAAAGGTATACGTTATTGTTAGTCAGGGCCATTCTTTTGTATGGATTATTGAAAGTCAGAATGCGTTGCGCTAAAAATATTGTGTGTCAGTTTAGTAATAATCACAATAAGTAAAGAGAGAAATGTCTGAGTACGTTCATTTTGCTCAGCTGTTTCAAAATCAAATAACGTAAGGGTTTAGCAGCACAGTAATTCATTAATTTTTCTAAGGCGATATTTCAGCATTTAACACTAGAACTGCGGGAACTAGTACTATACTTAGAACCGCCGATGTGTTCAAAGTAACCACTTTCTTCGTAAATACGTGCTGTGCTGTTTAATGTAAATGTTAATAATCTTGATAACAATGTATCACTTTAATTACGTTTAATAACAGTATCATTGTATTTTACAACAACAATGGGAACATAATATTACTAATATTAAAGAACATAGTTCACAATATTTAGCTGCAACCATACTAATTGTATTGCAGTAGTTTTAAAATTAATAGCAGTTAATCTTACTGGTGAAACTAATTACCCATGAATATGTTAAGAGAAAGACCAATCATAAAATATGACCATGTATAGCACCTAATCCTACTCACAAGTATTACAAACTATTGTCTTTATTACTTTATATGTACACGGCCCACAAACATATCTCTTGCATTTACTGCACACTTCATTTGTCTTGTTTCTACATTTCCTCGTTTGGCATAGTTTTCTTACTTTCACAGGAATTTCCGCTTCTTGTCTTTCTTCATCGCCATCGTCCTTTTCTTCCTTTTCTTCTCCATCCCTTGGCATCCTTTCCTGATTTCTGGTTTCCATATAGGCTCTACGTAATTCTTCTGCTAGATTTAGGATGAAATTCCTCCTACTTATTTTGATCCCTATCACTAGATTGAAAATGATCCATGCGTTGATGGCTGCTAAACCAAGGATATTGTGAAATACGTGTGCAGGCCATCGACGAGTACAGAGCGGACAGAATATTTCCTCGTCATCTGGTCCAAGACATCTACAGCAAATTTTGTGCTATTGTAGAAGCTCACTGTTTAAGGAAGGTGTTTCGAATTATTTTGTATTTCAACATCCGTGTGCATGGCGCTATACAGAAGAACATTTTTGTTCTTTTTCCCTTGGTAAACAGTCAGAGTAACACCTTCCCTTTTCAAGAGAACAGACGTATAAAGTGGAGTTTTCATTTTTTATAGTGTTCGGAATTTCTTTTCTTGCACGGTTGATAGTGCCGACAAGACTAGTTTTCTCTTTCTCCAGTCTCTCCCCAAGCGTGACCGTAGTGAAAAAATTATCAGTAGTCACATACCGCCCCTTCTTGCGATATGGAGCTACCAACTTCATTACTACTTGTTCTGGAAGTTTCGCATTAAGTGCCCTGTGTTCGTTCTTTCCTACATAAGGGAACCCATTACTAACATATTGTGTTTCTACATTCGCTAAAAGAAAGAATCTGATTCCGAATTTATCAGGCTTATTCGGCATATATTGCAAATACGGACACCTGGTTCTTCTGGGGAAAAGTTGTTCGTCCATGTTGCATTTGATCCAGGTATGTAATTCTAGAATCATAAAAGAAGGTTGTATACGTGGAAGAATCCTGGAGATACCAAAAGGTATCAGAAAGGTCTCAGGATAAAATTAAAACCATATGGTCAGTCGTAAAGGAAGTGGCTGGTCTGGAGAGACAGGTCGAGAATATAGAATCAGTGCGTAGTGGGGATGTCCGTGTTACTGATAAGTCGCAAATATGCACAGTACTTAATAATCACTTTCTGAATATAGCAGGTGAACTAAATAGAAACCTAGTCCCAACAGGGAATCATATAGCGCTCTTAGAAAAAAGTGTTCCGAGACTGTTAACTGAAATGCTTCTCCATGATACTGACAAGAGGGAGATTGAGTTAATAATTAAATCACTAAAGACCAAGAACTCTCATGGATATGACGGGGTATCTAGCAGAATACTGAAGTATTGTTCCACGTATGTTAGCTCAGTACTTAGCCATATCTGTAACTTTTCCTTTAGGAGTGGTCGGTTTCCTGACCGATTAAAGTACTCGGTAGTGAAGCCACTTTATAAAAAGGGAGACAGGGATAATGTTGACAATTATAGACCTATTTCTATGCCATCGGTGTTTGCTAAAGTTATCGAGAGGGTTGTATATACAAGGTTACTGCAGCATTTAAATTCACATAATTTGCTGTCAAATGTACAGTTTGGTTTTAGAAATGGCTTAACAACTGAAAATGCTATAGTCTCTTTTCTCTGTGAGGTTTTGGACGGATTAAATAAAAGGTTGCGAACGTTAGGTGTTTTCTTTGATTTAACGAAGGCTTTTGACTGTGTTGACCACAAAATATTACTGCAGAAGTTGGAACATTATGGAGTAAGGGGAGTAGCTTACAATTGGTTCGCCTCCTACTTTAAGAACAGAAAGCAGAAGGTATTCCTCCGCAATATTGAGAGTGGTAATGATGTTCAGTCCCAATGGGGCACTGTTAAATGGGGCGTTCCCCAAGGGTCGGTGCTGGGGCCACTGCTGTTTCTTGTTTATGTAAATGATATGCCTTCTAGTATTACAGGTGATTCAAAAATATTTCTGTTTGCTGATGACACCACCTTGGTAGTGAAGGATCTTGTGTGTAATATTGAAACATTATCAAATAATGTAGTCCATGATATAAGTTCGTGGCTTGTGGAAAATAATTTGATGCTAAATCACAGTAAGACTCAGTTTTTACAGTTTCTAACCCACAATTCAACAAGAACTGACATTTTAATCAGACAGAATGGGCATGTTATAAGCGAGACGGAACAGTTCAAGTTCCTAGGCGTACGGATAGATAGTAAGCTGTTGTGGAAAGCCCATGTTCAGGATCTTGTTCAGAAACTAAATGCCGCTTTATTTACCATTAGAACAGTATCTGAAATAAGTGACATTTCAACACGAAAAGTAGTATACTTCGCATATTTTCATACGCTTATGTCATATGGTATTATTTTTTGGGGTAATTCTTCTGATTCAAAAAGGGTATTTTTGGCTCAAAAACGGGCTGTTCGAGCTATGTATGGTGTAAGTTCGAAAACCTCTTGTCGACCCCTATTCAATAGTCTGGGAATTTTGACATTGCCCTCACAGTATGTATTTTCTTTAATGTCGTTTGTTGTTAGCAATATTAGCTTATTCCCAAGAGTTAGCAGCTTTCACTCAGTTAATACTAGGCAGAAATCAAATCTGCATGTTGAATGCACTTCCTTGACTCTTGTGCACAAAGGAGTGCAGTATTCTGCTGCATCCATTTTCAATAAGCTACCACAAGAACTCAAAAATCTTAGCAGTAGCCCAAACACTTTTAAGTCTAAACTGAAGAGTTTCCTCATGGCTCACTCCTTCTATTCTGTCGAGGAGCTCCTGGAAGAGCTAAAAAATTAAGCAAATTCTAGTGTTACATTCTTGATTTTCTTTATTTAAACTAACGACTTGTCGCCTGAATATGTTTCTTATATTTCATTTTATCTGTTTCTACAATCGTGTTATAATTTCATGTATTGACTCGTTCCATGACCATGGAGACTTCTCCTAAATGTGGTCCCACGGAACAATAAATAAATAAATAAAAAAAAAATAAATAGATTATATAATGGTAAGATAGAGATTTAGGAACCAGGTTTTAAATTGTAGGACATTTCCAGGGGCAGATGTGGACTCTGACCACAATCTGTTGGTTATGAACTGTAGATTAAAACTGAAGAAATTGCAAAAAGGTGAGAATTTAAGGAGATGGGACTTGGATATACTGAGTAAAACAGAGGTTGTACAGAGTTTCAGGGACAGCATAATGGAACAACTGACAGGAATGGGGGAAAGAAATACAGTAGAAGACGAATGGGTAGCTCTGAGGGATGAAGTAGTGAAGGCAGCAGAGGATCAAGTAGGTAAAACGACGAGGGCTAGTAGAAATCCTTGGGTAACAGAAGAAATATTGAATTTCATTGATGAAAGGAGAAAATATAAAAATGCAGTAAATGAAGCAGGCGAAAAGGAATACAAACGTCTCAAAAATGAGATCAACAGGAAGTGCAAAATGGCTAAGCAGGGATGGCTAGAGGACAAATGTAAGGATGTAGAGGCTTATCTCACTAGGGGTAAGATAGATATTGCCTACAGGAAAATTAAAGAGACCTTTGGAGGAAAGAGAACCACTTGTATGAATATCAAGAGCTCAGATGGAAAGCCAGTTATAAGCAAAGAGGGGAAAGCAGAAAGATGAAAGGAGTATATAGAGGGTCTATACAAGGGCGATGTATTTGAGGACAATATTATGGAAATGGAACAGGATGTAGATGAAGATGAAATGGAAGATATGATACTGTGTGAAGAGTTTGACAGAGCACTGAAAGGCCTGAGTCGAAACAAGGCCCCGGGAGTAGACAACATTCCATTAGAGCTACTGACAGCCTTTGGAGAGCCAGTCCTGACAAACCTCTACCATCTGCTGAGCAAGATGTACGAGACAGGCGAAATACCCTCAGACTTCAAGAAGAATATAATAATTCCAGTCCCAAAGAAAGCAGGTGTTGACAGATGTGAAAATTACCGAACTATCAGTTTAATAAGTCACAGCTGCAAAATACTAACGAGAATTGTTTACAGACGAATGAAAAAAGTGGTATATGCCGACCTTGGGGAAGAACAGTTTGGATTTCGTAGAAATGTTGGAACACGTGAGGCAATACTGACCTTACGAGTTATCTTAGAAGAAAGATTAAGGAAAGGCAAACCTACGTTTCTAGCATTTGTAGACTGAGAGAAAGCTTTTGACAAAGTTGACTGGAATACTCTCTTTCAAATTCTGAAGGTGGCAGGGGTAAAATACAGGGAGCGAAAGGCTATTTACAATTTGTACAGAATCCAGATGGCAGTTATAAGAGTCGCGGGGCATGAAAGGGAAGCAGTGGTTGGGAAGGAATTGAGACAGTGTTGTAGCCTCTCCCCGATGTTAGACAATCTGTATATTGAGCAAGCAGTGAAGGAAACAAAAGAAAAATTCGGAGGAGGTATTAAAATCCATGGAGAAGAAATAAAAACTTTGAGGTTCGCCGATGACATTGTAATTCCGTCAGAGACAGTAAAGGACTTGGAAGAGCAGTTGAACGGAATGGACAGTGTCTTGAAAAGAGTGTATAAGGCGAACATCAACAAAAGCAAAACGAGGATAATGGGATGTAGTCAAATTAGGTCGAGTGATGCTGAGGGAATTAGATTAGGAAATGAGACTCATAAAGTAGTAAAGGTGTTTTGCTATTTGGGGAGCAAAATAACTGATGATGGTCGAAGTAGAGAGGATGTAAAATGTAGACTGGCAATGGCAAGGAAAGCTTTTCTGAAGAAGAGAAATTTGTTAACATCGAGCATATATTTAAGTGTCAGGAAGTCGTTTCTGAAAGTATTTGTATGGGGTGTAGCCATGTATGGAAGTGAAACATGGACAATAAATAGTTTGGACTAAAAGAGAATAGAAGCTTTTGAAATGTGGTGCTACAGAAGAATGTTGAAGATTAGGTGGGTAGATCATGTAACTAATGAGGAAGTATTTAATAGGATTGGGGGAAGAGAAGTTTGTGGCACAACTTGATTAGAAGAAAGGATCGGTTGGTAGGACATGTGCTGAGGCATCAAGGGATCACAAATTTAGCATTGGAGGGCAGCGTGGAGGGTAAAAATCGCAGAGGGAGACCAAGAGATGAATACACTAAGCATATGCAGAAGGATGTAGGTTGCAGTAGGTACTGGGAGATGAAGCAGCTTGCACAGGATAGATTAGCATGGAGAGCTGCATCAAACCAGTCTCAGGACTGAAGACCACAACAACAACAACATCATGTAATTGAACTGGCAGTTTTCTATAAAATGGTTCCACGTAGTTGATATAAGTGTAAATCTGTCACTTTTCAAACGTTCCGACCGTCTATTTTTTTCATCAAAACGCAGATAATTCAAAATTTCTCGAAACCTGTTTCTGCTCATTGCGTCAGTGAAAAATAGAGATCCTCTCTTTTTCGATCTCAACTCATCTAATTAGGTTCGTTCTCCTCTTCTGCGTCGATTCTGTACTGGTCCACTTTTTTTACCCAGTGTAAGTCCTTCTCTCGCATTGTTTAGATTACTGCTTGGTCCTGGGTCAGCAACTGCTTGAGGAAAGAAACAATTAGAAAGCTACAACTCATTATAAAGATAACAAACCACAAATAATGATTCAAATGGCTATAAGCAACATGCGACTTAATTTCTGAGGTCATCAGTCGCCTACAACTTAGAACGAATCAAACCTAACTAACCTAAGGACATCACACACATCCATGCCCGAGGCAGGTATTCGAACCTGCGACCGTAGCGGTCGCTCGGTTCCAAACTGTAGCGCCTAGAACCGCACAGCCACTCCAGCCGGCTAACATACCACACAATAAAATAGCAGTAACAGAAGTTGTAGTAGAAGTGTCAGCTCTATTATAATAGTGATCATTATTCATATAGTAACAATAATATTAATAATAATAATAATAATATAAGTGAATGTAAATTACCTTCATCTTTACTCTCGGAGCTGTCACTCTCCACATTAGCGACAGGTTGGTAATCTTCATCTGTAGAATCTCCCACAAGGTCCTCAACTTCAGGATCATTTTCAGCATCCGATTCATACAAAAGTGTGACAATTTCTTCATCTGAAAGTGGTCCTGGCCGTGGTTTGTATTGCTGTGACATCTGAGCCATATTTACTGCTCTGAGACCAGTACTCAAATAATCAGTCTTGTTTATACGAAACCCAATAACAAACAATAGATGACATATTGCATTGTTGAGCTTTTAAATTCAAACAATGCGAATAAACTTCAGTAACCAACATATTTAGTACATTGTTGACGAGTGCTAAGAATAAATCCGGGGAGTGACGCACAACAGTCTTTAAATAATGTTTTCAAATGTACACTCCTGGAAATGGAAAAAAGAACACATTGACACCGGTGTGTCAGACCCACCATACTTGCTCCGGACACTGCGAGAGGGCTGTACAAGCAATGATCACACGCACGGCACAGCGGACACACCAGGAACCGCGGTGTTGGCCGTCGAATGGCGCTAGCTGCGCAGCATTTGTGCACCGCCGCCGTCAGTGTCAGCCAGTTTGCCGTGGCATACGGAGCTCCATCGCAGTCTTTAACACTGGTAGCATGCCGCGACAGCGTGGACGTGAACCGTATGTGCAGTTGACGGACTTTGAGCGAGGGCGTATAGTGGGCATGCGGGAGGCCGGGTGGACGTACCGCCGAATTGCTCAACACGTGGGGCGTGAGGTCTCCACAGTACATCGATGTTGTCGCCAGTGGTCGGCGGAAGGTGCACGTGCCCGTCGACCTGGGACCGGACCGCAGCGACGCACGGATGCACGCCAAGACCGTAGGATCCTACGCAGTGCCGTAGGGGACCGCACCGCCACTTCCCAGCAAATTAGGGACACTGTTGCTCCTGGGGTATCGGCGAGAACCATTCGCAACCGTCTCCATGAAGCTGGGCTACGGTCCCGCACACCGTTAGACCGTCTTCCGCTCACGCCCCAACATCGTGCAGCCCGCCTCCAGTGGTGTCGCGACAGGCGTGAATGGAGGGACGAATGGAGACGTGTCGTCTTCAGCGATGAGAGTCGCTTCTGCCTTGGTGCCAATGATGGTCGTATGCGTGTTTGGCGCCGTGCAGGTGAGCGCCACAATCAGGACTGCATACGACCGAGGCACACAGGGCCAACACCCGGCATCATGGTGTGGGGACCGATCTCCTACACTGGCCGTACACCACTGGTGATCGTCGAGGGGACACTGAATAGTGCACGGTACATCCAAACCGTTATCGAACCCATCGTTCTACCATTCCTAGACCGGCAAGGGAACTTGCTGTTCCAACAGGACAATGCACGTCCGCATGTATCCCGTGCCACCCAACGTGCTCTAGAAGGTGTAAGTCAACTACCCTGGCCAGCAAGATCTCCGGATCTGTCCCCCATTGAGCATGTTTGGGACTGGATGAAGCGTCGTCTCACGCGGTCTGCACGTCCAGCACGAACGCTGGTCCAACTGAGGCGCCAGGTGGAAATGGCATGGCAAGCCGTTCCACAGGACTGCATCCAGCATCTCTACGATCGTCTCCATGGGAGAATAGCAGCCTGCATTGCTGCGAAAGGTGGATATACACTGTACTAGTGCCGACATTGTGCATGCTCTGTTGCCTGTGTCTATGTGCCTGTGGTTCTGTCAGTGTGATCATGTGATGTATCTGACCCCAGGAATGTGTCAATAAAGTTTCCCCTTCCTGGGACAATGAATTCACGGTGTTCTTATTTCAATTTCCAGGAGTGTACATGTAATGTGGTCAAAGTGACCACTCAGCGGTTTTAAGTATAAGTGGTCATTCAAAGAAAACTAATGAAGATAAAATAAATATTGGGCTATTAATATGATCTACATAAACATGTAGGAAAAGTCATTAACTCACAACAGCATAGATTAGAAATTGACCGAATAATAACATGTTAAAATATAAAAAGTGGTCAAATTGACGACTCGGCATTCCTAGTGTTAAAGCAAACCGTTCAGAAGTTATGACGATTTTATTTCATGTAGTTCAGTAATTGTCACCCTGTATATGGTGTATATACGAAAAATATAAATCCTGTACGCATCCACAAATTCAAAATAGGGCTGTCGTGTAAAACGCTGAAATAAATTGGTCTAAACTCTTGGAGATTTTTCGTAACAGCATTAAACGACGTAAAAGTCTTCAAGTTGTAGTACAAAATACAAGATTGAAAATCGAAAACGTAATCCATATGCAGATGAATTTACGTACTATCGATTATATATTTGTAGTTTGATGGAAGGAAGAGCTTTAAGGTGTAATGTCCCGTCGACAACGAACTCAGCACAGACGTAAAATGTAGTTTAGTTTACAGGATACGATGAACCTCAAGTGCTGGTTTGACACTGTTCATGTCTACTGCTACATTCTGAATGATGTTCCTTATGGTGAAACGATGCGTATGTAATGTGTGCATGATGGTGCACTGGCACGCTTCCATGTGGCTGTTCGGGGATGTATAGCACTAATCTTCAACAACACGTGCATTCATCGTCTGGTACCAGCCAGCCTCTTGACGTGCTGGTACCTGCTGCACCACTCCTAAAGTCTCGCTTGCTCAAGTGGTTCTGCAAGCGCCTCGGTTGCTCTCAAGAAGCTCTTCCTTGACTATGCCTTGGTAATGTTGGCTAGTGTCCGAACAGGGAGTGGGCTGCAGATGCTATGGCTTCGGTCCTCTCTTTCCTGGCTGCCGAAAGCCCTCGTGTTTACTTGGGTGTTAGTCTGACAAGGCAATACAGCATTACCAGAGGTGTGTGGCAGAGAGCGCCTGTAATGATGCGGCATATATAATTAAGAGCTACTACATCCATAGTTCTAGAGTAGCAAGACTAATACCAAATGGCAAGAATTTTCTGATACGGAGTAGCACAAATCTCATGTGGATGTTTTTAGTGTTACTGGCTGCTACCCCAAGTTGTTCCTGCGATCTCCCGTACCACCACCCACTATCTGCCGGGTATTTATGGAATGTGTCTTATAAATCAGCGCTCGGTCCAAAGAGATTTCAAGATATTTAGGGTCTGTGCAGTGTTCTAGCAGAGTTCCTTACCAGGTAATCTCTAGGCTTCTAGTGGCCTCCTTGTACTTCAGATGGAATGCACACAACTGCGTCGTAGAGTATTTCGCTGGTTGGTCTTGTAATAGGTGGACAGTAAGTCTAGGGCTTTTCACAGCTTTCGTTCGTTAGTTTCACAGTCTTCTTCCTGAGCTATAATGGCGTGATCATGAACGTTAACAAAGCTTTCAGTTTGTTGCGGTAGGGGCTGTTCATTTGTACGCATATTAGGTAGATTTCGTGCAACCACGGTCCTTGAGGCAGCTCATTTTTCTGTCTCGTCCATCTGCTCCTTTGTCCTTACAGCTCTACGAAGAAATTTCGGTTCTGAATAAGGTTCTTGATGGCCTGTGTGAAAATTAGTCTTTTATGATGTTATACATCTATCTAAGGAGAAGGTGATTGTTGATGGCACTCCCAAATACATTAATAATTCTTTTTTTTTTATTATTGGGATATATTGTTCCAGAACTTAAGTGCAAGAAATTCCCAACCCCTGTTCCTGAACAAACTTTTGCAAGTTTCCCTTGGTTGTAAAACTGATGCCAGAATAGGAAATCCCATCCCAAACTTCAGCGGCAGCCAGCCAGATATTTGGATGAAAAGTTCTTCATTCTGCAGTGGGCTACTACCCGATCACGCCGCTCTGTCTAAAGAATGAAAACTACACAAAAAAGTCTTCGAATAGAAGCCTGCGGTAAATGTCTATTCCCTGCATACTTTTTCTTAGCCATCGGCAAAGACGCATATGTGGTACCAGTTTTCAGTTTCATGTCGTTTAGTTGCTTATTTATTTAGTTTATCCGTGTAATTTCATTAAATGTCAGCTTGTACAAGGTTTGTTTTAAATTATTAAAGAGCTATTGGAAACAAGATTACCCATTAAAGAATTTACATAATCGTTTGACTCCAACAACTGTCATTGTGAAAAGTAGTGTGACGCTGCTTCTTCCTGCCAACAACACGGCAAATATGAAAACATTTAGCTTTAAAATGATCCGTGTAAGGACATTCTATGGTGTAACCATAGAAAGCGCACAACTGGCGGTGCTCATTCAATAATAATGACGTGCGAAGTAAGTGAGGCAGCACTCGTATCACAAGAAAGAGTATCTACATTCCACAGCAAGAACTAACTGGTTGAAGTCATTGTGAATGAAAGTAGTTAAGCAATCTCTGCAATGTTTTAAAAACAGTAATACAGATTTTCACACAGGTTTGTTGATCCTGATTTAACAAGTTTAGTAAATAATAATAATAACAAATAGACTGAAGAGATACCAAACGTCAAGTATGTGTTTCTTAAATGAAAAAGGCAGACTTGGCTTCAGCAACTCTAATAATTGCGAAATACTTGTAAAATATTTTCGTCAGAATCTTAATTGGCAAGAACTTACCCATGAGTAGGAATTCTCAAACGCTCGAGAAAATATAGAAGAAGATTTAACTTCGACTGTCAAAGAAATGAGTGAAATAAATAAAACCTTAAAAAACAGTAAAGCTAGTGGAAAAAACTGTTACAGCGAACTGCTGAAATGCCATTTACCAAAAATAAAAAAGAGCTATAATTAATCTTTGAAGAAATTTCTTAAACAAAAGAAATCTGAGGAAAAAGAAGGTGAGGTCGGCTACTTACAATAAGAAATCAGGAAAATAATTAAAGAGGAATGGAACGTAATGGAAACTATTGAAAGTAAGAGGTTATTATGGTATGATCATTTAAAAAGAATCGATATCAATGGATAGTCAAAGACTGTTTGGAGATGGATCTCCCTTTCATATAAGAGTGTGTTTGTGCGTGTGTGTGTGTGTGAGAGAGAGAGAGAGAGAGAGAGAGAGAGAAAGAAAGAGAGAGAGAGAGAGAGAGAGAGAGAGAGATCTACCTCCAAACCGTCGTTGATTATCCATTGACATCGATTCTTTCTCAATGGTCATACCATAATAATTTCTTCCTCTCAGTAGTTTCCATTACGTTCCATTTCTCTTTCATTATTTTCCTGATTTCTTCATTTATTATGATGTATAATCATGACACTCCAGCACTTTGATTGCAGTAATCCATTTCCATGGACAGCGATTGATCTTCTCGTTCCTTTCTTATTGGCTCTGAGCACTATACGACTTAACTTCTGAGGTCATCAGTCGCCTAGAACTTAAAACTAATTAAACCTAACTAACCTAAGGACATCACATACATCCATGCCCGAGGCAGGATTCGAACCTGCGACCGTAGCGTTCCTTTCTTATTCCTCACACTTCTGAGTCATACATACATTTCCTTTATACTTTTGTTTAGTATATAACCTTTTGCGTTTTGCTTGTGATCTTATTACTCCGAAGAATTGAGTTTAAACATCGAATAACACGTTTCCCTTGTCCATTATTATTTGTAATATCTCCTAGTCTTTGCATTCGAAGATGTAGTCACATGTAAGAACAAGTTGTACTACTAAAATTGCCACCATCTGAGCCATGCTGTTCACCATCACCACTATCATACACGAAGTTTTCATTGTGTTTATTTTTAAACCCAGATTGTTATATTCTACAACGATCTTCCACAGCATATGGCTAGTGTCACTATTCTCGGCAATAAATTCTTGGCAATTAGCACTTAATCGTCGGTGAATAGGAGATAGTATATTTTAGTATCTCCAAAAGATAATGTTTCCTTCCAACTGGGTATAGTGCTGTCTTTTTTTTTTAAAAAAAAAAGAATTCGGTGCTCGTGGTCTCTCTGTCGCGTTCTCGCTTCCCGAGCACGGGGTCCCGCGTTCGATTCCCGGCGCGGTCAGGGATTTTCACCTGCCTCGAGATGACTGGGTGTTTTTGTTGTCCTCATCATTTTGTCATCATTCATGAAAGTGGCGAGACTGGGCTGAGCGAAGGTTGGGACTTTGTACGGGCACTGATAACCGCGCGGTTGAGCGCCCCACAAAGCAGACCACCATAATCATCTATTTTTTTAACATTTTTTCCAGTCGATCTGTAAACAACAGACGAGCCAGTGAGTGGGCAGCCTTGTAGAACTCCTTTGTTAATTTGCATTTCTTCTGATAACACATTGCGCATTGTCGCCAAGTTGCAGCATCCACAACTCTGGATTTCGGCCAGAGATGTGGTCAGCGTCGTTTTGCAAGATTTATAATTCATACTGGAGTTTTGAAATAGACCACTGAACATGTGTACTACGTTCCATTTTTTTGAATTTTTCTTGACCACGTGGGTCTCACAATTAACTTGAATATTATAAATATACTTCCTTTTGTAGTCTGACGTTTAAGGGGCTCCGGAACGCCCTATACTTGCAATGTTAAAATAACGCTTATAAATTACATCTTTCCTCACAAAGTATTTGAGGTAGGAAGTTGAACTTTTTACAGATTATTTATTGGAATATGGGCTACAACTTAACACAGGGATTTTACAAAATTTTAGTTCAGTTATTAAAGATGATTTTTTTTTCAATTGTAATGAAAATTCACAACATTTTTTTGCAATTTTTTATTTATATATTCAAAAATATACAGTTTTTTGGAAAAAGGCTGTGTTAAATTATGCAGAAGGTACTGTGTAACATTTACTGAAAGTTTGAAACAAATATGTTTGGAAGATCGTTAGAAAACATGTAATTAGTATGAGAAAATAAAAGTTTTGGAAATCGAGCGACAAAGATTGGATTAACTTTTTAGTGCATTCCAGGTCCATAGGATGGATTATCTTCATCCTCTGCAAACTCCTCCTCCAGCTTCCTCTTGTTCCTCCTCCTGTTTACTCTTGCTTGTATTTCTAGACTCTTTACAGCCCTGTCTACAGCCCGAAGGCGTTCCTTGTCTAAAGGAAGCATCGCTCGTTGTTGCGTTCGTAGATTTTGCTACCATTTTCTTCAGTTGCAGTTACTGCAACACTGTTCCAAAAGGTGGTCATGTATGAACACTTATCACATTTCAGTTGTATTTCACTAGCAAGTCCTACGTGCTTTATTATGGAGAGTTCCAGACCAACTTCACTACAATGAATACATCTTACACAGTTTGAAAAAATTCCTTAGAGCCGACACATAAAATATGTCATTCACATCCGATTCGCCCATAAAACATTCATAGTTTTCACTCATTGAACCAAGCTTCTTCTGTGAAGTATTTTCTTTCCCACTTTGACTGCTATGGGCAGGTGTACTTGAGAGGTTAGGTTCACTCACTTGGTTATCGTCTTTATTGTTTACAGTAATAACACATACCTTTGGCTTTCCAACATTTCTCCTTTTCTTGAAAGCCTTCAGAGGATTTCTAATAACTTTACTTTTACTCATTATTATACTTCAACAAAACAGAGACTCAAGAAACAGAATTAATTGCGAATATTTTCGAGACAACGACAGAGTAAATAAACATGAAACAATCGACAATCACACCAGCGATATATATTGAACCATCACAGGTTAGCCACAACACATACTTTATCTCACATCACTAAAATGTACCTTATGAACACGGACGTTAATAATAACACCATTTGACAGCAGTTTAACAGCGCCACAGTGGGTCACGCCCATGTAGAACACATTTCAAAAAAAATTTAAAAATAGTTGTAGTCTTCGGATTGAATAAATTATATATCTATTAAAAGGTAATAGTCTGAAGATTCAGAAAACGCAAAAAAGTAAAAATTGAACTTTTCATGATTTTGAGCCTTTCCGGAGCCCCTTAATGACTTTAAATGCTTCACATGGTCTCAAACTGATCCACTGTTTACCTATTTATACACTCGTCCAACTCTTTGTCTCGTTCACTTTGGTTCAGGGTAGAACGACACAGGTAAATACTTCCACTAAAATGTACGACCTTGCATCAACTCTACATGAAATGGATAAAACGGATACAAGAGTAACGACCGGGCTACTTTAACTCTGTAAAGCCGAGAAAAGTTCTGAATTGCCATTATAAGATTTGTATTCACTACTTTAACACAGACCGTGACATTAAACCCGTAGCTGATTTAGATGCAATGTGCATCGCCAGTTTTGTTACAAGAAGTTCTCTAACTGCGCGAAATCGCATGCTGGAGTCACGTTTAACACAATGGGGACTGGTCAGCCATATTATTGTTCGCTCGGTGTTTCTGTCCTGCGATACAACGAAACGAGGCGAGCAGTTACGACAGCGAGGAATTAACTACGTGCCGGGCTAGTTAAGTAGTCGGCGGTGATCGGTATTGTAACCGAGGTTGCGCCACCTCTAGACTACACGATATGCGGTACAACTGCCGGTAGTTGGACAGCAAGTTTCTTGCTTGGCGACCTCAAGGCCGCCCCTCCGCTACGTCGCGACGCACTGCCCCACTTGGTGCTGGATCGGCCGTGTATCGCCCCAACGTCGCCGTCCAGCACAATAAGCTGCACCAAAGACGGCCGTCGATTTTTAAGTCGCTGGTGGCGTAAAATATTACGAGGGCTTACCAAAAAACCATTGCCGTGACTGGTCCTTTTGTAATACGCATTTCTGCCGCTAGGCGTGTATAGCGCAACTCAATTCCATTTCAGTGCCTCCTGCGTTGCCGACCTGCCACGTTCTCTTCATCTGCAGTGATTGTTTCTGCTAGCGCAGTTTTCTTCTTGGCCGGCCGGTGTGGCCGAGCGGTTCTAGGCGCTACAGTCTGGAACCGCGCGACCGCTACGGTCGCAAGTTCGAATCCTGCCTCGGGCATGGATGTATGTGATGTCCTTAGGTTAGTTAGGTTTAAGTAGTTCCACGTTCTAGGGGACTGATGACCTCAGAAGTTAAGTCCCATAGTGCTCAGAGTCATTTCAACCATTTGTTTCCTTCTTGTTTCGTTTTTTTATAATGACAAGCTTAAGTGAATAACGTGCAGCTGTTAAATTTTGTTTTCTACTCGGTAAAGACACTGCTGAAACTGTTTATATGTTGAAAGTAAAAATGGCTCTGAGCACTATGGGACTTAACATCTGAGGTCATCAGTCCCCTAGAACTTAGAACTACTTAAACCTAACTAACCTAAGGACATCACACATATCCATGCCCCAGGCAGGATTCGAACTTGCGACCGAAGCGGTCGCGCGGTTCCAGACTGTAGCGCCTAGAACCGCACGGCCACGCCGGCCGGCTGTTGAAAGCAGCTTACCAAGGTCACGCTATGGGAAAAACTCAGGTGGGCGAGTGATTTGCTTGATTTAAAAATGGCGACATGTCGATTGATGACAAACCCCTTCTTGAACGTCCATCAACTGCCTGAATCGACGAAGATATTGAGACAAATTCGTGAGCTTGTGCTCGCAGACTGTCGGAATACAACTGTTCAACTGTCAGAGATTGGTGTGTTATCTTGGAGCTCGGTTCAGCGAATTTTAACGCAAGATTTTGGAATGAAAAGGGTTGCTTCCAAGTGTGTTCTCCAGGTTCTGACTGAAAATCAAAAGGAACGTCGAGTTGAAACAAGTCGTGCTTTGAAACAACAGCTTGAAAATGATGCAGATTTTCTGTCAAAGGTCATTGCTGGTGATGAGTCATGCTGCTATGGTTATGACCAAGAAACAAAACAACAGTCAAGCCAATTGAAAACATCATCACTCCACCCCAAAAAATGCAAAGCCAAATCAAATATCAAAACAATGCTTATCTGCTTTTTTGATGGCAGGGGCATAGTTCATTCTGAGTCTGCTCCCCCAGGTCAGACCGGCAAACAAATCATTTGTTTGGAAGTTTAAAGAAGACTGCACAATGGTGTTCGTAAAAAGAGACCCTACTTGTGGCAGACAGGAGACTGGTTCTTCCACCACGACAACGCACCTGCACACACTACCATCTTTGATAGAGAATTTTTGGTTGGCCCCGTACGGCTTGTTATTATTTTTCGCATTAAAAAGGGCGTCAAAGGTCTCCGATTTCACAAAATTGAATTCAAGAAAAAGCCCAGGTAGGAGCTATCAGCCATTTCTAAGGATGATAACAAAAAATGTTTCGAACAAATGTATTAGTTGTAGTGGGGAGTATTTTGAAAGGGACAAGGTTATTTTGCAAACACTTTGAAAATATATAGGTTTTAAAAAATAATTACGGTTTCTTTGTCGACCCCTCGTATAACGACTTGCTAACAGCGTACTGGTCCATCTTTGGAACGAATACAACAGTGACTACGAGTGACGCGGATTCGACAAGACTTTGGTAGGTTTTTGGGTGTAAACACTAAACTTCGCAGTCAGGCCCTTGAAGACTCGGCGTCGTCGACCCGCCGACGGGCCATCATCTACCGTGTGACGTAATGCGGACGCGATGTTGAGGGGCGTTAGTGCAGCACACCGCTCTCCCGGCCGTTTCGGCTGTTCAGACCTTGAGTCGCTGCTTCTCATTCGAACAGTTCTCCAATTGGTACCACGAAGCCGAATGTACCCCACTTCAGTCCTCCCACCAAGGGAAAATTTCTGGCAATGTGGGAACTGAATCCAGGTTCTCTGTGTAAGTGTCAGACGGCCTGACCACTCGCTACCGATGCAGAATTTATGGAGGTTCGCTTCACCAGACGTCTACGCGTAGTTGAATCCTTTACGGAAATTATGATTTGTGGACGCGGAGCTGGCATGCCCTGAAGTATCTTATGTGTCCATTGGGTTCGGATCAAACGAATTTGGTGGCCAAGAGATCAACGCAAGCCCAGTATGATACTCCTCAAGCCATCGTAACTCGATTCTGTTCTTGTGACACGGACAGTTACCCTGCTGCAACATACGAACGCCGTCTGGGAAGACATAAAGACTGAAACTATGCAAGTGTCTGTAAGTATTTCTTTTACTCTGAAAGTATCCACGTGGTCCACCTCTTAATGTTAACATAGTCCGCTAAATGACGATTGGTTTGGATTTAGAATACGCAAAGACACCAGAGAGATAGTTCTGATGTTGCGGCTGATAAAGGAAGCAAGAGAGAAGAAAAAACAAGACACGTTCGTAGGATTTATCGACCTAGAAAAAGTGTTCGACAATGTAAAATGGTGGAATACCCTCTGGAAACAGGCGGTAGGGTGGCAGATAACAAGTTAATCGTAGCACTTATCAAGACTTGCACAGGTGACAAATCTTGTCAAGAAGGAAGTAGCTAACATTACGTCTCGTAAACCTGTTTTACAACGTACGATGGAAGTTTTTGGTTTCGCCATTTCCTGTCTCAGTATGCCAACAAATCAACAAGTTCCCTTTACCTAGTTACATCAGAAAACCAAATGTATATTACAAAACGGTTAAGTCGGACCACAGAGAACAGTTCCAGTTGCAAGTTGCCCATCTAACGGCTTTCGGCGGCACCAAAAATTTGATTTTCAGTATTTCATACAATTATTAACGTAATTTAAATATTTTAAGTGCAGTTGTCATCTACTCTCTGAGAGATAAACTTGCCTTAAAGATTCAACACACTATATCAAGTACCGATGTCAGAGATTGTGTATACGTCTTGAAATACTGTAAAGCAGGGCGCGCAAATTATCGAGACTGTAGCGTGCAGAATTAGAGAATGAGAACACTTAAGAACTTCCTACAAACTTTACAGATAATTTCGAACCTTACCGTTTTTTTTTTTTTTTTTTTTTTTTTTTTTTTTTTTTTTTTGCCTCTGTAACAAATTAAGGAAACAAAGAACTTACTGCATTTTCGCTGCTAACTTTGGCGTTAGTCATGACGTTTTCATTTATTACTCCTTTAATGCCGGCGCTTCTAGGCGCTTCAGTCTGGAACCACGCGACTGCTACGGTCGCTGGTTCGAATCCGGCCTCGGGCTTGGATGTGTGTGATGTCCTTAGGTTTAAGTAGTTCTAAGTTCTAGGGGACTGATGACCTCAGATGTTAAGGCCCATAGTCTTCAGAGCCATTTGGACCATTTTGAACTCCTTTAGTACTAACTCTGTTAGCAACAATATTTGCAGACAGTACCCACATATAGAATGAAGCACGAAGAAAGTGGTATAGAAAAGCGTATTCAAATACAGAGACATGTAAACACGCAGATTCGGCGCTGCGAACGGCAACGCCTGTATAAGACAACAAGTGTCTGGCGCAGTTTTCAGATCGGTTATTTTTGCTACAATGGCACGTTATAAAGATTTAAGTGAGTCTGAACGTAGTGTTACAGTCAGCGCATAAGCGATGGGACGTAGCTTCCCCGAGGTAGCGATGAAGTGGGGATTTTCCGGTACGACCATATCACGAGTGTACCATGAATATCAGAAACCCGGTGAAACATCAAACCTCCGACATCGCTCCAGGTGCAGAAAGATCCTGCAAGAACGGAACCAACGACGAGTGATGAGAGCCGTTCAGCGTGACAGAAGTGCAACCCTCCTCCAAATTGTTGCCAATTTCAATGCTGGGTCCTCATCAAACATCATCGATATGGGCTTTCAGAGCCGAAGGCGTACTGGTGTACCCTCGATGACTCACAGAGCTTTATGCCTCACCTGGGCCCGTCAACACCGACAATGGACAGTTAATGACTGGAAACATGTTGCCTGGTCGAACGAGTCGCGTTTCAAATTATATCGAGCGATGGACGTGTACGGGTATGGAGACAACCTCGTGAATCCGTAGACCCTACATGTCAGCAGCGGACTGTTCAAGCAAGTCGAGGCTCTGTAATGGTGTGGGGTGTGTGCAGTTGCAGCAATATGGGATCCCTGATACGTCTAGATACGGCTCTGATAGTGCCACGTACGTAACCATCATGTCTCATCACTTGCTTCCATTCATGTCCACTGCACATTCAGACGGACTGCACCAATTCTAGCAGGACAATGCGACTCCCCATATGTCCAAAATTGCTACAGAGTGGCTCCAGGAACACTCTTCTGAGTTTAATCACTTTCACTGGCCACCGAACTCCACATACGTGAAACATTATCGAGCATATCTGCGATACCTCGCAACGTCCTGTTCAGAAGAGATCTGCACCCACTAGTACTACACTACTGGCCATTAAAATTGCTACACCAAGAAGAATGCACATGATAAACGGGTATTCATTGGACAAATATATTATACTAGAACTGGCATGTGATTACATTTTCACGCAATTTGGGTGCATAGATCCTGAGAAATCAGTACCCAGAACAACCTCCTATGGCCGTAATAACGGCCTTGATACGCCTGGGCATTGAGTCAAACAGAGCTTGGATGGCTCATGCAGGTTGAACACGACACCACAGTTCATCAAGGGTAGTAACTGGCGTATTGTGATGAGCCAGTTGCTCGGCCACCTTTGACCAAACGTTTTCAATTGGTGAGAGATCTAGGGAATGTGCTTGCCAGGGCAGCAGTCGAACATTTTGTGTATCCAGAAATGCCCGTACAGGACCTGCAACATGCGGTCGTGCATTATCCTGCTGAAATGGAGGGTTTAGCAGGGATCGAATGAAGGGTAGAGCCACGGGTCGTAACACATCTGAAATGTAACGTCCACTGTTCAAAGTGCTGTCAGTGCGAACAAGAGGTGACCGAGACGCAACCAATAGCACCCCATACCATCACGCCGGGTGATACGCCAGTATGGCGATGACGAATACACGCTTCCAATGTGCGTTCACCGCGATGTCGCCTAAAGGGGATGCGACCATGATGATGCTGTAAACGGAACCAGGATTCATTCGAAACAAATGACGATTTGCCATTCGTGCACACAGGTTCGTCGTTGAGTACACCATCGCAGGGGCTCCTGTCTGTGGTGCAGCGTCAAGGATAACCGCAGCGATGGTCTCTGAGCTGATGGTCCATGGTGCTGCAAACGTCGTCGAACTGTTCGTGCAGACGACTGTTGTCTTGAAAACGTCCCCATCTGTTGACTCAGGGATCGAGACGTGGCCGCACGATCCATTACAGCCATGAGGATAAGATGCCTGTCATCTCGACTGCTAGTGATAGGAGGCCGTTGGGATCCAGCACGGCGTTCCGTATTACCTTCGTGAACCCACCGATTCCATATTCTGCTAACAGTCGTTGGATCTCGACCAACGCGAGCAGCAATGTCGCGATACGATAAACCGCAATCGCGATAGGCTACAATCCGACCTTTATCAAAGTCGGAAACGTGATGGTACGCATTTCTCCTTCTTATACGAGGCATCACAACAACGTTTCACCAGGTAACGCCGGTCAACTGCTGTTTGTGTATGAGAAATCGGCTAGAAACTTTCCTCATGTCAGCACGTTGTAGGCGTCGTCACCGGCGCCACCCTTTTGTGAATGCTCTGAAAAGCTAATCATTGGCATATCATAGCATCTTCTTCCTGTCGGTTAAATTTCGCGTCTGCAGCTCGTCATCCACGTGGTGTAGCAATTTTAATGGCCAGTAGTGTATTACGGATTTATGAACAGCTCTGCAATATTCGTGGTACAGTTCCCTCCAGCACTACTTCAGACATTAGTCGAGTGCATGTCACGACGTGTTGCGGTACTTTGCATGCTCTCGGAAGCCCGACCCGATACCAAGCACGTGTACCAGTTTATTTGGCTCTTCAGTGTATTATCGAATGTATCAGTGAAATTACATCATTGTACGGGACATAGTTAAAGAGATATGACGTTCTATACATGGGAGCTCGATTCCTTAAAGTATCGGTGATGGTCGGGCGAGGGTGGGGAGAGTTTGTGCAGGTCATAAACTAACCGTGTTTATTGGCATTCCGCAAGGACGGCACAAAAATACCATTATGTCTGCGAGGTTAAGAGCCGTAGCATTCTTTCTGCTAAAACACTGCACGCTATGAAAGGTACTGAGTGAAATGTTGCAGACGAAGGCCGCAAGAAAGTAGTAGAAAATGCCGCGCCGCTAATGTAAACTGTTGATCGCACTCCAGTAAAAACGCGCGCGCGGCCGAGAATCGAAATCCGCGGAATGTGGCTCTGGAGTGGCACTCGGCGGCGCGGCGCGGCGCCTGGCGTCGCCGCCCGCCCATCGCGATGCAGGAATGCCGCCGGCGTCCCGGCCACCCCGTCTCACGCGTTGCGGCCGGCGCTGCACATAAATCCCGCGCGCGCTGTCGTCTCTGTACAAACGCCGTCCCCGACCGAGGCGGCCGGCCTCCCCTGACATCCGCCGCTTACCTGCCACATAATAACACCTCTCGCATGCCCTGTTTTCTTAACCTTCCAAAGCAACCTACCAGCCTTTTCAACAACACTCCCCATACAACTAGCCGAGAACGAGACAGTTTCGACAGACAAATAGTGTCAGTACCACGGAACGTTTCGTTGCGCAAGAGTATTACGATACGTATTACCTCTTACGCCTAGAAGACCTATGCATGATTTAAATTTTAGGATTAGAAGTAATAAGTCGAATTCGCCACCACGTGAAGAATCCCATGCCAAAAAAATGAATATGAACGGTCTCAAACGCAAGCAAATTCCTTTTTTATGACGTTACCGGTTTCGGTCTATTTTAGACCATCTTCAGCCCTACTATCATGATGGTGATGGGTGGTGAACGGAGCAGGCGCTACGACTCCACAAACGCTCCGTTCAACACCACCGCCTACCATCATGGTGGTAGGTCTGCAGATGACCTAAAATAGATCGAAATCTGTAACGTCGTAAAACAAGAAGTTGCTTGCCGTTGTGACTGTGTAAGTAGGCTGTTTAGGTTTTTATGTTCGTAACGCCACGTAGCGCTCTATATGAAAATCACTGACTGTGCTGTGTGAAGTCTGTGGCTGGTTTGCATTGTTGGAGTATTTGCTATTGTAGTGTTGGGCAGTTGGATATGAACAGCGCGTAGCGTTGCGCAGTTGGAGGTGAGCCGCCAGCAGTGGTGGATGTGGGGAGAGAGATGGCAGAATTTTGAGAGTGGACGATCTGGACGTGTGTCCATCAGAAAGAGTAAATTCGTAATATTGGATATCATGAACTGATATATATATTATGACTTTTGAACATTATTAACGTAAATACATTGTTTGTTCTCTATCAAAATCTTTCATTTGCTAACTATCCCTATCAGTAGTTATTGCCTTTAGTAGTTGGAATCTTTTATTTAGCTGGCAGTATTGGCGCTCGCTATATTTCAGTAGTTCGAGTAACGAAGATTTTTTTGAGGTAAGTTATAGGTTATTGTTAGTCAGGGCCATCCTTTTGTATGGATTGTTGAATGTCAGATTGCGTTGCGCTAAAAATATTGTGTGTCAGTTTAGTGTCGATCAGAATAAGTAATGTCTGCGTACGTTCAGTTTTTCTCAGCTATTTGAAAATCAAATAGCGTAAGGGGTTTACCAGCACAGTAATTCATAAATTTTTCTGAGGGGACGTTACAACTGTACTTCTTCATTTTTAAGTAAAATAAACCGCTGTTCTCCAAGAGAGATGTTCTCAAAAATTACTGACCCCATGACGTACTTTGCATTGGAAGAAATACCAGTTGCAATTGTACTGAATCGGCACAAGCACACCTTTCACCTCTTTATTTTGCGTAGTTGGAGGGTTTGATCGTGATCTGCATCATACATTCGAACCACTCCACGAGATATTGGACCGGCTGAAATGCTCTCATTCCACTGATAGCTTTATCTAATATTTCCTACGATTATCTATCGGTTCATCTACACGTCTCATGCTTACTGATGACCCTTTCACTGTCGATGATTTTCATTCTGCCTTTATCAGCCTTACCAAGACGAAAGATTGCTGTACTTTCGCTTTTATACAATGAAATGACAAAAATCATGGAGTAACTATATGCACTTACACAGATGTTACTATATCTCGTACACGAGGTATAAATGGGCAGTGCATTGGCGGAGCTGTTATTTTCACTCTGGTGATTCGTGTCAAAAGTTTTGCAACGTCATTATGGTGGCACGACGGAAATTAACAAACTCTGACCGCGGGATGGTAGTTGAAGCTAGACGCATGGGACATTCCATTTCGGAAATTGATAGAGAATTCAATAAGAGATCCAAAGTGTCAAGAGAGTGCCGAGAATAGACAGTTTCGGGCATTACCCATAACCACGGACAACGCAGTGGCCGACAGCAATCACTTAACGACCGAGAGCAGCGGCGTTTGCGCAGAGTTGTCAGTGCTAACAGAAAAGCAACACTGGGTAAAATAACCGCATAAATGAATGTAGGACGTATAGTGAACGTATACGTTAGGTCAGTGCGGCGAAATTTGGCGTTAATGGGCTTTGGCAGAGGGCGAGCGAAGTGATTGCCTTTGCTAACAGCACGTCATCCCCTGCAACACCTTTCCTGGCCTCGTGACCATATCGGATGGACCCTATACGACTGGAAAACCCTGTCCTGATCAGATGAGTCCAGATTTCAGTTGGTAAGAGCTCATGGTAGGGTTCGAGTGTGACGCAGACCCCACGAAGCCATAGACACAGGCACTATGCAAGCTGGTGAAGGTAGCATAATGTTGTGGTCTGTGCTTACGTGGAACAGACAGCGTCCTCTGGTCTAACTGAACATATTATTGACTGGAAATGGACCTGTTCGGCTACTGAGAGACCATTTGCAGTCTTCATGGACATCATATTCCCCAACAACGATGTCATGTCACCGGGCCACAAATGTTCGCGGTTGGTTTGAAGAAGAGTCTGGACAGCAAATGGTTTGCCCCACCCAAATCGCGCAACACGAAATCCATCGAATATTTATGCCACATATTCGGGAGGTCAGTTAGTGCACAAAATCCAGCACCGGCACAATTATGGGCGATTACAGAGGCAGCGTGGCTCAATATTTTTGCAGAGGACTTCCAACGACTTGTGGAGTCCATGCCATTTCGAGTTGCTACACTGCGCCAGGCAAAGGAAGCTCCGACACGATATCAGGAGGTAACTCCTGACTTCTGCCACCTCTGTGTAAAGAAGGACGCGATACATTTCGAGAACCACTTCAACAATACTCATTGCTTGTATGCGAATGGGCGGAGGGTGGGGTTATAGTTCCGTCTGAGTTTGCTAATAGTACCCACTCACCTCGTAAATCCAATCGTCATTCGCTTCTTCCCTTGCAGTCTAGGAGCAGCAGCTTGAGTATTACTGTAATAAACGATAACTAACAAGGGGAACAAAGGAGTGCCAATCACCAAAATTCAAGTTTTAGCCTAGTATAATACATTGATGTATTCTTTAACACTTGAGCCACACAGGGCTGCGCTGTTACACACTGCATCAAATAACAAATATGTTTATACAGTGATACATACAGTAACACTACACCACAATACATCATCCAACACTGCAATCCAGATGCGGCAGTCGTGGCAATATAGGTAATCCAAGTTTCATTTACTAGCGCGGATGAGATGCTCACGGGCATCTAATCATGTTCTCCCGATTGTTCTCTTGGTTTATGACTTCGCGAACCGCGGGTTACGTCTCTTGAGGTACGCGAATGATTACACAGCATTAAACACCTTTATAGTCACAAAATATACTTGTTCTCTTAGCCTGACTCCTCAACATCTTCACACCACGCACACGGTTAAAACAACACCACGTGACTCTCTCTCTCGTTCTGGCGCGAAAAATCAAAGAAGCGACCATAGCGATGTATCATAATCGATATCAGTGATACTCGATACATGCTTACATGCTGAAGAACGAGACTTATGTATGACGTATGCCTCGGAAACTGCGATGGATGGAATCGTAAACGGTTTTCTTTCCTTGTGGTGACAGAAAGCTCTGTCTTACGTGGATCCGTTGATTGTGGGTGACTGTAGTTACTGTGCATGTAGTCATGTTTGTGTTGCATGATGATGAGAGAAAAGAAAAGTTGAAAACCGGTTGTGGTACATCATCTGCTTTTCTTGACAATTAGATACAAGAGAGCCACAGAGCTTAATGTATCCATACGGGAAATGAATCACCACGTAAAGGCCGCGAGGGATTAGCCGAGCGGTCTAAGGCGCTGCAGTCATGGACTGTACGGCTGGTCCCGGCGGAGGTTCGAGTCCTCCCTCGGGCATGAGTGTGTGTGTTTGTCCTTAGGATAATTTAGGTTAAGTGGTGTGTAGGCTTAGGGACTGATGACCTTAGCAGTTAAGTCCCATAAGATTTCACACACACACCGCGTAAAGTGTCACATGCCCTAACACCTGGGGACTCTGTGTAGAGATTTGGAATTTAATCCTGAGCAAAGTTCGGTGGTAAAGAACTCTAGGCCACCACCTCCTTTTTTCGCCTTGCAGACGGAATATTGTCGATGAAAATTTCCTCTATCAGCAGTATTCGGGCCGACTACGTCCCGGAGCGCCGTCACACGGGAATGCGTTGGCGACCTCGTCTCTGGGAGCGGGTATCTTCCTCTGGTGTGAAAGACTACGAAATAGGACCAACTTTACTATGTAAATTATTTACCAAGAAACACTGAGGTTATCTCTTCCATCGTCAGCGTTATAAGAACCTAAAATTTGTAAGCATACGCCCTTTTGGAAAAGGAATAGCAGTTACTGTATTATCAAATTTAAGTGGCTTGCAAATTGACAGTGAGCGTGCTGGGCTGCTCCTGTTACTATTACAGCAATAAGAGTTCCGTTAGCATTATAAGCTCCCACCGTCTGGCCGCGTGCGTTGCACTTCGCAGCAATAGTTATCTGGGTGTAAAGCTGACGTATTTTACAAGTAGAAACTGGTAATCCAAACAAAAAATATGAAATGACCCAAGATGGTATGATTTTATATTGTTCGTGCTGCAGAATAATTTCGAAAGTAACTTGCCAACTTCGTTATCATTGTTTCATGATCATTATTATTATTTTGAAACGTTCAACAACTTTTCACCTAAAGACTTCAGATTATGTTAGGAATGTGCGTCCGCCTCAGCACAGATTGTTACAAAATGTAGAAGTAATTCACGCCGCCCCCAAACAAAAGACAGGCTTCGGACTGCGGCAGGTAAAAAGTAAACTTGCTGATGCGAGAAAAGGTTCGCCCCCCCCCCCCCCCCCCCCCCCCGTGAGTTTAAAGGTCCTCGGCCGAGCGTCCAGCCTATTAATTGTCTGCTCTTAATATCTCACGATCGAAAGAGCAAGTGAAAGTGTTTGTGGGCGGGCGCTGCACGGCGACTCCGAAGAAGCGAGCAGGGTTCACCGGAGCGGCCGCTCGCGATGAAAATTACACGTTACACTTGTATAATGGAACAGGTTCAGGGGTATGGCAGAGCGGAGGCAACGAGAGAGAAAGAGAGAGAAAAAAAGGAGCCAGGGAGAAGCGAAATGAAGTCCGTGTCGCAACGAGAGTGAGCGCAGGCCTGGCCGGCCGGCCGGCTGAATCACCACCCGCGCCACTACAGACAGGCTCAGCCGGGTTGCGAAACCCCGTCCTTCCTCCCATCCGTCCACTCCGGGGGACGCGGCCGCCCTGCTGTGACGCATGGCGTTCGCCGCGCACTACGGTGGTATATACACTACTGGCCATTAAAATTGCTACACCACGAAGATGACGTGCTACAGACGCGAAATTAAACCGACAGGAAGAAGATGGTGTGATATGCTAATGATTAGCTTTTCAGAGCATTCACACACAGTTGGCGCCGGTGGCCACACCTACAACGTGCTGACATGAGGAAAGTTTCCAACCGATTTCTCATACACAAACAGCAGTTGACAGGCGTTGCCTGGTGAAACGTTGTTGTGATGCTTCGTGTACGGAGGAGAAATGCTTACCATCGCGTTTCCGACTTTGATAAATGTCGCATTGTAGCCTATCACGACTGCGGTTTAGCGTATCGCGACATTTCTGCTCGCATTGGTCGAGATCCAATGACTGTTATCACAATATGGAATCGTTGGATTCAGGAGGGTAATACGGAACGCTGTACTGGATCCCAACGGCTTCGTATCACTAGCAGTCGACATGACAGGCATCTTGTCCGCATGGCTGTAACGCATCGTGCAGCCATGTCTCGATCCCTGAGTCAACAGATGGGGACGTTTTCGAGACAACAACCATCTGCACGAACAGTTCGACGACGTTTGCAGCAGCATAGACTATCAGCTCGGAGACCATGGCTGCGGTTACCCTGGACGCTGCATCACAGATAGGAGCGCCTGCGATGGTGTACTCAACGACGAACCTGGGTGCACGAATGGCAAAACGTCATTTTTTCGGATGAATCCAGGTTCCGTTTACAGCATCATGATGGTCACTTCCGTGTTTGGCGGAATCGCGGTGAGTTGAACGCACATTGGAAGCGTATATTCGTCATCGCCATGCTCGCGTATCACCCGGCGTAATGGAACGGGGTGCCATTGGTTACACGTGTCGGTCACCTCTTGTTCGCGTTGACAGCACTTTCAACAGTGGACGCTACATTTCAGATGTGTTACGACCCGTGGCTCTACCCTTCATTCGATCCCTGCGAAACCCTACGTTTCAGCAGAATAATGCACGACCGCATGTTGCAGGTCCTGTACGGGCCTTTCTGGATACAGAAAATGTTCGACTGCTGCCCTGGCCAGCACATTCCCCAGACCTCTCACCAATTGAAAACGTCTGGTCAATGGTTGCGGACCAAATCGTTCGCCACAATATACCAAAAAAATGGTTCAAATTGCTCTGAGCACTATGGGACTCAACATCTTAGGTCATAAGTCCCTTAGAACTTAGAACTACTTAAACCTAACTAACCTAAGCACATCACACACACCCATGCCCGAGGCAGGATTCGAACCTGCGACCGTAGCAGTCCCGCGGTTCCGGACTGCAGCGCCAGAACCGCACGGCCACCGCGGTCGGCTCACAATACGCCAGTCACTACTCTTGATGAACTGTGGTATAGTGTTGAAGCTGTATGGGCAGCTGTACCTGTACACGCCATCCAAGCTCTGTCTGACTCAATGCCCAGGCGTATCAAGGCCGTTATTACGGCCACAGGTGGTCGTTCTGGGTACTGCTTTTTCAGGAACTATGCATCCAAATTGCTTGAAAATGTAATCACATGTCAGTTCTAGTATAATATATTTTTCCAATGAATACCCGTTTATCATCTGCATTTCTTCTTGGTGTAGCAATTTTAATGGCCAGTAGTGTACTTCCGTGGGGGCCTTCATTGTTCCTCGCCGTCAGCTACAGCCGTAATGTGTCATATTGCTGTACAGGGAAAATACTTCATCAAAAAAAAAAAAAAAAAAAAAAAAAAAGAGCTGCACCCGAAAGTATCCGACCAATCCACTGATAACTGGGGATATATGCTGCACACCTTCAGCCTTGCCAACGATTACTTTTGCACAGTCGGCCATGCACTCGACGAGAGTGGGTGGGGCCGTGATATAGTTGCGTCGATTGAATGACAGGACCCAAAACGACGTTACTGCGTAGTACGACAGCAGATTGTTTCACCTGATCATCACGTAAACGTGCACCAAGCCCAGGAGACAAATCCGACGGTGGGTTTCCCAGCATGAGTTCGAGAGGGGCAAATCAAAGGGGGCTGGATGGTCACATCGTCGTGTTGTACACTTCATCGGTCGTACAGCCATCACCATTGCTCTTTGTAGGCGTTAATGGACATAGGAAGGCATGCATGCTCGACATATAGGAAATGGGCATCCAGCATCACCACAAGGAGAGAAGACAAATGGATTGTCTGCCACGAGCAAATGGATCTTATGGCAATAATAGGGGCCATCTGGCAAGCTGTCCTGGCTTCTATGCAACGTCTTACAAATGCTAGTATTATTGGCTGGCAGATTTACGATGCGGTCGCGCGGGATTAACCCAGCAGTCTAGGGCGCTGCAGCCATGGACTGTGCGGCTGGTCCCGGCGGAGGTTCGAGTCCTCCCTCGGGCATGGGTGTGTGTGTTTGTCCTTAGGATAATTTAGGTTACGTAGTGTGTAAGCTTAGAGACTGATGACCTTAGCAGTTAAGTCCCACAAAATTTCACACACCTTTGGACTTTTTTTGAACATTTATGATGCGCGGATCGTCGTTCGCCGACTGTTACGACACCTGCCACTCACACGACTGCAGCAACGCATCTAGCTCGTTAGATGTCAGCAGTGATAAACGTTGGACCCTGCAAATTGGTAGGGACTCATCTTTAGTGACGAGTCTCGCTTCTGCCCTGACGGGACGACCACTAGGTCTGTATCTGGTGGGGCAGCGGAGAGCGCCACGAGTAATATTTTGTGATCGCACGTCACACGATCTTCCAGTCTGGTTTGATGGTCTGTAAAGCGATATGTTCTCGTGTCTGGTCACAGTTGGTATTACTCACGGGCTCCGTGATATCCACTCATTACCTAGAGGAGGTCCTCTGCCATTCGTGAACACCCACGCGCGTGTCCTACTTCAACAGGATAACGCTCGTCCTCATACCGCTGCCACGTCCTAGGCATGCCTTGCGGCTGTGGATACTCTGCCATGGCCAACCGTATCGCCCGATCGAGAGTGTGTGGGGTATCATGGGGTTGCCATCGGGATTCCAACTCTAGCCACAAACATGCAGGAACTATTCACTGCAAGCGGCACGAGATGCAGCGGCGCAGGGCTACAGCCGAGAGACCCGTGCAATGCCAAGTCGTGACATCTCGACGCTTGTGTTCACAACGAGGGGGGGGGGGGGGGTCGTGCCATACTAAAGCGTACATTATGTGCCTGTGTAGCGCAATGTCCACCCTTCAAAGCTGAAAATGTAACCATTCCGTAAGTATGGTACCATCTACTTGCCATAGAAAAATGATTGCAATCCGCGTCACCTTTCTGTGTGTAGCTCTTTCTATGAAGGTTAGTGTACTACTGTCTCCGTAAGCCCCTATGTAATGCGGAAGTGACCACTAGACACAACGAATGGGGCAGCCGTCAGTATAAAACCAGGTGGGGAGTATTGGGTTGGCAGTAGATAAGCAGTAACAGGAGAATGAGTCGATGGCGAGAACTCAGTGACTCCGAACGTGGACTGGTCATTGGCTTTCAACTTAGTAACAAATCCATCAGGGACGTTTCAACCCTTCCAGATCTGTCCAAGCCGGCTGCCGGCGTTGGCAATACTCACAGGTAAACCTAGGCCTGGAAGACCTCACGTACCGACGGACAGGGTTCGGCGAGCGTAGCGGAGGGAGGTTGTATAAAATCGCATGAGATCGGAGAAAGTAATCATTCGTAAGTTTGAGATGCTACTAGCTGTACAGCTAGCACAACGACGGCGTGTAGGGAATTAAAAAGGATAGGGTACGATAATCGAGTATTTCATCATAAGCCACACATTTCTATACTCATGGTTAGGCGACAGTTGACGTGATGTAATGAGCTACGCCACTGGACACCAGATGACACAAAGAGATATTTGGAGCGATGAATCACCCTGTACCCTGTGGCAATCTCATGGAAGGCTCTAGGTTTGGTGAATGCTTCGAAGTGTCAAAATGAAGTACGGATGACGTAGTGTAGCGGTATGGGACTTTTTTTGTTTGTTAGAGAGTGATGCCCTTATTGCGCTTAAAAATTTCTAAATGCCAAAGTATATGAACTCAGTTTACAGCGTTGTGTATTGCGTGTAGTAGAGGAACACTTGGTAAACGATGATTGTTTATATCAGCATGAACATGCACCCTGTCGTAAAGCGGGCAACGGTATGTATACAATATCATTCGAGAAATGGACTGCCCTACCCAGAGTCCCTGCCTGATTCAAATGGCTCTGAGTACTATGGGACTTAACTTCTGAGGTCTTCAGTCCCCTAGAACTTACAACTACTTACACCCAACTAACCTAAGGACATCACACACATCCATGCCCGAGGCAGAATTCGAACCTGCGACCGTAGCGGTCGCGCGGTTCCAGACTGTAGTGCCTCGAACCGCTTGGCCACCCGGCCCGGCTGCCAGGCTGAATCCAGTGCCCTTTGGGATGAGGTTCTCTAGATGGTTATTGAAGTAGGATGGGCTGCATTCCTCTGCAGACATTCAGACACCTCACTGAGAGTGTTCCCAGCAGAGTTCAAACAGTCATAAATTTGAAGGACAGACGTACTTCCTATCAGTGTCCATTTACTTTTGATCAAATACTGAATATAATTTAATTATATCTTTGTGTTCATCGCAAAAATATTAAATAAATCTCTGATGCGTTTCGGCCACTGGTCATCTTCAGAATGACAATAGTGAAACTGAAGTATTTCGTCAATGTCTTCGGTAATTCGTCTGTTGAATTTTTGCAGTCCAAACAAACAAAAACTAAAATTGCTGTATTTTTCATACTTTTGTATAAGGTAAGTGTAGGAAGTTCTCTTGCGTCTTGATATACATGGTGTTTCAAAAAGTGATCGAATTTCACAGGACCGTACATGAATGAACTGTAAACACTGGGCAGCACACGGAAGTAAGCAACCACGTGGTCAACCGCTAAGATGCCGAGGTGGAACTTTGCTACGAAGGCGGATACGATTGGTAAATTATCCACCAACACAAAAAAATCAAAGGAAATCATTCCTTCAACGGAATGACAGTGTATCAAGCAGAAGGCACCGATCTGTCCTGCCCTAGCTGTTCTCAGGGGCGACACCGAGCACCGTACTAACAAGGGAACCTCCCCATCGCACCCCCGTCAGATTTAGTTATAAGTTGGCACAGTGGATAGGCCTTGAAAAACTGAACACAGATCAATCGAGAAAACAGGAAGAAATTGTGTGGAACTATGAAAAAAGTAAGCAATATATACAAACTGAGTAATCCATGTGCAAGATAGGCAACATCTTGGAGGGTGTGAACTAAGGAGCGCCGTGGTCCCGTGGTTAGCGTGAGCAGCTGCAGAACTAGAGGTCCTTGGTTCAAGTCTTTCCTTGAGTGAAAATATTACTTTCTTTATTTTCGCAAAGTTATTATCTGTCCGTTCGTTCATTGACGTCTCTGTTCACTGTAATAAGTTTAGCGTCTGTGTTTCGCGACTGCACCGCAAAACCGTGCGATTAGTAGACGAAAGGACGTGCCTCTGCAATGGGAACCGAAAACATCTGATCGCAAGGTCATAGGTCAACCGATTCCTCTCTCTTCCGTACGCTGTAGTCGACTGACGTCGTGTGTTTCGATGTTTGTTTAGGTGTAGCGTCCCCATACTACAGCGCAGTTACCTCGCATCGGACGGACAGATAATAATTGTCTGAAAATAAAAAATCAAACTTTTCACTCGAGGGATGACTTGAACCAAGGACCTCTCATTCCGCAGCTGCTTACGCTAACTACGGGACCACGGCGCACCTGAGTTCACACTCTCCTTGATGTTGCCTATCTTGCACATAGACTACTCAGTTTGTATATTTTGCTTATTTTTTTCATTGTTCCATACAACTTCATCCTGTTTTCTCGATAGATCTGTGTTCAGTTTCTCAAGGCCTATCCACTGTGCCAACTTATAACTAAATCTGAGGAGGGTGCAATGGGGAGGTTCCCTTGTAAGATACAGGACTGGAATCCACATTAGGTTTTCCGTGATTTCCTTAAATTTCTTAAGCTGGATGCCATCATGATTCCTTCGAAAGATCGCGGCCGAATTCCCGGCAAAGTCCTCAACAACTGGAGCGTTCTACTCCGTCCCTAATGACTCCGGCGTCGCCGGACGCTAAGCCCATTCATTCCTTCGACGGCAGCAGGAAATGTCCCGGCACCGCATACACTCGATGACGCCTTTCACAGAGCTCTTATCAATAAGACCACAAGCGCTACAGTAACAACTGCTGCGAACACCCACAGGACACTTTTAGAAATGTGTTACGTCAACTCGAGGCTAGGGACTGGCCACGGTAAGCTTTGATCAGCTAGACCACTGCTGGGCAACTAGCGGCCCGCGATTGGTTTCATTCCTGCCATGGGAATAAATTCATGGAAGAGAAATCGAGGGAGTATTTTGAGGTGTAATGTATCGCGATGGCATGTTAAAACGTGTCATCCACAAACATTAACGTCGCAGATGCTGTATCTTCGAACTTATGATTTCTTATTGGCCAAACAGTCTGCAAAAGCTTTGGTGAGGTCTGTTGCCATGAGTTGCAGCAATCTCGGTCATTTCGTACGGTGCTGACAACATACGATGCTTGCCTATGACATGGAATACAGAAATGATCTGTGCGGCTAGTCCCGGCGGAGGTTCGAGTCCTCCCTCGGGCATGGGGGTGTGTGTTTGTCCTTAGGATAATTTAGGTTAAGTAGTGTGTAAGCTTAGTGACTGATGACCTTAGTAGTTAAGTCCCATAAGATATCACACACATCTGAACATTTTGAACAGGAATGTCCCTCGGGGCTTAAGTGGCCGTCTCCTTCTGTATTATTGTTAGTACGTCAATATAATGAACGTCTGACGGCGAATATGATCTTATTGTCAAACCTAGTAATATTGAAGCACAGTATTGATGCCGACCTAAATATTCTCATTATTACCAACATGTGATGAGAGTGCGAGAGTGCGTTTTACGAGATGACAGTGAACCATTCTGTTGGCTTCTATATAACACTGCCGATAATTCTAAGTTCAAATTATTTTTAAACTTTTGAGAATGAACTAAGAAATAATGGCCTAATTTATTTAGTATTACAGAAACGACCCATTCCTCAACGATCAGTCACCGAAAGTATTTTTGGACAAATACTTCAACAAAATATTTGCTAATAGTGTCGGTGGTTACTGACACATTAAACTTTAAACATTCAAATGACCTACCTGTAGAAAAAAATTGCAAATTCACTCCTAAATCCTTGTCGACAGGGATGTCCTGTCTCATTACCGTATCCCGTTGTTACATGCTTTCTCATATTAACATTAGTAAATAATTTTTGTCAATTCTGGATGTATTAGAAAACTGCGACTGTTGAAGGTAATTTATAATGAATTAGCTGTAATCTGTTGATTTTATAAGCATTTATTTTTCCATGACGATTTTCAAAGTGTCTGGCATCCCACCTTCAGATATTTACATTGATTAGTGTGTTTTGAAAGACGTTTCTTTACTAAAGGGGTTGCAGAATTTTTGAAAGGACGTTTTAAAACAGTTAATGTAAATCGTCGTAGGTAAAAGAAACTACGTTCACAACGCGTAAATAAATACAGGGTGTTACAAAAAGGTACGGCCAAACTTTCAGGAAACATTCCTCACACACAAAGAAAGAAAATATGTTATGTGGACCTATGTCCGGAAACACTTACTTTCCATGTTAGAGCTCATTTTATCACTTCTCTTCAAATCACATTAATCGTGGAATGGAAACACACAGCAACAGAACGTACCAGCGTGACTTCAAACACTTTCTTACAGGAAATGTTCAAAATGTCCTCCGTTAGCAAGGATACATGCATCCACCCTCCGTTGCATGGAATCCCTGATGCCCTGATGCAGCCCTGGAGAATGGCGTATTGTATCACAGCCGTCCACAATACGAACACGAAGAGTCTCTACATTTGGTACCAGGGTTGCGTAGACAAGAGCTTTCAAATGCCCCTATAAATGAACGTCAAGAGGGTTGAGTTGAGGAGACCGTGGAGGCCATGGAATTGGTCCGCCTCTACCAATCCATCGGTCAACGAATCTGTCGTTGAGAAGCGTACGACCACTTCGACTGAAATGTGCAGGAGTTCCATCGTGCATGAACCACATGTTGTGTCGTACTTGTAAAGGCACATGTTCTAGCAGCACAGGTAGAGTATCCCGTATGAAATCATGATACCGTGCTCCACTGAGCGTAGGTGGCAGAACATGGGGCCCAATCAAGACATCACCAACAATGCCTGCCCAGGCGTTCACAGAAAATCTGTGTTGATGACGTGATTGCACAATTGTGTGTGGATTCTCGTCAGCCCACACATGTTGACTGCGAAAATTTACTATTTCATCACGTTGCCTCATCTGTAAAAAGAACATTTGCACTGAAATGAGGATTGACACAATGTTAGATGAACCATTCGCAGAGGTGTACCCGTGGAGGCCAATCACCCGTTGATAGTGCCTGCACACGCCGTACATGGTACGGAAACAACTGGTTCTCCCGTAGCACTCTCTATACAGTGACGTGGTCAACGTTACCTTGTACAGCAGCAATTTCTCTGACGCTGACATTAGGGTTATCGTGAACTGCACGTAGAATTGCCTCGTCCATTGCAGGTGTCCTCGTTGTTCTAGGTCTTCCCCAGTCGCGAGTCATAGGCTAGAATGTTCCGTGCTCCTTAAGACGCCGATCAATTGCTTCGAATGTCTTCCTGTCGGGACACCTTCGTTCTGGAAACGTACCGAGCCACGGCTATTGCCCCATGCTAACCCATACATCGAATGGGCATCTGCCAACTCGGCATTTGTAAACATTGCACTGACTGCAAAACGACGTTCATGATGAACACTAACCTGTTGATGCTACGTACTGATGTGCTTGATGCTAGTACTGTAGAGCAATGAGTCGCATGGCAACACAAGCACCGAAGTCAACATTACCTTCCTTCAATTGGGCCAACTGGCGGTGAATCGAGGAAGTACAGTACATACTGACGAAACTAAAATGAGCTCTAACATGGAAATTAAGCGTTTCCGGACACATGTCCACATAACATCTTTTCTTTATTTGTGTGTGAGGAATGTTTCCTGAAAGTTTGGCCCCGGCCGCTGGTGGCCGAGCGGTTCTGGCACTACAGTCTGGAACCGCGCGACTGCTACGGTCGCAGGTTCGAATCCTGCCTCGGGCATGGATGTGTGTGTTGTCCTTAGGTTAGTTAGGTTTAAGTAGTTCTAAGTTCTAGGGGGCTTATGACCTCATCAGTTGAGTCCCATAGTGCTCAGAGCCATTTGAACCATTTGAAAGTTTGGCCGTACCTTTTTGTAACACCCTGTATAAACATCTGAACATGATGCGAGCGTAAAATTGATTTACTATCAAATGGTTGGTTTGAGGCACAAGTTATTGGTGTGGCGTGTTTATAAAGTGTTGCCATTCATATCGACGTTTACTCCATAATCATTAATGTCACGGAAGCTATATTTTTGGTTTCATGCGACAGGAGCGCTGCTGTCGCGTCAAGGGACGAAGCAGCCCGCTAGCTTAGGTATATGAATCAGGCGGACGGGTCACCAAAGTTTGCCCATCCCTGGTCTAGACCGTCCCATGAAGTTAGCGAGAGTTCCTGTGTTGCACCATATTCAAATGTTCCATGGTTTCTCTAAATGACTGTAGGCAAACATCAGGATGATTTTTGAAAGACGGTTCCTGCAATGACTTAAATTTCGACAGGGCATGCAACACGAACCTTTCCTGATTCTTTCCAAAGTATTTAATACATTTCGTTTTATGTTGCACCTAAATTTTAAATCAGTCTTATTGATTTTAGTCAGGTTTTACTATATTTCACTTTATGTAGTACCTATATTTTTTCTACCTTACTATTTAAATCACTTTACTTCACTCACAATTATTTTCATCCGTAACCGTGGGGACAGTCAGTGGATGAACGTTGGAGGGAAACAGGGAAGCAGAATTACGTCTCTAGGATACATCCGACCTGAGACTTAATTACAGATAGAGGGAATCTTCTCATCTTGGCGCTTCCATTAAAGCCAGTTCACTTGAGATTGGAGGCACGAACGCACGTCGTTCTCCCGTCTACCTCTCTCAGCGGCGGCTGCGTGCATTGCGAACCTAAGTATCTTCTTTGTCAGCGGACAGCGCCGGCTTGGAAATCATTTCCGCGTGTCGCACTCAAGGCAGGCCACCGCAGTGAAAGTACTTCAGCTGAGTAGGGCCGTTTGCGACAGTCGCCAAGTCGTATGCACTGGCTCGCGACGGACTCTGAAGCAACAGCTAAATGGCAAACGTAAATGTGATTTAATGACGGTCTTTAATTCAAAGAAATAGCGGCTGCCCTTTTCCGTAACAGTGGCCGCTCCTATGAGGCAAGATCAGCTTCGCTTTGTGGCGACTTTCGTTCTGGGATAGTCCATCACAGAACAATTCTGCGGTTACGAAGGTCAGCACTCCGACTGAAGCCTTAACGCACCGTCCCGGTAGCCTGCGTACATCTACATCTACATCTACATCTACATAGATACTCCGCAGGCCCCCGTATAGTGTATGGTGGAGGGTGCCCTGTACCACTGCTCGTCATTTCCTTTCCGGTTCCACTCGCAAACAGAGTTAGGGAAAACGATAAGCCCTAATTTCTCGTATCTTATCTTCGTGGTCCTTACGCGCAGTGTGGTAGAGCTGTAGAATCGTTCTGTAATCAGCTTCAAATGCCGGTTCTCTACATTCTCTCAAAAGTATTTCTCGAAAAGAACGTCGCCTTGCCTCCAGAGATTCCCATTTGAGTTCCCGAAGCATTTCCGTAATACTTACGTGTTTCGAACCTACCTTAACAAATCTAGCAGCCCGCCTCCGAATTGCTTCGATGTCTTTCTTCAATCCGATCTATCTGCAGTCTCTTTTCTTAAATTCTTCCAATAAACTTACGAACGTAATGTCGCCTACTCATTCCATTACGCACCATATGACTTCGAGTCCACAAACTTTGCCAAATAGCTTTCATTCTGATTCCAGTTATCGACAAATGACTGCGTTTACTCTTCTGTGGGATGAAAACCGAAAACCAACTCTCCTTGCAGCAATTGCTTTATTTTGTCTTCTGTGATTGGTTCCTCAGCTTTTGCTATCACTAGCACCCGGATTTTCATGCACTATCAAATCGTAAAACATGCATGCATTCATGCAGTACCTTAACATAAAAGATGCACAATGAGGCAGCAAAATAATAAAAATATACGGTATCAAAATTCAGTGCAATATTTACTTCTCTTTTCTTGCTTAACAGTACACATCGACCAGTTTCTCCACATTTTCTTCACTTAGGCCCCCGCATTTATCAGAAAGAACATTTTTGTACATACAAAATAGCATCACAAGTGACAGGAACATGCTTTAGTAAAAATTTTCGGATGTAGATCAAGTTGATGGTTTTTTCCATTTTCACAAAAAAAATTTTTTTTGTCGACTTCATAGACTCAGAATCATGATTCGAACCTATGATTTTGTTAACCTTATCTTTTGCTGCAGAACCATCAGAGTATCCACCAGTTATCTGTGGCTTACAACTTCGTTACTGCCGGAGATAAATGTGCAAAATTTAATTGGTTGTAAATCAGGTCTTGTCTCATTTCTGTTTCCTTGAACGCCACTTCTGTCTACTTAATAACTCCAGCTGATTTAGTGCCATCGAAAGCATTTAAAAGCCAAAGACGAAAAACGAAAACAAAAACAAAAATTAGGCGTCAGTAACTTAAGCCATTTCAATAGAATGAAGCAAATAGCTGTTAAATTCATTAACTTTGGAGGAAGTTACGGTCTTTCACCGACTTAACTTCATTAACATTATCACAGTGAAGGATAGCATATATCCATGCACCTTACCTGGGTAAAATGTGTATGCTGTGGTGGCCATACTAAATCAGCCAGAAGCCAGCTGGAGTGGCCGTGCGGTTCTAGGCGCTACAGTCTGGAGCCGAGCGACTGCTGCGGTCGCAGTTTCCAATCCTGCCTCGGGCATGGATGTGTGTGATGTCCTTAGGTTAGTTAGGTTTAATTAGTTCCAAGTTCTAGGCGACTGATGACCTCCGAAGTTAAGTCGCGTAGTGCTCTGATCCATTTGAACCAAATCTGCCAGAGTATCTCTAAATGCGGCAACAGAGAGAGGTGCCTTGAAGAATACCTTCAATAAGAAAAAAAGCTAGCATATCATTTAACTAATGGTACCAGAACTATCAAATCTCTGTATTGAAAGTCGTACGTTTATTTGCCCGCAGCAGCGCTTATTCTGTTGCAGCATGTTCGATCACGCACAAGCCTACGAACTCCTTTCCCTTGATCCCTTAGAAGCACTATCGTTGCTGATCAGTTTGTATACTAAGTTATTGCAAGATCTTTATTTCGTGAGGGACAGTAGCGTTTAAGAACAAGGCTTGTACACAGTTCAAATTCCCTTCTTGTAAAAGTAACTCTTAATAACTCCAAAGATCTGAATTCAGTCTTTTACTTCAGGGCATTTGCAGATGCATCAGGCAACAGATCACGAAGTATATATGGTACAGTTAAACATTGTGTTCGTTTCCATAAGGTCATAGTGTTCTGATTGTTTCCGTTGCTTCAAGTGAAAGAAACTATTTTGTTTTCAGGGTCAAAACTCCTCCTATTTTAACTAACCACAATGTGCCCATCTTACTTATGGGTTATGAAAGCATCATCAGTGGATGTATTAAAGGAACAATATGAATCAATGATTAAGGGTTTTATTGTCACATTTTTGCCTGTTTTCAGCCTGAAATACGGATTAAACTCAGTAGTTTACTATCAGATTACTCCATGCTACCAAACCTAAAAAGACAGCCGGCACCTTATATAGTTCGTGCTCCTATTTTCCACGTTTGTGGAGGATATCAGAGTTCCCACTCTTTCAGCTAAACGATTAATCATATGTTCTGCACATGTAAGCGCCTAAGGTTAGGACATAATATTGTAATTGCTTTCCTGGCCTTCATTATGTAGGGCCAGCATCGCTTAGAAACAATACGACTCTTTTTTACTTAAGTTTATCGAGGGGAAATTTTCTGGCTTCTACCGACGTCTACCGATCCGAAACAGTGCGCTTGAGGTCACTATGGAGTTAACGAACTGTAAAAAGAATTAGCGAAATTCCTCATATTCTACACTTTTGGCTCTCTCATATTACAAAACATCAATAAAGGGTGCTAATATTCGAGTTAGTGGAATATATGCACTGAGGAAAGAAAAACAAAATGGTTCAAATGGCTCTGAGCACTATGGGACTCAACTGCTGAGGTCATTAGTCCCCTAGAACTTAGAACTAGTTAAACCTAACTAACCTAAGGACATCACACACATCCATGCCCAAGGCAGGATTCGAACCCGCGACCGTAGCGGTCTCGCGGTTCCAGACTGCAGCGCCAGAACCGCGCGGCCACTTCGGCCGGCAAAGAAAAACAAAATAATATTCATTATATATGTTTAAATTTGCGGTGAGGTTTTGTCGCACGAAGAGTAGAAAATGGGGTGGTGCCCGTGGTACGTAAACCACAGTCGTTCTACCCTTGCAGTGTAACGTTCTCCGGTAGCGCTGGTAATTCATCACGCAGAAATCGGAGGTACACAGTACCTCTTAACCTATTTGGTAAAGCGTTTGGGCCTACGAGTCTGTCAGCGACAATTCCTACCCATACAGTGACACTAAGGCCACCCTATTGCTCCACGTCACCTCCATGACTGCTAGAGGATTTGCATCTACCCATACGTGCGTATTGCGGTAATTTACAATGTCGACGAATAATCTGTACTGCAATGACTCGAGGCCTGGCGAGTCATACAATAACAAGAGGTTTCTTCATAATGTAAAAGTATACATATAATTGAAGTAATGGTACGCGTGTAGGATTCTATGTAAAACATGCCTGCAGTTACGATTCATCAAGCGAACTGTTCACGTTAGAATAATTAATGTATCATGGTTATAGTATCTGTATGAAGATAGCTACGTTTTCATTCCGGCATGAGAAAAACTCGGGCTAAATATCGAAGGGCAACTGAAGGCAAGCGCGGAAAAACGGGCTAACCCTGAAATGTAAGCACTTAGAGATAAGTTCAAAAAATGGCTCTGAGCACTATGGGACGTAACATATATGGTCTACTTAAACCTAACTAACCTAAGGACATCACACAACACCCAGTCATCACGAGGCAGAGAAAAAGAGATAAGTGTTGCCGTCTGTTGTTGGGTACGGGAACTATCAAAATTGGCATTGGTCTCACCCCTAAATATCCTAATGTGATATTTGGGGGTGAGACCAATGTCAATTTTGATACTTCCCGTACTCAGCAACAGATGGCACCGCTTATCTCTAGATTTTTACATTTGAGGGTTAGCCCGTTTTTCCGTGCATGTCTTCAATTACTGGCTGAAGAAACATTGACGGACACGGACTCGACAGCACGATCCCTTGTATATTGACAAAACTAAAAAAAAGTCTGTAAGAGATTTTATTCACGTGCAAATTTTCGGTATAAAATGAATGTAAAATAATGTCAATTTGTCAACACTTCAATGAAAGGTACAAGAAGTATTTTCATTGCGGACCTGTCTGAATGTGAGTTGAATATGGGTAAATGGTATGGAGCAACGTGTCAATCTTATGCCTAAAAGGCATCTTTCGAGAAGCATGGATTTAACAGTGGAGAATATGTCTAACCAAGAAAAGGGTAGGAACGAGTTTCACTGAAGAAGGGAACAGCAATGCTGGCAAACTGAAGAGAAACGACGGACGCTTGTAACGATTGGTAAGACAACAGAGTACACCCTAAAAGCGAAAACGCGTCCAAAAACTTGTTTTGTTAACAAAAGAGGCAAGTAATTCCACGAGCCAATAGAATGTTGATGCCAAGGTCGACGGTAACGCGACAGCCAGCAAACGGAGCAGACACAAAAGACAATACCGCAAGTACTGATGAACAAAGCTACAATCTCGACGTGCGTTGCCGCAGTGTCCGTAGCTGCCTTATAATTACAGTTAAAGTATAACACCAAAAAACTATTCCGAGTTCATTCTGGAGTATTACTTAAAAGAAGAAGCTATCGCCGTGGGTTCACCGAATTCAGCAACACGAACCAACATCTTCAAGAACCACATTGAAATAAAGGCTTCAACGTCGTCTACGTACAGATATATGGATGACATAATAACCACAGACCAAAACTCAAATGATTCAGAAAGACATCAATACATCAGAAGAAGAACAAGGGAGTAAATTCAATTTTCTGGATATAACCACAAAAAAGAAAATTACTAATATATATTTTACATATAAAAAGGAAAACACAAGAAGACAAAATAATATATGTATCCTAAATAATACCCACAAAATCAAGTACGGGCTGAAACTAGAGCCATGTTAAACAGATTCAGTAAGGTTGAACCAAACTCTTCTGTTTGCTAAAACGAGCTAGCCAGTATGAAACATACAGGAAACACTAGTAAGAAAAGTTAAGAGAGAAAGAACGGCACAAATACTAAACTAACTCACACAAAAACGCATGTGCAGATAGACTGAGAACACAGATACAAACGATGGCAAAAATAATACAAGCAGCACAATAAAAATGGCCCTCAATGAGCTGCCACAAAAAATTCACGTACAAAACGGGTAAAAAATCAAAAACAGTGCTACAAAACGAATAACTCAATGCAGAAACACATATCAAAACTAAAACAAAAATGATCCTGATACCAACAGTTTGGTATCTAATAGCTGAACTGCAGAGACTGTGACAAAGTTTATTTTTGGATGACTGGAAGGATCTTTGTCACAAGACGTAAGGAACACATCGATGAATGGAAATACAGCACAAATCATTCAACTGCTGAAGATTACCTTTAGTGGGAAAGGTACAGGCTAAGCTGAGTAGAAAAAGTAGAGCATCACAAAAGTAAATAAAAATCGTCGTCTGCTCACTTATCTAGAAAACTATCCACACGCAAAGCACTAACACACTATAAACAGCTGCTTCATGACATGATAAATATTTTAAACCATGTACTACACATAACTGTTGAACTAATCAGCTTGATCAAAAAATAAGTAAATAAAATAAAATAAATCTTCACTGTCTCTATGTGTGTGCGTGTGTGTCTCTGCTCCCACTCCCCCCTCATTTCACAGCTAGTGCCCGCCCCTTCCACTTCTCCATCCCATTATCACGCCACTCTCCTCCCCCCAGCTTTAATTCACTCTTCACTACGTCCACCCATCTTTGCCCCGTCCAAATACTTATTGTTTATATGTTCTGATCCCAAACTATTAGCTCATTTAATTTACGTATTAAATAAATATACGTACACACAAATAGAACAACATGGTATGCATATGACAACCCATACATGAAAAACATCCTTTTAAAATAAGTTGAAAATAAAACTAACACTACGTTGGTACTGGAATGTAGTCGAATTAAGTCGGGTGATGCTGAGGGAATTAGATTAGGAAATCAGACACTTAAAGTAGTAAAGGAGTTTTGCTATTTGTGGAGCAAAATAACTGATGATGGTCGAAGTAGAGAGGATATAAAATGTAGACTGGCAATGGCAAGGAAAGCGTTTCTGAAGAAGAGAAATTTGTTAACATCGCGTAGGGATTTAAGTGTCAGGAAGTCGTTTCTGAAAGTATTTGTATGGAGTGTAGCCATGTATGGAAGTGGACAAGAAGAGAATAGAAGCTTTCGAAATGTGGTGCTATAGAAGATTAGATGGGTAGATCACAAAACTAATGAGGAGGTATTGAATAGAATTGGGGAGAAGAGGAGTTTGTGGCACAACTTGACAAGAAGAAGGGACCGGTTGGTAGGACATGTTCTGAGGCATCAAGGGATCACTAATTTAGCTTTGGAGGACAGCGTAGAGGGTAAGGATGTAGGTTGCAGTAAGTACTGGGAGACGAAGAAGCTCGCACAGGATAGAGTAGCATGGAGAGCTGAATCAAACCAGTCTCAGTACTGAAGACAACAACAACAACAACAACGTTGGTAGTGCTACAAACACAAAACAAACAGACAAACGTTTTTCCACGTGAACGTAAACATTCGCTACTGGTGCCATATTTCGATATAATTGACATCAAACCAATATGAAATTAAACTAAAACCATCAACACGAAACACAGAAATACCTGAAAAATGTTGCAGCATACACCGCTTACAAACGTAAGTGACGATCAGGAAAAAAATGTAAGTACCGTACCCTATCACACAAGTAAAATGAAGCACTCAGAAGAGGAGGAGGAACCTAAGTGAAGCTTTACTGTTCGAAATGATGAGGAAACCGAAACAACTTTAGAAATAACATAGCAGTACGAGCCCACTTATCAGTGTGAGTCACAACTCATCTGGCTTAGATGCATGCACTGAGACGTTTGAGAAGCGGTTGTGTCCTCACCTAAGGCCAGCTGGTCCACAGCTGTTGTATCTGTTCCCTTATATCCTGGATACTGGCACTGGGACAGAGTTGCTTTCCGAGCTGATCCAACCCACAGTCTACTGGGGACGTATCTGAGCACATTGCTGCCCACGACATTTCATAGAGGTAAGTGTTACGTGTGGACGAGCATTGTACTATCCAAAAATTATACCACGATACTGCCAGGTACTTGCCAGGTAACACATAGTGACTCACGATGTCCGTGATGTGCCGTTGTGCTCTCAGAGTTCCCTCAGTCACTACCAGTCGCAACGTGAAGACTTATCCGATGGCTCCCCATACCATGACACCAGCGTGAACATCACTGTGCCCCTACAAGACGTTTGAAAAATGGACCTCTCCCAAGATCTCCACCATACTCACCGGCGATGGTCATTCGGAGCAGTGCAGAACTACGATTCGCCACTGAACTCAAAAACAATCCCATTCATCAGCAGTTCATGCTTCCCAGATACGGCACCCCTCCAGATTTTGCCGTGTGTGTTATGGTGTTAATGGAAGCCAACCCATTGGGCAGTAATCGCCTAGTATTTGTGTTGATAGCGTCCGTCCTATAGTGTGGGATAGTAGAGAATGTGGCAGGGAGTCCATTAATAATTCTTGGATTCCAAGCCCAGATGTGAAGGGACTACGATGTGGTGGGCGCACAATACGCCTATCCCTCCCCCTCCCGCCCCCTTGTGGTGATCCGGGACTCTGACTCACCCGTCCATGCAGTCCAACAACGAGCCACTGCCACATCCGTATGCACCAAAAATCTGGATACTGTGCGATTAGACTAGCCGGCAAACTGGAGATGGACAATGAAGCCGCTTTCAAACTGCGTCAGGTGCTGACAATGTTGTGTCACACAAGTTCGTCGTACCTCCATGTCCTTCACAGTGATCGACTCAGCATCTGACTCCGTTCACGTCCTTTTATACACTACCAGGCCTGGAAAAGACACCCAAGACAAACACTTAAGCGCCAAGGAAACTGGTATAGGCATGCATATTTAAATACAGAGATATGCAAAAGGCAGAATAGGTCCCCGCGGTCTGATACGCCTATATAAGGCAAGTGTCTGGCGCAGTTGTTAGATATGTTATTGTTAGTACAATGGCAGTTTATCAAGATTTAAGTGAGTTTGAACTTGGTGTTATAGCCGACGCACCAGCGCTGGGAGACAGCATCTCGGAGGTAGCGATGAAGTCTGGGTTTCCCGTACCACTATTTGACAAGAGAACCGTGAATATCATGAATCCGGTAAAACATCAAATCTCCGAAATAGCTACGGCCGAAAAAAAGATCCTGTAAGAACGGGACCAACGACGACTGAAGAGAATCGTTCAACTTGACAGAAGTGCAACCCATCCGCAAATTGCTTCACATTTCAATGCTGGGTCCTCAACATGTGTCAGTGTGCGAACCATTCAACAAAACGTCATCGAGGTGGGCTTTCGGAGCCGAAGGCCCACTCGTGTACCCTTCGTGACTGCACGACACAAAGCTTTACGCCTCACCTGGGCCCGTCAAGACCGACATGGAAACATGTTGCCTGGTCAGACTAGTCTCGTTTCAAATTGTGTCGAGCAAATGGATTTGTACGGGTATGGAGACAACCTCATGAGTCCGTGGAGCCTCCATGTCAGAAGGGGACTGTTTAAGCTTGTGGAAGCTCTGTAATGGTGAAGAGCGTGTGGTAATGTGTGTGAGACCTCTGATACGTCTGGATACGACTCTGACAGGTGACACGTACGTAAGAATCCTGTCTCTTCAGCTGCATCCATAGAGGTCTATTATGGATTCCGACGGACTTGGGCACTTTCAGCAGGACAATGTGACAACCCATACGTCCAGAATTCCCACAGAGTGCGTCCAGGAACACTCTTCTGAATTCAAACGCTTCCGCTGGCCACCAAACTTCTCAGACATGAACATCATTGAACATATCAGGCATGCCTTGCAACGTGCTGCTCAGAAGATATCTCCACCCGCTAGTAGTCATATGGATTTATGGACATCCCTGCCGGATTCACGGGATCTATTCCCTCCAGCACTAGTTCTCACATTATTCGAGTCCATGCCATGTCATTTAGTGGGCTTCTGCGTGCTCTTGGGGGCGCTACACCATATTAGGCAGGTGTACCAGTTTCTTTGACTCTTCATTGTGGAAATGTGTGTAGTGATGAGATTTTTATGGGAAAAGCAAAAATCCATAAATACATTTTTGCCAGACCACGGTCAATCTTTTAAATCAATAAATTGAAGCGAATATTATGATGACTTTTCAATACCGTTAATGAAAACCTTGATCGTCTTAACAACAACTCACGAAATCAGATTTCTAAATTAAGCAAAACGTAACAGTGGTGCCTCTGAATCAGCATACAGAGGCCTCAACAAGAATGTAGAAAGCGCTGATTCAACCTCCGAGGCGGACGACAGATAACCCCATGTAATATGTCTGCCTCGACCTCTGCAGTCAAGGCTGGCTGCCGAACTAACCGCTACACTGACACAATGTCACTCCCATTCTCTGTTAGGTTTCCCTGTCGCTGGGGTGGCGGGATATTAGAAAAATCGAACTGCAAAAGGGATCTTCCTCTCGTGTCTGTGTTCTTATTGAACAACTGCACGAGTTCTGTACGAAGTCTGCTGTAAGTGTGTAAGGTGTCAGGCAAATCCAACACCTTCCATGAAAACCCTGCCATGATAAGCAAATCCAGTAGTATGTCACATAGCTCCGAATAAATCGTGACATTAAATTAACCAAAGTAAAGCGAGTAATGAGTGAGCAAATGGAATACCACAGACTAACACAAGAATGCCTAAATGCATGTCATACCTTCCCACCGTGAGACAGACGCAGTTCCGAGGGGAGAAACGAGAACAGAAGCCGAGAGCAGAACCGTGTTAAGCTAGAAGGCCCTACGATAAGGGACGGACACCCACGTCGCCAGCTAACTACCAGCACCACCCCCCAGCCCATGTTAAAAGCTAGAGCCCTCCAGAAGAACAGTATAGATCTTACGATAACACTTAAAGGGCCACACCAGCCGCAAGTTTTAGCGTGAGACTTTTTCGCGTCTCTGTTATGTTGCAAACCTAAAAAACATTGCCCCACCACGAAAAGTAACCGCTAGGACCACCCCACAGCCCATGTTAAAAGCTAGAGCCCTCCAGAAGAACAGTATAGATCTTACGATAACACTTAAAGAGCCACACCAGCCGCAAGTTTTAGCGTGAGACTTTTTAGCGTCTCAGTTACGTTGCAAACGTTAAAAACATTACCCCACCATCAAAAGTAACCACCAGGACCACCACCCCCCCAGCCCATGTTAAAAGATAGAGCCCTCCACATGAATAGTATAGATCTTAAGATAACACTAAAAGGGCCACACCAGCCGCAAGTTTTAGCGTGAGACTTTTTCGCGTCTCTGTTACGTTGCAAACTTTAAAAACATTGCCCCACCACGAAAAGTATAACGTTTCTCATTGGATAGACAGAATTTTTGTAGGCGGAGCTTAAGGTTAACATTGAGACCCTGATTGGTCAGATGAAAACACAGCCAGATAGTTTTCTTTATACCAACTTCGGTAAATTGTAGTAAGGAGAAGTTGGGAGAGAGTTGCTTCGGAGACGGCGAGCTGGATGGAGCTGCGCCGGCCGTCGCCCCCTGACGAACACCGACAAGGTAATGAACGCACGCGATGCCGCATTTTTGGCGCATAAGGATTCACTCAGAACTGCACGAGTCTCATCTGTTACACCCCCGTTTTGCGTAATACTAGTGTCGATCGTCAATTAAAGCTCATGGTATTCACATTTGCTACGTAAGTTAAAATCTGAAACGCGATGATTTTTGTGTTATATAATTATTGAGAAGCCACATCAGCCACTGTAATTTACGACAAGTTAGATAAGTAATTAAAGATAATTGAGGGTCACTGTAGACCATTTTGATAGTTTTCTCTTTTGTGAAACTTAATCTAAACCTATAGATGTGATATGGCATAGGTCATCCTTCGATCCATTGTAGAACTTGGAAACCCATTCAGGGAATATTCGTTCACATTTTTGTTGAACGCAGTTGATTTTTATCATCCTGTATTAAATCATTTCCTTTTATCAATAGTGCAATTTATAAACAATGTTTTGTGAGTAGAATAAAATTTCCAATGGTAAACTTAACTGCTTTTTCGACGTTATTTTACCAGCTAACTAAAAATAGGAATGCCTTGAACCCCTTCCACTAAATTTAGTTAGTATTAAGATTATTTTACAGGGAGTGCAGTGGAGCTGACGCTCAAATCATTAAGTATTTGGTTATATCATCGCTAGTCTCACTGAACTCTTCTGAACTCTACATGTCATGTGTGGTCTGGCGTCTCCTTACCAGCAACAGGTCCCAGGTTCAAACTAGTCACTTCCGTAAAAAACACGCTCAGAGCGTCGTTGCGCGAAAGTGGTAGGGAGACACGACATAGAACAACAGACACCACGCAGAATGTTAGAAGTGCTGTATAACTACTAACAAGCGAGACTAGATGCCGTTTTATGCTGCCGAAACTTTACAAATGAGGCTACTTCCGAACACGAATTTTCTAGCTCATCTGTTTATCGACTGCTATAGTGTATTGCATGAAGACATTTGTCGTAAATGTCGTTGCAGTTGTTGCGTGTCAGTTAATGCCGGAACTATAATGTAACTTTTTTAACGCAATATGCAAATCCCAGTAGTCAGTATAGTCAATTTTTTAAGCTGTATGAAAACGGCAGGCAATATTCGCTACTGCCAGTGAGCGCGCTGTTAATTACTTCTTCTCCTTTCTTTTTAATACATTGGGGGAGGTATGTTGTTTGTGCAGCCTTGGGGCTTTCCTTAGATGACTCACGAAAGTTAACTTAGGGGAACCAGAGTGTTGTAAACTACACACATAAAAAAAATTTGCATCACCTGGTTTCCGAGAGTTGCAGAAACTGTACAGAAAAATGAAATATAGATCAACATAAACATCATTACCGCCCTTTTTACTGCCCATGAAAACCACACATTGCATGTTGTACCACCTTACAGCGAGACCTTCAGAGGTGGTGGTCCAGACTGCTGTACACACCGGTACCTCTAATAAACAGTAGCAGGTCCTCTTGCATTGATGCATGCCTATATTCGTCGTGGCATGCTATCCACAAGATCATCAAGACACTGTTGGTCCAGATTGTCCCACTCCTCAACGGCGATTCGGCATAGATCCCTCACAGTGGTTGGTGGGTCACGTCGTCCATAAACAGCTCTTTTCAGTGTATCTCACTCACGTTCGTTAGGGTTCATGTCTGTAGAACATGCTGGCCGCTCTAGTCGAGCGCTGTCGTTATCCTGATGGGAAGTCATTCACAAGATGTGCACGATGTGGGCGCGAATTGTCGTCCATGAAGACGAATGCCTCGCCAATATGATGCCGATATGATTGCACTATCGGTCGGCGGATGACATTCACGTATCGTACAGCCGTTACGGCGCATTCCATGACCACCAACGGCGTATTTCGGCCCCATATTATGCCACCCAAAAACATCAGGGAACCTCCACCTTGCTGCACTCGCTGGACAGCGTGTCTAAGGCGATCAGCCTGACCGAGTTGCCTCCTAACTCCTCTCCGACGATTGACTCGTTGAAGGCATATGCTACACTCATCGGTGAAAAGTATGTGATGCCAGTCCTGAGCGGTCCATTCGGCATGTTTCGGGCCCATCTGCACCGTGCTGCATTGTGTCGTGGTTGCAAAGCTGGATCTCGCCATGGACGTCGGGAGTGAAGTTGCCCATCATGCTGCCTATTGTACACAGATTGAGTCGTAACACGACGTCCTGTGGCCGCACGAAAAGCGTTATTCAACATGGAGGCGTTGCCATCAGGTTTCCTCCGAGCCATAATCCGTAGGTAGCGGTCATCCACCGTAGTACAAGCACTTGGGTGGCCTGAGAGAGGCATGCCATCGACAGTTCCTGTCTCTCTGTATCACCTCCACGTGCGAACAACATCGCTTTGGGGCACTCCGAGACGCCTGGACACTTCCCTTGCGGAGAGCCCTTCCTGGCACAAACTGACAATGCGGACGCGATGGAACCGCAGTACTGACCGTGTGGACATTGTTGAACTACAGACAACAAGAGCCGTGTACCTCTTTCCTTGTGGAATGACTGGAACTGATCGGCTGTCGTCAGATCCCCTCCGTCTAATAGGCGCTGCTCATGCATGGTTGTTTACATCTTTGGGCGGATTTAGTGACATATCTGAACAGTCAAAGGGACTGTGTCTGTGATTCTATATCCAGAGTCAACGTCTATCTCCAGGCGTTCTGGAAACCGGGATGAAGCAAACCTCTTTGTGATGTGTGTATTTTGATGCTGAAAGCGTCTCCAGAATGGTGTAGCACAAGGTGTAGTCTCCAGTGCCCACGTAGAAGCAGTGTAGGAGAGGGCGAACTGCATTCCATAAAATCTGAATCCATTTGTCTAGTTAAGATCCGAAGGCCAGGTGGAAATACGTAGCTTCACACTGTGGGACCAGCCACTGAATGCCGTGCAAGAATGTTTGTTTAAATCAGGGTAAGGGGTTTTGTTATTGGCACACAGTAATTATTTTGGTAGAAGGCGCGATTTCCCATGCATGGCTACGTGCATGACAGAGATATTTTCTGACTTCTTTCCCACATCATACCATGCGACAAAATCAGCGAGAGTAGGACGTTGTTAAACTTGTTTATAAAATTTTTATTGGTCCGAACTCTCATGGTCTGTTGCACTTGGCCGGCTAGATTCCAACGCTAGTAGAAATAGTTAAGTTTTGTAGAGCGATGTCAGAAGACACTTCCGGCAAGGACGATGAAGAATAGACATGCTGCAGGGACACTGTAGAGAACACGCCTCACCTTAGGCAGTCGCAAAAGATAGTCTCAGAGAAAGGTATCTCCGGTTTAGAGCAAAGTACAGAGGCCGAGTTGGACTGAGAATTTCCATCCACTGCTGCAGCTTTCTTCCACACTCGCAGCATTGAAGAGTGGCGACCATATGCTATCGATGCATTCATTGAGGTAAGGGGGACAGGAAGCAAGTCTATTTGCATTAGCGTTTCGTTGAGCAGATATAACATAGCAGAGTCAGTTAGCTGCACCCATTATGCCCTTTGACGAAAATACTGGTGTCTTTGTTGCTTTCCCGTGGATTTTCTTCAATCCACTAATCGTTTAGTAGTTCTGCACTGCTCTGAATGACCATCGCCGGTGAGTATGGTGGAGATCTTGGGAGAGGTCCATTTTTCAAACGTCTTGTAGGTGCACAGTGATGTTTACGCTGGTGTCATGGTATGGGGAGCCATCGGATAAGTCTTCACGTTGCGACTGGTAGTGACTGAGGGAACTCTGAGAGCACAACGGCACATCACGGACACCGTGAATCATTATGTGTTACCTAGCAAGTACCTGGCAGTATCGTGGTATAATTTTTGGATAGTAAAATGCTCGTCCACACATAACACTTACCTCTATGAAATGTCGTGGGCAGCAATGTTTTCAAATACGTCCCCAGTAGACTGTGGGTTGGATCAGCTCGGAAAGCAACTCTGTCCCAGTGCCAGTATCCAGGATATAAGGGAACAGATACAACAGCTGTGGACCAGCTGGCCTCAGGTGAGAACACAACCGCTTATCAAACGTCTGAGTGCATGCATCTAAGCCAGAGGAGTTGTCACTCACACTGATAAGTGGGCTCATACTGCTATGTTATTTCTAAAGTTGTTTCGGTTTTCTCATCATTTCGAACAGTAAAGCTTCACTTAGGTTCCTCCTCCTCTTCTGAGGAGTATCTGTAAATACTTTAGCACTAGGTTTTCAAGTGTCGATCCGTCTGCACCAAAGCTATAGATCATATTCGCTATGTCCTGTCCACTTATTAAAGGTTTGTATGCCAGAAGCAGTGGGTGAATCACTTTGTTTGATGTCTTATGGGAATAAACAACGTTTTTATAGTGACCACTAGCTTCCATTTGTAGTTGGATGTTAATGTATCCGTGGTGTGGTCCCCACAATTTCAGTGTAATTGGGCCACCCTAGTAAAGTTCCTTTCATAAAACGTTGTCCATTGCACAACAGCATTTCTCTTGAATTTGTATAATCTTATGGGGAGCTTCCCGCCCTGTAGATCTTTGGGGATTGGGTCTGTAGCATCTTAGGGATATGCTAAATTGGTTAACCGTTAACTGACATCTCCCACAGTGTTGTCAGTCTGGCCTCCATTTTCACACTACGAAGTTTTATTAAAGAGTTTTTTATGTTCCTAGTATGCAATAAACTGCGCTGTCACGTCTAAATGCCAATTTTCTCTTCATTCTGTGTCCAGATGAGTAATTTTTCATCTTTACTTCATTATTTTACTAGTGTTCGTGAATAATTATGATCCTTTTGTTATAGTGCAGTTTCGATAGACTTAAGAAAAATACACTCTCAGACAAAAGAAAACCATTCTTATATGAGCAACAGAAGAATAAGCTATTAAAGACTTTAAATCAACTTGACGAAAACAAATAAATCTAACAATAACGCCAGCAGATAATCCCAAAGATAACCACAAATAACTAAACTTCGAAATGGGTAGATGTGACGTACTTATATAGACAATTACGAGGTGTGTGGGAAAAGTAATAAAAGGTGTGGGAAAAGTAATCGATCAAAGCGTGAAGGCCGTCGGCTACTGCGTTGTGCGTGGTGAGCGGTAATGCCTGAAACTGGGTATTCTCGGCACACTCTTGCAAGTATGGATCTTGGAATATTGCATTCCCTAACGATTCCCGAAATGGAATGTCCGATGTGTCTGTCTCCAACTACTTCCTATCGTGAGGCCATAACCACGTCGGAAACCTTCTCATACGAAACACCTGAGTATAAATAAGATCTCGCCAACAGACTTCCCTTTTATACCTTGTGTATGTGATGTTACCGCTAATCTGTGTATGATCATATCGCTATCCCATGGGTTTTGTCACCTTACTGCATATCCCAATTATGGAAATGATATATGCTGTTGCCATTGTTACGATTGTCTTAATGTCCTTCCTGTTCACCTAGACCCCCATCATTAGGTCCAATCAATTAATGTTCAAAGTGAGTGTTTGATTAGCCGGCCGGAGTGGCCGTGCGGTTCTAGGCGCTGCAGTCTGGAACCGAAGGATCGCTACGGTCGCAGGTTCGAATCCTGCCTCGGGCATGGATGTGTGTGATGTCCATAGGTTAGTTAGGTTTAATTAGTTCTAAGTTCTAGGCGACTGATGACCTCAGAAGTTAAGTCGCATAGTGCTCAGAACCATTTGAACCATTAGTGTTTGACTGACATTTAGAAGCAGGATCGCGTCAGCTGTTTCCAAGGTCACAACGTATACCATCGCCTTCATTGGGTTCCGTTTGTTAGCGGAAGAGGTGGGAAAGCGAGGTGTAGCGCAGCAAGACACGCATTTGGAAAACAACATTTGAGGGCCATGTACCTCACGAAGTTCGAAATTATGCTTGTTAATTCGATTACGGCGCAACGAAACAACCCCACGACTTTCATCACAGATCATATCTTGCACTGGCGGCCCGGTTGCCCAGATTCGAATCCGTGCAGACACAGTTACGTGTTTGGCTGGAGCTGAGTGTGTCGTTCGGGCCGCGAGTGTCGAGGCGAGCGGGGTCGCGCTGAGTTACGCCGCTGGACGCACGGCTCGGCGGTCGCCTGTTTATAAGCGAGGCAGTGTGCGCGGGGCTAATGAAAAGTCGCCGCGCGCTGCCAGCCCAGCCGCTATTTTACGGACCTGGGAGCCGGCTGTGCGCTGCGACCGACCAGTTGCAGGCGCTCTGGGCGGTCACGACGCGCCGTTGCTCACCTGCGAATTGGGCCGGCAGTGTGTCACCGGCTCACCTCGTGCGAATCTCGGCTGTCACTAACGGTACCCACGCAACAAGACATTTGGAGAAGAGTTGCGCCACCCTCTGGGAGTAGCAGAGCTACAAAGAAACCACCTGTTCTCAATATACAAAGCCTTTCAAAAAAAGTGAACCTCCAACAACCAACACCAACTCAAAGGAAGGCCTCGGCGCTTGTTGGTGACGTCACGTTAGTTAGACACGGCGATCACAAGGTCCGTTGCAGGCAGAAACGCCTGGGCGTGCTAATCACTATTGTTGTTGTGGTCTTTAAAAAAATGGCTTTGAGCACTATGCGACTTAACTTCTGAGCTCATCAGTACCCTAGAACTTAGAACTACTTAAATATAACTAACCTAAGGACATCACACACATTCATGCCCGAGGCAGGACTCGAACCTGCGACCGTAGCGGTCGCGCGGTTCCAGACTGTAGCGCCTAGAACCGCTCGGCCACTCCAGCCGGCCCTGTTGTGGTCTTCACTCCTGAGACTGGTTTGATGCAGCTCTCCATGCTACTCTATCCTCTGCAAGCTTCTTCATCTCCCAGTACTTACTGCAACCGACATCCTTCTGAATCTGCTTGGTCTCCCTCTACCATTTTTACCCTCCACGCTGCCCTCCAATACTAAATTGGTGATCTCTTGATGCCTCAGAACATGTCCTACCTACCGATCCCTTCTTCTAGTCAAGTTGTGCCACAAACTTCTCTTCTCCCCAATCCTCTTCAACACCTCCTCATTAGTTATGTGATCTAGCCATCTAATCTTCAGCATTCTTCTGTAACACGACATTTCAAAAGCTTCTATTCGCTTCTTGTCTAAACTATTTATCGTCCATGTTTCACTTCCATACATGGCTACGCTCCATACAAATACTTTCAGAAACGACTTCCTCACACTTAAATCTATACTCGATGTTAACAAATTTCTCTTCTTCAGAAACGATTTCCTTGCCATTGCCAGTCTACATTTTATATCCTCTCTACTTCGACCATCATTAGTTATTTTGCTCCCCAAATAGCAAAACTCCTTTACTACTTTAAGTGTCTCATTTCCTAATCTAATTCCGTCAGCATCACCCGACTTAATTCGACTACATTCCATTATCCTCGTTTTGCTTTTGTTGATGTTCATCTTATACCCTCCTTTCAAGACACTGTCCATTCCGTTCAACTGCTCCTCCAAGTCCTTTGCTGTCTCTGACAGAATTACAATGTCATCGGCGAACCTCAAAGTTTTTATTTGTGCTCCATGGGTTTTAATACCTACTGCGAATTTTTCTTTTGTTTTCTTCACTGTTTGCTCAATATACAGATTGAATAACATCGGGGAGAGGCTACAACCCTGTCTCACTTCCTTCCCAACCACTGCTTCCCTTTCATGCCCCTCAACTCTTATAACTGCCATTTGGTTTCTATACAAATTGTAAATTGCCTTTCGCTCCCTATATTTTACCCCTTACACCTTCAGAATTTGAAAGATAGTATTCCAGTCAACATCGTCAAAAGCTTTCTCTAAGTCTACAAATGCTAGAAACGTAGGTTCGCCTTTCCTTAATGTAGCTTCTAAGGTAAGTAGTAGGGTCAGTATTGCCTCACGTGTTCCAATATTTCTGCGGAATCCAAACTGATCTTCCCCTAGGTCGGTTTCTACTAGTTTTTCCATTCGTCTGTAAAGAGCTCGCGTTAGTATTTTGCTTATCACCATAAATCTCTTATTTTTGGACAAAATGTTTGGTATTGTTTTGGATTCTGCAGTTTTATATAGATGAAAGATTTTCTTACTATCGTAAAGCTACAAATGAAGATCATAGTTCTGTATCACTGAATCCTGTCGAAACAAACGTAGATCAATATGAGAAGATGCTTTGCCCCATTGCAAGCTTCGGAAATTTTACATTCAAGTAACTATATTTACTTGATCCATTTTGTTATCGGAACCTACCCCAACCCCCTTGCAATGAACTCGTTTCTTTTATTTATTTATTTATTTTCGTTTGACATCTTCACTGGATGTGTGAACTAATTTTCGAGTGTAAATGTCCAACTGTTGCCAGTCATTAGATTACAGTCGTTTTCAACGAAAGGAATTTTAAACAGGAAACAAACTAACTTCATACATCGAAAATACTGCTGAGCTTAAACTTTTTTAACATGCACATTAGAAAAGATAAGTATCCCCTCTTGCAAATGAAAGGAGAAACTTTATAGATAAAAAAGTTTTATTTGATAAAGCAAGTATCTCTCTTTTGCCTCTTCTTCTGTTCCCCACCCCCTCCCTCAACGTGTACAATCGCAAGATATTTCGTTAACATTCAGTGCTCCTCAACCCATAGTCAACCAAGAAACCTAAAGAAGAGCACCAATATGTTCACAGTTTCTTGTAAAAGGAACCCAGTACAAACGTACAGATTTACAAATAAGGAAAGAAGCACGAATTCTGTTGCTGCCGGACCATGAAATTGTTTTTGTATGTCAATCCTTAAAACAGGTGGGAATTTAAGTTCAGGAGTGCACTATTTGTTAAGATGTGTAATGAATTGCACAATTAATTGATTGCTGAAATATCTCAGAGCAATGTGTGTTGGTCAACTACCGCCAATAGTTTCACATTTTCCTGCGTCAGAGAGGGAGACACCACCATGATGAGTATGCCTGCAACAGACCGGCGTTCGCCGTGCCTAGCTGAGGTGACGTCACGAACAAGCGCCGAGGCCTTCCTTTGAGTCGGTGTTGCCACAACACATAGGCGGGCGTCAACGAAACAAAATTGATGAGAAGTCATCGAGTAAAACATAAGTGATTTCTGGCGTTCCCCAAGGTAGTGTTGTGGGCTCTCTGTTGTTCCTTACTTGTATAAACGATTTAGGAAACAATCTGAGCACCGGCCGGTGTGGCCGAGCGGTTCTAGGCGCTACAGTCTGGAACCGCGCGACCGCTACGGTCGCAGGTTCGAATCCTGGCTCAGGCATGGATGTGTGTGATGTCCTTAGGTTAGTTAGGTTTAAGTAGTTCTGAGTTCTAGGGGACTGATGACCTCAGATGTTAAGTCCCATAGTGCTCAGAGCCATTTGAACCATTTGAACAATCTGAGCAGCCTTCTTAAGTTGTGCGAACTGTCGTCTATCGTCTACTAAAGACAGCGGAAGATGAAAACCGTTGTGTCTTGGAATTCTGCGTATTCGGTTCGCTAGACAAACAATCAGAAAACTCATATTAATGAGTTTTATTAAAACAAGCTAATTACAATACTTAACTTTGATAGACGTGTCGCAAGCAAAGGGCGACATACGAAATACTCAGTCTCCCTCAGCACAGACAAACACAAGTTTAGATTAGATTAGATTAGTTTTCCGTTCCATAGATCCGTGCTGAGGAGATCCTCGTGGATGTGGAACATGTCAGTTTTCTTCTGTGCTACGTAGAGATTCTAATGAAGAGGCTACGACTGAAGCTGCTATTGAGGCGGCAAACACTTAAGCTGCTATCGAAGTGGGCTGCCACCAGTCGGGATCGGCGCTTATGTCCTCTTCACACAGGGGCCACTGCTGTCGCTGTCCTGGACGGAGGTTGGTCGGCGTGCGATTGGTTAACTTCTTCTCACGGCCGTCTCTTCTCTGTCGTTCTCGACTGGCGTGCCGGCGCTGACTTTACGCCTTAACAAAAACCAATTACTAAACTATTTAGATAAGGTATCTATATGGTGCGAAAAGTGGCAATTTACCCAAAATAATGAGAGTTGTGTCGTCACCCACATGAGTGCTAAAAGGAATCCGCTAAGCTTCGGTTACACGATGAACCAATCAAATTTAAAGGCTGCAAAAACAACAAAATACCTAGGAATTGCGAACAACTTAAATTCGGAAGAACGCATAGAAAATGCTGTGGCGAAGGCGAACCAAACGCTGCGTTTTATTGGCAGAGCAGCTAGAGGATGCAGCAGATCTACGAAAGAGACGCTCCTCCGTCCTCTTTTGGAGTACTGCTTCGCGGTGTGGGGTCCTTACCAGGAGTACATCGAGAAAGTTCAACACGTTATTTACTATTGAGAAGTAGGGGGAGAGTGTCACGGATATGTCACAGGATTTCAGCTGGACATTATTAAAACAAAAGTTTTTCTCGTTGTGACGGTATCGTCTCACGAAATTTGAATCACCAACTTTCTCCTCCGAATGTGAATATTTTGTTGACGCCGACCTACAAGGGAGAAAGGTTCATCATAATAAAATAACGGAAATCTGAGCTCGTACGGAAAGATATTAGAGTTAGATTTTCTGGCTTGCTGTTCGAAAATGGAATAACAGAGAATTAAGTTGAAGGTATTTCGACAAACTCTCTGCCAGGCACTTAAATGTGATTTGCAGAGTAGCCACGAAGATGTAGTGTAGAACACGTGCACACCATCGGTGGGTAGGCAAGTAATTAGAGTTGTAATTCTCTGTGACAGGTAGAACGACCATGGTAGCACGTTGTGTTGGTCGTATTTAGTGCCGTTAACAGACCTGAAAAAGTATGTAAGGAGTGTGAAAATGTTGTATGGTGAGACAATACATTTTTAAGAAATGGGTACTCAAAGCATCAAACTGAACGGTCTATGCAGTGGTTGGTTCAAATGGCTCTGATCACTATGGGACTTAACTTCTGAGGTCATCAGTGCCCCAGAACTTAGAACTACTTAAACCGAACTAACCTAAGGACATCACACACATTCATGCCCGAGGCAGGATTCGAACCTGCGACCGCAGCGGTCGCGCGGCTACAGACTGTAGCGCCTAGAACCGCTCGGGTCGATGCAGTCAAAACCAAGAACACCTGAGATAGAGGTCGAGACTAAGACCGAGAAAGAGACGCCAAAAATCACTCATCTGCCTTATGCTGGACCAGTATCCGGAATGATCGGTCAACTCCTACGGAAACATGGCATCACTTCAACTAAGATAAAACGTATTCCGTCTAAAGACGATCTATGTCCTCTAAAGAAGGGGGTGAGAGGGGATGGGGGGAGGAAGAGGAGTGGAAACTGCATTCTATGCGAATGTGTCGTGTCATACGTTAGGCTATAACAATAGTTGACGAGAGATACAAGCAACACCAGACTAAAACAACCAAGCAAATCAGCTAGCTCTGAGCACTGCCTCGAATACAATCAGCTGCTTCAGGACAGCGCACGTCCCCAAATTGCAAACGTCGGCCGGCCGATGTGGCCGAGCGGTTCTAGGCGCTTCAGCCCGGAACCGTGCTGCTGCTACGGTCGCAGATTCGAATCCCGCCTCGGGCATGGATGTGTGTGATGTCCTTAAGTTAGTTAGGTTTAAGTCGTTCCAAGTCTAGGGGACTGATGACCTCTGATGTTAAGTCCCGTAGTGCTTAGAGCCATTTGAACCATTTTGCAAACGCCGTAACGCACAAGTTAACGCAAACTCAAGTGGTTGATACTCGTGCACCCACCCTATATTCCTGATCCCTAACAGTGTGATTATCAAGTCTACGGTCCCTTAACACAGCACACCGTTAGGGACTTTTTCACGCAGCAGGACACAGCGTTGGTGGATGGTTGCAACCAATTTTAAGGGAAGAGGACGAAACAGCGAGATCGTCGGTCCCATCGGATTGGGGAAGGAAGACAGCCGTGCCTTTTCAAAGGAAGCATCCCAGCATTTCCTGAGGCGATTTAGGGAAGTCACACACGGTGTTTCATCAAACGAGTGTTCAACTTGGTGCGTCGCTTGGATGACTGCCTAAATGCTCACGATGAATTTGCCTGATTAACATCGATTCTGGACTGTACAGTCAACGAACTGAAACTTTTTAATCGCCCCGAATACCAACAATCAGAATGTTTGGAAGATCTGTAGACTATAACGCATGGTCTTTGAGCAGTTGCAGCAGAAAGAGAAGTCACTAGGGTTGTTCCAGGAGCGTTAACGTTTACATTGGAAGGCAGATGGTTGGTTGGTTGGTTGGTTTTGGGGAAGGAGACCAGACAGCGTGGTCATCGGTCTCATCAGATTAGGGAAGGATGGGGAAGGAAGTCGGCCGTGCCCTTTCAGAGGAACCATCCCGGCATTTGCCTGGAGTGATTTAGGGAAATCACGGAAAACCTAAATCAGGATGGCCGGACGCGGGATTGAACCGTCGTCCTCCCGAATGCGAGTCCAGTGCCTAACCACTGCGCCACCTCGCTCGGTTTGGAAGGCAGAATAGATGTTTTTGAAGTCATATGTCGCAGCAAAATTGAGCATTCCAAAAATGATCAGTTAATGCAGTTGTGGAATGCACAATTAAATACGTGTTTTGTAAGTATATTCTTCGTGTCAGTCTTTATATAATCGATGTGTTCTTGATGAAGAATGTTATTGAGGCACTATCTAGAGTCAATGTAAGCACTTTATGATTGAATATTCGCGGTACAGATGACCCGAGGATGGTCAGAGTGTGACTTAAGTCGATAGCCAAAACAGAAATAAGTAGGGCTACATCTGTGTATTGCATGATGCATTTCCTTGCCATTATGAAGGCTGCTCATCACTACCCACACAGAATATTTCTTGTACTAATCTCGGGCACAGACTGAACCTACGTGTACCCCATTATATGTGATAGCGTGCTAACGCATTACTATAACTTCGTCAGCACCTGATTCTCTTACGAAAAAAATTTCCTCCTTTACCTGTTACTACAATATATTATACCTTCTATAATTTCAGAGTGCGATTAATGAATGATGCAGTAAATTTCACAAGCAGAATAACGTAACGTCCGGGATACTATGAACATCCAATTGCGACAGAACACTCCGAACTATAGCTCGTAGCTGCTGCCATGCAACTGGTAAAGTCGATGAACTGCCGACTTCTCATTAATAAGACAGCAAGAATTACGCTGTTGATGCAAAAATGCCACTTTGTTCTGGACGCCTGGAAGAACGTTAAAAGAAGAATTTATTGCCTTCTCAGAAATTAAATCACCACGAGCAAACGGAAACCTGTTCAGTGGAATTCGAATCGCGCAACCCAGCGTTCCGCCATTTCACTCCATAATTCGCCTGGGAAGATAAAAGCCAGACGGGGCAGTAACCGTTTTTCACCGTCTTCCTCTTCGACGTCGGTACTAATCTGTCAATTCGATGGATTTTGTTTCTGTCTGCTTAACAGAGGTTGTTTTGATTTACATTCTGAGACTAACTATCGAACTCATAGCTCAGTGTTTAATTTCTTCTCTGAAATTGGCTGAATGTTAACAAAACTTATACCTCAGTATTTAATTTCTCTGCTGAAATTGGTTGAAAGTCAACAGAAGAAAAATTAAATTGTGTTGCAGTCGGACTATCTTAGTTTATAGAGACAACAGCGGATACGAATATAGAGATGGTGATATACCGAGTGACTTGTAATTACTGTCCTGAGAGATCGCTGTTTGCAGGTAACTTCTAACACCGTGAACAAAAGCACGGAGAGTCGTTGGGTGAGCATGTCATCAGCGCAACAAAGACGCGCAAACTCATCCATGTCCCGAGTGCCGATCGGCCGCATACAACAGCTACTTCTGCATTGTTGGAAGTTGCAGACAATCTCGTTGGAGGTGATGGAGGTATGTCAATCAAATACTTCGGTTCAGAACTGGACGTCTCTGTTGGTAGTGCTGACACACTCGTCGATCAGTTGAGGTGCTCAAAAGTGTGAGTCCTCCGAGCTCCTCGCCACCTAACTGAAGACCATTAAGAGCAACGAAGGACCATCTGTGTGGAGAAGCTTGCACGTTACGTTGCTGATGGAATCAATTTTTTTCGAACATCCTCATAGGCGATGAAACACGGGTCAACACTTCGAACCGGAATCAACAAGGCAATCAATGGAGAGGCGCCACACCACCCCTCCAGCGAAGAAAAAGTTCAAAGCCGCACCCTCAACCTGTGAAAGTCATGGCGGCGGTCTCCTGGGACTCTGAGGGGTTATTCTGTTAGATGTCCTGCCTCATGAAGCAACGATTAACTCTGCAGTATTTTGTGCTATCGTCAGGAAATTGAAGAAGCGACTTCAGCGTGTTCGGCGCCATAAAATTGGAAAGTAGCGCCTCCTCCAGGACGACGCAAGGCCTGACACAAGTCTGCGCACCCGTGAGGAGCTCACAAAACGTGGACTGTTCTCCCTCGTCCACGCTAAACACCGGAACTCGCACCTTCCGACTTCCATCTCTTCGGTCCAACGGAGGTTACACTCCGCGGGAAGCAGTACATGCATGACGGGGAGGTTACTGATGCAACAAGACGTTGGCTCCGACGCCGACCAGTAAAATGGTACCATGGCAGCACGCAGCGTAGCACTGAACGGAGATTATGTTGAAAAATAGGCTTTTGAAACCAAAAGAGTGGGGAATGACTTGGTGTCTTGTAATCCTGAATAAAAACAACCTGCTTTCAGGAAAAAAAATTTGCATTACTTCTTGAATGCCCCTTGTAGTTATTCTAGGTTGACGTTCTTGTGTTGACTGTGCGACGTTCGTTAGTGAAGCAGAATAATAAACGACAGAAAGTAGTTCTCGCCTGGGGCTGACGTAAATGCCCAGAAGCGGCGACATACGTATTTTGCAATTTCCCCAAGAGATGTGCTGGGCACAGCTGTATTTAATCTTGGGCTGTTATTGCCCTGAATAGGTCGCGTTTGCGCTTTCGCCGTACTTTATGGCGTCTCCTTTTATACGCTGCTTAGTGGCCGCGATGCACAAGGCAGCGTGCGTTATCGTCGCAACAGTAAACGTCTGGTGAGCAGATAAATCAGCAGCCGGGAGAGGCGACCCATTTGGAATGGAAATGGTCGGCAATGGCGCGCCTGGGAGGCGACACGTCAGCGCGACAGTAAACGCCGCGGCCGGCCGCGCCACGAATTACTGCCTGCCCGGCGCTGCTTTATGGGGCCTCCTGCATTTCGCCGAGTCCGCAGCCAATTTCAGCTTTCTATTCCAAATGATGTCAGCCTCGCAGTCCCCAGGCCAGAATCGTAGAAGCAAATCCAACGCCGGGCGTTTATTGAGTTTCTAGCAGTACTAACATTTTGAAATTAGACGGTCTTTGTTCTGCCCCAGGAGGGAAGCTTCCCTGGACACTGAACCAGGCGAATGCGGTTTTACGACAGGTCGTCACCTTGAAAGTAACTGAATATGGTTGTCTTCAGTCCGATGACTAGTTTCATGCAGTCCTCCGCGCTAGTCTCTCCTGTGAAAACCTCTTTATCTCTTTACAATTACGGCAGCCCGCCTCCATTTGAACTTCCTTCCTGTATTCAACCTGTAATCTCTCAGTACAATTTTTACCTATCACACTTCATTTATTTATAAAATTGACGATTCCTTAGTGCCTCAGAAAGTGCCATATCAACTGATCCCGTCTTCAGATGAATCTGTGGCAAAAATTCGTTTTCTCTCCTAATTCTATTCGATACCTCCTCCTCAAATGTATTGTATAACGTGAAATACTGTTCTTCACACAGCACTATTCTGCTCATCCTCCATTTCTAATTTTCTTATTTGTGTTCCATCTAGGAAGGACTGTGTAATGATGAAATCGTCTCGGGTTATCGGTTGAGTCAAGGCGACGATCTGCGGCAACATTTCAAGAAGTTTGCTACTTGTCAGCTTCAGGCAAAGTCTTCGCCTAAAGATGACAAGTAGGAAACTTGCTGATACGTTGCCGCAGAATGATGCCTTGACTCAGCAGGTAACCCGAAAAGACTTCATCATCGACATTCGCTGAGAAAGTCTAAATTCGCATATAGGACCTCGTAACGTTTCTAAACTACAGGAGTTCGTTTCAATGGATATACACTATGTGATCAAAGGTATCCGGACACCCCCAAAACATACGTCTTACATATTAGGTGCATTGGGATGCCACATACTGCCAGGTACTCCATATCAGCGACCACAGTCGTCATTAGACATCGTGAGAGAGCAGAGTGGAGCGCTCCCTGGAACTCACAGACCTGGAACGTGGTCAGGTGATTCGGTGTCACTTGTGTCATACGTCTGTACGTGGGATTTACGCACTCCTAAATATCCCTAGGTCCACTGTTTGCGATGCGATAGTGAAGTGGAAACGTGAAAGGACACGTACTGCACAAAAGCGAACAGGCCGACCTCGCGTGTTAACTAACAGAGACTGCCGACAGTTGAAGAGGGTTGTAACGTGTAATAGTCAGACATCTATCCAGAACATCACACAGGAATTCCAAACAGCATCAGAATCCACTGCAAGTACTATGACAGTTTGGCGGGAGGTGAGAAAACTTCTATTACATGGTCGGGCGACTGCTCATTAGCCATACGTCACGCCGGTAAATGTTAAACGACGGCTCGCTTGGTGTAAGTAGCGTAAACATTGGACAATAGAACAATGGAAAAACCTGGAGTGACGAATCACGTTACACATTGTGACGATCCGAGGGCAGGGTGTGAGTATGGCGAATGCCCAGTGAACATCATCTGCCAGCGTGTGTAGTGCCAACAGTAAAATTCGGAGGCGGTGATATTATGGTGTGGTCGTGTTTTTTATGGAAGGGGTTGCACCCCTTGTTGTTTTGCATGGCATTATCACAGCACTGGTCTACATTTGATGTTTTAAGCACCTTCTTGCTTCCCTCTGTTGAAGAGCAATTCGTGGATGGCGATTGCATATTTCAACACGATCGAGCACCTGTTCATAATGTACGGCATTTGGTGGAGTGGTTACACGACAATAAGACCCCTGCAATGGACTGGCCTCCACTGAGTTCTGGCCTGAATCCTGTAGAACACCTTTGGGATGTTTTGGAACGCCGACTTCGTGCCAGGCCTCACCGACCGACATTGGTACCTCTCCTCAGTGTAGCACTCCGTGAATAATGCGCCGCCATTCCCTAAGAAACGTTACAGCACCTGGTTGAAAGTATGCGTACAAGAGTGGAAGCTGTCATCAAAGCTGAGGGTGGGCCAACACCATATTGAATTCCAGCATTACCAATGGAGGGCGCCATAAACTTGTTAAGTCACTTTCAGCCAGGCGTCCGGATACTTATGATCACATAGTGTAGCTCTCTTCATCTACTGTTGACAAATACTTGTAGGAAGGACTTCCTAACATTTAAATTGAAACTGGACGTTGATATATTGCTGTTTTTGAGGAAAGCTTTTCTTATTATTACCAGATTACATTCTATATCCACTTTATTCTCGTTAGCAATTTTGTTGTCAAAATAGCATAACTCGCGTGTAGTTTTAGCATATCATTCGCTAATCTAATTCCCTCAGCATCACCTGTCTTAAATAGGCTGCACTCCATACTAAGTGTGAAGGCTCAAAGGAAGATAACTCAGAAGAAACCATTCTGACCACAGCCAGCCACGGTTTCGATAACATGAAATTACATCTATGCCGTTGCTGAGCCGTGCGTCATCCATGAGGTCTTTGAACACGTCAGCGTATCAAAATATGAACAGAAAGATTCGGTATTATGAAATGATGTTAAGATTACGTTTAACCAACAGATAAGGACGTCGACTTTGATCCGTGATGCAGTGGCGTTGTGGCGAGGAATACATACATTCGCAAACTGAGATGTAGTAGATAAACGAAAATATTTGTTTTGCTGCTATTATACTTTTCTGAATATAAGTTGCGAAGAAAAATTCAATTGAATCGTAGCCCGAGGTGTGTAATGACGTAAAAGAGGAACATCACATGCGCATATTACGGCAACGAAACAGATCTGTCACAGTGTCCACTGAATAAACCTTGACACTTTAAAAAACTTTAAGAACTACGAAATTCCTGTAACTATTGTTTCATAAAAATGGTTTAAAAAATTCTTCACTTTTAGAATTAAAAGGATCCAAGACTGTAGTGAATTTTGATAAGTATATGGAGTGGATGAAACTTAAGAAAATGTATAAAAATTTTAAAACATACTTGAAAGGGAAATGTGAAACAACTAAGATAATAAGGAGGATGAATAGGAGGTGGGGAAGTGTGGTGAGGAGGTAAAAAAATGGCTCTGAGCACTATGGGACTCAACTGCTGTGGTCATTAGTCCCCTAGAACTTAGAACTAGTTAAACCTAACGAACCTAAGGACATCACAAACATCCATACCCGAGGCAGGATTCGAACCTGCGACCGTAGCGGTCTTGCGGTTCCAGACTGCAGCGGTTGAGGAGGTAAGATGGGGAAGCGGGGTGGGAGGAAAATGGAAAGGTTCGGGAGGAACAAAGGAGGACCAGGTAAAGAAAGTACTTTCCTTATTTAGGCAGTCGAAATTTGCCGAAATACTATGGTGTCACAACTCCATTTGTCCACTCAGGGTTTGGTGTGTAAAACGACTAATGGATCTCAGAAAATTATATAAATTTCCTGAAGTGTAGCCCTTGTTTTCTCGATGTAAAATTCTTAAGTTAATAAATTTTCTTAAATTTGATCTACTTTAAATAAGTATAAAAATTCACTACAGTGTTGGATCCTTTTAACTGTAAAAGTGAAGAATTTTTGAAAACATTTTTATGCAAGTCTTCCGGCGTAACGAAAAGCGCGCGCACGAAGATCAAGAATGATGCAGCAGAGAGGGCTGTGAGACGACTTAAGCCAATAGTACGCTGACCGGGACCTCACCACGACAGGAGCGGCACCTTTACGAGGAGAATATAAGAGCCGCTCCTGCCAGCCTCGGGCGCACTAGAAGAGCCTCACCAGAACACCAGCCGTCATCGTAACTCCTTAATCGTGACTTATGTTTTGCTTGCATGGAAATGGACTGTCGAAGCACATTTATTATTTGTATGTCGCCAGTTGCTTGCGACACTTTACTGTGAAAAGGCAAAGTTAAGTACCGTCAATTCAATTTACGGTAATAAACTCCATCAATAGAATTTGCTTGAATGTTGTCTAGTAATCCGAGAAACAGCTTCCTAGGCACCCTATATCAGACGAGTGGCCATAATACCACGGAAACAATAACGTTTAGAATCTTAAAGTTCTTAAAGTTTCTTAATGTTTTAACCTTTATTCAGTGGACACTGCCAGTAGATCGGTTTCGTTGATGTAATATATGCGCATGATGTTCCTCTTTTACGTCGTTCCATGATCAAGCTATAGTATAACGTACGGACGTTTTTAACGAAAAAAATATCAGCTGTCACTATCATATCGTTATTCTAGTGACTGTTTTTAAAAAAAAAAGTTTCTGGCTTTTTATCCCAATATTCCTTGTTCTCATTCACCATTCGAGTATCCCCCAGAATATCGCCAATCGTTCGTTCGAACCTGCGCATCGTCAGCACATGCTCGATTCGCCCACAGGCTAGCTGTTTACTTTCCTGCTGTCAATATGACACAGCACGTGGCCGCGTCCCCTGTTCGCGATTGCGTATAGATCGCAGAAGCCATAAGTGAAGTTTTCAGGTTCTGCTTTTCCGTCAATAGCTATTTACTTGACGGGTTTGGTCCACGTAGAACATCCCTACATTTTGTGGCAACCACTTCTAGGTTTTTCATTCTGGCCAAAAATTTGACTTTAATTGGTTCCATTTGTTTTCACCCTACCAGTGGATCAGTATGGTCTCATGTGCTTAGGACCCATCCACTATATTTGAATCCGGCTGTTTTATTCTGCGACGCACCGGCTTCTAGCGGTGTTTTTTTTTCGATCGACAACGAATGCTGGGTACAAAGTTCCGAGATTTTCAGCTCTAATGCTTTACTTGTGTGGGTACTAATATTTCGATATCCTCATGTTCAAGTTTTTAATAACTTTTAAAAAAATTAAAATCTTAAAGTAATTTACCATACCAGTTCACATATCGCGGTTATTATGCTTTCTGGATTTATAGTTATACGAATGTTCACCTGAATATGTGGCTGTTAGTGTCACGAAACCGGTAGTGACCCAATAATAAAGGATTAAATATATCGGAAACGGTTTATTAATACCCAGGGTGGCTACTCATGGCTGTGGTTGCCTACCACTAACGTTGTTTGCATTTCATAATCATTGATCCCTGACTTAGAGCACATACTCTGGTTACATTGGATGATGAACACCGATGTGTGTACCTTGCCTGTACAATTGCGTATGAATATTACAATTTAGTTGAAATTGGGGCGACAATGTGGTGATATTTAGGAGTAAGTGTGCTTTTTCGAAGGTTTTTTGATGAGTGTCAACTTCGAGGAATGGCTCAAATGGTTCAAATGACTCTGAACACTATGGGACTTAAAATCTGAGGTCATCAGTCCCTAGAACTTAGAACTACCTAAACCTAACTAACCTACGGACATCACACACATCCATGCCCAAGGCAGGATTCGAACCTGCGACCGTATCGGTCGCGCGGTTCAAGACTGAAGCGCCTAGAACCGCTCAGCCACACCAGCCGGCAACTTCGAGGAGTCACAGAAATCAGAATATAACTAGGCAAAAAAGTTCTTTTACACAGTTTAAAGATACGATCATTCTTTTCTTACAACCGAAATTTCTTTACTTAACGATCAGCTGTTTTTTTATAATAGTGAATTAGATTGCAGCAATTCGCCTAATAGTGACTGGTATTAAAAACATGGAAAATGTAAATGTAAGCTCTGTTGTTGCCCTTTGCGCATAAATCTACATAAAGCACTAATGTCACATCTGCGATTTATTTGCGTCTGCGTCTTCGTGCGGCGTGTGCTCGAGTATACTACTTTGCCAGATCTGCGAGCAGTATTTCCACTTCATTGTTCACAGTTGCGTTGTTCACATCGGAGCTTTCCGTCAGATAGCAAACAATCCTGCTTCCCTTCGTTGTTGTGTACTCGTGTGAGACAAACATCGTAACATAATTAGTTACGTCGTACCTGTGTGAAACGGTATCATTTACGCAGCTGTGAAAAGTCTGTTGAGATCAGAGTTTGTGTCTGCGTCTACGCGCTGAAAAGGAACAGGACGCGAGCAGTTCCGTGTCACAGTTAGTAAAAAGAATTTCTGAGTGTCTCTGGTCTAAAGTACAGTAAATGAATTTCGGGAGAACAGAGAGGAACTTCATGTCTTGGGTCACCAAAAAACAGTTCTGACAGGCGACAGAAATTTACATTGGACGACTTTACAAAGAGAATTGTAAGAAGGATAATCCACAACTTCCATGTGGAGAAGCAGTTTCCATCAGTGGCTGCCGTATGGAAAAAGTTAAAGACTAAAGTGGAAGACTTGGTATGCGTGAATGAATCCTTTGGCGGGCTATTCGGAAATTGGGCTTAGATACAAAAAATTTAGCAAAAAACATTTGCCGACGAAAAATAACCAAGTAGCAGGAAAGGAATCAAGTTCTTGCGGTAAATCAGGCACTTTAGAAACACTGGATGGACTGTTTATTACACCGAAGACACCATGTGTGGTGCAAATCACTGCAGGAAGTTTCGATGGCAGGAACAAAATAGTCTTATGCATCAGAAAACATTTACAGTTATCACAGAGAAAATGTTAAAGATGGAAAGATGGAAAGGAAAGGTTCAAACACTGTCCTGTTATGGAAAAATGGGTGTAATGAGCCACATTTGGAACGGAGATGGGTTCGTGCGAAGAGCTAGCTTATTTTTTACTGTCCAAAAATGAGGTGCAAATTATCATTATGAAATGAATGCCAGACACTACGAAGAGTGGTTTAGGAGAGTTCTCAGTGCCAGACATTACGAAAAGCGGTTTAGAAGTGCTCCTGAAAAATTACGAAACAGATCTGCGATTGTTTTAGATGAGGCTCCATGTCACACAATGTGAAGTCCGGTATCACGGAATCCATCCACGAAATGCAGACAGAATTCTGTTATTGGATAGATGGAAAGAAATAATGCAGAGCTTTCATCTAATGTCAGATAATGTAAGGAATTTACTAAAGCTGGTCTACTGGAACACGGGTGACTGCACGACAGGTCACGAGAATGTCTTTTGGAAAGTGTAATTCGCTCAGTGAACAAGGAAATTAAACGTTTGTGGTTGACTGTGGTGCACTGGGAATTCAGTGCCACTGAACGTAATTTAGGCATTCGTCAGGAACAGAGCAGTAAAGGAGAACAGTAATATTTAGATAAATGATAATTTACGTTGTGTGGCTCCGCTCTGGAAAGTGTTCCTCGAAGTTTCTGGAGGACTCCAGTGAGCAATTTACACAAACTTGGAAACAGTTAACAGAGGCTGAGACGGTTCTGCGACCGTGTGGGCTGCAGATTCCTCGACTTGCGCCATAGGGTGGTGGGGTTTCGGGTTCCGCTGGATAGGTCAGGAGTCCACTACACGCAACAAGCGGCTACACGGGTAGCAGGGGTTGTGTGGCGTGGGCTGGGCGGTTTTTTAGGTTAGATGGCCTTGGGCAAGTACAGAAAGGGCAACAGCCTCAACGGGTGCGGGGCAAAGTCAGGACATGCGGGGACCAAGCAGCAATCGGTATTGTAATTGTCAACTGTCGAAGCTGCGTTGGTAAAGTACCGGAACTTCAAGCGCTGATAGAAAGCACCGAAGCTGAAATCGTTATAGGTACAGAAAGCTGGCTTAAGCCAGAGATAAATTCTGCCGAAATTTTTACAAAGGTACAGACGGTGTTTAGAAAGGATAGATTGCATGCAACCGGTGGTGGAGTGTTCGTCGCTGTTAGTAGTAGTTTATCCTGTAGTGAAGTAGAAGTGGATAGTTCCTGTGAATTATTATGGGTGGAGGTTACACTAAACAACCGAACTAGGTTAATAATTGGCTCCTTTTACCGACCTCCCGACTCAGCAGCATTAGTGGCAGAAAAACTGAGAGAAAATTTGGAATACATTTCACATAAATTTTCTCAGCATGTTATAGTCTTAGGTGGAGATTTCAATTTACCAGATATAGACTGGGACACTCAGATGTTTAGGACGGGTGGTAGGGACAGAGCATCGAGTGACATTATACTGAGTGCACTATCCGAAAATTACCTCGAGCAATTAAACAGAGAACCGACTCGTGGAGATAACATCTTGGACCTACTGATAACAAACAGACCCGAACTTTTCGACTCTGTATGTACAGAACAGGGAATCAGTGATCATAAGGCCGTTGCAGCATCCCTGAATATGGAAGTTAATAGGAATATAAAAAAAGGGAGGAAGGTTTATCTGTTTAGCAAGAGTAATAGCAGGCAGATTTCAGACAACCTAACAGATCAAAACGAAAATTTCTGTTCCGACACTGACAATGTTGAGTGTTTATGGAAAAAGTTCAAGGCAATCGTAAAATGCGTTTTAGACAGGTACGTGCCGAGTAAAACTGTGAGGGACGGGAAAAACCCACCGTGGTACAACAACAAAGTTAGGAAACTACTGCGAAAGCAAAGAGAGCTCCACTCCAAGTTTAAACGCAGCCAAAACCTCTCAGACAAACAGAAGCTAAACGATGTCAAAGTTAGCGTAAGGAGGGCTATGCGTGAAGCGTTCATTGAATTCGAAAGTAAAATTCTATGTACCGACTTGACAGAAAATCCTAGGAAGTTCTGGTCTTACGTTAAATCAGTAAGTGGCTCGAAACAGCATACCCAGACACTACGGGATGATGATGGCATTGAAACAGAGGATGACAGGCGTAAAGCTGAAATACTAAACACCTTTTTCCAAAGCTGTTTCACAGAGGAAGACCGCACTGCAGTTCCTTCTCTAAATCCTCGCACAAACGAAAAAATGGCTGACATCGAAATAAGTGTCCAAGGAATAGAAAAGCAACTGGAATCACTCAATAGAGGAAAGTCCACTGGACCTGACGGGATACCAATTCGATTCTACACAGAGTACGCGAAAGAACTTGCCCCCCTTCTAACAGCCGTGTACCGCAAGTCTCTAGAGGAACGGAGGGTTCCAAATGATTGGAAAAGAGCACAGATAGTCCCAGTCTTCAAGAAGGGTCGTCGAGCAGATGCGCAAAACTATAGACCTATATCTCTTACGTCGATCTGTTGTAGAATTTTAGAACATGTTTTTTGCTCGCGTATCATGTCATTTCTGGAAACCCAGAATCTACTATGTAGGAATCAACATGGATTCCGGAAACAGCGATCGTGTGAGACCCAACTCGCCTTATTTGTTCATGAGACCCAGAAAATATTAGATACAGGCTCCCAGGTAGATGCTATTTTTCTTGACTTCCGGAAGGCGTTCGATGCAGTTCCGCACTGTCGCCTGATAAACAAAGTAAGAGCCTACGGAATATCAGACCAGCTGTGTGGCTGGATTGAAGAGTTTTTAGCAAACAGAACACAGCATGTTGTTATCAATGGAGAGACGTCTACAGACGTTAAAGTAACCTCTGGCGTGCCACAGGGGAGTGTTATGGGACCATTGCTTTTCACAATATATATAAATGACTTAGTAGATAGTGTCGGAAGTTCCATGCGGCTTTTCGCGGATGATGCTGTAGTATACAGAGAAGTTGCTGCATTAGAAAATTGTAGCGAAATACAGGAAGATCTGCAGCGGATAGGCACTTGGTGCAGGGAGTGGCAACTGACACTTAACATAGACAAATGTAATGTATTGCGAATACATAGAAAGAAGGATCCTTTATTGTATGATTATATGATAGCGGAACAAACACTGGTAGCAGTTACTTCAGTAAAATATCTGGGAGTATGCGTACGGAACGATTTGAAGTGGAATGATCATATAAAATTAATTGTTGGTAAGGCGGGTACCAGGTTGAGATTCATTGGGAGAGTGCTTAGAAAATGTAGTCCATCAACAAAGGAGGTGGCTTACAAAACACTCGTTCGACCTATACTTGAGTATTGCTCATCAGTGTGGGATCCGTACCAGGTCGGGTTGACGGAGGAGATAGAGAAGATCCAAAGAAGAGCGGCGCGTTTCGTCACCGGGTTATTTGGTAACCGTGATAGCGTTACGGAGATGTTTAATAAACTCAAGTGGCAGACTCTGCAAGAGAGGCGCTCTGCATCGCGGTGTAGCTTGCTCGCCAGGTTTCGAGAGGGTGTGTTTCTGGATGAGGTATCTAATATATTGCTTCCCCCTACTTATACCTCCCGAGGAGATCACGAATGTAAAATTAGAGAGATTAGAGCGCGCACGGAGGCTTTCAGACAGTCGTTCTTCCCGCGAACCATACGCGACTGGAACAGGAAAGGGAGGTAATGACAGTGGCACGTAAAGTGCCCTCCGCCACACACCGTTGGGTGGCTTGCGGAGTATCAATGTAGATGTAGATGTAGAAAGGCCACGTTGTCCTGAGACTGAGTAGAACCAAATGGCTCTGAGCACTATGCGACTTAACTTCTGAGGTCATCAGTCGCCTAGAACTTAGAACTAATTAAACCTAACTAACCTAAGGACATTACGTATATCCATGTCCGAGGCAGGATTCGAACCTGCGACCGTAGCGGTCGCTCGGCTCCAGACTGCAGCGCCTAGAACCGCACGGCCACTCCGGCCCGGAGCAGTAGAACCGTTGCTGCTACAAGTAGACGACTCAAGCAGCAGGTGCGAAAAAACCTCATCGAGCAGCGAAAACGATTAAGGTAGTTTTTATTTCATTCATAACCCTCTCCTGCAAAGTTTATTTGATGTAAGGGATTTCATTTACTGTTAAAATTTAAAATACATTTCGTTGTTCATTTATTGACAGTTCCTTCCACATCGAGCGTTCATTTACTGTTTTCCATATTATTGCCTTTCTCTAGACGACATCTGAACGCGGCAGTGCTGTATTGGAATGCGACTACGGAACTGCCATTCTTCGCCCGTGAGTAGCCGCTAATCGCCCATTACAACAGAGGCAGAGCGCTGGCACGACAACAATGCTCCATAACGCCTCGCATATCTTGCAGTTGCTAATGTAAGTTCTTTACAAACTCTTAACTGACAAACGATGTAACCGATCAAAGTTCAGGCTCTCCACCCGTGGTTTCTCCGTCGCAACGGCTACGACGGTAAGCTCACTCGTAGCGCCTTGCGTTTTAAATTATAGCAATGAAACAACTAATCAGATAATAATGAAAATTTACCTGAAAATAGAAAAGGTTCTACTTTTGAAACGTGCAAAGAAATTTTTTTTCTTAAGTACAGTCTGGCTTTTATGACTCATCAAAGATAATAAGTGCCAAAAATGCTCGAAGAAGCATGTTATCTCTTAAATAGTGCCGTGTATGTCGCACCTATTGCAGCCAAAATGTAATATTCGTACACTATATAAAAGTAGATATTTCCACGATTCAGGCAAGGTACAACATATCGATGTTAGTCATTTGGGGTAACGAGAATATGAGCTCAAAATAGGTGGTCAGTCATTATTAAATGCATTTGTGTTGCAAATTGCCACTATTCTCCACCTATAATCGCATGTATCTTAAACACACATTCTCAGAATAACTTTCGTAAATTGAAAGGTTCAACGTCTTCAATTCTCTTAAAAATGTTTTTATCTGATATTTGCAGCCTAATAAACTTCTATTCATGTCTTCGAGTGACTAATAAAGCAAGGGGATTCTGTCTCTCCGCCGGCCGGAGTGGGCGTGCGGTTCTAGGCGCTACAGTCTGGAACCGAGCGACCGCTACGGTCGCAGGTTCGAATCCTGCCTCGGGCATGGATGTGTGTGATGTCCTTAGGTTAGTTAGGTTTAATTAGTTCTAAGTTCTAGGTGACTGATACCTCAGAAGTTAAGTCGCATATTGCTCAGAGCCATTTTTTCTGTCTCTCCGTAGTGTGTCGAAAGTTTCAGTGGCATACAACTTCCATTTATTGCATTTTCTACTTTACAACAGATACACAAAATACATTACAGCACTTGAGTTTCAAGGATTTTATACCTTCAGTGCTAACAGTTTTTACTATCATCTCTCCACGAGCCCTACACAAGCATTTCTACCAAGATTTCCACCTTATAAATGCTCACAATGAGTTCTACGTAAGAAGTACTGATTTGCAGACATGCGCCCGGTAATGTCTGCTGGCAAAACAAAGAAGACGGATACAAAAGAGTGGTTTAATATAATATTTATCATTGTACTGTACAAAATTTTAATGTAACTGCACTTTTTTTAAATCAAATTTTGAAATAGTGTCTTACAACAAATATTTGTTCTTTTCATTACTATAAACTGTCTAATCATGTATGTAAAATGTCTGATTTATTATTCAGAATTTCAGTACAAAATCTGCGAAATGTCTAATTAAATGTCTAATGTCAGTAAACTGCTAAGACCATCGTTATTGATTAACAAATAACGAAAATAATAATACCCCTCACTGTAATTTCTTTAAAGAATGCTATTCTACTTGAGAAAAAAGTTTCGTTCCTTTAAACTCGTTGAACTATATTTGAAATACGACGTAGGACTGTAAATTCGCACGTATCTTCCAGTTCCATTGATATTAATATTCCTGATATCGGCGTCTTTCGTATTGTAGTGGGATACGCATGGATGGGTGAGGGCGGCGATTTTCTACCGAAGATGGCTGCAGGTATAGCAGTAGAAGATGGTTGCTGTTTTTTACAAACACTGGACTTCGAAACTGCTAGCGCTGATGCCGAGCGAAGCGAATACGTCTCGACCTTCACCCAGTGCGCCGACCTCCGGCACGGTAGCCAGGTATCAGTACTGATCGGGACCTTCGCAAGGAGAAGGCCCTGCATTTCCCAGCCCATGTCGCGCCGGCCGGTTGCAGCTGCTCTGCCCTGATCACATGCTGCGCCGCCCAGAGGTGTGGTACATAGAACCCCATCGCTACTGCCTCGGCAGGGCCGTGGATGGCTGGATTCCGGGCTGTAATCCCGACGGGGCGGTAGAGTGGCCGATTGCTCGGATTATCAGGCGGGAGCCAGAGGGTGGGAGCCTGGTGACGGTAGAGATGGCAGCGTCATCGATACGGCGCTGAACAACATGGACTTCATGTAACATTGCTGCCCATGAATACCGTCGGTCCTGGAGGAATTCAAATGCTACTGCTGCTTCCTGTCTTCGAGGTAATGGCTAGATTTATATGTCACGCCAAATGTTCTGGAACAGAGACAATGTCCGGGGCGGTTGTCGCAATTGGCAGCACGCGTCGGCGAGACGGAAGTCCTTCTCGAAAGCTGGTCCCAGGGTACTGACACACGGACCGTTATCACGGAAGTCTTCCTGTGCTGAAGGGTGCTGATAAACGGGGGCGACGCTCCGAGGTAGGCAGTGCCTGTATCCTCTCGCACTGTTCTTGGTTCCAAACTGTGCTTTACTCCATATTATGACATTGTCTTCATTGTCTTATACGATGCCTCACGTACTTCCGGCCTTTAGTGTACTACCCAGTACATGTACGTGTATTGTCAGTGTTGGTGGTGCAGTGGTAAAGTGGGAGTCTTGAGACCGTACGCTCGTGGGATCGAATCCTGGCCTGACACCGGTATTTTCAGTCTGCCTTTATATTAGCCATCACGTTTCAGTGGTGTAAGGGTATGTTACTAACGTAACGTGGTTCATATTCCGTGTTAAACTGAAGGTCCCATTTCCCTGAAAATATGAAGGTATATCACAAACGAACTGTTGTTCAGATTCCTTGTTAAGGTTCTATTGTGCACGACTTCGTTCACAGTAGTAATTATAAGTAGACTACAGAGTGGTTCGTCGTAGGGAAGCTGCACTGGAGCAGAATGATTAGTGAACAAGTTAACACAATAAACAAATGAGTTACTTAACTTGCACTTTTACAACTGTACAAAGACTTATTACAAATAATACAGCACGAAGTAGAAGCCAGCTATCAGAGTGTCAACTAGGACGATACTTTCTGAAAGAAAGCACGAACTGGGATGTTGTAGAAATGAGGCTGCAAGAGCAGTTGGGTCGAGAGGCTGCCGCTGGTATTTCTGTATTGCAGTGGCAGAGGGCGTTCGTAGTCCAGAGGCGTTGGAGGCGTGGCTCAGTGGGCGTGCTCCACTGGATCTGCTGGATCCCATTCGACATTGGATCCGCTGGATCCCACACGACTGCTGTTGGCATCTAACTTACTACTGTGTTACCAGTCTCGAGATCTCTGTGAGGTGCCATCAGTAGGTGATAATTTAGTTTAAGGAACTTGGAGTCTCACTAACTCTCCTGAGAGACTCCCAGCAAATCAAGATACGTATCTGCTTTAATTGTATTACAATATCTGCTGCTTTGATTAACCCGTATGTCAAAGTAAACAGATGGTACTGGTAGGTCCAATATTCATAACTCATTGCTGAATTAAAATCAGGTCTTGTTGATTTTCCATTAGGAAAATCCGTTACAGGAGAGGCCTAATGTGATACACTACTTGTATGTAGTGACACGCACAGGTCCAAAGGAGATAATGGAGGGAGGAGAGTTTATTGACGGCCATTATATCTCCAAACACATTTCCGTAGAAACGTTTATATTTCTGCATATATTAATTTCAAAATGTCACTGCTAACTTTCAGAGAATAAAGTAGCGTAAAACTAGGAGTCTCAAAAAACGGTAAGGGATTTTAGTTAATTACAATATACATTTAAAACAGGACGCTTTTCAGTTCCTTCTGTGAGGGTTTGCCCGTCTGGATGAGTTTACAGCTTGTCCAGTGATATTCTAGCCAGGTAAAGGAAACGATTCCAGGTTCACTGTATCGACCATCAATAACAAATTAGATTCATGTTGTAATCAAACAGGTAGAAATGATATATTAAAGGGAGTGAGGGAGAACAGAGAGGGAAAATCCAAGCACTCACAAAAAGAAACTGAAAGACTGACGCCCTGAACATGCATGGAAATGACTCAAAAAAACAATGTTCCGCTCACTTACACGCTTATGTGGCCGTAGCCCTATTACTAATTGAAACATTGATAATCATGAAAACACACTTCAATTTTACGTTGTGTATGCTATGACAATGTGAAAGTTATGAGAGTTGGTTACTGTTAAAGTTCTTAAATTAGCTCCATGACGTATTTTCTTACATTTTTGGACAAATACTTTTAAAAAACTATGATTTTCTCAACTGCTGTCTCTTGGGTGTTAGGCTCACTGATTAAGTACTGATGTAAACATATTATTATTATATTAAAACATTCTATCATCATCATCTTCTTCTTCTCTAAGTGTAAGGTCTTGGCGTCTGCTGTGCCTCAAAATTTTCCATCCAATACCTTTAACGGGTGTCCAATATTTCTTCGTCTTGTTGAGTTATAGAGTAAAACAGGTTTAGTTATCCTATTATTAGACATGTATTGGACATGGTCTTTCCAGTTTAGGCTCTGTTTTCCAACTATAGGTGTAATGGGCTAAACATTTAAATCTTAACTAATGTTGCTGTTCCTTAGTAACAGCATTGTACCATCCTGGGTGCAGTCTGCACCATCACCAGATCTCTAGCAAGGTGAAGGTACTTTTCTCCAAGATAAATCTGGCAACCGTAATTTCTGCACTCATATCCCTGACAAGCACGATAAAGCACCTTTTATTTTACCATTCTGAAGTTACCCACTTGGCCTCGAGTGGGACGCAAGGGGGAGAGGAGGGATGAGGCAGAGGGGTGTCTTCGACCTTCACCTTGGTGGAGACCTGGCAACACTAGAGACTGTACCTAGAGTGGTAGAGGCCCACTACTTTTCGTATATGGTCCAGTTATAAATATCCTTCTACAAAGAAGAGGAACGTCAGCTCTGATGATTTTATCTGTCGTATTTGATCTGATATTACTGTCCAATATTCGCTACCATAGAGCAGCAAAACCAAGTTTATTTGTTTGTAAACTTTTAGTAATGTTGATTTCTGTTCTTTAAGTTTTAATGTACACTGCATACGTTCACAAAAAAGTGTAAATCTGGCCAGTTTTAGCCCTGTGTCATTTGATTTAATAAATTTAAAACAGGACTCTAGATATTTAAATTCTTTTCCTTATTCAGTTTTTTTTGTCGTCTCTAAGAATTTTAGGCATTGTGAGGTCCAGTCCTAGAAATGACATTAGTTTTGTTTTATCTGTCGACACATTTTTAATCCTCCCCCCATGAACCCACGTTGGTGGGGAGGCTTGCGTGCCTCAGCGATACAGATGGCCGTACCGTAGGTGCAATCACAACGGAGGGGTATCTGTTGAGAGGCCAGACAAACATGAGGTTCCTGAAGAGGGGCAGCAGCCTTTTCAGTAGTTTCAGGGGCAACAGTTTGGATGATGGACTGATCTGGTCTTGTAACAATAACCAAAACGGCCTTGCTGTGCAGGTACTGCGAACGGCTGAAAGCAAGGGGAAACTACAGCCGTAATTTTTCCCGAGGAAATGCAGCTTTACTGTATGATTAAATGATGATGGTGTCCTCTTGGGTAAAATATTCCGGAGGTAAAATAGTCCCCCATTCGGATATCCGGGCGGGGACTACTCAAGAGGATGTCGTTATCAGGAGGAAGGACACTGGCGTTCTACGGATCGGAGCGTGGAATGACAGATCCCTTAATCGGGCAGGTAGGCTAGAAGATTTAAAAAGGGAAATGGATAGGTTAAAGTTAGATATAGTGGGAATTAGTGAAGTTCGGTGGCAGGAGGAACAAGACTTTTGGTCAGGTGAATACAGGGTTATAAATAAAAAATCAAATAGGGGTAATGCAGGAGTAGGTTTAATAATGAATAAAAAAGTAGGAATGCGGGTAAGCTACTACAAACAGCATAGTGAACGCATTATTGTGGCCAAGATAGACACAAAGCCCATGCCTACTACAGTAGTACAAGTTTATATGCCAACTAGCTCTGCAGATGATGAAGAAATAGATGAAATGTATGACGAGATAAAAGAAATTATTCAGGTAGTGAAGGGAGGCGAAAATTTAATGGTCATGGGTGACTGGAATTCGTCAGTAGGAAAAGGGAGAGAAGGAAACATAGTGGGAGAATATGGATTGGGGGGAAGAAATGAAAGAGGAAGCCGCCTTGTAGAATTTTGCACAGAGCATGACTTAATCATAGCTAACACTTGGTTCAAGAATCATGATAGAAGGTTCTATACATGGAAGAACCCTGGAGATACTAAAAGGTATCAGATAGATTATGTAATGGTAAGACAGAGATTTAGGAACCAGGTATTAAATTGTAAGACATTTCCAGGGGCAGATGTGAATTCTGACCACAATCTATTGGTTATGAACTGCAGATTGAAACTGAAGAAACTGCAAAAAGGTGGGAATTTAAGGAGTTGGGACCTGGATAAACTGAAAGAACCAAAGGTTGCAGAGAGTTTCAGGGAGAGCATAAGGGAACAATTGACAGGAATGGGGAAAGTAATACAGTAGAAGAAGAATGGGTAGCTCTGAGGGATGAAGTAGTGAAGGCAGCAGACGATCAAGTAGGTAAAAGACGAGGGCTAATAGAAATCCTTGGGTAACAGAAGAAATATTGAATTTAATTGATGAAAGGAGAAAATATAAAAATGCAGTAAATGAAGCAGCCAAAAAGGAATACAAACGTCTCAAAAATGAGATCGAGAGGAAGTGCAAAATGGCTAAGCAGGGATGGCTAGACGACAAATGTAAGGATGTAGAGGCTTGTCTCACTAGGGGTAAGATAGATACTGCCTACAGGAAAATTAAAGAGACCTTTGGAGAGAAGAGAACCACTTGTATGAATATCAAGAACTCAGATGGAAACCCAGTTCTAAGCAAAGAAGGGAAGGCAGAAAGGTGGAAGGAGTATATAGAGGGTTTATACAAGGGCGATGTGCTTGAGGACAATATTATGGAAATGGAAGAGGATGTAGATGAAGATGAAATGGGAGATAAGATACTGCGTGAAGAGTTTGACAGAGCACTGAAAGACCTGAGTCGAAACAATTCCCCGGGAGTAGACAACATTCCATTAGAACTACTGACGGCCTTGGGAGAGCCAGTCCTGACAAAACTCTACCATCTGGTGAGCAAGATGTATGAGACAGGCGAAATACCCTCAGACTTCAAGAAGAATATAATAATTCCAATCCCAAAGAAAGCAGGTGTTGACAGATGTGAAAATTACCGAACTATCAGTTTAATAAGTCACAGCTGCAAAATACTAACGCGAATTCTTTACAGACGAATGGAAAATCTGGTAGAAGCGGACCTCGGGGAAGATCAGTTTGGATTCCGTAGAAATGTTGGAACACGTGAGGCAATGCTAACCTTACGACTTATCTTAGAAGAAAGATTAGGAAAAGGCAAACCTACGTTTCTTAGAGAAAGCTTTTGACAATGTTAACTGGAATACTCTCTTTCAAATTCTGAAGGTGGTAGGGATAAAATACAGGGAGCGAAAGGCTATTTACAATTTGTACAGAAACCAGATGGCAGTTATAAGAGTCGAGGGGCATGAAAGGGAAGCAGTGGTTGGGAAAGGAGTGAGACAGGGCTGCAGCCTCTCCCCGATGTTATTGAATCTGTATATTGAGCAAGCAGTAAAGGAAGCAAAAGAAAAATTCGGAGTAGGTATTAAAATCCATGGAGAAGAAGTAAAAACTTTGAGGTTCGCCGAAGACATTGTAATTCTGTCAGAGACAGCAAAGGACTTGGAAGAGCAGTTGAACGGAATGGACAGTGTCTTGAAAGGAGGATATAAGATGAACATCAACAAAAGCAAAACGAGGATAATGGAATGTAGTCAAATTAAATCGGGTGATGCTGAGGGAATTAGATTAGGAAATGAGACACTTAAAGTAGTAAAGGAGTTTTGCTATTTAGGGAGTAAAATAACTGATGATGGTCGAAGTAGAGAGGATATAAAATGTAGACTGGCAATGGCAAGGAAACCATTTCTTAAGAAGAGAAATTTGTTAGCGTCGAGTATAGACTTAAGTGTCAGGAAGTCGTTTCTGAAAGTATTTGTATGGAGTGTAGCCATGTATGGATGTGAAACATGGACGATAACTAGTTTGGACAAGAAGAGAATAGAAGCTTTCGAAATGTGGTGCTACAGAAGAATGCTGAATATTAGATGGGTTAGATCGCATAACTAATGAGGAGGTGTTGAATAGGATTGGGGAGAAGAGAAGTTTGTTGCACAACTTGACTAGAAGAAGGGATCGGTTGGTAGGACATGTTTTGAGGCATCAAGGGATCACAAATTTAGCATTGGAGGGCAGCGTGCAGGGTAAAAATCGTAGAGGGAGACCAAGAGATGAATACACTAAGCAGATTCAGAAGGAAGCAGGTTGCAGTAGGTACTGGGAGATGAAGAAGCTTGCACGGGAAAGAGTAGCATGGTGAGCTGCATCAAACCAGTCTCAAGACTGAAGACCACAACAACAACAACAACAACATTTTTAATGGTAATTTGTCTCAACTTGGACCTTTTCCTTTAGCTTCTATTATTAACTGATGATTAGCAAACAGTAGCATCACGAAATTAAAATTATCACATCTTAATTTGTCGTTTAATCCAATCAGTCATTTATGTATGATATCCACGGTGTAAACATTGAAAAGGTTAGGGGACAGTGGACAGGCTTATCTGTTTCCTTCTTTAATATCGGCAGATTCTGTCCCATTGGTACAGTATGCATCACTATGTTATCATTCTTGTATAACGTCTGCATTACTGCAATCATATCTATTGAACTCCCAGCTCCTTCCATTTACCTTGTCAAACGCCTTGTCATAATCGATAAAGTAATAGGTTGGTAAGCTAAATTCTCTTCTATTTTAGTCACTTGTGCCAAAGTGAAAAAACAAACAAAATATGATATACCTTTTCTGAAACCACCTCACTTGCAAATACGACATACCAAAGCTTCAATCCATTCGTGAATCAACAAACATTCATAAAACTTAAAAGTATAAGATTTAGCTGAATAGACACACATCGAATCAATTCCACGTTTACATTATCAGTGCCTGGCGACCTCTGTTTTTTGTTTCTTGGATCACATTTTTCAGTTCTTCCATTGTTTCCAGAAGGAAAGAGTTATTTGTACTAGCTTTTATTTCTAGCCCTTCTTTCTTAACAGTCTATAACGATTTAAAGTAATTTATTCTTTCATATTCTGATATTGTATATAGTTTAAAATATCTCGTTCTTGTTTATTCGAGTACTTCATAATCATGCATCTTTGTTTTGTATTGCATGAATTTCGCATACAGAGCATCCCAACTTTCTCGTTTACTTCTGCGTGTTTCTTTCTTCACTAAAACAGATTTTGATTTCGTTGTGGTTGGAGTGGCCGTATTGGCAGACAAAATTACTGAATACAGGAATCGCCTGTTATGCACGCACTGTCTTTCCATATGACCCAAAGACGTTTGAGCACCTTAATACCATCGTCAGTTGGTGTTCTGTATTCAAATCTATAAAATGTGATGATGTTTTGAGCGACAATTTTCCCAACGAAAGTTAGAGCTGAAACTGTTTGTGTCTGTTGACGTCATTGCCTTAAGTTTTCTACATTATACTATTGTTTACGACTCTCTGTTCATTATCGGATGTTGGTGTCTTGTCATCTGCAACTAAATGATTTTAATGTGAGTTAGGTAGGCGAGTTAACCCCAGTTCAGACTATTTTTTCGATTGTAGTTGTAATGGGTTCAGCATTTAATTGTTGTTATTATGTATGTGCTTTTTATTATCCAGCAATAAATATTTCGCTCCAAAACCGAGGAACTCCATCCCAGTTAACTCGCAAGCCAAACTCACATTATCGCAATTCAGGCCCAGATGAGTAGCTACTAATATCTGATAATGTACAGTCGGCGCTACAAAACAGATAATGTAGCAAAATTAAGATAATTACAACAAGAGACAAAATCTGTTTTTAATATAATTTTCGGTGTAATAATAATCACTTAAAATGATTTCGAATTTTACAGATCAAGAATGTCGAATGGTGGCACAACCGTGCCGAAACATGTTTAGATTCACATGAGAAAAAAAGAAACAGTTGTTTGTATGGCGGGAAGACCTTATATCAATTAATGAAGTGCATTAGCGTAATATATTCACACTGAAGTGGCAAAGAGGCTGGTATAGGTATGCCTATTCAAATACAGACATATGTGAACAGGCAGAACACGACTCTGCGGTCGGCGACGCCTCTGTAAGCCGACATGAGTCTGGCGCAGTTGCGACAACGGCAGGTTATCAAGATTTAAGTGAGTTTGAAGGTGGTGTTATAGTCAGCTCTCGAGCGATGCGACACAGAATCTCCGAGGTAGCAATGAAGAGATGATTATCCCGTACGACCATTTCACGAGTGTACCGTGAATATCAGGAATCCGGTAAAACATCGAATCGCCAACACCGCCGCGGCCGGAAAAAGATCCTGCAAGAACGGGACCAACAGCGACTGAAGAGAATCATTCAACGTGACAGAAGCGCAACCCTTCCGCAAATTCCTGCAGATTTCAATGCTGGGCCATCGGTAAGTGTCAGCTTGCGAACCATTCAGCGAAACGTCATCAATATGGGCTTTCGAAAGCGAAAGCCCACTCGTGTACCGCTGATGACTGCACGACACAAAGCTTTACGTCTCGCTTGGGCCGGTCAATACCGACGTTGCATTGCTGATGTCTGCAAACAAGTTGCCTGGTCGGACGAGTCTCGTTTCAAATTGTATCGAGCGGATGGAAATTGGAAATTTGTGGTAAGGTCTTATGGGACCAGACTGCTGAGGTCATCGGTACCTAAGCTTACACACTACTTAATGTAACTTAAACTACCTTACGTTGAGGACAACACACAAACCCATAGCCGGACTCGAAACTCCGACGGGGGGAGCCGCGCAGGACGTGACAAGGCGCCCTAGACAGCGCAGAACGGATGGACGTGTACGGGTATGGAGACAACCTCATGAGTCCGTGGACCCTGCATGTCAGCGGAAGACTGTTCAAGCTGGTGGAGGCTCTGTAATGGTGATGCGTGTGTGCAGTTGGAGTGATATGGAATCCGTCATACGTCTAGAGACGACTCTGACAAGTGAAACGTACGTAAGCATCCTGTCTGATCGCCTGCATCCATTCATGTCCATTGTGCATTCCGACAGACTTGGGCAATTCCAGCAGGGCAATACGACATCCCACACGTCCAGAATTGCTACGGAGTGGCTCCAAAAACATTCATATGAGTTTAATCACTTCCGCCGCCCACAAAACACCCCAGACATGAACACCATTGAAAATATAACGGATGCCTTGCAACGTACTGTTCAGAAGGCATCTCCACCCGCTATTACTCTTAAGGGTTTATGGACAACATTGCAGGATTCACAGTGTCTATTCCCCCCAGCACTACTTCAGACATTAGTCGAGTCCGTGCCAAGACGTGCTGTGGCACTTCTGGGCAGTCGTGTGGGGTAGGGGGGGGGGGGGGAGGGGTGTAAGGTGCCTCTTACGTGAGGAAGACATTTTTACTAGTTTTAATAAATTATTGTCTCTTATCGATGTATTCACGATAGTTAGGAAGTGCTGTAGTCCGTAGCCGGACATGAATCGGAGAGCATTTCCCACGCTGGCTGAGGTGACGAAGCGACCGTATGTCGCGCGTAGTGGGGTGGGGCTCGTCGCTGGACCGTAGCAACAAGCGTCAGCCTGGGAAATATACATGACGGGAAGTACCGCCATCTTGGTGCCAAAGTCACCGATTTTGTTTATTTATATTCAATAATTAAAGTCATTTATGACAATATGAATACTAGGAGGAGCCTCTGGATGTTTAAAACTATTTATCATAATTTTGCCTCGTAAAAATTCACAACCGTTCATTAATAAATGCATATCTTAGTAAGTAGGAACTTGATCGGAAATCCACGAACTGTGACGAAATTAGTAAGAGATACGGACTGCGCACCAAAGTCGGCAGTCGGCGTTAAGAGCTCTTCCTGTCTTGTTCGATGGTAGCCATGCTCTCGGTTACGAGTAGTTTGTGGCATGAGTGTTTCATTATTGATCTAATAGGAATAAAAGTGATATTACGGCATTCTGAATGTTAATTTCGAGTAAATAGATACCCCAAAGTTGATCGACAGCAGTTTCAGATAATTAACTTCCACCGACAGAGACATCCAATGCGCCAATGAAAAATCTGCACGGGACGACATTAACGAGAGCTGCACCCCGCACAGGTAGGAGGAAATCCGACGACACGACTCACCAATGCGGATCAAGGAAGGTCCGACTTACACTAGCAAATTCCGGGTGGAAATGCTGACAAGTTATACTGTACGTCACTTATACTATCCTCTACGAAATCGCGGCTAACTGAGTAATAACAGTATCAGTTTAGAAGCGAGGGGATCTTGCAGGGGCTACACGATATTAGGCATATTCACCACATTCTTTGGCTCTTCAGTGCATACATCGCAATACTTGTTATTCAAGTCTGAAAACTGTCATTACCGACAGAAATTAATTACGTGTGATTCATGCGACACTGGAACTAGAATAAAACAAGTAATTGAAACTGTTATCGTCTGTGTGATTCATATAAATAGGTAGAAACATTTTGTGTTATTATTATTAATATCGCAAGTGTCAAATGGCTCAAATGGCTCTGAGCACTATGGGACTTTACATCGGAGGTCATCAGTCCCCTAGAACTTAGAACTACTTAGACCTAACAAACCTAAGGACATGACACACATCCATGCCCGAGGCAGGATTCGAACCTGCGAGCGTAGCGGTCGAGCGTTTCCAGACTGAAGCGCCTAGAAACGATCGGCCACATCGGCCGGCAATATCGCAAGTATCTTTGGAAGTATGGGTGACTCCAGTTAGCGTTTGTGTGGGAGCTTGGGAGGGGAAGTCTGGAGAGGCACGAATTGGGACGCGCACTGGAATTGGATCCCGCAGCCGCGCCTGTGTGGTGACCGCGCCATTCTCGGAGCACTGAACTCCAGTCCTGCACCCTCCATGTTGTTTGTTCCGCTTCCCCCCGCCATCCCGCTGCCTCGGTGGCGGCAGCGCCCGTCGGTTCTGCAGACGGAGCGGCGCTTCGAGGTCGCCGTGCAGGCCGCGCTGCGCTACGCTTTGCTAGGCTAGGCTAGGCTCGGCACGCCTAGGCCTGGCTACGACGCTGCGACGCAGGCCGTATAAGGCTGGTGGCCGGCCGCGGGTCGGCCGTAACGGGACCCGTGTCTCCGGCGCGCGAGCAGACCGCCGCAGCTCAGCAGAGCCCGCGCCGCTCCGCCGCTCCTCCGGCGCCCACGCACGCTCTGCGTCCTTTCTCCCGCGGTCTCGCGTGACGCACACACCTGCAGCAATAGGCGCCTCACATACCTCTGCCTGCCGGGGTTAGCGAGACCAGAAAGACGCGGAAACGCTCGCCGACCTTCGGGAGGTACGACAGGAAAAGATAACTTTGTTCTCGCACAACAAGTACGACTGATTACCATTTAGAGTTTCGCTCACTGTCACGATGATGTCGTTGCAGACTCAGACGACCCGGTCTCGACTCCCGCGACCCTCTTCTACAGATTTTATCCTGCGTCGGAAGGACCTGCAGTATCAGATCAACAGTATCCGGACACCACTAAGTGATGCGGAAATGGAACACTAGATGTCACGTGAGGCGGACCAGCCTGTATAAAAGGTGGCGGGGAGTATCGCGTTGTTCGTACAGAAACTGCAGAATGGGTCGGTCACGAGGATTCAGTGACTTCCAAGGTGGACTAACCACTGGATGATGTCACCTGAGTAAGAAATACATCATGCACATTTTAACCCTCCTAAAGCTGCTCAAGTCGACTTTCGGATGATGTGGTAGCGAAGTGAAAACGCGAAGGAACAACCATAGCTAAATCAGTACCAGTGAAACCTCGTGTACTGGAGATAGCGTCCGTCGACCATTGCGGAGGATAATGATACAAAATCGCCTTAAATCAGCGAAAGAAAACCCTTGTCAGTTCCTCGGTGCAACCAGCAGTCACGCCGGCACAATCACTCTGCACATCCAGTAAAAATGTATAGGGTACGATCGTTCAACAGGTCCACATAAATCCACACATTTCTGCAGTCAGTGCCAAGCGAAGCTTGAGGTGCTGTAAAGGACGACACAAGTGCACAGTGGATAACTGGAAACACGTGATTTGTAGCGATGACTTATGCTATACCGTGAGGCAATTCATCGAAACTCTTGGGTTTGCTGAATGCCTGAAAATCGTTACATATTATCACGTGTAGTGCCAACAGCCAAATACGAAGGTGGCTGTGTTACGGTGTAGATGTGTTTTTCGTGGTCAGGACGTGCTCCCCTTACTGTGCTTAAGAAAATGCTAAATGCGGAAGGAGACGAACACATTTTACAGTAATGAGTACTGTGTACAGCAGAGGGACAGTTTGGAGGAAGTGATTGTTTATATCAGCTTGTCGATCATCGTGGCATAGTGAAGCATCTGTGAGGCGATGATCTGTCAAGAATAACATTCTTGAAATGCCCTGTTCTGCTCAGAGTCCCGACCTACACCCAATGGAACAGCACTGGGAAGAGTTGGAACATCGACTTCGGTCCAGACAGCAGCGTCCATCACTGCCTTCTCTGGTTTCGGCTCTTGAGAAAGAACGGGCTGCCATTTCTTCACAGGCATTCAAAAACCTCACTGAAAGTGTCGCCAGCAGTGATCAATCCCTCATAAAGGTGGAGGGTTGACACACCCGCTAATCATGTCTTCTTACTGGTGTCCAGATACTTTTGATTAGTGTGTATCTGCCCCTATACTCAGCCAGCCACCTTAATGTGTGTACGACTTTCACTGTTCTCTCCTCTCTGTTCCATTCACGAATGATTCGATATACCTATGGGGAAGTAATATACAGAGTGTTCCAAACTAAGGTATACACTCTTTGAAACGGAATTTTTCCTTGATTAAGGATGTTAGAAATGAAAAGTTTTTGGTTTCGTTTACATTAAGCTGTACTTTAAGGTGGTATACACTCAAAATAACCACGTTGCAACGCTATGGAACTACTTAGAACGGAGCAACATACCAATTGTTTCTAATAAAAGAGCAAAGCGAGACTGCCCAGTTAGCTCTATTACAGTATCCTCTGTTTGTGGTTTTCCTTACAGTAAACAGAAGAATGATAAAGATGGATACTCCACAGCACGTCCTCTTCTCCGATCCACTCTGAAGCGATTCAGAAATTCCCTCACATCAAGCTGAAAGGATAGCACTACTGGCATCATTTCCATTACAAATCACAAGCTGTGTCGTTTTTGCTAGGAACTCACAATTTCAGTCAGAAAGCGGATCTCTCGTTCCGAACGCTCGTATTTTGCTCATTTGGTAACTGTGCAGAACTGTACTGAACGCTTTCGGGAAGTCAAGGGTCATTGCATCAACTTGTGCGCCGATAAATTAGTCACTTCTTGTGAACCAGTAATCAGTGTATTGTAGCACTGTATTTACCATTTAAAAAATCTCCCAAATTCGACCATTGGATTGGAAAACGATTACTGAAAACAGTCACTATACCGTTTTCAAACGGGTTATAGTGTTGTAGCGTGGGATGTAGGTGGAGTGGGGTTCGGTCTGGGGTTTGCGCAGAGGAGAGGCTCATTTTATTTATAATTTATTAATGATCAAAATTTTGAATTTACAAAGTAGAAACCGTTTACAGTAAAGCAATACAATTCTCAGTAGCCCGAAAGAACCTAAGAAGGACAAGAGCAATCGAACAGGTAGTAACGTTTTACAATAACATAAAGCAAATTCATTCTGGCTCGAGAGCGAGCAATGAAGAAACAACAGAACAACTTAAAACATCGGGCACTCTGCCTTCATCATACACGAGAACTGAAAATCTTAGGAAGCCAAATAACACTTAAATAAAGATGTAGCAACTAACTAGACACTGGTCTACTCTAATTACCAACATCCGACAACTAAAGCACCATCTACCAAGAACACTACCAAGATGCCCAAGCTAATGTCTAAATAAATACTCATCCAGCTACAGCTATAACAACTTAATAACATAAGGTAAGAAAAAACGAAATTTTAACGCACTTGAGTGAATCATTGGTTCGGGCACAAGAACTCCGTATACAGGGTGAAAAGTATTTAAACCGACAAACTCTGGGAGGTTGCAGGGGATATCAAAACAAATATTTTTCCCTAATGTCATTTTCTCCTATGAGAATTATTTAAACCGGTGGAGGCCGTATTGCGCTCTTCAGTTGTAGGCAACTGCTGTCCACCATAGTGCATTGTCTCCGTTTCCTAATGGAGCGATACACCTGGAGTGAGTACACTGATATGGTTGGTGCGTACTACGTAGCGCAGCACAACGGACGAGCTGCACAGCGGGTTTATCAACAACAATACCCTAATCTCCGTATCCCGCATCATACGACCTTTGCTGCTATGTACCAACGTCTGCGTGAGACCGGGTCATTTAGAAGATTACCTGGATAGCGACGCCGTTGCACTGTAAGAACGCTGCAATTTGAGGAAGCTGTCTTGCAGCATGTGCAGTGGGGTCCTTCAATCAGCACTCGTGCTTGCACATAACATGCACACGAATCAGACGAATATAAGAACAGTCCTTCGAGAGCAGTTGTTACGTCCATTTCACTTACAACGTGTCCACAACCTGGAACCAATTGATTATCCATCCAGAGCACAGTTTTCGCGGTGGTACCTGTAACAGTGTGATATGCATCCTGCACTTTCCTCCTCTGTGTTGTTTACCGATGAAGCAACGTTGGGGCGTGATGGAGTCTTCAACATGCACAATTCGCATGTTTGGAGTGAGGATAACCCACAAGCCACAGTTACTAGCGCTCATCAAGTGCGGTTCTTCTTAATGTGTGGGTCGGTGTTGTTGGGGACTGTTTAATTGGGCCGTATCTGCTATCTAGGCCATTGAGTGGAAGGCACTATTACAATTTTCTCGCCAGAGCTTTGCCAGGATTGCTGGAAGACGTCCCGCTCCGTATGAAAAATCCATGTGATTCCAACATGACGGGACGCCGGCACATTTCAGTCGTCGTGTGCGTCGATTCCTGGACCGACGATTCCGAAAAACGTGGACTGGCAGAGGTGTTCCTGTACCATGGCCTGCACGATCCCCAGATGTGTCCCCTGTGGACTTTTTTGTGTGGGGAGAGATGCAACAACCTTCTTTACGCAACTCCTGTTGCATCAGAGGAGGATCTGGTTGCCCGCATAGTAGCAGCAGCAGAAACAGTTCAGGATATTCCTGGGGTTTTTGCCCGTGTCAGAGAGAACATGATCCGACGGTATAACCTTTGTTTACGTGTGAATGGTTTAATTAATTTGCTGCCACAGAAATCTTCCTCTACCGGTTTAAATACTCCTAATAGGAAAAAATATGATATTATGGGAAAATATTTGTTTTGATGTCCCCTGCAACCTCCCAGAGTTTATCGGTTTAAATACTTTTCACCCTGTAGAATCAGTTCTTAAAACCACTGAACAAACTACTGTTTCACGGTCGTAGTGAGACACAATTAACCTTCATTTAATCTTCTTAGTCACAGCCAAAGTGTGTAGTGATATAATTAGCCCTAATCTTTCTTCATAACACACACACTGCGGCAGGCTTTGCATGCCGTCAGTACAAACATGGCGTACTCATCACGCCCAGGCCTTAATTCAGGCAGTTCTTTACAAGAGGCCACACTTCGGTCACGTTCTCACATAACACGGCGCTCTGCGACAAACACGAGGCAACCAGGATGCCGCCATTAACCGCAAAACCACTCAGGTTGTGCTCCTTACGATCTGCCGACTCCGTCCCTCACCTCCAGTGCAATGCTGTGCGTCCAGCCGGGCAGACAGCAACCGCTCCGGCGGGCTGTTTTTCACACGACAGCGCCGCACGTGCTAACCGTCGTCACATCCTGTACCGTTCCGCACACCAGATCCTTGAGTACCTCAAACTTGTCTCCACTCACTCCAGGAATACGTCCACCCACTCCGCCAACTGCGCCACGGCTGCAGTCGAGGCATTCGCGTGGCCGCCAAATTTGCCCTTTGACTATGCCATTGCCACACACACGATGACGAAGATATCTGGCGCCAGGGAAAAAAGACGTGCCATTCGACACGCCTCACTCTCCCCTCCACACACACAAAAATCTAAATCTAAAAAGTGGAAGGACACTCTCAAAACTAACACACGTCTCCATCATAAAAAATGCAAGTTATTGTCTTCTATAAGACCTGCACCTCAATGTTATGAAAGACTACATCCAGATAGCTGCCGTCTCCGAGTTCTAGTACCTGATTTCTGTCCCCCTAGCAAATGCTCACTCATTAAGTCGCTACTCTTACCACAAAATCCAAAAACGACTTCAATAATCACTGAAGATCACTCACTTCTGACTTAATACGTACAATTCTTTTCAAACACCATCCCCGCGTCACAGGGTCCGTGTCACCTGTCCTAACATTCCGAGGGCTATTGGATGACTCCTCTATCCGATAGAATCCAAACCGGTCCATGAAATTTTTTTAACATTCAGGCCTCTCGGCCAATTAGAGTCAGCAGCAGGACGTAGATGTTTTCATTGCACATTTCTTGTTACTGCTGGCTGAGTTTCAGTAAGATGCTGCTTCCAGGCAGGATCTTCAGAACTTTTTCTATGTTTGGAAACTACCGATCATCAAGGGATATCACAAATTTTAAATAATGCGTGCATACTCAGGCCACAACCCATTCAGGGGTTTTTGTTGAAATGAATAATGAACACTACACTGCCTTGTGAATCAAATCATTCAGGACCGATTTCAGTTATAAGACCATCTTCACAGTACTGTACATATAATGTGAAACAAATAGAAAATAGTGGACTTCGAAACCAAAATATGATTTGCAAAGGAAATCGTAATCACAGATTTTTTAAATATTCTACTTACGAAAAACGTCTTGTACAAAGTCAGCATCATATGTCATTCTTTACCGAGCGAGGTGGCGCAGTGGTTAGACACTGGACTCGCATTCGGGAGGACGACGGTTCAATCCCGCGTTCGGCCATCCTGATTTAGGTTTTCCGTGATTTCCCTAAATCGCTCCAGGCAAATGCCGGGATGGTTCCTTTCTAAGGGCACGGCCGACTTCCTTCCCCGACCTTCCCTAATCCGATGAGACCGATGACCTCGCTGTCTGGTCTCCTTCCACAAAACAACCAACCAACCATATGTCATTCTTGCTTTTAAACTTGGCATGAAGGACACTGAATGACTTGAAAAACGTAAGAAACAGAAATAATCAGCATTACAGCACTGTCTCAAACAACAACAGGCACACTAGTGATAGTCCAGTTTACGAGTGCGATCTGAGAGGAGACGAAGTGAAGCCAAAGATCATACGGCTAAATACGAACTAAGGATAAAGTGAAGTACAACATAATATCGTCACTAAGGAGCATACAATCAGTCGAAAAATAAGCTATTAATCGAACAAGGATTTCAAAGGAAGGATAATAAAAATAATGTTATAAAAGTAAAAAATAAAATTTTTATCTTATACCAACAATATATCTTAATCACACGAAACATGTGGAAAATAGTTACCACCAGCCATAATCTAAAATTTGGTTCTGATTCGAACCTATGCATAAGTCTATTAACAGGAAAATACTTGAGAATGTGAGCCAACATCTTACGACATCTTATCAAACAGTAAAAGCAATAACTCAGTAGTTCAAAATTAAAATGTTGAAGTACATATATTATTGTGTCACCTGTCTTACACAGCCAGACTGTTCAGGAAGGACCTTGAAAATCTTACAACAAAAACGGCTCAGTTGCCAAGACTAAGTAGAGCCCTATAAGACAAATCTGATGTAACGAGAGGAATTACGTATGATGGTGTTGCAGAAAAAATTTTATACATTGGTACAGTGTAAACCAAACTACACTCCTGGAAATTGAAATAAGAACACCGTGAATTCATTGTCCCAGGAAGGGGAAACTTTATTGACACATTCCTGGGGTCAGATACATCATATGATCACACTGACAGAACCACAGGCACATAGACACAGGCAACAGAGCATGCACAATGTCGGCACTAGTACAGTGTATATCCACCTTTCGCAGCAATGCAGGCTGCTATTCTCCCATGGAGACGATCGTAGAGATGCTGGATGTAGTCCTGTGGAACGGCTTGCCATGCCATTTCCACCTGGCGCCTCAGTTGGACCAGCGTTCATGCTGGACGTGCAGACCGCGTGAGACGACGCTTCATCCAGTCCCAAACATGCTCAATGGGGGACAGATCCGGAGATCTTGCTGGCCAGGGTAGTTGACTTACACCTTCTAGAGCACGTTGAGTGGCACGGGATACATGCGGACGTGCATTGTCCTGTTGGAACAGCAAGTTCCCTTGCCGGTCTAGGAATGGTAGAACGATGGGTTCGATGACGGTTTGGATGTACCGTGCACTATTCAGTGTCCCCTCGACGATCACCAGTGGTGTACGGCCAGTGTAGGAGATCGCTCCCCACACCATGATGCCGGGTGTTGGCCCTGTGTGCCTCGGTCGTATGCAGTCCTGATTGTGGCGCTCACCTGCACGGCGCCAAACACGCATACGACCATCATTGGCACCAAGGCAGAAGCGACTCTCATCGCTGAAGACGACACGTCTCCATTCGTCCCTCCATTCACGCCTGTCTCGACACCACTGGAGGCGGGCTGCACGATGTTGGGGCGTGAGCGGAAGACGGCCTAACGGTGTGCGGGACCGTAGCCCAGCTTCATGGAGACGGTTGCGAATGGTCCTCGCCGATACCCCAGGAGCAACAGTGTCCCTAATTTGCTGGGAAGTGGCGGTGCGGTCCCCTACGGCACTGCGTAGGATCCTACGGTCTTGGCGTGCATCCGTGCGTCGCTGCGGTCCGGTCCCAGGTCGACGGGCACGTGCACCTTCCGCCGACCACTGGCGACAACATCGATGTACTGTGGAGACCTCACGCCCCACGTGTTGAGCAATTCGGCTGTACGTCCACCCGGCCTCCCGCATGCCCACTATACGCTCTCGGTCAAAGTCCGTCAACTGCACATACGGTTCACGTCCACGCTGTCGCGGCATGCTACCAGTGTTAAAGACTGCGATGGAGCTCCGTATGCGACGGCAAACTGGCTGACACTGACGGCGGCGGTGCACAAATGCTGCGCAGCTAGCGCCATTCGACGGCCAACACCGCGGTTCCTGGTGTGTCCGCTGTGCCGTGCGTGTGATCATTGCTTGTACAGCCCTCTCGCAGTGTCCGGAGCAAGTATGGTGGGTCTGACACACCGGTGTCAATGTGTTCTTTTTTCCATTTCCAGGAGTGTATAAGGAGCCAGCTATACGAAGAGACGAAGAACATCTGAACATAAACAGTAATAATATTATTCCTTACAATAAGCTACATGTGAACAAAGTTACCAACCTTGCCAATATCTAAAATTACTTTCACAGTACATATCTATCCGGAATCTGTTTTTGTCCCAAGACTGCTTTGATGCCGCATTCCATGCTATTTTCTCATCTATCCTCTCTCTTTGAAAATTTACTGCAACCTACATCCTTCTAAATGCAGTATTGATCTCTTTGTTTCCTTCTACAATTTTAACTCCGAAATTTCCCTCCAATACTAAACTGGTGATCACTCTATGTCTTAGAATGTGTCCTATCAATCGATTTCTTCTTCAAGGCAAGTGTTTCCACAGATTTCTTTTCTTCACCGTTATAGTCACTTCTTTCTTATTACTTACGTGATTTACCCGTCTAATTTTCAGTATTCTTCCGCAGAACCCCATTTTAAAGCTTCTATTCTCTTCTTGTCTAAACTGTTTATCATTCATGTTTTAGATCCATATATGGTTACTCTCCACATTAATATTTTCGGAAAGTACTTCCTAACACGTAAAATTACTTTCGATGTAGACAAATTTCTTTTCTTCAGAAACGCTTTTCTTGCCATTGCCAGTGTACATTTTAAATCCTTGCTTTGATCTTTAGTTATTTTGGTGTTCTATGAGCAAATCGCGTCTACACTTTTAGTGTCTCTTTTCGTAGTGTAATTCCTTTAGAAGCAGTTGATTTAATTCGATTACGTTCCATTACCCTTGTTTCTTCCTTCCAAGACACTAAACATTTCATTCAATTACAATTCTAGGTCCTTTGCTCTGTCTGGCAGAATTACAGTTTCATTGTCTAGAAAACCTCAAAATTTTATTTCTTCTCTCTGAAATGTAATTCCTGCTAAAAATTTTTTATTATTTTCCTTTATTGCCTGCTCAGTGTACCGAGTCAATAATCGCAGGATAGGCTACAACCCTGTCTCACTCCCTCCTCAACGACTGCTTTCCTTCCGCGCCCGTCGCCTCTTATTACTGCCGTCCGGTTTCTGTAAAAATAGTAAACAGCCTTTCGTTCCCTGTATTTTACCCGTGCTATCTTCAGAATTTTAAAGAGGGTATACCAGTCAACGTTGTCAAAAGCTTTCTCTAGGTCTACTTATGCTATAAACGTAGGTATAGCTTTCTTTAGCCTATCTCCTAAGAGAAATTGATGTGTAAGTATTGCCTCGTGTGTTCTTACATGTCTCCGGTATCACAACTGATCTTCGCCGAGATCAGGTTCTACCATTTTTTTTCATTCTTCTGCGAAACATTCGTGTTAGTGTTTTATAACCATGACGTATAAAAATGACAGTTCGGTAATATTTACACTTGTCAGCATCTGCTTCCATTGAACTGGAATTATTATATTCTTCTTGAAGTCTGAGGTTATATCACCTGTCTCATACATCTTCCACACCAGATAGAAGAGTTTTGTCACGGCAGGCTCTCCCAATGCTATTAGTAGTTCTGACGGAATGTCGTCTACATCCAGGGGCTTGTTTCGACGCACGTCTTTCAGTTCTCTGCCAAATTGTTCTCACAGTATCATTATCGGCGTCCTCTTCAATTTGTGTAACACTGCCCTCACGTTTATCTCCTTTGCATAGACTCTCTAAATACTCATGCAACCATTCAGCTTTCCCTTCTCTGCTCAGCACCGGTTTTATCATCTGAGCTCTTGATAATCATACAGTTGTTTTACCCTTCTCCAAACACATCTTTAATTTTACGGTACGTGGTGTCTGTCTTTCCCATACTGATACATGCTCCTAAATCCTTGCATTTGTCCTTTATCCCCTTCTGATTAGCAAATTTGCATTTTCTGTCAATCTCATTTTTAGACGTTTGTATTCCCTATCGCCTGCTTCATTCATTGATTCTTTATATTTATTCCTGTCAAAAATTAAACTCAATATCTCTTTAGTTATTCAAGGATTACTACTATGCCTTTCCTTTTTATCTATTTGATGATTTGTTGACTTCACTGTTTCCTCTCTCAAAGATTAAAAAGGGGTAAGACAGGGATGTAGTCATTCATCCCTACTGTTCAATCTGTACATCGAGGAAGCAGTGATGGAAATAAAGAAAGGTTCAGGAGTGGAATTAAAATTCAAGGGGAAAGGATATCAAAGATACGATTTGCTGATGACATTGCTGTCCTGAGTGAAAGTGAAGAAGAATTACATGATCTGCTGAACGGAATGAACAATCTAATGAATACAGAATATGGAGTGAGAGTAAATGGAAGAAAGACGAAAGCAATGAGAAGTAGCAGAAATGAGAACAGCGGGAAGCTTAACATTAGGATTGATGGCGACAAAGTAGATTAAGTTAAGGAATTCAGCTACCTAGGCAGTAAAATAACAAATGGTGGACGGAGCAATGAGGACATAACAAGTGGCAAAAAGGGATAAGAGAAGTCTACTAGTATCAAACATAGGCCTTAATTTGAGGAAGAAATTTCTGAGAACGTACGTCTGGAGTTATGATGTTTTGAAATGATTGCGGGACACCTTACACAGTAAAGTGACGGAAGTTATGGGATACCTCCCAACATCGTGTCTGATCTCTTTTTCACCGGCATAGTATGAAAACTCCATTGGTATGATGACTCAGCAAGTCGTTGGCCGTCCCCTGCATAAATACTGAGCGGCTGTTTCTGTTGCCGTCTATAAATCAAAAAATGTTGCCGGTGCAGGATTCTGTGCACGAACTGATCTCGCGAATTGTCCAATAAATGTTCGACGTAAATCATCTGGGTGGTCAAATCATTCGCGCGAATTGTTCACAATGCTCTTCAAACCAATTGTGCCCCGGTGACATGGCTCGTTATAATCCATAAAAAATCCATCGTTGTTCTGGTAGTTGAAGTCCACGAATGGTCGCAAATTGTCTCCAAGTAGTCGAACAGAGCCATTTCCAGTGAATAATAGGGTCTATTGGGCAAGATGATCCAGTCCATCTCATGTAAAAACAGGCCATACGATTATGAATCCACCACCAGCTTGCACAGTGACTTTTTGATAGCTTGACCCGTCGCTTTGTGGGGTCTTCGCCACCCTCGAATCTTACTATCATTTCATGTCAACGGAAATATTGACTCATCTGACCAGGCCATGGTTTTCCATTCGTCTAGGGTCCAACCGATATGGTCACAAGCTCAAGAGAGGCGCTGCAAGCGTTGTCGTGCTGTTAGCAAAGACACTCGCGTCGGTCGACTGCTTCCACAGCCCATTAACGCTAAATTTCACCTTCCTGTCCTAACGGATACGTTGATAGTATGTATGACATTGACATCTGCTGTTATTTCACATAGTGCTGCCAGTCTGCTATCACTGACAGCATCATGCAAACGGCGCTGCTCTCGGTCGTTCAGTGATGCCCGTCAGCCACAGCGTCGTCCGTGGCGACAGGTAATACCTGAAACTTGGTATTTACGGTACCCTCTTGACACTAAGGATCATGAAATAGTGAATTTCCTAACGATTTGTGAAATGAAATGTCCCATGCCTCTAGCTCCAACTAAAATTTCGCGTTCAAAGTCTGTTAAAACCCGTCGTACCGCCATAATGACGTTGGATGCCTTTTCACATGGATCACCCGAGTACAAATGACAGCTCCGCTAGCGTACCGCCATTTTATATCGCTCTCTTATACCGCCGTCTGTAAATGTGCATATCGCTATCCAATCACCTCAGTGTAGTACGAATTTGCAAATTTGCGAACTTAGGGTTCATTACTAGGACCACACACTGTAAATAGTTTCCGGTGCACAGTTTACAGTAGTGTATTTAACGGTGGTTCTCAGTCAGAGACCGCTGTGCAGAAATTAATCACAGATAATTCACACATTACCATACAACGGTGTCATTTCGTAGGGCTACGTCACGGATAGCGTGTACACGGCGGCTGCCGGTGAAACTGCAACACGTTGTGACTGAACTAATGAAGCTGACCTAGAAATTAGCCATACCTGTTGTTCCACGAGTGATGAGTGGTGCATACAATGAAGCTCTGCTATACCGAAGGAACTGTGGTATCCGATGAACTTCTTTACAACAAGCGATGATATTCTGTCTCTAATAATTTCCAAGTTATGATATTTTGAAATGATTTTGTGACACCCTATACATCGTACATTAAATTTATTCGTAGTTGCGAATAGCAACGACCCGCAGCTGTACAATGGAATGACGACAATGAAAATCTGTGCCGGTCCTTGACTCGCACCAGGATTCGCCGCGTATCGCGAGCGGTCACCTTACCATTAGGGTATCCGAGTTCGTTTCACAGCCAGATCCAAATTTCAACATTTAATCACCTATGCGTCTATGATCTGCACTCGTACATCAGTTATGTTTTGTGGACTGGCAAGACAGCCAATCCACTATGACAGGAAGCCGAAAGGCACGCGTTTAAGCTCATGCAGGCTGGCGTGAGGTCTGGAAAATGACAAGGAATTGAGACTAGCATAAAAGGTACGTAGCTTCTGGGATAACTTTAATCCATAATTGGTGAACATCGGTCTGACGGTACATGCACCACAAGATAAATAGCAAATGATAATGGCGCCTTGCTAGGTCGTAGCAAATGACGTAGCTGAAAGCTATGCTAACTATCGTCTCGGCAAATGAGAGCGTAATTTGTCAGTGAACCATCGCTACCAAAGTCGGCTGTACAACTGGGGCGAGTGCTAGGAAGTCTCTCTAGACCTGCCGTGTCGCGGCGCTCGGTCTGCAATCACTGACAGTGGCGACACGCGGGTCCGACGTATACTAACGGACCGCGGCCGATTTAAAGGCTACCACCTAGCAAGTGTGGTGTCTGGCGGTGACACCACATTATGTATATGCCTGTACTGGGAAGATATTTCAATTGAAAGTCGCTTGCTCCGCATCGACTGATAAATACTATATTGCAGTGCCCGCGTTGTTCAGAAATGCGATGCAGTGTTCCTGTGGACAAGCATGCACGTCTGAACGAGCAGGTACTACGGCGACTACAGCCGTCACGAAATAGAAGAAATGTATTCACCCAGTTGCGAATATGGAATAACCTTCAGCTGTATACAGGAATGATAATCAAAATTTGCGCCAAGCCAGGACTTGAACTCGGATTTCCCGCTCATCACGAGCTGTCCGAGCACGCTTTACGGCCAGAGCCAAATTTCCCCGTTTCATCAACCACATGTCTACAACCTGCACTAGTACATCCATTATGTATGTTCCCATACAACAGAGAAATTTTAATTGAAAGTCGTTTGCCCAGTGTCGGAGGGCAAACACAGTACTGCAGTGCCCGCGTTGTTCGGAAGTACGATTATTGAACTATATGAAGTAAAATCATCATAACTTCTGAACGGTTTGCGTTAGGACGTTCAAACTGCTCGGTTGGCCCCGGGGGATGATGGGAATTAGTATGCGATATATGCTTTGTTTCAGCGACGAAGCCCACTTTCATTTGGATGGGTTCGTCAGTAAGCAAAACTGGCGCATTTGGGGGAGTGAGAATTCGCGTCTAGCGATGGGGAAGTCTCTTCACCCTCAACGGGTGACTGTGTAAAGTGCAGCGTCCATTCACGAAATAATCGGTGCGATATTCCTTGATGGCAGGGTGACTACCGAATGGTACATGAAGATTTTTATTTATTTTTTATTTATTTATTTATTTATTTATTTATTGTTCCGTGGGACCAAATTAAGGAGAAGTCTCCATGGTCATGGAACGAGTCAATACATCAAATTATAACACGATATTAGAAACAGATAAAATGAAATATAAAAAAACATATTCAGGTGACAAGTCGTAAGCTTAAATAAAGAAAATCAACAATGTAACACTGGAATTTGCTTAATTTTTTAGCTCTTCCAGGAGCTCCTCGACAGAATAGAAGGAGTGAGCCATGAGGAAACTCTTTAGTTTAGATTTAAAAGAGTTTGGGCTACTGCTAAGATTTTTGAGTTCTTGTGGTAGCTTATTGAAAATGGATGCAGCAGAATACTGCACTCCTTTCTGCACAAGAGTTAAGGAAGTGCATTCCACATGCAGATTGGATTTCTGCCTAGTATTTTGGAAGATGATTTCATTCCTGTTACCAAAGGTGACCCTGATTTCGAGAAGATGTGGTTCATCCAAGACAGAGCTCGACCCCATCGAAACAGGAGAGTGATGTCCTGGAGCAGCACTTTGGGGACCGCATTCTGGCTCCAGGATATCCAGAGGCCACTGGAATGGGCCTCGATCGGCCACCATATTCTCCGGATCTGAATACATGCTACTCCTTTCGTGGAGCTATATTAAAGACAAGATGTACGGCAATAACGCCAAGACCATTCCTGAACTGAAAACAACCATTAAGGCGGTCATCGACTGCATCGACTATCCGACACCAGCGGGTCATGCACAATTTCGCTATTTGTCTGCGTCACAACATCGCCGATGATGGCTGCCATATCGAACATGTAATAACGAGATCCGAGTACTTGTAGTGACGTTTACATGTTGCATACAGTGTGTGGACGCCTTAGTTTCTAACTAATCTACCTTTTTTTCATGTAGTTCAATAACTGTCACCCTGTACATGCGTGGATGCCCCAAGGAAGATTGCATCGTACTTCTGAACAATGCAGGCACTGCAACACTCTAGCCTTCGTGGTCGATCCTCCAGTCGCTGAGACAGTGAGAGGAGCGGTCGTCCGCTGGTGGTCATTACCCACTGGTCCGCACTCAGCACCGGCTTACTGCAGCTTTCGTCTCGCGGCTCACTTCTCCGAACACGGCGCGCGATGGCGGGTGATGGCGGTGGCAACCCGCAGTTATAACGCTCGGGCGCCGACTGTTGGGACAGCGTAATGAGCGCGGCCGATCAGCCTGGCACGCAGGGGTCCGCGCGATCGCCGGCTATCGGCCAGCGCGCCCGCCGCATACGAGCGACTGCGAGTGTTTATCCCACGCCCGGGCGCAACGCACGACCCCTCCGCCGCTCGTTACAGCACTTCGCGCTAATCGAGCGCGGCGAATGCGGCCGCACCGGCGCCGCTCTCGCCTCTCGGACGCCGGAATGCAGGTCGCCGCGGCACCTGCCGTATTCGGACACGTCAGCAGATGCAGCTGCCCCCGCTGGAAATCGTCAGCTATCGAGTCGGCGTCTGACACTGTCTGCTGGAACATCAGAACGAAGAAAGTCTACGGTCGATAGCTAGCAAATACCCAGATCACGCAGTAATAGTTGAGGTCGACTTTAACCCTGGAATGCTACCCAAGAATTTTTGACGATCGCTGCTACCCATTCGCCGATTCGACGAACACCACCACTTTTCATGTGTATAATCAACAATAACAGCAGTTTATGTAGATTTGAACCTCGGAATGTATGTAATACTCGTTTACAATCAGTAACGTATCAAAATTTCAAAATAAGTAGGGTTCAAACGAGGACTAGAGTGCGCGTCATTTACGAAGGCGGCCGAGTTTAGGTTCGTTCTGCGCATCTGACGTCAGAAAACACAGTCATCCAATGAAGAGAGAACGACGTTGCAGAGCACAGATGAGTGTCTTCAGTTTTAGAAACGTTAAGTCATAAATAAAGTAGTTGAACAAAAACAATATCTTGATAGCAGACTTTCTATAAAAGAAAGAAGTTTGGAAAAGGCATTCTTTATACCAGCTGCTTCATATTCTATAAATTAATTAAACCAAACAAGCAATAAGCCTCCTAATTCAGGCGATAGTGAGGAAATTCATTCTCACTAACCGCTTTTTCGCTGTAAAGAACAGCGGTAATTGTTTATTTCCTATTGTACTTCGACGAAACGTGAGTAATTCATAGTCATACCAACAGTGTTTGTTCGTATTTTGTGTCACTCTTTAAGGAAGTCCAGGCATTCTGTTGAACGACGAGCTGCGTTAGCGTAATGGTTATAATGTTAGGCTGCTACGCAAAAGGTTCAGAATTCAAATCTTGTTCGATGCTTAATATTTTCTTTATTAAAAAACAATATCGAAGTGTCTTACTTCATAAATTTTATTCGTTTGAATGTAATTTTTTGAAATTTCTAGTGGCATCGAGCATACGGAAAATATGCGCTGTGGGCTTTTATCTCTGCAAACTCTTCAAAATTTCGTTCAATGGTTTACTACATTTAATGCTGCACAATAACTGCCTTGAACATCGAAACAAAATTAAGTCATTTATGGGGGCAAGGTATCAGTCAAGAAGATGTGTAAAAATCAAATTTTTGGGCCAAATAGTTTTTGTGAAACCGAATGATAAGTGTGTCAAAGCAGTCGGAACACCATGTGTCTGCATAGGCGAGCAGTGCAGTGATGACAAAATCGCGCACAGCGCGGAATGCGGGGAGCACGACTCTGAAGCAGCGAAAGGGTTAATGCGGCCGTGGTGGCTTTACTTCATAAACTGCGCGCTCCCCCCTAACGTAAGTTTGCGAACTATACTATACTATGACGCTACTTCTCTTGGCGCGTGCAACTGGTAACGCAGCAATCTCCCGCGTCTGGGCGGGCATGCGCGAGCCGCCAAGATAAAAGAATTGAACTATAGTATGGGGATGTAGGTAAAGAACTATTTAAGAAGTAGGTTTGGTTCGATGTTTATTAATGTAAGAGCAAACAATTAAATTCCTTCTGTCTTTTGGGCCACAATCACTTGAAAATCTATAAGAAAAGAACAATATAACTATGTAACAATAAGCATTACAATAGATTGCACTGTAACAATCAGCGTAAAAATCTAAGAATAAAAGTAACACATTACAATACAGAGATTTAGAAACAAAAAGAAACACCTATTCTTCAGGGGCTCCTCACCATGCATGTTCGTGAATTGAGGACAAGTAAATAAATGCTTTTGAACGTGTACCTCACGTGCTACTACAGCCAATCAGTCTCGGTAAATTACGAGTACACAAATATCACATATATATCACATAAAGGCTTGGTATGTAGTTGCTTTTACAATTTAAAAGGAATGGGTCCCACATGGCAGACAAGAGGGCCAATCTGTCTATCTTTCGCCTTTTTGCTCTCGTTTCTTTGTCATCGGATCGCAAGCAATTTATGAGAAACTTGAATCTTGATGATGACATTGCGGCTCGATATCTTTCTCCGGACCTCGTTGTATCAAAGAGAAAGTCAACTGACATGTGATTGTCCTTTTTAGCACCACAAGAAATCCAAACAGGGATTCGAATTCAGCATTTGTTACTTCTTTTGTGCAGCTAGGCGAATCTTTGTATTGACAACGTTGAGTTTTTATTTCATCGTTCGTGTAAGTAATCATAGCGTCCAACGTGGACTATATGCTTTTTTCGCGTGACCTGCAGGGCCTGGAGTGAAGTGAATCACATTCCTCTTCGGCGTTTTTCCCGGTTGTTTGATACGTGTTGTCATCCAGTTGTAGCTACCACCATTCCAGGTACTAAGAATTTTACTCTTCTCAGGTGACACAAGAGGTCATGTAATGGTTGAGCTGTTAGTTTCAAATACACTTTTTTATGACGTCATGTTCGTTTGTTTTTCTGTATGGATTCAGAGGTTGAGGTTGAGGCTTGAATCATGTGGTTTGCAATTTCCTGTTCCACGTCTTCTGTGGGTCGACGATTGGTCTCATCTGCATCTGACTCTGAACTTGAGGAAGGCTCATAGTTACGGTCGGCCTCTTCTGACATGTTCAACAACTCATCTTCAGAATCCTCTTCCTCCGACGACAGGACGTCACCCAAATCTTCTTCTAAAAGTGCTCTAATTTCGTCAATATCCAAGCATCTTCCACTCGAAGCCATGTTCTACAGACAAAATGAAAAGTGTTGTTATTACTGCCAAAATATATGACGAATTTACTAATGGAACTACACTACTTCTAGTAAATGTGCGCTGTTACTGCTGCCCCTTCGTCATATCAGCGAAGGAATTTTTTTCTGTAATGGTACCCATTAGTCGCTCTGACGTATATGGTTTCATCTCTTACTGCTACTCATTCGCCGTATCGACCAACCGACATCTAAACTATTGAAGGAAACTCACCAGCGGCTGCGTGCAGTCGACTGCTCGTGCCAAGGTCACGTAGAATACTAATCACTCAAAGCATAGCTGAGCGCGCACGAAGCTAGGCAGTGGTACTGTGGCTCAGTGCAGTGAACATCCTTGCATGTTCGTTGCATCGACGAAGGGTACCATTCCAGGGTTAAGCCTCCGAGTATAGACCGGGATGTCTGTGAATTTATTGCGGGGTGTACAGACAGACAGTCATCCGAAATATTTTCGAACACGTTGTAACGTTCTTTAAACAATTATCGTAACTTTAATAAACTTTAGGAGTATGTTGAATGATGTCTGAACTGTGGAATGGATACAAAACTCGAATTGTGTTGCGTGTTGTAACTGCGGGTGGTGTGCTTCCTCTGTGTTACTGTTAGAAAAACTTTACGAATCGATTGGACAATGCAACATCCAGCACCAATAAAGAAATAGAGTCACAGCAAAATAAATTCAGCCCCTTAATCACTGAATCCTAAGGCCCTGTTCAAAACTAATAAGATTGGTCCCTGTGCACATAACAAATAAATTGAGTTGTCTTACCTCGAGACCAGCAACGGTAGAACGCGATGTAATCTGGTCTCTCATAAGAAATATGAACGCTAGCTACAGGCTCAGCAGTGTGAAACTCTGGCCATATTACTTGAAATGCACATGAAATTATTTTAGCTAATAAATGAGAACATTTAAGAAAATTCAACTTCTTAAAAAAATATTTGACCTGCACTGCGAGGCGGTACTGATTATGGTGAATTACTAACATTCAGTTTTTTTAGCAAAACTATATTGCAAGCTTCGTTTGGCTTTCGAAAAACATTTGACGATTGAAGTTACATTACTCACAGTTGATTCACAAAAAATGACGTTTAAACAGCAAGTATTATCTAACTTCATTAATCCAACACAAATGCAAATCATCAAGTTAACAAATCTTAACGACAAGTTAACAAATACTAACGACACTAAAAAAATGAAATATTTAACTAGTCTCTTTATCAAAACCGATTACGTACATTCTGTGGTTACTCAACAATCAAAAATTATCAGCCAACTCATCTATACTAACCCGCTGTCAAAAACAGAAATCATAACTATTTAAATCTTTACCTTGTTTCCACGAAGACTTCTGCTTCCAGGTTCAACAATACTGACATACCTACATTAATCTAACTCTTTGTGGCTACGTACAGCTCACTACAGAAACTGGCTATGCCATCGTCTTTCCCTCAAAGTCAGCTACTACAACTGAGCGCCCAGTGCTCACTTACACCAACAAAACACTACAGTATCTTCGACTCTGTGGTCGCGCACAGTCAACGATCCGCATTATCGAGCCTATCAGAAACATTCATTGTTTATATTATACTAGTTTAATTTTAATTTATTAATATTCTTATCTTATTCTGGTGCCACATACAAGAGCGCCTCAGAATACTCCTTTCTCAACCCTCCAGTGGGGTTTAACAAATTTGGAAGTACCTTGTACAACAAATGTGTGGTTTATTTATCTAACTCTATGACATCATCAAACTCGTACGAATCGATAATCCTCAGGTGAACTACTATAAATCATAAAGTAGTTATAATCTGAGTAAATTGTCTCGTTAACAAGGTTGCTGATAAATAAACCACGTAAAGCTGAAATAGTAACCAATGCTAATCGTCAAGATAATGGTACAGGATTGGGAAAGGAAGAGTCATGGCACAAGCCAAGGAGCATGTTGAAGTGACTGCATCATAAAGTCCATATGCTTTTGTTTTGTGTGGGTTCAACAACTAATAGTGACCCATGTGGATTACATTCAGTGTACCAATACATCTGAACTCCATACTATTTTTCTCAGTCACGTGCAGAGACACACAAGAGGTACTCAGCAACAGATTGCCAACAACCGTAGTTGGTAACTACCTTAATATCACCAGCATGATGAACATCATCATTAGTGTTCTTCATAGCAGAGATTCTTCTGCATTCCAAATAACATATATAGTCACTTATGTTGAAGTATGAATACCAGTACTAAGTTGCTCCAACACCAAGAACAGAGGTAGAAGACTGGATAATAGAAGGTATAAAAAAGTAGAAAAGGTAAGGTAGTGTAACATAACCATTTCTACCTATGTCAACATCGAGTAATCTATCTGATCAGAATAAGAACAGTATGCTAATGAAATTACAGACTGGATGAAGAAACAATGCTTAATATCAGAGTGAATACGCAAAAGGGAAAGTGAACTCTTAATAAGATAACATCAATAAGTATGGCATCAGTCTGACAATTAGACATAGAATAACCTAACATTACACAGAACATCACTGGGACATAACATTATACAATGGCTGTCAGTGGCCTAGTATACGCAATATTAAGTAAATGTAACAATAAAATCAATAAGTGAATGGCTCCAGGTGGCCTTGTGTTTAAACACGTGCAAATCTTAATATCTAAAACAACTGAATAGAAAAAAGTCAGTCAAAGGTGCCAAGTATCTTTTCTTCATACATAAATGCTGCTATAAATAGCTATAAATGATTGGGGCTCGAAGTGGCTTAGTACAGGAAATACATGCAAATCTTAATATCTAAAACAGTTGAATAAAAAATGTCAATCAGAGTCTCCAAGTGGCCTTTCTACATGAAGTAATTGCTGACCTTAATTACTTAAAGGTGACAAAAACCTTCTTTGAGGCTCATACTGGCATTTCTGCTAACATAAATGCTGATCTTAGCAGCTATAAAATGTTACAGACATCATTTTTGTGGCTCAAAAGTGGCCAAGTTTTACAAAGAAATAACCGCTGACCTTAGCAACTAAAAGGTGACGAAATTCTTCTTTGTGGGTCACAGTGGCCTGTTTTTACATGAAATAGGTGCTGACCTTAGTAACTGAAAGGTAACAGAAAACGTGTTTGTGGCTCAAGGTGGCCTAGTATTACATAGTATAAAATCAAAGCTGAGAAAGTGTCATAAAATATCATTTACCTATAACTTTATATGGCACTCAGAAGCCTATGAATAGTTCACAATACGAATACGTAACTCGAGATGGCTTTTTCAAGAATAAAGTGCATAAATAGCGGTATTATATAAAAGTATAGCTCTGTATGGCCTGTATTAATAGCTATTAGACAAACAGAATCATAGAATCAAAGTATGGTACCATGTGAGTAAAGACAACATTTATAGGTTATGTAGCACCCTTTGGGCTTCATAAAACTACCTCTTAAATCAACTATATCTCTAAGAATGGGCATATCTACAGGGAAGGATATGAGAATGCTTGATACAGGGAGTGCACTTTAATTGTAAAGAAAATGATTAAAAGTCAATCGTCATTCGTCTTTAGTCAAGAACTGCTGTGGCTGAAGCAAAGAAAAAGTGAGATTATAGTATATGCAAGCATAAAGACCAGAGTACTACGACCAATACACCTTAGTGACTAGATACATATATCACATTGAATAAAGAGATAAGTATACTAATACGAGGGTGAATGGCAGAAATAGTGGAACCTGTATATTTGATTATTAACCTGGAAACAAAATAGAAACAGAAGTCATGCATGCTAACATAAGAAGGCAATATCATAAGTAATATTAAAGGAATGGTGAGAAAAAACATGTTTTTAGGTGTAAAACTTCTGTGACAGTCTCCCACAAAGCAAAACAGATTTCCCTACCAAGGACACAACTTACAAAAAACGCATATTAACATCCTACAATATCACTAAGAAAAATCATCCATATATCAATATAATCCTCGTTATTGGAGTGCATTTCGTGGCATGAATACTTACTAAACATCAATATTCCATCATTATTCCAAAAAAATTAGTGCAGCTCAGGACATGAATCAAGGAATCAAAGTATGGTACCCTGTGAGTAAAGACACAATATTTATAGGTTGTTCCAATAATACTCTTGTATCTAACACAAAATGCAGAGAAAAAATTATCCTTCATCCTAAATCTTCTTAGGCAATCTATATAATTTACCTAGTACACTAAGAGGAAAACGTTTATAAAAGGTCTGTCAGAAAACAGTGTGATAGTGTCAATGGTGCTTACCTCGTGTTTTCTATACACTGCATTTCCTGCACTTTCATGTGATTCTGTTTATGAGCATAATGTCTCGTTTGAATACAATGGGACTTTGGTACATTGCTTCTGCAAAATATACAAAATGGATGAGTACATGTTATGGACATGAGTTACAGGGTACATTGATTTCTTAAACCTACATAGGTGAAAGCAAGTAAACTAGTGACATCATCAAGTACAAGAGATATACAGCAAATTAGAGCACAAGACTGGGCATAAATGAGACACGGCATCATTATAAAGAGCAAAGAGTGACTAACCTAACAAAAATGTAATAATAATTCATCAGACAGTGGCATAAATTTCAGTAGTAATACTATCGGGCCTAGTCTGCGGAATAATGGCAACGTGAAGTAGCACAGCATCATAAAATGGAACACTGCATGGTATCAGTAAAGACAAAATAGCATCAGAAATACATGAACATAAGATATATACAGGCCTTATAGGAAAAGCACACAAATTCTTACTATATAAAAAATTCTTTGAGCTACAGTTTGCATCGGTCAGACCACCAAAGGGATGTGATCGGCTGGACGCATGTCAAGATAAATGTTGTCTCTTTCAGTTGTTGTTTTATGTACACCTGTATGAAAACAGAAAACGTGCAAGGCCTAAACTTACGGTAAGAGAACCGACCTGCAAGATGCTCCCTACCAGGCACGTCGCCACCTAATGAAATGCTGAATAATCAAGGAATCGTGACAACAAGGTACCAATGGAATTTGTATAAGTATGGGAAATGCATCAGATAAAAAGGTCTGTGTTGTGTTAAATCATTATATACACTCATATGGAAATCAGAATAAGTATATATGAAAGCTAGCAAATATAAATAGGCACATCAAAAAAAAAAAAAAAATGGCAGTTAGCATAGTTCCAGAAAACTAGCAAAAAATGGATACAAAGTTAAAAGGCAAAAATAATATTAATAGCAGTAGTGTAATGTCTTCAGAATGCAAGACGTCTAATAGAAGAAATAATTTATGTCATGAAGATTGGTGAATATAAGCAACGTAAATAAAGTATCTGGTTACATAGAAATTTCGTAGAATAAATAATGTAAAGTTTTCTTCTGAAATTCTTGCTGCTGTAATAATCGTGCGTCTAATTTCGTTCATAATCACATCCGTATTCTTGGTGCTAAAACTTGCCGTATTGGCATTTCAGTCATTTCTCATTATTGCTATACGATGGACATTGAAATTCAGTATACAGGGTGTCCACTGTTAGCGACCGGGCCAAATATCTCACGAAATAAGCATCAAACGAAAAAACTACAAAGAACGAAACTCGTCTATCTTGTTGGGGGAAACCAAATGGCGCTATTGTTGGTCCGCTAGATGGCACTGCCATATGTCAAACGGATATCAACTTCGTTTTTTTTTACATAGGAACCCCCATTTTTATTGCATATTCGTGTAGTACGTAAAGAAATATGAATGTTTCAGTTGGACCACTTTTTTCGCTTTGTGATAGATGGCGCTGTAATAGTCACCAACGTGGTATCACTTAACATTCCGCCAGTGCGGACCGTATTTGCTTCGTGATACATTACCCGTGTTAAAATGGACCGTTTAGCAATTGCTGAAAGGTTGATGTTTGACTATTGTGATCAAAATGCCTAACGGGTGTGTGCTATGTATGCTGTTCGGTATCCTGGACGACATCATCCAAATGTCCGGACCGTTCGCCGATAGTTATGTTATTGAAGGACACGGGAAGTGTTCAGCCACAAGTGAAACGTCAACCACGACCTGCAACAAATGATGATGCCCAAGTAGGAGTTTTAGCTGCTGTCGCGGCTAATCCACACATCAGTAGCAGACAAATTGTACGAGAATCGGGAATCTCAAAAACGTCGGTGTCGAGAATGCTACATCAACATCGATTGCACCCGTACCATATTTCTATGCACCAGGAATTGCATAGCGACGACTTTGAACGTCGTGTACAGTTCTGCCACTGGGCACAAGAGAAATTACGGGACGATCACAGATTTTCTGCACGCGTTCTATTTAGCGACGAAGCGTCATTCACCAACAGCGGTAACGTAAACCGGCATAATATGCACTATTGGGCAACGGAAAATCCACGATGGCTGCGACAAGTGGAACATCAGCGACCTAGGCGGGTTAATGTATGGTGCGGCATTATGGGAGGAAGGATAATTGGCCCCCATTTTATCGATGGCAATCTAAATGGTGCAATGTATGCTGATTTCCTACGTAATGTTCTACCGATGTTACTACAAGATGTCTCACTGCATGGCAGAGTGGCGATGTACTGCCAACATGATGGATGTCCGGAACAGAGCTCGCGTGCGGTTGAAGCGGTATTGAATAGCATATTTCATGACAGGTGGATTTGTCGTCGAAGCACCTGTGTTTGGCTTGGCATAATATTTTTGAGATGAATATAAATGTGCTTAGTTTTGAGTTTCGATGTTTTCAAAAAAACCTGATTGAGAGTTTGGTACTGGTGGTATTCAGCTCTGGTTATTTTATTGTGGACTGATTTGTTACCGTTAAATTTGCGATTGATTTCATAGGATCTGTGCACTGCTGTTAAATCAGATTGGCTTCTTGAGCAAAAATAAGTAATTTTGACGTCGATGGGCTTGACATATGCGGAGGAGAGTTTTGTTTTGTTCGGCGTGGCGCTACATTGCTTTTAGGACTGCATGTCACTTACCTGTTGCTGATGCAGTGCTTTGTCTGCACGTGGCCTGTACGCTTCCAATAGGCTGTATTACGCATTGCCATTGACCTTAAATAATTTGTAACATTATTAGCGTTACTACAGATGCTTCCAGTTTGCGCCGGATAATTGTGCGGGGTTGGTCTATCGGATTCTGTGTATTTGCTTGTTTTAAGTTTACTGTGAATTGAGTACAAAATATACTCGTTCCCTTGCATAGTCTGTTGCGAAAATAATTTGAAACTGATTTTGGCATTGTCCTGAAGGGCTGTCTCGTTAGATAGAACTGATTGATCGTAGATAGTAAAATCCTGTTCACATAAAATGACGTCTGCATACGTACTGGTCTTCTGAACATGCTTCCTATGATGTTGCGTTCCTGGCTTAGGCATTTATCTACTGGTGCTGCAAGTATTACTCTGAGCGGTTTTACAAATTTTATCTGAAATATCAGAAGTGTTGCTTGACAGTGTAGCTTTATGAAAGGTGCTGTAAATTGTAGTTCTCTAATGTAATCAGAGAGAATGTGCTGTTCCTTACAATTAGAAGTGGGCTGTTGAAATAAACTCGAACTGTTATGACCATCGTTCTTGCGGGCTGTGACATCAGACTGGGCTGGCTTATCTTCGATAGTAAAATTCTGTTTGCTCAAAATAACATCTCCATCCGTGCTGAAATTCAGAATGCGACTTCCACTAAGTTGAGGTATTTTCATTTTCTTTAGTAATGAACGCCGTCTTGCTGTAGCTGTTAATTTTGAATTCTGACTGTGTGTTGTCGCGATTGTACGTATCTGCTTAGAAAGTGATAAATAGAATGGTGATGTACTGCGTGGTTTCGCAAGAATTCGTAGAAAGTTGTGAAAGACGTATACCGGGGCGCCCTTGTTTGTGGCACCAGAGTAAGATAAGAATATTAATAAATTAAAATTAAACTAGTATACTATAAACAATAAATGTCTCTGATAGGTTCGATAATGTGGATCACTGACTGTGCGCGACCGCAGAGCCAAAGATACCTGTATTGCTTGGTTGGACTAAGAGAGCGCTGGGCTCTCAGTAGTAGGTAGCTGTCTGTGAGGGAAAGACGATGGAGTAAACACTTTTTGTGGTGTGCTGTGTGAAGCCACAAAGAGTTAGATTAATGTAGGTATGTTGATATGGTTGAACAAGGAAGCAGAATTCTTCAGGCAAATAGGCTAAAGATTTAAACAATTGTAATTTCTGTTTCTGACAGCACATTAGTATAATTGAGTTGGCTGATGATTTGTAATTTTTGAGTAACCCCAGAATGTACGTAAGTGATTTTGATAAGAGGCTAGTTAAATATTTCATTTTTGTAGTGCCTTTAAGATTTGTTAACAGAGCAATGTGTAATTTGATGACTTGCATTTCTGTTGGATTAATGAGGTTAGATAATACTTGCTGTTTAAATCACATTTTTGTGAATCAGCTGTGAGTAATGTAACTTTAATTGTCAAATGTTTTTCAAAAGCCAAACGAAACTTGCAGTATAATTTTGCTAAAAAAGCTGAGTGTTAGTAATTCACCATAATCAGTACCCCCTCCCACTCCAGGTCATATATTTTTTAAAGAAGTTGAATTTTCTTAAATGGTCTCGTTTATCAGCTAAAAGAATCTCATGTGCATTTCAAGTATTATGGCCAGCATTGCACACTGCTGAGCCTGTGGCTAGCATTCATATTTTTGTGAGAGACCAGAACATATCGCGTTACTCCGTTGCTGCTCTGGAGGTAAGACAATTTAATTTATTTGTTAGGTGCACAGGGTCCAAAGTTATCAGTTTTGAGCAGGGCCTTAGGATTAAGTGCCTCAGGGGCTGAATGTATTTTGCAGCGACTGTATTCCTTTATTGGTATTGGGAGTTGCATTGCCCAATAAATTCCTGTAAAGTTTTGCTAACAGTCACACAGAGTAAGCACACCACTTGCAGTTACAACACGCAACACGACAATTCGAGTTACGTATCGAGTTTTGCATCCATTCCACAGATCAGACTTCATTCAACATAATCGTAGCTCTGCAGTCCACACGAATGGGAATACCTTACACCTTGTAGCTACAAATAGACCGGGCCTTATCGACAGCGTCACTATAGAAACGGGGATTAGTGATCATGATGTCATTATAGGATCTGTGATTACGAAAATTAATAGATCAGTCAAAAAGGCTTTGAGTGTGACTACCGAGCGAGGTGACGCAGTGGTTTGCACACTGGACTCGCATTCTGTAGGTCAATGGTTCAAATCCGCTTCCCCTCATCCTGATTTAGCTTTTCCGTGATTTTCCTAAATCGCTTCAGACAAAATCTGGGATGGTTCCTTTGAAAGGGCACGGCTGATTTCCGTCCCCATCCTTCCCTAATCCAAGCTTGTGCTCCGTCTCTAATGACCTCGTTGTCGACGGGACATTAAGGGTACGCGGAACGTCCTATATCTCCAATGTTAAATGTAAGGAACATTTTCTTATGAACTATTAACACGAGAATGATGAAACTTTTACAGTATAATATTACATATATTTAATACCATGTACCATATGGATTTTAATTCATTGGTGTTCTCTGGGAGGTGTTTTCTGGGAAGATATTAATTATTTTGTTACTGAAAGTAATTGACATTTTTTTGGCCGAGTATCTTTGAAATAATATCTGTTATCAATTATGTATCACAAAACGGCTGTGATGCAAGGTGTATATTGGCACTGTTTACATTCCGTGAAAGTTTTAAGTCCTTATCTCTAATAGTTTAGCAGAAAATGTTCCTTATATGGCAAAAAAGTAAACTTGTGGAAAACGAGTTTCAAAGTTCCACTAACATTTTAGTGGAGTCCAGCAGCATAAGAGGGGTTTTCACTGTCACTAGACGTCTCCCCGTATAGCCTTCTTTTCACACCTTTCATTCTTTGTCTCGATTTCTATCGACATCATTGCACTCACCATGTACTTTCCGGGCATCACATCCAACTTCTGCAGCACACTGCACTTCATAATGTTACCTTTGTTGTACGTAGCAATGGCATCATATACTCCAAAATGAAGAGTATGAATTTCCACAAACACATTTTTTGGGATTCTACTCCAAATTACATTATTCACACTTTCATTTTGATTTTGTGTACATCCATGGAGACATTTCATCAAAAGTTCAGTTGCAGAAAGATCTCTGAAAATTGGTTTTATAGCCTTCATGACAGTTTCTGGTAGACTGTGATGATGCTAGTATACACGTTCAGATGCCTGATGTTTGTTGGGCTTGCACCAGGAATTGGGTCCCTGTGGAGATAGTCCATGTAGTGGTTCCTCGTCAGTCGATAAGGTGTGGTAGTAACGTGCCATTACAGCCTTTTCCTTTACATCAACACTGTGAGTATTTTGTGTTATTGCCAGTCCATAGTCTCTCTGCAATCTGTTGATTACCTCGTCTGTCAATCTTTTAGCTCCAGCCAAAGGTTTCCCATCACTGAGTACTTGGCCTTTCGTTGTGGTCTTCAGTCGATGCAGCCTTGTTCCCATACGTTTCTGAACGTGACCTATGCACTCCTGTTTAGTAATGGTAACATCATTTCCATATGGTTTCAGCTCAGATACAGCAGCATAAGACTTAGAATCACCATCACCCAGGAACTGTAGTTATCTGATCTTGTACCACAGAAGAGAGAGACTGAAAATGTCTTTCACACCGGAACCTTCCATGGCCCCACTAGACCTACTGTAATTCCTTCGACAGTTTTCTGCATACTCATCCTTCACTCTTTTAGGACACCTACAGTGCTTGGATTTAATTACAACATCTATAAATTTTGTAGTATCAGCACTTATTGCCGTTTTTACCCCATTATGTGAAGTGTGCCCGCACTTCTGCCATGTACCATCTAGTGCGACAGTCAGGTCCCAAGAATTCTGAACATCTGGAATTTCTTCATTCACCCCCACAGCCTCCTCCACTGCTCCTTTCATGGATTCTTGGGCAATATCTTCAAATATCTTCAACACAGGATCCAACAACCGAGTTATATTTTGAGAATTTCGTTGGTGGTGGTGGTAGATTCATTACACAACAACACAACAAAACATTTGACTAGCAGAGTATCCCTTACCGATTGACCTTAGAGTATAAACACATCTAATATTTACACCATAGTACTTGCTCTTCTCACTATCAGTTTCAACTTGGCCTATTTCGACATATTCTTAGCTCCAAAATTAAACACTGTAACGACAACTAGTACAATGGAGACAGATTTCTGCTGCAAGTCCTATGTGTCACTTGACATTTACTGACATACTCAATTTGAAACACTCCTTACACAGTACTGAAATCTCAATCACCTTTGAGAGCAATGAAATGTTAATTACTTCGTTCAAATTATCCTCACTACACTTCTCCAATAAACTGCAATATTTTTCAGTTGATCCATGTAACTTCTTGCTTGTGCTAGAGACAGCAGTAGATTTCATTTCATGAATAACCTCACTATTTTCAAAATCATTTCCCAAGGTCGGAAAAATTGTCATGGTTCCACTAGTGTACCTCGGAGGAGGCTTCTTCCTCTTGTAAACTCTGTTAGTAAATCGAGGCATATTTGATAAGTTCCTGTTACGCAATAGAAATACAACACAAATCGTGCAATAACCACCAAATGCCCAATGTAAAAAACAGTATCCAAAGACTACAATATGCAGACAAAACAATTGCCTATCAAATCGTGTTGCCAACATAATATAAAGTCTTTGGAAACACCGGAAGTTTTGAAAAACGATGTTTTCAATGAACATGTATCTATGGAAATTCAATGTCGCGATATGCCCTCTACAGCACACTATTTAAAATAATATTTTCAATACTTGGAGTTGAGCTACAGGTAAGATTAATATGTCATTTTAAAGAGGAAGATCTGTAGTATTTTATTTCACAATACATTGAAAAACCAAAATTTCATCATTTTTAGGTTCCGGGTTCCCTTAAACATTATTCTCCTCCTCCTAAAAGAGTGTTTCTGCTAGACAGAGCAGATAAGCACTTATTTACATCTAACTGAGACAATGAATTAGCAACATTTAGTTCCAGAAAGATGGATTCAGAGGAATTATGAGCAAAGCTTAAGCAGACGGTAAATCGCGGTCGGTAGAGTTATGTGCCTAGTAAATGGTGAAACGTCCCCTTTTGAAAAATTATACATGACTGTGTTTAAACCGTCACAAAATATTTTTAGCGCAACGCAATCTGACTTTCAATAATCCCTACAAAAGAATGGCCCTGACTAACATTACCCTATACCTTTCACAAATCACTTACCTCACAAAAATCTTCGTTACTCCAACTACTGCAATATAGTGAGCGCCACCACTGCCAGCTAAATAAAAGATTCCAACTACTGAAGGCACTAACTACTGATAGGCATAGATAGCAAACGATAGATTTTTATAGAGAACAAACAATGTAATTACCTTAATAGTGTTCAAAAGTCATAATATATATAGCAGTTCATGGCATCCAGTGATACAAATTTACTGTCTCTGATGGACCCATGTCCAGATCATCCGCTCTCAAAACTCCGCCGTTTCTCTCCCCACATCCACCACTGCTGGCGGCTCACCACCAACTGCCGAACGCTATGCGCTGTTAACATCCAGCTGCCCAACACTACAATGGCAGACAACAATGCAAACTAGCCACAGACCGCACACAGCACAGACAGTGATTTTCATACAGAGCTCTACGTGGCGTTAACAATAAGAAAACCTTAACAGCCTACTTACATAGCCCCCATGCTTCCCACAAAAAATTTTACAAACTTTTTTGGGCACTGGCCAATACATATTTGTTAAAATTTTTTTCACAATTACAATAACAAAGAAATCAAATGCACACACTTATTGATACAATGTTGGTCAAAAGCTAAAATTTTCTCGCTGTCCATAAAGACAGCCCTGATCATCCATCACAGTAAAATTGCAGTGTTTTTTTTCACAGTCTGAGCAGTAAAAGAAAATGCACACGGAAGTAGTGGATTTCCATGCAATCTTGAAGAAGTTGTGCTGTCCTTCCAACGGAAAGACAGTGCTGACTCTTGACATGCAGACAGGTATTGGTCCACAACAGAACAAACCCACTGCAGAGTCAGTCGAAATTTTGAAGAGTATTGGTAGGCAGGTCATCACAGATTATACCCACTATAGTCTTGGTAGAGAGTATGGTATAGGTGGGCCACCAAAGGTGCAGACCCACTGCAGTCCTCGTAGAAATAATGGTATTGATGGATCATCAAAGGTGTAGACCCATTGTAGCCCTTGTAGAGATGGCCAGCAGCCATGTGCTGTGACTGTGCAGGTGCACAATCACCTTCGAAGAGTCTTGCGGACAATATAGGAAGTCCATAACCACCACTTGTGCACTCCCAAAGTTTTTGGAATTGTCCTTAGAACCAGCCATGCTGTTATCCAGTCCCTTGCTGAATTATTAACACACGTGCAAACACTAACAGTCCCTACTTGTCCATATACTATGACCTATGGAAACGTGTGCAGTGAAATGGAACTTACAAGTTAATAATATGATGAACTGGTGTCAATTACAATTTTATAACATAAGAATACAATAACAACGGTACAAAATACATCATTAAAAACATAATAATACAGATAACATTTGTAGTAATAGAGACTTTACAAAAGAATAGAAATAAACATATACATCAGTGTTACAGGAATTATGACATAAGTAAATACATAAAAGATCAGAATAATTATTGAAACATCAACTTCACACATGAGCATTAAAACAGAACAGAATTAATAGTGTCTAACATCTTTACAAAGTAAATGACATATTATTAATGCAAATTGTATTTGAGTATAACAGTATACCTCATCATAGTTCATGTAGCTGAGTATTAGAAAAATTCTACAACATAAGTCTTATCAGATAAACATATAAAGACAGAAAGAACATAAATACACAAGGGTACACAAACACATAGTGGGATAACACAAGGAAAGGACAGGGTTTGTTTTACTGCAGTATTTTGCAAACAAAACTTTCTTTACTTCTCGGAGATCTTCCTTCGTTCTTCATTATTTCCAAAGGGTCCTATCTATACCTGCTTTCTGTACTTTTCTCGTATAGCCTCTCAGTGCATTTCTTCAAATTCATCGCAACTCATTCTCTTATAGGCTACCCCCTCTTAAGCTAACTTAAATCTACTGAGCTCAGATGCTAAACTAAGGGACGAGGCAATGCAGCAGCACAAAACAATTAACACAAACAGCAATGACAAAAAAAATGGAAAATTGCAAAGCAAGCTACAGTAAATCTAAATTACCAAGCAATGCAACAGTGCAACTAATATGAGCCAATGTGCAGCAACAAGAAAAATAAATCAGTAGTAAAACTAGCTTAACAGAGTAATACAAAGTGAAATTTAGTAGCACTATGCCTGGCTAATGCAATAACTTATATCTGAACATGACATAGCTCAAGCAGAAAAATATTACACTAAAGACAACAATGCAGACAAGGGAAATGTATATTCACATCTTAATGTCTATGTAATTAAAGTGGTGCACCACAAGAAGTTATTCTATCCAAAAAATTACCAAGTAGTTGAAATCAAAATTCCGTATGCAATTCCTGTGAAGGGAAATGTCTTTTTATGCTCCTTCGTTTTTCTTGAATAGATCATAAAATTATTTACTGGATCTGTAGGCATAAAATATTTATATTAATACATCTATTAAATTTTATTTTAACCAATGCTGCTGCAGCTAGAAACTTGATATGAAACAAAATGAGCAAATCCTCAACTAGAAAGACAATAGATGTAAAATGTTTCTCATCATTTCATTAGGCATTTTAGTAAATATCGTAAATTGAAAGCTCCACAGTATAATCATATGTTTTCAAGTTTGAGCATGTCGTATTTGCAATGCTTTCTACAAAGAAATGTCAATAGTGAGGATAATGGCCTCTTTTTTTTCCACCTGTGTCTCTGAAAGGCACACACTAATGGCTTTTTTCCAGGCGACTGTTGCGCAGCTGCCCACAACACATTAGGTGCAGGTGGTCACAACTTTCTTATGGAAATATTTACGACAGCAATTTCTGCTACAGTGACAGTCTCATATAAAAATATTTCACAGGTCAAGAATTTGCGTTGCAAATCTGTAGAAACAAAATCCTATTGATGTAACAGAGTCCAAAAAATTTTCGGCGGCATTGTAATACATTCACGCATTTACATACATTTCATAACTCTTAAAGTACGATTCTTGGTTTCCAACAACCTTTTTCACAAACCGGCATCCCTAACCACTACTCATTATTCCTTACCTTATTCATCGACACTACTTCAATATTTCATCATAACAGATATGTAGCATACTCAAATAACTCATATAGCATCAGCTTATTGATCATAAACCCACTGCAACAGCATAATACACATAGTCATCGTAATAATGACATCATAACACCTTAGTCAACTCTCAAAATCGTCGTAGCGTCCTCCAATAATTTCAAAACCTAAAAAAAAATTCTCTGCTCATGTCAAAAGTGTCATCTGCCTCAAACATACTTTAAAAATCGTGATCCCATACCAAATATATCATTCAAAGCTCTCATAATATCACGATGGGTCCGAAAAAATATGAACAGTTCACAAAGTACAGACAAAACACTGTTTCGTAAGTGTGAAGTTACCCAACTGTGTAATTGTGTAAACATGTGTCACTGATGTAGTAAAAAAATGTTTGTTTCTCTGATCAATAATCAGGTAGCTGTGTAATTCTGTGTTGGAGAAATATGGTACTGATGTGTAAAGTTGTATAAGCAAATACCATATTAGCTAGGGCTCCTTGTGCTTGCCAAACACATGGTACACAAAGTAAGCGTATACCCCCCTGGGGATGAATGTAATTATACCCTTAGGTGTTACAGATTACAGCAATGGAATGAAATGTATCACGGAAAACTTTCTTTGCAATTCAAAAATCTTCAAAAATAAATGTTTGAAGTAAAAAATTAATCACTGAAATGCGTGTTCTGTAGCGCTAAATGTGTGTCTTGCTGTAAGATAATTCTGCTGAAGTGTTGTAGTTATCGTCCTCTGTAAGCAAAGTTCTGCTGAAGTCAATGTACTCACCTCATCATAAACAAAAGTGAGATGCTTTGCGTATAGGTATCATAGTTATTATGCTTTTTGGTGTGTTGAAGAAAGTACTATAATTTAACGTATTGTTGTGCTATGAAAAAGGCTGTCTCATTGTAGCTATACCACAAAAGTTACTACTGAAAACATGTTTTACTTTCCAGAATAATACAAAAAATCTGTGCAGATATAAAACAGATACACCGCTAAAGCAACAATGTAAATTGTGTCACATATTAATAGCGCCGTGATATAATCGTGTAGCTATCAAAGAAACCAAATGCTAAATCATCTTTAATCTCACCGAATGTACTTCGAATAAAGAGTATCTTTTCCAGTAAACCAAAATGTTGCATTAAAATCTCATTAACAGTATGTGTTCTAAGTATGTAAGCTGTATATTCGTTACATAATCGTGCAACTAACAAGGAAGAATGTGCACACACAATAACACTGTGTCGTCTGTTCACAAAAACAATGCATTCGTAATTTCTGTTTAAACAAGTTCTCTTGGTTCTTGACTGGATATTTAATTTCAAACATTGTTGCATGTTAACAGATTCTAAGTCTGACAAAGCATACTAGCAATGTAAAGTGAAAAGTTATATGGCAAAGACAAAGTTAAAAAGCAGATTATCTTTCAATAAACGGTTTTACATGTGAAATGTGGTGTAAACCTTTACTCTTCCTAGTACGCAGAGTTTCAACTTCAACGCAATTATCATGTGGTATACGTCGGTAAAGAATACTGGAATTTTTCTCAAGGTTAGCATCTATGTTATTTTTCTCTGACCCAGCTGGCGCACGCGGCTGCCTGCTGTGCGAGTCATTGTCTGTCTCTTTGTTCGCACGCGTCGTTATTAGGATTAGGAGATCTAACTTCTAGAAATTCACCTCGACGAGAGGGCCCTGCTTTGGTTGAATCCCGCCAGTTCTGATGGAATTCAGGTCTGTCGTTTTGTCGGTAGTTTACATAGTTTCTTGTTTGTCGGTCATGTGGTGGAGAATTTCTCCTGGCATCGTAACTGCGCGCTGAACTGTTGCGTCTGAAATTATTCTCTCTCCCTTGATAATAATAGTTCTGATTACCATATTGTCTGTTTCTATGATTGTCTCTGTCATATTCATTACTACGGAAATGCAAACTTTCTCTGTAACTATTACTCTGACAGTGGTTATCATATAAGTGGTGTCTGTTTTGGTCACGATTTGTGTTGTGAGAATAGCCTTGTCGTGTCCAGTTATTATTTCTTTCATCGCGGAATTGCGACGGATGTGACCTGTAATTGTTGTGTTCCTGTTTTCGCGTCCCGCGATTGTCAGTGTCAATTTCTAATTCTTGTAAGAGTCCCTGAAAAGCTTCAATGTCGTCTTTGCAACGTCCTGCCAAAATAATGTGTCGTGAATGTTCAGGTAATTTGATTAAGCAAATGCGGATGAGTTCTGAGGGGCAGTATGGGTTTGACAGGTACTGATTCATGTGCAACATGTCTTCAAAATATTTCAGAAGACTGGAAAATTCAGATCGTTCGAAATGTTTCATCATTATGATGCTATGTTTTACTCGGTCTTGTGTAGCTTGAGACCAATATGCTGAGAGGAAGGCATGATAAAATTCTCCTTCACTGTGACAATCGTGAATGACCGATCACATTCTTACAGCTGGTTCATTCTCTAAGTAGCCACACATAAACTCTAATCTGTGTTCTAACGACCAGTTGGGAGGAAAACAATGAGAGAATTGATGGAGCCATGCTTGTGGATGAATTTCGTTGCCAGAATTCTTAAATATTTTGAATTTACGTGTAGTAATGAACAGCTTATAGTCAAAATCATCATGTCGATGAGTCACATGTCGGTCATTGTTACGTCGTTTCGGCTGTTCCATCTCAAAATTCGGTGTGCCTTGGCAATTTCTTTGATAATTTCCGAAGTGTCCTGTGTTATTATTTTGTGGTTGTTCCGTATTTCTAAGTCCCTCTTCCCATGTCCTCTGAAATATGTAATTTTTGTATTACTTGTGCCAACTGATCTTGTACTTCCCGGATTTCTTTTTTGTGTTGCGTATTAATTTGATTCTGATTTTGTTTGAATTTCTTAATTTGTTCATACTCTTCTGTGTCAGTGATGGCTACAGGTCTTGTGTCACTCAGATCATCATCTACCTTTGTAGATATGTTAGTGAACTGATCCGAAAGTTCGGCTACTTTCTCCGATAATGTACTTATTTCCTCAGTGTGTTTTTCTGAACCAAGTTTCAGAGTATCTACTGTGTCCTTTAAGTTTTCCTGAGTTTTTGCAAGTTGCGTAACCGAATCGGTAGATGCAACTGAGTCAATTTTAGCTTGCAAGGTGTCGTGATTTTCATGAACAATGGTTTGCAGTTCTTTTATGGCTGCTTCGTGATTCTGTAATGCATTTTCATGCCACGAAAAAATAGGTTGAAAATGATCACAAATTTGTGTTTTTACTTTATTACAGACTTTTTGACATTTCGATTCAATGTTATGTAACTCAGTAGTTAAATCTTCACGTGTTTGTTCAAGTGTGGTGTCTAACTTTTGAAGCTTTTGCTGTGTTTGTCTCTAGTGTTGTTCCATTGCGTCTAACTGTTGCTGTGCTTGTCTCTGGTGTTGTTCCATTGTGTCTAACTTTTGAAGATTTTGTACAATTGTGTCTACCTGTTGCTGTGTTTCTCTCTGGTGTTGTTCCATTGTGTCTAACTGTTGCTGTGTTTGTCTCTGGTGTTGTTCCATTGCGTCTAACTGTTGCTGTGTTTGTCTCTGGTGTTGTTCCATTGTGTCTAACTTTTGAAGATTTTGTTCCATTGTGTCTAACTGTTGCTGTGTTTCTCTCTGGTGTTGTTCCATTGTGTCTAACTGTTGCTGTGTTTGTCTCTGGTGTTTTTCCATTGTGTCTAACTTTTGAAGCTTTTGCTGTTTTTGTTTTGGCTCTAATTTTGTTCCATTCGTTGCATTAGCTCTAATAACAATGCATTAGTGTCTGGAACCTGTTCCTCTACGCTTTTCGGCAGTGCATTTGCACCGGCAATATTCACATTTTGAGAAGCAGAAAAAGTGTCTTGACTTATTTGAGAAAACGGTGAGGACGCAAAACCTGAATCTACAGTATTTGCAAAATTGTGTCCTGTCATTTCGGATTCCTGAGGCGAGCTGTTGCCGAGCGATCGATCGATAATGCTTCCCTGTTCAGTAATTGTTTCACTGCCTAGGCCATCGTTTGCCGCCCGCTCCATTTCCCTATGCACAATTACCAAATTACTACGTTGAACATTAGTTAATTCATTACACAGTGGCACTAACACACTGCTTTCGTCTTCACTATCATTTCTCAGTTTCCTTTGGAGCCTAGTATTACGTTTTTCACACGCCATAATTGTCACAATATTTCACACGATAACACAGAAAAGCACAATTTGAAGAGCAAAATAACATAACATAGCAATGGAAATAATGTCTACTTAATTGCAAGCGCAGCTGCGAAGTACTTGGTGCAAATCTACATGCATATCACAACTGTTTTACTGTACAACAATGAAAAACTACAATTACAAAGGACATTCTCTCTATGGTTACGCGCTAGCAATAAACAAAGGCTACATTAATTACACAAACTACAAGAAAAAAATCAGAAGATTCCAGTGAGGTATCCTCGGCTAAGGGTCACCATATGAAACGTCCCCTTTTAAAAAATTATACATAACTGTGCTTGAACTGTTACACAAAATTTTTAGCGCAACGCAGTCTGACTTTCAATAATTCCTATAAAAGAATGGCCCTGACTAACATTAACCTATACCTTTCACAAATCACTTACCTCACAAAAATCTTCGTTACTCGAACTACTGCAATATAGCGAGCGCCACTACTGCCAGCTAAATAAAAGATTCTAACTACTGAAGGCACTAACTACTGATAGTCATAGTTAGCAAATGAAAGATTTTGATAGAGAACAAATGATGTATTTACCTTAATAGTCATAATATATATAGCAGTTCATGACTTCCAGTCTTACAAATTTCAAAACTCCACCATCTCTCTCCCCACATCCACCACTGCTGGCGGCTCGCCTCCAACTGCCGAACGCTATGCGCTGTTAACATCCAGCTGCCCAACACTACAATGGCAGGCAATAATGCAAACTAGCCACAGACTGCACACAGCAGAGCCAGTGATTTTCATACAGAGCGCTACGTGGCGTTACCAATAAGAAAACCTAAACAGCGTACTTACAATGGATAGAGGATGGAAAACAGCCACAATGGTTTATTAACGAAATTCGGCCACTGTTGCAATCTCTGTTCAAAAGGGAAAGCGAGGATGAGTAGATATTTGTGCGTCTATGAAAAGATCTCTACGCGAAGCATAATACAACTACCACCGTCACACCTTAGCATAATATCTGGCAGAGAACCAGAGAAAATTCTGGTCGTATGTAAAATCGCCAGGGGGGTCTAAAGCTTCCATTAAGTCCCTTGTTCACCAGTCTAGTGTAGCGGACTGAAGACAGCAAAACGACAGTCGAGGTCTTAAATTTCACCTTCAAGGAATCGTTCACACAGGAGAATCGCACAAACTTGCCGTCATTTAACCATTGGACAAATTCCCGTATGCACGACATAGTTATAAGCGAACCTGGCGTAGAGAAACCACTGAAAGATTTGAAAGCAAATAAATCACTAGGTCCTGGTGGAATCCCAGTTTCGATTTTACAAAGAGTACTCTATGGCACTGGCTTGCATTTTAGTGAGTCTCTCGCCCAGCACAAAGTCCCAAGCTACTGGATGAAAGCAAAGGTAACTACAGCATACAGGGTGAGTCACCTAACGTTACCGTGGATATGTTTCGTAAACCACATCAAATACTGACGAACCGATTCCACAGACCGAACGTGAGGAGAGGGGCTAGTGTAATTGTTCAATACAAACCATAAAAAAATCCCCGGAAGTATGTTTTTTAACACAAACCTACGCTTTTTTAAATGGAACAACGTTAGTTATGTTAGCACATCTGAACATATAAACAAATACGTAATCAGTGCCGTTTGTTGCATTGTAAAATGTTAATTACATCCGGAGATATTGTAACCTAAAGTTGACGCTTGAAACCTCCGACGTTCAGTTGCGTGTTGTAACAAACACGGACATAAATTGGCCAGCCCGTTCTCCTGATCTCACACCTCTGGACTTCTTTCTGTGGGGTACGTTAAAAGAGAATGTGTACCGCGATGTGCCTACAACCCTAGAGGGTATGAAACAACGTATTGTGGCAGCCTGCGGCGACATTACACCAGATGTACTGCGGCGTGTACGACATTCATTACGCCAGAGATTGCAATTGTGTGCAGCAAATGATGGCCACCACATTGAACATCTATTGGCCTGACATGTCGGGACACACTCTATTCCACTCCGTAATTGAAAACGGAAACCACGTGTGTACGTGTACCTCACCCCTCATGGTAATGTACATGGGCGTCAGTGAAAAAGACCAATAAAAAGGTGTTAGCATGTGGACGTAATGTGCTGTTCCAGTCTCTTCTGTACCTAAGGTCCATCACGGTTCCCTTTGGATCCCTAGGTAATTCGGTGCTCTCCGATACACACGATCGAACAGCGGAGGAGTGGTACTCAAGCATCAACTTTAGGTTACAATATCTCCGGATGTAATTAACATTTTACAACGCAACAAAAGGCACTGATTACGTATTTGTTTATATGTTCAGATGTGCTAACAAAACTAACGGGGTTCCATTTAAAAAAACGTAGCTTTGTGTTAAAAAACATACTTCCGTGCATTTTTTTATGGTTTGTATTAACCAATTACACTAGCCTCTCTCCTCACGTTCGGTCTGTGGAATCGATTCGTCAGTATTTGAAGTGGTTTACGAAATATATCCAGCGGTAATGTTAAGTGACTCACCCTGTATAAGAAAGGTGAAACAACAGACACGCAAAACTACAGACCAATATCCCTAACTTCTGTCTGCTGCAGAATCCTTGAAAATATTCTCAGATCGATTATAACAAACTTACTTGAGGCTGAGAAGCTTATGACCACGAATCAGCGTCGCAAGTGCGAAACTCAGCTTGCTCTTTTCTCACATGACACACTGAGAACTATCGATGAAGTGCAACAGGTTCCTTATTTCTAGATTTCCGAAAAGCATTTCACACGGGGCCACATTGCAAGCCGTTGACGAAGGTACTAGCGTATGGCATAAGTTCGTGGCTCGAAAACTTCTGAAGTAATAAAATCCCGTATGTTGTCCTCGTCGGCGAATGGTCGTCAGAGACAAGGGTATCGTCAGGAGCGCTCCAGGGAAGTGTGATAGGACGGCCGTTCTCCATTTACATAAATGACTTGACGGACGGTATGGGCAGCAATCTGCGGTCGTTTTCCGTGATACCGTGGTGTACGGTAAGGTGTCGAAGTTGAGTGACTGTAGGACGATAAAAGACGAGTTAGACGAAATTTTCAGTTGGTGTGATGAATGGAAGCTAGCCCTAAATGTGAAAAAATGTAAGTAAATGCGGATGAGTAGGAAGATGAAACCCGTAATATTCGGATACAGTATTAGTAGTGTCGTTTAAACATCCGGGCGTGTCGTTGCAAAGTAAAACGATGTGCACCGAGCATGTAAGAACTGTGGTAGCGAAGGTGAATGATCGACTTCGGCTTATTGGGAGAATTTTACGAAAGAGGGGTTCACTTGTAAAGGAGACGGTATATAGGACGCTAGTGCGACCTATTCTTCAGTACCAAGTCAGACTGAAGGAAGACAACGAAGCAGTTCAGAGCAAGCTGCTAGATTTGTTACCGGTAGATTCGAACAACACGTAAGTTACGGAGATGCTCCAGGAACTCAAATGGAAATTCGTGGAGGGAAGGCGACATTCCTGTGGAGAAAAAGCTGAGAAAATTTAGAGAACCAGCAATTGGAGCTGACTGTCTTACGATTCTACTGCCCACAACATGTCCCGCTCATAAGTACCCCGAAGATAATATACAAGAAATTTAGGCTCATACGGAGGCACAAAGATAGTCGTTTTTCCCTCGCTTAGTCTGTGAGTGGATCAGGAAAGAAAATGACTAGTAGTGGTAAGGGGTACCCTCTGTCATGCGCCGTGCTGTGGCTTGCGGTCTGTCTATGTAGATGTAGATGCAGATGTAGATGCAGAACGTGGCAGTGGTCAAGACACTGGATGCGTACTGTGGAAACCGAAGTTTAAATCGCCGTACGACACAAATGACTGATGTATGGTGATTTCTCTTATAGAACTATTAGCCCACGGTGAAGCAGGGCCTGTTCGATATCATTTTTCTACACAAGCGACATATCACTAGGTGACACCGCCCTCTCCCGTGCCTCTTTCACCAGTTTTCTGACACATTAGTTGCTATTCCTCGGGCTCTATATAAAACTTTTAAAAATAAATCGAAATCTGATGATGGTGCGAATAAGTGGTTTTATCTTTTAAATAATAACGCATAGAGTTTCCTCTTCCACATAAATAAATTTCTTAAATTTTACTTTGGTGCTAAATACTAAAGAAAGATACAGTTCATTTCCAACGGAATCTCATTTCAAGTTTGATGATGTGAGTGGCACTCATTGAAACGTCGCGAAATTTCAATGCAGCCACCCGGACGGAAGCCCGAGAAGGTTTCGCCAGCAGAGTACGCAGAGAAAGCCTACATTCACGGACGTTCACTTTTTGTGGTAATCCCAAGACATTTAAAAGATTTTTTTTAGTTTGGTTGTGAAACTTTTTAAGGCCAAAAATTAATAATTGTTTCACTTTCCATACGAAAGAAGGAATTATAGGTCGAAAAGTATCAATTTAATACCGATATGTTAAACATGAGGAACTAACTATGTAATACTTACACGGCGTCCACGTGAAACCTGCCTCATTTCCGCATCAGTTGAAAAGAAAAAAAAAAGTCTACGAGGTACAGACATTTGCGGTTTACGGCATCATGAAAATCAACTGAAAAAGTTTCCACAGATTTTTTTTCTAGGTGATTCCTTTTGTTTTGTTCCAGGTCGTAATCAATTATCAGAAACAACTACACCTTAAGGGAAATCCAAATGAGTGGTGTGGTATGCGGAAATGAAACCTCCCATAGCTGTCCACAGTAATTTGAAATGTAAACTTGAAAGGAATCCACCGGATGTTACGGCGAATAAGGCTTGATGTGATATGTTGCTAGCACCTGGGAGTCTAAACAGACATACTGGTACTGACAGAAAACGCACTTCTGTTGAAATGATAGAGGAGAACAGAGAAGCAGTCCAATGAAGCCCATCCAAGTCAGTTCTCCTGAGCATCGCCAGAGCTAGATATCCCTCTGTCAATAGGTGAGAAACGACTTCGTTTACACGCTTAAAAAGTTCAGATTGTGCAGATACTGAAGTGAAACGACTTGCAACTTCGGCACCAATTTGCTACTGAGGTACTGGAGTGGGCAGGGCAAAACCCCAGTTACTAGGAAATGTCGATTTTTACGATGAAATAGCCTTGTACAGAAGTGAGAAGATTCATCAAAATTACATTCGCATCGCATCTGCTGTTCGGTGAATCCCCAAGGTTTTCAGACCACAGACAGAGGAAAGGTGACTGTGTGATGTTCACTGAAAAGCCGACATAGTTTGATCATACAGTAGCAGGAATCGTTTATCTGGATCTGCTTGAGCATTTAGCTATTCCGCAGCTTCTTACCCTTTAGCGAAATGCGACCTTCCAGCAGCGTCGTGCATCACCGCATTAGAGTTCACACGTCTGTGACTTTCTGGATAGAACATTTTCTCAGAAATGAATAGGAATTGATGGACCAGAAAAATGGGCACCGCTATATACGAACATAACCCCTATCGATTTCTTCCTGCATGGTTAAGTTGAAAGGCATTGTAGTTACCTCGTTATCTGTGAGCTCGGAGACCTCCGCAGAAAAATCGTGGATGCAACAGCCTCCCTCAACACAGACACGCTGTTGCATTTCGGTTGATATAAGGTATCGTCTAGACATTTTACGGGTAACGTAAGCTGCCCATACATGTGTATTAATTTATGACAACAATTTTAATTTACTTTAAATGATCCTCCAAACCTTTTGTAAAAATTTAATTTGGAAATAAGGAAGACTTCATGTGCACCTGTATGATACATGTAAAAGAAACTCATCAATAAATAGTTAAATTTTACAAAATTTGCCAAGGAAGTAGTTGAAAAGTTATACAGACGGTAAAAATTTTTGGGTATGCAGCTAAAATGAAAATACAAATTTCAGGTTAATTGTTGTTGTTGTGGTCTTCAGTCTTGAGACTGGTTTGATGCAGCTCCTCATGCTACCCTATCCTGTGCAAACTTCTTCATCTCCCAGTACTTACTGCAACCCACATCCATCTGAATCTGCTCAGTGTATTCATCTCTTGGTCTCCCTCTACGATTTTTACCCACCACGCTGCCCTCCAATGCTAAATTTGTGATCCCTTGATGCCTCAGAACATGTCCTACTAACCGGTCCCTTCTTTTTGTCAAGTTGTGCCACATACTCCTCTTCTCCCCAATTCTATTCAATACTTCATCATTAGTTATGTGATCTACCCATCTAATCTTCAGCATTCTTTTATAGCACCACATTTCGAAAACTTCTATTCTCTTCTTGTCCAAACTATTTATCGTCCATGTTTCACTTCCATACATGGCTACACTCCATACAAATACTTTCAGAAACGACTTCCTGACACTTAAATCCATACTCGATGTTAACAAATGTCTCTTCTGCAGAAACGCTTTCCTTGTCATTCCCAGTCTACATTTTATATCCCCTCTACTTCGACCATCATCAGTGATTTTGCTCCCCATATAGCAAAACTCCTTTACTACTTTAAGTATCTCATTTCCTTATTTAATTCCCTCATCATCACCCGACTTAATTCGACTACATTCCATTATCCTCGTTTCGCTTTTGTTGATGTCCATCTTATACCATCCTTTCAAGACACTGTCCATTCCGTTCAACTGCTCTTCCAAGTCCTTTGCTGTCTCTGATTGAATTACAATGTCATCGGCGAACCTCAAAGTTTTTATTTCTTCTCTTTGGATTTTAATATCTACTCCGAATTTTTCTTTTGTTTCCTTTACTGCTTGCTCAATATACAGATTGAATAACATCGGGGAGAGGCTACAACCCTGCCTCACTCCCTTCCCAACCACTGCTTCCCTTTCATGCCCCTCGACTCTTATAACTGCCATCTGGTTTCTGTACAAATTGTATATAGCCTTTCGCTTCCAGTATTTTACCCCTGCCACCTTCAGAATTTGAAAGAGAGTATTCCAGTCAACAATGTCAAAAGCTTTCTCTAAGTCTACAAACGCTAGAAACGTAGGTTTGCCTTTCCTTAATCTTTTTTCTAAGATAAGTCGTAAGGTCAGTATTGCCTCACGTGTTCCAATTTTTGTACGGAATCCAAACTGATCTTCCCCGGGGTCGGCTTCTACCAGTTATCCCATGCGTCTGTAAAGAATTCGCGTTAGTATTTTGCAGCTGCGATAGTTCGGTAAATTTCACATATGTCAACACCTGATTTCTTTGGGATTGGAATTATTATATTCTTCTTGAAGTCTGAGGTTATTTCGCCTGTCTCATACATCTTGCTAACCAGATGGTAGAGTTTTGTCAGGACTGGCTCTCCCAAGGCCATCAGTAGTTCTAATGGAAAGTTGTCTACTCCCGGAGCCTTGTTTCGACTCAGGTCTTTCAGTGATCTGTCAAACTCTTCACGCAGTATCGTATCTCCCATTTCATCTTCATCTACATTCTCTTCCATTTCCATAATATTGGCCTCAAGTACATCACCCTTGTATAGACCTTCTACATACTCCTTCCACCTTTCTGCTTTCCCTTCTTTCCTTAGAACTGGGTTTCCATCTGAGCTCTTGATATTCATACAAATGGTTATATTTTCTCCAAAGGTCTCTTTAATTTTCCTGTAGGCAGTATCTATCTTACCCCTAGTGAGATAAGCCTCTACATCCTAACATTTGTTCTCTAGCCATCCTGCTTAGCCATTTTGCGCTTCCTGTCGATCTCATTTTTGAGACGTCTGTATTCCTTTTTGCCTGCTTTATTTACTGCATTTTCATATTTTCTCCTTTCGTCAATTAAGTTCAATATTTCTTCTGTTACCCAAGGCGTTCTACTAGCCCTGGTCTTTTTACCTACTTGATCCTCTGCTGCCTTCACTACTCCATCCCTCAGAGCTACCCATTCTTCTTCTACTGTACATCTTTCCCCCATTCCTATCAATTGTTCCCTTATGCTCTCCCTGAAACTCTGTACAACCTCCGGTTTAGTCAGTTTATCCAGGTCCCATCTCCTTAAATTCTCACCTTTCTGCAGTTTCTTCAGTTTTAATCTACAGTTCATAACCAATAGATTGTGGTCAGTGTCCACATCTGCCCCTGGAAATGTCTTACAATTGAAAATGTGGTTCCTAAATCAATGTCTTACCATTACATAATCTATCTGGTACCTTCTAGTGTCTCCAGGATTCTTCCATGTATACAACCTTCTTTCATGATTCTTGAACCAAGTGTTAGCTATGATTAAGTCATGCTCTGTGCAAAACTCTACCAGGCGGCTTCCTCTTTCATTTCTTAGTCCCAATCCATATTGACCTACTACGTTTCCTTCTCTCCCTTTTCCTACTCTCGAATTCCAGTCGCCCATGACTATTAAATTTTCGTCTCCCTTCACTATCTGAATAATTTCTTTTATTTCATCATACATTTCTTCAATTTCTTCGTCATCTGCAGAGCTAGTTGGCATATAAACGTGTACTACTGTAGTAGGTGTGGGCTTCGTATCTATCTTGGCCACAATAATGCGTTCACTATGCTGTTTGTAGTAGCTTACCCGCACTCCTATTTTCTTATTCATTATGAAACCTACTCCTGCATTACCCCTATTTGATTTCGTGTTTATAACCCTCCTGCCACCGAACTTCACAATTCCCACTATATCTAACTTTAACCTATCCATTTACCTTTTTAAATTTTCTAATCTACCTGCCCGGTTAACGGATCTGACATTCCACGCTGCGATCCGTAGAACGCCAGTTTTCTTTTTCCTGATAACGCCGTCCTCTTGAGTAGTCCCCGCCCGGAGATCCGAATGGGGGACTATTCTACCTCCAGAATATTTTACCCAAGAGGACGCCATCATCATTTAACCATACAGTAAAGCTGCATGCCCTCGGGAAAAATCACGGCCGTAGTTTCCCCTTGCTTTCAGCCGTTCGCAGTACCAGCACAGCAAGGCCGTTTTGGTTAATGTTTCAAGGGCAGGTCAGTCAATCATCCAGACTGTTGCCTCTGCAACTACTGAAAAGGCTGCTGCCCCTCTTCAGGAACCAAACGTTTGTCTGGCCTCTCAATAGATACCCCACCGTTGTGGTTGCACCTACGGTAAGGCCATCTGTATCGCTGAGGCACGCAATCTTCCCCAACATAGGTTAATAGGGAACGTAAATACACTCCTGGAAATGGAAAAAAGAACACATTGACACCGGTGTGTCAGACCCACCATACTTGCTCCGGACACTGCGAGAGGGCTGTACAAGCAATGATCACACGCACGGCACAGCGGACACACCAGGAACCGCGGTGTTGGCCGTCGAATGGCGCTAGCTGCACACCATTTGTGCACCGCCGCCGTCAGTGTCAGCCAGTTTGCCGTGGCATACGGAGCTCCATCGCAGTCTTTAACACTGGTAGCATGCCGCGACAGCCTGGACGTAAACCGTATGTGCAGTTGACGGACTTTGAGCGAGGGCGTATAGTGGGCATGCGGGAGGCCGGGTGGACGTACCGCCGAATTGCTCAACACGTGGGGCGTGAGGTCTCCACAGTACATCGATGTTGTCGCCAGTGGTCGGCGGAAGGTGCACGTGCCCGTCGACCTGGCACCGAACCTCAGCGACGCACGGATGCACGCCAAGACCGTAGGATCCTACGCAGTGCCGTAGGGGACCGCACCGCCACTTCCCAGCAAATTAGGGACACTGTTGGTCCTGGGGTATCGGCGAGGACCATTCGCAACCGTCTCCATGAAGCTGGGCTACGGTCCCGCACACCGTTAGGCCGTCTTCCGCTCACGCCCCAACATCGTGCAGCCCGCCTCCAGTGGTGTCGCGACAGGCGTGAATGGAGGGACGAATGGAGACGTGTCGTCTTCAGCGATGAGAGTCGCTTCTGCCTTGGTGCCAATGATGGTCGTATGCGTGTTTGGCGCCGTGCAGGTGAGCGCCACAATCAGGACTGCATAGACCGAGGCACACAGGGCCAACACCCGGCATCATGGTGTGGGGAGCGATCTCCTACACTGGCCGTACACCACTGGTGATCGTCGAGGGGACACTGAATAGTGCACGGTACATCCAAACCGTCATCGAACCCATCGTTCTACCATTCCTAGACCGGCAAGGGAACTTGCTGTTCCAACAGGGCAATGCACGTCCGCATGTATCCCGTGCCACCCAACGTGCTCTAGAAGGTGTAAGTCAACTACCCTGGCCAGCAAGATCTCCGGATCTGTCCCCCATTGAACATGTTCGGGACTGGATGAAGCGTCGTCTCACGCGGTCTGCACGTCCAGCACGAACGCTGGTCCAACTGAGGCGCCAGGTGGAAATGGCATGGCAAGCCGTTCCACAGGACTACATCCAGCATCTCTACGATCGTCTCCACGGGAGAATAGCAGCCTGCATTGCTGCGAAAGGTGGATATACACTGTACTAGTGCCGACATTGTGCATGCTCTGTTGCCTGTGTCTATGTGCCTGTGGTTCTGTCAGTGTGATCATGTGATGTATCTGACCCCAGGAATGTGTCAATAAAGTTTCCCTTTCCTGGGACAATGAATTCACGGTGTTCTTATTTCAATTTACAGGAGTGTATTTGATTCACAAAGTCATGTCTAAAAGCTACAGTTGTTTAGTGTATGTACTTGGATAAAATTATTATCTACATCTACGTGATTACTCTGCTATTCACAATAAAGTGCCTGCCAGAGGGTTCAATGAACCACGTTTAAGCTGTCCCTCTACCGTTCCACTTTCGGACGGCGCCCTGGGAACATCGAGCACTTAAATTTTTCTGTCCGAGCCCTGATTTCTCTTATTTTATCGTGATGATCATTTCTCCCTATGTAGGCGGGTGCCAATAGAATGTTTTCGCAATCGGAGGAGAAAACTGGTGATTGAAATTTCATGAGCAGATCCTGTCGCAAGGAAAAACGCCTTTGTTTTAATGATTGCCACTCCTCTCACACGTATCATGTCTGTAGCACTATCACCCCTATTTCGATATAATAGAAAACGAGCTAGCCTTCTTTGAACTTTTCGATGTCATACGTTAATCCCACCTGTTGCGGATCCCACACAGGACAACAATACTCCAGAATAGGGCGGACAAGCGTGGTGCAAGCAGTCTCTTTAGTAAGCCTGTTGCACCTTCTAAGTGTTCTGCCAAAGAATGGCACTTTTTGGTTTGCTCTGCCCACAACATTATCGATGTGACCGTTCCAATTTAGGTTATTTGTAATTGTAAGCACCAAGTATTTAGTTGAATTTACAGCCTTCAGATTGCTTAATCGAAATTTAACGGATTTCTTTTAGTACACATGTGAATAACTTCACACTCTTCTTTATTCAGTGTCATTTGCCACTTTTCGTACCGTACAGGTATCTTAACTAAATCACTCTGCAATTCCTTTTGCCCATCTGATGACATTACAAGACGGTAAATGACAGCATCAACTGTGAACAATTTAAGAGGGCTGCTCAGATTGTCTCCCGTGTCGTTAATATAGATCAGGAACAATAGAGGGCCGGCCGCTGTGGCCGAGCGGTTCTAGGCGAAACAGTCCAGAACTGCGCTGCTGCTACGGTCGCAGGTTCGAATCCCGCCTCGGACATGTATGTGTGTGATGTCCTAAAGTTAGTTAGGTCTAAGTAGTTCTAAGTCTATGGGACTGATGACCTCAGATGTTAAGTCCCACAAATCTTACAACCATTTGAATCATTTTTGAACAATAGAGGGCCCATAAAATTTCCTTGGGGAACGCCGGATATTACTTCTGTTTTAGTCGATGACCCGTCTATTACTTTGAACTGTGATGTTTCTGACAGAAAATCACGAATCCATTCGCGCAACTGAGGCATGCTGTTTCGTTAGAAGACGCTTGTGAGGAACGGTGTTGAAAGCCTTCTGGAAATCTAAAAATATGGGATCAATATGACATCCCCTAATGATAGCACTCATTATTTCATGAGTATAAAGAGCTAGTTGTGTTTCACAAGAACGATATTTTCTGAATCCGTGCTGACTATGTGTCAATAAATCGTTTTCTCCGAGGTAAATCATAATGTTCGGACACAGTAAGTGTTCGAAAACTCTACAGCGAACTGATGTTAGTGATATGGGCCTGTAATTTAGCTGTTTCCCTTTCTGGGTACTGGTGTGACTTGAGCAATTTTCCAGGCTTTAGGTACGGATCTTCCTATGAGCGAGCGGCTGTATTGCAGTTTTCTTAGCCTGTAACATACAGACAGTACCCATTAACGAGATGAAACCGATGTATATGCAGATTATAACGCTCTTCAGCGAAGAAAAAATTTTGAAAGACTGAATTCAGTATTTTGTCGTAGACAAATGCATCCAGATTGATGGCGTTTTCATTAACATTCGTAAGGCGTTCAGTACAGTTCTTTACTGCCCTTAGTGACCAGGTATAGAACACCTACGAATTTAATTTTCTCTTGAAGTCATTCCTACTCTTCATACACGTTTGTAGTAACTAGGGCAGTATTTCATACTGAAGTAAGAAGTGGATCGTAATCACGCATTAGCAGTTATCAAACAAACGGCTCGTTTGCGGATCGATGTTTCTCTGCAGTCTTCTTGCTTCTATTATCATTTACTTTCACCAGTGTCAGTTTTCGCTATTAACGCCCTGCATGCAAAATTTGCGTTTCTGCTACCTTGACGCCCGTCAGCGAAGTGCTCCAAGCGACAGTTTGTGTTACTTATACCTGCAACCGGCCCTTGTTTCTGTATCTAACGTTTGGCCTTCTAATGTTGGAGGCATCATCAGAGGCTATAAAGATTAAGGTAGTAGTTTCAGACTCAAGCTCAGCAAGCCAAACCGCAAATACGTTTACAAGCTATGGATGGATAGTGATGTCATAAGACTGCTTCCTAAGATCTCGCAGTCGCTCCGAGGTGTGTGGAAAAGTTACGGTGTTTGTTTCATTTAGCATTAATTCCCTTAATTTCTCCAAGTTTAAATTCTTCTTCTTTAGCATTAAGTACGAGGTTTGGAACTTTAATATTGGCAACTATTTATTTACAGCTCATACAAAATCGACACGTGATTCAAACTTTTACTGATCTTCAGAGTAGTCACCAGCATTGTGTACAACTCGTTGCCAGCGATGAGGAAGTCGTAGGATACTCTAAGCAGTGCCAGTTGTATTGACAGTTCGAGCGACGCGGCCTATTGTCCGGCGAATTTGTAGCAGTTTTGAAGCGAATGCGGTGATTTGTTTCCTTCAGTTTAGAAATCGAATTGAACTCTTTTTAAAACATATTTCTAGCCAGAATTCGATTATGAAAATTTGCGATTTTATTCTTGAAGAATCAATCTAATAAATTATGCAACAAAAAAATTCGAATTTTTCCGCAATGTTGCAGTACAACTGTCCTTGCTTGTACCCTATTTGTAGGGGAAATCATTGTGTCTGCATATTTTACAATGCATCAAATGGTATCACCACTTGCGCAGTTAAATGGGCCTGCCTGGAAAAGTCTTGAAACAGATTCAAAATGCGGCAACGTTAAAGTACAGGACAACGGTTTGTTTTCAAGGAGTGTCTCAGCTCAGCATGATGCGCACCCCGTGTCCGTTAGCGGCAGATAGGCAGAGAGCAACTCTCTAGTGCGGTGGGTTCCCGAGGTCGGGGCTGCCAGAGTTTCCATACGGAGCGCGATAGATACGCCGGCAGGCGTGTCCGCTTTCCTCGACCCGCGACCCGCGCAATTAGGCGCACTTTCGCTGAACACACAGCGCGGACCAGGCTAGCTGGCTGGCACGCACGCCTCGGCGGTCGGCCTTGCAGCGGCAAAGTGCTCCATCGCACGCTGCACTCGCCAGTCGATAGACGGACCTCGGAGGCTGCGACGTCGACGTACGTCTGTTACGAAATTCAGCTTCCACGGCATCGGAAGCGGGTTTCTCAACTTCTGCTAGAGCGAACGCCGCGGCTGAAGCGTTCCAATGTTACCTGTCCTCAGCTATTGAACGATGTCCTTTTACGCCGGTGGGAACGTACCTCTTCGGCTCTCATTAGATAGCCACTTACGGCAGGACGCGAACTAAAAGGAAACTGTCAACGAAGTTTCTACTTAGCCAAGAGAGCGAACGACATAATCATTTCTATCAAAACCGACAGCGAACAAGTACTAAGTATAATTACTGAAGAATAATCACCAGACGAAAAGATGAAGTCAGCGTTTATGAAATGGACCAAGATTACGTTTCTGAAAGACATTTATGAACTACAGCTACGTCGTGTACACGATATTAAAACTGCGAGGCTGGGCGTATCTTTCATTTTACTATTGTTACGTACGCGAATGAAGAGTGGGAAACAAGAATGCTTATATGTTTGTATGTCCACTGTTATTATTTCATTTTTACGTCCATGGTCTTTACAGGAACAATACATACGGTAAACAGGATGTTTGTAGATTCTGCACTAAAATCTGGCTCTCCGTATTCTGCAAGTGGACATGTCAGGTCAGTTTCCTCCATATCCTACCAGTTAAGACTTTCAGCTACAATGGTACATGATGTCGCCACACAAATAAGCTGGTTATCAGTACCGAATACGTTTTTCCGGACAATGTCTAAGACCTAACACACTAGTTCGTTCATTGGAAAATGGTTCACCCGAGATTCTTTGGGCACAATGAGTTCTAGGAAAATCATCAAAGGTGACATGAAAAAGCAAGTAACATGACCTACAGCTGATGGAAAATGGAGGAAATAGCTTCAAACTTTCGTGGGGATACGGTGCTATGTTAGTATATTTGTGTTGTCTGGAAATTGTCGTTACTTTGCTTAGTAGAATCGTAGTCTACCGGGAACGGTACCTAAGCGTGTTCAGAGGACTGGCTGCCCTCTGTAATATATATAAAAAAAACAAAAAAAAACTGAGTGAAGTAACCAATGATGAACTTCAAAGGGCGGCGTTGTGACGTCCGCCCAGACCAAATGCCACGAATAATAACCAAAAAAATAAGAAGATAAAAAGGAGTAGCGTCCAATTAGCCATCAAAATGTCGTCCATCCCGGGTTCGAACCACGCCACCGCTTAAATTTTGAATAAAAATCAACAGCATTGAAAGCCACAGACTTCCGGCGTAATAAGTTATCCTCATTCAGCCCACGGCTTTGTCAAAGAGGCCGGAGGAGACGACAGAGGTTCATTCCACTCTGTTGCCGTTAAGGTGGGAATAGCTCCTAAAGACGAAAGAATCAACAATGATTAACGACATGAATATGCAAAGCGCAATGGAAACCACTCCATTAAAGATACATAATGTGTATCCAGAGGACGTATGGCCTGTACTTGAATATCTATGATCTCTCCACTGGCAAAAGATTCCGGACTAGTCTCCCACGTGGATCTTCAGGAGCGGATTGCCAAGGGAGAGGTGATTATAAGAAAAATATTGAATAACCAACAAAAGGATAACGTTCTACGAGTTGGGGCGAGGAATGGCAGAAGTTTGAATGTTTTAGGAAAGCTAGAAAATCTTAAAAGCGAAATACTAAGGCTCAGTCTAGATATAGTGGGGTGAGTGAAGCGAAATGGAAAGAAGACGAGGATTTCTGGTCAGATAAGTATAGGGTAATGTCAACAGGAGCAGAAAATGCTGTAACGAGAGTAATATTCGTTGAATAGGAAGGAAGGGCAGAGAGTACGTTACTGTGAAAGTTCTGTGATACGGTTGCTCTCGTCAGAATCGAGAGCAAACCAAGACTGACACTTTAGTTCAGGTATACATGCCGACGACGCAAGCTGAAAATCAACACGCAGAGAAAGTATGTGAGGATACTGAGAACTGGTGATGCAGTACATAAACTTTGATGAAAATCTAATAGACATGGGGGATTGGAATACAGTTGTCGGGGAAGGAGTAGAAATATAAGTGTTACGCGAGAATATATGCTTTTGTACTAATAAAGCGAGAAGAGGAAGACTAGTTGAGGTTTGCAATAAATTTCGGCTAGTAATATAGAAAACTCCGTTCGAGAATTACAAGAGGAGGAGGTGTACTTGGAAAAGGCCTAGAGATACGGAATATTTCGGTTAGATTACTTCATGGTCCAGCAGAGATAACCAAGTGAGATATTGGATTGTAATGGGTAAACAGAGGCAATTGTAGACTCAGATCGTAATTTGGTAGTGATAAAGAGTAGGCTGAAATTTAAGAGACTAGTCAGGAGTGATCAGTGCAAAAGTACGACGAAATGAAGAGGTACATTTGAAGTTTTCTGAGGCTACATATACATCGATCATTAGGCAGTTCAGTTGAAGAAAAATGGACATCTCTAAAAAGAGCAATCAGGGAAGCTGGAAAGAAAAACATAGTTACAAAGAAGGTAACTGCGAAGAAAGCGTGGGTAATAGAAGAAATACTTCACTTGATCAATGAGACAAACAAGGAAAATTCACGGAGACAGAAACACAAGTCACTTCGGAATAAAAAAAATAAATAAAAAAAGAGGAACTGCAGGGAAGCTAAGACGAAATGGCTGTATTAAAATTGCGAAGAAATCGAAAAAGAAATGATTATCGGAAGGACTGATTCAGCATATAGAAAAGTAAAATCAACGGGGTCGGTATAGAAAATATAGAGGATCCAGTATTAGAATCAGAATTTATAAGAGCTTTTGAAGAACTAAGATCGACTGAGTCAGAAGGGATAGATAACATTTCATCAGAATTTCTAAAATCGTGGAGGAAATGGCAATAAAACGACTTTTGACGCTGGTGTGTAGAATATTGCGTATGGCGATATATCATCCGAGTTTCTAGAAAACATTATCCACACAATTCCGAACACTGAAAGAGCTGACAAATGTGACAATCATCGCACAATCACCTTAGTACCTCATTGAACTAGGTTACTGACAAGTGTAATACACAGAAGAATGGAAAAGAAAACAGAAGATCTTTTAGATGACGATCTGTTTGGCTTTAGGAAAGGTATAGGCACCAGAAACGAGGTTCTGACATTGCGGTTGAAGCAAGAATGAAGAAAAATCAAGACACGTTTGTAGGATCTGACAACCTGGAAAAAGCGTTCTACAATATAAACTAGTGCAAAATGTTCGAAATTCTGAGAAAAATAAGGTATAGTATAGGAAAGATGATAATATGCAATATGTATAAGTAACAGATGCCATTGTGGTGGTGTCCCATCCTGTTTGTAAATGAAGTCGTTCGAATCAGTCTCCAACTGTGGGAAAAGAAAGTTCTCAAGCATATCGAGGTATGTGCTTCCTGTAACAGTGTTCTCGGCAAAGAAAAATGGACCATCCACATTTTCTCGTGAATCTGCACAAAACACATTAAATTTTAGAGATTCCCTCCCATGTTGTACTACTTCATGTGGTTGTTTTGTACCCCCTGTTCTCACGTTATGACGGTTCACCTTTCCATTTAAATGGAATGTTGGCTCGTCACCAAACACTAAGCGTGGAAGAAGACAGTCATCCCCCAGCTTGCCATGAACGAAATTACAGAACTTTAGACGTTATTGTCTGTCAGCTTCATGAAGAGTTTGTAGGAGCTGAATTTTTGCGTGGTTTCATGTGCAAACGTAGACGCAATGCATGCCCGACGAGCATCAGGGGCATGTTGAGGTGTCGAGCTGCACGGCGAACAGATTTCTGCGGGCTCTTTGTGAAACTATGGCAGATTCGTTTGACGTCTGTGTCAAACACTCGGGGACAGCCCGGCGATTTGCCTTTACACAAAGAACTTGTTTCTCGGAACTGTTCATGCCTTCGTCTAATGCTCTGTGCTGTAGGGGGTTCCATACCATACCCAGTACGAAAGTCCCACTGAACACTTATTATTACTGTCCCAGACTGCGCAAAACGTAGAACAAAAAACGCTTTCTGTTTTCCCGACACCATTTGTACTAGAACTGAAGTGGGCACACACTGCTGCTACCTAGCAGGTAGCGTGCAAAACTCGAGAGTTTGCTCTTTCCTACAGTACGTTGTCACGTACATATGTCAAATAACATGATTTTTTTAACTATGGTAATATTTTTTTTTACACTCTGGTGAAAACACTGACAGGAATAAGGGACAGGAGGGCTGGATATCTGTTAAGATATAACGGAATAATTTCCATGGTGCTAGAGGGAGCCGTAGAGGGTAAGAACTTAGAGGAAGACAGAGATTGGAATACATGGAACAAGTAACTGAGGACCTAGGTTGCAAATGCTGCTCTGAGAGAAAGCGGTTCGCACAGGAGAGGAATTCGTTTCGGACAGCACCAAACCAATCAGAAGACTGATGACTCAAAACGAAAGAAACAAAGGAAAAGAAAAGAAATTAGCACTGACTCGATATCATCGAAATGATCTTCATGACATGACAAGTTACACAGAACTTAAAGAAATTCACAGACGTTATAGAGTCTTATTGATGCATTTATTACGTTATGTATGATATTGTATAAAGGGAGAGACACATCCACCCACCCACTGTTTTAAGTAAATGTATGTTTTGCAGTATAGCATTAATGTTTTTCTTTTACACGGAAAGTAAACTTAGGTCTCATATTTATTACAAAAGTATACTCTTCCATGTTTTGGTCACAACACACTCGGTTTACAGTTCCTTCATGAATAATTTTCAACCCCAATGGTCTGTGAGACGTGTGACACGTGTCTGGGATAAACTCGGAGTGCCAAACTCGGAATGGCATCAGACACGCAGTGTACAGCAGTACCCCACAAAGGGACAGACCCTCGGAAAGGCTGAATGTGTAAACCGTGTCTCTCGCTGCCGCCTACACCACTCAGCAGTATCCTGAGTGCAGGAATAGCTAGAGAGCAAGGAGGCAAAATTTTAACTTTCGTTTCAGTACATCGAGAAAGTGGTAAACATGTAATAAAAATAATTTCTAAACAGGAGGACTATTTAGCATTTAAAAATTATGTTCTTTTTACTTATAAAATAGCTAAAGTAGATCCAATTACTTCTGGAAGTGCAAGAAAAATGTCTCATGTTTAAGTATTAACAGATTGTCTTTAAGCTCACAAGTTCCACGGGGAGTTTCTGTTGTCTTCCTTACGGCTGTACCACAAAGTTGTACGCAATGTAATAAAAACTTTTCTAGGCAAAATACCTTCGGGAGATCTATTCAGTCGTACCAATTTTAGAACACTACTGTTACTAACGAGAAAATTCTCCCATCGGAGCAAAAACTCTGACTGAAAAGTGCGGTACTGGTTGCCTTCTTCTACCTTCCTCAGCACCTTCAAACATTATCGCAGAAATATTGGCAAGCGAACACATTCGCGCTCTTGTTAAATGCAACTCATCTCCCACTCTCGGCCAGTAATCAATCGCTGCAAGACTCTGATGCCCATCCACTCCCAGCTGACGATTCTTACTCATTCATCCTGTCCAACTCGTTGTCGTTGTCTCCTTGTGGCTCTTCAACTGTCGCCCACCACTCCTGTCTCACACCCACGGTCTGTCCTGCTGCTGCTGCCTCTTCTCAGTGTCACTGTCTCCCTCTTTTTTTCCTCTTACCGTTATTATCTCATTCATTCCTTCCCAGTGCTGCTATCACTTCTCACTGTCCCGTTTCACTGTCATTTAGACTTTGCCTCTCATTATCATTGGCTCTCACCCACTTCTAGGTTCCCTTCTTTTCCCTGCCACAGGAGGCCATGACACTCATATGAAAAAAACTGATCGATCAGTAAAATTTTTATAGTTTACTTAAGAGAAACGGAAGTAGCGCAAAATAATTTTACACCTCAGACCGGATACAACGTGCAATAGAAATTTGCGTCAGTACTATAACGTGGAGGTTCCAGAGCCCTAATGATAACAGAGACACTTTACATCATGTTACTGCCAGCTACGTCACTTCATAAACTACGTTTTATCCTCACACCGCATTTCACATACGTATTTTACGTGCACAATTAGGATAAATTTGAACCGAGACCGGAATCTTAGGAATACATCGTAAAACGTGCCGCCATTCGCTCTGCATAGCCGTCTTGGAAGCCGTGGCTGCGATTTGGTGCCAAAAAATTACGTATTCAACAGTTTTTTTAAGCCTATAGGTAACACAATTTTGCCAAATAATAATCACAAAATTTACACAACTGCATTACTCATTCGTTCAGCTTGCAGTTTAAATCACAGAATATCACAGATATAGCCCTCATCATCAATCATCAGTCAATTTTTTATTTAGAATGAAATTTTCACTCTGCAGCGGAGTGTACACTGATATGAATCTTCCTGGCAGATTAAAACTGTGTGACGGACCGAAACTCGAATTCGAAACCTTTGCGTTTTGCGGGCAAGTGCTCTACCAACTGAGCTACCCAAGCACGACTCACCCCCGTCCTCACAGCTTCAATTTCACCAGTGCGTCGTCTCCTACCTTCCAAACTTCACAGAAGCTTTCCTGAGAACATTGCAGAACTAGCACTTCTGGAAGAAAGGATATTGCGGAGACATGGCTTAGCCACAGCCTGGGGGATGTTTCTAGAATGAAATTTTCACTCTAGCCATGTCTCCGCAATACCCTTTCTTCCAGGAGTGCTAGTTCTGCAAGGTTCGCGGAAGAGCATCTGTGAAGTTTGGAAGGTGGGAGACGAGGTACTGGCGGAATTGAAGTTGTGATGACGGGGCGTGACTCGTACTTGGGTAGCTCAGTTGGTAGAGCACTTGCCCGCGGAAGGCAAAGGTCCCGAGTTCGAGTCTCGACCCGGCACACAGTTTTAATCTGCCAGGAAGTTTGAAATCATTATTCAGTAATTTTATGTGAATATTTGACTTATGCAAGCAGTGTAACCTTGAAACTCTTTGTCTTGGAAAAAGATAAGGATAGCAAGGAAATTTCCAAGGTTTTTATTAATGTTATATATATATATGGTGTTCAGAAGATGTGTGAAACGCTTGTAGGGATGTTACAGGGCAGGTTGTACCGAGACATAAATGTTAAGAAAGAAATTTGATACGTTGCTCCGTTTCCGAGTTATTTAGCATAGAATTTAGCCAATCGGGGCGTCGCGCGCTCGCATTCAAGCGGCCTGCCAGGGGCGGTGTTGCCCAGTGAGTGCTTTGTCTCGTTAGCTGAAACTTGAATATACGTGCGCGACGATCTGATTGACTAACTTCAGTGCTAAATAACTCGGCAACGGCATCTCAGTACAACCTTCCCTGCAACATCCCTACAAGCGTTTGAGACATTAAATGACCACACTATATATATATATCCAGCCGATGAATCTAAGATGGCTATAGATGACTATGCACACCAAATGGATGAATAATACACTACTACCCATTACAATTGCTACACCACGAAGATGACGAGCTACAGACGAGAAATTTAACAGACAGGAAGAAGATGCTGTGATATGCAAATGATTAGCTTTTCAGAGCATTCACACAAGGTTGTCGCCATTGGCAACACCTACAACGAGCTGACATAAGGACAGTTTCCAACCGATTTCTCACACACAAACAGCAGTTTACCGGCTTTGCACGGTGAAACGTTGTTGTGATGCCTCGTGTAAGGAGGAGAAATGCGTACCATCACGTTTACGACTTTGATAAAGGTCGGATTGTAGCCTATCGCAATTGCGGTTGATCGTATGGCGACATTCCTGCTCGCGTTGGTCGAGATCCAATGACTGTTAGCTGAATAAGGAATCGGTGGTTTCAGGAGGGTAATACGGAACGCCATGCTGGATCCCAACGGCCTAGTATCACTAGCAGTCAAGATGACAGGCATCTTATCCACATGTCTGTAACGGTTCGTGCAGCCACGTCTCGATCCGTGAGTCAACAGATGGGGAAGTTTGCAAGACAACAACCATCTGCACGAACAGTTCGACGACGTTTGCAGCAGTATGGACTATAAGCTCGGAGACCATGGCTACGGTTACCCTTGACGCTGCATCACAGACAGGAGCATCTGCGATAGTGTGCTCAACGACGAACCTGGGTGCTCGAATGGCAAAACATTTTTTTCTGATGAATACATGTTCTGTTTACAGCATCATGATGGTCGCATTCGTGCTTGGCGTCATCGCGGTGAACGCACATTGGAAGCGTGTATTCGTCATCGCCATAGAGGTGTGTCACCCGGCGTAATGGTACGGGGTGCCATTGGTTGCACGTCTCGGTCGCCTTTTGTTCGCATTGACGGCACTTTGAACAGTGGACTTCACATTTCAGATTTGTTATACGACCCGTAGCTCTACCCTTCATTCGATCCCTGCGAAACCCTACATTTCAGCAGGATAATGCACGACCGCATGTTGAAAGTCCTGTACGGGCCTCTCTGGATACAGAAAATGTTCTACTGCTGCCTGGCCAGCACGTTCTCCAGATCTCTCACCAATTGAAAACGTCTGGTCAATGATGGCTGAGCAACTGGCTCGTCACAATACGCCAGTTTCTACTCTTGATGAACTGTGGCATCGTGATCGTGTTGAAGCTGCATGGGCAGCTGTACCTGTACACGCCATCCAAGCTCTGTTTGACTCAATGCCCAATCGTATCAAGGCCATTATTACGGCAAAAGATGGTTGTTCTGGGTACTGATTTCTCAGGATCTATGTACCCAAATTGCGTGAAAATGTAACCACATGTCAGTTCTAGTATAATATACTTATTCAATGAATACCCGTTTATCATCTGCATTTCTTCTTGGTGTAGCAATTTTAATGGCCAGTAGTCTATATATACATATCGTACATATTCAGCCATTTGCTGTGTATAGCTATCTATAGCCGTCTTAAATTCATGGGCTGTGTTTAGGCCCGCTGGTGACGGCGAAAATGTTGTAAAGAAACCCGCTTTTGGGGTTTTCCGAGGAAGCACCCTTGAACTAATGGTGACTCCATAAGTCCTGTCAAATGAAAAAAGAACCAACGGATTTGCTCCATTTGCCTAAGCAGAAGGACGTGTGTAGTATACAATCTTGGTTCAAAATGGTTCAAATGGCTCTGAGCACTATGGGACTCAACTGCTGAGGTCATTAGTCCCCTAGAACTTAGAACTAGTTAAACCTAACTAACCTAAGGACATCACAAACATCCATGCCCGAGGCAGGATTCGAACCTGCGACCGTAGCGGTCTTGCGGTTCCAGACTGCAGCGCCTTTAACCGCACGGCCACTTCGGCCGGCTATACAATCTTCTACCCTGTACTGTAGGATAGTGACATTTAGACAATTTTTCTGTTGGGTGTACAAATGGTCCCCAGGCCAAGGGCTATCGAGAACACTTGACTCCACTTTTTTTTATCACCAATAGGACCCGAGATATGAGCATCGGAGAATCCCGTTTCTACGCACGACGTTTAAGCTTGTTATCGCATGCATATCGATTTGAAATAATGGAGATAAATAAATTTTCTCAAGTTTCCAGAATACAGGAGGTAATGTCCGTTTTACCATACAGTTTATTCTTAACTGACTGCCTGGAAGCCATTTTATCCGAAAGAACCTCGGAATTGTCGTTTCTAAAAAAAAAAAAGGAATGCTATGGTACCTGTATGGTTTATTCGATTTTCTTTCCTAATCTTCTCGAACCGGAAATAGTGTTTAGCCTCTATTCATTTCATCGTATCATGACATCCTACCCTAACCCTCTGGTTCGTACAACGTACTGTCACTACCACACACTTGACCATTGTTACAGTGTCCTGTGGTTTCGTAAACAATCTATTCCATGCGCAAACGGTACCTTCCCAGAACTGCACCATTCAATCTGTGTCTAAGCTTTGCTTTACCTAGAGCAGATAATGCAGCATTATGCTTCATTTTTCAACACAATGTTACTTATAAGTCTTTACATCACATGACTGACTCCACTAGTACAACATTAATCCTGTTGTCAAAGGCTATTAGATTATTATGCGACGTGCACAATTTTACAGTTTTCTTCATTAAAAGCTACGGTAATGAGCAATGATTTTACCAGACTGCGGTGTCGATCAGTTCTGACTAATAAGAGTGTTTAACAGGATGGTTCTACCTCTTAGATAAACACGTCAAATGGGAATACTTTCTGCTTACAGCTTTCCTCCAACACATTAAACTGGATGTTAAAGGACGCATCACACTTTTCTGTTTCACTCCCTGTATCACGTACTACTCAGTGGACAAATCTATTCGGAATAACAAGTCTATCAGTAAATATGCAGTCTAATCAACCAACCCGGCAGGATATGTTTGAATACTTAATAAACCACAGAATAATGTAGACAGAGAGGTAAAAATTGACACACATGCTTGGAATGAGATGGGGTTTTATTAGAACCGAAAAATGACCCCATATTGCTAGAAGCGTGAAAGATCTCTTGCGCGCGTCTTTTGGTGATGATCGTGTGCTCAGCCGCCACTTTCGTCATCCTTGGCCTCCCAGGTCCCCAGACCACAGTCCGTGCGATTATTGGCTTTGGGGTTACCTGAAGTCGCAAGTGTATCGTGATCGACCGACATCTCTAGGGATGGTAAAAGATAACATCCGACGCCAATGTCTCACCATAACTCCGGACATGCTTTACAGTGCTGTTCACAACATTATTTCTCGACTACAGCTATTGTTGAGGAATGATGGTGGACATATTGGGCATTTCCTGTAAAGAACATCATCTTTGCTTGTCTTACTTTGTTATGCTAATTATTGCTATTCTGATCAGATGCAGCGCCTCTGTCAAACATTTTTGAACGTTTGTATTTTTGTGGTTCTAATAAAACCCCATGTCAGTCCAAGCATGTGTGTCAATTTGTACCTCTCTATCTACATTATTCCGTGATTTATTCAGTTTTCAAATTTATACTGACTTTTTGATCACCCGGTATTTTATTTAGTAGGTGTCTACATGGTACCAAACTTAAAACTTTACCAAAGTCGGGGAGGACTGAATTTATTTGACTGCCTTTATCCATGGCTTACAGGTAACAATCACTGACTTTCTATGTCAATATTTTAAGAATGGAACTGTGAGTACAGAAAATAAGACAGTCAGTTACCAAGAGAACAAGAAAACTCTTGAATCTTCCAGCCAGATTAAAACTGTGTGTCGGACCGAGACTCGAACTCGGGACCTTTCCCTTTCGCGGGCAAATACACTTGCCTGCGAAAGGCAAAGGTCACGAGTTCGAGTATCGGTCCGTCACACAATTTTAATCTGCCAGAAAGTTTCATATCAGCGCACACTCCGCTGTAGAGTGAAAATTTCATACCAGAAACATCCCCAAGGCTGTGGCTAAGCCATGTCTCCGCAATATACTTTCTTCCAGGAGTGCTAGTTCTGCAAGTTTCACAGGAGAGTTTCTGTGAAGTTTGGAAGGTATGAGACGAGGTACTGGCGGAATTGAATCTATGAGGACGGGGCGTGAGTCGTGCTTGGGTAGCTCAGTTGGTAGAGCACTTGCCCGCGAAAGGCAAAGATCCCGAGCTCGAGTCTCCGTCTGGCACACAGTTTTAATCTGCCATGAAGTTTCATACCAGCGCACACTCTACTGCAGAGTGAAAATCTCATTCAGGAAAACTCTTGTCCCACATGTGAAAAAAGTACATCAAAAGCTAGGGACATGTGAGATCAGTGAACACCTATTTATTTTTAAGACAGTAATTCCTGACTCAAATGGTTCAAATGGCTCTGAGCACTATGGGACTTAACTTCTGAGGTCATCAGTCCCCTAGAACGTAGAACTACTTAAACCTAACTAACCTAAGGACATCACACACATCCATGCCCGAGGCAGGATTCGTACCTGCGACCGCAGCGGTCGCGCGGTTCCTGACTGTAGCGCCTAGAACCGCTCAGCCACTCCGGCCAGCAATAACGTGTGGTATTTTTTTTTTCATTGTTGAATCAGGATCACTACGGAGCGCAGCTTCGAATCCTGCCTCGGGCATGGATGTGTGTGATGCCCTTAGGTTAGTGAGGTTTAAGTAGTTCTAAGTTCTAGGGGACTGATGACCTCAGAAGTTAAGTCCCATAGTGCTCAGAGCCATTTGAACTATTTTGAACCACACGTTATTGATGAAGGAGTACACAACTGTGTAAATATTAGTGTTTTCAATGCATTAGAATTTAGCAAGTCACCATAAAATACAGCTGCAGATAATGTTTCTTTTTTCAAAAAAAATCAAGCCACTGTGATCACGGCTGAAGGCCCTCCACGCCAAGAATGGCAATAAATTAGGAATGTTTAAGAACTCGCTGCAATTACAACGTACAGGTATTTCAATATTAGAAACTAAGTGGCTACAAGCATAGCAGTAGGTATCAGACGCCAGGAATGGTAGTAAATAAGATTTTAATGCTCACTGATCAAACACAAATATCTAATTAATTTTTTTTAAATACAAGCAAAGGTTAAATGAAAGAGACAAGCAACTGACCACCAAACGGGTGAAATAAGATGATGGTAACACAACCCTTGCACTGCTAGATTTATTCCAGAAGGCGTCCAGAACTATCAACTAGACATACATAACCTTTAATGTTGGCGTTACAAGGTATGGTAATAAATAATACAATAATAAAACACAAGGACCAGTAACAGACAGTGCTCCAGGAATCGACCTCTGAGAAGGTCCGGGAACAAACACTTTCGCGAGCGATGAGATAGGCAGCCAAGAGTTGCATTCACTTCACAAGATGGTAACTCAGACTAGTGGCAGTCTAACAAATAACTAATGATAATCTTGCTGAAACTACCCGATGTCCGATAAACCAATCGCAACGATGGAACAACACGCCAAATCCGGAACCGGCGGTTTACACTACGTCCACAAAATACTATGTTTAGAGCGCCCTGAACAAGAAAGGAACCACTACCAGATTTCCGTCCGATTCCACAAACCCGAAAATCTGAACAAACAAGTCACAGTACAGAACAGCAGACAAACTAACAGTAACTAAAACCCCACTCGATTTGCGTGCGAGGCAAGACAGAAATGTAACCAATCAGAAACAGCAACCACACGTCATTGTGGAAACAATCGCAAAGCGAGCCAAAACCAAGTACCAAATGAGTGACATCAAATTCATTAGCCACACAAACGCACACTGAACTGACTGTGACCACTCTGGCGACGGTTGGCAGAACGAAACAAATCTCTTCACTGCTTTATTAATTCACAGTTTGCAACCTCCCCCTCTCTTATCGATCTTAATGACAGTGAAAAATTAAACCGCGTGTACCTAACGGAAATTTGGGAAAAGCAATCGTCACCTAAGTTAATTTGTCGGTAAAGAGGGAGGAAAGGGTTACATCTAAATGAAAGGAAAAATGCAAATGAAACTGGTGGAAATTAATTTTGAAAAGTGGTAAAGTTAATAAAGAAAGTAAGTGTACGGCCGTTACGTTACAATTAACTAGCGGTAATTAGATTTTTGAGATTTGGGGGAATTACGGTCGCCAGTCCTAAGGACAATTACTATAGTAACTGAAAAAGAAAGGTTATTACACATATAATTAGCACTAGAAGCGTGGCAACTGGAGGTTGACACGTGTAGTGTGAAAACTGAAAGTTTGTCAGAAGTAATAAATTTCGATACACTCTGACTTAATTTAGCAAAAGAATTAATAAAACCGGAAAATCGAAAGTTAATTTAGTGACTGAAGTTAATAGTTAGCTTTCTTTCTGAAGCACATCGAAATTCAGTAAAATACGGTTAGTCTTGGGCTACCTCAACAATCATTTCAAAAGCTACTCGAATCTACGCAATTTAGAAATAAGAGATTTAGCTTTGAACTTGAATTAAATGATTCTGAACAATTAACAATAGTAAAATTTGGTACGTACCATGCTGAGCTGCAGTCACAGGTAAGCTAAAATACGGTAACAAAACTCGCACTCTTAATTTGTGCTTGTGTAATCTAAATATTGTAGCCAGCTATGAATACCTTAACTGATCTTTGAAATTAAAGCAGTGAAATCGAATGATATTACTTTAATGCTGGCGTTTGAACTTCAACGACACTCGGGTTCATTCCGGAAAAGGAAGGGACCCTGCTTGGTAATGCAATTGGGACAATGAGCAACAAAGGTTCATGCTACGTTGCTGTAATTTAGTGAGAAAAATTTAACAGTTTGATAAGCTGAGGTCTGACATACAGCTCTAAAACTTTACGTGCTACCAGTCTTCCTTGTTGGTTGATTGAAGGTTTGAAGTCGTCGATCGAGGAGGTGGCGACAGTCACTCATTGTCGGCCGTCGCTGTTGCAGAAGCTGGATGTTGGCGCGCCTTCTTCTCGACACGGTCACCAGGCGAAACGGGCTCTTGATGTGCGCCATCTAATGCTTCCCGTCCGCGACACCGTGTCAGAAACTATCATAGCAAGTCGAGCGCCATTACATGCTGCCAAACCCCGAAAGCGCGGCAACTCGCGGGAGCGTCACACAACACACCTGCTCCACTGCCCTCCTCCAGCCAGACTCCCTCTGCCCGCGCTCCATGCAGCAGAGTTAACACTACGAAAGATTCTAAACACTTTGGTTCTCCACACGACCTATCGATGTATTCGTTCGGTAGCATAGTTTTCCCTAGGCCAGACCCAGCGGATAAATACAAATAATATTCACAAAACAAACCAACATATATATATATATATATATATATATATACAAACAGTAAAATAATTACAATGTATAAAGACACAGAAATGTCATATCTTCAGGTAACAAAATAAGGAAAAAAAATTATATTGCAGCGGATGGAAATAGGAGGAAATGCATTTCCGGCGTTACAAGTTGAGTAACCACACCGTCTAATCACTGAACCAAGTGCTTTTAACACAGTAGGGTCTTCAGGTACTAAGTGGTACGCAGATCGACCAAACTGCACATGACGGTGCGATGATAATCTGTTCCAACAGAGGGTGGAAACTTACAAACAGCACCAACGCGGGCCGCAGCACGGCTCAATCAGTAAACAAGATGTAGGAAACAATGATATGGAACCTTAATGAAAATGAAACTGGAGGGTCTTTTAGGTAACTATCAATTTGAGTTAAGCGAACGTAAGCGCACCAGTTGCGCAGTTGTGACGTTGCGCTTGCTAATGGAAGCAAGACTTAGGAAAAATCGAAACATCCTCATAGGATCTGTTGACATAGAAAAAGCATTCGGTAAAGTTAGGTGATGCAAGAAGATGGAAATTCTCAGGAAGACAGGTATAGGCTATAGGGAACGAAGGGTAACATACAAAATGTGCAAGAACCAAGAAGGAAGAAAAGAAAGAAGCCTAAGAACGATGACCTCGGATTTGAGATGGTATAAGACATGGAAGTAGTCTTTCGCTGCTATTATTCAATCTATACATCGAAAAGCGGTGACGTAATTAAAAGAAAGATTCAGGAGCGGTACTGAAATTCGGGGTAATAGGATGTCAATAATAAGATTCGTTGATGAAACTGCTGGCGTCAGTGAAGGTGAGTAACGATCACAGGATTTGTTCAATGGGATGGACATACTAATGGTCACGCAGTATTGATTGACAGTAAACCGAAGAAAGACGATGGTAATAAGGTGTGTCAGAAGTGAGATTACCGGTAAACGTGACACCAACATTGACGACCAAGAAGTGGAGATACTTTGGAAGCAAAGTAAGACATACGAACGACATAAAGACGACATAAAAAGCATACTAGCTAAGATAACGGGTGCTTCCCTGGCCAAATTAAGTCTGCTAGTATCAAACGTCAGCATACTCTGAGGAAGAAATTTCTGAGGATGTACGGTTGGAGGACAGCATTGTGTGTAAGTCAGTCATGGATTGTGCGAAAACATATAAACCAGAGAATTGGAGCGTTTAGAGACTTGGTGCTGCAGAAGAATGTTGAAAACTACGTGGACCGATAAGATAAGGAACGAGGTGATTCTCCGCAGAATCGGTGAGGAGAAGACATGTAGTTAATATTGAAAAGAACTAACAGAACGATTGAACGTGTGTTAAGGCAACAGCGAATGACTTCCATGGTCACTGAGGGAAAACGAAGGAAGGAAGTTTAGCGTTTAACATACCGTCGACGCCGGCAGCGGTGGCCGTTCGGTTGTAGGCACTTCAGTCCGGAACCACGTGACTGCTACGGTGGCACGTTCGAATCCTGCCTCGGGCATGGATGTGTGTGATGTCCTTAGGTTAGTTAGGTTTAAGTAGTCCTAAGTTCTATGGGACTGATCACCTCAGAAGTTGAGTCCCATAGTGCTCAGAGCCGTTTGAATCGTACCGTCGACATCTTGATAAATAGAGACGGAGCACTATCTCGTAATGTTTCAAGGATGGGGAAGGAGATTGGCACTGTCCTTTAAATGAACCATCCCAGCATTTGTCTGGAGTGATTTATGGAAATCATGAAAAACCTTAATCAGGATGGTCGGATGCAGATTTGGACCGTCGTCCTCTAGAATTAGAGACTAGTGTGTCAACCACTGCGCTACCTCTCTCGCTGTAACTGCTGTAGCCGGAGGGGGGGGGGGGGGGAGGGGGTGAGTATGAAAACTGTATTAAAGACAGAGACTGGACCAAATTCTACACATAACTGAGGTTTTAAGTGTTACTCTGAGAGGAACAGGTTGTGCACAGGAATTCACGGTGGACAGCATTAAACCAATCAGGAAAGCGGTAATCACGATTGGTTGCCCAGTTCCCTGATTCACTGCATCTGGTATTTACCTCGTCTTTCGACATAAATGCTTGGTCTGTCTACTGGATAATAGGAGTAGTGGATCGACCAGAGAAAGAAGGACTGTTGGAGAGAGGAAAGAGAAAACAATCAAATTTATGTATACATAAATGGAAAGAGGAATGTTACATTTTTATGCCTCGTTGGTGTCGTCGCAGTCAGTTACGGAACGTTAACTGATCTGGAGAAAAATGTTCGAAGAAATCTACTGTGGCATGTCGTAGTGCCCTCCCCGTCTTTCAGCTTAGAGTGATATTTAAACAATCGCTCCAAATTCAAATCCAGATGATCGGACGGCATTTGAACCCTTCGTCTCCTGCCTGGAATCCGCTGCCTTAGTCACGTTATCCACATTTTTCGGTAACCTAATTTCCGACACTACTAACGTCCTTACTAAGACAAATTATTGTCTTTACTTTTAGCACTGACCTATTCTTTGCTAGCATCCGAAAATACAGCTCCCGAAAGCTGACAGTCACACCCGAACGTAGATAACGAAGATGATTTAAGGTCTGTCTCTAAGTATGAAACTGGGATCCCTATTTCGGGACGATTCCCGACGTTGCGGAACCGCCATGCTTCGTAAAATTTCCGGAGAAAATACGACTCTCCGGCGAGGAACGCGGATCTCCGGCGCTTTAAGTGTGACCGAGAGGCCGGCCCAGGCTCCGGTCCCATTATTTACGGAGGATCTTCCGCGACAGCCGCCGTAAGCCCTCTGGTAATCCGCGTACGGCACGGCTTCTGCGAGCGCATTGTTTACGTGTCAAGTAGCTGTGTTTACTCACTCGTCATTCCTGTTGCGCTACCTCAGTTCACAAATTACCTATCTAAAACGTTATCCAGTTTCCCAGTATCAATTGCAGATTGCCCATCTAACAGCTTCCAGAGGACAAAAAATTTTGATTTTCAGTATATCACGTAACTGCGGACCGAATTTAAAAATTTTAAATGCTGTCGTAATCTACCAATCAAGAAGTATAATCCAATGTTTTACAAGCTTAACAGAATAACATACGTATTACTGTTAGAAACAGTGTGTTTGACTTGATGCAGTATAAGTGATGGCACACAAACACCTGGGCTACAATAATCCAATACTTGAGAATGAGAGAGCCTTTTGCGACTTCGAACAAACATTAAACGTTATTTCAAACCTTTCTGAAATTTTTTCCAGTCGATACTCCTCACAACTGTGAAAAGGAAAAAAATTATCACTTGCTACACTTCCTCTACTCATGCAACAAAACTTCAGGATCTGTCATAACGTTTTAATTTATTACTTCCTTACTACCAACTCTACTCGCTACAAAGTTTGCAGACAGTATCTACATATATGACTTTATATACTTACAAAATTATATCATTACACGACACATAGTTGAGCAGATAGGGCGTCATGAGCATTTCTATGAATGGAAAGCTAGTGTTTGTCAAATAGCGCTCAGTGAAACTTCAACATCAGGCATTATGTTTTAATTTACTATTTCTTTACTGCTAACTCTCTTCGCAACATATTTTGCACACAGTATCTACGTAAGCCACTTCATGTGCCTGCAGAATTATCTCATTTTAATACACATAGTTCGGGATACAGACGTCTTCAACTTTGAGATGAGTGAAAAAGCAGCGTTTACTTAAAATGGGGCGCAGAAATCCCAGGCTATATTCGTTCAGTGTTTCATCACTTAGCGACTTCGCACAAACTTTAAACATAATTTCAAATCTTTCCTACACTTTTTCTCGCTTACATGCTTAAAGTCAAATATTTAAATCATTAACGCATTTGCAAGGTAATCAGAAATTTCAAGCTGTTTAACACATGAGAATCGGGAGTTTATTGGTGACAGACTAACATCTACGATATCGAAAGACGCTCTGAACGACTGAGTGGTACGATACATGACTTAATGTTTCGTTGTTATAACAACTATGAATAGTAAAACAGAGTGTATTTTAATATTAAGCAGGAAGCATTTCCTGGGATTCTGCCAATCTGCATAGCAAGCCGAAAGCCGGTTAGTGACCAAATACATATAACTATAGAACGCAATGAAGTGTTTCCTATTTAACATTATAACTATCTTCTGCCAAATTCAGTTAATGTTAGAGAAATTATCTATTTAAAAAAAATTTCTATTTATAAACGTTAAGGCAGAACTTTCTTGCACTTGGACTTAAAACAATTTTGTGTGACCTCATTCTTCCCGTTCTGAGGTGTCCCTGGTAGATTCGGAAATTTTGCGGAACTCATCCCTTGCAGAACGTCCTCTTTGTCTTTATTCTGTGATGTTGAATATTTACAGATTTCATCTAGAGCATTACATTTTTCTATTTATATCTTAGGTGATGAAAACAACTTTTCTCTGATAAGTTTGTAAATTCAGTGGAGGTGTACACAGCGATTAATCCTTTTACTTATTTAACCTTCTCCTTTGACCTGACATTAACACTCTTCACCTTTTACCAGTACAGTTATCACTAAAATCTTTTCATGTCGCTCTTCGATTCTTTCTATCCCATCCCAATCTCTTCACCTCGCGGTACATGATATACCGCAAATTCACAGCTCGATGTTTCGGTGTCAAATATTTTCCATTGATTAATAGGCATAATGCAGTAACCTAAAAAGAAACCACCTCCAAATTGTTGAGATTTACGATGTTACCAACGTAAATTTTCCTTCTTTCGTACCGAGTAGTAGGATTTAATTTGGCACGTGGCCAGCACACTGCATTAAAAAAATTTACATGGGGAAGGCCTCAGACACGGCCAACCGATTCGGCTCAGATTTAGCAGGTCGCTTGTGTACAACCTAAAACAAAGGGCACGTAAGATATTTTGGATCAACACGCCCTTGTTTTTGTGGAAATCACCCCTAAAGGTTATGTTGAGCAATCGACTCAAAACTGGCGGAATCGATAGATGATTGTAAATAGAGATTTTTCATCATCAGGTATGGGATCCACAAACGAATACTTTTCCAGAAATCGAGGAAAGAAACTTTTACAGTTGCCGCTTATGTACGCACTTGGTACAGACACTTAGCGTCGATAGCGTATGACACGAATGTTCAATCTGTCTGGTACCTAACTGTCAATGGTAAGCAAATCAACCAATTTCGCCTTCATCGTATCCACCTCGCCCAATCACCTCTATGTTCCAGGTGTAGAGTGCCAGACAATGATGAACATCGGTTTGTTTGAGGACCGGCGGCGGAGGTTTGGCACTTGGTTCGTCGTATTGTGGCTTTTCTAACGCGGGACATTCCGGATCGGATTACTCCCCTTTCATTATTATTTCCGGAACGTGACTATTTTCCTCGGACAAAGACCAATGCTGTGAATTGGATTCGCGGACATGCCATTCACTACCTATTTGGACAAACTGTAGACTCTATACTCGATTTTTGGACATACCTCAATGACCGTCATTATGTCGTTGTCCGTCACCCAAAATACAGACAATTTTTCTCGAACTTCCTTGGGAGTGCTTTCCACGACCCGCCTCGCAGCTGGAATGTGTTAAGCCAAGAGAGAAGAAGGTTTCCTGTTTGAACCAATGAACACTTCTGAACAATTGAACGGAACACATCAATTTCGAGATGACGTGACTCAACATATTACCAGCGGGGCGCAGAAGTCCTCTGATCAATTACTCAACAAAACTAAACAAATAAAAAACAAAAAATAAAAACAATAAAATTAAAAATAAAATTCAGAAAAAGGAAGATTTTGTTTTGTTTGTAAGGATAGCCCTAACCTTGATTTCTCATATTTCCCCTGGTATATAGGCAGCTCTCTGGAGTAGGTTTAGTCAGGAGCCAACGCCTGAAGTGGACCAGATTTTTTTGTTATAGGATGAAAAGTGGCTGCGGCACTTAGGTTCTTTTTTAGTTCCATTTTATTAAGGGGCTTTCTAAAAATTAAAGAAAAAAATAAAAAATAAAAAAGTTGGTAGAGCACAAAAACCAAAAAAGGGGTTAAGGCGTAAAAAATGGGGAAAAAAAGAAAAAACCAAAAAATGGATAAAAAATAGCGCAACGGCCAAGGTAACTGGCTGGGAAGCGGAGAAACCGGGTTCGAATCCCGAGAAAACTGCACGGTTTTCATTTTTTTCATATCAGAATTCGTACGGATAGGTGGGTTAATAAGGTACCTATCTCAACACAGAATAAAGGTAGACAAACAAATTTCCCAGACGACGTGAATTAGTAAAGAGTTATAATTTTAAGCCTTGTCACATGAAAACCACTCCGAATAAGATTGCTGCGAATTCTCACGAGGGACCACAGATAGCCAACCGTGCGACGCTTGTTTACAGCGAGGCACGGGAGAGAATGCACGCGGGGAGAGTTATGGTGTCCCGGTTGCCTGTTCGTCATATCATGGTTGTGAGCCTCGAAGAGTGAGGGTGTCCAGCACGAACCTTATAGAAGTCACCCGGAAAGAGTTGTTTTCCGTCATTAGGCTGCCGCGAACTTCGAGGATACATGTAATGATTTTTCATCATTAATCCACCGAATAACATTTGTATTGTGAAAGAATACAGTGATATTCCGTAAGTAGCAGTACCAAAAGGAACTGCGTGAGGTAAGGACGCGAAGCTGGGAAAACTACGTGCTAGACCAGCTAGTCATGGACCCATGGGGGCTTCCCTATACGCTGGTAAGAGAGAAAATCCGCTCTCCTCTGGAGTTATCGACAGTCAGGCACGGGGACAGGATGACGGAGTCTTGGCAGGAGACTGCGGAGGTCCTCCTCCGGTCCCTGCTGCCTGACGACAATGCGGATTGGGAGACTGAAGGGCAGAAGCAACTGAGAAATGAAGATCAAGAAGTATACAACAATGAGACGGCTGTCTACCCCTTCTCTGAGGAGGAGGTAGCAGCCCATATAAGATCGTTACAAAGAGGAAAAGCACGGAGGTGGTGCAGTTCCTGGCGCCCCAGCTGACTGCGCCACTTACTCATCTTTACAATGAATGCCTCAGGCAAAGGAAGTTTCCGAAGAAATGGAAAACGGCAAACGTAGTTATAATAAAGAAAGCGCCTGATAAGGACCCTGCAGAAGTGAAGTCATACAGGCCGATTTGCCTGTTCGATCTATTCGGAAAGATACTGGAGAAACTGTTAGCTGACATATTGGCGGCACACCGAGTGCTGTGCGGGATGCGCAACAGGCAGTTCGGCTTCAGGCCGGGGCGGTCGGCATCTGATGCAATCGCCCTGGCGGCTGAGGTCTGTGGATCGACCCTGCACAAGTACCTGGTTGGCACCATGGTGGATATTAGTGGCGCCTTCGGCAACCTGTGGTGGCCTTCGCTCTTCTCCTGCATGCGGGAGAAAGAGTGTCCAGGGCCGCTATACGGTTGCCTGAGGAGCTATTGTAAGGATCGGGAGGTCTGGCTATCATCCCCTAGCGAACGAGTTGGAAAAACAGTCACCAAAGGATGTCCCCAAGGATCCGTTTTAGGGCACCTCTTCTGGTACATCCACATGGGGCCACTATTAGACAGGTTACAACAAAGTGATGAGGTGCTAGAGGTGATAGCCTACGCGGATGACCTCCTCCTGTTGGTCGGCGGCCATAGCCGGGAAGACATTGAACCGAAAATAGAGAGAGCCATAGATAAATTCCAACAATGGTGCAACACGACTAAAATGACGATCTCACCCAGCAAATCCACATACCTGTTGCTAAAAGGACATCTAATCAGAAATCCCACCGTCAGAATTGAAGGCTCACCAGTTCTCCGGTGACGTGAGACACGCTATCTAGGAGTTATCATTGAGAGGTGGAGCTTTGGGAAACACATTAACACCGTAACACAGAGAGCTCTCCAGACATTAAACAACCTCATCTCAATAGGTCATAAGAGATTCCATCTCCCACCACACCTGGTTAAACTTTACCACAATAGCATCCTAACCTCAGTTGTGGGTTACGGTTCGGGAGTCTGGGCGCACAGGCTCACGAGGGTTGTGCCTGCCACGAAAGTGAGAAGGGTCCAGTGAAGCATGATATTGAGATCTGTGGGGGCTACAGAACATCTCCAGGGGGGGGGGGGGGGGGCTATTAGTCATAATGGGGCTCTGCCCTCTGGACATCAAAATAAGGGTACAAGCGGCTTGGTACTGGGCCAAAAAGGGAAATCATGAGAAGATTGCAGACATCATGGGTATAACGGTGGGGCATAAAAGGGAAATAAGGAAAAGAGGGGAGGAACTTTGGCAGGAGTCTTGGGAGGTAGAAGAGGCTGGACGTAGAACTTTCCAGTTCGTACCTGATGTAAGGGAACGCTTGGAAATGAAATACCTTCAGCCCACACGAGGTTGTTGTTGTTGTGGTCTACAGTTCTGAGACTGGCTTGATGCAGCTCTCCATGCTACTCTATCCTGTGCAAGCTTCTTCATCTCCCAGTACCTACTGCAACCTACATCCTTCTAAATCTGCTTGGTGTATTCATCTCTTGATCTCCCTCTACGATTTTTACCCTCCACGCTGCCCTCCAATACTAAATTGGTGATCCCTTGATGCCTCAAAACATGTCGTACCAACCGATCCGTTCTTCTAGTCACGTTGTGCCACAAACTCCTCTTCTCCCCAATCCTATTCAACACCTCCTCATTAGTTATGTGATCTACCCATCTAATCTTCAGCATTCTTCTGTAGCACCACATCTCGAAAGCTTCTATTCTCCTCTTCTATTTATCGTCCATGTTTCACTTCCATACATGGCTACATTCCACACAAATACTTTCAGAAACGACTTGCTAGCACTTAAATCAATACTCGATGTTAACAAATTTCTCTTCTTCAGAAACGCTTTCCTTACCATTGCCAGTCTACATTTTATATCCTCTCTACTTCGACCATCATCAGTTATTTTGCTCCCCAAATAGCAAAACTCCTTTACTACTTTAAGTGTCTCATTTCCTAATCTAATACCCTCAGCATCACCCGAATTAATTCGACTACATTTCATTATCCTCGATTTGCTTTTGTTGATGTTCATCTTATATCCTCCCTTCAAGACACCATCCATTCCGTTGAACTGCTCTTCCAAGTCCTTTGCTGTCTCTGACAGAATTACAATGTCATCGGCGAACCTCAAAGTTTTTATTTCTTCTCCATGGATTTTAATACCTACTCCGAATTTTTCTTTTGTTTCCTTCACTGCTTGCTCAATATACAGACTGAATAACATCGGGGAGAGGCTACAACCCTGTCTCACTCCCTTCCCAACCACTACTTCCCTTTCATGCCCCTCGACTCTTATAACTGCCATTTGGTTTCTATACAAATTGTAAATAGTCTTTCGCTCCCTATATTTTACCCCTGCCACCTTCAGAATTTGAAGGAGAGTATTCCAGTCAACCCCACACGAGGTCTGATCCATTTTCTCACTGGCCATGGACCCTACCCGACATACGTATGTCGATTTGGGAAGAGGGCTACACCAGCGTGTGACTGTGGCGTTTCGGAGGGTACGCCTGACCATGTAGTTTACGAATGCCCCCTCTTCAATGATGTTGCGAACACAATTCGACACAGACTACCAAACTATGACACATATCAACTACTTAGACGGGAGGACACTTTCCAGGTCTTAAACACATTGGCCAACGAGGTACCACGGAAAGTTTTAACTGAATACTTGAGGGACATAAACTAAATACCACGACAACCATCACTGATTGCGTCCAGAGCCCTATTCCCATACCGCCTGTGCGTGGACTGGCCGACTTTTCATCATAGTTGGAATCCGCCACGCGCGCAGGATTAGGGGGGGGGGGGCTCAATACCACCGATAATGACACGCACCTGAAATGACGTAGGATAAGTTAGTTTGTAGGACTTAGTTTTTAGGAAAACCATGCTACGGAACTGCAGCGAATTAACATCGTGGCCTGCTTAGTGCCAGGGCATTAGCTCGAAGAGCTAGGCAATTTAAAAGTAGGCTTATATCTTTCACTGGCACACATTTGACGCTGCAGACGATAGGACTTAGTTATTAGAATTAGATATAAGCTACAGATATTAGAAATTTAGATGCCCATTGTATGATAAAATTAACTGTAGCTCAATCAAAAACTGTAACTAGCTGCAAACTAAGTATAAAATGTATAAGTATTATGACCTACTAATGAAATAAGGAAGTGGGTTAACTTTGTATAATTATAATGGTCTTGTTAATAAAGAATTTTAAAAAAATTTTAAAAGTAGCATATGACTTGTACTGTATGTAGCTCGTAGTAATTACCTTTTCTGTTTATGCCATAGTAACTAGTTAATCTGAATAATGGAGGAAGTACACCCTACGACCAGCGCTGAAATATATGGTTGGGAGCCTGTCACAGACGATGGCATGCGGTGTCCATAGCGCTAGCCAGGAATCATCCAAATTGGAACCTACAAACATTGCAAAAGAATGGAGCAACAACAACCCTGAAGAGGTTCAAAAAAATGGTTCAAATGGCTCTGAGCACTATGGGACTTTACATCTATGGTCATCAGTCCCCTAGAACTTAGAACTACTTAAACCTAACTAACCTAAGGACATCACACAACATCCAGTCATCACGAGGCAGAGAAAATCCCTGACCCCGCCGGGAATCGAACCCGGGAACCCGGGCGTGGGAAGCGAGAATGCTACCGCACGACCAGGAGCTGTGGACACCTGAAGAGGAAGAAGGAAATAAAATTGTGGGAGAATGAGATCGTTAAGAGAAGGACAAGATACGACAGATACCAGGCGATACGTAACTGGACATATGACCGATTTGTCGAATCTCGTCGTCGTAAAGCGAACGTAACAACGAGAATACTCCAGGAGTGGGCTGTAGGTGCAGCGTTTCAATATACAACCAATAAGGATCTTACGTTTTCTGCATCATTATCTTGGGCAAGGAATTTCAAATCGGAATTTAAAAATTCGTCAACAGCGCGTCACCAAATACGTCTCCCACAAGGAGGTATTAAATATAGAAGATATACAGAAAGTGGCGGCTCTTTTCAGCACGCAAACGGCGTCACTTATGACCGGTTTCAATTGTGATTGCGTGATCAACACCGATCAAACAGGATGCGAGAATCGGGTGAAAATTCGACGCACGTTATCGCATAAGGGAGAAAAACTAACCTTTCTCGCAGCTGGTAGTAAAAAGAAGTAACACATCCTTACACCGTGTAATATGCCATCACTGCCTCCGGAAAATTGTTGCCTAAGGTTTTCCTGTGTTTACAAGAAACGAATGTTACATTTGGTAAGCAGGTTATAGAAGAGGCCAATAGGTTAACCGACTAGTTGAAAAATGTTTACATTACTTGCTCCAAATCCGGGAAATTGACAAATGCGATTTACAGTACATTTCTTGAGACTGTTTTAAAACCATACGTTTCTGATAACAAGTATTGTCTAGTATTAGATTCCTGGGATGGACAAACTGATACTCTAATGTATGGCGGTCGCGGTGGCCGAGCATTTCTAGGCGCTTCAGTCTGGAACCGCGCGACCACTACGGTCGCAGATTCGAATCCTGCCTCGGGCGTGGATGTGTGTGATGTCCGTAGTTTAGTTAGGTTTAAGTAGCTCTAAGTTCTAGGGGACTGATGACCTCAGATGTTAAGTCTCATAGTGCTCAGAACCACTTGAACTCTAATGTATGACACCATTAAATGAAACAACAATTTCACTGTTACCAGTCACCGTTTTATTTATTGCACGACGCGTTTCGAAGGTTTAAACCTCCATCATCGGGTGGGTTTACATTAGTAAGTATTACATTTGTGTGTGTGTTGTGTTACGATTTTTGGAGGAACTTGTGGCACTGCCTAGTGTAGAAACGAGACACTATTTCAGAATATGGTTTAGGATAACTTTTATGAAAAATTAAACTGATATCTAATGGTAAACATTAAATAAGTAAACTACAGTACCTTCAGTGATCACAGGTTCCTTTTGCTGTCGTAACACATCACATGTATACTGCCACATTTGTAAACAAATATGGCGTCTGGAATCAGCTGGGTGCAAAGTTCGTATAGCAGACAGAATCGCAAAGTGCAAAGAATATACATGATAACAATATTATTACAGAAAAATTGCTTTAAGCATTTGGCGGTGTTTGTTTTCAAGTGTCAAATATATGTGTGTGTACTTCAGGTGGTATATAAATCCAATTCTGACAAGTTGAAACAGCAAACATTCGTACTTGTTTATACAAACAGGTGAAATGTTAAAATGGCTTAAACATCATACTTATTGATAACAATTAGGTGAGATGTTACAGACTATAATTTCAATGATCATATTGGCTACAACAGTAAAATCATACATACATTACACTCTTTGATTGGGGTTAATAAACAGACGTGAAGTGAGGGGCTGGAGGCAGAAGGAGAGGTAGAGAGAGAGAAAAAGTGTGTGTGTGTGTGTGTGTGTGTGTGTGAGTGAAAGGGAGAGGGGGGGGAGAGAGGGAGGGAGAGAGAGAGAGAGGGAAGGGAAAGAGGAAAGAGTGATTATTGAGAGGAAACATTTACATGGCAAGGAGTCTAAAGATTGCATGTTGCATATAGTAGCTGCCTAAAGGTTGGGGAATTCATTGGTTAATGCTATGAAATATGCAGATAGATATACATTTGTGCCAGTAGTTGATGTACATACAGTTTTAAGCTGACAAGGGGTACAAGCTGTTGGTGTGATGAATTATCTTTGAATGAGGTCAGTCTCTTGTACTCTTGGCAGCTGTCAATATTTATGGTAAATATTAGGTGTGTGTGTGTGTGTGTGTGTGTGTGTGTGTGTGTGTAAGTGTGTGTGTGTGCATTTTTATGAGTGTAAGCAGTTGCTGAAAACGGAGATGATACTATTGTAAATATTGTCATTTTTGTCATTTAAGATAGATTCTGGTTGTTTCATTTGATGTTTGTATATTTGGAGTGTTTCAAGGATGTCTAGTTTTCTGCCTTTTGGTTGGGTGTGTAGGATGCTAATACTTGTGTTGTTAACATGGTGTTTTGTTTCATGCAAGTGTGTAGCTATTGCTGATGTGTGATATTTTTTGTTTTTTAGTGCTGCCATGTGTTCCTTGAACCTAATCTCAAATGATCTGCCTGTCTGGCCTATGTAGAAGCAGTCACAGTCCAAACATTCAATTTTGTACACACCTGTGTGATGAAGTGGGTTTCGTGTGCCGATGTTGTGGGGTAACTTCTGTCCAATCTTGTTGTCTGTTGTAAAGGATATGCTTATGCCTTTCCGTTTGAAGACATTGGCAATCTGGTATGAAATGTTACCCAGAAAGGGGATTGTATGGAAGATGTTATTTTCTTTTTGTTTTTTGTGTTGTGATTCCTTTGCCATTATTGAGTGTTTTAGGGTGTCTACTATGGAGCTGTTATAACCATTTTCAATAGCTGTTTGTTTTATTATTTCAATTTCTTGATCACATTTATCTTCTGAGAGTGGTAGTTGGATAGCTCTATTAATCATGTACCGGAATGCTGCCATTTTGTGTGCTGCGGGGTGGCAAGAGGAGTTGTGGATTGTGGTATGTGTTGTGGTAGGCTTCCGATAAATTTCAAATTGATGTCTGTTATTCTTTATTCTAATGGTAAGGTCTAGGAAATTTATACTGTCATCTTTTTGGTGTTCAACTGTGAATTTTATGTTTTCATGGGAGTTGTTGAAAAACTGATTCAACTCACTGATGTCATCTTTAGTGCCTTTGATTAAAATGATGGTATCATCTACATATCTGTAGTAGTAGACGATATTTTTGAGGAGGTGGTGATTGGAATTCAGGATTTTCTCTTCTAGGTTACTTATAAATATTTCTGCTAGCAATCCGGAAAGATTTGAGCCCATTGCCAGACCATCTGTTTGTTGGTAGATTTTATTGTTAAATTTAAAATAGTTGTGTGAAAGTGTGAATTCAAGCAGGTCCATTAGTTCATTAATGTGAGTTGAAGGGATATTTTTGTGTTTATGTAGGTTGGCATTAATTATCTGTAGTGTGAGATCTATTGGCACAGAGGAATATAGGTTTTGTATGTCAAATGAGGCAAGTGTGGCTCCCTCAGGTACTTCTATGTTTTTGACATATTGTGTAAATTCTGTTGTGTTTCTAAGTGTTCTCTCATTATTGAATGTGTATGCTTGTTTGAGAATTCTGAAGAGTATTTTATTGAGCTTGAATGTTGGGCTGTTCCTACAGTTCACTATGGGCCTGATGGGGGTCCCGTTTTTGTGGATCTTTGGTTGTGATCTAAGGCAAGGTGGTTGTGGGCTCATTGTTACAATGTTTCTTGCTTCTTGGATGGTGAGTAGAAAGTTAATGTTGTTTGAAATGTGTTTAATCTCCTTTTGTATTCTGGCTGTTGGATCTTTATGTATTTCAGTTATGTTGCTGGTTTGGAAGAAGTCTAAAGTTTTTTCTATGTATGTTGTTCTGTCCATTACTACAGTTGTGTTGCCCTTGTCAGCTTTTACAATTATAGCATTATTCACATTTAATTTAGTCTTAATGGTACGTGTAAGACACAATATGTCAAAAACATAGAAGTACCTGAGGGCAGCCACACTTGCCTCATTTGACATACAAAACCTATATTCCTCTGTGCCAATAGATCCCACACTACAGATAATTAATGCCAACCTACATAAACACAAAAATATCCCTTCAACTCACATTAATGAACTAATGGACCTGCTTGAATTCACACTTTCACACAACTATTTTAAATTTAACAATAAAATCTACCAACAAACAGATGGTCTGGCAATGGGCTCAAATCTTTCCGGATTGCTAGCAGAAATATTTATAAGTAACCTAGAAGAGAAAATCCTGAATTCCAATCACCACCTCCTCAAAAATATCATCTACTACTACAGATATGTAGATGATA